>NC_136057.1:2078477554-2079677554 GCF_964261635.1 Lissotriton helveticus | reverse complement strand
CAGACTCGTTCCCTGCTTCCACTGGCACCTCTACAGCTTGGCTAGCCCCCTCTATGGCTTCTTGGTCCTCAGCTGGACGTCCATCCGAGAGAGGAGCTGTTTCCAGAGGTGCTGGAACCCTTTTCGTATGCGACGCGTGTATCCAGTTGGGCAGGCCTCCCACCTTTACAGCTGTACTTGTGATCAGAATGACCTGGTAGGGCCCACGCCAACGAATATCCAAGCAGCTTCTTCTCACATGTTTCTTCACCAGGACCCAGTCCCCCGGATACAGGTCATGGCAAGGGCCCTGGCACGCTGGAACCTCTGCAGCCTGCACCTGAAGGGACACAGAACGCATGGCGTCAGACAGCCCCTTACAATAGTCCAGGATCATATCATCTGTGATATTTAACAGTGCAGTAGCTGGAATAGATGGCAGTCTCATTGCTCTCCCCATTAACACCTCATGTGGTGACAACCCTGTTCTTCTGTCTGGGGTACTACGAAGGCTCATGAGTACCAATGGCAGGGCGTCAGGCCAACTCAGGGTCGTTGAGGAGCAAACTTTCGCTATTCTGGACTTGATCGTGCCATTAATTTGTTCCACAATTCCTGAGGCTTCTGGTCGGTAACTGCAATGGAGCTTTTGGTCGATATTCAGTGCAACACAAATCATCTTCACAAGCTCGCTGTTAAAATGTGTTCCCCTATCTGATTCCAAAAAGGCCGGCACCCCGAACCGAGGGATAAGTTCTCTAAGCAGTAACTTAGCCACTGTGAGGGTGTCGCACCTACGTGTAGGGTATGCCTCAACCCATCTGGAGAACACACAAACAACCACCAAGACATAGCGGAGGCGGTTGCATCTTGGCATTTCAATGAAATCTATCTGCATTCTGTTGAATGGACCTCCAGACCTTCCTATGTGACTTAGTGCAACTGGTGTTCTTTTCCCTACATTCAGCTGCTGGCAGGTCACACAACGCTGGCACACTGCTTCTGCTGCTATTCTAAACTTAGGATTGTACCAAGTCTGTCTAAACACTCTCAGCATAGCATCTCTCCCTAAGTGTACGGGACCATGTATGAGTCTAGCCATTGGACTCACCATCTCGTTGGGCAACACTGCTCTGCCGTCTGCTGAGACCCAAAAATGAGTCTCACCCACTACACATCCTGCCTTTACCCATGTTTCCTTTTCTGAACCAGGAGCATTTTCTTGCATGGTTGACAATTCATCCCAAGTATCAACAGTTTCCAGTATCATGGCTAATTCAGTTCTCACATTTATTCCACCCACATCCACCTCTGTGAAAGAGTAACCTTGTTCTGCGCAATACCGCGCAACTTCATCAGCATATCTATTGCCTTTCGAAACAAAGTCCTCATTTTTGGTATGTGCGATGCACTTTACAACTGCGATACTTGCTGGACATTGCAATGCTTCTAACAACAAGCGCACAAACTCTCCATTGCGAATGGGAGAGCCTGAAGAAGTCATGAACCCTCTTTGAGACCATAACTGCCCGTAATCATGAACTACCCCAAACCCGTATTGGCTGTCGGTGTAGATGGTGACTCGAATTTGATTGCCTGCTAAGCAAGCACGTGTTAGGGCAATAATCTCGGCTACCTGAGCGGAGTGTACTCCTTCCAGGCACCCTGCTTCCACAACTCCTTCAATTGTACAAACAGCATAAGCTGCTCTCAACTGCCCAACTTCGTCTCTTACACATGAGCCATCGACAAAGAAAACTTCGTCTGGGTCGGTCAGTGGCTCATCTACGATGTCGGGTCTGGGTTTGGTGCATAGTTCAGTCACATCGAGACAGTCATGGTCGGAATATTCATCATCATCATCAATATCATTTGGAAGTGGCATTAAGGTAGCAGGGTTCAAAACAGAGCATCTCTTGAGGGTCACGTTCTCTGCAGCAAGAATAACTTGCTCATAGCGCGTGAGCCTGCTATTGGTCAGATGCTGTGTTTTGGTCCTGGTCATCAACAGTTCAACAGAATGTGGCACGCACACCTCTAACGGGTGCCCCATGACGATATTTTCACATCTCTCAATGCTGACACCCGTTGCAGCAACGGATTTGAGACATCCGGGCAACGCTGCGGCTACTGGATCTAAAGTAGCTGAAAAATAAGCAACTGGTCTACGGGCATTCCCATGGATTTGGACCAACACAGACAACGCACAACCTTCTCTCTCACAACAGTAAAGAAAGAATTGTTTATTGTAATCAGGCATTCCCAATGCCGGAGCACGACACAGGTCCTCTCTCAGCTGTAAGAATGCCATCAAACAGTCTTTGTCCCATGGTACCGGATCACTCACCTCTTTGTGCGTCAGTTTTTGCAAGGGCTTTGCTTTCAGTGAAAAGTTCACGATCCACTGTCGGCAATAACCCACCATCCCTAGGAACATCCTGACCTCTCTCTGTGTCTGAGGCGCGTTCATTTTCATGATCGCCTCTATCCTGTCTGGTGACACCTTTCGTTTGCCTTTCTCAATTCTGTGTCCCAAGTACTGCACTTCTGTCAGGCAGTACTGCAATTTTCCCGGGGACACCTTGTGCCCATTGGCAGCTAGGTGATTTAACAAAGCAATGGAATCTTCCCTGCAAGCTTCTTCTGTTTCTGACGCCACAAGGAGGTCGTCTATGTACTGGACCAGAACTGACTTCTGGGGCAGCACTAGACTTTCAAGATTTTTCTTCAGAAGCTGGTTAAAGATCGATGGACTCTCTGTATACCCCTGAGGGATACGACACCATGTTAGGACGCGATTTTCCAGCTTAAATGCGAAAAGAAAATGGCTATCTTCGTCCAAAGGGATCGAAAAGAAAGCCTGACAAAGATCTATCACAGTGAACCACTCAGCTTGGAATGGAATCTGAAACAGTATCACTGATGGATTCGGTACCACTGGACAACATGAAACGACTATGTTATTAATCTTTCGAAGGTCCTGCACTATCCGAAATTTCCCATTTGGTTTCTGCAGACCCATAATCGGGGAGTTACATGGACTACCCACGATTTCTTTCAGTATTCCCTGTTTAATCATGGACTCGATCACGGGTTTTATGCCTGCAATCGTTTCTGGAGTCAATTTATACTGGGGTGTTCTTGGGAACTCAGCATGCGGTTTCACTACAATTTTCACTGGGTCCACCCCTTTGACTAATCCAATCTCTTCCCCAGTGAAATCCCATACCTCTGATGCCACTGTCTCTCTCAAATCCCAGGGAAGCTCGTCTACTGTCAAAGTAGGGTACAGCTCCACACATATTCTTGAGTTTGCAACTTTGAAATCTGCATCATCATCATTAGTCAATACCTCCACTCCCTGGGGTGTACAATATATAGTACAATTCAATTTGCACAACAGGTCTCTTCCTAGCAGACACACAGGGCTTGAATCGCAAACTACAAATTGGTGCTCATCGCTGTACTTCCCTATTTTCACCTGTACCGGTTCTGTCAATTGGCTGGTTATTCTCCTGTTTGCGACCCCTACCACCTGTATGGTCTCTCCAGACATGGGCAGGTCTGGAACTGCAGCTGATCTGATCGTGGATCTAGTGGCTCCTGTGTCCACCAGAAATGTCGTAGGGCACCCTGCTACTTCTGCTTCAACATAGGGTCCCCTCTGATCTACCTCTAAGGCTGCCCCAAGGGTGCAGTCTTCTCTTTCCACTCTCTGTCCGGTTAATGGGTCCACATAATAGCACTCTTCACCTTCCACAAACAGGGGCATTTGTCTATAGGTCTTACCCATACTCCCTACTCGAGGAGGTTGCGGGAACTGGGCTCGGGGAGGAGCCCCCCCCCCTTTGAGCACCTTTCCTTGGTATGGCGTCGCCCCTCTCATAGGTGCGCTCTGGACCTCTTCCTCCTCTATCTCTTGCTCTCCTATCTCTACATTGTAAGGGCACTCGCGTTTCCAATGCCCCAACTCGTTGCACTGGTGACACCTAGTCGTTTTCTTCAAGGTAGCTATGTCTACTCTGGGTCTGAAGGTAGTACTCTCCTCATTACCCTTGTTCTGACTGTACTGCTTCTTACCTCCTGTACCTGTCCCTTGCTGCTGTTGTTGCGGTCCCCCCTTTCCTGCTGCCTGCAATTGTACCACCATCAGCTTCTCTTTTAGTTTCTTAGCCTTGGAGTCTACCTCATCACAGCAGTACCTGGCATATCTCAGTATTTCATCTAGGGGTCTACTTTGCCAACAAATCGAGTGTTGCTGAATCATTAAACTAATATCCGGTCTCAGTCCCAGGACGAACTTGGACACGAATTGCCCTATGTCCTTTGGATCCATTACATCCAAGCCGCTATACTGTTTAAACGCCTTCAGCAATCTCTCGTAATATTCATGGACTGTCTCTTTGGGTTCTTGTCTCGTTCTGTCTATTCTGACCCAATCTATGTCTTGCATTGGCACCTTCTCTTTCAGCCAAGTCATCACTCTCTCGAATTTTGCCATCACGATCTCGGACGGCCCATTAGTCCTAGCATCTCTCTCTGGCTCCGTTGTGGGCCACTCAGCGCTAACCTTGCATGCTGTCCACAGATCTCCTGGTACTACAATGTCAAACAGCGTGTTCAGATCTATCCATAGGACTTTTGAGATCTTTACAAACCTCTCGACTTGCTTGTACCACTCCACGGGGCTCTCTCGTAACTTGGGGAAAGATGTGGTAAAAGCAGCTAAATCTCCCCTACTCCAAGGGACATGTACATAGCTCCCATTGGCAACTTCACGCAAAGGGTAAGCTTCTATTCCCTGCTGTCCTGGTGTTATACCAATCATGCTTCTTCTGCCGGTCCCTTTCTTGGACCACCTCTCTTCCCATTTATCTAGTGCCCTCCATGTCCTTATTCCAGTAATCAGTTCCCTTATGTGTGTTTTCAGCCCAATCGTTCTCCTCTCATCTAGATCTCGATCTGAGTAATGTAGCCTGTGGTTACCCTGTAATGCTTTGGTTCTTGACAAGTCCACCATATATTTGCCTGCTAGTTCGACTAACTTCTCATGGACTGCTCTCGCCTTTCGTGTGATGTCCTTTGCCATATACAGTATTTCATCCTGTTCATACATTTCCATTCTTTCTAAAGGCAGGGTACCATCTACCATGTCATCCAGATCTGACCTTAAGCTGGAGACATCAAGTCTCTTGGCTTTTATCTCAGCTCGCAATATGTCTTTCGAAGGGGGCTCACTGGTCTCCCTACCATCCCAACTTCTAGCTCTGCGTTTGGGCTCAGGAGAATTAATGGGTGGCCTCCCTTGCTCCCATCTCTCCAGGTCCCATGCTCGGCCATCCAATCTTGGAAGGTGATGGAACACGGGCCTTTTATCCCTACTCTCTCTCTGCCCACTCTCGTCTTCTTCTCTCCTCTCACCGCACATCTCTCTGTTATTTTCCCTCTGGTCGCTACACTCCCTTTGCCTCGTATCGCTCAGTATCCGATACGATCCTTCCTGGTTCCCCATATTCCCTGGGCTGCGCTCATTTCTGTCATCACAGGGACTATGGTGCGACCTCTCACAACTCCCATTCTGTTCTCTGGTGCCAGGCACACAGTGTGGACACTTAAAGCTGTTCCTGTACTCTTGCGCTCTCCTCTCCCCTTCACTGAGTATTGGGCACGCCACCCCTCCATTCCCGGGGCCCCCGTTTTCCAGGTCTGTTCTACCTCCATTTCGGGCCCAATGGGTGACTCCCCTACTCCCTCTACAGTCCCACTCCGGGCTACTCTCCCCAGCCCCGCAGTGAGTTCGTGCTCTGCTGTCCTGACTTTCCCTTTCTGCTTCTGCAGCATTGATGCACTTTTGAGCCTTCACTGCCTCATCCCACTGCTTCATGTACTCATTTAGTTCTTGAAAGGACTTTCGTCCAGATCCCCTCAAATCCATTGGCCATCTGGGGCCCCCAGGATCTCCTCCTGGGTCCCCTGCTGTGTGCATCGGGGTGCTCCACTCTCTGGGTATCGGCATCTGACTTGGGGAATTAGTGGTATCGTTCCTCCTTGCCTGCTCTGCTCTTTCTCTGTCTTTCCGTTTCCGTTCTTCCCCTTTTGCTCTCTCTTGGTCATATATCGATATTATAGGACCTATGGTAACAGGTACCTGTAGTGCATCTGGTAATGGGTAGGATGTGGCATTTTCCGTTTCCGGCGCTCTTTGTACCACAAACCTACCGACCACCTGTTGCACCTGACTAGGCTGGAGCAACTCTTTCTTTGGCTCAGGATCCCACTCTGAACTGGGAAGCGGTCTATGCTCTCCTGCATTGCCCCCCTTTTCTCCTTCTGTATTCTCTACCTCTCCCCCTGCTCTATTATACGGGGGTGGCCTGTCTGTCAGTAATCTGTTTATCAGGCTGTCCTCTGTTTCGCTCTCATCATCCTCTTCTAGGGGGCTTTTATTTACTGGCGCCTCTAACACTGGGTACAGTTTATTTATTTCCAAATTATGCACTCTCCATCTTTTAGCATCCGCATCCCACCTGGCATCCTGCACTGCCCTTACCGAGCGTTTCACCCTTTCTTGCCGTCTGTTCATATTCCTTTCATGCGCTGCCCTAAGCCATGCCTCAAGGGCTTCAAACTGGGTTGGTCTAGGCAAGGGTCTCTTTGAGGTCATGACTGATTTCAATCGATGTAACACCTCTAATCTGAACGTCCCGTACTTCGGGAACGTCAGTTCCTCGTTTCCTTCAGTAATCTTACTCCACTCTGATATCCAAAGGATCGTATGCAACCCAACATTTACTGCCATATAACGAGCTGGCGTACCCTCCGGCGGGGCTTCTTCCCCTTCATACGATCCTCGCCTCTCTTTCTTAAACAGTGCTTTCAACCATTTAAAACACTTCATAATTATGCGCACAAAATCCAGCCTCGCTACTCTGTTTACTTCCTGATGACAATCCACCAATCCTGTCGCGGCTTTTTTTTTTTTGGCCTATCACAGCGCGGTTTTTCTCCTGTCGGCCAATCACGTCGCGACCCTGTATGACGTGTTCGCTAGCTGGCCTATCACAGCGCGGTCTTTCTCCTGTCAGCCAATCGCTGCGCGACACCACCTGACGTCTCTTTTCTCCGCTTCGCAGCAGCACCCCTCCTTTCTCAACTCGTCTCCCGGTTATGCATGCGTCCCATTCATACACTGAAAAATGACTACTTCCGACCAAGCGGTCACTTCTCTCGACTGTACGTCCACAGTCTATCTGTAATTGTCAACACAACTGACGAGACGTCTATCGTCTTTCTGATAGGTTACTTACACACACAGTAACTTCCGACCAGCGTCTGTTACTCACGCACTCACTCTTACGTTCCCCCTATCTCGGTCTCTCGGGTGATCAATGGTACCTCATGACCCCCTTCACACTAGTTGACAATTACTCTGGGTGTCCGATACACCCGAACCACTTAAGCTCTCCTTGAACTTAAGATTTCCACCGGTTGCGCGCGCTCACAACCTGTTCCACAGTCACTCTACAGACATTCAACTCCGCCAGACATTACAACATAGATACAATACAAAACACCGCAATCTAACACGCATAACCCTTTATACTCACTCTCTCTGATACTGCTGCTTTTTCTGTCTCACGTCATCCGGATCTTCATCTGCGGGCTGTTCTTCCGATCATCGATTTCTAGGGGCCTTGGGGTAAGCTAACCTGGCCTAGGTCACCGTCCTCAAGAAGGCAACCATCCTCTATAGCTACCAACTGAAAGGGCGAGATTTTGATCGATACCTTATATCTATTGATCCAAACCTCGATCTGGTCGACTGAACCTTTATTGCCTGTCTTGGAAGGAAACAGTACACCTATCTGCAAATTAGTTCACCCAAGAAAGGACTCTACTCTCAAAGATCACGGACAACTTCTAGGTTTCAAAAGTTTATTGTAAAGATATAATGAGCTGCAAATACAAGCATCTCAGAATGAGATTCACGAGATACACAGGTCCAATTACATACATGTGCTCTCGAAAAGCCCTCAGACGAGCAACAGAAATCACTAACACAAGTTCTAAAAATAGCAAAGCTATCAGCATAGACGCATATCTCTCCTTCATTTAGGTTGGAGGAAAACAAACACAGGTTAGGCGTCCCTACCCTGTTCTAGATGGTATCCCTACTTAACCAAATCCCAACCTAACAAAGGTGTCAGCAATGAATGACCCCCAAGGGAAGTCACCCACTCTAAGTCTCTTGGTGAAAACCTAAAATTCTCCAGTCATGACCCCTCACTGCCTACCCATCCGCTCTCTAAAGGGTCCTCAGGTCTCTGCTCTAACTCCACCCAGGGGTGCTGTCCCTAATACAAAACAGTCAACAACATTTGAGACGCCCCTTGCGAAACGCCTCTCACGTGGTGCAACTTCAGGCTTTTTCCATGATGCTTTGTATTGGGCCTCAGACGTTAGAGTTGACCTTGCTTCTCAGTCTCTTCTCCGGCCCGCTGATACCCCTTAAACATTCCAGAACCCTCCTCCATGTCTGGGCCGTCTACTGAACAGACCTCTATTCATTCACTTATAATTGGATCCCCCCTTTCCTGTTGCAGACAGATATCTGCCGCCAAGAACCCAACTCTCATAGACTTCTAAAAAGGCTTGCAACATTTCTCAGCCCAGACATGTACGTGTAAATCAATGCTAAAACATTTCAGGCCTACAATATTTCACATTATGATTATAGCATTCAAATTCTTCATTTAATTAAAGCATGTTAAAACTCTTATTCTATTATTTAGAAAACATTACTCTAAATCATGGCCCATTAATGCAATGACCAAAAACGTTAAACAATCTGTGTCGTGAAAAGAAACACCTTCCCTTTTAGCTCCAGCTCTGGCCCTGAGGCCTACCACGTTCTGCGTTTTACCACAGACCATCTTATATGTTAACAGCTACACGACATAGATTCAAAATAATCACGTCTAATAAAATCATATAATGTCACACATTTCTGTATTAATTCCACTTCTACTTAAATCTCTATATTAGCTATACATTTAGAATATAATTTCAGATACTATTAGCACTCATGGCATTTCTCATCATGACTGGTGCTTACTATAGGTAAGTGTGATGTACTCATACATTTATATCAGTTTGCGCTCTCTCAATACACAGCAACGATGAGTCATATCACTCGTGTACTCTAAGCATGTTAGTGGTCATTAACCTTACGATTTCTAATAATGTCTGTGAATCTGCATTTTACAAATCAGCGACCCCGTTTTGGCAGCATTATGAGAGTAACTCGGGTATGACAATCAACAAAGCGTTTTTGGATTTCAGTGCATGTATAAAGAGCTCAGAGTCACAGGTGGGCATCACAGAAACGGAATGAAAAAAAATATAATTCTATGGTTAAAGATTACAGAAGCTCAATCTTCAATGGGATTCTGATTGAAAGGTTGAACTGGTCCTGCCTGTCCAAAACCTGCATGATGAACCAGCATGAAGGGTACTTCTATGTTTAATTTATTCAACTCAATATTGAAACCACAGAAACACTACTGAACCACCATACAAAATTCATCAAATATCCACATATCACAATTTGAAGAAGTAGAAATATGCGTCTCCTACAAATGTCATGGTGGGTGTAGTGCAATTAAGCCTGACAACACACAGGAAGGTTTTTGTGATGTACCTGTAAGGCAGTGGTATACAACTCTGAGGCACTGGTCCATGCCAGATGAGAAGGATAGTAATATGAATAAATGTAAATGGAGATCAGTCACTTTATAGCTACCATGAACATGAAGCATTGCTCGGTCTTCATGGACCAATATTGAATACACCTTCCTGTACATGTTCTGAATCAGTGTCTACCTCCTTTCTATTTCTCGCCCCTCATGTGCATCTCTCTTTTTCACTCTCTCTCCTCAGCTGTCTGCCAACTTCTCCCTCTGTTCTTCCTCTTTCACTATTGACCTATTGTTATTTCTATCCCAGTTCCCCTCTTTGCCCTCCATTTCTTTTTAATTCTCTGTTTGTTCACTGCGGCATACACATAGGTCCTCAATGCGGTAGGAGGGTGAGAGATGCACACTAGATCCTCTCTGCCCTGAGACAAGTCCACGAGGGTTAATAGAGACTGGGAAGGCTAAAGGGCAGGAAAGGGTGCAAGGCCTTCACAATCCTCCTAGGCCAATGGCAACGCCAGAGAAGATTTTTTTTTACTCGCTAGCACTTTGGCATGGGGTTTGTTTGGAAACCCTGGTCCTGGCCAGGCCAGAGGAATGGAGGAAAAGGGGGGCTTTTTTTAATTGGTGTTACTGTTGCACATGATGATAAAGAACTCACAACAATTCAATGCAATGAGGCAGACAAGATGAACTCCAATTGTTTCTCTGCCCATAAGATATCAAGTCCCACCAGCGAAGACATTCAGGAGAGCCTTAAGTAAAGCACTTCATTTCATACCAAAAGACTTGGCTACAAAGGCGGTATATGCATTTCTTGGAGTGGGCAGTTGAATTTGAATTTAAAATTATTTTTAAAGCGCACGTTCGCCAGCGGCTTCATGGCGCTACAACTTACAGAAACAGGGTGAACTGGCCGATGTGAAATAGAGCAGTTCAGGCTGTGGGGGAAGCAAATTAATTAAAGGCTTTAGAAAACAAAAGAGTCTTACGTTGTTTCCTAAATTGGGAGTAATGAGTCATGGTCCTGAGCTCAGGGGGCAGGGAATTCCAGAGGAGTGGAGCAAGAGTCGCAAATTTCGAACCGCCCCATTTCTTCCTACGGAAGCGCGGGACCGTGAGAAGGGCCTGGGTAGAAGAGCGGAGGTCTCTGGTGGGTGCATAGGGAGTGATCTCAGAAGAGATGAAGACCGGTGCCGTGCCCAGTCTTGCTTGGAAGGTGATAGAGGCCAGCTTGAACTGGACACGTTCACGAACAGGGAGCCAATGTAAAGATTAAAGGAGGGGGGTGACATGATGAAATTTTGGTAGTTTGAACACCAGGCGGGCCGCCTGGTTCTGGATCTGTTGCAACCGCCTAAGACTGTATGCAGGTATACTGGCATATAGGGCGTTGCCATAGTCCAGGCGGGAGATGACCATCGCCAAGGTGATCAGTTTAAGGGCGTGAAAAGAAAAGAAACGGGACACCTTGCGTATAGTACGCAGTGAAAGAAAGGAAGAGGAAACCACAGAGCTAACCTGGGAGTGAAGAGTAAGTTGAGAATTGAGCTTGATACCTAAAGTTTTAACAGAGGAAGAGGGGACAGGAGGGGAACCAAGGGAAAGGGGCCAGAACAGGGAAGACCAGGGGCTGGATGAACCACTCGTCAACACCAGCTCGGTCTTATCTGGGTTGAGTTTTAGATGGTTGTGGTTCATCCAGTCACGGATATGGGTCATGATAGATTGGAAATTAGAGATAGAAGACAGAGAGGAGGACAGGTCAAAAATTAGTTGGAGGTCGTCAGCATAGTTATATACTGCGACCTCCATCTGCTGTAAAGAAAAAATAAGTGGAGCAATGTAAAGGTTGAACAGGAGGGGAGAAAGAGAAGAGCCCTGGGGGACCCCGCACTGAACTTTCCGGAAATCCGCAGTAAAGTCACCCAGGCGAACAGCCTGGATGCGGTCCCTCAGGAAGGAGGATAACCAGAACAAAGCAGTACCTCCGATCCCCGCCGCCCTGACACGGGAGAGTAAGATGGTATGGTCGACCGTGTCGAAGGCGGCTGAGAGATCAAGCAGGACCAAGGCCTGGGTCTTGTTGGTATCCATTCCCTCCCTGAGGTTATCAAGGACCGAGAGTACCACGGACTCCGTAGAGTGTGTGGGGCGGAAACCGGCCTGGCGGGGGGCTAAGACCCCATGCATCTCCACAAAAGTGCTCATGGTGCGAGTAACGTGGCGCTCGAGCACCTTTGCCAAGAATGGCAAAAGGGAGATGGGACGGTAGTTGGCCGGGACCGAGGGGTCCGCACCAGGTTTCTTAAGGATGGGGACAATGATTGCAGTTTTCAGCGGGGTGGGCACCACACCCTGAGAAAGTGAGCTGTTAAGGAGGTGAAGAGGGGGATCAGAACATGAAGAAAAAATGTGACGGAGGATGTGGGAGGGACAAGGGTCTAGAGGGGAACCAGATTTGACCAAGGGAATTATCGAGGTGAGACATTCCTTAGTCAGCAGAGGAAAAACGTCAAGTCGGCCCGTAGGGGGGGGACACTGAGGGTCCACAAACGTGGGAGAGGGAAGAGGAATGTTGGCTTTGATGGTAGAAATTTTCTGGATGAAGAAATTATTTAGGGAGTGACAGAGTTCAGGTGAAGGAGTGGGTTTCAGAGTAGTTCTGTCAGAGAATGCCAGGTTGTTCACAATCGAAAAGATTACTTTCGATTGGTTCTCTGCGGCGAGGATTTTAGAGGAGAAGTAAGCTGTTTTTGCCCCTAAGATGGCCTGCTTGTACTGGGCCAGTATATTAATAAACTCCAGTCTCAATAGGGGGCAATAGTTTCTCCTCCAGGCCCGCTCAGCTCTGCGTACAGCTAACTTAGTAGACTTGAGGTCCTCATTGAACCACAGGTTGGCATCCTTCTCCCGCTTGGACGTAACCCGCTTGAGTGGGGCAATCGAGTCGCAGCCAGAGGTAAGCCACTGGTTGATGGAAGCGGCTTGGGAGAGAGTAGATAACCCCTGTAATGAAGGGTAGGAGGCAGTAAGTAAGTCGGAGAGGTTGCCTGGGTCTACTCGTCCCCAGGACCGGACCCAAACGTTTTTAGGAAGTGAGGATTTAGCTGGGGAGTATATGGGAAGAGCAAAGGAGATTGAATAATGATCTGACCAAGTACAGGGTGTAATAAAGACAGAGTTTACAGGGCAATTCAGGGACCAAATCTGGTCAAGCACATGTCCTTTAGCATGGGTGGGGGAGTGGATGTGGGGTATAAAATTAAAAGATTGGAGGGTTTCTGAAAATTCCTTAGAGGAAGAGCACTCTGCAGGGTCTGACGGCCAAAAATTGAAGTCACCCAAGAGCAGGATGGAAGTATTATTAATAGCGATTGTAGCTAATACTTCTAGGAACGTAGGCAGAAACAATAAGGGTGATTGAGGGGGGCGGTAAATAAGTAAGCAGGTAAGAGGAGGGGAAATGGAAGTGGTGCGAATGGCCAGGTACTCGGTCGTAGCAATATCGGGCAGAGGGAGAATTTGAAAAGGCAAGTCTGCTCGGGCAATGAGCGCTACCCCTCCCCCCGCCCTGCCGTTAAGGCGGTCCGAGCGTAGGGCGTAGTATGAGGCTGGTAAGGTGGCCAAAAGAGCGGGGAGGGAATCATCACGAAACCAAGTTTCAGTGAGAAACAGCAAGTCTGGGGCATGAAGGTCCAACAACACCGATAGCTCATGCGAATGAGCCACGGCGGACCGGGTATTAAGATAGCAAGCTTTGAGAGTTTTAATGGGTGCAGGATTGGTAGTACCCCTCAGAAGATTAGTGGGAACGTGGTCAGGAGGAGGGGGAACATGAGAGGGGGATAAGCCGAATAAGGAAATACGAGAACGGATGGCAGCAGGTAAAGACCAAGGGCCTTGAAGGCTTAAGAGGTCTGCTGGGGAGTAGGTGAGCAAATGGGCAGAGTGATGAGCCCCCAGGCCCCGGCCGGCCGCGGACGGGCGCAGACGGGCTTGAGTTGAGCTTCAGTATAAGCTTTGTTCAAGACACTGTCAGTGTGTCTAGCCACCTGGTCACTCGTAACTGCCTTAATGGGACCTACAAAGCCATACCTAGAAGGGAATCCTTGCTCACCAAGGGTTAGAGAAATGATTGGAGCTCACCTTGACGGTACATAAACATGAGTATTTGCAGTCAGTCAAAGTCATTCCATTTCATATGCATCATACCCCTAAAACTAGAGTGAATAATACGACTGAGCCCTGGAGGGTATTCATGTGAGACAAAAAGATCAGAATTTGCTCATTGAGTACCCAATGGATTTAGAAACATCAGGCTATCCTTTTTGTGAAGCAAACTGAGCTTCAATGATCAGTAAAGGAAGATGAGGTGTATGAGGAATATGCCATATGTAAGGAAGAAAGAATCACGAGAAGGGAAGAGGCGGATAAAGGAGACGGGATCTCTTCTCTTCATCCCAAAGGCAATGAGTCAGCACAACTGCCTTGCTGAGTTGTGTCAGAATATCTTTATTCGACTTATTACAAGTCATACAAAGAAACAAAACAATAAAACCCTGAAGGGGATATATACATAAATGACCCTTCAATTACCTAAAAACATCAAACTAAATACATATTATATTATAAATACTATATACAAGAATAAATAGAAAATACATTTTACAATCCATCAAAGAAAAACAGGTCAATTTTAAAAGGTTTAAGGCGACAACTAACCTCCCCTTTTTGCCCTTACAGCGGCCACTAGGAAGTTTGCAATACAAAAAGTTGTACAGGGATTAGTCAGGAGTTGTAAATATAACAACGCCGGACGCACCTGAGTAAAGCCTGCTTCTTTCAGGATAGGGAGCAAATATTTTCTTCTCTGCTCATGGTATAAGCTACAAAACATAATAAAATGCATTGTATCCTGAACAGAAAAATGGTCGCAACTGCAAGGGGGGGCTAAATCTGGCTTCTGCCAAGATGTAAAAGAACCTAAATAATAATGTATCAGGTTAAACCTAAATTTAGTTAATAAAAACCTGTGGTAAGGGACTGTGACAAAAATGAGATAAGATGCAAGAGATGGTTCGCTCACCAAAAAGTTATGGGCCCTAACTGCTGACTTCTGCGTTTCAGCTTCTTCACGACGCGTTTCCTTCATAACCCTGAATGACTGTTTTATAAGGACTATGTCCAAAGCTCTAATTTTATCTGGGCATAAAAAGAGTTCCGGGCGACCCAGATCGGTAAATGAGTTGATCAAATAGGCCAACCATGGGATGCTACTATGTTTATCAAGTGATAAAACATCCTTCAATATTATGTGGTTCAAAGGGAGATCTTCGTTCAACCACATTTTCAGCCACAGAGTTAGAGGTGCTAAACTCAATGAGTCTGACAGGTAGGGTAAACCCACCTCTTTATGTATGGAAAGAGTCGGAGTTGACTGGGGGATAGAGAGAAGCGATCTTATAAATCTATTTTCTGCCCTTTGGATTGGGTCAAGATTCACGTACCCCCACAAAGGGGATCCGTACAGGGCAATAGCGACAGGCTTGCACTTATAGATCTTCAGAAGGGCTTCCATGGGCCTGGCACCCAACTTGCCAGCAAAGCCCAGGAGCGCTGAGGAAGATCTTATGACCGCCAGCCTCTTAGCTCTAATCTGTGGCCCCCACGTTCCATTCTGGTCAAACAAAACGCCCAGGTAGGGAAATGTGGTTACCTTGGCAACCAAGGCCCCTCTGCAGAAAAATGATTTATGTTTCTTTTTGAAACGTTCACGGCCCATAACCATAGTATGCGATTTCGCGGCATTAACCCTAAGATCTAGGTTATCCATGAACGAGCCAAACGCGTCTAAAAGACGCTGCAGACCTACACCAGTGCGAGCGATCAACACGGCGTCATCCGCGTACAGGAGTGCCGGAATATGGACTCCTCCTGCACGTGGTACGTCCGCGTCCTGGTCTCGCAGATATTCCCCCAGGCCATTGATGTAGATGGTAAAAAGCGTGGGCGCTAAAATGCAGCCTTGCCGGACCCCTTTTAATGATTTAAAAAGCGGGGTACATCTGCCGTTGTTTGACACTCGGACAGCTGCAAAAAGCTCCTGGTGCATGGTTGCCATGAACGTTACCAAAGCTTCATCAATACCCATCTCTAAAAGAATTGTCCAAAGTTTTGCCCTATTGACAAGGTCAAAGGCCGAGGATAGGTCCATAAATGCTAAAAACACAGAACCCTCCTTGGCCACCGTATACTTTGAGATGAGTAGATGCAGATTAATACATTGTTCGACCGTCCCTTTTCTCTCTCTAAAACCATATTGTAGGTCAGACAACCCACCACAGCCCTCAACATTCTCCCTCAATAAAAGAACTCTGCCCAGAATTTTTATCGTTGAGTCCAAGAGGGATATAGGCCTATAAAACGCGGGGTCATCCCGCTGACCTTTGTTTTTGAAAATAGGGACGATGGTGGATCTGGCCCACGAGGCAGGAGCTGGGTTACAATTAACTGCATTAAACACATTTGACATAACCTCAGCCCACAGTTTAGGAGAGTACATAAAAAAGTCAGCAGGCACTCCATCGGGACCAGGTGCCTTGTGTTTGGTGGTAGCCAGAATAGCTTTCTCCACTTCTTGTGGGTTAAAGATGATAGGATGAGGATCCACATTTGTTAATCGAACATCATTACAACCGACTTCGTCACCCCCATAAACATTTTTAAAGAAACACAACCATTTTTCATCTGTGATCACGCAGTCCATAGGTGCATTGCTGTCAACAGAGAATATGGGCTGTTTGACAATCTCCCAAAATCTCCTACTGTCCTTCAGCACTGCTGCCGAGAGGAGATTGTCCCATGTTTCGCTTTTGATGGTGTCTTTGCGTTTCTTGACGGCAGACTTATAGTTTTTCCTTAAGCTCAGGATTACATCTTTGTCCCTTGGAGTCTTTTTTAAGGCTGCCAGCAAATCTCTATGGGCTTTTGAGCATGCAGAATCAAACCATCGCTTGTGTCCTTGTCCAACCTGTAATGGTTTTGCTAAAAGATCCTTGGATACCTGATTACAGATTGCCTCATAAGCCGTTACTATGTGAGAACCTTGCGTGCCCGGGTTTTTGCAGATCTCCACATTATCTTTGATATTAGGAAAACATTTTCCATAGAAATTTTCCGGAATCACTTTAGCCCACTTCACTCGTCGGTCTTGATCAGTGGTCCTCAGTGGGTGAGCCGGTTTTTGTTTCCTTGGTGGCGCACCCATCTGGGCTCCCCAGGCCACTTCGAGTAAAACTGGGTTATGGTCACTATAGTGTGTAGCAACTGTACGATAAGCCATGGTCTGATTTATGATTCCTTGTGAGACAAAGATGAAATCAATCACTGTGCCATTTTGAGCGCCGGTAAAAGTTGGCAATCTCAAGCCACTATCCGGTTCATACAAGTCGTAATTAGCCAACAGATCCTCAAGCTCCTGGCCCTCAGCAGAATGTTCGAAATGAGGGCCCTGTAAGGCTGCATCATCAAACTCAATTGTACTTCTTCCCTTACATGATAGGTTACATAAATGAATATTAAAATCGCCTAATAAAATAAACTCAAAAACTAACTCGGTATTCTGTACTGCCATGTTTAAAATGTTGTCCAAACTGGAGATATTGCGACCGCTATATTCAGAATTCCCTGAGTTGTAGAAATTTACATATAAAGTCCTACAAGTTTTGTTAATCACCCTTTCAATCATAAGGATATTGTCAGAGTCAGTACTGATCTCCCTGTAGCTGCCCGCTAAATCTAATGCAAACAAAATCACCAAGCCACCTTTAGCTCTGCCTGCCCTGCTAGCCACTGCTGGTTTAGTAAAGCAGGTGAACCCATCCCACCAAAGATTGCTGGATGTGTCCCATGTTTCTTGTAAGGCGATTATATGGTGCTTAGTGACAAAACTAGACCAGGAATTATCCCGGCGTTTTGCAGCTAAGCCTGCTACGTTCCAACTAATAATCCTGCAGGAATTAGTGGGTACCCTTAATTCATTTATGACCTCTAAATCACCCTCCGCTACTAGTTGCAATGAAATGCCATGGCTATTGCCAACTAGACACGGACTCTGTATGCCCTCTCCCCCCGTACTCAAATCTGCCGTAACCACAATACAAGATTCAAAGACTTGCTGTGCAGGGGTCATTGACACTTGAGACTCTGATACTACATTGGGGGCAAGAATATTTGATTGCTCAAAATTATTCAAATCACCACATATTGCTATTGGGTTATTCAACACCTCCCTGTCCATATCAACTCCTGGAACGAGTCAATCACAAGTATTCAGGTCCGATAAAGGACCGAACCTATTTCCTGTGGCAAAACCCCACTCAAATGGGGTAGCCACCTGACCCTGTCCGTATGAAGCCGGGTTCCACATAGGTTGTGGAATATATGGGCGTGTAGGGAAGTGGTCATTTCTCAACCACTGTGGGGGCCTAAATCCCTGCGCGCTATATTCATGGCCCATAAGGCCGGAACCCCAGCCATTAGGCCTTGTATCATATGCAAGGGGTTGCCTATTAGTTGACTCTGTGTGATAATTAAGTCTACCCGGCTCACGATATACTGTACGCTTGGACCAGTCATTTGAATGTTGAGATGTGGTACCCCCGCCCCAGCTACTGGGGTTAGCGTGTCTTTTATGACTTGGAATAATGGGTATAGTAGCAAACCGGGTCGCATCATAGAAAAACTTTAGCGTAAGAGGAACTATAGAGCCGCTACGGCGTTGGGGTGGGAAAACATTATTCAAAATGTCTGGGAGGACCTCGGAATTGGCAAAGTTTAGGATTACACAGTCCCCCTGGAACTTTTTAGGCTCACTGCCAATCCAGGAGACCCTCCTAGTCATGACAATATCCCCTGCCAATTTATCAAGCCCTTGTTGTGCCATATACATATTGTTGGAGAGCCAATGTAATGCTTTGTCTTTTAAATCTTGATTAGACTCTTTTTTCCCTTGTGATAGGACCGGGACGTTCGCCAGCACCAGCACTACTGGCGAAGCTTCCACGACAAATTGGGCTGAAACATCCTCTTGATGTATAATTACTGCTGCACCAGGGGTACTGTTTTGGCCCTCTCTACTGTCTACGACAGCATCCTGACCAGGAATAGGTACAGAAGGCAACGCTGGCAAGAGCAGCGGACCTTGTTGCATGGGTTGCAAGTTGCTTTCGGGTGGGGTCACCTCCACAGCTGTGGGTATTAAATTTGTGACGAGAGAGGATAGATTCTCAACCTCGTCTACTAGTTTAATATGTACCCCACCCAGTTTTTTAACCTCAGATGTTATTTTGTCTAATTTCCCGATGAGGGGCTTAATTATTGTCCTAATCTTGATATCTATCATTTCTTGGATCCTATTAAAGAGATCGTCATCACTAGTGCATTTGGCCTCTATATCAATGTCGGGCTCCGTGTGTCTCCCCCCCCCCGCCTAGTGGGTGGTGTGGCGGGTTTTTTCCTTCCTAATTGTTTCCCCCCCCTCTTAGCTTGAAGTCTTCTACAGGCTCTAACTGCCCGTGTTGAGGGCTGCAAGGATTGTGAATCTTCCTCCGGAACAGCTGGCTGATGGTTCACATCAATAAAAACACTATCTGATAGATCTATTAAATCAGTTCTATCTATTGATAGGTCAACATCAGCGTCGGCATCAGCCGCTACCTCAATACTATTATTTTGAGGATCTTGCTCTGCGGAAACTGACGGTTGTTTTTCCATGAGTGACTCCGGTGTCGATGTGCTTAGAATGCTTGTGGAGGGGCTATCTGTATGCAAGATAGGTGATTGGCTTAGCCCAAGTGATTGCCTTCTCTTATTGTTAATGCTACTAACTACTTGTACCAAGTATGAGTCGATAGTATTCACTGGCTCAACCGGGGCAGGAATCAGCTTTTTCCCCATGATTGTTAAAATAGTTTGTGATAGTCCTCAGGGCACAAATCTGGTAAGTACAAACAATGTTGGCAACAATGTACCATGCAGGTCAGTCAACCATCCAGTAATGGAAATGGAGGCCAGTGCCTCTTAAAATAACAAAAACTATATTGAACTGAACTGGGAACAGTACCTTATGAAATATGCAGGAGATATCAGGGGGGTGGCCTAGCCTGGCCGGTCGTGCCGCAGAGGGCCGTAGAGGGCCCGCCCTTTGCCCGGGCTTAGCTCCGGGCGCGCCCGCGCGCGACTCGCGGGGGCGAGGGGGTGTCAGCCTTTTACCAGCGCCTCCGGGCGCTTCCTGCACGTCACGGGCGCGCTGGTGCCCCAGGGGCTGCTGGGGATTGTGGTCCCGTCCGTCCGGTGCCTCCCGGGATAATTTCCGCCGTTTCCCTCACGGCTCTGCTCTGCCCGATGGCCAAATGGTGAAGGTAAGGTCTGTTCTGGTGTCCCCCCTGGTCTCGTGGGGGTCAGCCTTTTACCAGCGCCTCCGGGCGCTTCCTGCACGTCACGGGCGCGCTGGTGCCCCAGGGGCTGCTGGGGATTGTGCTCCCGTCCGTCCGGTGCCTCCCGGGATAATTTCCGCCGTTTCCCTCACGGCTCTGCTCTGCCCGATGGCCAAATGGTGAAGGTAAGGTCTGTTCTGGTGTCCCCCCTGGTCTCGTGGGGGTCAGCCTTTTACCAGCGCCTCCGGGCGCTTCCTGCACGTCACGGGCGCGCTGGTGCCCCAGGGGCTGCTGGGGATTGTGGTCCCGTCCGTCCGGTGCCTCCCGGGATAATTTCCGCCGTTTCCCTCACGGCTCTGCTCTGCCCGATGGCCAAATGGTGAAGGTAAGGTCTGTTCTGGTGTCCCCCCTGGTCTCGTGGGGGTCAGCCTTTTACCAGCGCCTCCGGGCGCTTCCTGCACGTCACGGGCGCGCTGGTGCCCCAGGGGCTGCTGGGGATTGTGGTCCCGTCCGTCCGGTGCCTCCCGGGATAATTTCCGCCGTTTCCCTCACGGCTCTGCTCTGCCCGATGGCCAAATGGTGAAGGTAAGGTCTGTTCTGGTGTCCCCCCTGGTCTCGTGGGGGTCAGCCTTTTACCAGCGCCTCCGGGCGCTTCCTGCACGTCACGGGCGCGCTGGTGCCCCAGGGGCTGCTGGGGATTGTGGTCCCGTCCGTCCGGTGCCTCCCGGGATAATTTCCGCCGTTTCCCTCACGGCTCTGCTCTGCCCGATGGCCAAATGGTGAAGGTAAGGTCTGTTCTGGTGTCCCCAGTTGAGTTGTGCTGAATCATTGCCTTCGGGATTAAGAGAAGATATGATCTCCTCAGTTCCTTGTCTTACCTCTGGGACTAGTTTAGAGAGATCCCAGGATCCTGTTTCCAGATGCAGGACGTGTTCCTCCATTTCCCCGAACAGAGTATTTGAAATGCTCATCTCTACAGTAGTACCTTGGCAATATCAGCAAAACTAATGTATCACAGATCCTTCCTACTTCAGTGGTATGTTTTCACCTACAGCATATGTGTGATCAGTGTTCTAAATGGACAGACATTATGAATGGAAGAGTACCATTATTGTCCGATTAGAAATGTCTGTTCATTTAAAGGTCTGTACGCTGATCGTTCACTAGTGTAAACTTCTATTCTAAAAGGGAGTGTGTGAGTAACAGATTAAAAGAAAAACTGAAAAATACTTAAATGTAGAAAAATAATTATTATTGAATAAAAAACTTCTGAAACAACAGAACAAAAAAACATGAGATCATATAAATTCTTAAGATGGGCTAGAATGTCAGACCACCTCTATTGTTTTGCCGACTTGTCCTGGAAATACTGCTTCTCTATATTGGTGAATTAATTTTATTTTATTCACACAGCTTGTAACTCTCTTGATTATGTTTTTGTTTGCTTCCCTGTTTTCTTATTTCCGATCATTTGTAAAGCGCTCTGATATCCTCACAGGTCATGTTAGCGCTTTATAAAACTTTTTTAAATAAATACATATAAATAAACATGCTCCCTGAAGTCCAATGCAGGCTCTTGCTATTCATATCCACAGTAAGCTAATATGGCAAGAACATACATACCCATCTGGAACCTATTCAGATCTCAATTGCATCTGCTTCTTTTGTAGCACTGAGGCCGCAAGGTTCAAGGCGGCTTTCAGGGCCAGATGTGCATCTGCTGTGGTGAAGGAACTGAGGTGGAGGATGAGGTAGTTACAGCCTTGTGATTGAGGTCAAATTAATGTGTATCTCTCCCCAGACAAAAAGAACAGGAATTTGGAAACTACTGTAACATAACAAACACAGACAGTGCTATGGGATCCTGTGTTGTTATATAACATCATTGTAAAGCTATAACATTATGATTAAAATATGGGTTAACAGAAAGGCTTGGAAAGAAGATCATTTTGCATCACTTGGGGCAAAATTGTCATAGCTCGCAAAATGTAACCCCGATGCTGTAGTACCATGACTGAAAGAGCAAACTTTGGTGGTTCCAAAGAAGATACCATATCAAAGATGGCATAGGCTAGGCCCCAAACATGCTCTCAATGGTAAGAAACGCTAGCAATGAAGGACATCCTCATGTCGATTTCACGCTATCAATGTATTGACCCAACACTGATCGCAACCCAAGCCTGAAAAAGAGAAGTCTAGCACCTCCAGGACACATGATGTATAAGCAAGATCACTCGTAATGGCAAATCTTAGTGGAAGGTGCACCATTTATCTGATTTCTTCACTCTCATATAGATGCAGAATGACTGGCCTCCAATCAGAACTGCTTTTAATAAAACACAGCAGTTGCAATCTTAGATCCAGCCATTGAAATACCCTGGAGAATATGGCCATAAGAGATGTTGACAGTATGCGAATTCAAGATACACAGGGCACCCCCATAAACCAAGGAAAAGTGCCAACCAGACTGCTGAAATTTTGGAGAAAATCTGAGCCACATAGAAACAAGCTTTGGCAAAGCTAATAGGTCTGGTTTACAGCTTACACCTGACAATAACAAAGCCTGCTGCTGTGTTAAAAAAAACAAGAAAACAAACGAATTTCTTCATATACACCATGGATCTATGAGACAAAGAATTTATTGTGGGATGATTCAGAGTTCTTTTGAGATGTTAAATAGTTCCACGTGAATTGAAATGCAAGCATTCCATAGGAAGCGAGATGACACTCTAAACATCCAATAGCATCAGACGATCGAAAAATAATCTTCTGGGTGAGGCCGAGACCACTCCATCTATATTTTGAAGAATCAGTAGCAAAAAGTCTTGCACACAGCAGCATTTTTTCGTCCTTTGAATTTGCCACAAGAATAACAAAACTGGGTTTTACATTTATTTTTGTTTTATTGGCTTTCACGGTCAATTACCAGATGATGTATTCTTTTGAACAGAAGTGGATACTGCAAGAACTGCACGCAATCTGCAGGGAGTCTGTAATTTAAAGCGACAGCTCGGAGCTACTTATGACTTGGCAAGGAGAGATGCGTGAAAGGGAAATGAAGTAAGAAAATACCATGATGGTAACGAGAGACAAGAGAAGCTGCGTGTCGGTAAGGAATTTGGCATCTATGGTTAAAAGGAAGGTCATAAAAGGAAACCTGGACAGGATGTCCTAGAGAGGAAGCCAGGAGGGATGGTAGTTTACAGGTACACGCGGAGGAATGATGGATTTCCGAGTATTGGCCGGGAGTTGAATGTTAAGCTTACTATTTCCTAAATTCTCCAAGCTTTTCAATCACATATCTACTGCACGTGTACCTCTTAACTGTACCGTCTAAGAATGTATTCAGACCGTGGCTTAGAGGAAGCGACCAGAGGGCCATTTTGAAGACTTTTAAGGTTGCTATTTACTGCCATTTAGAGATTACAGATCAGCATCACGTGACTTGGAAAGTAAACACATTTATAGCTGGCCAGGAGACTCCCAAACGGTCTGAGGTACAACAAGACTTAGGTGACGCTCTCTAGGAATCCAGAATGATTAAGGGATCCACTGAAAAGCTTACACTGCAAAAAAGTGATTTATGTGGATAAAGAAGGGGCCATATGTATCAAAAAAAGAGTTTTGCAATTCTCAAATTGCGATTTTTAGCTAATTGCAATTAGAGAATCGCAAAATGCAATGTATGTAGGATTTGCTCAAAAGTTTGCGAATCTTACATATTCCTTATTTGCGAATTGCAAACTGAGATTCGCCATTAAGGAATACCTTCCCATTCATTCCCAGTGCTAGGAGGCCAATAGGAATGAATGGAAGACATTCTCAATTTGCGATAACCAATTAGAGAATCGCAAATTGAGAATGCAATTTCAAGGTTACAAGGGTGCCAAAAGGACACCCCGTTGCACCCCTGAAATATGCATGTTTGCACATTTTTTGCGCACATACTTGCCCAATGGGCAAGTATGTGCGACATATGGCACTTTTAAAAATCAAAAAAGTGCTTCTTTTAAAGAAAATCGCAAATTACCACCAACTTGAAGTTGGTGGTAATTTGTAATTCCTTAAGGCCAAATAGACATTTTCTAGTGTTTCCAGAATTGCATTTAAGGAATCACAATTTGCAATTCCTTAATTGCATTTGCAAAATAGAGGATTGCAAATTTGGGAATTCTCTATTTTGCAATGGCTTTTTGGAATGATACATCCCAAAAGGCTTTTTCCAATACGCAAACGGGCCGATTCTGAGAATCCGCCCGTTTGCAAATGGGAAAAAGGCTTGATACATATGGCCCTGAGTGTTAGACATGTGAGATGGCACTAGCCTATAGGGCAATCAGGCAGTGCCCAAAGTGCTTGTCTTAAAGGTCAGTGTGTGGGATGTTTTTTGGGCTGTTTGTGGACCTGTTGTATGTTCTCCTGGGTTGGGTTTTACTGTTGTGTTCCCTGGTATTAAAACAAAGATTGCCTGCAGCATCTTTGCAGTGTGCCCTACCTTGCAAACACGTATACAGTATGTCTTTCAAAACTGCCCAACGTTGCAAACATGGGCCACTTTTAAGCGAATTCACTAATGGGGATCAATTTTATTTTGGTGTCTGGACCTATTTTATGTCCCAGTTTGACAGCGAAAAGGCAAGTAGTCAGGGGAGTCTGCAGGAGCAGATATGTACACTGGTGACGCTGCCCATGGAGTCATTTGGGATAAGAGGGAGGGACTCAACTGACAAGGGGTGGTCCTTGTGAAGCACCCATCATGCTCTGTGGCTGAAGTCACTTCCGGCTTCTGGCGGCATCTGATATGGCGGGAACGGTGTATGGCTGCTCACTGAGGGAAATTTGAGCCTCGCATTAAGCTACTACGACAGAGCTTGTTCTAAGATGCTCTCTCTCTCTAGGCATAGAATAAGTATGTGGGACTCTTTCCCTAGTTACAATACATCAATAGCACTGGTGACTGCCCAGGATTCTTCACGAATCACACCATCTGGTCAGTCCACATCCTCATAGGTACTTTTCCATTGGGCAGCGATGCTCCAGAGCAGTGATGAGATGACCTTGATTCCTAGACTTTCTCTCCCGTGAGAGAAAACAACAGTCCTCCATTATCAGTATCAACTCCTAAAACAAAGACATTATTCCAGCTAACAAGGATTATTCTTCCACCTGCAACAGAAATGTGAGAAAGAACAGAATCCAATGTGCACATGAAACTCAATTATTACTTCTAATGTGGGTATTTACAGGAAAAATGCATTTCAGGCCTACAAAATTCAGCTAACCTAAGAAAAATGGAACATAAGCTTTACAAAATTACATAGAAATTGGATCATATGCAGTTAATAATTTCACCTACATATAAAATGATATGAATAATAAACAATTTCAATAACAAAATACTTTTCTATGACACAACCCATCTGTTCACTTAATGTTCTCTGTTAGTTATATTCATTTTCCACGTAATCTTCTTATATTCAGTCAGTCAGTCAAAATAGGCTTTATTTCGATAATAAAATCTTAAAAAGCAGTACATACAATAGAAATGATTCAAAACATTATATTCTTTAAGATTTCCATAAAAAGATAACATTTATAAATTAGCTAAAACAGGTACAGATAATATCTCAGATTAAACAATTAATTTAAGCCTTCTTGATCTGATCACCCAGGCCCAACCTATAAATTTTGCAATGCCACAGACAAATAAGGGCCGGGTATCATACTTAAAAATTCTCAGGGCTACCATACAATGCCTCATACCCAAATCCCTACAGATAGCTTTTAGCCATCTAGATCTAGGGGCTTTGTAGGCAGGACATTCAAAAAATAAATGAGGGACCGACTCAGTCCTCTGGGGGCAAAAGGCACATGTTGAAATGGTTTGCACCGGGATTTTACAGGTCGATGTCAATTCTCTCACTGGTAAAATACCTAGTCTAAATTTGATAAACAGGGCCCTATCTCTAGATTTTGATATTACATCGAGGTAGGGCTCCCGATAAGACACATCCTTTACCAAGATAAAGTCCCTAGAGGATCTGCAAAGGTCGGGGTTCGAGATGCTCTTCCCCGTCAGCCAGTCCCAATAAATCCTCTTCAGGGTAGATTTGGGCGGGGCAGTCCTAGAATACCATGACTCCCAAAGCCCTAATTCCCCGAGTAGTGATTTTACGTCCCGCAGCCACCCGATCTTTGACCATCCAGGCAGTTCTAGTATCTCTCTGAGACCATCTGCATAACTGGAAAGTTCTGGGACTCTCCAAAGTCGAGCCCAGAGGAGCAGAGGGCGCAGTCTAGCCTGGTCTCTGATGGGGCGACATCCCAAGTCCAGAAATAGTGGTAAGGTTGGGGTACTGTAAGGGAGGGACAATAAATCTTTCAAAAATTTGGATTCTGAGGATGCTAACTGGTCAACATTCCCCGATCCCCATAGCTCAGCGCCGTACAGGGCCGCACTAACCCCTCTGGCGGAATAGATATCCAATACAGGAGCTATAGGTTTGAAGGATGATGAGCGCTGCTCTTTAAGAAGAGCCCCTGCCACCCTTTTATGGCTCAACAACATCTTTTGTAGGTGTGTTGACCACCTCATGGTGTCGGACAGACGGATGCCCAAATAATCAAATTCTTTGACCCTCTCCAAATGTACCCGATTTAATAATGGTGGTTTCCCAAGCTTTTTCGGTGGATTGAGGATCAAATATTTGGTTTTATCTGTATTAATTTGAAGGCCCCTTTTCTCACAAAAAAGTTGAAAACTATCGAGGAGAATTTGTAAGCCCATAGGCTACTTTGAGATGAGCAGGATGTCGTCGGCAAAGAGTAGGGTAGGAACTCTCCTACCCGCCAGGGATGGTGAATCGGATGGCTTTTCCAGAAGATGTTCCACCACTCCGTTCACGTACAACGAGAACAAGGTGGGGGCGAGCACACATCCCTGGCGTACTCCCCTATTTACCGGTATTTTTGCAGACTTCTCACCCTGCTTACCCCACCTCACCCGAAAATTCCCCGAGTGGAGTTTAATCACCAAAGATAAAAGGTAAATGGGCATTCCCAAATCAAGCAAAACCTTCCACAAAAGGCTCCGGGGGACAATATCCAACGCTGGCCGTAAATCAATAAAGGCAAAATATAAACTGCCTTTACCCAGGATAACCACTTTCCAATACAGAAGCATCAATCTGAAGGTTTGCTCGATGGTTCCAGTACCCGACCTAAAACCAGCCTGCAGATCTGAGAGAATTTTATTGTCCTCTATCCACTGGAGTATTCTCCCCAGAACCACCTTCTGGGACGAGTCAATTAGGCTTATAGGCCTATAATTTGCTGGGTCGTCCCTATCCCCCTTCTTAAAGATAGGAACGACCTCAGCACCCATCCATGAGTCAGGAAGGACTGCACCACAATAGGAAGCATTAAGCAACGAGGAAATTAGTAGCCCCCATTCAGTCATATTTAAACAAAAAAAATCCCCGGGTACCCCATCCGGGCCCGGTGCTTTGTGGCGTACTAGAGAAGAAATAACCCTCTCCACCTCCTTAGGTGTAAAGGATTGAATTTCCCTACACTCAGCCGTGCTCATTGGAGGCAGGAAAAACAACCCGCCGGAGTCGGCCTGGGAGGATGAGTAAAGTTTAAAAAAGTGGTTGAACCATGCCTCCTCCGGAATATTACAGGTTAGCAAGGAATCAACCGGCCTATTTCTTGACCTAACTAGATTCCAAAAACCCCTCGGGTCCCTCCCCGCACTAGCCTCTTTTAGGTCTAGCCAAAACTGGTCGTCCCACTCTTTTTTGGCATTATTAATGGTACATTTATAAGCCTTCCTGGCCACCCCAATCCTCTCCAAAGTCTTAGACCTTACCGCTTCTATCAAGACCCTTTTCGCTCTCCAGCATTTCTTGGAATACCATCCATAGGACCCACTGGGTTCTCTGCACAACTTCTTAGGAGGATCCTTATTGCAAATCACAAATAGCTCACCAACAGCATCAATAGTATTACAAAAAAGGGAGGAGACAGATGAAAAAGTAAGGGGACTACCACCAAGACTGGACATAGCCTTGGACATAATTGTGCCTATTCCATGGACCTTACCCTCATCCAAACTGTACTTTTGCCACTTAAGTCGCCTCCCACAATTATCCGGAAGAACTTCACCAGTTGTTCGCAAGACTGGAACATCCCGCAAACGGGAAGGAGCCATTAACATGGGCAATAGCGATAAAGAGAGCGGATTATGGTCGCTTTCAGTAGAAGGAATGACAACCATATCAGACATAAAGGCCCAAAGCTTATAGTCCAATAGAAAATAATCTATTCTAGATGAATGGCCAATCTTATTAAATGTATGCGAACCATAAGGGTCTGACTTGGATCTGCCATTAGCCGCCCTTAAACCATACACAAGAACTAGGGCATTTAGCTGCATAGCACGTTTGGACCATCTTTTTATGGGTGCTAGTGCTAAAGGAGGGATTCCCCTCCTTGTGTCCTCCTCTGCTATCCCAAGGATATCATCTGTGGCAAGGGGCTCGAACGTGCAATTTAAATCACCAGCAACGAGAACGTACATGTTGGAGGTACACACGCTGAGATCGCGTTCCAACCCCAATATAGTGGGAGAGGACAAATCCCTACAGCCGCCTCTGGAATAAATATTAAAAATTTCCAGAGACCGATCTCTAGTGGAACCACTAAGAGAGAGTCTCATTAGATCAGGTGACAGAGAAACACACTGCCTGACAACAAGCCCTAATGAAATACTGACCCAGATAAGTAGGCCCCCCGAGGGAAGACCTTTCCCTGAAATAGAGGGAATAGCCGGAATAAAGTGGGAGGTATACCCTACCTTATAACAAGGCTCAAGGCACCAGGTCTCCTGAAAAATACATATTCCAAAGGACTCCAAAAACAAATTCCATATATTCTACATTTTAGCCTAAACACATAACGTTTATGTTATCACGTTACAAGATTCTAACACTCAGGTTAACACAACAAAGGATTATGTGTATGAGGTCTACACATGTGATTTTAATGCACTCCTACAATGAAAAATGTATGTGTGCGCTACATCAGTAATTAGCATCACAAAGTTGGTAGCTAGATCCTGAACTCAGAGGGGGGGGCAATAGGCTTTCCTCTGGGTAGAGCATACCAGTGGACAGCTGTGGAGGCGGCCTGTATAGTCACAGGTGCGGCGTGCAGCCTCCACAGTCATCTCCTAGTGCTGGTCCTAAATTATGAAGAAGATACTTTCAAGAGACCGGGCATCTAAGATTCTCTCTGCTACCAATCCTGTATGCAATACGAAACAACCCAACTATATCTCTCTTACTAGGGGAGCTGGACTTGGATTCTCCAAGTCTAAGCTACAGAATATTTTGCTCGATCAATTGTCAGACCATTTAGTCAGCCAAGAAAAGAACGAGTTCACTCTTGAACCCCCCCCCAGAAGAGAGTTTTTCCAGGAAAAAGAATACTGGACCTCCAGGGAAGCCAAAGCGAATGGCTCCTCAGCTCTCAAAGCACTGGGTCTTAAGCTTGCCGCAAAGGGCAAGGAGCCAAGTGTGAGAACAGCAGAGAGTCCTCTGGATTGTCTTGAAATAAGAGAAAGTGAGCCAAGGTATCCACAAAATAGTGTTCCAGGATCCAAGATACAGCAAACATACACCTTTTTGTCTAACGCTAGTTTTATGGAGCAACGCAAGGAGAAGGGACACCCAACACCGAAGGGCAAGGAGTCTAAAATGGATTGTGATAGACGTAAATCAACTCCAGTCACAAAGGCTAGATCAGTGTGTCTACAACAGGCTGCCCCTGCTTCAGCCATGATATGGGAAAACTTGCAGGTGAATGATGGCAGTGTTCCATGGATAATGACTGTAAATTCTGAGCCCCTGACCATCACAAGTGCAAGTGCCAACGTTTGATGCAAGTGAATCCCATGCCTCATCAATGAACATACTCCTCCATCAGATCCTTGGTGAATTCAAGTCAATGAGAATCTTCGAAAATGAGGCCCACAGAACAGAGCAGCAACTAAGTTTAATACACACCAATATGCAACTGGTTACCGCACGGATCTCTAATGCGGAACAATGAGTCTCGGATTTAGGAGATGCCATGGTTCAGCAGGAATCTTTATTTTCATAAACTACAGTCTTATCTGGCAGAGCTTCAGATTAAGATCGACAAAGAGAATAGATCATGCTAGTCCAACCTCAAATTCATTGGGATACCTGAAGGGTGGGAGAATGTGGTTACCTAATTTCAGATCTTATCTTTAGATAGCTATACCGAAAGCTGCTGCTCAAGATCTTGATTTAACACTTACGCGAGCCCATTGTGTTCCTGCCGTCCAACTCTAAAATGAATGAAATCCAAGGATGATGTTATTCAACTTTGCTGATTTTCAGGTCAAGGAGCATATCCTTACTGATGCAATCAGAACCAAAACATATCAGACTTCTGAGATTTTTTCTTTCAAGATTTCTTCCGATTCATCAACATTTTCAGCATGGTGACACCATGAGTTTAAAGGTATGATTAGCTGCTTCCAGAATCTCGGTGCCCCTGCAGGCATTGCTAAGCAGTCCAAGCAGAACGTTCGGGCAGTCACATATCTTTCAGTGGGCGGAACAAGCCCACAACTTTTTACACTTTATCCAGCAGCCTAGAGGAAGGGTGAGGCGAGCGGGGTTAGGACAAGCAATTTCCAACCATGGGATAGTTTGAAATGTTTAACTCTTGTCATGGCTTATTGGATATTTTGATTCCATAGTAATGTTGTCATGTTCATTTTTATATGCTTGCTGTGATGCCCTCAGTAGCCATAGGCAGCCTTCAGGTGCCATATCAAGGCACCATCTAGCGGGTTTATGCAGGGTTCTGGGAGGGGGAGATTTTGCACAGAGGTGGGGGAGATGGAGCTACCAGGTGAGCTCCAGGCTGGGTGGGCCCCGGGGATGGAGAGAGCTTGAGGGTGGGAGCGGCGCACTGAGGGTAGGGAGTAGGATGGGTGGAGCATCAAAATGATATTCAGGTTGGAAAAATAACTCCACGTAAATTTGGTATTACTGGTATGTGTACAACTGCAACATTTCCGAGACCTAGGGGGCATGTTACACACTTCACGGTCCAAACTGTTAAAAGTTGGCTACAAATTTGGGGCTATGGGTTTAGTGTCAGAAGTCGGCACCAAGGTTTTCAGATTTAATACGTTATTATGTTCATCTCAGGGACTGGAATGGAAAACATTAGGGTTGTTTCCTGTAATACCAATGGAATTAATATTCATTGCAAGTTTAGATCTATTTTGTCATGGCTTAAGTCGGCTGGAACTATAATATTTTTGCTCCAGGAGACATATTTGAAAGCTTCTACTAAGCAACCGACAATGTCTCAATCTGGGTCTAATGCATTCTATGCATCTGCAAATGAGGCTGTCGGGGGTGGCTATTCTGTTCACCCACAGCTTTCCCCGTGAAGTGATACTTGTGGTTTGGGAACCCCGGAAGCTAGGTGCATACTCCGGCAGAACCCAGAGCATCCGCCTCCCATCCTTCCGATCCGAAGCCACGGAAATCATCTGCAGCGTCCCCCAGGGATCATCTCTCAGCCGGACGCTGTTCAACATCTACATGGCCCCCCTCGCACAAGTGACCCGCCATCACAACCTCAACATCATCTCCTACATCGACGACACCCAGCTCATCCTCTCTCTCACCAAGGACCCGCACACCGCCAAAACCAACCTCCACGAGGGAATGAAGGCCGTCGCTGACTGGATGAGGAGCAGCCGTCTGAAGTTGAACTCGGACAAGATGGAGGTCCTCATCCTCGGACCCACCCCCTCAGCCTGGGATGACTCCTGGTGGCCAACCACACTGGGACCAGCACAACACCCACTGACCATCCACACAACCTAGGATTCATCCTTGACTCCTCCCTCTACATGTCTAAGCAGGTCAACGCCGTCTCCTCCTCCTGCTACAACACCCTCCGCATGTTCCGCAGGATCTACAAGTGGATCCCGACCGAAACAAGAAGAACGGTGACACAGGCCCTCGTCAGCACAAGACTGGACTACGGCAACGCACTCTACGCAGGAATCCCAGCCAAACACCTACGATGACTACAACGCATCCAAAACGCCTCCGCCCGACTGATCGTCAACGTCCCCCACCGCAACCACATCACCCCCCCACTTGAGAGACCTACACTGGCTCCCCGTCGACAAGAGGATCACCTTCAAGCTCCTCACCCATGCACACAAAGCACTCGACAACGCCAGACCAGCCTACTTGAACAGCAAACTCTGCTTCTACACCCCAACCTGCCAGCTCCGCTCCGCCAGCCTCGCCCTCGCCGCTGTCCCCCGCATCCAACGAACGACCTGCGGGGGCATATCCTTCTCCTACCTTGCCACCAAGACCTGGAACACCCTCCCTACCCACATACGGCAGACCCAAGACCTACTCGCCTTCAGAAGACTCCTCAAGACCTGGCTCTTCAAGCAGTAGCAGCATCCCCCCCTATCCCCATAGCGCCTTGAGACCCTCACGGGTAAGTAGCGCGCTTTACAAGTACTCTGATTGATTGATTGATTGATACTGGTTAGCCTGCAGGTCTATGAGCAAATCATCCATATTGTTAGTTTCTATAAACCTATAGACCTATCTGTGGCTTGCCCAAAGCTATAACGGCCCCTCAAAGAGCTTCAATCAATGCTGCAGCGAGACTCATCACTGGTTCTAAAAGAAGTTCCCACATTTCCCCGGACCTAAAATCCTTGAACGGGCTACCTTTTGAAGCCAGAATTCATTTGAAAATAGCGTGTATGACTCATAAAGTCATGCATTACACGGCACCCAGCTATCTGGCTCAGAAACTGACGCTCTCTGGTGGGATCAGATCCTCAAGAAGTGCAGAAAACCTGCTACTGAAACCGCAAAGATTCAACAAGAAGAAAACATATAACCAAACCTATTCAGGGATGGCGCCCAGAATCTGGAATGCCCTACCCCCAGAAACCAGACTTACTTCCTCTACTGCATCTTTCAAAAAAGATGTAATATATTCTTATGGCTAAATTCACCTGAGCATGCACTAAAGAAATTTTGAGACCAAATATACCCTCGCTACTGATCCTTATTATGACAATGGTCCATCCAGGCATCATAGGCAATATAGCTACCCTTTGCCTGACTCACCGGTGTAGTTTTGTGATGTACCTTACTACTTTGCACTTATGAGATGTTATGTATACGCGCTTTGACTTGCATTTAACTGATGTGTAAAGAGCTTTACTTTGCTACTTAGACACTTACCTTGTAAAGCGCTCTGATATCTGCAAGGGAATTGTTTGCGCTGTATAAAACTTTCAAAATAAATAAAGAAATAAGATGAATGGAGGATGAAGCGACCCCTTTAGAAGAGGTCTACAATGTCCTTGTCCCGATTATGGGACTAGTTTTAATGACATCCATGATGTACAAAAGGATTGTATCCACCAAAATAAGCATCAGAATAAGCTAAATCAGCTTGGGTTCTGGCTGTTCTGGGATGAGATCTTGCTTTTGTAGATCTTTGGCCTGAAGACTATCCTATGGCACATGAATATACTTGCTTGTCCAAATGTTTCAACTGCATCACGCATTGACTATTTCTTAGCATCATATAACTGGGGAAGAGTTAAATCAGGTATACTCTCCAACCTTTTTCTGACCACAATAGTCATTAGATAAATCTCTATCAATGCAGGAAGGCTGTATTTCAGCCATGAGTGTGGAGTCGCTTTGAATTGCCTTTAACTGATGTTTAACAGAGTAATATTGGCACAGCCTTCAGCTTCTCTGTTTGGGGGACCTGTAAGGCCTTCGTTTGGGGAGATGCAATCTCCTATTCAGCTCAAATTAGCAAAGCAAAACAGGAGGAAATTGCTGGCCCGCAAAAGGATTTAGAGCAAGTAATAGGGATTACTTTAGTTTTGACACTCTGGAATCCAAAGCTAATCTGGTGATGGCAAGCCAAAGACTTGATCAATCATAAGTCATGCTTGCAGCAATTTTATCAAGACAGCAAACATGCAGGGTGCTTTTCAGCATAGTCGATCAAGAAGTAAGGTAATCAGGGGGCCATTATTGCAATCTTCAATGAAAAGCAGAATCACATGCCAATCAGTTGGTAGCGTGTTTTTAGATCACTACGCTGACCTCTATGCTTCCACTTGCAACCCCTCGCCAAGTGAGATCAGGGCCTTCCTCCACCCGATGAAGTTATTTTCACAGGATAGTGAATTGCGAGAAAAGTTTGGGGCACCCATTACAATTGCTGAATCAAAGGCACTATTACATTTCTGCCTAATGCCAAAGCATGTGTCGATGATGGCCTTCCAGATTCATTATATAAATTATTCACAGCTCAATTACTTAACTTTCTAGTTGAACTATTGAATGAAATTCTGGAAGGATGTAAAATCCCAAAGGATTTCACGGAGGCAGTCATTGTAAGTTTTCTCAAAAGGACAAACCTCCTCAACAATCAGGTTGGTGTCATCTGATTAGTCTTTTAAATGGCGATTATAAACTGTTCGCTAAAATGATGACACTAAGATTAGTCCGTAGTGCTTCATTGCTATACATGGCGACCAAAGCAACTTTTTGCCTGAGAGATCAATGTCACTAACTAATAAGGTCGAAGCTGCAATCATCATGCTTGATGCTGAGAAGCTGAGATGCCAATCGCATGCAGTGAGATGTTCTGTCTGCGATCCTACTGAGCTTGGAATTCCCCTCCAAATTAGTATTTCTGTTGAATAATTTATGTTAAGGCCAAAATCATGATTAAAGCTCAAGCCATAGGACTTACTCCTATTTGCAGAGGTACAAGACAAGGCTGTCCGATGTCGCAGGTGCTTTTTGCAATTTTTGTAGAACCTTTGGTGACAGCTCTAAGACTTAGATCCCGAGATTCGCCCTCCACTTCCAGGTGCCCTGAAATTAAAGCTGCTCCCTGGTGACATTATTCTCTATTTAGCAGGCACAGCCCATAATATTTAAAACACCCTTGATAAAATACAATCTTTTTCGGACATCAGGGGCTATAAGATCAATCAGGACAAATCAGAAGTCCTTTTATATCATTGCCCTCCTTTAATCTTGCTTATAGATATGGAACAGCATTTTTCAGCTACCTGCCTTATAGGTTATTTAGGTATCTTTGCCACTCATGACTTTTTAGATTTGTTTAAGCTAAATTACATACCTATGCTTAACAAGGTGTGTTTATTATCAACCAGCAAGCAAAATCTACCTCTTACCATTATAGGATGAGTACCACTTATCAAGATGTCGATACTTCCCTTATTTATTATTGTCTTCTCCAATATTTTTTTCAAAGTTCAACATAATTTTTTTTCCAAGATTGACCAATTCATGCACCATTTTCTAAGGCAAGGGAGGAAGCCCAAACTAGGCACACTGCAATCCAGCTCAATATTGAAGATGCTATCTAGCTGGCAATGGTTTGCACCTTTGTCCAAGTAGGGACCATTCTTCCTAGTCAGGGTAAGAGGGATATACTTCTAAAATAACCCCTGCTCACTCCCTTGGTAGCTTGGCATGAGAAGACAGGCTTATTTCAGAGGCAGCGTGTGCACACATACAGTAATACAGTGAAAACGCTACAAATGGACACCACACCAGTTTAGAAAAATAAGCATTTGCAATGCAATCTGTCTCCTTTGGGACCTTATATGTATTTAGCTATGCAGCACATTAGCCTGGGTGCTGAAACATCTACTGTTCTTTAACATGGTGGAAAGTAAGCACCAAACTGCATGACACTCCACGTATGGAAACACATGGAGATAAATATTGCCTTTCAGCGGGAAATGGTATAGTCCAAAGCTCTGTTTTTAATATAAAATCAGGGCCTTCTGTGGTCATATCATATCAATACAAGATTTGAAAAAAATATTATTGTCTACAGGTGCTCGTGGAAGACAATTTGGATGGACTGCAATCTAGAGATTCTGGTACTTTACTGACCTTTACTGGTTGTTTTCTATCAAGACAGTTAAATTGAGGTGGTTGCCAGAAAAATAAAAAAAATAAAGTCCCTCAGCAGAAAGCAATTCTGTTTTTTTACTAACCTCTACTGGTCCATTTTATTAATACAGTTAAATAGAGGCAGATGAACAGAAAAAAAGTCCCTAAGCGGAAGCAGACAAGATCTAGGGCTGGTCTCCAGAGCCCACAAAGTACATACACATACAGTTATGTACTAATATATAAGTATATACTAAAATGTATATACAAGAGGTCTCGAATGTTCGACCTAATAAGTAATATCTATCTAAACCAAGCATGATTGAAATGACAAAAATCCACAATTCAGTAATTAAAATGTAATCCTTAGAAGGCAAAAACAATTCCGTCCATAGCAAACCATAGATACGCCATTTTCAACACAAAGTACCTTAGATGCGTCACTGTCAAAAACAAAAAAAGTTGGAGGGAAGGTGATGCACCAGTTCCTTACGCCCAAGGAAGGTGATGCGTCAGTTCCTTACTCCAGAGGATGTGATGCATCGGTTCCTTACTGCTCCGTATGTGTAACAAATATTATTTTTGAACAGCCGATAGCTGTTATCTGCTCTGATCCTGATTTACATTTGCTTCAGATCACTTATCCCCTGACGAAGGGCTAGACTAGCCCGAAATATATTGGGATGGGATAATAAATTAGAAACTCATACTATTCATTTTTTGTAATTATAAATGAAAATAATTACTACTAATGACAGGTGGGAAGAAGATTACCGAATACCACCATTGAAAATAAATACAAATTGAATTGTTTCATGACTGGTGATTTATTGTTATCAATTTTAAGCCCGCTGAGAGGGACATAAGGCAGTGCATAAGGGGACGTTTCCCAGTTGGGGCACGCAGCTTCAGTAATACTTTGGGGCCATTAGCTATCCAATCACAAGAATTTCAATGCTGATGGCAATACTGTTAGGTTTGATGTTATTTTCCTATCAATGTGAGGTGAACAATGTCCAGGAAAGGCCATTTCTGTTCTTAGTAGAATAGTGTCTTTTCCCTGTCTCATTCCCTGCTTAGCAAGAAGGGTTTTAGGCCATTACTTAAACCAATCTACAGGAGCTGCTAACCAGGCTTGATAAGATAACCTACAGACTGTGTAAAATAGGATGAATATGAATATATGTCATTCACAGTGGAATTTAAGTGTGGCAACTTGAACAACAGTTGCATCAGAGAAACTATATATCCTGGGAGAATATGGCATTCAATAAGTTCAGAGGATTCATCCTGTCTAGCTTATCTGCCCTCCTGTCACTGTGGAGGAAGATTGTGAACTGATATCCATCAGTTTCTTGCTCGATGTAAGGTGTACAACAAGCTGTAACTGCAGGAGTCAGTCATGCTGTCCACCATCATGTGCCATTTTGATCAATCTTTGGAATGATGATAGTGTGCTTTCTGGGTAATACATGCTTGGTAGAAATTGGGCTTCTAGTTGGGAGAGGTATGCACCCTATCCAAGCAGAAAACACAATCCCAGTCAGAGTAGGCCACAAACACAATAGATAAATCCTGTACTCACCCTCTGGTAGCCCGACAGAGAGCAGTCAGGCTTAACTCAGAAGTCAACTTGTAAAGTATTTGTGCAACACATCAAACAGTAACACAGTAAAAACACCACAAAAAGACTCCACACCAGTTTAGAAAAATAGAGAATCATTTTATAAATAACACAAGACCCAAAGAACAAAAATGCAATCAGTAGGAGTTGAGATATGAATAAGATTAAATGCAAAAATAGTGTTTATAAGCAGTAAGCTCTTAAAGAGTTAATTGGTCGCACTGAACCAGGACAAAGCCAAGAGTTTAGGCCAACTGCGATTGAGAGTGGACTGGATACAGGACCCACCCAGAGCATGCTGAGCAAAAATACCTTGATACTGATTGCAAAAAAGTTGCAAGGTGTAGCGGAGCAATGCGTCAGTGATCCCCACACAGTTGGTGTGATGTCCCGGATTTCCCCACTCAACAGCCATGATGCGTTGGTTCTGGCAGTGATGAGTCGGTTCCAAATCTGCCAAGCCAGAGGGCAGCAGGCAGCAGGCCAGCGAAAAAAAGCAGTCCAGCAGAGTGGCAGTCCCTCCAGCAGCCCAGCAGTCCTTCTTCCTGGTAGAACGTCCTCAGTTCCAGAAGTGTTCTGAGTTGGTGGTGTCAGAGGTCCAGTACTTATACCCATCTGGGCCTTTGAAGTGGGGGAGACTTCAAAGACATACCTTTGAAGTGCACAAGCCCCTAGACTCACTACAGGGGGTTATGCAGCCCTTTCAGGTGTACGTGTCTGCTCCTCTCTTCCATCCTGCCCAGGGTGGCCCATCAGGATGTGGATGGGCCAACTGTCACACCCAAGCTTCCTTTGAATGTGTCTGTCTAGAGGGAATGTACAAAGCCAGATGTCACCCACCCCAGACATGTATTCAGATACAGGCAGAAGGCATTAAATGGTTAAAGTAAAAACATGCCTCTTTCTAGAAAGTGGCACTTTCCAAATTGCAATTTAAAATCCAAATTCACTATAAGTTGTGTTTTTAAATTGTGATTCCAGAGACACCAAATATGGGGATCCCATTTATTCCTAATTAGAAATAGCACTTATAAAATGTAATAAGGCAAACTCCATTTTTCCTATGGGAGAGATAGGCCTTGCAGTAGTGAAAACCGAATTTAAGAGTATTTCACCATCAGGACATGTAAAACTTAAAGGGTACATGTCCTACTTTTTAAATACACTGTACCCTGCCCAGGGGCTGGCCAGGGCCTACCTTAGGGGTGACTTATATGTAATAAAAAGGAAGTTTGTGCCTAGAAAGTGAGTTAACTTGCTAGGTCGACATGACAGTTTAAAACTGCACACACAGGCCCTGCAGTGGCAGGCCAGAGGCATGTTTACAGGGTTACTTAAGTGAGTGGTACAATCAGTGCTGCAGGCCCACTTGTAGCATTACATTTACAGGACCTGGGCACATGTAGTACACTTTACTAGAGACTTATAAGTAAAATAAAAAAGCCAATTGCGGATAAGCCAATGGTACCATGTTTTAAGCAGAGAGCACATGCATTTTATCAGTGATTAGCAGGGGTAAAGTCCCCAGATTCCTATAACCAGCAAACACAGTCAGTAGAAACAGTTAAAACAGGAGACCTGAAGGCAAAAAGTCAGGGGAAACCAAGCCAAGGACGCCAGGTCTAAAAATGCTCTTCAGATTCATTGTGGCTCCTGAGTTTAAGTCTCTTCATCAAAGTGCAGGAATAACATAATTACTGTGTCAATAAAGGCAGAATAATGCTAGCAGCAGTCCTGAACTTGTGACTCTTGTGGCATGCCAAGCTACTTTTCCCAGTAGGCCAAAGCATAGGTACGTTCCACCAAGCCAGTTCAGATGTTCCTGAATAAATTGGCCTTATAATGAGAAAATCAAATGACAAAATCAGGGCGCTGAGGCTCCGGAAGGTTCTGTAAGACAAAGAAAATTGTGTTTAGAGATAGTCCATTACAGGTGTAGAAAACAAATTGAAGATACTCTATCGCATTCATATTGGAAAATGTTGTGTGGGCATTGGTCCCCAGCAAAATTACACAAAGCTAAGCTCAGCCCTAGTTCGTGGTGCTGGAGATATGGGGAGCTGGAATGTGGTATTTCTTAATGTGTTATTGAAATCACCCGCCATACGGCTACCGGAGCCAGATATGGGACCACTACCGGAGACAGTCCAAATCACCCTCAGACTGGCCTTACTGCACAACACCACAGACCTCTACACCCTGATGACACATGACAACACATGGCTTTCCACTGCCCTAGGATTGGCCAAGTTGGGCATTCTGCGCCTTTGGAAAACAAGCCCACCCCGCTCTTTCCAGTCATTGCTAGACAGCATATACAAAATGGCATAGTTTGAAAGGCTGATCTAAAAACGTAATGAAGAATTGCAGATCTTTGAAGACACCGTAAGCTGGTTTCTAAGGGGTTGATCACTTGTGAATAGTTCATTGTGAGGCCGTTCCTTACAAGTCACCCTCATTTATTACTATGGACAGTCTCTATTCATTACTCGCTCCTTCCTTGATACTACATCATTACCTCCTCGTTAGTCTTCCTCGCCACATGACTAACAACGTGCGCTTCAGCTCCACACCCCCTCCAAAGCAAAAGCAAGTCAGCCTCCCATGCCTCCCATCCCCTCCCAATATGGCCGACCCAATACACCCTTGACCTCTATAAGAGACGGGCCGGCCCAACCCTTTAGCCTGTTTTTTTACTTCTGCACTGCAGATTCACCAGAGCGTCTGATCAAGTAAGTTGGGCTGAGGTCCTGCTCCAGCAGGTTCCAGTGCCCTGGGGAGGAGGCCCTACTCCAGCAGGCTCACACTCTGGTTCCCCCGCCTTCTGGCCCTCGCACTGTCCATTTGGATTCCCAGCTCTACTCTAGGGGGCTCTGGGCGGGCTCTTGGGCTTCCTGCGCCCCCTCCATTTTTTGGCTTTGTGCCCTGCTTTAGCGGGCCTTGTGATTTAGGCCCTGCTGTCAGCTAGTGGGTCGGCTGGCGGGCTCTGGCGGGGTGTGCTTTCGTCTCCCGGGTGGCTGCTCTTGCTGCTTCTCCGGGTGGGCGTTTGTGAATTTCAGGTGTTACTTCCTGATTTTCTTGTGGTCACTGTGTGCTGTCTTGCACTACCTCCGTTTCAGTGGTCGGGCGCATACTTTCACATACTCTCTCTGTGCCTATCAAACAGAGGCTGTGTCATTGGTGTGTGAACGCCAGTTATGCTTCTCTTGCTGCAGTGTTTTACAATGCACGTCAGGTCACTGCTGTTCTTGCCGCTGCTTTTGTACTGTCTGAGGCCCCATGGGTTTTACTCCTCATTTCCTGTGGCCTCTGTACTCTTCGGGCTGCTGTGGGGTATTCCCATCACTCATTGCAATTATGGGGGTTTCCCTCGCTTACGGGGCATCTCCTGGGGAGTTTTAATGCCACCAGTTTTGCAGGCACCTTATCCCTGTCTCTGTGGCTTACCTTGGCAGTCCTCAGCGGTCCGGGGTCTTTTCGGGTGTTTTACAGGGGTCTGCTTCGTGGCAGGTGCCGTTTCTTTCTTCCTGTGTGGTTTTCCCGAGGCCTCCGTGGGATGGAGCCGTGCTGTCTCGTCCTGGTTCAGCCATTGGCAGCAGGTGTTCCTCGTTGTTTCCGAGGGGCGGGGCCTGTCTTCCCTCGTCTTCCCATTCAGGTACAGCGGTTCCGGCAGGCCAGTCTGCCTCGTTTACGGCTGCCGTGGTGGTAGGCAGCTGTAGGTACACGTTTGCGTTATTTCGGGGTCGTAGTGGCCCTGTGCTTGGCGGCGGGTACGCTTCCTCCGGTGAGTGTACTTTGTTCTTTCATTGTACCTTAGGGGTCTCTGCCACTTGTCAGGGTTTCCATACATGCAGTAAACCTTGAATGACCTGGGGATGTAGCCAGGTGGTAGCGCATGCTTTGCATGTATGCGGTCCCAGGTTCAGTCCCCAGCACCTCCAGACTTTTGGGCTGCGCTGTGCCCTCCTGGCTTTTCGTTCCTACAGCTGGTGCGGTCGACCTCGATGCTGGGGTGTCGTGTTCGAGTCTCGCGGGGACCCTAACCGCCTTGTGTTCCTGGGCAGCTCACTGACTCTCCCTGGTGCTCGTGTGGCACGCTCTGATGCCTTCGGGTCGAGTTCGCGCACTAGGCTACTCTGGATGTTGTAAACGGGAGTGGTTGATTTACACTCTTTTACGGATACGAGGCTTCGCACATTTGTTGTAGTGAGTCTGCATTGGCCGCCCTTGACCCTGATGGACTGGGTTCCTGTCTCGGTGCCATCACGCTCACGGTTCCGTGTCTCTGTGCTCTTCGCTTGTTCTCCCAGTATGGTGGGTCATTGTTGGGGTGTCCTCTCTCTGCATTCCGCTGTGGAGGCCTGTGTGCATGGTTCTCAGGCTTTTCTTTCATCTGTGGGTGTTGATTGTGGGCCTTATTGCGGTGCTCTTCTGTTCTGTGGTGCCCGGATTCCTTTTTGGGAGTCCGTGCTCGTCAGGTTCCTAGCTTGGTTACCCTATTTCGTGCACTGCTTGATGCAGTGTTGGGCCCTTCCGGTTCCGTGGGGGTGGCACTCAGTTCCTCTTGTTGAGCTGTGTTTTTCCATGTATGTGCTGGTTGTTCGCGCAATCTTGGGCTTTGGCTTCGGCTGGACTGGACTGTTCACCCTTCCCGGGCTTCACTTCCGGATGTTGGTCATGCGGTCCTCCCTTCCTGTGTACCCCTGTCACCGCCTGCTCTCCATTGTTGTGCCGGGTCTGTCCGGTCGGTCCTGGTTGGTATGGCCTTCAGGGATTCCGGGGCTGTGGGCGCCTGCATGTCTGATGGAGGTGGTCCTCTGTTTGCTCCTGTTCTTCTTTCTCGGGCTGCTCCTGTGGTCTCCGGGTAGGCTTTGGCCTCTACTCCGGTTCCTGGTGTCTGGCTTTTTCTGCCATGGGCCGCAGCGGTGGTGTCCCCTTCTCCTCCTGCTCCGTGGCTCAGCCGGTGTCCCTTGCACCCTCCTCTTCGGTCACGGTTCTCAGCTGGTGCATGTGGTGCATGTTTGCTTCTCCAGCCTTTTTCTGAGGGCTCTGGTGGTGCCAGCTTCCAGTTGTGTTTCTGCTCCGTGGCTCGGCCGGCGTCACTTGCGCCCTCCTTTTCGCGTGGTCACGGTTCTCCGCTGGTGCATGTGGTGCGTGTTCACTTCTCCAGCCTCTTTCTGAGGACTCTGGTGGTGCCAGCTTCCAGTTGTGTTCAGTGTTGTATTCCCCACATGCTCCCAGGCACATGTTGTGATTGGTATTGCCTGGTGATATTTTTACTGGGTGGTGTGCTCCAGTTTTCAATGGATTTAGGCCCAGTTCTCTGTCCTGGGGTGTATGCATGACATTGTTCTGCTTTCTGTCCTGCGTTGTTCTTTTTGCATTGTCACCCCGAGTGAGTCGGGTTTGCCCAGTCGTGGGTCCCGTGCTCTCCATGCCACTGGTTTCATGCAATCCTGGCTGTTTGGGTCCACTCCCACGTGCGGTGGCTCTGTGATTGTTCTCCTCCCTTGGGTGGCGATCTCCCTTCGTCTGGTTTTGTGTGGCCCCTTGGCTGGTCATGACTAGGTTGTCTGTCCGGGTGAGGTCCTTCCGTAGGGGCGGTTTTGGGCCTCTTGACCCTGGGTGTCTGGCGGTGCTTGCCTGGTCTGTCCGTTGAGGGTTAGCCCCGTCTGGTTGGTCCCGGTGCTCTGTGGGTTTTCCCGACTTCGCCTGTTCCCGTGGGTGTCCCTTCTCGTACCCCGGTGGCTCCCTTCCCGCCCTGCCTGCCAGTACGGCCTGTGGTCTTTGTGTTTTGGTCTCCCCTTCCTGGGTGTTGGCGACCTTTTCTGCCTGTTGGGCGTGCATGGGTTCCGGCTCTATGCTGGGTTGGTTGGTACGCCTTTTGGCGGATTTCTCGTCTGCCTTCTGTTGACCGTTTCTTGGCTTGTTTTTGCCCCTGCCCCGTGGGGGCTCTTGTTGCTCTCCTGGGCGGTTTGCACACTGCCTCATTCTCCAGGGGGTTTTCGGGCTTGCCTCGGTCCCTTTCTTCGAGTGTGTGTCCCCGGTACTGGTTTTCCTGCCTTCTTATCTGGGCTCACAGCTTTGCGTCTGGGCTTGTTGGACTTGCCGGGATGTTGTCCTGTTGGTTGGGCTCGCCTGGGTGCTTCCCGTTGGTGTCTCTGGGTGATTTTGCTCGGTGGTCCGTGTTGTGCCTCTGTGGGCGCTGGCTCACTCGGGTTTGGGGTTTCATTTCCTGCCACGTTTTTTTATTTTTCCCATGGGGCTTTTTGGTCACACTGTGCTTGTGATTGTCCGGGGTGCTGGTTTTTCTGATTCTCTTCCCCGGTCAGGGCTTGGTGCTCCCTGTGCGGGTTGCATCCTCTTCTTCTTTGTCCCTGGTTTTGGGGTACTGGGTCCTGTCGGCTTGGGTTTGGTCCCTGGGGATGTTGACTTTCTCTGACTCGTTCCGCCCGGCTCTTTTGTCTTTCTCGCCTTTGGTGGGTTGCTGCCTGTGGCTTTGCCCTTGTGGTCACTCCGGATCCTGTCCGATCTCCGTTATTCGGCTGGGTCGGTCCTGGGTGTTGGTTGTGCATTTGTCCTCCTGGGTGCTCGCCTCGGTGGCTCATTTGTTGCATGTGGAACATTGCGGGGGAGGTTTACTTGTTCCCTGCGCTGGGCTGTCTTGCTCTTTCCTTCTGCATTCCCCTTCCTTCCAGGTATGTTATGCTTTCTTGTGTATGAGGTCCCCTGGTGGGTGTTTGCCTTCCTGTTTGGGCCTTGGCCTTGGTCCTGGTCCTCTTCGGTACCCTTGATGGAGGGGTCACTGCTCTGGTGGTTTCCTGCGGCTACCGGAGTCTGTTTTGCCTTGCACCTGCCTGGACTTTATTGTTGCTCTCACGCTCCCGTCGGGGGTTCCTTTGGGCAGCTGTGGTCCGTGTCCCACCTGCCTCTTCTTGCTCGTGGGGTTTTGGTGACCTTAATTTTTGTTATTCGCGTGGGGTGCTGGTTTCCTTTTCTGCACCTCCGTCCATTCTCGCGGCTCCTGCCGGTTCTGGGTTGGTTCCATCTGGTTCCTCTGCTTCTGCCCTTGATTGCCGCTGGGCCTGGTGGATTTTGTTTTCTTTTCCACTCCAGTTTTTGGTTTGGTAGTGGTTCGACTCTCTCGCTGTTGGTGGTCCGCCATGGGGTGTGGATGGTCTTTGGTCGGACTGCCTCTTGCTGCTGTGGCTTTTTTGTTGAGTCACTGTGGTGGGGTTGCCCTCTTTTTCTTCAGTTCCTATAGAGCTCTTGTGACTCTTGTACTGTTGGGTTTTTGTTCCCCTCTCGCTTTGGGCTGTCCATTGGGCGGTCTTGGTGTGTTTGGACTGGCTTGCAGCTTTCTGTTCGCTGGCCTGTTTGCGGTTGCTTTTGGCTCCGTGTGGTCTGGTGTCGTGCCTTCTCAGTCCTCCTTCGATCTTTGGTTGGGAACGTTTTCTGGCAGCATTTCGTGTCTCGGGGGTCTGTGTTTTTCGGCCCTTCCGGTGTCTTTCTGTCCCGGGCTGTTTTCTTCCTGCTCGTGGTTGCCTCTCTCTTGGGTGGTTCTTCCGCTCGTCTGGCCTGTTGGGTTTGCCCTCTTCCCTGGCTTTGGTATGTGCTCACGTTGTTAGGCATGTGGCGAGGAAGACTAACGAGGAGGTAATGCCCCGGTTACTTACCCGTAATCTACATTACTCCGAGTTTAGTCTTCCTCGCCACATGAGTTCCCATCCCTCCCTCCCTGTATGGCTATTGACTTCATGTTTTTCTGCTTGGTATTTCAGGCTGAAGGGTTGGGCCGGCCCGTCTCTTATAGAGGTCAAGGGTGTATTGGGTCGGCCATATTGGGAAGGGATGGGAGGCATGGGAGGCTGACTTGTTTTTGCTTTGGAGGGTTCTGGTGTGGAGCTGAAGCTCACGTTGTTAGTCATGTGGCGAGGAAGACTATACTCGGAGTAATGAAGATCACCGGTAAGTAACCGGGGCACCACTATGTACCTACACCGTACTGTCTAGCCCTGTTAAAATATTGTAGTTTGCTCACCCAATGCAGCCTGCTTGTGAGTCGTTTACTGGTGGAACTATTTATACTCTGTTGTTGCTCTTAGTGAGTGAGGGACCCCGGATCGTTGTGTTTGTTTCTTTACATTGTTAAGGGGATATCCTTTCCGTCACATTTGGGCTGTTGCTCTATATCCTTTTAACCTGTGAGAGGTGGAGTTTGGGCATTCTTTCTGACACTACTTTGTCAATTCATTCCTGCTTTTTTAATACATTTGCAACATAGTTCTTAAAAACGAATAAAGAATGGTGATGAAAAATGTTCTGTGCGTCAGGCCTTAATCAGACACCTAAATGGTACAGATGCCAGGTGCCAGTGGGGAATAAGTGATTAAGTGCACATTAGGCATAGAAAACCCACAGTTTGTATCCTGGAAAAAGGAATACAGCAGGCATGAATGGATTTTTTTTAATAGTAGGGCAAGAAACAGGATGCGACAAAGGAGGTATTTTGAGCTAATAAGGGCATGGCTATTCACTTGCTTTGATTTGAATAGGCCTGGCCCCCAAGACCAAAAGTAGGTATATTGGTAGGGATAGCTTTTTGCACTAAGTGATTTTCTTCAGGTTATGAATGTATGAGACCTGGAAAGAGGCATTTGGGCTGGAAGTGTGGGCTGGCAGCTGCTTAAAAATTAAAATGCCTGCTAATGGAATTCGATGGTGTGTAGGAGTGAGAGTGGGAGAGTACATTGTTTTGCTTTTTTTGTTGTTGCTTTTTTTGGTTTAGGGATATGAACAGTGATGAAGATACAATGGAGAAAAAAGGTCTGAAATATGTCCTGTTGATATAAAATATATATATATATATATATTTAGTAGTAGGTAGTAGCAGGCCTACAGACGTCCAAACAGATCAGAAGGGTGAAGAATCAGTATAATTTCTTCATGGTTCATCCTCATCTCAAAGGATAATGGAACACCATACATAGACTAAAAGCAGGACGCATACTGATCTGATAATAGAAAATTAAAACTATGCTAAAAGTTTAAAAATTTAATTGTACAATATTTCAAGTTAAACTAACATTTTGTAAAACAGAATGTTGACAGAACTCCGTCAAAACAAATACTATCGAGAACATTAATTCAAGCAAATATTATATGAAAGCCTTACAGATCGTGAGGGCGTTAGGCAGGGAGCATATATCAATGGGTTAATCGTTCCATAGACAGGGCCAGCTGCAGAAAAAGCCTGGCGTGTACCATGGAATGTCCACGCACCTCAGGGCGACCCCTGATAGAAATCGAGCCTCCTAAAATTTGGGGGTTTTACCATCAGATAATTCAAGTATGACAGGGCAAGGTTCTTTGAAGAAATGTAACAAATTTCAAAGTTCATTCTAAATTGAAAGGCCAAGCAGTGCTAAGAAAAATGAATGGAAATGACATGACCGCATTTCTTGACCCGTCTCCAAATGTGCAATTTAGTGAAGAACTAATTTGAGGGTCCAGGACTGAAAAATGCACCTAATTAGTCTGGCCTTTCCTGCTGGTTAGCCCAGGGGTTACTAAATCTTGCATGGAAGATTGAAAATCAAGCAATATAAACGTTATATTTTCTGGAAGATGATATTTGCAAGATTAAATTGTCTTCTTATGTGTCTGCAAAGGAAGTGAAAATCAAGCTTTAAACCCAAAGAATGTGCAGGAGCGTGTATGGTACCAGCATATTATTATTAAAATGCTGTCTGCTGTATATATACAGTTCCCTAAATATGGTTTACTAAAATATTGCCCCAATGGAGTTAATAAAAGAATGGAACGATATGTTTGTAAATGATATTTTGGGCACACTACCTCTGTCATACGATGTTTCTGTATATGATATTCTGATATATGTAAATATAAGTCATACTGTTACGTAGAATACCAAAAGTGTGGTAAAACAAATAGCATGTGCTCTACTTTAACACCTGACAGGATATCCTAACATTGATGATGATAGTGACTAAGTGAAGTAGGAGAGGCATGCCAAAATTCTGCTGCAGATTACCCAGTGGCTCCATAAATACACTGAGTGGGGTTTGTGAAATTATAGCTCTTGAGAGACCTCAAGAGGTCCAAATTCACAAACTGATGTGGCTAAGTACAAAATAGGCAAACTGCTTCAGGAGTTGTCCTGTAATCTCCATCCAAGCAGAAAGGATGCACGGCAGTGCCCCATGGTCCACTCTAACAAATTTCCCATAAAGATCTAACAGCTCGGAAATATAGGTGTCTCCCCAAGCAATACAATAAATGATGCTATTATCCACCTACAGTATGGGTGCAACCTCCCGGGGTTATTCAGAAAGATAATTTACACTTGTGAGCAATTTATACATGCAATTGTCTCATACACTTTTGAGTAACTTTACTGGTGACCGTGTGGACGCTTTCCTGTACGGTCGCTCCCCTCGCCCTCTGCCTCCCTATGGACGCTTGTGCTCCCCGCAGCCTGAGCCCCTCAGAAGGAACATCGCGCTGCTGCCTGCCTGCACGGAAAGAGATCGCTCGCAGCGCCTGGTATCGCTTTTGCCCACTTTAGACATTTATTTGAGTACAGTGGCTGCGCACTCGGCGCCAGAATTAATTTGCCTGACGTAATTTATTTGATTATTGCTGCGCACTGTAGACTTTGCTGTGTGGGGTAAAGAGAAGTGTTTTGCGAGTGTTTGTGACTGTGCTATACTCCGGCTGTGCCCCAGTCTCGTTTCAGGGACAGGGCTGCCATTTTGGGACTTTGTTTACCTCCGTGAGCCCGTGCCTCCTCCCAGATCCCGCCTCCCAGCTGACCCGCCCACCCACGAGTACAGCTATAGCGCTCTATCCCCTGGCCATTTGTGACCGTGTGGACGCTTTCCTGTACGGTCGCTCCCCTCGCCCTCTGCCTCCCTACGGACGCTTGTGCTCCCCGCAGCCTGAGCCCCTCAGAAGGAACATCGCGCTGCTGCCTCCCTGCACGGAAAGAGATCGCTCGCAGCGCCTGGTATCGCTTTTGCCCACTTTAGACATTTATTTGAGTACAGTGGCTGCGCACTCGGCGCCAGAATTAATTTGCCTGACGTAATTTATTTGATTATTGCTGCGCACTGTAGACTTTGCTGTGTGGGGTAAAGAGAAGTGTTTTGCGAGTGTTTGTGACTGTGCTATACTCCGGCTGTGCCCCAGTCTCGTTTCAGGGACAGGGCTGCCATTTTGGGACGTTGTTTACCTCCGTGAGCCCGTGCCTCCTCCCAGATCCCGCCTCCCAGCTGACCCGCCCACGCTCCGCCCCCCTCCACTATCCATTTATGACAGATGTCCCAACGCGCAGCGTCCACGCGCAGCGTCCACGCGCTGCGGCCGCGCCGAAGGTGCGCCAAAGGGAAGCCCGTCTGCGCCCGTCCGCGCCTTGACCGCACCCAGCGCCTGTCCCCCTGGTCCCCGCCGCTCCCAACCCTCTAGAATCACATTTGATGCCGCTACTCTCCTTGCCCTCAACCCCGGACGTACTCCTCTATGCTGCGAAGCCACTCCAGGACGTACTCACGGCCCTTTTGCCTGCCTCTCCTGCAAGTTCAACTGCTTCAGGACCCTCACCAAATCCACGTCCTCCAAACACAACTCCAACCGCCTTAATTGCATCCTGCTCAACACCCGCTCGGTCCACAGACATGCAACAGAACTCTGGGACCTAATCGACACTGCGTCACCTGACATCGCCTTCCTTACTGAAACATGGATGAACACATCATCTGCTCCCGACATCGCCATAGCCATACCGGACGCTTACAAAATTATCCGAAAAGACCGCATCAATCAAACAGGAGGAGGCATCGCCATCGTCCACAGAAACACCATCAAAATCACAACCAGCTCCGACGACAATCTCGCAACCGCCGAACACCAACACTTCCAGATCCACATCGACCCCAGGACCACACTTAGAGGCACCCTCATTTACAGGCCTCCAGGCACCCGCACTCAATTCAGCGATGACATCATGGACTTCGTCAGCCCACACGCCCTCACCTCCGAAAACTACATTCTTCTAGGAGACCTCAACTACCACCTTGAAAACAAACACGACAACAACACCACCACCCTTCTGGACAACCTGGCCAATCTCGGACTCAAACAACTTGTTGACACCCCCACTCACACAGCCGGACACACGCTCGATCCTATCTTCACCTCAAGCAAACACATCTCCTTCGATCACACTACAGCTCTCCACTGGACGGATCACAGTTGTGTTCACTTCAGCTACAAAACCACCCTGACCCACAACCGTCCACAACCGATTCCTCGAAGAAACTGGAACAAAATCACCACCGACCAACTCCTCACATCTCTCAGCCAAAACCCTCCCACCCTCTCTTTGGACCCAGACCAAGCGGCCACAAACCTCAGGCATTGGATTACCCTCAGTGCGGACGAATTAGCACCCTTGAAAAAGCACCAGACGAAATCAGCCAGCAAAAAAGCTCCCTGGTTCAATGACGAACTTAAAATATCCAAGAAGCTATGCCGCAACATAGAGAAGAACTGGAGAAAATACCCAACCTCCGACAACATGGCCTCCCTCAAGACAGCCACCCGCAAACACCACCAACTGATTCGATCCGCCAAGAAATCAGCACTCAAGGATCGTCTTGACAACAACACTCATAACAGCAAGGAACTCTTCAATATCGTCAAAGAATTCACCAACCCCACCGCAGCAACTAACGACATCACCCCCTCCCAAGACCTCTGCAATGCGCTATCCTCCTTCTTCTACAACAAAATTGCCGACATCCACAACAGTTTCGAGAACTCTCCCAGCGATCAACCCGCCCCACCTTCTTCAGATCCTACTCCTCCAACTAACATCCTCAGCGCCTGGAACCCAATCACCACTGAAGACACCACTCACCTCATGAACTCAATCCACTCTGGCTCGCCTTCTGACCCCTGTCCCCACCACATCTTCAACAAAGCTGATTCCATCATCGCACCCCAACTCCGCGATGTCATCAACTGCTCTTTCAACTCTGCCAACTTTCCAGAAAGCTGGAAACACGCCGAACTCAGCGCCCTCCTGAAGAAACCCACAGCGGACCCCTCAGAACTGAAAAACTACCGACCCATATCCCTCCTACCTTTCCCGTCCAAAGTCATCGAGAAAGCCGTCAACAACCAGCTCACCACCTTCCTTGAATCCAACAACTCCCTCGATCCATCTCAATCCGGGTTTCGAGCCAAACACAGCAGCGAAACCGCCCTCATTGCAGCGACCAACGACATCCGAACACTCCTGGACAACGGAGAAACAGTGGCCCTCATCCTACTCGACCTTTCCGCCGCTTTCGACACCGTCTGCCACAGCACCCTTATACATCGACTCAGCAACATCGGCATACAAGGAAAAGCCTTGGACTGGATCATCTCATTCCTCGCTGGGAGAACTCAAAGAGTCCGACTTCCCCCATTCTACTCAGAGGCCACCGAAGTCATCTGCGGCGTACCTCAAGGATCCTCACTCAGTCCCACCCTCTTCAACGTCTACATGAGTCCTCTCGCCTCCATCGCGCGTCAACACAACCTCAACATCATCTCTTACGCCGACGACACCCAGCTAATCCTTTCCCTCACCAAAGACCGCAACACCGCCAAAACCAATCTTCACGAAGGCATGAAAGAAGTTGCCGAATGGATGAAACAGAGCCGCCTAAAACTCAACTCAGACAAAACGGAGGTGCTCATCCTAGGACCTTCACCCTCAGCTTGGGACGAATCCTGGTGGCCTTCAGCTCTGGGCACAGCACCCACTCCCACAGACCATGCACGTAACCTTGGCTTCATCCTAGACTCCTCTCTCTCGATGTCCAGACAAGTCAACGCCGTCTCGTCCTCCTGCTTCAACGTACTTCGCATCCTCAAAAAGATCTTCCGCTGGATCCCCCTCGAGACAAGAAAGACTGTCACCCACGCACTGGTCACGAGTCGACTGGATTATGGTAACACACTTTACGCCGGAATCACAACAAAATTACAGAAAAAACTCCAGCGCATCCAAAACGCGTCAGCGAGACTCATATTAGACATCCCGCGCCAAGATCACATCACCGGACATCTAAAAGAGCTCCACTGGCTTCCCATCAACAAAAGAATTACCTTCCGCCTTCTCACCCACGCACACAAGGCCCTCTACAATCTAGGACCCGAATGCCTCAACACTCGATTGTCCTTCTACAAACCCACCCGCCAACTAAGATCGTCCAACCAAGCCCTCGCCGCAGTCCTGCGCATCCGGAAATCCACCATGGGTGGCAGATCCTTCTCCTTCCTGGCTGCCAAGACCTGGAACTCACTCCCCACCCACCTCCGCCTTAATCAGAACCACATCTCATTCAGAAAAGAACTGAAAACCTGGCTATTCGACAAATAAATTAACCCCTTCCCCTAGCGCCTTGAGACCCTCTGGGTGAGTAGTGCGCTATACAAATATCTGAACTTGAACTTGAACTTGAACTTTGGAATTAAAAAAAGTATATGAGTGTAAAGATACTCAAAAGTGTTGACATGCACAACTTTACCTCCTGAAAAAGGGGTGGAATTAAATGTATGACTGTGACCTACTACTGTCAAAAAGAAACAGTAGTAGTAAGCCCAGCACCACAAATGGCCATCCACTAATACTGCAACACCCTTCCAAGGAAAATAATAGAACTAGGGACTTAAAATAAATTCCTATAGGAAATAATGCTAATTTAAATAAATTACTTAAAATAGTTCAAATAAATGTGCATTACTTTATACATTCATTTTAAATGCAGATAGAAATAAAAAAAATGCTAAAAACGATTTTATTGAAGTTTAGATCAAAACATAAATTGCCACCAAAAGTAAAAAGAATACATTTTTATTATTACTTATTAATTATTTAAATGGATGTATAGAATTCATTAAAATAATTAAATTATATTCTAATAGCAAATGAATGTTACGTTAATTTGTAAATTCAAAAATGCCTGTTAAAATATTTTAGATGTAAACAATAAATATGTTTTATTTTTTATACCGTTTTTCATTAAATTCTATTTATTTGTAACTATTTTACATAATTGTATTAAATTGGATTGAGTTAACAATATTTGTACGTGATTTTATTTTAATTCCCTACCACAATTAATTTCTATGATAGGGTGTAGCAGAACCAGTGATTGGCCATGTGTGGTGCTGGACTTACTCCTGAGCTGAAGTAATCTACTACTGTTTTGGGTCCCTTTAGAAGTGATTAGCTGTGGGCTTACTAATTTGTGGGTGGGTGCATATCCCTGCCTAAGCCTCTCCCTAATCTTCACTAAACCCCTCCTTCCTCCTCCATAAACACCTCCCATTTAGTAGTAAGTATGCCTCTTTTTTATACCACTCCCGTGGTCCGTTCCACATTTAGTAAGCAAACTTACATATGTGAGTATCTCCCCATTGAAAAGATAGGAGAGGTGGAGGTGGAAATTTACACTTGCAGGTTTGTGAATAGCATTGTGTAGTGTTTTAGTAATACTATTGAAGCTTTAGTGAAGTTCTACAAAATGAAGTTTGTGAATAAGCCCTTTACTGTCACAACCAGACTGCAAAGATAGTGTCTAATAGCAATGTTGAGATTGTGTGTCTATGTAACTCATTAAGCATTTGCTTTAAAAAACAGTCAGACAATATGGGCAGTAGCTGTTAGATCAGAGAGATCATAAGTTCACTTCTTTAAATAATGTGTTTGTTATACGCATTTTTCTACAAGTCTTGGAAGCTGAAGTACATATTACTTTTGCCGGAGAGTTTTAAATAGTAGAAACCAGAAAGGGGCTAGAGCAGAAAAGGAGTTTGGGAAATGAAGAGGGGGCAGGGTCATCAGTAGACATTATAAAGTGCATAGGGAGAAGCAGAGGAAACACTGTGATACCCTCAGAAAGAGCTCATAGTTTAAATTAGTATTGGTTAAAGAAATAGTTAAAGCTGCTGCTTTATGATTGTGCCTCTTACCTACCAAGTTGTGTAGCTCCTTAGGGAACACATGTACAAAGAGTAAAATAATTCTGTCTGGGGAAGGGTCTCTAACAGCCTTGTTTTGGTGTTAACAGGCTGATCAAGGGAAGTAAGACCAATCATAAGATTGGGAGCAAGGTCAAAGTCTTAATTGTCAGTCAAATAAGGTTTGTGACATGCTGGAGCCTGGAACTAGTATTATAATAAGATTGAATTACTTCACATGAAAGTAACCTTTTTCACATCTGGTATAGCTCGAGTCTCATGCCCAAAGTCAGGCCTGAGAAACTGTTTGATTGCCCAATGACACTGTCTTGAAATTACATATGTGGGGACTATTCTGAAGTGCATCAAGTAGGAATACTGCAGTACTCTTTTACAAATGCTTTTTTAATTGGCCACAATATCTAAAATGTGAATAAAATATGAATAACCAGGGGATAGTCAATCAATCAATCAATCAATCTCAATCAATCAGAACATTTGTAAAGCGCACTACTTACCCGTGAGGGCCTCAAGGCCCAGGGGGGTGGTGTGTTCTGCTACTGCTTGAATAGTCAGGTCTTGAGGAGTCTTCTGAAGGTTAGCAGGTCCTGGCTCTGCCGTAGGGGGATGGGGAGGTTGTTCCAGGTCTTGGCGGCGAGGTGGGAAAACGATCTGCCGCTGGAGGTTGCTCTACGGATGCGGGGGACTGTGGCGAGCGCGAGGTTGGCAGAGCAGAGCAGGCAGTTGTGGGTGTAGAAGCTGAGTCCTCTGTTGAGGTATGCTGGTCCGGTGTTGTGGAGTGCCTTGTGTGCATGGGTGAGGAGCTTGAAGGTGATCCTTTTGTTGACGGGGAGCCAGTGCAGGTCTCTCAGGTGGGGTGTGATGTGGCTTCGGCAAGGGATGTCGAGGATCAGGCATGCAGCGACGTTTTGAATGCGTTGAAGTTGTTTCAGGAGTTTGGCTGTTCTTCATCCATTCTGTGACGGCTTTCATTCCTTTGTGGAGGTTGGCTCTGGCGGTGAGGGGGTCCTTCGTGAGGGAAAGGATCAGCTGGGTGTCATCGGCGTACGAGATGATGTTGAGGTCATGCAGTCGGGCGACGTGGGCTAGCGGTACCATGTAGATGTTGAACAATGTTGGGCTGAGGGATGAGCCATGGGGTACACCGCAGATGATCTCGGTAGCTTCAGAGCGGAAAGGGGGAGGCGGACGCTCTGGGTTCTGCCGGAGAGGAAGGAGGTGGTCCAGTCCAGAGCCTTGGCTTGGATCTCAGCATTGTGGAGGTGTGTGCATAGGGTGCAGTGGCAGACAGTGTTAAAGGCGGCTGACAGGTCCAGGAGGATGATGGCCGCGGTTTCTCCGTTGTCCGGCAAGGCTCTGATGTCATCGGTGGGGGGCGATGAGGGCCGTTTCGGTGCTGTGGTTGCTGCGGAACCCATACTGGGACGGGTCCAAGATACTGTTCTTATCGATGTAGCAGGTCAGTTGTCTGTTGACGGTCTTCTCGATGACCTTCACCGGGAACAGGAGCAGGGAGATGGGCCGGAAGTTCTTGAGGTCCTTTGGGTTATCCTTTGGTTTTTTGAGTAAGGCGTTGATCTCCGCATGCTTCCAGCTCTCCGGGAAGGTTGCTGTCTCAAAGGAGATGTTGATGGATTTCCGGAGATGGGGTGTGATGGTGGTGCTGGCTTTGTTGAAGATGTTGTGTGGGCATAGGTCTGACGGAGATTCGGAGTGGATGGTGTTCATGATTGTGATGGTGTCGCCGTCATTTAAGTTGGTCCAGGAGAGCAGGGGGTCGGTGCAGATGTGGCCGTGGGGACGGAGGTCTTAGTGGTTGTTGTGGCGGTCGTGACGTTGAAGCTGTCGTGGATGTCTGCGATCTTGTGATGGAAGAAGGTGGCAAGGGAGTCACACAGGTCTTGCGAAAGTGGAATGCTGTTGGTGTTGGAGAGTTCCTTCACGATGTTGAAGATCTCTTTGCTGTTGTGTGCATTGTTGTGTAGGTGGTCTCTGAAGGAGGCCCTTTTAGCGGATCTGATGAGGTGATGGTGTCTGCGGGTGGCGTTCTTGTGGGCTGCGTAGCTGTCCGGTGTCTGTTCACAGTGCCACTTCTTCTCTAGCTTTCGGCAGGTTTGCCTGGAGGCCTGGAGGTCTTCCATGAACCAGCTGGCTTTCTTGCTGGTGTGTTTGTTGGAGGGTTTCTTGATTGTGGTGAGGGTGTTGGCGCAGTCGTCTATCCATTGTCTGAGGTTGCGGGCGGCGGTGTCGGGGTCGGTGGGGTCGACCGGTGGGCTCCGGGCGAGGGTGGTGGTTAGATGGTCTTTGGTGACTTTGCTCCAGCAGCGGCGGGGGATCTGATGGGTGCGGTGGTGCACAGTGGGTTTCCGGAAGGGGAAGTGGATGCAGTGATGACCTGTCCAGTGGAGTTAGGTGGTGTGGTTGAAGGAGACGTGGGAGCTTGCGGAGAAGATGGGGTCAAATGTGTGGCCGGAGGGGTGGGTGTTGTGACGAGTTTTCAGAGTCCGAGGTTGGCGAGATTGTTGATCATGGTGGTGGAGTTGCGGTCGTTGTTGTTCTCGAGGTGGTAGTTCAGGTCCCCGAGAAGGATGTAGTCTGTGGAGGCGAGTTTGTGTGTACTGACGAAGTCAGCGATGGAGTCGCTGAACTATGGTTGTGGTCCGGGGGTCGGACCCCAACCACATGTCCAGTTATTAGAATTGAATGCTCTGTACCCTCTTTGCACTCTCAGTGGGACATTTCAGGGCCAATTCACCAAGGCATGTAAGAGTGTGAAAAAGAGTACTACTTTAGAACTACCTTCCATACACAAGCTATTGTGAATTGGCCCCATTGCAACCGTCAGTTGGCTTGTGTATTCAGCATTGTTAGTCAGTAAATTCAGAGGTAGTCAGTCCCGATAAACTATTTGTCTTAACACCAAATACAAACTGTCTAGTCCATAGTCAGTTACAGTAATCTTATGGTCTAAAACGTATGCCAAATTGCGGAAACAACTTGACAATGTCTCAATACTATTGCACTCACCTTGAGTACAGTATTGAAATATATTTCCAATCAGACCCATTTACTGATAGATATCCCTTTTAATGGTCAAAATAAAAACCCGCAATGGAAACAAAGCTTTGGATAGCAGGTGCCAAGCAAGCTTGGTTCTCATAACGAATCTTGAAACAAAAAGGTCAGAAATCCCACAAATACATTTCAAATAACTTCTAAGGCTTCTGAGCAGAGCATCTGTCATTCTAATCCTTGAATTTATATTAACCTGTTGTTAAGACACATCTGTTCTTAACAAATCACCTAATTTGGTATATGACACACAGAAAAAGAATATGCCCAACAACATCTGCACTACTCCACAGTTTGCAGGTTATCAACACTGCGGCACATTATTACATAATCACGCCCTTAAATGTCTTAATAGAGATGGATGAAGAGAAGGATGGATGGAGAGAACAACAGATAGAGAGATGCAGGGATGATGGATGGATGGATAAATGAATGTATGTATTGATGAATGGCGAGGAGAATATAGTGACGTGTGGAGAGAAGAATTGATGATAGATGCAATACGAAAGGATGACGAAGAAGAGAAGAAAGAAAAAAGATAAAGAAGTATGGACAGGAGTAAGGATGGATTGATATAAAAGTCTGAAAGAAGGAGCGGCGGATGAACAGAGAAGGTACAAAAAAGAATGGAAGGAAAGAAGGAAAGCAAGGTGGCAAAATACACAAAGAAGAATGAAGAGAAAGAAAGACAAAAGACTGAAATAAGGACAGAGAAAAGAAAGGAAGGAAATTTAAGAGTTTTAGAATTCTCTTCAGGGGAGCAAATTCTTGCACAACTTCCGAATTCACTGGCCTCACTCGCTCGCACAGAATTATTTGAGACAGGGTTCAAAGTGGGGGTATTTTGTGCCGAAGGTAAATTACCAAAAACATACAACTACTAGGTTTAACTTTGTGTAACTTTTTGGGTTATGGCTTATGCATTTAGCTATTTCTGCTTGCAGTATACTAGCAGCTACAATGACTGCTCAGTGTGTTTGGAGGCATTGTTGAGACGGAAACTACCATATTTTAAGAGGTGTATCATGCTAAACAGTTGTATTAAACTTGCTGTAAGAGAATAGTCAGGGGCGACTCCACCGTTATGGCGGAGCAGCGTTGCCCCACTGCTCAGAGCCAGGAGATAAAAAAAATTAAATGATGAAACTATTTATGATTATTTTATTTTTCTCTGGCTGAGCCGAGTGGCCCGAGTCTAGGGCGGGCCAGGCCATTGTCTGAGCAGGGAGGAGGAGAGTTGTGCACTGTAAGTCACTAGGAGTCTGTACCATTGGCCACCTGGTTGTACAAGACAGCTGGGTTGGGGAAAAGTAAGTGCTCATGTTGGTTTTTCCAGCCTAAGACAGCTGGCCAAACCAACATTCGCACTTAAATTTCCTCAGCACAGCTGTCTTGTACAGCCAGGTGGTGAGAAGGCACAGTCTCCCAGTGCCTGAAAGAGCGTTAGTTCAACCGGCTTAGGCCAATCCCAGCGCTGCTCTCATGTACTATGAGAGCAGAGTCTGGATTGGGTGGGGAGTTTGGGAGCCTGTGCAGCGTGACGCAATGCTGGAGGAAGCTGGACTCCGGCGGAGGATGGGGCAGGTAAGTCATGTTTTTTTGTATATTACCCGCCACCCACCTCCCACCAAGCGCAGCCTCACCGCTTTGTTTTCTTAGCAGCTACCACTGAGAATAGCGGGCTCACAACATTGTGACAACACGAGCAAGAGTAGGGCTCAAGCTCAAATGTAGTTTGCCATGAGTTGCCTCCTAATTCAAAAGGTCTGCTCACAACTAGAGGGCTGAAAGTTGATATTGATATAAATATCAATGCACAATATCAGTGCACAACGCGAGAACCCCATAAGGCCCTAGGAAAACCTTGAACGCTGACCTCATTAGTAGATAATGGTGGGAAATAACAGGCAGAGGCCTGCTGATCAGGCATGGTAGCTTTGACAATAGCCGGGAGCCCTGCCCATGCTCTTTCAATTTTACAGGAGGCTCATCTATGTTGTGATTCCCCCTATGTGTGCTATATCAGATATGATCTACTTCACCCCTCTGCACAAGGTTTAATTACTTCTATATTTTTTCAGTTTTGTTATTCTTGTTGCTAGAAGGATTGTTCTTAATACAAGAAGTAACATTTTGATAAATACGAATGTTATGCTTGTACCCAGGATCATTGGTGGAAAATCCCTCGTATAAGTTATTGTGGAGAAACTTTAGTGGAACATGTACTAGGAAATGTAGTCATCGCTTGAAGTTGGTGGTATTATGATGGTCTACTATTTGGATGTGCTCTATTGTGTATACAGCCTACGGGATGAGTAGCTGGACCTGCTTTCTGGTCCTGCCTTTGAAGGTTGAGTTCTGTTCCTCTGAGTTGTGACATTGCTGCCAATTGGCAAACTCTCTCTATTCATGATGTAATGTATAGAGCAGCACTTCCACAGCTCCCTCCTTTTCCAAAAACACACAATCCAAGTCCCACAAGTATGGGATCCCCACACTGCCCGCTGTCCACTAACATCCATAAGTTACAAGTTCAATATGGCAATTAAAAAAGTAATATAAATTAATGATGATGGCTCGAGTCAAATGGTTCTTTGGAAAACTGCTCAGTATATCTTCTTGCATATTCCGTTCATTAGCTCTTTACAACATCAGCATGTCATTGAATACGTCTTGTCTAGGCTATCTGAACACTATCAGTAATGAAAAAGCACCTGAACTGTTCCACAGCTGTATTCCAACAGTGCTTTTAATTTTAGTTGTTCACATACTTACACATCTTGTTCCACTATCTCCAAACTTCTACCATTGTGAAAACAACCATCCTTTTAGTGCCTTCTACGGTGATGGTTTGAGTTCTGAAATTGTGCAATACTAGGGAAGTGGCAGCAGAGATGAGAACTTCTGCAGCAACAAATGTGGGATAATGTTCTAACAAAGATCTGCTTAGACCGGAAGATAAAAACGTTCCATGATCGAAGTTGCCCTGACAGAACTAACAAGTAGCAGAGAAAACATAACCTTGCACAAAGATGAAAAATAGAAGCTAAAATATGTCACACGTCTGCAGAATGTGAAAAAAATGAAAGTGAAACTCGTAGTAAGTGACTGTGGAAATCGAGTATAAATGTTTACTCCGGATCCTGCTCAGCAAAACCTTCCTTTGTGGACAACACCCTAACAACAAACACAAAATAAATAAGTTGTCTGTACCAATAAACTGAGCAAAGAAATCGTGGTAAAATCAGGATATTTCAATGCTGTTGTTCACATGTGGTCTAAGGGGGGACCATCCTTAATGGAAGAGGATGCCTCACACACAATATTGTGTCATGCTTCATCATAGGCATCCTCTTCCCACATTGGTAAGATGATGCTACCAGGGTGGACTCAACCTCTGTGAAGACTTGGGGAAAGGAGGGAATTCTTACATAAAACTTACAGGACAATATCAGAATCCAGTTCTATTAAAAATACCTTGAGGTTCCTCGGTTATCACCTTTAATAGCGAGGACCTCAGGTACTTTAAAGCCTTAACCGCGGCGGTTTTTCCGCCGCGGTGTGGGCGTTCTACAGAGTGGGCGGGGTTCCGTCGGCCACGAGGTAGTACTCCCATCGGCCAACGGCCAACGGGAGCACGGAACGGGTTAATAAACAAATACGATGATGGAGTCTACAGAGCATAATGTTTCTTAGTCCACCCTTTAATAAGCCAACATGCCCATCCCTCCCACATTCCCTTAGGTAGGGCATGTGCGGGTCAGTCCCCCTGCAAATTATGGCTGTCATTCCATAGGTTTCCAAATTTCAGTCGTGTGAGCCAGCTTCCCTGCGGTGGCCAAGCGGGCTGGCATCCCGCTCCCATATGTTCCAAAAGCCAGTCAGTGCATTGGGACGCCTGTATAAATATATAGATATATTCTTTTGGGGGAAAAATCCCCCAGACCTATCTTGGTTTTTAATTATCCCCCTACACCACTACCTGCATCTAAACCTTTTTTTTTTTTAAATAAATAACATTATAATTATGTTATTTGAAAAAAATACTTGCCTGTGTGGTTAAGGCATGCATGGTAAAGGTACAAGTACTTACAGTGTTGTATTTACCTGAGTGGTAAAGGCTGCGAAGTAAAGGCATTGCATGGTAAAGACTGCGTTATGAAAGGCTATTTCCTGTCTGCAGAGCAGACGCCACTAGATGGCAGGAAAAAATAGAAATAACATGTCCACATGAAATGTGCCAGCCACCTATCATAATTGGCTCTAGAAAAAGATTATTTCAGATTGCAACTCACTTGAGACTTCTTTCCAAAATATCCCTATAGAAATCGTCAGAGAAGCAGACAAGTTATAGACAGTAAAAAGATGTAAATTGATGGTTGATGTAGAAAGAGAACCTTGGATGAAATAACTCAGTAACTCGTCTCATGTTGCCCCTGGAACATTCTCACTTGGAGCTCATACAGAAACAGCAATTGCACGGACAAAACCCAGTAACAGGTTGACACACAGTCACACTAAGCAGGCAGAAATGTTGATCCAGATTTTCAACCACAAGCCTCAAACCCTGGTTCCCAAACCAACCTTTTACCTACGACATCTCAAGATGTAGGATGTGGGTGAACTATCTGTTTGTAGTCCTAGTCTTTTTCATGCTGCAGATGGTACCCGAGTGTCTTAGATACTTTCTGAATGGACTAGCTTTTTTCCCAGGCTCTTACTGATTACTTATAAATTGGGTTTGGGCATTGCAGCCAGTTTGCGCCATGTAGTTCTGCAAAGATATATTGCCATTCTCTTCGTCTTGCACCAGCATTATTGTCATGAAACGAGTTTAGGTGACGGATAGTCGTGACACAAATTCAGATGAATGTTTTCATTTTGCGCAACTATTTACTGCTGGTATTACAAGTTTACCAAACAAGTATATATTTGAATCGTTGGGAGGGAATTCACCTTCAGTTTTCATTCTTATCTTTCTTGATAAATGACCCACACATTGTTGGTGTTAGATCGATCAAAAACACCTCCGTTTTATTGAGAATGATGAGGCAAGGAGTTCCAACTTCCAAAATACGTTTTGACATTCTTCCAGGAACAAATTACTTTTGGGTCCTTCCTACTGAACTTCTTTTTCGTGTGGTATGGTGATCCCAGGTCTCTCTCTTTGTTCCTGTGCACAGCCAACAACTATGCAAAGCTATGATTTCCTATTAACTAAAACCAATGTAGTATGTCGTTAGTTAGACTATATATTAGGGTGGAAATCTGACAAGCTCAAAATGATGAAAAAGTGTGTAAGAAAGTGCATTTTTTGACATGGTTACCCCCACTTTTTGCCTGGTATTTGATGTGATTTTGACTAGAAGTGCACTGGTTTCCTGCTAACCAGGTCCCCAGTGCTGGATCTCTTTCCTAAAAACTGTGCGATGGTACCCCAATTGGCAATATCTTTAGCACTCCTGTAAGTCACTAGTAAGTGGTGCCCTGTTTCCTAGGGCAAGAAGGCTAAAGAGGGACCTTAAAGGCTGTTGCACAAATCGTACCACCCTAAAGGAGCCCTCACCAAGCACATCCAGACTACCACTGCAGGCTGCGAGTGTTGGTGCAGACAAAAGTGAAAACAAACATGGCACACATCCCTGTGTGCCATGGCCACAAACACTGCATACAGTAGAGGCAAATCACCTTTAAGGCAGGATGCACCATATTGCATGTGAGGACATATCTGCATGAGTAGACATGCCCTGGCTGGTCAGCTCTATTGCTGCCAGTGAAGAGGGAAGCCATTTTGAGTACATGTGCTGAACCCTGGTGAAAAAGAGTTCCCCAGCTACATGATGGCTTCGCTTAAAATAGGGATGTTTGGTATCAAACATCTTGTATTAAATAAACCCACACTGATGCCGGTGTTGGCTTTATTGATACATGCACACGGAGGCCACCTTAGAGGTGCCTCCTGAAAACCTACCTGCTACTTGTGTGCTGACTGACTGGTTTTTGTGAGCCTGCCACCAGAGACATGTTTCTGACCACCCAAGGGTGCGGGCATTTTCTCTCAGGAGGCCAGGAATGAAGCCTGCTCGGGCAGAGGGTGCTCACACCCCCTCCCACAGGATGACCTGCAGATTAGTATTCCAAGGCAGGGGAGATTCAAAGAGCCCACTGTCTTTGGTGTGTGGATCTGGCTTCTCTCACAGGAGAAGATGCTAATCTCCTTTGTCCAGGGCCCTTTGCCACCTGGACAGGCGGGAAAATTAGGTATTTAGGTAGGCATGTCCACCTTTAGTTCAGTACCACTCCTAAGGTGGGCTACTTGAAGTAGAGGCAATTTTTCAGAGTTAGCCATCTTGGTGATGGCAAATTTAAAATCTCTGGGACAGGGTTATTCCCACTCCCACAGGAAGTGGTCACATAGGTGGCGTAGTGACCCCAGGTGTAGGTAGCCCATTGGCTACTACCACACACTCCCCTAACACTCCTAAATGCAGTATTTAGGGGTGACCCTGGCACTGAGAAGGCAGATCCTGATGACCTACAAAGAAGAGGGACACTGAAGAGCCGTGAAAGAAGACTGAAGAAGAGCAACTGACTTGGCACCAGCCCTGCTGGCCTGCTTGCTGTTCCCCGTCGAACCTGTGCCAAAGACCTCTCGTCCTGAAGCTGTTGTGCCTCCAAAGCCTGGGAAGATGGCCTGCCTTCAATAAAGACTCAAGAATTCCCGTGTAGTAGCAGAGCTGCTCCCCTATATCATGCAGGCACCCCAAGAAGAACCATGAGGACTTCGGAACCGTCAAAATCTGATGCCACCAAGCACCACTACACCGAGCCCCCCAGGCCATGTCGAAGTGGGCCAATTTTATTTATTTATTGACATTTATAGAGCGCACTGTTACCCGGAGCTGTCCTGGCGCTGACGAAATACTCCGAAAGGGTATAAACCGACAGGACTACTGTGAAAACAGCCAAGTCTTAATGCTTTTTCTAAAGGTCATAAGATCTGTGGTGTTTCTCAGGGCAAAGGGCAGGGCATTCCAAGCCTTTGTGGCCCCCAACACAAAACTCTTGCCCCCCATCACGCTTTCCTTATGCGAGGGACTATGACCAGTCACGACGAGCTCGATGATCTTAACTGTCTGAGGGGGTTGTACCAATGGAAATGATCTTTCAGACAGGCCGGTCCAAAGCCTTGGAGGGCCTTGAAAACCAGACACAAGGCCTCAAAAGCAATCCGCTTTCGCACTGGCAGCCAGTGTAATTTCGTGAGTTCGCCCGACACAGATGCGTGCTTTGGAATGCCCGTCAGGAGTCTGGCTGCTGCATTTTGCAGCACCTGCATCTTGTTAAGAAGCCCCTGTTGGGCATTCAACAGCAGGCTATTGCAGTAATCCAGGGGGGGTAAGATCAGGGCCGTAACCACTGTCTTTTTACTGCTTTTGGGAAGGAAGGGGAATATCTTCCGCAACATTTTTAAAATAAAATAAATTGAGGATGTTAAGGCATTGACCTGAGGCCTAAATGTGAGTTGATCATCTATTAGAACCCCTAAGTTCTTGACCTTTGCCACTGGAAGGGGGGGAACACCCATCTCCTCTGGCCACCATTGCGGGTTCCAAAAGTTGTTACTTGCCCCACAATGACTTCAGTTTTAGCTGTGTTCAGTTTCAGGCAATTTTCGCCCATCCACCTATCCACCGCCAGCATATATTCCTGAAATTGTAAGGCCACTCCTTCTTCCCTCCCTGGCAGCACTGATACCACAATTTGTGTATCGTCTGCGTAGGAGGTTAGACTGAAGCCGAACGACTTAATAATCGGGGCCAGGGAGGTGATATATATATTGAACAGAGTGGGACTTAGAGAGGAGCCCTGAGGGACCCCACATGGTAGAACGAAAGATGTTGATACGTACTCTCCCATTCCCACACTCTGTTCTCTATTATTCAGAAACGCCTTCACGAGATCCCCTGCTTTCCCCTGCACCCCGCAGTCCTTCAACCGGTCCATCAAAATCTCATGATGCAACGTGTCGAAGGCTGCGGAGAGGTCCAAAAGGACCAGTGCAGCTCTGCCCCCTAGGTCTATCACTCCTCTAATTTCCTCAGTTGCTTTTAATAAGGCAGACTCAGTGCTATTGTCCACTCTGAACCCGTGTTGGGAGGGGTCCAGGGCGCCAGTTGTCCCCAGAAACATACTGAGTTGATGATTCATCATCTTTTCAATTAGTTTGGCTGGGAGTGGGAGCCTGGAGATGGGATGATAGTTGTTGGGATCCATTGTATCTAGATTTGGCTTTTTCAGCAGTGGAAGGATCAATGCCCGTTTCCAACATGCAGGAAACTCTCCGGTTGCGAACATATTATTGAAGATTGTTGTTAATGCTGCGGCAATAGGTACAGGCGCCAGCTTGGCTACTGTTACCAGACATGGGTCATATGGTGACCCTGATGTTAACCCATACAGCATTTTTTTAGTCTCTTCCATGCTTACAGATGTAAACACTTCTAGTCTGTCATTCCGTTGATCGTTCCCTTGAGGGTTCCGATTGTGTGTTTGTGGGCACCTCCTGTTAGGCCCAAAAAAGCATTAAAAACGGTCTCAACTTTAGTCATTAAAAATATGGCCAAGGCCTCACACGGCTCTTGGCTGGGCTGTGACCCTGCCACTTTGGGAGATACAAGGCTAGAGAGTGTTCTGAATAATTCTTTTGAACCGTTGATAGCCTGATTGATACGGTTAGTAAAATGCTCTCGTTTTGCTTGGGCAATCAGCTTCTTATATTCAAGAAGACTGTGTTTTAGGATTCTCTTGTCCATTTCCTTATAGCCTTTGCGCCATTCCCGCTCAAGCTTTTTACACCCTAATTTCGCCAGTCTGATGTCCTCAGTGGAACCTCCCTCTGCATGCGTCCTCTTTTGGCTGGCACTAGGGTCACACTTGCTTGTTCTAGCCAACTCGTATATGCTAGCGTCGCTTCCTCCACATCTAGTGGAAGTTCCTCTTTAGATGCCATTAGGAGTTCCTCCAGATCTCTCCCTTCCAACTTGTTCCAGGCTCTGCTGATCTTTATTTTTTTGAGGCCGGACTCTATATTAGTGAGCTTCCTAACAACAATACTAAGCTCTACTATTGCGTGGTCAGACCATGCAACTGGCCATATTCCTGCAAACACCACAGATGGATGGTTGGAAAATAAACCATCCAACGTATGGCCGGCGCAATGGGTGGGTCCCACCACTAATTATTTAAGATCAGCTCCTTCCATCAAGCCAAGTAAGGCCATTGTCTCAGGGTCACTACCATCCTCCAAATGAAAGTTGAAATCCCTTAGTATCGTAAAGGTCTCCTCACACATACCTACTTCTAATAAGCTCCCCATAGCGGCCAAGAACGTGTTTTTCGCCCCTGGAGGCCTAAATAATATTGATCCTTTAAACGCCTGGTGATTAAGAAGCGTAAAATTGAAAGATAGAGCTTCGCAGGCATCCATCAAGATAGGCTTAAAGATGGTGTCAGTGTGGTCCCCAAGTACTCAAGAGACCGAGTCCTCTTTGGGTTCATGCCTCATGAACTCTCTCTCATGAACTCTCTGATGGCGCCTGCAGCCTTGGTTGGCAGGCCCTCTCAACCTCCAGTGCTCCAGGACAAAGAAACCCGACACCACAAAGACCCTCTGCACCCGGCACCCTGGGCAGGGGAGAAGTGGACCACTGGTGTCCCCACATCCCCTAGCATTGCAAGACTTGCACCCTCCTGTTGGTTCAAAACAACTGGCCTCCCTGTCAAAGCCTGCAAGCACTTTTCATGAAGACGACCGATTCCTATTGCCTAACATTGGGCACCTGACACTGCGTTGCCCCCGGCACCAGCCCGCCCTATTGTCGATGGAGGTGACCTGCTGGTGCTGCCTAAGACCTTGCCCAATAATCACCTTAAGTCCTGGAGATTGGCCTCGTAAGTCCCTGTATTGTACCTGAATGCCGTACTTATTTTTCCTTCCATAGAATAACATTGCAGCTTCTGAAAAATGTACAAAGGACCAGATGAACGACCCTTGCAATTTTCAAGTTGCCAATTGCGTCATATGGCGACTCGCAAAATGTAATTTACAACAGTGTCTCAGACACTGATTGCGACTCCTAATGGGATCGCAAATTGCCTGCCTCATTAATATTCATGAGGCAGGTGCAATTTGCGACCCCATTGGGAATGGCTAGCACTCCCAGGGATGGTGTCCTGCTGGGGTCAGCAGACCACCATGTCTGTGGCTGTTCTTTTTTTAAATATGCAGCACGCTTTCCTTAAAGGAAAACAGGATGCATTTAAAAAAGAAAAATGAAATGCTTCTGTTTCATTTTTTGAGAGTAGGCGGTGGTCCGTGGGACCACTGCCTGCTCTCAAAAAATATTTTTGCATACATTCAGAATGGGGAAAGGGTCCCCTGGGGACCTCTTCTTGTTTGCGAGTGGCTTACCACCCACTTGAAGTAGGTGGTAAACTGCGAGTGTTTCGCACCCTCAATTGCAGTCGCAAAACAATCGTATAGTGAAGTTCGACTCACTATTAGGAAGGGATACCCTTGGCACTCCTCTTCCTAATCGCGAGTCGCAAACCCTATTTTGCAAGTCGGTAATAGGTTACTGACTCGCAAGATAGGGTTTGTACATGGGCAGACCTATTTTGCGGTAGCAAATGGGCCAATTTGCCATTTGCGACCGCAAAAAATGGTAGTACATCTGGCCCTAAGTGTCCACTTTTTAAACCGCATTTCTCGTCCAAAGCGTACTTAACTGACCATGTTGATTCTGGTGCCTAAATATATGTATGAAGATACATTATGTTTTAAGAACTTGGTGTGGATCTCCTTATTGAGTCGTGTGCATCGTGTATTGACTGCTGTGTGTATTTGTATATGTCTAACACTCCTCTCTGATATGCCTAAAACTGCTCGACCACACTCCTCCCCTCCCAGAAGTGCACCTTGGGATTGATAGAGAAAGCCCCTGTCCAATCATAAGGGAACTCTTTGCACTGTATACCTCATTTTAGTATATCATATAAAGAGTCAGCTTCCCACAAAGCATATGGTGCGTTATTTGGATGTAAACATTGTGGTCAACAAGGACTATTGATGTGGGTTTCAGGAAAGCGGAGGGGGTCAGCAGCTGTTCTAGTTTTAGAACTACCCCTTGTCTGCTAACATCAGGATGTAGGCCGTTCAGAGATGGGAATGGAAGGGTTTGATCACATATATCTGTCCTTGGGTCAGTTTGAACCACAATGTCAAATGTGATGCTTTAAAAAATTGGCAGTATATGGTAGATGCTTGTTTGATCAATTTGATCACAGCAAATAATTTCTCCCATGTAAATCCGTACAGGATTTTTGCAATATTTGGAGGCAAAAAATACATATGTCAAGGCTGAGGATTACAATAGACTTCAGATGCATTTAGATGAAAACTGTGGTCTTGTTTCATCCTTTGTGTATGTTATGAAGCACCAATGTGCACAGTATATGGGAAGCATTTAGATTCTGTGGAGACACCTACCACCCTGCCTGGCCACGAGAAGCTATGCCTTCTCTCCCCTGGAATAGAAATGTCTGTAAAGTTAGAGATAACTACATGGGATCTCTAAGCCTATCTGGCAACGGTCCCAAAGTTTAAAGCTTTTGCATAGTGACACCACGTTTATTGAGCCTGCTCAGCATAGTTTTTTTTGGTTTTTTTAATAATAAGCTCCCAAAGTGGGAAAACAAAGAAAATGGCCTTCACACACTATGAGTGTTGTTTAGGGGGTCATTGTTGAGACTGCCAGGCTTTTTTGGATTCCTTAACGGTCCGAATCACAATTTCCTCCCGTCGAGAAATGCAAAACAGCCTTTTTATATGTACAAAGGCCAAAAATGGTCACAATTTGCAATTTCTACCGGGTACTGCAATTTAGGAAACACAAATTGGGATTACCTATATGCAATCCCTAAAGCACATGTACAATTCATTTCCTAAATGCGAATTGGGCATTTAGGAAATGCTATTAGCATTGACTACATGTCAATGGTAACAATGTGCAAAAAAAATTTTAAAGCATTTTTTAATGTGAAATGAAGAGCACAAAAGCCCCTATGGCATTGATACTCAAAGTACGTCCCGGGGGCCACTTGCGGTCCTCTTGACTTTTACATGTAGCCCCCCCTGGAACAGTAGCATGAGCTGCTGTCAACATGCTACGCACCAATATTCAGAAAAAATGTTAAATAAAGGGGCAAGCATTTATTTGCAGGTCAAATGAAGCAACTATTGTGGTGTCCTGCACCACTTAACTTTAGTTAACCTGCAAATAAAGGCTTGCCAGTTTTATTTTTTTGGGACCTCCTAACACAATTCCTGACCTACCCAGGATCCCTTACCGCCACAGTATGGCCCTTGGTCACACCACAGACCATAGGTTGTGGCCCGCGGCATATGTTTACGAGTACCCATGCCCTGGCATATGTGCCCTTACATGTGCACTACGAATTTTGGGGTCCCTCAAGAGGGGCCTTAAGCCTAGAGGTACCCTTGGGTTTGGATTTCCTAAATTGGGATTTCTTATTAGGAAATCACAATTTAGGAAATGCAAACCATTTCCTATTTGGCCCATAGGTGGAAATGCAATAGCATTTCCTATTTGCGATTTTCCTATAGCAATTCCTACTTTGCAGGAAAACGCTATTAGGAGATCACAAATTTTGTACATTCCATTTTGCATTTCCTAAATAGAGATTCCTGTGGAATCCAGTGATTCCCATGATATTCAGCGATTCCTATGAAATCGCTATTTAGGAAATGCAAAATAAGATTTTCATACATCAGGCCCTAGCCTAATTTAGTCACTGAATAACAACCATCTGGAATTGAGTCATCAGTCAAGGATTTTCAACTGCAAAGCCAATGGAGTCTCCACTATAGGAAACTTGGTGCTTGATCGACCTCTAAATGAGGTGGGTAAACCATGAGTTTGTCAGAAGAGAAATCCGCCCGATTTTCACAGATGTCTGGCGGTGGGTGCCTAGAAGCAGCCAAAATCTAAATGACTTCCAGAGTTTTCATTCTCAAAATTCCTTGTTGCTTTCAGTTATACTCATGAATTAAAACGATCAATTAATGTATACACAGTCACATGAATTTATAAAAATACACTTTTAAAGTAGTTCAACTATCAAGTTTCCGTCTTGTACTACACATAAAGTACGATTGACAATTGGGGATTTACCCAGCCCTGGAAAATTATATGCCATCTGTACTGCTGAGTGTTTTGTGCAGCAATTGCAGATGCCTCTTCACCTCCAAATCAATATGAAATTAACGAAAGGCTCTAAACTCTTTGCAAATCACAGTACAAACATTTCTACATTTAATTACTCGCTTATTTTCAACCACTAATGCAACATTTTACTTTTAAGGTGTGCAAACCAGGCTTTTCCTTGAAAACATACAGATTCATTTTACTACCTTTGCCACCCTATTCCAAATTTTGGCCAAAATTTACACAAAAAAAGTAAATATGTTCTTGGAGTAGTACTCGTACAAACGTGGAAAACTGTGAGACGCAGGTTTGATGATATACTACTGTGCATGCTGTGACTGCCACGTGAGCTTTTTTTTACCCCCACAATGTGGCATTGCATTTAAAGTACAAGACCGCAGAGGGGGAACCCAGCACATGTTGCAGTTTCCCCCTAGGGAGAAACCCATTTCCTTACACCCAAATGCAGTGTAGTTCCATACTGCTTTCTACCCTGAAAGGGGTTTACAGGAGCGCTTTGCAGAAGCAGATGTCTGCCGGGTAGACACCACTAACACAAGAACAACCAAGATTTATCCACATTCAGCCCACTTCTTCAATAGGATTTATTCTCGCTACATTTTCCACAGTTTTAGCTTACAATTACACAGGAGTAAATACATTTACACCTACTATGTGTGTGTCTTTTTGTTTGTACTGAGCAGGTGTAAGTCTAGCCATTTTCGGTCATTGACATAAATTTATGGCTGAAAATTACTTTGTTCATTGAGCTCATAAACAGCTCAGTAAATCTGACATAATACTGTAAATTGGCCTGATGCATTTTAGAGGAAATGATACTTAATTTATTAGTTTAGCGTCAGGACCGGCATTTTGCACCTTATTCTAATTCTTCAGCGTGGTACTACATTTTGAATGATCAATGCAAAAGTCGCCAGATTATGCGGAACAACATTTACCACATATTTATTGAAGGCTTTAAGTACATATTGGCATCAATAAATGAGAGAGCAAGCAGAGACAAAGTGCATTGAATTTGCAGACAGCAGTCGTGCTACCTCTCTCAACTGGTTCTATGCAGATTAGCCCTGGCCTGCACCGAAAGTGAAGATAAACTATGAACGCATGCACACACATGTTTAACTATTCAGCATGCATACTGTACATCCAGCTTCTCTGCAAGAGGCTTCCCTGGCTACACTGAGCGCAGGCAGCCGAGGCCAAGGTTAAGGCTTTGTTCTGCAAGTTCGAGACGCAGAAGGAATTTCCACAAAAGGAATTCCAGAGACCCGATTAACACTGAAAGCCTTTACTGTGCTTCTTTTGTAGCTGATAGGCAGGCAGCATCCCCCTCTTCTAGCCTGGAGAAGAGAGCTGTCAGCTCTGCCGAGCTCCAGCTTTTACTTGCACCAACCGGTTCCTCTCTCTGGTATGGCCTGGAAATTGCAATTCAGGAGTTCTTTCAGGCAACATAAGTGCCTCTTCTGTCATTTGGCCGGCCTTCCCTACTCCATGCAAAAGAGTCATCTTAGACTTGGGCAGAGAGGGGGTGGATCATTAAACCAACTCTGATTGGGCGAGCGTTTGGCGCACTTTTCACATGCAGCTTCACGTGTGAAAGACTGTGTTTATGAGGCTGTTTGTGGCTGTGGAAACAGCAGAATGGTGGTATTGGCAGGGCCGCAGCTCTCACGCCTGGACCTGCAGCTATACCATAGATGTTTCATTTAAACCTTATAACGTAAACAACCAACCGGTTGAAGGAAAAACGATCTAACAGGCTCACCTTTATGAAAATAGCGCCCCTTAAAACTGCTACTTTGGGGATAATATATTTAGCTTCAGCGCTTGCAAAATATTCGACTGACAAAGGGATTCAAATATATGTAAGTAGCAATTAGAGTAAAATAATAAATATGTAACAGAGAGAGTGAACCAGTACAGTTAACCAGTCAATAATAAAGTATTCTACGAGTTTAACTTGATTTGGCCTATATTTCTAACATGGTAATAATTTGAAAAGAAAAGAAAAGTTTACACAGAAAACAAAGATTACTTGTGTGGGTAAAAAGCTGTCTGGGAAACTGCATGCCTATGATAATTATATGTGTGCAGTACTTAAGCGTTTTAACCAAAATAGTGTACTGCAAAGCCAGGTATACACCATGGGCGGCTGCTTCATAATGGAGGAGGAGCATCGCCCCACTGCTAGCAGATGATAAATAAAACAATAATAAAACATTGTTATTATTGTTTTATTTATCTCTGTGCTGCCTACGTGGGAGTGGGAGGGGCGGGACAGGGCTATGACAGGCAGGGGTGGTGGGCACTTATATGTGCACATGTCTGTTTGGCTGGCTGGTCTAGACTGGCCGAACAGATATGTGCACTTATGTTTCTCCAACCCAGCTGTGTTGCACAGCCGGGTTGGAGAAATGCCACAGGCTCCAATTCAGTGTCTAAGCAGCAAACAAGGCCGCTCAGACCAATCCTGGCATTGCTCTCATATCATGAGAGCTCGTATGGATTGGGTGGGGAGCCTTTGCTTTCAGGTCTATCCACTTCCAGATGAGGAAAGTAGGAGGAGCAACGAGGCCCAGCGGGAGCAGAGCAGCAGGTAAGTGATATTTAAGATTTTTTTTTATATTCCCTCACTCTTCCCCCTCACCTGTACCCCCACACTCCCAACACAGCCCTACCAGGTTCGATTGGCAGCAGCCAAAACTGGTGTAGACACGCTGTTTGTTTCCTGAATCCACGTGCATACAGCATACAAACGCGCATAACAATTACATGGGGAATGCAAACATGTACAAATGCTTGCACATGCACAGGACCAAATCAGCCTGTAATTTATTTAGCACAAAAAGGTGCACCCTAACTAATACCATTAACAATAATACATTTTGTGAGGTATATAGAGACACCATAGCTCTGCTATTGCATTGCACTGTATATATGTACTGTAACTTTATTTCAAGTAAACATATATCAGTAGACCAGACAACCACAAACCCATGCCAATTGGTCAGCCCTGCATCACATCAGTTTGCTTGCATATCATGTCATTTATCACCACCCGCCTGACTGTCTTAATAAGGGTCCATTTCCTGTCACAGTAAAGTGCTGGTCCAGACTACTTCCACTGACATACAGTGGACTGAATGGTTTGTTTGGAGAATGGCAGAAGGAAATTATAATTTAATTTAATTTAGAATGAGTGTAAAATGGTGGTTCGACACAGATCGGAGACAGCAGATGGCGCTGCTGTGAGTGTTTCCTCTTTCTCGACCACCATGCCATTCACAATGTGAGGCTGGTGTGAGACTGACCTACACAGCTACACGCCCCGGACTGCGATAAACGATTAAAGGATTCCTGCTTACTTACCGGGACTGACTGCAAATCACGCCGGGCTCTCAAGGGGCTGAGAGCCGCATGCTTTGGTCTGTTTCCCGTCTGCTACCCGGTGTGGCACTCTGGTCTTGCGACCCGCTGCTTCCTTCGGCAGGTCAGGTTTCTTTCTTTCACGCAGTTGGTGTTTCTCCTGGCTCTGCTCTCCTGATTGTGGTACCTTTGGCCGGCCGCTTGCGCAGGAGTCCCGCCCCCCAGCACCTGGCTCCCCACTGTGGACTGTGTCTCCCTTCGCCTGTCGCTTGCGCGAAGCCTCGGCCCCGGCCCCGGCCCCCGGCTCCTTCTTTAAATCTCACCGATCTGCCAGATTCCTGGATTCCCTTGGATCGCCACTGTTCTTTCTCTTTTGTTTCTGCACTTGGAGCCTGCTGCCTGCCTGGGCACTGATTAGCGCCCGGTAAAACGCTTCACGATACTTCTAATTAAACGGCCCAGTGGGCCTGTCCATCTACTAGCCTGACTTTGAAAAAAAAGAAATCTCTTTTCACCTGGAGTTACGATGCAGATGTGAGTGGTAGCTGGACTTTTGTCAGTCTGTCCCGGTGTTCTGTTCCGTGTCGTGTTGACTGCCTGGTGCTCTGGGTCGACGGCCTTGAGCTGCCCACCTGCTATTTGCTTGCTAAGCCAGGAAATGCCACTGACTGCACTGATAGACTCAGACTAACGGCCCATTGCTATCTACCTATGTGCCCGGTCTCAGGGAAGAAAGGAAGAAACTACTTGCTGTTTGTGTTGGCCCTGCTTTGCTTAACGGATGGTGGCACCGCTCTCCGCCTTCTTGGTAACCCGGAAGCCCCGAGCTCTGGTCTATGCTTGGAGCGGCCTTGGAACTAGTAGGCCCTACACCCGGATCGTAATATCTGTACAAGTATGCTGCTATGCTGGCTGTCCCTCCTCCTCTGTAGCCTGGATCAGGGCTGAGTTCGCTTTTCCTCGCACAGCCCAAAGGGGCCAGCATCTGCTGAGAGCTACTGGTAGCAGCAGGGGGAAGTCCGTGGAGAAGCTAGATCGTGAAAGTCATAGGAGCATTGGGATGACCACACATGGCCAGACAAAAACCTTAAAGCAAAAAGAAACAACACCACTCACGAAGAGAGGGGCGAAAGCAACAAGATGGCAAAAGATCCTGAAAAACTAGATCCTGCTACCAAAGGTAATAGGGAAGGAGGGAGCCCAAAAAAACCGCTAAGCCTAGAGGGGCAAATCATCCAAAAGAAAATCCATCTGCAGGCACCGTAGGACACTCACCCTCCATCACCAGACACTTTTCTGTGATAAAAACCTCCCATGTCCTTAATTTGCCATCCGCCTCTAATTCTATTTCCGCTACTGATAGTCATAACTCGCTTGCCATAGTGCCTGCTCTAAACCATAATGGGGAGGCTAACAGGAATGATGATGCTCTACCTCTTGCTCCTACCTCTATTTGTGTTGAAATAGCTCCCTCTGCTTCCTCTGCCACCTTGACTCTAAATGTCCTCGAATCGACAAAAGATACCCCAGAAAAGCTAATCAGTTGGCAGTGAATGACACGGAGAAAAGCCCCCAGACCTTAAATTTAGCGGACTGAACTAATGGAAACTTTTTTTCAGTCTCAGACTGCACCCAATCAGGCACAGATGATGAGGCCTCTAGGTTTTCAGAAAGCAACAAGTCCGAAGAGAGTCAGAGCGACACACCTGGAGGCACGATTCGGAAAAAAGCTCGCAGCAAAAGGTGTAGCCATATAAAGGGAGCTCACCCTGACTTACAAGGGTCTTTCTCCTCGGGGGATACCACTAAACAATATGGGGCAGGCCCACAGTTTACTACTGCAAGTGCCACGAGCCCTCGCTATTGTCAATCTTTGAGTCCATTAAACAATTCCTGGAGGAAGCGCGAACTGTTAGCCTGGCTGCGAAGGGGGCCTCTAAAATACTCCAGGGCGGCATCCAAAAACTCAAGAAAATCTGCACTGATATTGGTGATAGGGTCTGCATGGTGGAAGCAAGAACAGAGTCCCTAGAAACAGAAGCTGTGCAAGTAAAAGAGCAATGCGCCACACATGAGGCTCGCCTTACCGATTTGATGGCCAAGATGGAGGAGCAGGAGAACTGGATGTGGAGGAACAGCCTGAGACTCCTAGGGATTCCGGAGGGTGCTGAAGGGGAGGACCCTAGAGGGTTCATCGTGAAACTACTCCGGTCTTCTTTCCCCTCACAGTCTAACTGGAACTAGGATCAGGAGATTCAATTAGCCCATCGCTTTCCTCTTAACTTGAAGCTGAGACGGAATGGCAGTAGCCTTGAAAACGAGAAATCAAGAGCATTCCTCGTTTTTTGGGGGAATTTTCTTCTGAGGCAAATAGTTTACGATCAGGCCAGGCCCAACTCCCAAAAAGAAGCCGATGGAATAAAGTTCTTTGCCAAGCCAGACCTCAGCCATGCGACAGTTGAGCGGAGGTGGCGGCTCCGCCAACTGACAACACCTTTTCAACAACAAGGTGCCCAAGTATACTTGATGAACCCGGCCAGATTAAAAGTAATACATGGCGGATCAACCCGGGTTTTCCTATCCGAGATCAAAGCAGGAATTACTTGAAAGAACTAACCACGAGAAAGAAAGACTGAACTGTTATCGTAAAGGAGATTTTGAGTGACATTACTTGGCTGTGTCTCCTACTTTTTTTTCACTATATCAGGTCGTCTCACAAGAAAAAGTAATGATACCCCTGGTGGGGTGGTGGCCGGGACCTCACAAAAGCTCACCATCATTCAGGCTTTCCTGACTGTCTTTTTTTTTGGGGTGGTGTCTGGTCTGTTTTGAATTTTGTAGGGCTTAAGGCTAATAGGTTGAATCGGATTCCACTTAAAACTCTATTTTTTGTACTTAATTAATGTGAAAGGGATGGGGAGGTGGGGATGGGGGTTGGCGGGTCGGGGACTGAGGGGGCGGGGACGGGGGTGGTGGGAGCGGGGGTCAGGACCGAGGGGAGGGACAGACTCAGGTGGTTGTAATTATACATAGGCAAATTCTGGAATTAGCCAATGAATCCGCTGAATAAATTTAGGATTGTCTCATTAAACATTTGTGCTCTTAATGACTCTGCCAAGAGACAGAAAACCGCACAGGCTCTAAGAATGATGGGGGCAGATATTATCTGCCTCCAAGAGACTCACATTGAAGGCAGCCAGAAATCTCTGCTGAAATCCCTCGGGTTTAAGCTTATCGGGGCAACTACTCAGGGGGCTATGGTAAAGGGATTTTGGCACGTTATACCATACCGCTAACTGTCAAACAAGTTAAAACAGACTCGCTGGGGAGATGGGTCTTGGCTAGCTGCTCTCTATCCTCCAAATTTACATTTACTATTTGTTCTGTTTATGCCAGCAATTTAGACGATCCAGGGGTAATAAATTATGTAAATGAAGAACTTGTTCACTGGCCACTTCCGGTAATTTTATGTAGGGATTTGAACTTGAACCTGCTTAGTACCTGGGGATTGGATGGCTCACGGATCTATCAAGGTCGGAAAACCAAAGTTTATCGAGCATTGCTTTTCCTGATTAATACACACGGCCTAAAGGACGTTTGGGCGTCCCTGAAATCTGATCAAAATGGTTTTACCTTCTTCTCTGCTCCCCATGGTTCATTCGCCAGGCTTGATTACTTTTTTGTTTCGCCTGGGCTAATCCATAAATGTGCGATTGACGTGGCGCCTCGATTACTATTGGATCACAACCCCCTTATATTAAATCTAGATGGCTGGTCTATTCAGGCACCCACTTCACAATGGACCTTTGAAAAGGCATTATTGTTTGACGAACATTTCAGAGAACATGTGGTCCGGTGGATTCCTGAATTCTTCAGCATTAATAATGGTTCAGCTTCCATCATGGTTGTCTGGGACGCATTTAAAGCCGGTATAAGGGGCGAGACTCTATGGTTTTCTGCTTGGAAAAATCATAAAGAAAAACTACGTTCTAATACGCTGCAGGCGCAGCTGATGGCTGCTGAGAAGAAGCTAATGCAGGTTGTTCAGGCAGGGCTAGATTCGGAGGAGGCGTAGCTCGCAGTCTCTATAGCCAAAACCGAGATGGGAACAATGCTGGCAGAAAAAGTAGCCGCTAAATGGGCAGCGTCAAAGGAGAAATGCTACGAGGTAGGCAAACTCATTGGCCATCAGCTGGCCATCGCAACCAGGCAACAGGTTACAATTAACACTATCGCTGCCATAAATACAGACACTGAAGGAACGACATCTGACCCTGTAAAAAGCTTTTAGGAAGTTTTATGAGAAGCTTTATTCGGAAGATATAACCGGATCTGCTGAAGATATAGCAATCAGGGTTCAGGAATATATAGGAAATATACCTACTGTCAAGCTCCATCAGAGTGCATATGAGGTGCTGGAAGGTTGCCCCGCATGGGATGAGATTGCTGCCGCAGTTACTTCCCTCCCGGATGGTAAAGCCGCCAGTATTGATAGTATACCTATCGAATTTTATAACGTTTTCTCTCTACAAATCAGGGATGTCCTTACCAAAGTAGTTAGATCTATCTTTGAGGGGGCTAAACCCTCGGATTCCTGGTCATTAGCCAAAATAGTTATATTCCCGAAAAAGGATAAATCACCCCTGGAAATGTCTTCATATAGGCCTATCACGTTAATAAACACTGAATCCAAAATCTTTTCTAAAATTATTGCCACCAGACTTTTTACTTACATTGAATCATTAGTTTCTAAGTGGCAACATGGTTTTATACCTAAAAAAGGTACCACCGAGCATGTCCGCCGGAAGATCACCCTATTTGATGCAGGGGAAGTGTCAAGAGACCCGATCTTGTTAATAATCTTAGACGCTGAAAAAGCGTTTGATCGGGTTTCCTGGCAATTCCTCTGGGTCATCATGCGAAAGGCCGGTCTAGGACCCAGAATACTCCAAGCGGTGCAGGCACTTTATCAAGAACCAACAGCCAAAATATTTATCAATGGCCATTTGTCTGACCAGATCAAGATCACTAGAGGTACGAGGCAAGGGTGCCCTTGCTCACCCTTGTTATTCGCACTCTACATTGACCCTCTGATAAAAAAAATTGAACTAAACCCCTCTATTCTGCCAGTTAGCAGGTTCGGCATAGATACAAAAGTTATGGCTTATGCCGATGACTTAGCCATAGTCACTCCCGAACCCGACTCGGCAATCCGAGCTCTCAAACAAGAGACCCAGGCATTTGGAACAATATCTGGCTACTCTCTGAATAAAACAAAAACTCAGATAGTGGCTAATGGGAAAATAAGCTGGGAAGACCACAGAATTACTGGTAAGGCAAAATACCGCGGAGTCAACATAGTCTCTGACCTAGATTCCTTAGTGTCAGAAAACCTGTCTCCACTTGCTATCAACATGGAGAAGGCACTTCGGATAATTGATAACTTACACCTAACCATAGTAGGTAGATGTAATCTTTTAAAGATGACATATTTTCCTAAACTACTCTATCTTTTTCGAGCAATTCCTTTAAGCTTTAACCATCATACTCTCGCTGTTTTTGATCACATTTTTTCACAGTTCATCAGGTCTTATTCACAATGGCAGAATGGCCTTTACCCTCCTTTCTCTCCCCAGGGAGAGGGGAGGTTGGGCTCTCCCTTACCTAAAGTTATATTATTGGGCCACCGCTTTACAACATTGTATCGAACTTTTAAAAGAAGACTGTGTCTTAAGCCCCTCTGGCCTACCCTCGCCTTATTTTCTGCTCCTCGGAGAGAATGTAAGGGGTTGCCTTTGGCGCCAATTGGAATTCTCTTATATAAGCGAGTTCGGTTTAAGACCATGATCAACGCCTATTAGGTGTTTCGCAATGTCTACAAGGTATTTGGAATTTCTAAAATAAATTATTACACCCCGATCAGGCAGAACAATAACCTCCCATTGATCTTCAAGAATGCATACATTCATCAATGGTGTTCGGTTGGTATTTGTAAACTAGGGGATTTGTACACTGATGGCTGTATACGGTCATTTCAGAACCTGCAAACTCACTATAAACTGAGCAGCCATTAATTTTTTCAATACCAGTCGATAGTGAATTACTTAAAACACAAAACTGGAGGGTCAGCAGGATTCACAGCGGTCGATTTCATCGACAAGCTGCTTGGCCCTAAACTGCCCAGGATTGGAAACATCTATAAGATCCTTGTTAGATCTGGGGGTCTCTAGTTGGCAATGGTATTCACCTTTGTCCAAATAGGGACCCTAACTTCTAAGTCAGGATAAGGGGATTACACTCCTTAATAATCCCTGCTCACCCCCTTGGAAGCTTGGCACGAGCAGACAGGCTTATCTCAGAGGCAGTGTGTTAACCATTTGTGAATATACACAGTAATACAGTGATAACACTACAGAAGGACACAACACAGGTTTTATAAAAATAAGTATGCTTTATATAGACTTAAACACAAGACCACAAACCACAAAAATCCACAATACTACACTTAAGATTACTTAAAAGATGATTAAAGTTTCTTAGTTCAAGTTGATGGTAGGTGCGACGAAGTTCTCACCAAAGTACCTGGATGCGTAACGCAAAGTAAACAAAAGGACTCGCAGAAGGGGAGCTGCGTCGGTTCCGTGACCCAGGGGAACGGTTGCGTCCTTCCTCAATGCTGGCGCAGAGTAGGGGACTCGTCGTGAGCCTTACCGGTGCGGAGGTGATGTGTAGATTCTCGGCCTGCGGGCCCGTTGCGGTGCGCAAGATGGCGCCTTGATGCGATGCGATGACGATACGATGATCCAGTTGCGATGCGAGAAGAAGGCGCCCTTGATGCGGCGATGCGATGACGATGGCGACTCTCACGATGGCGTCATGCTTCTCCGGTGATGCGACAGCAGGCAGCTTCGATGAACACACGCTTCCAGGGAGATGCGATGAAGGCTTGCTTCTCTGGCGTTGCGATGATTTCAGGTTCGGCTGCGACACGCTTTTTCTCGATGCGTCGCGCTTCCAGCTCCCAGCGGCACGCAAGTTACTGGAGTCAGAATTCCCAGCAAGGAAATTCAGGAGGGATTTGGAGGTGAAGTCTTTTGGCCCTGGGACTTCAGCAGGAGGCAGGCACAGTTCAAGCCCTTGGAGAATATTCTGTAGATGAAAGTCCTTACAAAGTTCCTTCTCCTTTCCCTTGGCAATCAAACAACCACTGCAGGCCAACCCAGCAAACAGCACACTGGCAGAGGGGTAGTCCAAACTCCTGCAGCTTCCTTGGTTCTTCTCCTTGGCAGAAAGGTTTCTTGTTCCAGAAGTGATCTAAAGTCTGTGGGACTGGGTCCCAATATTTATACCCCAAAATCCTTTCTTCTCTGAGGGCAGAGAGGCCTCTGCCTAGTTCAAACCAGTTCCTGAGCACTTTGTTGACATGACTCTTCTCTTCCTTTCACTGTGCAGGGCAGAGAAATCAGCTGCCCCACAGGAGGTGGAGCCAGCACAGGGGAGGGAAGATATAGCTCTGGAGCACTCTTTTGACAGGATTCCTCTTCTCCTTTCACTTTGCAGGGCAGAGACATCAGACAAGCCACAGGGGGTGGAACCAGCATTGTAGAGGGGAGGCCCAGCCCTATTCAGGTCCCAGGTCCACTCTCCCCCTCCCATCTGGATGTAAATCTCCCTATTCACCACTGGGCTGTCCCAGACTGTCTCCTGGAATTTCCCCAGCCCTGTCACACACAAACCCAGACAAGGAATGCACAACTCAGCAGAGGCGGGCTCAAATGGTGAGGCAAGCAAATACCTACTTTCTAAAAGTGGTATTTGTAAACACAGAATATTAAAATAAACTTTACTAAAAGATGTATTTTATTATTCTGAGTTCAGGCATACTAAATTCGAATTTCTACCATGTTTTCCCGAGTCAGTTAGGATTATAAGAATGTAATAATCTTCACTGCCAATTCTGGCTTATGAGAACAGGTAGCCTTCAATAGTGAAAAATGAAAATGGCTGTAATTCACTATTAGAACATGCTACACACATCAGAGCATGTCCTACCTTATACTTACAATGCACCCTGCCCTTGGGCCTACCATAGGGGTGTCTAATTTGAAGCAAAGGGAAGGTTTGGGGACTGGCAAGTGGGTGCACTTGGCCAAGTCGACATGGCAGTGCTAGACTGCACACAGGCCTTGCAATGGCAGGCCTGAGACACAATTTACAGGCTGCTTCTGTGGGTGGCACAACCAGTGCTGCAAGCCCACCAGCAGCATTTGATCTACAAGCCCTGGGCACACATGGTGCACTGTACTAGAGGCTGACAGTAAATCAAATAACCCAATTGTGGAATAACCAATCAGTACATCAATTTAACATAGGTAGCACTTGCACTGTGGCACTGATTAGCAGTGGCACAGTGCCCAAAGCATAACTCCAGCAAAAATATATCAAAACAGAGGAGGTAATCCGTCAAAAATGGAAGAGAGACTCACGCCAATGATGTCAGGTCTACCAGTCCTGAACGAACAACGACCAGACGATCTAAGCAAGGTTGACTCCAAATGGCAGCTTAAGCTGAACACCGTTCCGAACGCTTTCTCTTCTGCCCTGGACCTCGCGCAAACTTATCGTATTTTCCAAGCTACAAGCGCAATTTTATAAAACCGTTTTTTTATTATATATAACCCCTAATAGGGTATCCAAATGGGCAACCGGTCCTGGAGCCAACTGTCCACGCTGTCTCGATTATAGTGCAGACTCGGTACATATGTCCGCCTCCTGTCCTAATCTTAAGCCTCTATTAATACAGGTCCAATGCTTCTTAAGCAGAATTATTTCTTTAGACATATGTCTCACGCCCAGCACTATTATATTAGGGCTTTATGATTATATAGACTTAAAAGAAGGTGGAGCTCTGATATTTGTCGCAATGACTATCCTACGGATATGTATTGCTTCAAACTGGAAAGATCTGAATCCTCCTTCATTTGGCCAATTGCAAGCAAGATTGCTCGCTACTTATAGGTTAGAATGGGCAATTTATTCTAAACAAGGAAGGAGGGAAAAAAAAGGGGCCTCCGGGTCTGGGGCCCATTGAATAAATGGCTGGCCTCCTTGAATACTTGAACATCCAGATGACACAATATATTCAGGGTCTTCTCTACTTTATATTATCTTGCCTTGCTCCCTCTTCCCCCTGTTCCCGTGCCCTTCCTGCCTCGCCTCGCCTCTCCCCTCCTCCCGCCCCCCCTCCTGGCTGCCTCCCACCCCTTGTTTTCCCATAGGCTTTATGCCTTGCTTTTTGAGTGATTACACATGATTGTATCATAACCTTTTTTTGCTTTGTCAGCCCCTCTGCTCAGCGACTAATATCAGGGAATTATTGAACTACTTTTGTATGAAAATTGCCCTACACTCTTATTTCGTTATAGTGATTAAACTTTAAGTATGGTATGTTTCCTTTTTCATTTCTTTTTTTCTTTCTCCTTCTCTTGACCCGGGTTGGGGGGTTAGGGGGTGGGTGCTTTGGAGACGATATTACTTTGATTATGTAAATTGTTTGTTTCAAGAAAAAAAGAATGAGTGTAAGATTCTGGTTAAATGCAGCATCGTACGTTTTTATCAAAAATAGATAGTTTTCCGGGGGTGGTCATTTAATCAAATAAATGCACTGAAATTACTATTAAATGCATGGTCAATTTATATCTTTTTAATTAAATAGTGCACATCTCCTCCCCTTCTTGGCTAAATCAACTACCAATCAGCATCTTCTGCAGACTCCAAGTGATGTCATGCATAAATGTAAGCTGGGGCAGATGTACAAACTGGTACAGACCGTGGTTTAAGGCCACAATCTATTTTTAAATGAAAGCAATATCCAGACTTGAAGACCTGAGTATGAGAAAAAGTTGCATAAAAGTAATGTAATGTAATGAAATACAAATTTATAAAGCGCACTATCACCCCACCGGTATCCTGGGCTGATGTTACAGGAACTCCCCCAAATGCTCATACTTACCAACCAGATGACTGTCCCGCACTACATCCTAGGTAAGAGCCAGGTTTTAAGCTTCTTCCTAAAGTGAAGGAACTTTTCTGTTTGCCTAAGGATGGGCGGGAGATTGTTCCATAGATGAGCGGCCGCACAGCTAAATGATCTACCTCCAAACCTAGAGGTTCTAATTCGGCAGTGCAGACCAGATGAGCTGGGGAGGATGAAAGATTTCTTACAGAGGAATGCCAGACATATTTTTTCCTGCAGTGGCACTGGTCCAAGTCCATGCAGAGCCTTGTAAACAATGCATAATGATTTGAAATGGATTATCTGTGCTAGAGGAAGCCAGTGGAGCTCGTTAAGAGCCGCAGAGGCAGAAGCACTATGTGGCTTCTTTAAGGCTAACTATGCGACTATCGTCTGTATTCTTTGAAGTTTCATAATCAGGAAATTAGGCGCACCGAGTAGCAGGGCATTGCAGTTGTCCAGACGGCTCAGAATAACACTTCTCACCATGAGAGCCCTGGCTCACATGGATAGCATTGGGAACATTTTCCGCAGTTCTTTGACAAGGGAGAAGCAAGTTCCAACTGTTTTATTTACATGGTTTTCAATACTCTTCTTGTTGTTAAAAACGACCCCCAGATTGCGTACTGCTACAGCCGGTGTAGGAGGCGTGTCCGCCTGAATAGGCCAGAAATTAGCCAGAAGCGGGCGAGGGACTTTATTCGCAGTACAGTAGAGAATTTTCGTGTTTCCCCCATTGAACTGCAGGGAATAGGCCGTAAGCCATCTAGTAGTCCTTTGCATGCATTCATGAAAGTCACTAAGTGGAATAGACTGATTACCCTCTAGAGACAGAATGAGCTGCGTGTCGTCCGCATAATTCACCAGCTTTATATTATAGGATTTGATGATGGGGATCAACGGTCTCATATAGATATTAAAGAGGATCGGACTGATTGACGAACCTTGGGGGACACCATGCTCAATGGTTCCGAATTTCAATAGAAAGGGGGGAAGGGCCACTGCTTGCTGCCTGTTCTCAAGATAAGACTGAAGCCATTTCATTGCCAGGCCCACTAACCCAATTTCAGCAAGCCACCTCAATAGGATTTTGTGGTTGACCGTCTCGAACACGGCAGACATGTCCAGTAGGATCAAAATAGCCTACTGCCCGTCTGCTCGCATTCTAAGCTCGTCTAGGACTTTTACTAGTGCGGTCTCTGTACTGTGAGCCAGGCGAAAACCAAATTGCACGTCTTCAAGCCCCAGGTTTGTTCCCAAGAATTGTGAAAGGGTTTTGCTGACCAGGCGTTCTAACATTTTCACAGGATGAGGAAGAAGGGAAATAGGTCAGTAGTTACTGGGACACTGAGGGTCAAGAGTGACTTTTTTCAGCAGGGGTGTCACCATTGCCTGTTTCCAACAGGAAGGGACTGCTCAAGGATTGGGCGCAGATCTGACGGAGCTGTGGAAATAGCTCCCCACCATACTCCTCCCAAACCCTTTGAGGGAGGATGTCTATGAGGGACCCGGAAGCAGTGCTCATAGCAAGTTGGAGGAGTTCTTCCTCAGTAGGGATTTAAAAATGATCTAGAGTTAATAGCTTGTTCTCGTATGCCCCATCCTCTTTCTGATAGACTAGCGGTTGTGTCAACACACTGGATTCATTATCACTCATATGTTCCTGGTTCACTATAAGACCATTAATTATGTTAGAGATTTTCTCCTCAAAAAAAGTAGCAAGGCTATTGCATAGGTCTTGAGTCGCAATAGTCTTGTTTTTTAGGCAGTCAGGTTTAGACAAATCATTAACTATTTTATAAACACTTCGAGTTTTGTTAGACGCCTCTAGAATTGTGTTGGCAAAGAACTCGGCTTTTGCTTTAGCAATTTATCTTTATAGTTGCCCAATATAACCTTCAGAGCTAATTTATTGTCTTCATCATAGCATTTCCTCCATTTTCTTTCTGTCTGTTTACTGCCTTTTCTTATGTTTTTTAGGTTCTCGTTAAACCATGGGGCAGATAACTTGCGCATATTCTTCAGAAATTTTGCTGGCATGATCAGATCAAGGACCTTAGTGATCTGTTTACAGAATTCTGAGTAGTTTATTTCCACTGGTTTATTTGCATCAAAAACATTAATATCAGTGAATACTGGCATTTGTTTGGATGTGTCAGGCAATTTGTTCCATTCCCTGCCTCGGCGGAGGTTAAGCGTGGATGTGAAGTCGGAGCTCTTGTTGGGGATGGCCACCGAAAAAGCGAAAAGGAAGTGGTCAGTCCAACAAAGAGGAAAGATTGCTTCCACTTTGGCCATGTTTTCCTCAGCGAAAATTACATCTAAAATGTGACCACCCTGGTGAGCAGGGTCCTTTACCAGTTGCTGCAGGTTCAGATTCTCACAGGACTGAAGGAAATCTTTATGTGCCGACCCTATGATCCCATTGGCCCAGAGATTAAAATCCCCAAAATAACCATATGTGAAAGAGTGAGGGACATATTGTAAAGATTATTAATAAAAGTCTGAAAGTGAGGGTTAACTGCACTGAGGAAACGATAACTTACCATGCCAGAGAGCAGGTGCCCCTTGGGATCCAGCAAGGAGAACCCCATGAGATCGATTCCCTCAGCTTCGTTAATGGAGATTTGCATAAAGTTCCATCTGTCTTTAAAGATCAAACCAATCCCCCCTCCTCTCCCATTTAGCCGTGGTTTATGTAGCACCTTATAGGCTGGTGGACACGCCAGTCCTAATTCGACGTCTGAATCAAGCCGTGTCCAGGTTTCCGTAAAAAACAGTGCATCTAGGTTGAGGAATTTGATCAGAATATATATCTCCTGGTGATGCTTCATTAGGGAGCCACAATTGAGACAGTCTAGTCTACTTTTTTGTGGTGGTGCTCTCACCTGCGGGGAATTGGTGTGGAGGGGGCAACACCCTTACCCTCACCAATCAACATGAGTTGCTCCCTTGTATAACTCTGGCGAGCATTCCTCAGGAATTGTGGACCAAAACCAGCAGCATGGCTGGAGCTGTACGTGGTCGGTGTGTGGACGGGCGCAGACAGGCTTGCCTTTTGCGCACCTTCGGAGAGCTAGAGGTGCGCCCACTGCACGTGGCTGCTCTGCGGCCATGCTTATGAAGCCCCGGGTAGTCAGCATCTAGAGCGCTGACCGACTTTCCCACCTAGAGTATTTCTGGCACTCCCGGAAGTGATGCAGGCTCAGAACACTGAGATCCCACCCCTAGGAAAGTGTGAGTGCGAATACTGCTTCCCAGCCGGTAAGCAGACTAATTTTCATTTGTTCATATTCAAATTCAAACAGTACGATGTAAAATTTAAAATAAGTGGCTGAAACAGCAATCAATTAGCAATCAAAAGACAGAGAGATAAGAAGGCAATCAGTTGAGACGAGTAAGGAATCAAGAGCGTGCAAGTGTGACCGTTTAGTAGTAGTAGCTATGACACTCCAGTTTCCAGCATTTTTTTTCAACATCAATATATACATATTTAAGTGCGCAGACACACACACAAACGAGTTCACACACACACACACAAAAACACATATATTTCTACTTATTACAAGGTGCTTGTAGTTTTCTAAGCTTTACCTCACCAAATGGGCGAAGCAATCAAGCCTGTGCTATAATCATCAGGCTGACTGACCACAATGCATATCCTTCCACTGACATATACAACACCATAGTAGGACCTTTAAAAGAGCAAGCTGGCTGACTCATGACAGAGTTGTGTTTACTCATAGATTCTTCAGCAACAGGTGAATGGCTGAGTTTCAAGGATAAAGGGGCCCTGTGGTGGCTGCTGTCTGATGATCTGGCTTCACTCTGCCTTGAATATGCAACAAGGAGATCACACTTCTTTTAATATGTATTGGTTTATTTTCTTTGTCTTTTTTAAAAATTTATATTGTACACAACATTCTAAACCAGTAATCTGCCGCCTACAATATAAAAAAATGTTTCTTCTGATAATTTCTATAATAGGTCACCTCCTGAACGTATCTCTTTTGTTGAACATACCTCCGCCCAGACCTCAGATCAACGAAGTAGTAAGCTTACAGTATACAGGAGACAGGGACATCAAGACTGGAAGATGGAAGATTACATCGGAGTAGCAGAATTATCACTAAGTATTTGAGGCATTACCTCTTCATTCTCTTCCTTTTCCTTGGGCTTATTAAGCCATAAAACTATGACACAAAGATGACCAACATGCCTGGGAGTGATTTCAGATTGGAATTTAAAGACCCGCACCAATGGTCTCACCAGTAACACACAGAGCAAAACCCTGGATCCAAAGTGTATCTCTCTAGTGTAAAACTCTCCTAACATGTAGTGGAAGATAAAAGCAAATGGAGTACATGTGGTAACCCTGGCCTGTACTCTAGTGAAACCTAACTCTCTTCAGTCTATGCTAATGAAGTCTCTATCTATATCCTTTGTAGATCACTCTTGCAAACACCAAAACAAATCAGCCTGATCTAATGCAGGATACATAGGAACTGTAGTCCTAAACAAACTACATAGTGTGATTGTTTTCAGTTTCCAACCCTGGTTGTTTATTTCTAAATAAAAAAGCAAACTGTCATGGTGGAGGATGTTGATCATCTTAGATTTCTACATTACAAGAACCCATCTTACATTAATTGTGTGCAACAGGAATCTCGTGGAGATCTAGAATTTGGAACATAGGATGTATAAGCAAAGATGCATAGACAACAAAAGCCAAAACGCTAATAACCCAAATGCTGAAGCTGCAGGTTTTCAGTCTGTGCTCAGAGAAATGCTTGTTCCCATTAAGCATAGTCAATGACACTGTAACTGTTAAAACACCAACTCACATGGAGGAACCACTCCTATTCATTTGCCCTCTGACTGAAAAGCAGAAATCATGCAATTTTACTATATACCAACAACAGCGACATCTTAGGGATTTTGGGAGCCCCAGGCAAGACATATTTTCGGGGCAACTGTACGGAACAAATTTGTATGTTATTATTACCCATTTCCTGCAAATTCAAGCACCATAATGTCAACAAATATTGAATAGAGATGAAGAAATAGACAGATGTTATCTAGAAAGAAATTTAACTTCTCAAGGGCCCCTTGGAAGGTGGGGGCCCTGGGCGATCACCCACATTGCCCATGGCTTAAAAACTTCTCTATCTCTCTTTTTGGATCATCAGTCTTGGGCACAGACTTCTTTTCCTGTCGACCCCGGATTAAATGGAGGCAAAAAGAGGGATAACAAGAATGGGAATAGCTTGTGAGTGTGCCAGGTCACCCTGAACCAACAATGCTTCAGGTTAGTACACTAATCTCAATTCATTAAGATTACTGAGACTTAAAAAACGTATCTCTGCTGAACTTTGAAAGGTGTTTGATCGCCTGTAAAACAATGTTATCGAAGTATGGAGAGGATTCCTCCTTTGGGAACATGTTTTAATCTGATCTTCTGGAAAACCCAAACTTGATTCTTTAAAATTACACTTTTAGAAAACAGCATTTCGGGTGTAAGTGCGCATCTGCACATTTTAAATAGAGAATATTGAGGACATATCAGGATTGAATACTCACTAATAATACTAACTTTGGTAAGAGGGCATGATGACTTGTTGAATAATTAACAGTGATTCAGTCTATAATTATTTTTTTAATTGATGCTGATTTTAACACACAGTCTTCTTTATATTAGATGCTAGGATTGTAAGACCTACAATAAACATTGATGACAACGGTTGACCCAAATCTAAGAAGAATTTCAGGTACACTAACTACCAAATCCCTAATAGAAGAGCAAGAACTTGGAAACACCCTCTCTCTCTCTCTGTCTCTCTCTCTCTCTCACTTTGTTATTTCAACCCCCCTTCCCTTAGGAATTATTCGCCAGCACTTGTTATTAACTCATGTCAAGGATTAGTCTTTGGAGGGATAGGTGGAATATCTTCACACCCACAGAACGCCTGGAATTCAGATGACTGGAACTTGACAGTCATGGAATACTTTGAGGATACTTGGGTTTCCACACTGCACCATTATGGTCACATACACCAACAAAAGTATCATAGACCAGGTGGAACATCGATGATAGTACCATGAAGAACATCCTTAGCAGCCTGATTGATATTTTTTGTATTTACTGCAAAGACAATCGGCGCGCAGAATGCACTGACATCATTGCAGTATAAGTGAAAGTAAAACGAGCTGATGGGTTCAATGTACTTTCAATTAATCAATGCTTGTGGGCATATCTCAGCCCTCAAGCACTGATTCTCTTGGGATAGGTATTGTTGAAAAGGAGAAACACTTGCCTTTCCACTATTACTGCTGATCCTTGGTTCAGGATTGCTACTGTAGAGCAATGCCCAAACAGTGATCCACCCACTACCTGCCGGGGTTATGGCGAGCGGCTGCTTGGGCATGGGCTGATGCTCCCCGTGGTAATATTCATATTTCAGAATTTCTGCACCCCTTGGGGAGAGGATGGGGCAATTATCCCCGCTCTCCACCCCTGGGGGCAGAAGGTCCACTAGGCATGGGAGACTTTTAAAAATAAAAAATATAAGGGTGCGGGCTTCCCAGCATGGGTGTAGTCATGTCCCCTAACCTCATCATGTCTACGAACCTTGACCTGGCCATACTAACTGAAACATGGTTGACTGAATCATCAAACCCTATCATGGATATCCTAGTCCCCCCCAACTACTACATCACTAGACTTGACAGGACCAACAACAAGACAGGTGGTGGAATAGCATGCATTTACAAGAGTAACCTCTCAATTAATAAAGTCACCGCTCCGTCCCTTACCTCATGTGAATACTTCTGCCTGGAGGTCATCAGTGAGAACAGACCTGTATGCTCACTTCACATCTTATATCACCCGCCGGGGAACAACCTCGTCTTCTCACAACAACTCATGGACACAATGTCAATCAACGCTGGGCGGCAAAACACACAAATCTACCTTGGCGACTACAATCTCCACTGGGATGACTGCAGTGACGCAGTAGTTAACAGCCTTAAAAATTTCCTTAACGCTTCTGACCTCACTCAAATATGCAACAGCCCGACACATGACAAAGGCTCTATCCTCGACCTTGTCATCTCCAAAGAAGACACCATTCAACTTGACTCAATCCAACCTTGTGACTGGTCAGACCACCATATTGTCACATTCTTCATCAAGGAAAAAGTTAAACGCATCCCGGTGCAATACTCTATGCCCAAAGTTTGGAAAAGAGACTTGAGGAAACTTAATACAAACTCTCTACCCCCTAACAGTTGCAATCTCCTACTCCCCCCTACCGACGTTACTGATGTTCAGTGCCTAACTGACCACTATCTCAACTCAATGGCCTCAATAATCAATGAGGCCGCTCCAATGCAACTGAAAAGAGTGTCCACCAAGATTTCCAACCCGTGGTACAATGGGAGTCTCAATGATGACAGACGGGCTATGCGAACGGAAGAGCGCACCTGGAGATCAGCGCCCTCGACACTGCACCTAAAAACTCTGAGGAAGAAGAAAAACGCATACTTCAGGAAAATAAAACGCTCAAAGTCAGAGTTCTTCAGACTCCAGTTAGACCAAGCAAAAAACCGTCCAAGTAAACTGTTCGAGCTAATCCGATCTCAAGCTAAGGAACAACCCCCAGCCGTCGACATGATGAGCACTACTCCTTCCTGTGAAGATTTCGCGGCTTTCTTTAACAAAACAACTGACAATATAAGGAGCGACCTGCTCAATGACGCAAGCCTTCACTCAATACCCAATTGCATAACACCTAATAAACTAAAAAACAATGCGACATGGTCATCCTTTGACACCTACTCTGAAGAAGAAATTGACAGAATACTTAGCACCCTAAAACCATCCAATCACCTCAATGACCCTCTTCCTGCTAATGCCGTAAAAGACTTCATTCCGTTGCTCCTCCCACTGTGGACTTAAATTATCAATAGCTCACTTCAGCAAGGAACCATCCCAGACTCCCTCAAAGTTGGTCAAGTCACACCTTTACTGAAGAAACCAAGAGCCGACCCCACTGATCTAAACAACTACCGTCCGATTACCAACATTCCCACTCTCGCCAAACTTTTAGAAAAATGCGTTCAACTACAACTTACAAAGCACATAGAACAGTTTGATCTCCTCAACCCTCATCAATCAGGCTTCCGAGCAGGGCACAGCACTGAAACAGCTATGACTCACATAATTGACGACGCCCTCCAAATTCTAGATCAAAATGATACCTGCCTCCTCATCCTCCTCGATCTCTCCTCAGCATTTGACACAGTGAAACATGAGAACCTACTCGAACTCTTAACCACAAGAATGGGCCTCTCTGGGACTGTTCTTCGTTGGTTCACTTCCTTTCTACACAACCGGTCTCAGAAATTCAAGAGCAAAAACATGATGTCCTCCCCAGTACCGGTATCGCTAGGTGTCCCACAAGGTTCCTGTCTATCCCCTACTCTGTTCAACCTAGTTATGGAACCTCTCACCACCCTGCTACAATCATCCAATGTACACTTTCACATGTACGCCGATGATACTCAACTATATCTCAAGTTACAATCCCCCAAAGACATCTTGCGTCTGAACTCAACGATCAGAAGCACCCAAGCTTGGCTGGCTGACAACCACCTCAAACTCAATGCTATGAAAACAGAGTTCCTCCTAATCTCACCCCCCACGAAAATATCTTCCGCACAAACATGGCTTAAGCACCTAACAGCACTCAATGTCCAACCGACCATCGTGGACTCAGCAAAATCGTTAGGCATAACACTTGACACCAACCTCAACATGCAGCAGCATATCAGCAAGGCAACTAAAGGGGCGAACTTCCAAATAAATACCTTGAGGAAACTTAAACCCTTCCTCCCAGCAAAAGACTTCCAATCAGCAGTTCAAGCACTAGTCATCCCTCGCATAGACTACGGCAGCGTGGCCCTCTGCGGCCTCCCCCTAACTACAACTGCACCCCTCAGAGCGTCACTAAACGCAGCAGCAAGACTCATCACTGGATCTAAAAAACATTCGCATATCTCCCCTGACTTTAAATCCTTGAACTGGCTGCCTCTTGAAGCCAGAATACACCTGAAAATTGCCTGCATGACGCACAAGGCTATACACCTGAAATCACCCAGCTACCTCACCCATAAACTGACAGTCTCCGGCGGCTCCAGAACCACCAGAAGTAAAAACAATCTTCTGCTGAAACCTCGAAGATTCCGGAAGGAAAAAACATACAAACGCTCCTTCTCAGGAATGGCACCCAGGATCTGGAACGCACTTCCTCCGGAAACCAGGCTCATCTCCTCCTCCCTTCTTTTTAAGAAAGAAGTCAAAAGTATCCTTATGGGTAAATACACTTGAACAATTACGTCTGAGATACAATCCGATCAGTATTACCGATCTGATTCCTATGCACATGGGTTCCTATTTGTACTAGTCTAAAATGTTTACTCATATCTGTATTATGTTCTATTTTGGTGTTATCTACATTGTTGATGACCTACGTACAATTATGCCATGCTACCTCATACCTGTAATATTTGTAATAGTTCTACTACTTACCTGTAATATTTGTAATAGTTCTACTATTTACATTAACTTGTTGACCTGCCTTCCTACTATGCTCCCCTGTTCCCCACCCTTCCACCTCCCTTGTAAAGCGCTCTGTTATCTGCAAAGATCTTGTTCGCGCTATATAAAACTTTTAAAATAACTAAATAAATCAATAGTAAATGGAGCAATAGTCTTTCTGCCATTCCTGGGAGGCAGAGGTGGGGGATTACCCCGATATGTCCCAGGGGGGAGAAAATCAACTAGATGCCAGGGAAATATATATTTTTTTAAATATAGAGGTAGGGTCTGCTCACAATAGGCATGGCTATGCCCCCACCCCAAATAAATGGTGCAACTTCCTCTAAGGGTGGCAAATGGGGTAATTACCCTCGATCTACCCCAAGGGAGCAGAAAGCCCACTAGATGCCAGGGGAGTTTTTTTTTAAATATAGGGGTGGGACTGCCCAGCATGGGCATAAAAAAATACCCACAATGCAAGTAAATGGAGCAGCAGTTTTTCTGCCCCTACTGGGGGGGCAGATGGGATAACTGTCACCGATCTGCCCCCAGGGGCAACAAGAAGCCCACAAGATGCCTAGGAACTTTTTTTCTTAAATACAGGGTTGGGGGCTGCCCACTATGGACATAGCTATGCTCTCACCCCAAATAAATTGAGCAATAGTATTTCCCCCCTTGGGGGGCAGATATGGGTAACTAACCCCGACCTGCTCCACCAGGGAGCAGAAAGCCCACTAGACTCCAGGGAAAGGTTTTATTAATAAAATATAGAAGTGGGGGCGGCCCAAAATGGGCATGGCTATGCCCCCACCCCACCTAAATGAAGAAAGTCTTTCTGTCTCACATGGGGGGCAGAAATCCCACTAGACACCAGGAACATTTTTAAAATAAAAATATAAGGGTGGGGACTACCCAGCATGGCATGACCATGCCCCCAACTCAAGTCATTGTGGCAGCAGTCTTTCTGCCCCCCTGCGGAGTAGATGGGGTAATGACCCCATATATGCTCCCCGGGGTGTCAAAAAGCCCACTAAATGCGAGGGAAAGTAAAAAAACAAAAAATCGGGATGAGGCTGCCCCTTGAGAGGGCCCACCGGGGAGCAGAAACTTACTAGACACTAGGGATAGTATTCATGTACGTTTTTGAAGGGGGAGCGCCCCCTCCCCAAGAATGGGCCCATTCTCCTCTTCCCGGAGGAGGTAGATAGGGTATTCACCCCAATCTGCGAACCCCCTCCTGAAGGGCAAACACACCACTTGACACCGGGATTTCAAATTGGCACCAAAACAAAAGGATGGGGCAATATACCGTAGCATCAAGTCATATCACTGACACAATAGGGTCAAAAGTGTCTTTCTGCCCCTCCCCTGGGGTAGATAGTAAGCTTGTCCCAATTGGGGACATTACCCCAAACTTCCCCCGGGGTAGAAAATGCACCTAACTTTTACTCAAAGTCTGAGGTTTGCAAGAGTTTCTGAGTAAAAAGAAACCGGGTGGGAGGCGCACAAGGCACCCCACCTTGGACTCCCTCAGGTGTGTAGTTTTAAAAAATTTGCATCTTTGCTAGGTTTCCATAGCAGCTGGCTGAGCTAGAGCCCAAAATCCACAGCTACTTACTTTGCAAAAAAATAGGTCAGGTTTGAGTGAAAAATTTTTATGAATCCATGTTGCGTTTTGGGCCGTACCTGTTGCGGGTAAGTATGCCTACCCACACATGTGAGGTACCATTTTTATCAGAAGATTTGGGGGAATGGGTCAGGTCAGGTGAGGTATACTTTATAGAATCTAAAAAGAGCCATACAAGATTACACATACATACATATTTTCATTTAAAGAAGAAAGAAGCCCACAAAAACACATACATCAAAAAAGAATTACAGATTAAAGACAATAGTTAATATTTACTGCAAATCTTGAGAGTAGTAAAAATATAGTTTAAAATACAGTATATGGTTTCAGTTGTTGCTAGGGAGAGTAAATGTTCCATTGCCAATTTGTAATTTCTGATCCCTATAGCAAGTAAAAGTGGGCGAATAAACCGTTTCCTCTGGGGGGTATAAAAACTACAGTATAAAATAAAGTGCATAGTGCTTTGAAGGGAACGGCTATCACAAGGGCATACAGGCAGTGATGCAAACCATGACTTGAGTAGGGAATGCAACTAGGTCATGTATTGTTTTTAAACGCAGCCTATTTTGGGGGAATGATGAGTGGAAGGAAGTTTGTGGCTCCCTGCAGATTACAGAACTTTCCATCACAGAAATGTGAGAAAATGTGTTTTTAAGTCAAAGCTTGAAGTTTGCAAGTGATTCTGGGTAAAAGAACCTGATTTAAGCCACACAAGTAACCGCGACCCTAGATTCCTCTAGGTATCTAGTTTTTAAAAATGTGTAGGCCTACTAGGTTCCCTTAGGTGCTGTCTGAGTTAGGGTCCAAATTCCACACTTACGAGCTTTGCAAAAAAATGAGTCAGTTGGAGTGGAAAAATTTGATGTATCCATGTTATGTTTTCGGCCATTTCCTGTCACGGGCCCCAGGCCTACCCACACAACTGTGGTGTGCTTTTTATCAGAAGACGTAGGTAATGCTGGGTGAAAGGATGTTTGTGGTTTCCTACAGACATGGGTCCCGTGCTCACTGCACCACTGGATTCAAGCTAGCCTGGATGATGAAGGGTGATGCCCTGAAACCGGGCCCAAGATGCTTGTTTGCGGTCCAGGGAGGACTTGGCTTGGCAGTTCGGGATGGACTGTTCCCACAAGGAAGAGGGTCAAGACTGATTTGAATATGGCTGGGTCCAAACTGGGGTGGTGTGGTGAGCAAAAGAATGATGGATTAAACCCAGATCCTTGTGACTGGGAGTGAATGTTTGCATTGTCCAGCATTCCGTCCATCAATTGTTTCTTTTGCATTTATCGCCCTAAGTGGGAAGGGTATGCCCAGACGTGGGTCCCATGCTCACTACACCACTGGATTCAAGCTAGCCTGGCAGATGAAGGGTGATGACCTGAAACAGGTCCCAGGATGCTTGTTTCTGGTCCAGGGAGGACCTGGCTTGGCAGTTCGGGCTGGACTATTCCCACAAGGAACAGGGTCAAGACTCATTTGCATATGGCTGGGTCCAAACTGGGATGGTGTGGTGAGCAAAAGAATGATGGATGAAACCCTGATCCTTGTGACTGGGGGTGAATGTTTGCATTGTCCAGCATTCCGTCCATCAATTTTCTCTTTTGCATTTGTTGCCCTAAGTGGGAAGGGTTTGCCCAGACGTGGGTCCAGTGCTCACTACTCCACTGGATTCAATTGCTTTTTTTGCACTTTCTAAAGGTGGGATTTCTAAAACAGTAATGTTAAATCCACCTTCACCTGTAAGGAGGATTTATCATTATCATTCCAAACATATGAAACACAAAAAAGCGACTTCCCTCTGATCAGGAATTACAGCTCAAAAGTTTATTAAGGAATGCCCATTGCTAGTCTATTAGAGGAGTAGGCCTCACAGTAGTGAAAAACAAAATATTCTGTCTGTCACTACCAGGACATGTATCACACAAAGGCACATGTCCTACCCTTCACTTACATAGCACCCTGCTCTTAAGGTTACTTAGTGCCTAACTTAGGGTTGACTTATATGTAATAACAGGAAGGTTTAGGGGTTGGCAAGTAGTTTTAAATGCCAAGTTGAAGTAGTAGTAAACTGTACACACAGGCACTGTAGTGGCAGGCGTGAGACAGGTTTACATTGCTACTTCTGTGGATGGCACAATCTGTGCTGCATCACAGTAGTAGAATTTGAAGAACAGGCTCTAGGTATATGGTATACCACTTTACAAGGGACTTACCAGTGCAACAAATATGCCAACCAGGTATACAGCAATGTCATCGTGTTTAGGGGAGAAGCACATGCACTTTACTACTGGTTAGCAGTGGTAAACTGCTCAGAGTCCTAAGAACATTCTGTAATTTCAAAGGTTACGGTTGGGTAGGGAATTTTTCTTTTCTTTTTTGTTTGTTCTAATAAGAATACTAATGATGGGTAATTTCTTTTTTTTCTCTTTTTTTTAGCTCTCCACACAGCTTACATGGCATTATCTTCTTGTCTCCTTATCTATCTATACTCCTAATATACAATAATTTTAATCTGCAAATCATCCATACAGTTTGTGAGCTGCGGGGTTGACCTCCACTGCTGTTATTCTGCAGGGCTGCCCAGACAGCGACAGCAGGTTATAGAGGGGTATCCTCCTCTCGGGGACAAGGGGAAGGGGAAGTGGGAGGGTGGGACTCACGGATGGCAAAAATGTTTTACAAAAAACAACAACATGAGAATAAGATGCATAAAATATGTTAATGGGAAGATAGTTTTGGACACTATAAGGACGAAAGAGGATATTACACTACAGAGATGCACCATTTGAGATGTTTAGCCTGGAACGTAGCGGGCCTGAATAGTAGAAACAAGAGACGACTAGTCTTCGAGGAACTAAGAATGTATAACCCCCAAATTGTTTTATTATCGGAGACACATATATCCTATAAAGATCGAAAACTATTTAGGCAATTAGGCTACGATGTAATAGTTCGCTCAGCACTGAATGCTTCAATACGAGCTGTTGCCATACTTAAACAGAAACAACTCAGAGTGGAAATTGTCAAAACTGCTGCAGATAATGGGGGAAGATGGGCCATCGCTCAATTAGTTCTGGAAAATTGTAAATATATGTTCTGTGTTATATATGGACCCAACATAGATGATCCTTCTACTATCGATCGGTTGAATATTGAGTTGCTGGGCTGGGAAGGTGATTGTGTAATAATGGGGGATTTTAACTGCATTCTGAATTATGATCTCGATACCACAAGACGGGGAGCTTTTCAGAGGATGCGTAGGTCATGCGCTGCCATTAGAGAAATGGGGCGTATGCATAATATACGGGACGCTTGGCATATATTACATCCGAGTGTAGCAGGCTGTACCTACTACTCAGCAGCACATAAACTATGGTCACGCATAGACATGGCCTGGGTCTAAACAAGCAGTATGGAAATCTGCCCAAGGGTCACCTCTGACCACAATCCAATTCTCCTCTCTTTTAATATTTCGTGAGCAAGGAAGGGACCGAGACCCTTTTCCTTCCCCAGACATTTATTCCTAAATAAAGAGTTTGGTATGCAACTTAAGAAACATCTAAAAGAGTCTATCGAAATAAATACCAACTCAGCTTCACCAACTGTGGTTTCACACAACAATTTGTATGGAGACAGAACGCTGAGTGCAAGAATGAAACAGAGAAAATGATTACAAATATACTTTGGAAAATCAATTAGCTAAGGCATTACTCCAGGGGTCAATAAATTCAGAGGAAATGGGCTTTAATTTGGCGAATCTAAAATCTGCCTTAAAAAGCATGCTTAGGGAAAAAAGTATTGTAAAACTGCATAAACATCATCTGTCTCAATATGAGAGTGGGGAAAGATTAGGCAAGATCCTTGCATACAAAGTTGCAGATGACAAGGCTAAGACTCTTATAAAGACAATAAAGGGACCTAACAACCAGATTTACAATCAGCCTGCGCAGATTTTGGAACAATTTGTTAATTATTATAGAGCCTTGTATACTCCGGAAAGCTGCCCTGCTATGAGTAATATAGAAAGATATTTAGACGCCATTATAATAAAAAAAATAGGGAAAATGAAGGATATGATTCACTGACTGAAAATGTAACAATGGCAGAAATTAAACTTGCAATTAATGCTCTACTATCTGGCAAAGCTGCGGGGGAGGATTCATTACCACTAGAATTATATAAAACATGTATAGATGAACTACTCCCACTCTTCAGCCAGGTAATCAACTTAATTGGAGCAGGAGGAAAAGCCCCTAAATCATGGAATATCACACAGATTGTTTTCTTTTTTTTTTTTAAATAAACCAGCTGATGAGTGTGGGTCTTATAGACCCATATCACTCATAAGTTCTGTTGCAAAAGTATTTGCCAAAGTCTTGGCTACTCGTCTGGCGCCACTAATTCCTAATTTGGTATCCCCTCAACAGCATGGGTTTATCACTGGCAGAGATACGATGGCTCATGTAAATATTTGATGTGGCAGAGACTAGTTCCACCCCACTCGGTATGATATTGTTGGATGCTGAAAAAGCTTTCATCCGAGTGTGGTGGGACTATCTCTGGGCAACAATGACAGCATTTGGCTTTAAAGGCCAATTTCTATATTGGATTCAAGCCATATACGATCAACCAACTGCTAAAATTAGCTATGCGGGGATTCAATCTCCCAATTTTTCAATACTTCGTGGCACTCGGCAAGGGTGTCCTTTGTCACCCTTGCTGTTTGCAATCTCGACTAGTTCCTTTTGTTTTCAGCCCAAATTCACTTAAAATCACAGGCTTACGCAGATGACATCGCGATATACTCTACAGATGTGGCAGAGGCTCTGCATGGAATATTTCAAGAGGCTAATAGATTCGGGGCAATCTCTGGATATAGACTAAATACAAATAAAACTCAAGTATTAACTATAAATCTTTGGTTCCGCTGCAGGAAGTCTGCAAAGTTGTTACATATTTAGGTGTCAGAGTATCTGCTAAAATAAGCGAAATAGCTGCACTCAATTATGAAGCTCTACTTAAAGAAACGGCTGTCTCACTAGAAAGATGGCATAAGGTGCTGTTAAGCATTATTGGTCGGATAAACTTAATAAAAATGAAGGTACTGCCTAAATTCCTTTATTTATTTAGGTCTATTCCATTACGTATCGACAATTAGATTAGACGGGATCTTTATTAGCTTTATTTGGAGGTATAGATAAGCTCACCGAGCAATTGCTCTCCTCAAGCTTCCACTAAATCAAGGGGGGCTCGATTTTCCTGATTTTAGGTTATATTCCTGGGCAGCCTTCCTGGGTCGTCTCCGTAGTTTGGTAAATTTGGTAAATCCTAGCAACAAATATTATTTTCATAGCTTTATGTTAGGTGAGGATTCTAATATGTTTCTTTTTAGAATTAACAACCCCAATTATTTCAAAAGGGTTCAATTTAAGACCGCGAGACAAAGTGCTTAAATGTGGCTCTCTATTTTAACTGTAAGATATTACTTTATCAACCTAAACTCCCCTTGTGGGGAACCAAAAAAAAATTCAAAGTCAATGCGAGTCGTTGGAAGAGAAGATCAATGGGCTAGTGGAAAGGGTCGGTATCATGGAGCACGCGTATGGGCAGCTTGCAGCGAAAGTCGTGGTTAACCAGATGGGAATCACTAAACTCCCAAAAAAATGAGCAAGAGCTGAGAGATAAAATTGAACATCTTGAAAATAATGCGAGACGTAACAACATCAGATTACTAAATGTTCCAGAAGGATTAGAAAGGAGGCGATATTAAAGCTTTTGTGGTTATGCTCATCTTAGAGCAGAATAGGGATCTTGATCAAATCTCCCTAGAGGAGGACATACAGAGAGTGCATCGTGACCCCTACATTGCTGGAACTGGTAGAAAGACTGCTAGAAGAATTTTGGTGTATTTTAAATCCTACACTCTGAAAGAAATGATACTTGCGGGTGCACTAAAAGCAGGCTCTTATAAAAAGGATGATTGGCAGTATCGTATAAGGTCAGATATATCGCGAACCACACTTGATCGTCAATTGGAGTTGGGCAAATTCATCTCAGAATTTAGAGATATAGGTGCTACGGCAAAAATTAGATTCTCCGCATCGCTAAGAGTTATTTTGAAAAATAAAATGCACAATTTTCGAGACCCCAATGAAGTAAGAAGCTTCGTAGACGAGATTAAAGCACAGCCACATTAGAAAGAAAAGTGTTACTAAAGCCCAAAAGGTTGGGAGAGCTCAAATAGAGGTGTAACATTATACCTCAAGAAGTCAGGGAGGGTTCCCCAGGAAGGGTGGGGTGGGTCACAGATAAAAAGTTAAAATGTGAAAAAAAAGCAAAATTATTATTTTCACCATGGGTGGGTGAGCATGTAGGAGAAAAAAAAAAGTCCTCAATTGTTATAGCCTTGTTTTCGGTTATTTAAAGCTACCTATAAAGTCGCAGTTTTCTTTAATTTTAAGGAATGGCTTCGAAACTAGATGTAGTTGCCTGAAGATTTTGACATGGAATGTCAACGGTTTAAGGGTCTTATCAAGAAGACAAAAAATGTTAGAGTACCTGAAGCTTTGCGACTCAGATATCATTTTTATTCAAGAATCACATCTTATTAAAGAGGAATGGTCAGAAATAATAAAATCTCAGCTATGGTTAGATCACTGTATATGTACCTCGCAAATGGTTACAATAAAGGGTGTGGCAATACTGATCAAAAAATCCTGTCACTGTTTATTAGAGGAAACACAGGTAGACCCATCAGGTAGGTGGGTAACTGCAAGGATAAAAATGCAGAGTAGTCGGATAGCATTAGTGGGCTATTATGGTCCTAATTTAGACAACCCAGCACCTTTAAAAACACTATTTTTTACACTTAGTTGAATTCAATGTTCCCATCGTCCTGGGGGGAGATTTTAACACCCCCTTGAACTCAACACAAGATACTACATCCAAGAGGTCAACAGTGGTAGTCCCAAAAATGAGGGCAGTAATAAAGCAATTGATGCAAGACCTAGGCTTAATAGACATTTGGATCACACAAGGGGTTAGAGCTGGACTAGATGCAGGAAGATATACTTTTCATAACAAAAAGCATGGCCATAGGTCGAGAATAGATTTTTTTTTAGTATCAGCCTCGATCAGTGATCAAATCAGTAACGTTTTCCACATACCAGAAACACCTCTCTGACCATTCCGCAGTATCATTGTATTTAGAGATAAGAAACAATGCAGACGAGAGAAGATGGACATTGAGCAGACCACTATTATCAGACAGTTCAATAATAGAAAACTGAAGAATTCAACGAGTGAATTCTTTTCTCTTAATCTCAATTCAGCTCCCCTAGACAAAGTCTGGGACGCATTCAAAGCATTTCTTAGAGGGACCTTAACAGGTATCAGCGCGTTTCATAAGAAAAAGGAAAAGACAGAACTTCAGGCATTAGAAGAAGCAATTAAACAGGCACAGGGAAATCTAGAGCAAGTTCAAAATATGAATAACGAAGTAGAGCTAACAAAGGCAAAAAATAATTTAATTGACTATTTGGAGATTAAAGTTAGAAAAAAATGGGAAGCGAGCAAATTCGCGAATCATGAGTATGGGGAAGGCTGCGGTAAAATGTTAGCGTGGAAAATAAGGGCTGATCAAGCCAGAAATATAATTAAAGAAGTTAAATCTCAAGATACTGGAGTGGGCGTTACTGATGAGCAAGGGATCAAACAAGCATTTACATCATTTTTTCAAGATCTCTACACAGAGAATTTGATCCCGGGTGAGGAACAAATAGCAGCCTTTTTACAAGACTTATCTTAGTGTAGAGCTTAAGGAAGACTTTTCAGCCCCTTTCACGATAGAGGAGATCCATAAAGTCATCAAAAATCTAAATAAAGGGAAAGCTGCAGGTCCTGATGCCCTTCACAACGAAATGTATTCCATGTTGAAAGAAGAATTAAGCCCTACTATGTTAGACCTGTTTAATTCTATCTATTTTAAAGAAAAAGATCTGCCTGCATCTTGGCAATTGGCCAATATAATTGTATTATTAAAACCCAATAAAGACCCAAAGCTCTGTGAGTCGTATAGACCGATCTCCCTCCTCAACTCAGATTATAAAATGTAAACACAATTAATTACAAAGCAATTGGAGAGGGTGATCGGTCTTTTGATTCATGAGGATCAGAAGGGCTTTATTAAGGGAAGGCACCTGCACGACCTAAGTCAGGAATTAATAGGCACAATTGGTATGGCTATTGTAAACGCTACACCTTTAACAATAATGACCTGCGACGCTGCCAAAGCGTTTGATAGGGTTAATTGGGTTTTTCTCCAGGAAATAATTCACCATTTTAATTTAGGCAAACATTTTTCACAAGCAATCAAATCACTTTATAAAAACCCTGTTGCGCAAGTTTTGGTAAATGGCTCCTTTTCACCTCAGATTTTAATTGCCTGGGGTACCAGGCAAGGGTGCCCCCTCCCTCCACTGCTTTTCGATATGTATATTGAGCCGTTGGCCATTAAACTAAGGGAATGTCAGGATATCACACCTTTTCTATGTAATGGCTGGAAGAAGAAATTAAGTTTATATGCGGACGATTTGATGATTTTTACGGGTCATCTGCAAGATTCAATAAAAGCCATTTGGGACATTTTACAAAGTTTTGGGGAGATATCGGGATATGCAGTAAATCAATCTAAAACAGAAGTGATGCAATGGAATACTCAATATATTTGCAACCAGATTCGGCGGAGTATTAGATATTTGGGAAGAGAAGTAATGCAGAAAATAAAATTATTCGCGAAGGTAAATTTCGATAAAACAACATCTAAAGTCAGGACACAATTATAGAAATGGGATTCACTGCCACTATCCTTCCTAGGTAAATCAAATCTGCTAAAAATGGCAATTCTCCCAAAGTATACTTTTTTATTTAACTCAATACCTCTGGAATTCAAGAAGGAATGGATAGCTAAGGTTCAAGGCCTTTTCACAAGCTTTAAATAGGCAAATAAAAGACCACGGATAGCCTGGCGAAAGCTCATGGTAAGAAAAGAGAATGGAGGGATCGCTACACCAGATCTCTTGCAGTACCAAAGGGCATTTCACTTAAAAATCTTCAGACAACTACTGGGCGACACTACCTCTTTTACATCTTTATTTCAAGCTTTGACATTAGGTTTTCAGTCTCAAGCCCGGTATTTTTTGTTCAAATTCGGGGACCCAATATACTACAAGAAAGTGAAATTAAAAATCCTACTGGCAGCATGCAGAGGTTGGCATCAAATAAGAGTATCACAGCGCATCCACTATTATAACACACTCTCCCCTATATGGAACTCACCAGGCACCCCAAATTGCTTACAAGATTCTCTAGCAGTCTCAATTCAAGCAAATGGGATTGAAAGATGGGGTGAGCTGTTGGAGGGGGCTGAACTAATTTCTTGGCAAAAACTTCAGGACATCACAAGGTGGACCGTTTCCAAATTTAAATATTATCAACTAGCAAGCTGGGCTAAATCACTTAAAAACCTTGGGAACGGTAATGAACCTTTGGAACAAAAGGCAGCCACTACTCCCGCGGGGCGTAAAGAAATTTCTGTATGGTATTGGTTGTTAATCCAGCCTCATGAAGACTCCCAGCAGTGGTCTAATTCGATCTGGAGGAAAGAGCTGCCGAGCTACGACCGGGATACCCTATGGCAAGTATCTGTAGCGGTTTTATGGCAAAATGTTAAAGCTGCCTCACTAAGAAAAAATCATTTATTTACTCTTTACAAAGAGTATTGGACCACAAGAAGATTATCCAAAATCGGTTCCAAAAGTGTGAAGTGCCAAATGTGTGGGGAAGCAGACCCAGATGATGTACATATGTCCTGGCGATGCCCGGCAATACAAACGTTCTGGGAAAAAGTAGGTGTGACGATCTCCAGTCTTGTGGGGTTTGTAGTTCCACAAGTAATCTTTGGTGTGACTCCGGATGAGGAAATCACGATCCAGATATCCAAAAATCATAAAATATTAATGTTTGTGCTCTTTTATTGGCACGCAGGGAACTGTGTATTAAGTGGATTTTGCCTGTTCCCCCATGAGAGTGTGAATGGATCAATTCGATACATAGGGTTGCAAAATTAGATAGAGCTATACATGTAACTAAGAAAGCAAAATTTTGGCATATATGGGATGAATGGTGTAAAAGTAGATAACATTAAAGACTCCTAACGGTATTGTTTTTTGACAGTATAAATCTCAAACTTTTTTCGACGGTAGCTAAATGTTTCTTTTGTGTGAAGGTTTTTTGACTATAGTTCTTTTTAGGCAAGGATAGTGCCTCTCCCTTTAATTCATGAAGTAAGTCCTATGATTATGTTGGTAGCCGCACAGGCCAGGAAAAACCCAAATGGTATGGACTGACAGCCCTGGCGCAGAGTTTTCTGCGGGACCTGTTATATCGGAGAGGAAACAGGAGGGAGTTAGCAGAGAAGTGAGGTTTAAGAAACACATGTCCTCTGTAAAAGGAGTGATCGGATATCGTAATTCTGGAGAACCTTAGAGCGGGTATTGAGATGGCGCCGGCCACTGTCGCTTTCTCGCCTCTCTCCTGTTTAAACTCTCAAATATGTAATGGCTAGATACAAATGAGGACAAAAAAATAGTCTAGGATCGTGCAGATGCAGTGGGGTATGTTAGAACTGCATCATCTGCCTCATCAACGTCCCAGGTCTCCCACACTGCCTAAGGTGACATTGCTGCGTGAGCTCTCCACAGCACATAAACAAAACAGAAATGAACAATGACTCGTGGTGCACTGAGATAGTGGCACCTTGGAGTGATGGCATCCACGACAGGTCTGAGCAACTCTGTTAGTCTGCCAGTACCACTGTTTTGAATCTGGCAGATGGCAGTTGGAGGTGGTCCTGGCGATGGTGGCATGTGCCTCCTGCGGTGATGCATCGTCTGGGCCGGTCAGGGCTCGATTTGATGTGTGAGCCCCGGTGGTCCGCAGTTGAGGCCGGAGGCAGCGGTCAACGCAGGGCCACATGCACATGGCGTCGATGACCCCAAGACCACCGTCACAGTGTCATCCAATATTTATTCAGACAGGGTCCCTAACTTGAGCTGCACAGAGTCAGTGGCCCCGGATGCACAGCGGCCGGCACAGGCACCCTGCCACGGGACAGTTACTTTCGGTCCACTGATGGGGTGTGGGGCCACGCAGACTGAGCGGGTCCTCGTCGATGTCGAAGGTGAATGTGGTGGAGGGTTGCGGGGGACAGTGGAAGGTTTCCTCCAGTGTATGATGTAGAGGGCAGAAGCTATCCAGAAGCAGCTAATGGAGGAGTGGAGTGCCACAGCCTCGTTACCACCACCAATTCGGTATCAGCTACATGAGAATGAAAACTACTCCCTAGTCAATAAACTCAGACGCCACCAATGTTCGACCAGAGAGTGTCCATGAATGTTGGGGAACAGACTTAGTGGCACCGGGGCTGAGAGGGGATGCAGTCTGCAATGATGCCTGTACACTGATATGAACTCCGCCATTGCCAAATCAAGACTCTGTGACCTACTGGACCCCAGTGTAGGTCAGAGGCAGTGGTCTGCAGTGGCTCACAGCTGTGTGTGGTTGGTTCGCGATGCACAGAGTTAGTGACACCAGGGCAGTTGTCGGTAGTGTTTGATCACCTCTGTAATGATTATATTTTTTCCGCCCAAATGCAATGCGTCATCCTCTTACGCCTCTCTTTGCGTGCACTGATATGTACTCTGCCTTTGAATAATCAATGTTCAATTCCAATTCTGTGACCTACTCGAGCGCAGTGCAGGCCGAGAGCACTAGTCTGCGTGTGCCCACAGACACCTTTGGTGGGAGTCCTATGCACAGACTTGGTTGTACCACATCAGAGCGAGTATAGGGACATAACCTCAGCCTTAAATAATGTTCTCTGCCATGGTGTAATCAAGACTCAGTTCCAAATGTGTGAGCTACTTGTCTGCTGTGTATGCCGGTGGAGTACGTCAACGGGAAAGGAGTTCCGCGGACCTGTGTCGCGGAGGCCATGAATGTCTGAGGAGGCTGCCATGGTCGCGGCCCTCGGGCTTGGAGACTGCACCAGCATGTGGTGGGCCCTCTTCAACACACACCGGTGCTGGCAGGTGGGCATTGAGGCCTGGGTGCGCAGGGGCAGGCAGGACTGGTTCAGGGACCAGCCTCCCGGGTGCAGCAGGCGCACCGGATCGCTGGCAACTCCGCTCACGGCGTCGGCCTCATGATGGGCTGAGGGGAACTGCCCTGGCAGAGAAGTTGGGAATTCCTGAAGAGGACCACGCCCAGAGTTACGTGCTTTTTACTCACACCCCTACGCTGGCCTGGCGTACGCCAGACCAGCCCACTCTGCACACGCTTACGGAGGGGACGTAACAAGCTACGTTTTTGCGATCTTCCCCACTGGCTGGGGTGACATGGCACTCCAAATATCAGTATTGTGTGTCGACATGGATATGTGTGTGGTCTGCATACTGCAGTCTGTCCAGCACATCCACGCCACACTTGGCATTGTGTACAGACTCATTCATGGGTCACATGCCTCCTTTGCACATGCCTGGCCCCCACCTCTTCCGACATTCTGTTATTCTGTGGCCGAGGTGTCATGCCGTTGATGGCTAATGTACATGGCTGGCCCAGGTTCCCACAGTAATAATAATAATAATAATAAACGGAGTTTATAAAGCGCCTGGTTACACTAGGCTAGTGTGTCCCCGCACTATGGTACAGGTCTATCAGAAAACCACATTGCCAGCATTTCACCCCATCCCCACAACCTTGCCCCGGCCTACCCCCTGGAAAACAAGAAAGTTTTCAGCTCTTTGCGGAAAGCCAGCTCTGAGGTTTCCAACCGGAGCCTCAAAGGTATTCTATTCCATTGTTGTGCTGCCAGAAAGCGAAAGGAACGCCCTCCCATTCTCTCTCTTCTGATCTTAGGGACCTTAACCTGTCCCGCTCCACTAGATCTCAGTTGCCGGGTCGGGTTGTAAGGAGTTAGCAGGTTTTGAAGATAACGGGGCCCTTTCCCCTGTGTAATCCAATGACTAACACATAGAGCTTTAAAGAGCACCCGTTCTTTAACCTGCAGCCAATGTAGCATCTCCAGAGCCTTCTTAGAAGGAGCTCTCGTAGGCAGCATCAACATCAGGTGAGCCACAGCATTCTGTATACGCTGTAGACGCTGGATACACCTAACATTTGCTCCCAGATACAGGGCGTTACCATAGTCCAGCCTCGATGTAACTAAGGCATGGATCAAGGATTTCCTGGATGTAGTAGGTAATAGGTCTTCCTGAGACCCACGCAGAATGCCAAAGCAAGTGCCTGCAACTCGTCTTGTGTGGTACTCGAACAAGATCTTAGAGTCAAGCCATACCCCCAAACTCCTGACTAGTTCACTAGGTGAGGGTAGAGGGCCCAGCGTCTGAGGCCACCAAGCCGAAAGTCCACACCAACGGCGCCTTCCCGACAATCAGCACCTCGGTTTTATTACCGTTTAATTTGAGGCAGTTATTGGCCATCCAGACCGCCAGTTCTTGTAGACAAGAGGTGAAGCTACTGGCTGCCCTCTCATCTGGTTGTGTCAAGGGCACGTCCAGCTGAGTGTCGTCTGCATACGACACAACTTCCACCCCAAATTTTTTGGTAATCTCCGCCACTGGCGCTAAATAAAGATTAAAATGGGTCACACTGAGACTGGATCCTTGTAGCACCCCCTGTTTCAGGCTAATGGCTTTTTACCAATGTGATCCCTGTGCCACCTGACAGCTACGACCTTGAAGAAAGGATTCCAGCCATTCCCACGCCTTACCAGCCACTCCTCCCCTTTTTAGACACTGTAGCAGAGTGTGAGGCGCTACAGTGTCAAATGCGGCACTTAAATCCAGTAGAATTAGTGCTGCCGTCTGACCCTCATCCACATATCTCCGTTAGGTGTCAGTGGAGAAGAGCAAAGCTGACTCAGTCGAATGGAATGCGCAGAAGCCAGATTGAGTAGGATGTAGCGGCTTGTGGGTGTCAATATGGGCTGTCAGTTGCTTGTTAACAACCGTCTCCGTGATCTTAGCGAAGTAGGGTAGAAGCAAGATGAGGCGCAAGTTGTCTAATTGCTCCATGCTGGCATTCGGCTTTTTTTTTCAAAGGGAGCACCACTGCCTCCTTCCATGTTTTCAGCACCTTTCCTGAGCTAAAAGATAGATCTAACAGGTGTCTAATATATGGCTCTACGGTCTCAATTCTACCTCTAAGTACTTTGGGTGGTGCAGGGTCTTTGAGAGAGCCAGATTTGATATTGATAGCTATCTTACTTAACGTGTCCCAAGAAGAGACACTGAAAGTCACTAGCCATTCTGTCCCGTTTATGCTACTGGGTATCTCATCCGCCACATACCCTTCTCTGGCTGCAAAAGGTAAGGTGGAATAAATCCTCTCCACCTTATTTGCAAAGAACTCTGCCACCCGGTTACAGGCTTCCAACTGATCCTGTCACGGGTGCCACTATACTAGATAAGGAGGATATTTCTTTATAAACCGTGAATAACTCCTTGACTGAACTGTCCCCCCTCTCAATCCTCCCTCTGTAATAGGATGACCGAGTCTTTCCGATTAGGGCATGATATCCCTTGAGGCTGGCTTTATATTCGTTCTTATGTACTGTCAGAAAGCCTCTTCTCCAGCGTCTCAAGGCGCTTACATGTCGTCTTTGCCTCTTCCAGCTCGACCCCAAACCATGGGGCAAATTTCATCTGTCGCACTGGCCCTTTACTAGACCAGGGTGCAGTGTTATCAAGCGCCTCCAAAATGCGCCTGTCTAGGGCCCCACCGGCTGACTCTATCTCTAGCCCACCCGGAGGTCCCCTGAGCACCAGGGCCCTATTCAAATTCTCAGAGGAAAAGCCTGCCCATCTCCTTTGCCTCTCCTTATTTTCCATCTTCACCGGCGTTTTAACTACTGGCACCTTTACCTTAAAGGAGATCAAAAAATGGTCAGACCATATAACAAGTACCGGGAGTTCAATTTCAAGAGTCTACAAGTTTGCAAAAATTGGGTCAAGTAGATGCCCCAAATGGTGAGTAGGGAGCTCTGACTTTAACAGCATCTGTAGAGCTGCTAACTCCTGGCGAATCTCTTGGGCCCCTATATTGGAGCCATCATCCAGATGAAGAATTAAGTCCCCCAGCAAAAGTAGCTTCTCATACCTGAGGGCTGGCTGCATTAAACTTTCAATAAGACTCGCCACAAATCGAGTAGGAGTTCCTGGGGGCCTGTAAACTAAAAATCCCTTTATAAAATAGTTATTAGATACTGAGACAGAAAAATAACTGCTTCACAGTTCACTATGTCGAACGACTCTAGAGTGCACTATATGTTGTGTTTATGAATTATAGCGATCCCCCCTCCCCTCGGGTCTGTCTACCCTGCAGATTCCATTGCCACGGGGGAGCGCCTCTATAATTTCCGGGGCCGACTCTCGACAAGCCACGTTTCTGTGAGAAAGAGTACGTCCCCCTGAACATCCTCCAGGTGGTCATATATTTACGCTCTGTGCTGCCTCAGAGATCTACAGTTGATCAGGAAAAAACTCAGAGACAGCCCAAAGTCCCTTGTCTTCAACTGGAGACTTACAGTAAAGAGGTAGTGCCTACATCTCTTGTTATTATTCTCGAGATTCATGCTATGTTTACAGTTTTCCCCCAACATAGTGCATAGAGCAACTCCTCACCTCAAAACTGTCAGGGGTGCTGGTCTCAGGCCCCGGACTGCCGTGGACGGGTGCAGACGGGCTTGCCTTTGGCACGCCTTTGGTACGCCTTTGGTGCGGTCGCTGGGGCATGTGACCTTTATACCTGATCTCTCCTGCGACTAGAGCGCTAACTGCACAATGGTACTAGCTACCGCATCGGACCAGGGCGGGAAGGACACAGCACCATGCTCAGGCCTCCGCATTTAGGTGAGTAACCACAGCGAACCCCTTGCACCCCTTTGCGGTTCCCAGCGTCACCGAGAACAACTTCCAAGTTCCACCCCACAGTAAAGTTAAAATGCCAAATAGAAGTTTTTTTAAAAATCAATGAAGTAAAATAACAGCGCTGGGAGCCTAGGCGGCCGTACCACAACGAGTCAGGGGGACTTTGCCACCACCCTCCTTCTTTGCAGCGCAGCCGTGGGCCCAAGCGTCCTTTATACCTGATCTCTCCTGTGACTAGAGCGCTAACCGCTGTAGGCAGAAGTGCCTGGCTCTCCCTATCCCGCCCTCCGCACAACGGTACTAGCTACCGCGTCGGACCAGGGTGGGAAGGACACAGCATCGAGCTCAGGCCTCCACACTTAAGTTAGTAACCACAGCGACCCCCCTTGTAACCCTCTTGCGCTTCCCAGCGTCACTGTGAGCAACTTCCAAGTTCCACCCCACAGTAAAGTTAAAATGCCAAATAGAAGTTTTTTTAAAATCATTGAAGTAAAATAACAGTGCTGGAAGCCTAGGAGGCCGTACCACAACGAGTCAGTCAACAGTGAGTTGTGCTGTTGTTTCTGGTGGGTGTGCATGTTGTATGTGAGCTTGTGACGTGTGAATTTCCTGTGTTGTGTGTTGCATGATTGTGGAGTTGAGGTGTGTGGTGTATGCATTTGGTATTGGGCAATGAGCAGTGCATTTCCGTGGGTGCCATCCTGGTGGCACAGGTTGATGATGGACTGTCGGAAGGTGTAGGAATGATGCACACTGCCTGGGTGGTTTGCGGCGGCGTTGGCGGAGACTCCCAGGTGGTTCACTATTGCCTGGACATTGGTTGGATAAGTGCACTTTCTGTTGCGCTTATTGTGTGCAGTGTTGCCAGGGGGCCCAAGTGGGACATGTGCGCAGTCAATTGCCTACTGACACATGCTGGAAGCCAACTGTGGCGTAGACGCCTTGATTGGTCTCCGGCTGTTCCTGTGCAGTGTGTGGGAAGTATAGATAGTGGGATACCAAGCTGATGGTGTCCGTAACCGTTGTGGGGGACTTGGATTGCCCTGGCTGTGTGACTCCTTGCCTCAGGCGGATGTTGGTTGGAGGGTACCAGAGGCCAACACGTGCAGACCGGCCAGCAGCTTTGTCTGAGGTGGGATGTCAGTTGTCCGCTGTGTTGGTATCGTCAGCCTGTGGGCAATGGTGGTCAGGATGTGGAGGAGTGTTGTCCCTTTGGGCATGTAGTGGGCAATGACATTCTCAGGTGCTGGGTCTGTGAGTTTGGTGCATTTGCGGAGGGTTGCTGTCTTTGTGTGTGCCACCTCAGTGTTGTTTCAGGGGGGTGGTGGGTGTCTGGTGGGATGTGGTCCTGGGGGTGGTGACAGTGGGTGTTGTGGCCCCGTTGGGGCTCCCAGCTGCATGATCAGTGGCTCCATGGCATCTGTTGTACTTCTGGTGTGGCTTTGGGCTGGGCTCCCTTTTCTGGTGCAGGCTGTGGTCCGACTTTACCCCAGGTCACAGCAAGTGTCAATTTCCTGCTGCTAACGCGCCTAATCGCCTGTTTTATGATCTTATCGTCGATCTGGCTGGTCGTTGAGAATGTTGTGGAATGGAATTGCTCAGGAATGCCTACTCTGCATCTCATTAGGATAGTTGCGGGGGTTATCTGCGGCGATGTTTTTTGCGGCTGCGGTCGTGGTAAACTGGTGCTATGGGCTGTTAGCACCAGCTTGTGAATGGGGTGATACATTTATCTTGACTTTGGCAGTGATAAAGTGCCATTAACTCGGTGATAGCTCCTTGAGAATATGGCACACAGAGCATTAAAAAACGAGTATAACAAGAAATATTATACAATTTAACAGAATAACATATCTCACTCTTTTAAATTAAAAAAACATTACTTACATTCGTGTAGCTAAAGACCATGATGATCCAAAAGTAAAAAATAATCCATAATTAGAAAATAGAAATCCAAGTATTTGAAATTGTTTTGATGCGAGAAAATCAGTTCATGTGACCAGGACCTCATGTTGCCTGGAGGCAATTTCATGTAATCAAAAATAGGAAAAGGAAGGAAGCCATGAAATATTGGCTTGGCTCGACTAGAACAAGCATTTGCAATGCAATAGGCCTCCATTTGCTAGACTTAAAGCAATTGCTTTTGTAAATATAAAAGCATTTGCCGTGCTTTGTGTGAGCATATAAAAGTAATGGCGGCACGTGAAGCGGCCACAATGGTATTGAAAACAAAATGTTTGTTAGATTTATTTTTCTGGCAAAAAATATCCCAGCAGTAAACAGCAAGCAGTGTGGTGAGGGTGCAGTGCCACTAGGTGTCCTCGGGGACATCATTTGGCTCAGTGGGGAGAGCTGCCGACTGAGAAGCTGGGATTCGTGTTTGAGCCTGATTGTTTAATTTCCCCTGAGTGCATGGATAGGTGTGCTATGTAAATTAAAGCTAGAAATGTAAAATAACATATGGATGTAATGCTCGGGCAGGCAAGCAGTGTAGTGAGCCCAACAACAGTGGGCTTAGAGGGGTGGAGGGAGCCTGGAGCAGTGTCGTAGGAGGGTTAGGGAGAGGCATGAGGAGATCAAGGGACCAAGCAAATGAAGGGACGGGACTGCAAGCAAATGAAGCGATGGAAGTTTCATTGACCAAGTAAACAGAACATCTAAGGGGCAAAGATGCAGCCCAAGTAAAAAAAATAATTCTCTCCAAGTATAAATAACCTGAACAGTAAGAACCTGAACAGTAAGAGGATGTTTATGAGGGCCAGTCCTCGTGGGAGGATCCAAAATTCCAAAAGGAGGGACTACTAATTGTATTGACCAATGAAAAGCCAGCATTTCTAAAGGACAGCAACAGGAATCAATGAAAAGCATGGGCATTTTTTCAAGCCCATATCCTATATACGCCATGTCTCAAAGAGATAGCGCAACGCTGACTAGTCGAGACCTAAAAAATGTGGCTCAAAATAAAGCTCAGTCCATCTATGGCTGAAAATACAATAAAATGAAGAATCTTGCCTGGACTGATTGTGATTCTGGATTTTAACAAGATCATGATAAGCACAATCTGAATGAGTCTAAACTTGCACATGATTTTCAAGTCACAATATAGCTCACCTGCATGGTTCCTGAGGCGTGAGCCGGGAACAGAGGATTATTTTTAAAGACGAAAATGAAACTTTTTTAAAAAATCGTAAAATTGTATTTGTTTGTGCCACTTTATTGAAAACTCCCCCCTGCGCACCCCCTACCTCCGTCTCAGACCCGCGCTTGCAGCGGGGGCCACAGCAGCCGATTCGACGCTGCTCAGTGCAACATCGCCGCCATCTTGGGTGAGTGAGAGGGCGAGCAGATTACTTGCTCGGCCCTCCCACCCCGATTGCTATAAAAGCTCATCTAGTTGCCATTTCCCCTCTGATAGCTCAACTGCATGGTTCCTGAGGCGTGAGCCCGGAACAGAGGGTTATTTTTAAAGACGAAAACGAAACTTTTTTTAAAAATCGTAAAATTGTATTTGTTTGTGCCAGTTTATTGAAAACTCCCCCCTGAGCACCCCCTACCTCCGGCTCAGACCCGCGCTTGCAGCGGGGGCCACAGCAGCCGATTCGACGCTGCTCAGTGCAACATCGCCGCCATCTTGGGTGAGTGAGAGGGCGAGCAGATTACTTGCTCGGCCCTCCCACCCCGATTGCTATAAAAGCTCATCTAGTTGCCATTTCCCCTCTGATAGCTCAACTGCATGGTTCCTGAGGCGTGAGCCGGGAACAGAGGATTATTTTTAAAGACGAAAACGAAACTTTTTAAAAAAATCGTAAAATTGTATTTGTTTGTGCCACTTTATTGAAAACTCCCCCCGGAGCACCCCCTACATCCGGCTCAGACCCGCGCTTGCAGCGGGGGCCACAGCAGCCGATTCGACGCTGCTCAGTGCAACATCGCCGCCATCTTGGGTGAGTGAGAGGGCGAGCAGATTACTTGCTCGCCCCTCCCACCCCGATTGCTATAAAAGCTCATCTAGTTGCCATTTCCCCTCTGATAGCTCAACTGCATGGTTCCTGAGGCGTGAGCCGGGAACAGAGGCCCTCCCACCCCGATTGCTATAAAATGGCACCTCCTTCCCGGAAGCGCAGCGGACGCGCCGGCGGCGCGCCAAAGGCGAGCCCGTCTGCGCCCGTCCGCGACCGACTGTGACCAGGGGCCCCCGACCCTGCGCCTTTTCTCTTTTACACTCCTGCGCAGCTTCTTGCCCTTCAGGGCAATTGGTCCATCAGTCCTTCTACGTTGGAAGGCATAGGAGCCCTTGGGATTTTGATCCCTTCCCCCGCACCGGTCACTATTTCACCACTTGAGTCCAAGCCTGTTCCTCACTTGGTATGCCCTTCCACTCCCCCCTTTCCCATACCTTCCTCGGCCTCTGCCTACCTTCTCAATACTCGCTCAGCTGGCAAACATCAACTGGAATTGTTTAATCTCCTCGATACTGAGTCCCCTGATTTTCTGTTCCTGACAGAAACGTGGTTTTCTACTGCCTCCGCGCCCGATGTTCTATCCGCACTACCTGCGTCCTACTATGCCCTTCGGGCAGTTCGCCATGATGGGAAAACTGGTGGAGGTGTGGCCATGATTATTCGGTCTCACCTCCAATTCCAACCCCTGGTTTATCCTTCTATACCCAATGTGGACTTCCTAGTTGCCCGCTCAATGAACCTTTCAGCTCCCCTTACTATTGTCCTTTTATACCGACCCCCCCAAACCATGCCACACTTCGTGCCCGCCCTACAAGATCTACTGGCCAATCTTGCCATTAACAATTCGTCTGTTCTCCTACTGGGTGACTTCAACTATTGGCCTGGTGATCCCGGGGAAGATCAGACTTCCAAAGATTTCTCTGATACCCTCCGTTCTTTTAATTTCACCCCCCACATTCATGCTCCGACTCACGTCCATGGCCATATTCTCGATAAAATATGGTCGGCTGGTCGAACCATATCTCCTACTATCATTCTCCCCTGTACCTGATCGGATCACTCCATCATCTCCTTCTCCATTGATCTCTCAGTCGTTGACAGGCCCCGTCTCCCCAAGAACGTCTTAGCACGGAATTGGAATCGAGTGGACTTCAACACCCTCCACTCCTCCCTGGCAACTTCTCTTCCCAAGCTATCTGACCTTCCCCTCGATTCTCAAGTCAACGCGCTTAATTCCTGGCTGTCCTCTTTCTGCGACCTGGTCGCCCCCCTCAGGGTGGTCAAGTCTTGTCGCCTCCACGAAGCCAACAAATGGTTTTCTAGTGACCTTAAAGCACTCAAACTGGCCCTTCGCCAGTCAGAGCGCCAATGGAGGCGCAACTATTGCCCCCTGCTGAGGGACCGATACAGGTCTCTTCTTAAAAACTATAAGAGAGCTATCCTCTCAGCCAAATTGGAATATTTTTCGGGTAAAATTCTGTCGGCAGCTGATGAATCAAAGGAGATCTTTTCCATTGTTTATAATCTGGCCGCATCAGACAGAGTTAATCCCAACCCCATCCCTTCGCAATCTCTCTGCCTTTCCCTGAATGACTTTTTTCTCGAGAAGATTGCTAAAATCAAACAGAACATCCCCCCGCCATCTTCCATTCTTCCCGCTGCCCCCCTCCCTCCCTTGCTTTCCTCCCTTGACCATTTTCCTCTCATCTCGCAGGAATCCTTCCTCGCCCTTCTCGGGAAGGTTAAGTCAGGGTCCCCTGCTGACTGTGGTCCGGCTCGTATCTTACGGGGGTTGTTCTATGGCTGCCATGACCTCCCTCTATCTCTCCTTAATGCATCTATTTCCCAAGGTGAAGTCCCCTCACTGTTTAAATCAGCTGCAGTCATTCCTATTCTAAAAAAAACAGGTTCTGACCCCACACTTCCCGCTAATTTTAGACCCATTTCTTTGCTCCCTTATTTAAGTAAGATCCTAGAGAGCCACATTACTTCATGCCTATCGACCTACATAGAGGAAAATCCTCTCTTAGCCTCCCACCAAGCTGGCTTTCGCCCAGCCCATTCGACCTAGTCTGTGGTCATTTCCGTTCTCGATGAGCTGAAGAGCAAGGCGGATTCCAATTCCCCTCAGGCGTTGGTGCTCCTTGATCTTTCCGCTACCTTTGACACGGTCGACCATTCCATCCTCCTCGGCCGTGTCAGGGCAGCGGGTATCCAGGGCACCGCCCTCTCTTGGCTCTCCTCTTTCCTCCAGGACAGAACGCAGGCCGTCCGTCTTTCCGATTTCTCCTCTCCCCCCCGGTCTGTGCCTTGGGGGGTCCCCCAAGGCTCATCCCTGTCCCCCCTTCTTTTTAATCTTTATATCTACCCCCTTATTATTTCTCTACTCAACATGGAGGTCTCTGTGTATAATTACGCAGACGACCTTCAGCTTGTCTTCGACCTTGCCCCGCCCCTGACTCTCTTCTCAAATTCCAATCTGTTCTTATTTTTATTTCTGATTGGATGAATCAAAATTCCCTCAAGCTTAACCCGGACAAAACGGAGCTGGTTCTGACTGGTGCTGCCAACAGTCCCTGTACGTCTGCCTTTTGGCCTCCCACCTTCGCCCCCCCTCCGGCTCCTTCAGGGATAGTTAGAACTCTGGGCATCAAAATCAGTCAGGACCTCTCCATGCGTCCCCAGGTTAGCTCTGTAGTTTCATCCTGCTTCCTTTCCCTCAGGATTATCCGCAAGATCTCCCGTTTCTTCTCTACTGATGCCCTCAAAATAATTGTCTTGGCCATGATTCTTTCACGGTTGGACTATGGGAACTGCCTCTACGTGGGCATCTCTGCCTACGAGCTCCGGCGCCTTCAGACCATCCAGAACCAGGCCGCCCGCCTTATCCATCGGCTTCCCAAGTCCCACCATAACACCCCTCTCCTCAAATCCCTTCACTGGCTTGCCATCCTACAGAGATCTCTCTTTAAGATGGAATGCCTAGCCTTTAAGGCCCGGTACCGCACTGCCCCCGCCTTCATTAATTCCCTGATCACCCACTATCACCCCCGCCGCAACCTTCGCTCTTCCAGCCAGGCCCTTCTTTGCGTTCCCCGTTTCCGCAAATCCAGAACCGGCGGCACCAGATTTTCCATTCTTGCCCCCCGCTTCTGGAACAGTCTCCCCCCTACCATCAGGTCCATCACTGCTTATCTGCAATTCCGTAAGGCTCTTAAAACCCATCTGTATGCCCAAGCCTTCACTAACCTCTAACTCTCCGGCCGCCTCTTCCATCTGTCACTATCATTCTTTTAGCGCCAGGAAACCGCTTGGTCATAGAGCGCTTTACAAATACTTTCAGCTTCAGCTTCAGCTTCAGAACTTTATAATTCTTAGTATATAAAAGTGTATTATGAAGTATTTTTTGTATTTATAATGTTTTTAATAATAAAAGGATAGATTAATTATTCATAATGTCTTTCTTTTGAGTTTCTCTTACTCATGAACGTCCAGGCAATGAAATGTCAGGAATAACAAGTATGGCATCACACACCTGTTTCCACTGAAGACATTAGAGGATTAATCACTTATCACACCCTTGGTCCATTAATATAGCGGTGTGTTTTCCGCAGAGGGGTTATGAGATGGGTTGAGTGGAAACTAAAGCAAGCAAATACTGCTAACAGAACCCTGTGTACTCTTTATTCCACTTGCTGCCTCCAGTACCTGAGGTCAGGAGTGGCAAGGGCAGTGCCCAAGGCACCAAAGGACAAGCGAGGTGATCCAAAGGACAAACAAGAGCCCCAATGGCAATAAGGGTGTAGAAGCTGCTAACCATGGCTACTCCTGATTGATGTCCATTTCTGTACTTTGCTCATTTTTTGCCAAGTACCATTTTTTTGTTGCAGAGTTTTATATAGCGCAAACTTGACCCGAATCGGGTATCAGAGCGCTTTACATAGCACCAGTTACGTTTCATGAGGACACATTCATTTTTGTTAGGCACTTTTCAACCTTGTTGCTGATTTCTGTCTGTGGTAATGGCAGCTACTTTACTTGTATTGCATTGCTATTCTCCCCTTTTAATCCATTCTTCTAAAATGCTGTAAAAAGCTGGAAAAACTGCCAGATCTTCTCATTTTAAATGAAAACCTGAAATGTAATAAATATTGATGTCAGGGATTTCTATTCAGGTTTTAAAAACAGGTGCTGCTGTCTTCCATATATTATATGTGAGATTAAGCATCAACCATTACAATGATAAGGACTTGCATATCCTTCAAACATATGGTAGAGAGTGTTTTATTGCTTATAATATGTAGTCACACCATCACCCTTCCCAAAATCGGCTTAGATCCTTATTGTCTTGCTATTTCATATGGAAGAGATAGTATGTTTGAAGTCCCCTTCTTTCACTTTCTATTCTGGAGGCGAGCCCCGTGCTGTGCAAAGCGAGTGGAGCGCGGCGGGCGAGGGCGAGCAAGGAGCCGGCAGCCAACAGCTGACAGCCGACCCCGAGACCGAGGAGTAGTTGAACCCGGTGTCCAGGTCCTGGGGAGCGGGTCACTGAATATTGCAACAGTGCAGCGGAGCCACAGCCGCATCCACACCACCTCAAGGCAGAGGTAAAACAGCAGGAGTGCGGGAGAGAGTGGTTGCCGTTAAGGCTGACCCGAAGTGTTGTGCCCAGGTGCACTGCAGAGGCGGCCCAACTAGGTTGGGTGCAGCTCGCAGCGCCCAGTGTGCCCTGCTCTCCCGTTCTGCACACCATCATTGCATCCTTCACTGCACTGCACTGCACTGCGTCAATATCTCTCTGCCTGCTCGCCCTGCGTAAACTTGCTGAACTTGTTGAACCCTCCCACTTCCTCCAACTACCTCCCACTTCTTCTTTCTCTGTGTCACAGTGTCACAGATAGTGTTCTCTGCGCCTTCTGTGTTCCATACAGTACTTAGTCGAGTATAAATAAGGGCACAGTCGACCTCAGCCCCTGAAGCCTCCACAACCTTACAGCCTCTGTGCCCTTGGTATCCTCTGAAAATCACTCCCAAGAGGGACTTGCGGGGCAGAAGGGTAGACTTCAAGAACAAGAACCCTAGAGAACGCAGATGCTCTATTACCGCCTACAGTGTGACTGTCCTCAAAGCTTCAACTACTGCAGCTAGGATTGCAAAGCGGTAACAACAACTGCATTGATATTATTGATAGTCTTGATAGTCTAACCCAACGACTCAGTGTCCACGTAGGAGTCTAGCCAGACGGCCAGAATTAGACTCAAGGTCAAGGACTAAGGGGAAGCGAATAATCCGTTGATTGATTGCGATTGGTTGTAAGGGTGGGGGGGGGCTACAGAGAGGAATAATTCAGAATTTCATATAATTTCATATAATTCATATATCAAAGTATCCAAAATGCAAACCACCAAAATAGAACAAAAATAAAAGTAACATACAAGCATCAAACAAGCACGGAGGAATGAGATCTGGTAAAGTCAGAAAGACTTTACTTGAACCGAAAAGTAAGCTAAAGTAAAAAGAAAGGAAACTTGATCTTGAACCTGTAATGATGCCACAATCTTCTAAATCCCGAGATAAGAACTTTAAAACCCATAATCTCAGCAAAGATGAACCTAACAAGGCCATCACAAGCATAACTGCAACTCCAACTGCAACCGTAAAGACAATGGCAAACGTTCCTACGCCACCTAGACGGAGGGGGAGCTCTCCCTTAAATCCATCAGAAGAGTGTAAAACTTGCGGCAAGGTGGCTACCGACACTCTGACTCTGACCCCGATTCTGACTCCAGTTGGCCTCGATGATAGCACACAATTATCCCTGCAGTTACCACTGACATCGCAGGCACCGCAGTTATTGCCACAGCTACCATCGTCTTCCACAATGTTAAAGGACTTAAACGACCTTATAACCATTGAAGGAATGTCTTTGAGGAAGAAAATATGCACCCACCAGCCAAATATATATACAACATTTTCTTTCCTGAAGGACCCTGGTGTGAGAAGTTAGCCTCGCATATGATGTCCCCTAGTTCTAGTGGGCACCTTGCACAAGTCTAATCAACCCTTATTGATGGTGGTTGTAAAGTCAACCTTATAGAAAGCTATCCTAATGGTAGCAGTCTTCAGGCTAAGACTTCAGTAGGCGAGTTAAGCAAGTTGTTTTACCATATATAATCCCTTGAGTACCAAATGAAAGGACACCACACAAGGTATATATCAAATATATATGTATTTATTCTAAACACAACCCCTCTGCACTCTTTATGAGGTCAGAGGTAAAAATACAATACAAGTCTCACAGTTAATATACAATAAGTTTCACAGTATATGTTATGCCCTAGGGGCCTCAAAAACCATATACTAAGAAAGTGGTGTAAGTACCACAAGAGAATTAGAAAGCAGGCTGAGGGCCTGTGGAATCGCTGGGGCGACACTAAACAACCAAAGGTTAGGAAGTAGAAGGCCCACGGGAGACGCGTGCAGTGTCTAAACACAGACGCGGGTTACCATTGACTTTTTATGGGAAACAAAGAAGTTACAAATATGTAATTTAAGGACACTTCCGGATAGACTAGGATGGAACCCTTTTAAACTAGGACACTTCGAGAGTCAAGACCCACGGGAGCACTGGAATACTCGTGTTACCTCTCCCAGGGAAGCCGGGTGCATAGGTGTCTTTTTGTGTTGGGTTTTGTCGTCGCTTTCTATGGAGAGCTGCAAAGAAGTGCTGCAGGCGACCAGAGGAAAAGTGTCCGGGTGGATCCAAGGGTGGATCAGAGATGTGAAGAACCTGAAAGCAGAGGGGACAGAGTCTGGGTCACTAGCCAGTGACCAGGAAGGTACCAGGAAGGAACCAGGCGATGTCGGGTGCTTGAAGGTGAAGAACGTGAGATTGTCTCTTCAGCCACGAGGTCCAGGAGGCATCGACAATGACCAGGCGCTGGATTTGAGGTGTACCACAATGGATCTAGATGACTGCGGTGTTGGTATCTGGACCAGACCCAACAAGCCTTGGCAACTGCAAGCCACGCAGGATGTCAAGATTGGCTCTGTTGCAGACCAGCAAGAGCTGTGGCACTTATCCTTTTCAAGGAAGCTGGAGCAAGCCTGGAGCAACCAGGAAAGTGAGTTAGATTCAAGATGGCGTCTTCAGAGGGCTCACTAGCTAATGGGCAAGGAGCCGGGAAGACGCATCAAGCTCAAAAGCAAAGGCAGGGCCCACGGGACACTCGCGGAGTATGAGGGCCTGGGCTTCGGTGCAAATGCTGCTTGGGGCTGGGGCTTCTGAAACCCCAATGTACAACTTACTGAGGCTTCAGAAAAGGAGTGCAGGTAGCAAAATGCAGGATGTCCAAGATGTCCAGTCCCAAGTCTCTCGTGCCTTCCACGGGTCTCAGCTTTGCTGTGGATGTGGGTTGGCGTCGGACAAGTCTGGATGTCTAGTTCTTGAGTTGCAGAGTCTTCGGGTTCCGATGCGAGCCTTGAAACTGCAGACCGGCAAAGTTGCTGTTGGTGCCTGTTTGCACAGGTGTAGTGTAGTTCCTATTATCCCAATAGGCTCTGCGCATTGGAGTAATATCTTCAATAGTATAGACCTAGGGCAGAGGTTAACTAGGTCTTCTACCGACGATATTAGACTTAAAGTTTTGTGTTTGCCAGCTAGCTCAGAGTTCACTAGAAACTTTCTCGAATAGGCAAGGAGGATTTTAACCTCCCTGGATAGACAAGAAGGGATTTAGTTTCTGACAACCATAGAACATGACAACTTTGCTCTCCCCTAATCAAGAGTGTATCTCTAGAGTCGTGTGAAAACAATAGACAACTTATTTTACTCAGTCAGTACGTGCATTCTTAGTTTCACCAGTTTGTAGAGAAATAAGAGATGGGCGTGGTTCAATAAAAGATGTTATTTATTGATCAGTCTCTTTTCTCATACAAGAGAAATGAATCGCTATTATTGCAATACTTGTAGTTAAGTAAAGTGCATACAGTAGAGACAGAATTATAAAATAATACTGTAAAAGCATTGATATGGTTTCTGAGCCATATGATACTTTAAAATGGATAAAATAGATACATACATATATACATTTGACTAATCATACTCAACTGGTGCTTCTAACCACGCCTACCCAAGTGTACCTGACCTAAGCCTAATACGTGGGCGGGAGTAGATAAGTAGCAGTTTAAGTTAAGTTTGTTTTGCCAAGGGACTGATTCGAGAATTCTCTGCAAGGGGTTATTCAGTTCTGTACCTGAGATCTAGAATGATGGAGGGCTGGTATCTCTTATCCCAGGTCTTGATATTCCAGCTGCCTGCGAGGGCTGCTTGGAAGCGCCGGAGCTGGATTTCTCGGCAGGAGAAAGGCAGCGTCTCGTTCTCAGCGCGTCAGGAAGGCGGGGCAGCGTCTGTGGGCTTCGCTCTCTGCTGGGCTCCTCAGCACGTCTCGCTGCTCCGATCTCGTCACCACCGCATGTGTTTGCTTAAGGCAATGTCGGTAATATTTATACCTGAAAGGTGCCGAGATTGACGTAAGGATGGACATATATACGTCAATAAGGATGTCATATGAACGGGCTCGTTCGCACATTCTTTTGCTGAAGTTCTCGGTGAAATCAAAACAATGGCTATGGGAATTTCCCAGGTCGCTGTAGGTTTGATTTGTTTTGAGAACTCTGTATGCCTTATCAGGGGCTGGAGGAATATCGCTTGTCTAATTAGATGGCATGCGTTATGACCTAATCAGATAACGCGCTTCTGTGCCGTGGTGTGGCTTAATCAGATAACGGTTTTTGCACCGTTGGATGGCTGCTAGTTAATTATTAACCAAACCAGGGTCAGGAATAGGGGAATCGATACAGTACCTATAGGAATACATCACACCCACTCCACGTAGACTATGTCCATATTTACAAATCTAGGCATAGTGAATATCAGTAGCGTTTGTGTATACCGTACCACCCCAAAATACATTTATATGCATTCCGAAAATTGGATTTTATAAAATATACGAAACACAATCACATGTACTGTCACGTATACTATAAGCACAAGCAGTCTAATAATGCTACTCATATGTTAAAAATTCAGCATAATCTCAATGCGAAAACCACACATGAAATGGCTCTTAATACAGTCTTGTGACTACCTAAAAATAGAAATTTAGTTCTCTAAGAATAACGTCTACTTTAAGCAGAAGATAAGTGTCCCAAAAATCGTAAATATTTTGGAATTGGGGAAAAGTTCTTGCAGTCTGAAAAAAAATTATGAGAAAAATTTTTCATATCGCTTTTCTTCAAAAAGTTGAAGGCCAAATTCAGCATGTAGGGAACTCCAAGTGCTAGTTTGCTCAAAGTTATTCCTGCTGCTCTGGTGAAAACATCATATCATTTAGACTGTTGAAAAAACTGTCAACAGCTTATTGCGTAAGTTCCACTAATTCGGAAAAGGTTGTTACCATGCATTCATGAGCCTGAGCATGATTGCCTCCATTGATGTTTGGATCAGCATAGCTGACTGAAGGTCGTACCTGATCGATGCTGCTTTCATCTTGTACTTCACTACCCCTCAATCGTAGTGGTGAAGACTCCACGAATGCCGTCATCAGGATTGGTAGCCGCTGGGGACAGCACAATGCATGAGCCGTTACCGGACCCAACAAGGTATCTGCGTCCATTGGCACATCCGATTGTAGTGCCAGACAGGTGTCCAACACGCATTCTTCGCCGCATAGCAAGCACCTTAATAAAGGCATAACACAACTTTGCCACATTGGTCTAAATGAAAGAAACCAAGTCATGTTCAGGTCTCTGAGCCGGGATAGTCCAAGGATTTTAGTTACCCGGTCCCGGTAGCCAATGGCTAGGATAATTTCTTCCCTTGTCGCAGGTGTTTTGTCTGTGACATGGTTTGCCATAGCAAAATAACAGGATCAAAAATAGAATACCCGCTACTAGTCCTAAAAGGAGAGGAAGTCCGCCAAAAATGGAATGGACAAAGTCTGGAAAAATACCCAGGATGGCTTTGAATGGAGTTAAAGCACCCGAAAACACTGCTTTAAATACACTGGAGATACCAGTGGTATTAGAAATATTTAAGATTTCGTTCAGTATTTCTGCGAAATGTATGGGGGAATTAGTTGATAATAATGAATTAATCTCTTCTGTTGTCCTTGCAACTTGGAGATCATACGTTTCTTTTGATGACGTGAGCCTGGTCGGCGTCTGTAGGAGCACAGTCTTCATTCTGCTTAAAGTATCTATTCGAATAGAAGCAATTTTCAAATCGGGCCATAACCTTGCCTCCCTGTCTGCAGACTCGCTGGGGAACAATACATGTTCACAGCACATGACCTTCCTAGTCACAGTTATGAGATAAGGTTTTCCGGGCAGCAAACTACAACATCTGCGATCTACTATTAGAATGTAACTCCCGTTCGAGAGTCTCCTAAAGAATGGTTCTATTCTTGTTGCAGGTGTGCCTAGCTGGTAACATGAAAGGTTATTTGAAGTTCCTTCACAGGCTCCGTGCAAACTAATACCCTGACACAGAAGTGTACCGCTCAGTGATCTTGCACAATTATCGCCACTGAGAAACACTTTCTGGCCTTTATTGCTGACACATTCGTGTGTATAGGGCAAGTTCCATATTGACTTATTGTATCCTTTACCCAACCTTTCATACTGGCCTGCCTGTATATATTTTTGGCAGAATTGAAACTGGAAAGTAGTTATCTGAATATTTATTATTCCATGTATTATCCATTCAATGACAGGTCGTTCTGACATTGTCAATGGTAATCTCTCAAGTCTTTCAATGCTCAGAATTGTATAGTCAGCACCCTTCTGTGCCAAACTGATTTGTTGATCAGTGAGGTTAAAGATATTAAATAATGACGTTGTGTTGATTAAACGCCAAGGCACATAGCCAGAACGCAAATTTTGTAACGTCCAGCCAAGCTGTACAATAGAACGCAATTGGGACTGACCGTGTTGTAACATCAGTAAGTCTTGCGATATTATATCGATTGCTGAAGACACAATGCTGTCCAGAGAATATATTCTGGAGGACAGAGTCATTAACCCATTGTCCACCACAGAAAGTGATTTTTCCAAATTAATACGGTCAATTTCCCGTATTTTTTCTGCTGTCTCAATTTGAGTTACTTTCCAGACTTCGTTATAAGCTGCATATATAGAGGCCGCTATGAAACGTTTTTGACGCTGTTTGCGTGGTCCCAATATGAAATCACGCAAGTCAGCACCTTCTGTAAGTAAAGTTAGGTGTTGCTTAATTTCAGCCAGTGTGGACGTTTGTAGCCATTGAAGGCAGAGCTTGCCCACGCTGTAGGTGGTTACTATCCCTGGATGTTGTCTTTGGGAATATCTAGGGTCTGGCCTAGTCAATGTGAACCCCTGTACTTTGTTCAGGAATCTGTCTTGACAGTTATTTGTATCTGTGGGCCAGATCAACCATTTTTTCCATTCAGGATGTGTTCTGTTTTGGTTTAATATATGGTTTACGTCTATCTCAACATCTATAGAGCTATTACTGTTCACTGTTGGCTTTGGAATAGACGGTTTGTTCAAATCTTTGATTTTGGCTAAGCCAAGACAGGTAGTTTGTTGAATAGTGTCGTTCAAAAATATAATTTCTTCTGGGATCATGCAGGCTCTAAACAATGATTCTATACCTTGTACTTGCCAATCTCTTGTACCCCAAACAGTTTTTGTTTCAATATTATTGTTCCAGAAATCAAACCCAAATGTATTCATTTGTTCAAAGAATGAATCGGAATATATCAATTTTGTGTTTGTAAGCATGGTCTTCATACCTGTCTTATTTGACAATTTGAAATAAAATGTTTCTGCATTACTTGTGTTAAACCCTGAAAAGTATGAATATTTATCATAAAATGTTTTCGAACTATCTTTTGGAGGAGTAGCACAATGTTCCCATTGGTTATAATTTAAAACATTTCTAGGTTGAGCAGATTTATGTAGATAATGGTTACCATAATGGTTGTAGCAGAACATCTGATCATAATTAGACGAACCCTGCAAATAATCATGTTCTGTAAATTTAGCAGACATCACAAGATCAGACATCATATCATTAATACTTTCAAAGTCCCAATCATCCGCAAATGAGCTTGGTTTTACAAAGTCACTCAATGAGATCTTGAATTGGTGTGGATACTTCAGGATTTCAACCGGCCCATAGATTTCATAATCAGTTTTGTCCCATGCTACACCGCCTGGTATAGGATTGGCTGTGAAGTTTACTGAAGAAAGTTCTCTTTTCTCGATCTGTGAAGATGTGTGTGGTTTAAGGACCAAGTTGATTTTCTGGCTTGCTGTGTCCATTTTAGCATATTTCCCTTCAATGAAATGTCCCAAACATAGTACTAAGATGAGCCAAAGAATGAGGATAAATGCACCGAAGGCCACCCAAAATTCAATCCATGGAGAGATCAGATAGGTTTCTTTCAGCTGTTGAAAAAGTTCCTTAGCTTTGTCTTTAAAAGTTTTTGTTGATGGCTGTTTCTTTGCTTCACTCAGGTCTTCAGATGAATCATCGAAGTTGATGAAGTAGCTGGATGCTGTTCTGTCAATTGTTCCAATTGTTTTTGGATTTTGCTTTGTTTCATTAGCAAAGTCTGCAGTTACATCATCATAGGTTGTTGTTTGTTGATGAAAAGTTTTAATTTGGGTTTTAAGAGGTTCAAGTTCCATTGCTTTGTTGCATAGTCCTTGTTGATTCACTGTAGATTTTCCAAATGTGATCAGTCTTCCAGTTTGAGCCTCTGTATTCGTAGCAAACATTGGTGTTCTGCTACTTCTCGGGAGTCCACTTGGCCTACTGTTTGTTATCGGCCACATGATTGTGGTTTAACCAGGTCGATGGATACAACTCGGTTCTCCTTTTTACCAGCAAGGGGCGGTAGTACTACTGATCTTGTCCCGTTGACAGACAAGACAGGAACTGCTTTTCTGTAAGAAGGCCCAAATTCCTTCTTTACCGCGATCTTCTCTCTGACTATATCCCCGACTTTTGGAATCCAGACAGGCCTTGCTGGGACAGGTGGTTTCTCTTCAGTGGTTGTTGGCTGTTGTTTCAGTTTTATGTTGCTCAGGTCTTTTCTTGTTTCATTTAAGTCCTGTAAAATAGCCAAACGATCTTTGATATCAAAGCTTTTGTCTTTAACCACTGAAGTCTGACTATCAAGATCTTGGATCATCATTCTAGTCCCGAACAATAGTTCGTACGGACTGAACCCTTTCAGAGAATTCCTTGGCAGGTTATTTAGACTACGTTGGACACTTATTAGATGTTTGACCCACCCAGCACCCGAACCTAATACCTTTTCCGTTATAGATTGCTTTATGTCTTGGTTTTTTCTTTACACCATCCCGTATCCCTCAGGAAGAAAGTGAGAAGAGTCCCGCTATGCTATGCTCATTTGGCCTTGCTTCCCCATAAGCTTGAAGGCTAAAAGGAATACATTAGTCAAAACGTAGCATGCTCCTAGCGTATATGCCATTGTAGACTCGCAAATCCTTTTATAACAGTCCAGACGTCAGCCGAGCGCTGGGGTCTACATTATAAGTGAAAATTAATCTTTTTATGTTAATATAACGCTTTTTTTTTTTTCATGATGGGGGCTTTCTTATTGTTGTTGTTCATCTGGAGTGAAATGCCATGGCAATAGTCCTCCCCGCTCGCCACTGCGATCTCTATTGCAGTCTGGGCAGTTTTTTACAAAAACGTGATGATGCAGGCTCATGCCTGGCCACCAGTACATTGATTGTAATTCTTCCAGAGAATCTTTTTGTTTAAGGTGTCTGAGACCCTCACCCATATGTGCGTCTGCTATTAACAAGCCTCTCCTGTCCGTGTTTGGAATCACTCTATCCCCCACTCCAGGGATTCGAGCAAAAGGGACTGAGTTTGCATCGATTATGTATGTATAATTGAGTGGATAATTGATCGGTAGCGCCGAGCAGTCGCCTTTTGATGACGTTTTCACCGCCAGCACAGTTTCACCGTCAATGTGTTTTACTGTACGCTTTTTTGTAGCTACGGAAGCCGGTTTAGTTGCTACCGCTGTGGCTGTCTCAGCCAATGAATTCCCTGCAACATGAACGCCATCACGCTGATGACTCAGTGAATGTATCGCGTGAGTTTTTGGTAGTTCTTTCTGTAAAAGAACTACTTGTTCCCAAAGCACTTTTTGCTTTATTGTTGCACCTGTGTCATCTTTATAACCGTTTTGAATCCATTTCTGTAAATAGTTATTGTATGATTTGACGCAGTAATACGAATCGCACACAATAAGTGTCGGGAATTCGCGATCGGCATTATCTAGCGCCATCTTTAACGCTATTATTTCAGTTTGTTGTTCTGAATTATTTTCCACTGAGTGTGTTTTTGTAAGTAGAGGTCTTAATTTACCTCCGCGCCACACTTCTTTTACAATTTCGCATGTGGCCTTGTAAGCCAGCTCTCCCCAAACTGAGGGTTGAGCATGCCCGTCTGTATGTATTACACAGGCGTACTGTCGTAAAGGCAGAATGTCGATTGGCAGAGGGTATTCTTTCTCATATTCTAGATATTTTAATTCTTTCATTTCCGGGTCAAAACAGTATTTTACTTTGTCTGTAGCAACAGAATTTACCCATTGTATCCGTTCTGGATTTAGTGCAGTTGTCGGTAAATTACATGGTGTTGTTAATGCCTCAAAAGCTGATTCTGCTGTTCTGACTGTAACCTGTCTACCCTCTGCTTGGTATTTTTCTTTTTCTACAGCTGTTTGAACCGCATGAACAATGTTTTCCTTAATGCTGAACCTTTTTTCAGCTTCTGTGTACAAATGTGATTTGTATGCTATTGGTACCTTCTCTCCCTCATTAGAGGTCAGGTATGTGAATCCGCATCTTCCTGGGATGACTCGAATCACAAGGTTGCGTGTGTTGTCACGTGTTTGTAATTTTGTTTTAACTAACATATCCGTTTGTAAAGATCTAAAAATTTCTGTGTGTTTTTGAGTCCAAATGATTCTTTTAAAATCTGGTTTTATTAGATCATAGAGAGGTTTAATTCTCTCTGCATAATTTATAATGTAAGTTCTTCCGAAATTTAGGAAGCCTAGAATTGATTGTAAGTTTTTTAGTGTTCTAGGTGCTTAGATTACAGCACATTTCTCTAGGAAATTGTCAGCCAGGCTTTTGCCTTCACTTGATAGTTCATATCCTAAAAACAGGACTGTTAGATGGGCAATTCTTGACTTTTTAAAGTTAAATTTGTAACCCTCTGCTGCGAACCCAAGTATTATGTGTTCACTCTCTTCAAGTGAGTATCCAAGTCATCGTCTGTTAGATAGATGTCGTCGACATAAGATAATGCCTCGTCATCATAGGTTTGTAGTAACTCTGTTACCCTCGCTGAGAATAACCCTGGGCTGTTCTTGAACCCCTGGGGCAAACAACAGAAATTCTTTTGCGTGCCATTTATTGAGAACGCCGTCAAATATCTGCTCTCTGGTGCTATATTTTGACAAAAGAAACCATTAGAAATGTCTAAGGTTGTTTTGTATTTTTTGCGCACTATGTTATTCATTAGTGCAGCACTGTGCGAGTTTTGTACTGCAAATGTTTTGCAACATGAGTTAAGGTGTCTGTAGTCCAAAACAAGATTATATGAATTGTCTGGCTTGGAGACAGGAAACAAAGGGTTGTTCATTTGTGAGGTGCAGGTTTCAATCACCCCCTGGTATTCAAGTTGATCTAGGATCTCTTTTACCTGTTTTTTAGCTTCTTGCTTAATCGGGTACTGCCTCTGTGCAGTAGGTTGTGATTTTAACTGGATTTTGTGAGGAGGAGAGTCCTCATCCTATCCCACATGAATTTTATATAAGGCAGGGGCTTGAGCTACTGCCCACTTTCTTGCAAGTGTATATTTTTTATGAATTGGAATATGGTTTGAGAAGGCAGGCATAATTATTTCTTCGCCATGTGGGCACTCCCTGACAAACTCTGGAGGCCAGTCTTGTTCAGCTAGAAGGATGTCATAGCCCTTGGACAGATTATCCCAAAATAGTCCCCTTATTTTTCTAGTCTTATCCCCCTCTATACGCAATGTTATTTCATATATTTTATGAGGTTTGCTAACTCTGGTATCTGCAGTTTCCACCTGAATGTATTCATTCGTGTCCACTGTCTCCAGATGATTCATAAGGACTTTGCGAGCTATGCTCACTTCTGCTGCGCTGTCTAGCATTGTCTGAGCCCATTCTCCGTTTTTCAGCTGTGTCCTCAGTATTCTCGGCATTGTTGATTACTTTAATACTGGCTACCTTCTTTTTTGGAAATTGTAATTTTTTATTCAGATGAGCAGGTTCTTTGTCTTTGGACTTGACGTGCTCTTCCCTTTGTTCTGATCGTCCTCTTCTTTCCGATTTCTGCGAGGAAGTCTGAAAAGATTGAGAGGGACGTGTATCAATATCTTGATATCTATCAGGTTTCTTTATATTATCCCTATTTCTAAGGTTGTATTTTTTCACAGAGGGCTCCCGCTGGGGAGACTTGCGTCCTTGGTCGGGAGATCTTTCTCTCCGCCAAGGAGACCTTCCTCTGGACTGGAATCTTTTTTCTTTAGGATTGGATTGTTTATTTCCATCCCAGCTCTTTTTTTGAGTGTTTAAATTATTTTTTATAAATACCTTTTCAGGACTTTCAACTAGTTGGGGTTTCACTGGTATTCCACCCAAAACTATCTCTTCCTAGCTCTTCATAGGATTTTTCTATGATTCTGGCAATTTCCGATGGTTGGTCTGCTATATTTATCTCTTTTAACCTCTGGCGAATCGCCACATTTGCTGCTTCTCCCTTTATGTTGGCTAATAATATTGCAGAGACCTGCTTGAAGTCTTTCAGTAGTTTCATACCGAGAGTTAAAGCGGGTTCTGGACCGTATTCATCTTGAATCTGTTTTAGCACATCTGGTATTACTGACATGGATGGTACACCATGTGTTTTTGTGTAAATAGAAGCAAAGACTGTTCCCCAAGTGTCACAATCCTCCACATGTGGTGCGATTCCCATTGGAAGACAGATAGTCAGAATCCTATGTTTCTCAACAGGGGTGGTATCTGGAAACACCGCCTCTATTTGAGTTATTTTTTGTGCTAGCCAGAAAGGAATTTGTTCCCGTTTTGCGGGTACCTTACCTAGACAGGACTGTATGTTCTGTGGTGTAATTTTATTTGTGTTCCCCTGATGACTGGTCAGCTGTGGAATTTTAATTGCTGGTTGGATTGTTGAAGTCCGCATTACATATTGGACTAATTGTCTATGTATTTTTATTAATTGTTTAAGCTGTGCTAAAAGTTCTGGTGCAGGCATTTCTTCAATGTCTGGATGTGGTGTGTATCCGGCTAGGACCGGCCACGTTGCTCCTGGTCTACCTAGTGGACCGAGCCTGGTGATGTGATTATTATGTTTTAGGGCGCCATTAAACAAGAGCAGATGCTCTTGGAATTTGAGTGGTATTTCCACCTCCTCGAAAGGAGTGTACTCATTAGGAGGTTCCTCTATTTTGTAATAGTGGAAGTCCTTTGTTACAGCGTTTGCTGCTGGAAAGTTTATCCATGAATAGAATACCTCTGTCTGCCGATATTCGTGTGCCTCAATTACGAATATGACTGTACCACCTCTTGGTGTCAGTCCATTTTCTATAAGTTTTAAAGTTATAGATTTTCTTATGTTGACCGGGATGAGTATTATATCCGGGTCATTTTGTAGCAGAGTATTATCAGCTGCTATTAGTTCAGCTGCTAGTCTAGCTGTCTCTCTTTCTTCTTCAGTGTCTGACATTTTACTGACATGAAGGTTATTCTGTTTGTTTGCAGATCAAGTTTCCACGGAATATAAAGATTAGATGCACAATATTTTGGAACAGTGTATCCTTCAACGTTGAATAAACCAAGAACCATACATAGGAGTCTCCTCCTGCGAGGTTTGGCGGATATGACCTTTCACCCACTCCAGACGTCTTTGGAGTATTATGGGAAAAAAGGGGTTCTGTGTGAAAAAGCACGACTGAGTTACTCTAATGTCTTGCGTTAGTTTTATCGCCTATCCAAACGTTGGGCGCCATGTAGTGTAGTTCCTATTATCCCAATAGGCTCTGCGCATTGGAATAATATCTTCAATAGTATAGACCTAGGGCAGAGGTAAACTAGGTCTTCTACCGACGATATTAGACTTAAAGTTTTGTGTTTGCCAGCTAGCTCAGAGTTCACTAGAAACTTTCTCGAATAGGCAAGGAGGATTTTAACCTCCCTGGATAGGCAAGAAGGGATTTAGTTTCTGACAACCATAGAACATGACAACTTTGCTCTCCCCTAATCAAGAGTGTATCTCTAGAGTCGTGTGAAAACAATAGACAACTTATTTTACTCAGTCAGTACGTGCATTCTTAGTTTCACCAGTTTGTAGAGAAATAAGAGATGGGCGTGGTTCAATAAAAGATGTTATTTATTGATCAGTCTCTTTTCTCATACAAGAGAAATGAATCGCTATTATTGCAATACTTGTAGTTAAGTAAAGTGCATACAGTAGAGACAGAATTATAAAATAATACTGTAAAAGCATTGATATGGTTTCTGAGCCATATGATACTTTAAAATGGATAAAATAGATACATACATATATACATTTGACTAATCATACTCAACTGGTGCTTCTAACCACGCCTACACCAGTGTACCTGACCTAAGCCTAATACGTGGGCGGGAGTAGATAAGTAGCAGTTTAAGTTAAGTTTGTTTTGCCAAGGAACTGATTCGAGAATTCTCTGCAAGGGGTTATTCAGTTCTGTACCTGAGATCTAGAATGATGGAGGGCTGGTATCTCTTATCCCAGGTCTTGATATTCCAGCTGCCTGCGAGGGCTGCTTGGAAGCGCCGGAGCTGGATTTCTCGGCAGGAGAAAGGCAGCGTCTCGTTCTCAGCGCGTCAGGAAGGCGGGGCAGCGTCTGTGGGCTTCGCTCTCTGCTGGGCTCCTCAGCACGTCTCCCTGCTCCGATCTCGTCACCACCGCATGTGTTTGCTTAAGGCAATGTCGGTAATATTTATACCTGAAAGGTTCCGAGATTGACGTAAGGATGGACATATATACGTCAATAAGGATGTCATATGAACGGGCTCGTTCGCACATTCTTTTGCTGAAGTTCTCGGTGAAATCAAAACAATGGCTATGGGAATTTCCCAGGTCGCTGTAGGTTTGATTTGTTTTGAGAACTCCGTATGCCTTATCAGGGGCTGGAGGAATATCGCTTGTCTAATTAGATGGCATGCGTTATGACCTAATCAGATAACGCGCTTCTGTGCCGTGGTGTGGCTTAATCAGATAACGGTTTTTGCACCGTTGGATGGCTGCTAGTTAATTATTAACCAAACCAGGGTCAGGAATAGGGGAATCGATACAGTACCTATAGGAATACATCACACAGGGTGGTTACTCCTTGACCACAAGGGAGATGTCTTCTGTCTTCCAGTCAGAATGGAATGTCGAAGGTCAAAGATATGGCTTTCAAAGATTCATCCAGGATAATCTAAAGTCCCAGGGACACAGCTCCTATACCTATACTAAGGATGGGGGCTGGATTACCTGACTAGGTCCCTCCTATGGGTGGACCTGAGAAGGGGGTGGTTACACCCCTTTCCCTTTCTCCAGTTTCACACCAGAGCAGGGCTGGAGTGCCCCAGCAACTGGTTTGAACCAGGATATGCATGGAGCACCTTGTGTGCCCCAGGCAGTGTCTGAAAAAGCATCTGCTGATGCAGCCCTCCCTGCCCCAATACACAAAACCTTGTCTGGGGATGTGCTGGCACCTCCCTGGATAGGAAACCTATTGGCCAGGCCTCCCCTGCCGGACTTTCATCCAGCAGCAGGAGGTCAGACTCGTGTCTGTGGCAGCAGCATCCATTTTGTGATGCTGAGGCTCTGTTTAACTTTAACCGGGTAAAGCAGTAACTACATGTCTTCTCCCTCTAGAGGGATGGAATGCTACCCCCGATGCCAGAATTGGCGGGGGGGGGTAGTATTCCAAAGTGTTTGACACCTTACACGACATGTTTTGATAAAGCCAAACCAAAGTTGGCATTAACCACGAGGATTATAATGCACTTAGTAGTATATGGTATGGCTATATCATAGAACAGCTATATGGAGATGGTTCCGAAAGCTGCAGAGGGGCTCACATGCTAGGGCACCCTCTCACATAAAACCAGGTACTCTGCCTCCAGGATTGTCGAGGCCTACCATTGGAGTGGCTTATAGGTGTATATGTGTCTATATATAAATGTAGATATAGGGATACTATATCTTAGTAAGGGGTGATTACACCACCTTACCCAGGCTGTGTGAACAGACCTGTGGTGTCAGTTTGGAATGCAAACCACGGGTGGCACAATACATGCTGCAGCTCCTGGTAGGCCTAAGGTGCACCTATGCCCTGGGTACCCATGGTACACTATACAGGGGCTCACAAGGGTGACCCAGTAACCAATCTGGTATGTACCTAAAGTACATGGTATCAATTTAGAGACAGAACAGCTGGGCTGTGGGTCTGATTAGCTGGCCTGGCATCCACACTAAAGTCGAAAAAGCAGAGAATCACAGCAAAAAGTGGGGGTGACCACAGGAAGCAGACCCTACCATCCTACACCTGGGACAGCTATTTACTCTAAGACTGGGAATATAAAAGGGCTGAAAACACCACTCTTATTAAGTAAAACTGACTCCAGTCCTCTTTATATCAATCCAGTTGAAACTACACTGTTTCTAGGGACAAATTGTCAACCTCACCTTGGGGATACAACCACAATGACAACGTCAACCGGAATCAGAGGAATGGGTGATTCTATTAATTTGGCATCCAAAGGAGCAAACAGCCAAAGCGGGGGTCGAATTGCTCTTGCCCTGTTCTGGAAATAACACCGTAAAAAACACCCCGTTGACCTTGCCGATGATGGACAAATCTCCTGAGCTAGATAAATCTTCAGAGCTGGTGAAACACTTCCACCCAGCTAGTGGTGCCGAGATAAACTCAAGTCAAACCAGCACGTCTCACTTAGAAAGCACAGATCCACTAGTTAAAAGTAAGGCTCAGAACAATTGTGACAATCGTGACGGAAAAGCACAAGATCTATTTTTTCAATTAAACAATAGTTCTATCCAAATGAAGGCAATCCAAACAACCCAAGTAGACCGATCAGCCGTAAGTAAGGTACAGGACATTCTGGACAGAAAATTACAAGATTTTCTTCCTCAACTAAATAATAGCTCTAATATTCAAATACAACTATTCGAAACAAGCCAAGTAGATACTTGGGAGCAATTAGTAACACATAGCAGCCCAATAGCAAATATACCCCCTGAGCGCCGCACTCTGTTACCTTACAACTACTCTCATTCAACAAATACTGACATGACTGTTATAGCTACGTGTGATGTGGCTTGGTTCTAGGTTCCAATGTGGAGCGTGGAGCGTGTGGGGTTCTACCTGTGACAGTTGGCTCAAGTCTACTATGGATGGGGTCAATTTATTAAACCTCTCTCACTTACAAGTTAAACCAGTATTGTGACTTTATTACTCTGGCGACCATCGCGTGAATAGTGAATGGTGATCGACCTCAACACTGGGAGACGCGAAGGAAGCAGTGTCTTTTGTGAAAAGAAGGAGGATCGTGACATTAAGTGCGCCGGCGGTGCAGAGTACTGAAATCTGATTACCTGCGAGGCGGATCGCTGTAGGCAAAGTCCAGTCCGGAGATAAGGAGAGATGGGAGTGTGAGAAGGAGCGGAGGGGCAAGCTGTGGTGAGGCAGTGGCTGCTGGAACGCAGAGCCTGTGTGCGTTTCATTTCGGCAGAGGTCTCCATCACAGTGTGTACTGTGCCCTATTTACCAAAGAAAAAAGGCTGAGTGTCCGCATAAGCGTCATCCGCGAAACAAGGTCAATTTCCTTGAGAAATCAACCGGAATGTGTGCGTGGTGACGGCGGCAGCCATTTTAAGGCAGGAAACAGGAAAAAAAAAGAAAACAAGCTCTATTTCCCCTAGAAAAGGATTGAACTGTTTGCGTGGTGACGGCGGCAGCCATTTTGAAAGAGGAAAATTAAAGGAAATATTGATTTTTTTAAGGAAATTAATTAGAGAAAGATGAAAACTAACTGAGTCTTCTTTGAGTACAAATAATAATAAGTTTGTTGAAAGTAAGCTTGCCACCACTGTGACAAGCACACCTTAAAATTGTTTAAAAAAAACAAATATATATATATATATATATATACATATATTGTGACTTTGTAAACATATGAGAGAAAATAAGTAAGCTGTGAATTACTTATAATTGGAAAGCATAATTTAGAGTTTAAGATAAGATTAAAAGTAAATGCAGAATGTAACTGCTCCACCCTTTTTCATGATAAATCCTGGGGAGCCACCGGTAAAGTGGCAAATGTGGTAAAAGATGTTTGAAAATTATGCAAGGGTATGTGGAACAAATTTGACTGCGGAGAGGAAACAGGCAATATTACTTCATTGCTTAGGTGGTGAGGGGCAAGAGGTGTTGGAGAATTTGCCAGCATTAAGTCCTGCTAGTCAAAGAGAGTTAAATAAATATAAACTTTGCATCAAACAACTAGATCTACATTTTCTGCCAAAAGTTAGTACTATTATGGAGCGTTATTATTTTGGTTTAAGAGAGCAAAGGATGAAATGGTGGAGGTGTTTGTGACTGCTTTCAGAAAATTTGCGCCTAGTTGTAAATTTGGAGAAAACGTGACCAGTTTGTATTAAAATGTGGTGGTGATAAAATAAGAGAGGAAATCTGGTTACAAGATGAACCTCCTTTAAATGAAGTTATCATAATTGCGCAATGAACACGTGTTAAAATGTGTGAGTGAACTGAGCAAAGTAGGAAAATCTACCATTAGCCAAGAAAAAATAGAAGAGGTTGTGTGTCATGCTGTACATAAGTCTGACACGAATAGTAAAAAGAGTGGGGAAGAAGAGGAAAAAAAAAGAGTGGGGAAGAACCAAAAAACAATATTATGTCATTTCAAGGAACCTGTTATCACTGTGGAAAGGTTGGTCACAAGGCCAATGGCATTTTTTGTTCTGCTCTCAATGTAATCTGTAACTTTTTTGGGAAGAAGGGGCACTTTTTGTAAGAACTGTCGTTTTCGCAACAAAAAAGATGGTAGAAATGAAGTAAAAGTAGTACGTTTTCAGGTGAATGAGGTGTGTGGTTTGGAACATCCTTCTGAATGGGTCACAATAGGAGATGTCAAGATAAAAATGAAGTTTGACTCTTGCTCTCATCTTACGTTTATATCTAAAGATGTTTTTGAGAGTAATTTCAAAGTGACATTACTAAAAACAGATGTAAGACCAACTGGTTATGGGGGAACTCCTATCAGAATGTTGGGTTACTTTCAGTCTTGTGTGGAGTGCAATGACAGATTACTGATGCAAAGATTTATGTGGCAGAAAAAGGTGATAACTTATTGAGTTGAACACAACAAGCACACCTTTGCATTATTCTAGATCCTAATGGTAATCCATCTGTACAGGTACAATCTTTAGAGAATGATAGAGAGAAGTATGTGAAGAAGTTTCGTGACTTGTTCAAGAGTGAGTTGGGACGTCTGAAGGGATACAGTCACAGAATTAAACTGAAACTTGGTGCAAATGCCTGTTGCATCAAAAGTCAGGAGGATTCCACTGAGTGTACAAGAATCCGTAAAAAAGAAATTGATAGACTACTTGGTGCAGGTGTGATTGAGCCTGTGGAAGCAACAGAGTGGTTGGCTCCCATTGCTGTGGCAAGGAAAAGTAACAATGAGATTCGCCTATGTGTGGATTTACGTGCGCTGAATAAAGAGGTTGTGGTGGACTAATTTCCACTAACTAATATAGTTGAAATCGTATCAACGCTGGATGGTGCTTGTTATTTCAGTACGCTGAACTTAGCTTCAGCATATCACCAAGTTCCCCTAGATAAAAATTCACCGGATCTGACTGCTTTCATTACTCCCATGGGTGCATTTAAGTTTTTAAGGATGCCTTTCGGGTTAGTTTCAGCGGCCTCTGTGTTCCAAAGGATTATGAGTGATGTAGTAAAGCAAATTAAGGGTGTTAGGTGTTATCAGGACGATCTTTTGATTTATTTTAAGAATATTGAGGAACATGATTGGAGAGTAGAGAAGGTGTTAGAAAGACAGACAAAAGCTTGTTTAACTTTACGTTTTGACAAATGTAGATTTGGAGTGACCGCTGTAGATTATCTTGGTCACCATATATCTGGGAGTGGCATCAAACCGAAAAAGGAGTTGATAGATACCATTGCTAATCTTAAGGGACCCTGTTCAAAGGAAGAGCTGGCATCATTTCTGGCTATGGCTGAAATTTATAGTAAATTCATCAAAAAAATTGCAGATAACACTAGCCATCTAACAAGTTTGCTGTGCAAAAAAACGGAGTTTGTGTGGGATGATGTGTGCAAAAATGAATTTGCAAAGGTCAAGTTGGACCTCAAAAGTGCCCCAGATTTACAGGCTTTTATACCAGGGTATTTGACATACATTGTAACAGATGCTAGTAAGAAAGGGCTAGGTGCATTGCTGATCCAGAAGAGGGATGCTCAAGAGTGTTTGGTTTATTGTAACTCAAGATGTCTAAGAGGTGCTGAAGTTAACTATTCAGTCATTGAGAAAGAGGCGCTTGCCATTTTTTGGGCATTGAATAAGTTTTAGAAGTTTGTGTGGGGTACAAAATGTATTGTCAGGTCTGATCACAAACCTCTTAAAGAGATATTTGAGAAGAAGGGTTTGGACGCAATTTCTTCAAGAATCAGGAGATGGGCGATTTCACTACAGGAATTTGATTTTGTTATGGAATATATTCCTCGTGCAACTAATGTTTCAGCTGATTGTCTCTCTCGTTTGGTAGACAGTGTGGAAGGTGAAGACGATAAGGGAGAAGATGATCTGGTGGATGAGTTTGATGTGAAAGTGTGTGAAATCACGTTAGATGTCATTAAAGAACAAGATTGAAAGGATGAAATAAAAAATTATAATGAAATGTGGAGGGTGATGGATTTGATTAAGCAAGATAAAAGTAACAGACTTGAGAAACCTTGGTTTGTTGGTGTGTAATGAATTGGCCAATAATAATGGCATTCTTACAAGAGGGACAAGGTTAGGTCCTCCTGTGGGTCTGAGGGACAACATTGTAAAAATGGCTCATGAGGGACACATGGGTATTTGTAAAACAAAAGAATGAATTAGGCAAGACTTTTGGTGGCCTGGTCTGGATCTCATGGTAGAACGTGTGGTGCGAGATTGTATTCCCTGCTCCTTGAGTGACAAGATTCTTAAGACCAGACAATCTGCAATGGTTTGTAGGAGATTACCAATGTGTCCTTGGGATGAAATATCCATTGATATTGTTGGACCTCTTCATGGTGAACATCAAACTCCATATTTGATCGTTTTACTAGATCTATACTCACGCTGGATTGAAGTGAGTTCTGTGCGTGACATCGCTACTGTTATCGGACAATGGTCCTCAATTTTGTACTTGTGAAATGGAGGAATATTTAGCAAAGTGTGGAATTAAACATAAGAAGACTTCTCATTATCATCCAGAGTGCAACAGTGCAGTAGAAAGGTTAAACAAAACTTTGAAAGAAAGTATACAACTGGCATGGGTCAACAATTTGAATTGGAGGGATGAGTTGCAAAGTAGGATTACAGCTTACAGGTACACAACTCACTCCTCAACAGGGAAGACTCCTTTCGAATTATTTAAAGGAAGATCTGCTAATACAATCATCTGTCCTGGCTGGATGATTATGGATAAAGGATTTAAAAATAACCAAATTTGTCAATGGAGAAATAAAGAATTGGATCTGCAAAGGAAAAGGAAGATTTATGTGGACTCTCATTAATCAGCAAAGTCAGTTGAATTTAAAGTAGGAGACAGAGTGAAGATCAAAGCGCTAGTAGGCTGTTTAAATTGGTCTAAGTTCACAGATGTAAAGACTGTAGTGAAGTTGTTCAAATTTGCTGGGAAAACAAATGATGGGCGCATTTGGAATCATAGCTGTGTAGTTCGGGTTGAGTCAAGATGTGGTGATACTGATGGAGACAAACGTTCAAGTGGATCTTCATCGGATAAGGAAGCATTGGTGCCCATTTGCAAAAGCATCAGATCTCACAAGACTCCAGTTTATCTCAAAGATTTTGTAAAGAATTAGTTTTGTTGTTTAGTTGGGAGGAATGGTTGGAAACTCTACAACATTTTTGTATTTCATATGTACTTGAAAATGGAAACTCTACATTTTTGTATTTCATATGTATTTGAAAATCTTTATGTTATTTCTACTGTATTTATATTTTAAATAGAAAAGAGGAAGAAGTGTGATGTGGCTTGGTTCTAGGTTCCAATGTGGAGCGTGGAGCGTGTGGTGTTCTACCTGTGACAGTTGGCTCAGGTCTACTATGGATGGGGTCGATTCATTAGACCTCTCTCACTTACAAGTTAAACCAGTGTTGTGACTTTATTACATTACGCAGGAATGGGAATAACTAGTTGCCTCCAAGACTTGAAACCAGCTCACTCACACTCACAAACAGAAGCAAATAACCTCCCAAGACCGGAGGAAAGTAATAATACTGGAAGTCAAATCCCTGGAATCCATATGGATAACAATCCTAAATACCTTGCAAGACTCAGCTGCAGCATTACAGTTTCAATCTCATAAAATGGACCTGCAGCTTACTGTACTACAGACAATGGCTGATCCCATCTCAGGAATTGACTGGAAAATATCAGAACTTAATGGCCTCATAAAGGGAGGTCAGGAAGTGGCTTACGTGGCCCAAGCAACACCATCATCACGCTCCTGTGAACCAATCACAGATAAGTTATTAACTTTACCATCCATGATAGGGGACCTAATAACAGATCTAAAAACAACTGTTTTACAGATCCCTGCAATGAACACTGAACTGCCTGGACCTCAAATAAGTCCTTCAGACCAATCAAAATTAGAATGTAGGGATACCCGACTACCTTCATCTGAGAGTATGGAAGCTGAAACCAAGGATCACTTACCAGCAGCCTGTGCAACTAGGTTGTATGTCAATACAACGCATGCTTTTACCCCGCATGCCATCAAAACGCGGGGATTACAACGCAAGTCGTTATAACGACTTGCGTTGGGGGGGCTGGATAGTGGAATAGTTTAATTTTCTATTCCAACTCCAGTCCCTGTGGATAGTAGGGAAGGTGTTGGATAGAAAATTAAACTATTTCCTATACAATAGCACCCTCCAGCGAAAATCGTTGTAACTACATTCGTTGTAATCTCCGCGTTGTAATGGTAGTGCGGGGTAATAGTTGCATTGTTAAGGATGTTCCCCGTGCAACTATAGTCGATTGTGTATTAACCAATGCCCAGAGCCCTAGTAAAACTCAAAGTAAGAAAAAAAGGAAGGGAAGAAACAGGCTTTTAATTAACGGAAGATCCTGTAAAGAGCTACCATCACATCTGGCCCCAACAACAACCGACCACGGTCAAAAGTTGCACATGCAAATCGGCTCACGCTGTTGCATCCGCCCCAAGACTCGGAGGATCTCCCCCCGACATCCACTGTCAGGTCAACAGTGGCCTCTACCATACCACCCAGAGACATATCTCAGAAACCTCTAGTTACCGACAGCAAGCAGGGACTCCCTCAAACAAAAACAACTCAAATTGCACATCATTTTGATTTAACAAGGGCCATTAATACTGATCAAACTCCAATCACAGAAATATGGACAACGTCCAGACTTGTAATGCCGAGCTCCCACAGAAGTCAACAGGGGGTACACCAACCACCACCAGGGTCCTACGAAGAGAAAGGCAGCGAAGCATGCAACAAACCTTCCCACAAGTGGCAGCCTAAGCACCTCTCCCCAGTCTGGTCACACCGAACGCGAGGGATCCTGTATAATGCAAACTGCAGTACAGCACGGGGATAGCATGACCAGAATTATTTTTACTCCAGAATATATGTCCCGAGGCAGAGACGACATATTGAACAGAGGAAATATACTGCAGCTTCTACATTCGATCGTAAGCCTAGAAAATATTGGCTCCTCTGATCTTCTCAAAATAGAGTTTCAGCCAAACAACAATTTACAATGTTCGGAAACAACTAAAGCGACCTGGAACTCCACAGAAATAGCCCAAAAAACATGGAAGAAGTGTTTACATTTAAGCAATGGGGGATAAAACTAGAAATAGAAAATCAACCTCCCTATCCTACTCCTTTCTTACCTTCCACTGGGATACCACCTCAGAAAAACATCAACTCCGAATTACAGGAAGCTAGGAGTACTTCCCCAAGAGCGTACTCTCAAGCTGCAAAGACCTTTTTTCCAGCACAAGATCTAAGGGCCCCATGTCACCTTCCGCCGGTTACCTCACAAAATGAAAGGCAAATTCAGTGCACCATCAATATACCAGATCACACAAATTGACAAAGGGAGAGTAACCTTGACCATTCCTGGAACAAGCCTAGACAAATAAACATATGTATCTGGAACATCAATGGCTTAGCTAGCAAACATGAGGACCCAGAGTTCTTGCAATATTTAAAATCATTTGATCTGTTATTGATGCAAGAGACCTGGGAGAAAAAGGCCATCGAACTCCAAGGATACACATCTTGTTGTATCCCGGCAAAAAACTGCTCCGATTATGGTCGCCAATAGGGGGGGGGCTTAATGATTTTGGCCTCCATAGTAACAATAGGAGAGACTATAACAATAGAATCTCAAATAACACCCCCAAGCGCTATGCAGTCGGTAAAGATTGCACTCTGGTTAAACAGCACACGTCAAGAAGTTATAGTAATCAACGCTTACATCCATCCGAAAAGGAAACGGAAAGCCGCCAAGGAACTGATTGAAGCAACGAAAAAGATAATGGACGAAGAGGATTTCTACTATATCATCCTGGCAGTTGACTTCAACATGTATCTTATAAGCTCTGGGGAAGGTGCTGCCCTTAACCAAGAACTTAGCGCCACATGGGAAGTACCAAGACAGGGCTTCCCAAACATCAAGAAACCAACAAATTGTTACCTATTACGGCAGCTAGAACATTTTAACCCAAGAGCCTTAAACAGACGACCCACCAATCGGAACGTTTCATTCAAAACAGCAATCTTCCCATTTGGATTATACATTCACATCCTTAAATATGCTTGGTACAGTAACGGATAGGGTAGGGACCAGTGAACATAGCGACCACTTGCCTCAAGAAGCAACAATAAAAGTTAACTCACTCCCCAAGACAGAACTATCCATAGGTATTAACATCAAAGCAGCCTCAAATCTTAAGCGGCTTAGATGCAATCCAAGCAACATCAGCACCATATGTCTTAAGGCAAAAACTCTTCACGCTCAAGTTGAAAGTCTCATAACAAAACCGGTAGAAGTATGGCAAAGCTTCATCCTAGTTGTTGCCGAGAAACTATTAAAAGGATCATCAAACAGAGTAAACCACCAAAAGGGAGCATCGACCAAATTACAATTCATCCCAGAAATGAAAAAGCAAAAGCAGATCATAAACCGAACATTGAGGCAGATGTGGAAAGATCCATTAAATCACGACCTACAAAACGTTCTACGGGAAACAAAACAGCTGCTAAAAATGAAGAAATGGGAAAAAAGAAACAAAAAAACAAAGAACTATGAGCCAAGCTCCTCCACGAAGTTAAAACGAAAAACAGCTCAAGTTTTTGGCAAATGATCAGAGGAATAAAGAATCCAGACCACCTTGGCCTAAATTCTAATATAACAGAAAAAGCATGGACAAAATACCTCTTCAATAATTTTAACTGCATACCCGCTGATAATGGGGAGCGTCTTGAAGAAGCAAGGAAAAAAGGGCCCAGTAAAGAATTCTGCAGGAAAAAACCAAGCAACGGCCGTACCGACCCATTTCACCCCTATGTGCAGTTAAATTAATGCCAGTCTTAAAATCTTCCCCCTCTACTGAGACTGAGCATTCTGCCTCCACACCAGCGGATATTTAGAGGCAAATAGCTAGGGGTAGACCAACAGGTGCCCCCAGTCCAAACGGCATTCCACCAATGCTATATAAATCAGATCCTGAATTTTGGAGTGTAGCGTTAGCGCCGGTTTTTAAAAATATAAAGATCACCTTCACACTACCGGAGTCTTGGTTTGGATCTGGACTAAGCCCAATCTTCAAACAGGGCAACAGGAAACTCCCAAATCACTATCGGCTTATTTCCCTTATAGATATGGAGGCCAAGTACTGTGCAGGAACCATACTGGAGGAGTGAACATCATGGGCACTCGAAAATTCCATTGTCCCAATTAATCAAACAGGTTTCTGCCGGGATCAAGGGACCATAACAAACATCATGGCATTGACCCTACTGATGGATGCAGCAAAAGAGACCAAAACTCCCCTTTTCCTTTGTTTTATTGATTACACTGCCGCTTTTGATCATGTTGATCGAAACAAACTCTGGCAAAAACTGGAAAATTGGGGAATACCTACGCAACTCTTAGATCATCCAATATCGCTGCATACGAACACCTGGATCAAGGTTAAATGAGGAGCAGGAACACACCTCTCCAAACCCATTCCAACAACAAAAATGTTAAAACAGGGCTGCGTCCTAGCTCTGTTTTTATTGAACCTTTTTTTTGCAGACCTGCCAGGAGAACTCCACAACTAGCCCTGCCATGCACCAAAACTGGGGAATATTCTGCTGTCCAATTTGTTGTACACAGACGACCTGATTCTAATAAGTCGGACTCCTATTGGCCTCCAACATCTCCTGAATGTAACCCACGCCGTCTCAGAAAGGTACAGCTTGCAAATAAATTTTGCCAAATCCAAAGTCATGGCAGTGAACTACCGAAAAAAGAGGAAACTCAATTGGCAACTAAATGGGCAAGGGCTGGATTTGGTAACTACCTACAAATACTTGGGAGTAATTTTGGACCACAAAAAACTTGTTCAAACCCCAACTAGAGTCCTTAAGAGGGAAGGGAACAATGACTTGCCTGGCCATAAAATCCTTAAAGATTAAACTTCCCGATTTAACATTTAACCCCTTTCTCCAAGTTCTGCGAGCAAAGCTGCAGCCAACCCTTTTAGTATTAAATCTGTTTTTATTGAAGAACAACACCAGCCGACCCTTTTATATGGGAGTGAAACTCTTCTTGGTAAAGACGCTACACTATTGGATATAGTGATAGCCAAATCATGTAGGGCAATTTTCAGTCTGCCAAGATACGTTTCTCCAGTGCACATTTGGCTAGAATTTGGCTTTTTAAAACAAACACTGGAAAGAAGGAGAGCATATGTTATCGGCAGCCACAAGATCCTTAGCGCTGAATTTAAATTTCTCTTTAAATTCAAATCTATGGGAAGACCCCTACTGATCTCATTTCTTTTTAAAAAGTCACGAAAAAATCAGCACAAATCATCTCCTCTATTGAAGATAAGGAGACAGTATCCAAAAGAGCGCATGGCTGGATCACACTCAGAGATTATGCAACACTGCAACCTCAAGCGTACCTTAACATTGGAATTAATTTAAAAACTACGCTTTGTGGTAATTCCAGCTGCCCCTCACTTGCCGCCTTGGGAAAGAAAAAACTGCCCGTGTCGCTTGTGCAAAGCTGGCAAAGAAGATATCATTCATCTAATTTGCATCTGCCCTAAATTAAAGGACCCGAGGTACAACTTATTACGTCCATATTTTAAACTACATGGTTTTCGAACATGCAGGCAAGGGGTCAAATTGTGTTTTAACCCAACAAAAACAAAATTGAACTATTGGGTCACAAAGTTCTTTGAATTAGTAGCAGAAAGACATAAGAGCACGTCGAATACGGATCAACAAAAGTCAGACTGAACAGTTCTGTGATGACTCCCTGAAGCATTCGAACTCTTAATCACAATGATGATTAAAAACTGAGATTAAGTAACATTTTAAGTTTTAGAAAGACGTACAAAATGATTTTTTGTAATTTTTCGCAATGTCTTAATTGTTTTGTAAAAGTTTTAATTAATCATCTACAAATAAAAAAGAAATTACCTTACCGTATGTTTGAAGACATGAAGAATAAAAGAAGAATTTGTATTGTGAATTTAAACACACCAATAAGAAGTGTGTTAGATCTGGGGGTCTCTAGTTGGCAATGGTATTCACCTTTGTCCAAATAGGGACCCTTACTTCCAAGTCAGGATAATGGGATTACACTCCTTAATAACCCCTGCTCACCCTCTTGGTAGCTTGGCACGAGCAGACTGGCTTATCTCAGAGGCAGAGTGTTAAGCATTTTGAATATATACAGTAATACAGTGAAAACACTACAGATGGACACAACACAGGTTTTATAAAAATAAGTATTCTTTATATAGACTTCAACACAAGACCACAAACGACAAAAATCCACAATACTACACTTAAGATTGCTTTAAAGACGTTAAAAGTTACTTAGTTCAAGTTGATGATAAATGTGACAAAGTTCTCGACGAAGTACCTGAACGCGTGACACAAAGTAAACAAAAGGCTTGCAAAAGGGGAAATGCGTTGATTCCGTGATCCTGGGGAACTGATGCGTCGTGCCTCAATGCTTGCGCAGAGTAGGGGATGCGTCGTGATCCTTACCGGTGCGGAGGTGATGCGTAGATTCTCGGCCTGTTGCGGTGCGCAAGATGGCGCCTTGATGTGATGCGATGATCCGGTTGTGATGCAAGAAGATGGCGTCCTTGATGTGGCGATGCGATGACGATGCGTAAACGCCCTGGCAGCCTTGCGACGACTCTGTACTTTTGAGCCGCGACAGGCCCTGCAACACGTTTCTCCGGTGATGTGATGGCGACTCTCTCCATGGCGTCACGCTTCTCCGGTGATATGACAGCAGGCAGCTTCCAGGGAGATGCGGCGAAGGCTCGCTTCTCCAGCGATACGACGATTTCAGCTGCGGCGGCGACACACTTCCTCTCGATGCGTTGCTCTTCCAGCTCCCAGCGACACGCAAATGTCTGGAGTTAGAATTCCCAGCAAGGAAATTCAGAGGGAGCTGGAGATGAAGTCTTTTGTCCCTGAGACTTCAGCAGGAGGCAAGCACAGTTCAAGCCCTTGTAGAATATTCTATAAATGATGAAAGTCCTTAAAAAGTTCCTTCGCCTTTCCTTGGCAATGAAGCAACCATTGCAGGCCAACCCAGCAAACAGCACACTGGCAGAGGGACAGTCAAACTCCTGCAGCTTCCTTGGTTCTCCTCCTTGGCAAAAGGTTTCTTGTTCCAGAAGTGATCTAATTTCTTGGGATCAGGGTCCCAATATTTATACCCCAAAATACTTTGTTCTCTGAAGGCAGAGAGGCCTCTGCCTAGTCCAAACCAGTTCCTGAGCACTTTGTTTACATGACTCTCTCCTTCTTTTCACTGTGCAGGGCAGAGACATCAGCAGCCCCACAGGAGGTGGAGCCAGCACAGGGGAGGGAAGGCACAGCTCTGGAGCACTTTGTTGACAAGATTCCTTCTCTCCTTTCACAGTGCAGGACAGAGACATCAGACAAGCCACAGGAGGTGGAGCCAGCATTGTAGAGGGAAGGCCCAGCTCTATTCAGGTCACAGGTGCAACTCTTCCCTCCCATCTAGATGCAGATCTCTCTATTATCCACTGGGCTGCCCCAGCCTGTCTACTGGAGTCCCCCAGCCCTGTCACTCACAAACCCAGACAAGGAATACACAACCTAGCAGAAGCAGGCCTGGACAGTTAGGCAAGAAAATACCTACTTTCTAAAAGTGGTATTTTCAAACACAGAATATTAAAACTAAGGGCCAGATGTAGGTGGCCAAATACTGGTCGGTAAAGCCGAAAATCTGTAAATTTCGGCCGGTATTTAGCCCTGTGCAATGTATGTATTACCGAATGCCATCGGTAATAATGAATCGGTAAATCCAAGGGAAACAGTTACCGATTCCTTATTTACTGATAGGTGAACACTGAACCAAAAAATACTGAATCGGTAAATAACAAATCGATAAAAAATCGGAAATGTGATGTAGGAAAATTCGATAATACAGAGTTTGACCAAAATCGGTATTAACGAATCGATATTTACCACTGATCCAGAGCAGGTGCTAATCAGGTGCAGTGCATAAAAACAGCCCCAAAATGCAACAGTGTTAACACAGTGGTGGCCCTCTACGTCATAGCAAGGCGGCTACGTTTGAGAGCAGCAGGAGTGAGGATTTAGAGACGGGAAGAGCGTGTGTACAGACTGTGTGTCACACTGTTTCAATTGACTGAGCCAGAAATCCATGACAGGTACAGGCTGCACCCACACACCATCCTTGACCTGATACGAGACCTGGAACCATATCTTGAGCATCAGACAGCAAAGGCGCACGCAATACCCACCCATGTACAGGTGCTCTGTTGCCTGCACCTCCTGGCATCAGGAAGATACCAGGGTATGATAGCTGCAGTAGGTGGTGTGTCACAGAGCTGCCTATCCCGTTTTTTCAACACCTTCCTGGACGCCATGATGGACAGAATGCATCATTACATAACCTTCCCCAGCACACAGGCGGAGCTGCAGAAGACCAAGCTTGATTTATACCAAAGGGCACAGTTGCCACACGTAATAGGCTGCATCGATGGGACCCACATACCAATCTGCCCACCAGCAGCTACAGAATACATTTACCGCAACCGCAAATCCACTCACTCCATAAATGTGCAGGTGATATGTGATGCAAACTTCATCATCACTGACATTGTGGCCAAATTCCCAGGGAGTACCCACGACTCCTACATATTCAGAAACAGTGGGATCTATACACATCTGGCTGCTGGTGAATTCGGAGAAGGATACCTACTAGGTATATCAATGTGACACACCCTGATGTATACCTTGGATTAACCTATTGGTGACACAAATTAATGGCACTTTCTTTTACATTTAGGTGACAGCGCATATGCCCTCCGGTCCTTCCTCCTAACCCCATATCTCAACCCATCTAGGGAGAGGAGATACAATGTGGCACATAAGCCCACATGCAACGTGGTGGAGTGCACCTTTGGACTGGTAAAAATCAGGTTCCGTTGCCTCCACAAAAGTGGAGGTGCACGTCAGTACAGCCCCATCAAATGCTTCAAGATAATAGCAACATGTGCAATGCTACATAACCTTGCCACAAAAAAAGGAACAGCAGTGGAACTAACTGACTCTGAGGAATAGGGTGAGGACAATCACCAGCCAGAGCCCTGCGCAGCTGGTGTGGCAGCAGAACCGGATGGGAGGCACAGACGGGCTGAGATAACACGCAACTATTTCTGAGTGAGTAAGGAGACAGAGCCAGTTACTGTATTTGTGTGATGGTGTTTAATAAGCCCACCACCAAGATCAAAACCAGTGTCCATACAAACATGGGTTACATCACCCATCAAATGAGTCCCAAATCCTAGTTGGTTCTATTTCCTGCGCCCACGGGCTGCATTGCCACGTTCCTTGGCCCCACTGTCTGTACTGCCTGTATGTTCCTAGGCATCGCTGTGGCGTTCGCTGCGCCTCCTGTTCTCGGTGGGAGAGGGCGTAATGCTACTACGGCTAGTAGCCTCCTCACTGTCCACCCCTCCCGCTTCCATAGTGGCCACCTTCTCATTCTGCAGCAGTTCCAGTGCTGAGGTCATTGTCACCATCCCCCTAGCCACATCCCTACAACAATGTGCCATCTCCTCCTGCATGGCTATTGACTGTCTGCACATGAGGGAGGTAGCAGTGGACAGCCGGTTCACCGCCCTGGTATAAGCCTCCAGTCTCTGCCTCTCCCTGTGCCTAGAAAGGCGGTCCTCCTCCAACTTGCTGCAGAGCTGCCTCACAGCCGTCGCAACGTCGCTCATGCCCTCAGACATGGTGTTGTTCATTGCACTTATTACCTTTTCTATTCTGTGCATGTGCGCGTTCATGTGCGACATCTCCCTATGCACTAACCGCATCGCTCTCCATTGCAGGCGCTGGACCTTCAGCATGTTGCCTTCCAGCCCAGCGAACACACTGCCATCTTGCTCCGAGATTTGAGGACTGGCTGGCCTTGCCCTGTGGCGTCTGGAGGATGTGTGGGCGTGCTCTGATGGTGTCTCAGCCCTTTCCATGTTGCCGTCCTCATCCACTGGAGACTGTTGGCCCCCTGTGCCCTCCTCCTCTGACACCTCCATCTGCTGGAGGGTGGCCATGGCATGCCTTCTGCCTGACTGCGGTGGTGGTGGTACTGGTGATTGTGGCCGTGGGGATGGAGTTGGTGGTGATGGCGGCGCTGTCTGGAGCTGTGGTGATGGTGGGGATGGAGAAGTTGTTGGTGGTGGTGCGGTGGTTGTGTGCCCTGCAGGTGACTGCTCCTCCTCCTGTTGTCTCCCCTCTGGCCTGGGTGCCTTCGCTCTGCTCCCCTCTGCTGCACTGCAAGATGTCTCGTCTGTGATGACAGAATGTAGATATACTCACTTATCTGGCTGCATATGCATTGCATTAAACATTATGCCCGACAATCAGCCAAGCAGCCAAGATACCGGCATTTGTTAATGTGGGATTTCGCTGTTTGCACTGTTGTCTAGGGGCCAGCATGATACTTCTTAATTGAAATGAATGTGTGTCTGATTTAGAGGCACGAAATTCGTTCTTTTAAATATTTTCGAAATTGTTTTTATTGCTCATTTGTACCCTACCTGCTCTGCTGTGTGTCCGGTCCGACCTATATTCCAGTCCCCGGTCCGCCGCGGCGTGTGCCGTTTGTTGCGGAGGGACAAGGAATACCGGAACCATCGAATGAGACTGGATTGGCAACCGTCATCTCTTGGCCACGCCCCCTTCCACATTTAAAGAGCTTTGAGGCGCGGACGCGCGCAGCCAAGATACCGGCATTTGTTAATGTGGAATTTCGCTGTTTGCGCTGTTGTCTAGGGGCCAGCATGATACTTCTTAATTGAAATGAATGTGTGTCTGATTTAGAGGCACGAAATTCGTTTTTTTAAATATTTTCGAAATTGCTTTTATTGCTCATTTGTACCCTACCTGCTCTGCTGTGTGTCCGGTCCGACCTATATTCCAGTCCCCGGTCCGCCGCGGTGTGTGCCGTTTGTTGCGGAGGGACAAGGAATACCAGAACCATCGAATGAGACCGGATTGGCCAGCGTCATCTCTTGGCCACGCCCCCTTCCACATTTAAAGAGCTGTGAGATGCACAGCGGCGCGCCAAAGGCGCGCCAAAGGCAAGCCCATCTGCGCCGTCCGCCCCAGACAGCTGCCTGCTGCCCAGATTTCTGTTTGATACCCGCTACATGCTGAGGACCGTTTGTGAGAGAAACTGAGCCACCATGTTAACCTATACTAGCGAGGAACTAAAGAGATGGAACCAAGGTAAAGCTGTTATGCCACATTCGAGCTCCCTACCTACACAGTCACCCACGCCCCTTGGGAAGCATCTCCTCTGGGAGCCATATAGAAATCTTCCTACACCTAGTATAAAGGGCAGCACTGAGACCGGTCGGCGAAATAGCTCGTTAAAACCGCCAGTTAGGAATGACCCTGCAGAACGCATGATTATCTCCGCACTCTACCTGAACGTTCGCTCCATGCCCAAACATGCCACGGAGATATGGAGCTTACTTGAGGCACACATGCCTGAACTCTGTTTTTTTACAGAAACTTGGCTTCACATCATGGCGGCCTCAGAGGTAGTGGCCGCCTTTCCCCCCGAATATTTTGTCACAAGGCTGGACAGGGTGGGGAAAAGGGGAGGCGGCTTAGCAATAGCAGCCAGATCCCCTATTAAGATCAAGGTATTAGAATCATTGTCCTGTCCCATACTCGAAATTATGATCGTGAACATACAGCTTTCCAGCTTAGATAACTGGCGGGTTGCATTAGTATACAGACCCCCGGGTACGAAAACAGGTTTTGTTAATAAACTGTTAGAAATAATAGTTACCCACGCACTAACCACGGAGAATTTTATTCTATTAGGTGATTTTAATTATCATGCAGAGCTTTCCGTTGACCCTGAGACAAGTCACCTAATAAGGACTATGGATAGCCTTGGCCTGTCCCAGCGAGTTAGTGGCCCCACTCATGGTGCAGGCCACACTCTTGATTTAATTTTTTAGAGTTCCCTTACACTAAGCATTTCTGACCCCCTCCCAATGATCTGGACGGATCATTATCTTTTAAAGATTAACCTTCCAGGTAAAATTCCGGCCATTCCTGTGAGTGGCCAAAGAATGCGGATCCGCCCATGGCGGAAACTTACCCCAGAAGCATTTTTGGCTCATTTTACGTACCAAAAAAATTCGGCCCTCTCGCTAGAGCAAATGGTAGATAATCTGGAGTCTTCTATTTTACAAACCTTAGACCATGTCATTCCGGAAACTACTGTCAAAGCCAAATTGGTGGCTTCCCCTTGGTTTACCACTAATCTTAAGAAAGTTAAATTGGCCAGCAGAGCCGCGGAGCGGATTTGGCGGAAAACCAAAACCGAGGTGGACAAAGCTAAATATAAGATACTCCATTTAGACTACATGAAAAAAATAAAACTGGCAAAGAAGGAGTACTTAACACAACGGATAAACACCTCAGCTAACTCAAGCAGAGAATTATTTTAAAATACTGAAGGAATTTACGTCCCCTCGGGCTGAACAATCCCTGTTCAGCCCCTCCCAAAAATGGGTTGAGTCAATGGCAGAATTTTTTGAGGAAAAATCAACTTAATATATTCTGCTTTTCCTACCTCAGATTTAGGCCAACCGATCCCAGAAGGTCATTTGGTGACGCCAAAATCTGAGATGGTTGACAGTCAAGGTCTCCATTTGACAAATTTTACGCCGATCACGGTCAAGGAGACTCTCGAAGGTCTCAGTAGAATAAAGTCTGGCTCCCCAATGGATCCTTTCCCGCCGCGACTTTGTACAAAAATCATGCCCTTGCTTGCTGAGCCCCTTACAGCTATTTTTAACGCCTCCTTGGAGCAAGCCGAGGTTCCGTCCAAGTGGAAGCAGGCCCAAGTAAAGCCTATTTTGAAGAAGCCATCTGACGACCCTGCCTCACCTTCTCACTACCGGCCAATATCGTTGCTGCCTTTCTTTGGGAAGGTGTTGAAACTCCTTGTGAATAACCGACTGACAGCCTATATAGAAGCCAGTGGAGCCCTTGATCCCTCCCAGTCTGGCTTTCGGGCCGCACACAGCACGGAGACCGCTGTGGTGGAGATTGTGGATAACATCAGACTCACGGTGGATAGGGGCGATTCAGCTGTACTCATCCTCCTTGACCTCTCCGCAGCATTTGACACCATCTCCCACGGTATTTTGAAACATCGGCTGTGGGAGATTGGTGTCCGTGGAGGGGCATTGGGCTAGATCGAGGACTATCTCACTGTCCGCAGCTCCACGGTTCGAGTCGACTCCCTGGCGGCCCGGAGCCGCTCGGCTACGGTAGGCGTGCCTCAAGGTTCGATTTTGAGCCCGCTGCTTTTTAATCTGTACTTGACACCCTTGGCTAAAATAATTAAATCCTATGGCTTCGGAACAGTGTCATATGCAGATGACACGCAGCTGCTGATCACATGCGGCGTTGATCCTGCTGACACCTGCTTGCGCTTTAAAAAATGCATGGTTGAGATCAGTAGCTGGATGCGAGCGAATAAACTCCAACTCAATGCGGGCAAGACCAAAATTATTTTGTTTCGTAAAGCCGACAGATATTGGACGACAGAATGGTGCCCATCCGAGCTGGGAGCCTGTCCGGCCCATAAGCCGGTAGTCCGGAACCTTGGAATCATTATGGACAGTGCTCTGTCCTTGAAAAATCATGTAGCCAAGGTGACGGGCACCTGCTATGTTATAATGCGTGGCCTTAGAAAGATCTTTAAATGGCTCCCGCTTGAAGCCAGAAAGCCATTGGTTCAGGGCCTGATCATTAGCCATCTTGATTATGGCAATGCCATGTACCATGGCTTGAATGAGGACCAGTTGTCAAAATTACAAACTTTGCAGAATACGGCGGCAAGACTGGTGCTGGATCTGCCACCTAGAACAGAGTCAGCTCCATGTCTGAAACAACTACATTGGCTGCCCATACGGCAAAGAAGTCAATTTAAGATCCTATGTTTGACCCATAACGCAATGTATAAAAAGGGGCCCCTGTATCTTAAAAAAAAACTGAACTGGTATGCCCCCAAGAGAGCCTTAAGATCTAGCCTCAAGTCTCTGCTAATGCAACCTCGGGTGCGAACTTACAGGTACGGACAACGCTCTTTTTCATTCCTTGCACCTGCCCTTTGGAATAAGTTACCTCCCCACCTTCTTTCCATTAAGGAGCATCAGCAATTTCGTAAAGCCTTGAAAACTTGGCTTTTTCCCTAGCATGCGGCCTGTCTCTCTCTGTTATGTTGCCCTTTCAGTGTTTGTTTTCTTCCCCCCCGGTTCTTGTGCTGCTAGCGCCTTGAGACCTTGCGGTGATAATGGCGCTCTACAAAAACCTTTGACATTGACATTGACATTGACAATCACACTGACTGTCCTCTGCTTGCTAATTGCTATCACATGCTATTGGGTTTGCTAGACTGAATGTTCTGAACATGTGTTTCCTAAGACTACATCTCCCATGATGCATTGCAGGTAATGAGTAAAACATGGACTGGAGTGGGAGTCCTTATGCCTCTCTGGGGATTAGGGTTGGGGAGGGGGAAGCACAGCATGCTGGGCATGCATCTTACCTTGCTTTCTGGCAGCTCTGGCAGAGCTGTCTGCGTCTCCCACGCCACTCACACTCTCCGACTGAAGGGTGGACTCTACCATGAGTTCCAGTGCTGTTGGTGCAGGTTCTCTGCTCTTCCCTCCACCAGTTTTGCTCGCCTGCCTCTGCCTCTCTGCCACCCTTGCCTTCGCTGTCTTCCTCAGGTCATACCACCTTTTCTTTATGTCCTCTACGGAGCGACCCCAATTGAATGTATTTTGTTCTGGATCCCAAGCCAGATCTGTCTCTTCTGAGAGTCTGGCAAATGGAGGGACTGCTTGCCAAAGACCTTTTCATGGTCCTTGCTGACGTCTTAAATGAGGACCTCCAGCTCCTTTTCACTAAACTTCATCTTCCTTTTTCTTTCTGCTCCCTCCTTCTCTCTCTCCTGGTTTGGCATTTTCCAAGGTTTTTTTTTTTTGGTTGAAGATGAGAGGGTGTGTTGCTCCTGGGTCCTCTGCTCAGCTACCTGCCTCACAGTCAGCTCCAGGTTGAGTGCAGCTGCCTGGGTGTGGCCACTTCGTGTTTAGGAGGTAATTGGGATGCACAGGATTGGCTGATTCATCAAAAGTCGAATTTTTAAATTACCGATTCGGTATTCATCAAATCAGTATTGGATTCGGTATTTACGAATTGGTATTGGGGTTTCGGATTTTTTTTTTTACCGATTGCTTCCGAATCGGTAATTTTCACCGATTATTACCGTTTCGGTTAGCCTCCAATAGTGAACAACGAAAATGGCTGTAATTCACTATTAGGACATGCTACACACATCAGAGCATGCCCTACCTTATAATTACAATGCACCCTGCCCTTAGGCCTACCATAGGGGTGTCTAACATGAAGCAAAGGGAAGGTTTAGGGACTGGCAAGTGGGTGCACTTGCCAAGTCGACATGGCAGTACTAGACTGCACACAGGCCTTGCAATGGCAGGCCTGAGACACATTTTACAAGCTGCTTCTGTGGGTGGCACAACCATTGCTGCAAGCCCACCAGCAGCATTTGATTTACAAGCCCTGGGCACACATGGTGCATGTTCTAGGGGCTAACAGGTAAATCAAATAACCAAATCATGGAGTCACCAACTAGTACATCAATTTAACATAGGGAGCACTTGCACTGTGGCACTTATTAGCAGTGGCACAGTGCCCAAAACATATAACCAGCTAAAACATATCAAAACAGAGGAGGCAATCCGTCAAAAATGGAAGGGAGACTCACGCCAATGATGCCAGGTCTAACAAATTGAATAATTTATTTCAAACAGATAATAGGATCAGTGTATTGAAAGTCAGATTAGAATGTGTAGAAACGTGCAGAGATTCCATCTTTCCTGTAATGGCCTGTATTGTGGAAAAAATCAACATGTTGCCAATTCTCTGTACATTATAGAAAACGACAGCTCAGAATAATGAAAAGCCACTTCTCTTTTTCATTCTTTAAACTGCAGTTATAATTGTGGTCTGTGACCTGCATTTCACCATGGCTGCTGTCTCTGGCAGCAGGCATTATAATGTCACAAATCAACTGTAATAACATATTACAGACCAGCAGCTATCTCATTTTCTTATTACAGGTGACTAGAGACATCACAGCTCAACCGAAATTAGAGACAGGCTTTTATAGAGAAATTGCAGGCTACCATGTATTTTAATGATAGTCTGAATAATGGCCTTGACAAATCCGTCCCTCACAAAGGTGCCAGTTGTACTCTGCGTTCACAGGACCGATGCACTCCTCGTGTCCCACTGGGTACAAGAATGGAATGTTCTCTGACCTCCGAGTTCTGTACACCTGGAGCGGTTAAAAAGGAATGCAAAGAATCTTTGGGACCAATCATGTTTTTTCTGCAAATGCAATAGGCTTCTGCACCAAGCGTCTGCCATTGCTTGTGTCCTTCCCCTCCACTATTGCTTCTTTTGAGCGCCTATGCTCGCTAAAGCCACAGGGTAGGTGAGCTTCACAAGACTGCAAAATAACTAGGTTATAACAATACAGATAAAATGAATGTTGTAAAAACAAAGTTACAGAAAACTACTAGGATGCTTTATATTATTTTATTGTACGCACCTGGTACTTTGGGGTTAAGTTACTAATTGTTCATGCAGCTTGGCAACCAAAGTTGCTGTGTTACATTGTGTGTAAGAGAAAGAGCAGAACAGTGTGAAAGGGAAAAAGCAGAACAGTTTAAAGACATGGACATTATTCCTCTCTCGCTGTACTGGCCGGACTTTAGGTTCGCTTGCTCCAACGCACATACCCTTGCTCCATAGTACAAGAGCCTATTTGTTCGGTCAAGCAAAGGTTTTGTACTGGAAGGGGACCCTTAAAAGCTTTAATATTTTTCCCACATTATATGTGTGCTGTAAAGTGCAGTGCACATGCAAAATTGTTAAAGTTTGGAGAGATAAGTTCATTCTAACCTAAAAAAGTCATTATTTTTGGTAGAAGGACTTATCTACAAATGTCAGTAGACAGGGCTTCAAGTCAGAAAACATCAGTGGGTGCATGGGAACACCTATGTCCTACTCAAGCGACGCCCCATTGTTGCAAAGTAATGCAAAACAGTACAAAACACTGCCTCGCTTGAATGTAGGCAACATTCCAGACCAAGGTTTTGCGCTGGAAAGTAAATCCCAAATGAACATTTCACCAGCGGCAGCCGGCACAGGTAAGCACAGTGGGGCGAGGCAGGGCGCTGCAGGAGAGGATGCCGACAGACAACAGAATAGATATTATGTATTTATTTAACTATACGTATTCCGTTGTCTGACGACTTCCCCCACTCTCACACCGCCCCGCCATTGCCACTTCCCACCGTCTCACTGTGTTGACCTGTGACAGCAGCTGCTGCATTTCACCCTGATTTGAGTCACTTCTGTAACTCATACCTGGTGTAAAAGTTTCGTAAATTTGCCCCTTTGTGTTCTGATAGGCAGACTAATATTTGTGATCGAAGGTCTACCCAATGGGGGTTTCATGGAGAAAAGCATTCATCCTTCCACTTCTCAGGTTATGTGGGTGCTGTGGTTGTAACAGAAGGGCTTTCTGTGCAGTGTTTTTTATAAGGAGAACAGATTTTGCAGCCCTCCATCCTGAGTTAGAGCCATGGCACAGATTATGCCTGTGTTAGCTATGGCAGTGTTATCGCGTAGGAACAGTGGATCTCAGACTCATCCAAATGACAAATGTGATTGCATGCCAGAGTCTTTCTAATGCAGTGTTTGTAGATCTTCTATGTCTCATTTTAAGTATGTTTTCCCTAATCCAGGTTCTAAAAGAGATATGCCTCCCTGGGTTCTTGTCTCTCTCCCCTTGTAGCTGGAACCACTCTGTGTCCTTCTTGCATTGTTTCTGTAATTCTTACATGGAACATCTTTGTATTGTTGTGTCTGCTGTTTCCCAACACACTGTTGCTCAATGTGAGACTCCACCCATCCTATGTCCTCTGTAACTGAGCCTCGATTTACCTTACTTTTCCTTGCTCCCGCTAGTGTCATCACTGAGGTCCCCTTTCCCAAGGTCCACTGTTATCTGGATGCCTGACCTTTGAGAGTCCTTGACTTTGAGGATGGGTGGAGACAAGCAAGGAGACAGGTAGATAATTCTGTAGACTAGTACACAGCTATCTGGAGCTAGGTCACTTGACTAAGACATAGCTCTGCTGTTTGTAACCACTGAGGGGTAGCTTTGCTGTCTGTGACATAGGAGATATAAATCTGCTGTATCTTAGCAAGTGGGTAATGCTTCTACTGTTTGAACGGTGTGTGAGAAATCAGTCAACTGCCACAGGGATAGTGTTGCTGTCTAGGTAGGTAAGTGAGGGAAGGCTGTGCTGCTGATAGAACAAAATTGGTGGACCTGATGTGTGGGGCTGGCGAGAGGCATAGCGACTGTCTGCGCTGTATTAAGAACAAGTGAGCTTAGTAAAGATTGGCTTCGCTGCTGCCTCAAGTGAATATTTTGATTACTTCTCCTGCCTCTGGGTAGGTGACATTCTGTTCCTGGTCCCAGCATAGGTGGGCTCTTAGAACTCTGTGCTGGTGGACTGGGGGGACAGAGAGGACTTGCTGCTTCTGTTAACTTATCAATAGATATGCATCATTCTCTCTCTCTCACTACTCAATACATAGATTTAAAATGTCCAGGGGTGCAGACAGAGTATAAAAGAGAGCAAAATAGGGGAATACCAGTTATTCAATCCACAAAGAGTTTGGGCTTGGTGCAAGATACAGGGCGTTGCTAAGAGAGAAACTCTGGCACTGTCAGATCACAAGGAAGCAAGACCTCATCTACAGAGCACTGGCCTTGACCCTAGGATGATGCTGCAGCTGCTCCAAAGAGTCCACAGTTGTCTAGATTGCATCAGTGTTGTGCACACCTGTAAACCTGCTAGCTTCATCTGAGAAGGCGCAGATCTCTGCTTGTTGCATACCATAATGCAGACAGCTCTAGCAGCATTCTCAAGTCTGAGATCCTCAAGAATTCAAATATAGACAGCCATACTAGCACACACACATTTTCGCATGTGTCACTAGCTCCCCAATGAACTGCGATCTCCACTATTGAGTCTGTGAGTGTGCTGCATTTGTCAAGCAATTGAAGAAAGAGAAGTTTTATCTATACATGGACAACATGACTAGGGAGTGGAGGGTGTTTTTTCAAGGCATTAAGGAGATCAAGAAAAACTACTAGGGGCAGAGTTATTCGAATTCGAATTGGTGGGTGTGCATATGGTGTGATAATCAGTGCTTAATTTCTAAAAACATAAGTGTCAGGGCCCTAGTTAAGAGGCCACTGCAGTTTGCCCACCCATGGCCATGGCCAGTAACAACACAACTACTAACCATCACACTCTTACAAGTGTGACAAGCAGACTCTTCCACGCCCCTAAAGCTGTGAAAATGGCTTGGGTGGCAGGTATTTGTCTTTTTTATTGTATACTGAATTAATAAGCAACTGTTTCTGTGATCATCTCTAAATTAGGCAGACAGGTCCACCATGTGACAGACTGTCATAAGCGCTGGTGCCTTTTTGCAGGGTCATCCCTGAACTTTTTGCCTTCCTCCTGTATTTTTTCTGACCTGGTTGTTGGCTGTTTTTATGACTCTGGGCACTTCACCACTGCTGATCAGTGCTAAAGTGCATATGCGCTCCCTATGGTGAACTGATGTATGGATTAGTGACTTCATGATTGGCTGGTTTGGTTTACTTGTCAGACCCTAGTACAGTACACTGCATGTGCCCAAGGCTTGTAAAACAAATGCTGCTGGTGGGCTTGCAGCACTGATTGTGCCACCTACAGAAGCAGCCTGTAAAGTGTGTCTCAGGCCTGCCATTGCAGAGCCTGTGTGCAGTCTGGTACTGCCATGTTGACTGGGCAGGTGCACCCACTTGCCAGTCCCTAAACCTTCCCTTTTCTGCATATTAGTCACCTCTATGTAGGCCCAAGGGCATGGTGCATTGTAGGTAAAAGGTAGGACATGCCCTGATGTGGACGGCATGTCCTGATAGTGAATTACAGCCATTTTATTTTTTCACTATTGCAAGGCTATCTCTTTCCCATAGGCCAGAATGGGCAGTTTAATTATAACATCTTATAATCCTCACTGACTCAGGAAACAAGGTAGAAATTCGAGTTTAGTATGTCTGAACTCGGAATGATAAAATACATTGTTTATTGAAGTTGGTTTTGACATTCTGTGTTTGAAAATACCACTTTTAGAAAGTGGGTATTTTCTTGACTAACTATCCAAGCCTTCCTCTGCTAGGTTGTGTATTCCTTGTCTGGAGTTTGAGTGACAGGGGCTGGCAGGAGACAGGGTGAGTCAGCACTAATCTGCATGAAGATGGGTGGGAGGAGTTGCACCTGGGACCTGAATAGAGATGTGCCTGCCTCCCACAATGCTGGCTCCACCTTCTGTGGTGTGTCTGATGTCCCTGTCCCACATGGTCAAAGGAAAGAATGAGTCTTGTCAACAAAGTGCTCCAGGACTGACCAGAATTGGTTTCAGAGAACAAAGAGAAAATAAGTATAAAAGGGGGGACCCAGACCCCAGAATTTTAGATTACTTTTGGGAAACAAGAAGAACCTTTGCTGAGGAGAGGAACCAGAGAGACCGAGGAGGAGACTATCCCTAAGCTAAGTGCTGTTTGAGGGAGTGGCCTGCAGTGGTTGCCTGACTTCCAAAGAAAGGAAAAAGGACTTTGTACTACTTTTGAATTCAACATGGAAAGGATCTCCAAAGGCTTGAGATAGAGCTTATATCCTGCTGAAGTCTCAGGGACAACAGACTTCACCCACCAGCTCCCCAAGCGTTCTTTTAAAGTGCCTGCTGTTGTATTGGGCCTACAGAGGGACTGTGTGTCGCAAGGAGCTGGAAGCATGACTCACGAAGAAGAAGTGTGTCGCAGCTGCTGTCTTCACATCACTGAAGAATGTGTCGCCGCTGTCGCTTCGCCTCGCAGAAGCGCCTCGCATCGTCAGAGAAGAGTGTCGCCGTCGCATCAGACGCTGTCTCATCATCGGAAAAGTGTGTCGCCACCGCAGCCGCTGTCGCGCATCACTGAAGAAGGGTGTCGCCGCTGCTGCTGTCGCATCACATCGCCGAAGCGTTTTGCATCACCGGAGAAGAGCGTCACCGTCGCATCAGATGCTATCGCATCACTGGAGAAGCGTGTCGTGTCACATGGGCTGTCGTGGCTCAGGAGAATCATTGAGTCACCGCACGGCCGTCGGGCGTGCACGCATCGTGTTGCATCAAGAACAAGACGCCATTTTTGTTTAATTGCACCAGATCTTCATCGCATCACGGCGCAGCAGGTCGCATCACCACGGAAGCACCGTAAGAAATTACGCATCACCTCCCCACGCCGAGAAGAACCGACACATCTCCTACGCATCAGTAGGGACCCAAAGCAGCACCGTTCTTGCGTGTAAGGAACCGATTTATCACCTTCCCTGCAACACTTTTGTTGTATAGCATTACACATCCAAAGGTACATTGAACTCAAAGTGTTGCATTTTACATCTAAAGAGAACTAAGCTATTTCTAACATTTTTAAAGTACCGTATTGTGGATTTTTGTCTTTTGTGGTCTTGTGTTAAGTCTATATAAAAATACTTATTTTGATACTACAACTTGTGTGGTGTCCATCTGTAGTGTTGTCCCTGGGTTAATGTATTTGTTCACAAATGCTTTACAAACTGCCTCTTAGATAAGCCTGTCTGTTCGTGCCAAGCTACCAAGGGATGAGCAGGGGTTATTTTAGGAGTGTACCCCCTTACCCTGACTAGACACAAGGGTCCTTATTTGGTCAAAGGTACCTACCACTGCCAACTAGAGACCCCCAAATCTAACAGCTGGTGTTAACAATTAAGTGCTGGTGCCGAGCACAGGAAACCACCGACTCAAATTAAGCAATGGTGATAGTCGTGTGTCAATGACAGGGAAGTAGGAGTTTAGAGAGTCTTTAGCATGAGCTAAGGAAGGTAGAATGTGAGCTAACTATATGGTTGGGCTTAGCTTGTGAGGGAGACAACAACGGAGATGTTAGGAAGGCTTTGTATGCTGTGTATGTGATTTTAGTGACAGAAAGATATGCTATGTTCTGAAATGTTACAAACATATTCTATGCTGTGTGATACTACTGATGGGAAGATACACTATTTACTATGATGCTGTATTTTGTTACTTTATTTATGCTGTCTTATGGGGTGGTATGGTATGTCACATTGTGTTATGTTATTTTATTGATTGTTGTCCTTCATAGCAGTGCAGTGGTAAGGTATGTTTTGATTCAGTATGATGTGAAGTGGTTTGGTGTGTAGTTTGGTGTGAAATTGTATGCCATGTTGTGGAGTTGTATGTTATGTGACTGCGTCATGTGATATTTTATGCTGTGGTATACTGTGGAATGCTTTGCTTTGGTATGTTATGGTTAGGATGGAATGTAATGCAATGTTATGCTGCAATGTGCTACGGTGTGCTAAGTTATGTTATGGTATGGTTTGGTATAGTATGGTACTACAACATGGGGTATCTCATAATGTGACATGGTAAGTTACTGTTTGGACAGTAAACAGCCGTCACCCCGCATCCGTAACCCCGCATGCTGTTACAACGCGGTTGTAACAACGACCGCGTTGTGACAACGCATACATTACCATGCAAGTCGTTCCAACGACTTGCAGAGGGGGAAAAGGTGTTGGATTTAAAATCCAACACCTTCCCTACAGTCCGCACAGACCAGAGTTGGAATAGTAGATTTTACTATTCCTACATCCAGCACCCCCTCCTCCGCAAGTCGTTGCTACGCCTTGCTGGGTAATGGAATGCGTTGTTACAACGCAGTCGTTGTAACGACCGCGTTGTAATAACATGCGGGGTAATGGTATGCGAGGAAAAGCGACATATTCTTTTGGACTATTATAGCATGCTTTATTTTGTTTTATGCTATGGAATGGGATCTATTAAAAGGTGTGCGGTGGTATGTTATGTTTTGGTGTGGTGTGGTATGGCATGATAGAAGATGGGATGTGGTGGAATGGGGTGCATAGGATGCTATGTCATAATATTGTATTGCGTTGGCTGGGATGGCATGTCATAAGATGTTATTATATGATGTAAAGTGGAATGTTATGTTATGCTTTGTTATGTTACACGCTGATTGCATAGGGTAGTGATTGCCAAATACATGGCCTCTAGGTGCTTCCGTTCTCATTGGCAAGACCCATATCTGAGGAGAGGTGGCATTCATCCTTTCATTGCAGTGTTCAGAGGTTCTTGGAAACCATTAGACAGTTTCAAGAAAGAGTTCCAGAAAGTAGTGAAATACATAACATTGATGGGTTGGAGAAAAACAGTCCCACAAATGAGTGAAAGTAAAGCGCGAACAATTTATGAATTGAAGAATGGAACTATTTATCTATCTCCAGGACAACACCCACAACAGGAAGCACAACAGCAGCTGTGCCAAGAGAATGACAACACAGGCCGCAGGAGGCCTCACAGCACCGCCTAGGTGGGAGAGTGCATTACACTATACAGGCCAGGAGGCCAGCAGCAGAGCACAGCGACTAGCATGCTAATGACCCGGGCTGGTCAGCGTCAGCACCCATACAAGGGAAAGACACCAAGAGCAGCAAGAACTCAGAATAGTGATCCTAGCATTTCACAACCACATGACGTCTTCAAACTTAAACGAAGCTAATGTCAAATATATTAAATAGAGGCACGTTCGGTAAGAACAGATGCTGCTCAGGACACTAATCAAGAAAACCCTGAACATATAATGAGAGTGCGATGGAAAGTTGGCCCTCTGCGGCAGGAATCTTGTACTTTTAGCTGAGATTGTTAACCTGTAAGGGAATGTGGGCCAGCTGTCCAAGTGTCCCTCCTATTTATCGTTTTGTTATTAGTGTTTCTAGGTCTGGCTTGACAACGCAGCTGTATGCAAGATGTATTGTTGCCAATATTTGAACTATACACAGAGTGGGCTTTGTCTCCACTTAGTAGTAGCTCCCACCTCATACTATTGGCTATTTGATGTATCCTTCCACCTTCCAGGTGTACTTCAGTTGCTGCCCTTGAAATACATGAGGGACTATTATACATCTGAATATTACACTCAATTATCCAGCACGCTTTTAAATTTGATTCCTCATCTCCCATTGGTATTTTATACAGACAGCAATTCTTTTTTCAATAATAATAATCCCAAGCATTGACAAAGCTAACGGGACAGACTTTAATGTGATAAACAACATTTGTGCATACAACACATTTGTCAATCATCATGTGTCAATGCCTTTGTTTACGTGTGTTGCCATACAAAAAAGCTTTGCTAATGCTTGCTTTATAGCACGAACTAGAGCAAACAGTGTGAGAGCCCTTTATATGAAAGCAATGCAATGCAATTGCCCACAATAATAGGTTAAAGAGACTGTCTTAAAATAGAAATGTCAAAATTCAATATGTTCGACAGAAACAGTCATCATTCCATTCCTCCCACACGTGTGTCCTGTCACTCAGCAGAGAAATCACTCACCCTCATGTCACAGTATTTTGGAATTTACAGCAGAGGTCGCGGAGCCCCATTCACAATTGTAGTTAGGACAGATCAAATAACTCATAAGAGAGAAGAAAAAAGAATAGAACCGGAGGCAGTCATAGAGTAAGGGTCATTTGCAAAACAAGTGGGAAATGCAGATTAATTACATGTTAAAGAGGTGTCACAATCTATAGCAAAATTCCATTTGAGAGATAAGTCACTATGGCCCAGATGTAGGTAAAATAGATTTACCGATTTTTAATTACCGAATTTTACCGATTCGGTAATTAAAAATCGGTAAATCTAAGGGGTGGATATGTAGGTATTCCAGATGTGCTGGAATACCGATTCTGAAGAATTCGGTATTTACCGATTCGGTAAATACCGAATCGGTAATGCCCATTCATTGAATGGGCATTACCGATTCGGTATTTACCGAATCGGTAAATACCGATTTGCACAAGGGTGCAGGGGGTGTCACTTTGACACCCTCTGGCACCCCCAAAACAGGCTCGGGTGCCATGTGGCAGGCATACCTGCCCTAAGGGCAAGTCTGCCTGTCACATGGCATAGGTGTGCATGCACACCGGAATCAGTATTTTACCATCAAATTGGATTTGATGGTAAAATACCGATTCTGTAAGGCCTCTGGGACTCTGAAGAGTCCCACCTACATCTCGGTGCCTCAGAATCGGTAAATTTACCGATTTTTTATTTTACCAAATCGGTAAAATTACCGAATCGGTAATTTTACCGATTCGTTAAAATAATGCCCCCTACATACCTGTCACCCATATACCGGTCGGTAACGGCCGAAAATACCGATTTTCAGCCGTTACCGACCGACCTACATCTGGCCCGTTGTCACTTAAACCGTACATAATCAGAATATGGTTCTCTATTTAAAAAACTCTGCTTACCTGGTTTACTTTTAGTCATTCCAAAGAGTTTCCTATCTGTTAATATATATGAATGAGATTTGATGTATTTATATAAACTCACAGACACATACACATTTACTATCAAGATCACCAAACATACAGAGAACACTGGAATGGGAAATTCAGAGAAAGTAATTAAGGGGGATGCCCTCAAACAATGATGCTGCTTGGACTGGCAATTGAACCTTTAATTTGTGTTTTAAGGTGGCTGTCAGGAGCCATAAAATATCACTTTACAGATGGCCAACTCTTGTTTGAAGAAGAATCGAAGAATACGTTTATTGTTCAGTTAGTTAAAATTTACAGTGTGACACAATTAGAGCACTTCATACATATTATCACATAAAAACGACAACATAAAATATAATTATCAAAACATTTTGGTATTTTCATAGTTAAAAAAATAACCAGTCTGAAAAAGAAATAAAAAACGATCTTGCAGTAATATCTTTACATAAGACTTATTGTGCTTACTAGTCCCATTATACCAAGAATACCCTTTTCGCTCTAAAGTTCGTTAAACCATACTACATTTAAAACTTGTTCATTAAAGTGCAGTGTGCCCTTCTGGGTCACTCACCATTAAGGGCTATTGGATGGACCAATTCATTAGGAGTGCAAATAGTCAAGTTTATCAAGTCCTACGGGGTCTCTCGATCAGCCGAATACTATTTATTACTCTTGTACGCTTTTGTCCAAGCCTCACACATATAATCACAGTTTTATTCAAGGAAATTGATAGATTTCTTTGTTGAATTCAAGGTACAAATTACCTAGAACTAATCGAAGGTCATAAAAAGAAGTTGCGCAGACTTTTTTGCGATCTTTCTCTGATTTTACAATGTGACTTATGTGTTAATAGGTTGCATAGCAAAATCTAAAGTCTCAGGGGTTGTAGAGCTATCTTCATAATGAATATTAATTAGGCAGGACAGTATTTGGGACCCACTGTGATGGGTTCAAACTCATGGGTGGTGGCCTGAAAGAAACAGCAGATCGTCATACCAGTGTTCCCATTGCCAAATGGCATTTTTTCTTAAGTAGCCCATGCTCTTCAAAGGAATTAGTGTTGCTTTGAAAGAAATAGTTTCCTGTTTGAGAATACATTGAGGGAAGCTAGTGTTCCCTTAGATCACTGCCTGCTCCCCTGAGGTCTCCCAACGGAATTCACAAAGTGGAAGGTGTACAATAGGACACAATCCCCATTGTGAAAGTCACTGCCCCCTTTCAGGTGGCGGTCCATGATCAATGGTTTATGACATCTTTTGCCGTATCATAGCCACTCACAATTAGGAAGGGACTCCCCTGTCACGTTCCCACCTAATGATAGTTTGTCTCTTCTTCTTAGCCTCCTGAGCTAACGGGTCATGGCCGACCTGCCTCTGTGCAACAGCTATTGGGAAGAACAAGTATCAACATTTGGAGAAACATGATCACAGTTCAGATGTTTCTTAAACAGAAATATGATTCCACCCAAATCTGGAAGCACCAAAAATAATAAAACACATTTGACCAAAGCTCCTGCTTTCAGTCATTAGTTGTATTGAACAAAGCTAATGATAATCATACTCGCTCAACGCAGTACCTATCATTTGGAAGCAGGATCATAAAGAAACTGGACAAAATAATGGTAATTGCGGTTGGAGAGAATTGTCGGGCAATGGGGAATCTCTTTAATTTTAAGTTACTTTATTAAAGTGATTGTTAGAAATTAGATTTCCGGTAGGCTAGGGCACGGGCCGAAGCCAGGCAAAAATCTCCACTCTAGTCAGGATAAGGGAGTTACACTCCTAAATAACCCCTGATCACCCCCTTGGTAGCTTGGCACGAGGAGTCAGGCTTATCTTAGAGGCAGTGTGTAAAGCATGTGCACAGAACCCACAGTAACACAGTGTACGCACTACAAACGGACACCACAGCAGTTTAGCCAAATATCCAATATTTTTCTATAATTAAAACAAGACCAAAAAACGACATAAAATCCACAGTACTAGATGAAAAAAAAAGTCTGTAGTTACCAAAATAAGTTTAAAACAAAGTTCCTCGATGTCGGAAGCTCTGTTCGGGGCTACCACGGCATCGTGAACAACAAATCCAATAGTTCTGGCTGGTCGTCGGGTCGCAGGCCAACTATGGTGTCGGGAAGACCCGCAAGCAGTATCTGTGAGAAATGCAGGGTGATGAGGCTCTTGAAGTCACTTGCGTTGCAGGTCGAGCTCCTCTCTGATGGGATCAGGAGCGCTGGGGTCAGCAGGCGTCAGGCTGCTGTGGTGTGAAGTGCAGGGGTGCAGCGTGCAGTGCCCCCAAGTCGCGGTGCGAGCAGAGGCTCGGTGATGGCGTCAGATGGTGTTGTCGGTGAGACCAGGGTCACGGTGCGAGATGAGGCGGTGTTCGTCTCGGTGCCCCCATGTCACGGTGCAAGCAGCGGCGGCGTTTTTGCTGAAATGCTGTTGTCGGCTGACAAGCAGGAGTCGATGGTGGGGACGTTGGTGAGCCGAGGCTGCGGTGCTGGATGAGGGCGGTGCTTCGTGTGACTTACGAACGGTGCCCTCGAAGCACGGTGCAAGCAGCGGCGTCGAGTTCGGCGTGGAGCGGCGGCGTCCGGGAGGCCAGTGTAGGGTGGGGCAAGGCGGTGCAGAATGCAGTGCCCACAGGTCATGGTGCGAGCAGCGGCTCGGTGGCGGTATCAGCAGGCATCATTGGTGAGACCAAGGTGCTCTCTGCGGTGCCAAGGCTTCAGCGTAAAGCGAGGCGGTGCGGAGTGCAGTGCCCACAGGTCACGGTGCAAGGTTGCGGCAGCTCATCTATTTCCTAACTTGTCACAGAGTAGGGTGGGAACAAGCCTCCATGACCCCACCCTACACTGGGAGGAGCTGAGAAAGGGTTTCGGTGCACACGCAGTTGGCTGTCGACGTGGTCTCCGCATGATAAAAGCAACCAGTCTGCTGTATAGGTCAGACAGGGGTACCCGCACTAAAGAAATAGATCCCAACTACCTCTATTCACCTCATACGTGTACAACATGTGCCAAGACGCAGGTAACAAGTAGAAAATGACTTCTGTCACATTACGCACACTAGTCACATAAAATAGATGTACATTTGTCACAAAAATGCTTCCTTTGAAATGAAATTGAAGCTCCTTATGGAAAGTGCCCTTTTTATATTGAAAAACCTCCTTCTATAAGGTGCAGTGCATGGCCTTCATGCGTGCATATATTCTGTCATTAAATGGGAAATGGCAGCTGTGGCGTCAAGGGTGTGGAGCAGTGGGGCAGAGGTGAAACGGAGGTCACAGACCAAGCCACAGTGTGAAAATTCACCTAACCGCTCCTCCATGCCAAGGTGAAGCAGGCGTGATCGGAAGGATGGCTGGCAGCAAATATCCCAGGCGTGATCATTCGGACACACGGAGGAAGAGGGCATAGAGGTAGCAGGGTTTTAATGGGCTGCATGATTCAGGTGCTTAGCACCTGAAAAATAAAACTTTAAATGTGCCCGTACCAGGCCCTTATTAGGGCTCGGGCCTGCCGTACACTGCGCAGCAGTGTCGCGCAGCGAGTCCTTTTCCGAGGGGAATCGAAAATGGACCTGGAAATTCCACGCATTTGTGCGTGTTATTTCCAAGGTCCATTCTCATTGGCCTTCTTGTTTTGTAACAGAGCACGCAATAGGACATGGATGGTCGCGTAGCTCCGCCCATGGCCTATTGGTGTCTGTTACGCGCACCAGAGGTCATATGTTTTGAATTATCACGGCTTGACAGACGCGATAAATCAAAACATATGCTCTCAGTGGCGCACCACTAGCAGGCATTTTCTTTTTTTTTTTTTACAATACGATCGCTTTCGCGATCGGTTGAAGTGCCGCTTGCTTTTAACTTCTGGTTAGCAGATGACCGGGCTTCATAGGGACGCAGTAAAATAGTTTACAAGGACTGTAACGTGTTGTGTTCTTTTTTGTAAACACACCAGGCTCAGCCAATCCACCCTGGTAGCCAATTACGAGAAAACATCGACTAAATAAAAAAAAACAGAGTGCAGCCTCATTGATTATTATGGATCTCCTTAGTATTGTGAAAAGACAATCAATTAGAGAAGGAAGGGTAATGTTACAGCTGCAATTTAACAACTCCATGGAAAGGAGGAGAGCTATTGATCTTTATACTGAATGCCGAGATTCACTTAAGGAGGCATGTGCACGCTGTTAGGACGAATCAACATTTGTGAAGTAAAAATCGTTGCGCCGGGCTCTAATACACAAATTAAAACAGAACTTCCAAAATATTAATTACATAACGCATATCTGCTGTTAAGCGCTCTATGTCACACCTGCTAATATTTCTCAATTTATATTACGCAGCTTTTCTGCTTTGGCGGGATTCGAACTCATGACTCAGAGAACGCTCTATTTTGTTAGCGGCTAAAGATAACAGGAAGCATCAGAACTTAAGCTGAGATACTACCGATACAAACAGCCCTGCACGATGCGTCTTCTTTTGATACAGAACACTCCAGCGCGCCACCTGTTATTTCTGAAAGCAAACTCAGGTTTGCTAGCCAGTGCCAAATGTCAAACACGGCTTCGTAGGAAACAAGGGCATATTATCTGTCTTTGTAGGCCCTGCTATGTGCTAATTTATCTGGCGTGCTCTCTCCGACGAACACAAGCAGAGACACATGAAATAATCAATCTAATTATGTAGCTGTTTTGAGAAATAGAAACAAAGGAAGGTCTTTTTTTGTGTGAGCCACTACAAAGGATTTAACGAAAACCTAACACAGCTGATGAAAATAAACAAAGTGCTAGTAAGCTGTTACAATATCAGAACAAATCAACTTTTACAGGTTTCATAAGCAGCCTAGGCGCAGGTGCCTTTCTCACTGCCCTCCCCCTCTCTAAACCACTTGCCTCAAACCTGATACTGCACCTGTCTCCACCCATCCCCATCCTGCCCCCTCGTGTCCATTCGGGCTCCCTGTAACCCTGTGCCTCGCCGCTCGCTGTGCCTCAATCCACCCTTCCCTCCCGTATCACTCCCCCAGTCTCTCGCTCTTATCTCATCCGCGCTGTATCTTCCAGGGCTGCAGCCCTCCTTCCCTCTCGCCCCCTTCTACACCTCTGCTTCTCTTGCCTCAATCCTACCCTTTCCTAAACGCCTGTCCCACCCCAGCCTCCGCACCGGTCACCACCACCCTTCTCCCTCTATCTCTCTTCAGCACCTTCTCTGCAACCCATTCCCTCACCACTGATTTCGCTTATCCTACCCCCGCTTTCTGTGTGATCTACACTGCCCCTTTCCTCTCACCAGTTCCACGTCCCTGTCTCCCGCCTGCCCTGCTCTTCACCACAAGCTGTATCTTATTCCTCTTTTTCTACCCCTATCTTCTCCAGGATACAAGAGACCATCTACCCTATTGCACATTTTCCGCCTTGTACCACCTTTTCTTTCGTATTCTGCCTGTCTGTCCCTCCCCCGCCCGTTTATATTTCTGCACATGTTTTTCTCCCTATTATAGGTCTGCTCTGCCCATTACCGTCCTGTTCCTCCCTGTCCCCTCCCCTCACTTCCCTATTTGGCCTTCTCTGCTCTCCTGAATGCACAATTTCAGCTCTATCTGGTTCTTTCCCCCCGTACCGCTCTCCCTTCTAGTTTTTCTTGCCCGCTCCCGGTCTGTAAAAGGCACCCACCTTTCTGAGTCACTGCCTCTCCACCTGCCAATGCTCTTCTTCTTGTTTTTCCAGTTTCCGTGTTCTTCCTTCCCTTTCCACGCCTCAAGCACCCCCTCTCATTCGATAGCACACCTCTATCTTTCTCGTATGTTTCCTCTCTCCACCTTTTCTCTAATTTCAATTCATTTTTTTTTATTCTACCTTCTTAATTCCCTTTTATGTTGCAAATATCCCCATTAGCCCCCGCCCCATTTCAAAGCAGCCGCTCATGTCCCTGCCCTTTCCCCTAATTAACTCTCCCCTCCAGATGCCTCTCCTCTCTGCCCCTGAGTTGTGTCCTGCCTCTCTTCTCTGCCCCTGCGTTTTCACCTGCCTCTCCTCTCAGTCCCTGCGTTGTGTCCTGCCTCACCTCTCCCCCCTTGCGTTGTGTCCTGCCTCTCCTCTCTGCCCCTGTGTTGTCTTGCCTCTCCTCTCTGCCTCTGTGTTGTCTTGCCTCTCCTCTCTGCCTCTGCGTTGTGTCTTGCCTCTCCTCTCTGCCCCTGCGTTGTCCTGCCTCTCCTCTCTGCCCCTGTGTTGTCCTGCCTCTCCTCTCTGCCACTGCGTTGTGTCCTTCCTCACCTCTTCCCCCCTTGCATTGTGTCCTGCCTCACCTGTCCCCCCTTGTGTTGTGTCCTGCCTCTCCTCTCTGCCCCTGTGTTGTGTCTTGCCTCTCTTCTCTGCCCCTGCGTTGTGTCTTGCCTCTCCTCTCTGCCCCTGCGTTGTCCTGCCTTTCCTCTCTGCCCCTACGTTGTCCTGCCTCTCCTCTTTGCCCCTGAGTTGTGACCTGCCTCTCCTCTCAGTCCCTGCATTGTGTCCTGCCTCACCTCTCCCCCCTTGCGTTGTGTCCTGCCCCTCCTCTCCGCCCCTGCGTTGTGTCTTGCCTCTCCTCTCTGGCCCTGCATTGTCTTGCCTCTCCTCTCTGCCCCTGCATTGTGTCTTGCTTCTCCTCTCTGTCCCTGCGTTGTCTTGCCTCTCCTCTCTGCCCCTGCGTTGTCCTGCCTCTCCTCTCTGCCCCAGCGTTGTGTCCTGCCTCACCTCTTCCCCCTTGCGTTGTGTCCTGCCTCACCTGTCCCCCCTTGCGTTGTGTCCTGCCTCTCCTCTCTGCCCCTGCGTTGTCACCTGCCTCTCCTCTCTGCCCCTGCGTTGTATCCTGCCTCTCTGCCCCTGCATTATATCCTGCCTCTCTGCCCCTGCGTTGGATCCTGCCTCTCCGCCACTGCGTTGTGTCCTGCCTCTCCGCCCCTGCGTTGTGTCCTGCCTCTCTGCTCCTGCGTTGTGTCCTGCCTCTCCTCCCTGCCCCTGCGTTGTCACCTACCTCTCCTCTCTGCCCCTGCGTTGTGTCCTGCCTCTCCTCTCTGCCCCTACGTTGTGTCCTGCCTCTCCTCTCAGCCTCTGCGTTGTCATCTGCCTCTTCTCTCTGCCCCTGCGTTGTATCCTGCCTCTCCGCCCCTGCATTGTATCCTGCCTCTCTGCCCCTGCGTTGTATCCTGCCTCTCTGCCCCTGCGTTGGATCCTGCCTCCCCGCCCCTGTGTTGTGTCCTGCCTCTCCGCCCCTGTGTTGTGTCCCGCCTCTCTGCTCCTGCGTTGTGTCCTGCCTCTCTTCCCTGCCCCTGCGTTGTCACCTGCCTCTCCTCTCTGCCCCTGCGTTGTATCCTGCCCCTGCATTGTATCCTGCCTCTCCGCCCCTGCGTTGGATCCTGCCTCTCCGCCCCTGCGTTGTCTCCTGCCTCCCCGCCCCTGCGTTGTGTCCTGCCTCTCCTCCCTGCCCCTGCGGTGTCACCTACCTCTCTTCTCTGCCCCTGCGTTGTGTCCTGCCTCTCCTCTCTGCCCCTGCGTTGTGTACTGCCTCTCCTCTCTGCCCCTGCGTTGTCACCTGCCTCTCCTCTCTGCCCCTGCGTTGTATCCTGCCTCTCTGCCCCTGCATTGTATCCTGCCTCTCTGCCCCTGCATTGTATCCTGCCTCTCTGCCCCTGCGTTGGATCCTGCCTCTCCGCCCCTGTGTTGTGTCCTGCCTCTCCGCCCCTGTGTTGTGTCCTGCCTCTCTGCTCCTGCGTTGTGTCCTGCCTCTCTTCCCTGCCCCTGTGTTGTCACCTGCTTCTCCTCTCTGCCCCTGCGTTGTGTCCTGCCTCTCCTCTCCGCCGCTGTGTTGTGTCCTGCCTCTCTGCCCCTGCGTTGTCACCTGCCTCTCCTCTCTGCCCCTGCATTGTCAACTGCCTCTCCTCTCTGCCCCTGCGTTGTGTCCTGCCTCTCCTCTCTGCCCCTGCGTTGTCCTGCCTCTTCTCTCTGTCCCTGCGTTGTCCTGCCTCTCCTCTCCTCTCTGCCCCTACGTTGTAGAAGACCTGGCACACGTTACTTGAGGCACACTGGTGTGGTGGTGTTAAAGACAGAGGCATTGCTTTCAGAGTCTTTGGCTCCTAAGGGGGACCCCAATCACCTGCCAGCTCTTTCACAGGAGCGCAACATTTCCATGCGCCCCCATCTGACCAAAGCTTCCATTCCAGACAACAGACCCCAGTGTCTCACAGAGGATCACACAACACCACACAGACACACACCACACACACACCCCACACACACACCACACACACACACACCACACACACACCACACACACACACACACCACACACACACACACACACCACCACACACATAACACTACATACATAAGACCACACACAACACACCACACACAAACACCACACACACACCACACACACACAAAACACACACACACAACACACACAACACCACACACACACCACACACACATTCACCACCACACACTCACCACCACACACTCACCAGGCACACACACACCACCAGTCGTCGGTGCACACTTTCAACATGCACACACAACAACTTCCATCACTGCACGCTTTCACCAGGAACACACACACACCACCAGCCATCAGTGCACGCTTTCACCAAGCACATACAACACCAGCCGTCATTGCACGCTTTCACCAGGCACACACACCACCAGCCGTCTGTGAGTGAGAATGACTGCAGAGTGAGAGTGACAGCATGAGTGACAGCAGAGTGAGAGTGACTGCAGAGTGAGAGTGACTGCAGAGTGAGAGTGACTGCAGAGTGAGTGATCCAGCGAGAGCAGGGTATGCTTGTGCGCTTACACGGTGCACTGACACACAGGAGCTAAAACAAAGAACAAGTGAACACGTGTCTTGGGAGCTTCATGGAGGCAGTCGGCCCTCTGTGAGGGGAGCAGCAAGGAGGGGACGCCCCAACCAATCAATCCCAACTACTCACAAACTACTGTACGATTACAACACAGGCCAAAGGGCAGAGCTAGGTCTTTTCGCATTACGTAGGGTGAGCAGTGTGTGAGTGTGCAGGGTGAACATTGTGTGAGTTTGTAGGGTGAGCAGTGTGTGAGTGTGTAGGGTGAGCAGTGTGTGAGTGTGTAGGGTGAGCAGTGTGTGAGTGTGTAGGGTGAGCAGTGTGTGGGTGTGTAGGGTGAGCAGTGTGAGAGTGTATAGGATGAGCAGTGTGTGAGTGTGCAGGGTGAACATTGTGTGAGTGTGCAGGGTGAACATTGTGTGAGTGTGCAGGCTGAACAGTGTGTGAGTGTCAGTGTGTGAGTGTGCAGGGTGAACATTGTGTGAGTGTGTAGAGTGAGCAGTGTGTGAGTGTGTAGGGGCAGTGTGTGAGTGTGCAGGGTATGAAAACTTGAACTAAGTCCACCACACACACACACAAGACCACACACATAAGACCACACACACACACCACACACACACACCACACACACACACACACTCTCACACCACACTCTCACCACCACACACTCACCACCACACACTCACCACCACACACTCACCACCACACGCGCAACCACACACACAATCACACACACACACCATCAGCCGTCAGTGCACGCTTTCACCGGGCACAAACACCACCAGCCGTCAGTGCCCGCTTTCACCGGGCACAAACACCACCAGCCATTAGTGCACGCTTTCACCGGGCACAAACACCACCAGCCGTCAGTGCAGGCTTCCACCAGGCACACACCACCAGACGTCAGAGCACGCTTTCACCAAACACACACACACCACCAGCCATCAGTGCACACTTTCACCATGCACACACAACACCAGCCGTCAGTGCGTGCTTTCACCAGGCACACTGGGGATTTGGATTTGGATAAGGATCTGGAGTCTCTGCAGTCGTGGCTTTTGGACAGGCTGAATGATCTAGCCCCTATATTGGCCCCCCGTTCGGGATCTAAACGGGTCTCTGCCCCGTGGTTTACTGGAGCGCTGGTGGCCTCTCGGAGGCAGTGTAAGGTGGCCGAAAAGGGCTTGGCGTGCTCAGTACGACTCTGCCGCCAGGCTCACGTATAAAACCATGGTCAAGGCCTATCATCGGGATATTCTCCTAGAGAAGAAAGGCTATTTTGCCAGGAGGATTGAGGCTGCGGCTAATTCCTGCAAGGAGATCTTCACGATTGTCAGGGAATTTACGGCTCCGCGGTCGAATTCGATCCAGACCGCCCCTTCTGAGCTGTGGGTTTCTGATCTCGCCAACTTTTTCACCACGAAGATAAAGCTGATTCAGGACTCTTTTCCACCAGGGCAGGTTTTAATTTCCCCCTGCTCTGATGTTGAGCCAGCTCCAGCGGTTCCTTTAGGGCCAGTCCTGTCAGACTTTCCGCCTATTTCAGCTTCTTCGTCATTGACACTCATGGCCAATCTTAAATCGGGTTCGCCACTAGACCCGTGTCCGGCCAAATTTCTGGCGAAGATGGCGGCAGTGGTTAACCCGTTGGCGAATCCCCTCCTGAATCCCTCCCTGAGCCGGGGGGTGGTCCCTTCGGCTTGGAAGCAGGCAATGGTCATCCCCTCATTAAGAAGCCTGGTCTTGACCCCGAGGTGTTGGCCAATTATAGGCCCATTTCTCTCCTCCCTGCGTTGGCCAAAATCTTGGAGAAGCATGTGCACAGTGTGCTCTCGAATTTTTGGGAATCGTATGATCTGCTTCACTCCACGCAATCCGGGTTTCGCCCTAATCTTAGTACTGAGACGGCATTGCTGGAGGTCTCTGAAGCCATCAAGGAGACACTGGATTCGGGCGGCAAAGCCATGCTGGTAATGCTTGACCTGTCGGCGGCCTTTGACACCGTCCCCCACGAGGGTCTGCTCGTCAGACTCCATGAGATCGGTCTGAGGGGGACGGTGCTTAGCTGGTTTAGATCATTTCTAGCGGGCCGTCGGCAAACGGTCTGGGCCTCATCCTGTTCGGCTGAGATGCCGCCTTTGGGAGCCGGAGTTCCGCAGGGCTCGGTGCTGAGCCCGACTCTATTTAACATCTTTATGACCCCTTTGGCGGCATTGGCTGAATCTTTTGGGGCCCAGATCGTATCCTATGCCGACGATACCCAGCTCCTCTTTACCTGCAGGAAAGGAGAGGATTTTGATGGAGAGAGTATCAGTGAGTGCCTTGGGGCTGTTTTTGAATGGTTCCAGCTGAACAGCCTCATTTGCAACTCAGATAAATGGGAGGTACTCTTCTTCGGTGGTCAATCGGATCCAGACTGGCAGGAATGGTGGCCCGCTGATATGTCTCCTCCAACTTGCTCGTCTCAGTCGGCTAAGAACCTGGGAATCAGGATAGACAATGGTCTGACTTTAAGATCCCAGATCCTTGCCCTTACTGGCACCTGTTTTGCCCTCCTCAGGACGCTTCGGAAGTTTCTTCCTCTGCTCTCTGAGGAACACAGGAGGACGACGGTACAGGCCTTAATTGGTTCTAGATTGGACTATGCCAACATCCTCTACCTTGGCCTGCCAGAGTACCTCTTGCAACGGCTACAGGTGGTCCAGAATACGGCTGCGCGAGCCATATTTGGCCTTCACAGGCGAGCCAGAGCCTCCGGCCGTTTGCAGTCTCTTCATTGGCTGCCTATCCGGAAGCGGATAGTTTTTAAGGCTTTGACCTTGGCCCATAAGGCTCTCCACGCATCTGGGGCTAAATATTTGCAAAGGAGGCTCGCCTTTTACCATCCGGCTCGATCTCTGAGATCAGAATCGATATTCCTAGCTCTGGTTCCTCGTGTGAAGAAGGCCCGTACTGGAGGGCGCTCCTTTAGGCTGCGGGCCCCACAGCTCTGGAACACTCTGCCTCTCGCATTACGTAGCACCTCGAACCTGTTGGCCTTTAGGAAGGGCCTGAAAACTTGGCTCTTTGCCCTTTAGACTCCCTTTTTTCTTTTAACAGCTCCCATTGTGTTTCTGTGTTGTGTTTGTCTTTCACAGGTTGTCAATAAAGCGCCGGGACACTCTTCTTGAGTAGCCGTGCGCTATAAAAGACAAAATTAACATAACATAACATAACATAACACACACCACCAGCCGGCAGTGCCCGCTTCCACAAGGCACACACACCACCATCCATCAGTCACAATTTCTACAGGCACACACACCACCAGCCATAAGTGCACACATCAATTGTTACCACATCCACAATTAACTATTGTAGCAATCGCAATATGGTGCACTTTACTTTTACACATATTCATCTAAAGCGCAGCATGCCACCTTTGCTACAATTCCAATCCAACCCACATAATTCGACTACACACCACATGCATACACTCCATAACACATGGGTAAAAGACATTGCCATTTACAATGCCATTAGCTCTAACTCAAATAAATCGGAGACCTATTGCATTTCCAATGCTTGTTTCTCATCCATTTGGGTGTCTATGCATATGTTAAATATTAAGCATGCTCGAGCTAGCTTGTTCCGAGCATTTAGATGGCCAAACTTCTTTTTAAGCAGATTAGGAAACCTGTGTCATCGGTGCAAACTGCAGATTAATTGCAAGTCGGAATTAATCACAGCACTGCGTAGGCTCAGCATTTGCAGTCTGCATTCAATCGCAGTCAATCTTTCTCTTGCAAAATTTAACCAATTCTGGGTATAAGAAGAGAAACCAATTTAATATGCCCCTTGTTAATCTAAATTACTTTATATTAAGGAAGGCACGCCCATCCAGTTTTGGTGTAGACGGAGACAATTACTGTTAATGACTCACCTCCAAAACATTATCAGCCTGATTCATGTACGGGCCGTTTTGCGTGGCCCTAATAGCGAATCATAGCGACTCGCTATTGAGGACACGCAAAACGGCATTCATGTAGGAATTGCTAAATCAATAGCAATTCCTACATGTTCTCTATTTGCGAGTAGCAATTTGCTACTCGCAAAAAAAGGAATGACTCCCCATTCATTCCTATGGGCCAAAAGGCCCATAGGAATGAATGGGGAGTATCCCTCATTTGCGAGTAGCAATTTGCTACTCGCAAATCAGATAGCGATTTGAAGGGTGCCAGGGGTGTCCAAAGGACACCCTGTAGCACCCCTAAAATGCACATTTGGACAGGTGTTGCGCACACACATGTCCAAAGGACATGTGTGTGTGCAACATGCAACTTAGAAAAATGCTTTTAAAAGCATTTTTCTGAGTTTTTGCTATTTACCGAGAGGTCTGACCTCTCGGTAAATAGCGGCCCAAAAGTGTAAAATCGCAATTTTTTTTGTGTCATGAATAGCATTTGAGGAATCTCTATTAGAGATTCCTTAAATGCCATTCCTCGCAAATATGCGAATTCTTAAATAGCGATTTTTGCATTTGGGATTGTGAATACCAAATGCAAAAATCGCACTCGCAAAGGGCCAGATTCTCAGAATCTGGCCCTTTTGCGAGCGCTATTAGCTACATGAATCAGGCTGTATGTGAACAGAGTAATTGAGAATGTGCTTCAAATACAGGCAAGCAAATGCATTTTCATCAAGATGAATGGATGGTTGGATGCTCTGGTGATTCACCAGTGGTGAAAGGATACATAGCTGGATGGGTGGGCGAAGAGTTACAGGAGAGTATGTCAGAAAGAATGAGTGGATGTATACATGAATGGATGAGTGCTCCATATGATGGACAAATGAATTGATGATTTTCTAATGAATGGATGCATGGATGGATGGGAAGATGGATGAGTGAATAGGAGAGTCTAGAAGGATGTATGATGTAAACATGGATGAATTACTGGGGAGATGATTCAGTGAATGATGCATTGGTCTTCTGGACTCGCTCCCTACACAAAAATGAGTCCCCAACTTTTGCACCTCACCACTTTGGAATGTCACCAGCCGCCACTGCTTTTAATGCACAACCATTTTCACGCTGGCCCGTTTTCCTTGTGGACGATTGCCTTGCCACAGGACTGGTTGTTTGTAACACGTGTATGCTGCTTTCTACCGCTGTGATTTGTTCACTCCGAAAAGCTGAATTGTTTTTTTAGAAATAACCATGACTGTTATCAATCACTGTTTATAAACGTATTTTCCAATACATATTGTATTTTCACTTGTTCCAAAGACATCACAGGTCAGATGACGTTTGATGCCAATTCCATTACTTTTGTGAAACGAGGCTACTGCTAACGCGGGATTACTGGTTACTAGTTACCTTACCAAATCCCAAACTATGTCGACTGAATCGTTGGTACCTGTCATTGAGTAAAAGGTAATCTTACAATAAATCAATCAATTTAAGAACTTACACCACTCTAAATGACCACTGACCAAATTTTAAGTTTCAAAGATTTAATATAAAGTCAAAGATAACTGAAGATACAAACTTCTCAAAATGAGATTCAAAAGATAAATTGGTATCACTATGAACATGAACTTTTTGAATAGTCTGAGTCTGAAAAACAGAATAATAAGTACAAGCTCAAAAAGCATAAGCGTTGCCAAAATGGATACAAGTTGCAACCTCAAAGTCATTACAGAAAAGAAAATTAAGGTTAATCTATCCCTACACTACACTAAGTGACATCCCTACTTAACAAGATCTTTACCCCTCTAGGTGTCAGCCGTGGTGACTTCCTAAGAAGATCACGCACTTCTCTTTGTCTCTTCTCTGATAATGGGTCTCTCCTGATCAGCCTATCTGCCTACCCATCCGCTTCCTTAGGCTCCCAAAATCATCTGCTCTGCTCTCCTCCCGGGTCTCTTTCCCTAATACCAAATCACATTTCCAAAAGAAACGCCCCTTGGGACGCCCCTCACGTGGTACATCTTTGCGCGGCAAACTCCATGATGGTACTCTTGAAGACCCTCGTTAAAGTTGACCTTGGTTCCCAGGCTTCTTCTCCAGTGCGCTGATACCCCCTGAAATTCCTGGAAACTCCTACAGGCCTGCGCCAAGCGCCACTGAACAAAGCCCCTTTCATTCTAGCTGATTAAGACCCTTGCACCTGCATACAGTCCGTCCTGCAGTGGGCCTCAAATTCCAGACTCCACCATATCTTTGAGTCATAAAACACACTCCAAGCTCTGTGCTGGACACCTCTCGACTTCTTCCTTAACGAGCACATGGTAGTTCAAACGATATGACATTATCAGTTCAGGCCTACTTGATTTACATGAAGCAGGTCCCTGCACTCTTAAAACATTAACTTGATTTAAACAACATTCTTAACTAGCATACGTTTCTAAAACAACACATCTATAAAGCATATATTTCAAACTTAGTTCGATAATACATTTGGAAGAACCACGTCAACCTTGTCTCACATTATTTTAGCAGCACGTTTAGATTTTCTGTGAATTGCCATGAGGCCTACACATTATACTGGTTTTGTAAAGTTCTATTCAACTCTAACATGATTCCTTTAACATGAGAACATGAGGTTTTCATATTCATCCCAAACATTTCTACATTAGTCTCACACAGTTATGATTATTGTTACTTTACTTAAACATTCTATGCATTTTACCACTGAATATAAGACACTCGGTGTATTTCACTTCTAAATATAAACACTCTGGTGCAAAGTACATGTTAACTAACTACGTGCTTGTAAATATGGTACACTTATACATTTTTTTCCAAACTTGTGCTCTCTCAGTCCCCCCTTTGATGACCTTCAGGGGTCATCACCATCAAGACACTAAAAATGTAGAACCCTTCAAAGTGAAGTCATGGCAGTGCCACCTCTTTTCATAGTCTCCAATGCTTTCAGACTCTTGTATTGAGTGTCCTGCATCGCTGTCAACTCTTCCTCCTGTTTCCTCATAGTTCTCTGCAACCTATTTGCTCTATAACATTGATACAAACGCACCAATCCCCACAAAGTGATTACGCAAATCACAATTATGATGATGGGTTTCAGTATGTACCAAACAATACCCTTTCCTAAGTTGGCAAACCAACCTCCAACTTTACCCATTCCATGACCTACTTTCTCCCACACGTTTACTTTTGCCAGGTCCTCAATTTCGTAGTGTATGGCAGTGATGTTTCGTATATACTTCTCTAGAGGTTTTGAATTGTCTGGAATGTAAGTGCAGCATTCCTGGACCTTCAAAGCCTTACAGACTCCTCCCTCTTTAGCTAACAGGACGTCTAAAGCAAGTCGGTTCTGAAGAACCATTGCCCTAATCGATTGCATCTCCCCTTCTATCAGCATCAATGATCTTGCAGTACTGGCAGATAGCCTATCTACGACTGTAGCTAACCTCCTGATCTTAATGTCATTCAGTATCAGTCCTAAGAAAGGGAATGCAGCACCGAGTACATCTCCAACTACTTCTGCTGCACCCAGCCCTCGCTTCCATCTAGTTGGTATTTCTTTCTTTGGCGTGTCTAAATTCTCAACATGATATATTTTAGGGAAGACAACAGCCAGATAGCATGATCCGTACCAATTATCTGGTAACTTCACATAGGCATTTCTTCCACATACAAAATATACATTTGGTATTGCTTGCATCCCTTTCAAAAAGTCCTTAGAATAGTACTCCAATTGAAAGGCATGTTCACAATTGACTTGACCTACATAAAAATTCTCATAATAGGAGTAACTCCTGTGTATGCACAGTTTCCCCCGTTTCTCCTTATCCAAAGCAATTGGACCAATACTACCTTTTCTTTGATGTGCCCTTTCCTCCTTGGTCCAATCTGTTTCCCATTGTCCTGATGCCTTCAAAATCTTCTGTCTCCTGTATCTAGTATCTACCTGTCCTATAAACTTTTTCTCAACTTCTGATTGAAGATGGATGGGCTGTCTGTGAATCCTTGTGGGATTCGACACCATGTTAAAACGCGATCTTCCATTTTAAAAGCAAAAAGATACCTGCTCTCTTCATCCAATGGGATGGAAAAGAAAGCCTGGCAAAGATCTATCACTGTGAACCATTCTGCTTGACATGGTATTTGAAACAATATCACTGAAGGATTCGGTACCACGGGACAACATGAAACGACTATGTTGTTAATTTTTCGTAAATCCTGCACTATCCTGAATTTCCCGCTAGGTTTCTGCAAACCCATAATCGGGGAGTTACAAGGACTACCCACGATTTCTTTCAGTATTCCCTGTTGTATCATTGACTCGATCACAGGTTTTATTCCCGCAATCGTTTCCTGGGACAATTTGTATTGAAGCGTTCTTGGAAACTCAACATTTGGTTTTACCAGAATTTTTACCGGTTCTACCCCTTTAATCAATCCTATATCTTCTCCTGTGAAATCCCACACCTCTGACGCCACTGCATCTCTTAAATCTTGGGGAAGATCTTCTACAGTCAGAGTAGGATATAGTTCTACACAGAATTTTGAATTGGCCACCTTAAAGGTAGCATCATCGTCGGTAGTCTGTACCTCCACTCCTTGTGGGGTGCAGTATATGGTGCAATTCAATTTGCATAACAAATCCCTTCCTAACAGACATACCGGACTCGAGTCACAAACCACAAACTGATGCTCGTTCATGTGGTTTCCTATTTTCACAGACACTGGTTCTGTCAAGGGACTAGTCAGCCTTTTGTTCGCGACTCCTACCACCTGAATAGTTTCCCCTGACATTGGCAAGTCTGGAACCACCGCTGATCTCAGAGTCGAACGAGTAGCCCCAGTATCCACTAAGAACGTAGTGGGACACCCTGCCACTTCTGCCTCAACAAATGGCCCTCTTTGATCCACTTCTAGGACTGCCCCGAGGATACAGTCCTCTTCACTGCTCACACGTTGTCCTGTCAATGGATCAATGTAGTAACACTTTTCTTCCTCGATGAAGAGAGGCATCTGCTTAAAGACCTTACTCCCTGTCGCTACCTTCGGTGGCTGTGGGAACTGGGCCCGTGGGGCCGAAGTCCCCCCTTTGGCCACCTTGCCTCCTGAAACTGTCACCTTTGGAGTTGGGACTTCTTGAACCTGCTCTTCTACTTCTAGCTCTCCAGTTTCGGGGTTAAAGGGACACTCGCGTCGCCAATGCCCCACCTGGTGACACTGATGGCACTTTGTCGTTTTCTTTAAAGTGGCAAAGTCTATCCTAGGTCTCTGCCCTTCTTCATTATCTTTGTTCTGACCGTTTGGTTTTCGTCCCATCCCCTGCTTCTGCTGGCCACCCTTCCCAGCGGACTGCATTTGCACCACCATCAATTTCTCCTTTAGATTCTTGGCTTTAGAATCTATCTCGTCACTACAGTACCTCGCATAACGTAAAATCTCATCTAGTGGTTTGTTCTGCCAACAGATTAAATGTTGCTGTATCATCAAACAAATATCAGGTCTCAACCCCAAGACAAACTTTGACACAAACTGCCCTATATCTTTGGGATCCATTACATCTAGTCCACTGTATTGCTTGAATGTTTTCAATAATCTTTCATAAAACTCGTGAACTGTCTCCTTGGGTTCCTGCCTTGTTCGGTCTATTTTCACCCAATCTATGTCCTGTGGTGGTACCTTATCTTTCAGCCATGCTATTACCCTTTCATACTTTCACATGACAATCTCGGACGGTCCATTAGTCCGAGCATCCCTCACTGGTTCAGTATTTGGCCATTCAACACTAGTCTTGCACGGGGTCCATAAATCAGATGGGACCACCATGTCAAACAACGTGTTCAAATCTATCCACAGTACTTTCGAGATTTTGACAAACCTCTCTACCTGTTTATACCATTCTACTGGATTGTCCCTCAACTTCGGAAATGAGTTGGTAAATGCAGCTAAGTCTCCTCTACTCCAGGGCACATGTACATAATTTCCATTTGATATTTCTCGCAAAGGGAATGCCTCCATCTGCATTACCCTTCCCTCAGGGGTCAACACATTTGTACTTCGCCTAACTGTGCCCTTTTTCGACCACCTTTCTTCCCATTTGTCCAATTCTCTCCACATACCAGCTCTCTTATGTGTGTTTTTAATCCAGTAGTTCTCTTCTCATCTAGATCCTGGTCTGCGTACTGTAATCTGTGGTTACTCTGTAATGCCCTTGTCCTAGATAAATCCACGGCATACCTGTCTGCCAAATCAGTCAGTTTCTCATGAAACGCTCTAGCTTTCCTAGTAATATCCTTTGCCATGAACAATAACTCATCCTGTTCATACAATTCTATCCTTTCCAAAGGTAATGTTCCATCTATTATCTCGTCAACATCTGATTTTAAACTAGTAACATCAAGCCTTTTTGCCTTAATTTCAGCTTTCAAGACACTCAATTTAGCTCCTCCATCCGCATCTCTCCCATCCCAGCTCCGAGATCTACGTTTAGGTATTGGTGAATTATAGGGAGTCCTCCCCTGTTCCCATCTCTCTAGGTCCCATGCCTTTCTATCTTCTCGGGGTGGGTGGTGAAACACTCCTTCATGCCTCCTAGCCTCTCTCTCCCCATCCTGACTAGTTTCACGGGATGCAGGGTAAGATGTTCCATTACTCCCTCTTTCTTCACTACTTCCCTGTGATTCCCGATTATTCGAGGCGTGGCGGGACCTATCGCTGTTCTCCTTTCTCCAATGTTGGACGTTTTCTCCGAGTACATGATGGAGGCACCTAAATCTATTCTGAAAAGCCTGTACCATTTGGTCTCCTCCTTTCTCCCAGAGACGGGACATCTCCTCACACTCTACACTCCTACTATTTTGCTCCCGCTGTTCCCTCTCCTCCGTAGGACGTGTAACTCCTCTATTCTCTTGACTTTGGCCTTCCCGCCCCTGACTGCTTTCGCTGGCCCCACAATGAGATACAGTCCCGTTACCTCTGCTTTCCCATTCTGGTTCCGTTCTCGACCTATTACTCGGGGTTACTGCGGACCCATCCCATTCCCTCAAATCAGCTCTTAATTCTGTATAGGACTTTGGCCGCGGTCCCCTTAGGTCCATCGGTCCTCTCAGACCTCCCTGTCCTGTGTTGGGACCTACAGATGTATCTAATGGGGTGTTCCATGTTACCGAACCTGGCAATTGCTTCCATGCATTTGTCACGTTATTCCTCCTTTCCATCTCGATCCTTTCTCTATCCAATTGCCTCTGTTCTTCCTCTCTATCTCTCTCTGGGTTATAGATCGATACTATAGGTCCTATGGTAACAGGCACTTGAAGAGCATCTGGCAATCCAAAGGACTCAACCCTTTCGGTGGCTGGCGTTTTCTGCACCACAAACCTTCCCATTACACTCTGTGCTGTACTATGTTGAGGTGTCTCCCCACCTTTGATAGGTGTCCATTCCGATATAGGGAGTGGTGTATACCCCTCTATGGCATTCCCATCTTCCCTTGCAAGCCCTCTATCTTCAATTTCCTCAACTCTCGGAGGTGGTCTATCCATTAACAATCTATTTATCAGATTGTCTTCCGACTCGCTTTCCTCGTCTTCTTCCATGAGGTTTCCTCCTCCTGCCACCTCCCTCATCGGATACATTTTTTCCACCTCAATAACCTGTACCCTCCACCGCTTTGCTTCCTCATCCCATTTAGAATCTCGCACTGCTCTTACCGATCGCGTCAGTCTTTGTTGACGCCTGTTCAAATTTCTGTCGTGTGCCGCCCTAATCCATGCATTAAGGGCCTCAAACTGTGTAGGTCTAGGTGAGGGTTTCAATGAGGACATAGTTGCTTTTAGCCGATGTAACACCTCTAACTTAAACGTCCCGTACTTCGGGAACTGCATTTCCTCATTCCCTTCCGTAAGCTTATTCCAAGCCCCAATCCATAATATGGTATGCAGCCCAACATTCGTTGCCATATAATGAGCTGGCGTACCCTCCGGCGGAGCCTCTTCCCCGTAATAATGTTCACTTCGTTTACGTTTAAAAATCCCTTTCAAACACTTAAAACACTTCATGATTTCTCTTTTCTCCGCGTTTGTTTACTTCCTGATGACAATCCACCAATCTCAGCGCCGTTCTTACTAACTGGCCTATCCGTACGCGACTTTCCTCCGACGTCACTCTAGCCGCCCAACCAGAGCGCGGCTCTAGCTAACGTCACACCAACCGCTCAATCACAGCGCGGCTCTAGCCGACGTCACCCGTCCCCCTTCGCAGCAGTTCCCCTCCTTTCTCAGCTCGTCTCCTCGGTCATGCACACGTCCCATTCATACTCTGAAAAATGATTACTTCCGTCCAAGCGATCACCTTTCTTGACTGTACGCCCACAGTCTTTCTCTGTAGTTGTCACCTTAACTTGGCGAAATGTCTTTCCGTTTACTTCCAGACAATCGCCTTCTCTGATAGGTTACTCACACGCAGTAACTTTCGACCAGCGTCCGTTACTCATACACTCTCTCTTACACTCCCCCTATCTTGGATCCACGGCGGTCAATGGTACCTCGTGACCTCCGTACTATGGTCGACAACTACCCTGGATGTTCGATACACCCAAAACCACTTAAGCTCTGGCCTGAACTTAAGATTTTCACCAGTTCACCCGTTTACCAGGTAACCAGTTTACCAGGTTGCGCGCGCCCACAACCTTCTCTCATTCACACTACAGGCATTCAACTCCGCAAGACATTACAATACAAATACAACACAAAACACCGCAATCTGTTCACGCATGACCCTTTTTATACTCACTCTCCGATACTGCTGCTTTTCTCGCACCGCCTGCACCTTTCGGCACACGATTCTTCCGCTGCTCGTCTCTCGACGTCTCGGGGCCTTGGGGTAAACTAACCTCTCTAGATTACCTTCCTCAAGAAGATAACCATCCTCGCTCTGCTACCAACTGCTAACGCGGGATTACTGGTTACTAGTTACCTTACCAAATCCCAAACTATGTCGACTGAATCGTTGGTACCTGTCATTGAGTAAAAGGTAATCTTACAATAAATCAATCAATTTAAGAACTTACACCACTCTAAATGACCACTGACCAAATTTTAAGTTTCAAAGATTTAATATAAAGTCAAAGATAACTGAAGATACAAACTTCTCAAAATGAGATTCAAAAGATAAATTGGTATCACTATGAACATGAACTTTTTGAATAGTCTGAGTCTGAAAAACAGAATAATAAGTACAAGCTCAAAAAGCATAAGCGTTGCCAAAATGGATACAAGTTGCAACCTCAAAGTCATTACAGAAAAGAAAATTAAGGTTAATCTATCCCTACACTACACTAAGTGACATCCCTACTTAACAAGATCTTTACCCCTCTAGGTGTCAGCCGTGGTGACTTCCTAAGAAGATCACGCACTTCTCTTTGTCTCTTCTCTGATAATGGGTCTCTCCTGATCAGCCTATCTGCCTACCCATCCGCTTCCTTAGGCTCCCAAAATCATCTGCTCTGCTCTCCTCCCGGGTCTCTTTCCCTAATACCAAATCACATTTCCAAAAGAAACGCCCCTTGGGACGCCCCTCACGTGGTACATCTTTGCGCGGCAAACTCCATGATGGTACTCTTGAAGACCCTCGTTAAAGTTGACCTTGGTTCCCAGGCTTCTTCTCCAGTGCGCTGATACCCCCTGAAATTCCTGGAAACTCCTACAGGCCTGCGCCAAGCGCCACTGAACAAAGCCCCTTTCATTCTAGCTGATTAAGACCCTTGCACCTGCATACAGTCCGTCCTGCAGTGGGCCTCAAATTCCAGACTCCACCATATCTTTGAGTCATAAAACACACTCCAAGCTCTGTGCTGGACACCTCTCGACTTCTTCCTTAACGAGCACATGGTAGTTCAAACGATATGACATTATCAGTTCAGGCCTACTTGATTTACATGAAGCAGGTCCCTGCACTCTTAAAACATTAACTTGATTTAAACAACATTCTTAACTAGCATACGTTTCTAAAACAACACATCTATAAAGCATATATTTCAAACTTAGTTCGATAATACATTTGGAAGAACCACGTCAACCTTGTCTCACATTATTTTAGCAGCACGTTTAGATTTTCTGTGAATTGCCATGAGGCCTACACATTATACTGGTTTTGTAAAGTTCTATTCAACTCTAACATGATTCCTTTAACATGAGAACATGAGGTTTTCATATTCATCCCAAACATTTCTACATTAGTCTCACACAGTTATGATTATTGTTACTTTACTTAAACATTCTATGCATTTTACCACTGAATATAAGACACTCGGTGTATTTCACTTCTAAATATAAACACTCTGGTGCAAAGTACATGTTAACTAACTACGTGCTTGTAAATATGGTACACTTATACATTTTTTTTCAAACTTGTGCTCTCTCACTACCATAGGGCGTCATTGAGTAAACAATGGCTTCCAAGTTTCTTTTCACTGCTCTCGTCTCCTTTTAAATACCGAAATTAAGTAATCGTAATCCAGTCCAGGAGACACCCTTCGACGCTGTCTGCCTCTGATTGGCCACCTCCCTGCACCATTTCTCACATTCAGCATTTGTTTTTTTGGAATCTTGGCAACTTCCCCAGGAGAATGGATGGGCACTGCATATTTCTACATTATTTTTAAATATGAACAGTAAATAGTGCTGTTGAGAAACTGGCTGCTCTGATTAATTTCCAAACAAAGAACACGTGGAACGCACCCGAGGGCAGACATCATCGGATGAGTTAATAAAAACCACCACTGTTTGAAGAGTTCAAAGTGCACGACTTTCATCCAACCAAAATGCATACATCAAGAGGTCATGGACATGGAAAATGTTTCAAAGACTCCCAGTTTAATACCACAAGAGAGATTTTTTTAAAGATAAATAATAAAAAAATCTGTTTATCTTTGTTGGCCTGTACGTCTCTTTTAAATGACAGAACTCCAAGGGACTTGTCTAAACAATTATTGCGAAGGGTTGACACTCGCTTCAGACGCCCTATGTTGATCTATAGAATATCACGATATTCATGACTGAAAAAACAACTCTGATTAGAATGTCTGGAATGCACGTCACAGGGCCAGAAGTTATACGTCTTGAGAGCGGGCTGACGCCCGCCTCGGGCGATCACAGTGACTGCAAGGGATGACGGGGAAGGCTTGAGATACCGCGGGTGAGCTATCTGTACTCTGAGGATCAACTTTTTCTACAAACAGTCGCAATCTCTGTGTTTTTAAAGCCCACGCTAGATTGATGTGTTTTGTGGGAAAGAGTACATCGTCAGTCTTTCCACTGCCTCTGCCAGAAATGAACAATTCTGGAGGTGTGGAGAATCTGCGAATCACAGCACGGTAAACAGTTACCAATTTCAAGCATCACTGCAGCGGATTCCTGAAGTGAAAAAATGCGAGCTCTGTTGCAAGGAGACGTCATTTTAATGGCTGACATGCCACGATTAAAACCATATGAGCCCATTTATGAAAAGTGAAATTCAGTAAAGCAAAAACGAATCGGAAATATCATGTTAATGCCTACCTTAGCCCCCTGTTTAACTGATAAGGCTATATGCTTGACAGGAGACTGAAAGGGCTGGTGAAGCATAGAGGAATGAAACGATGATGAAAATAAACAGTAACAAGGAGGGATGTCATACTTGCTGCTCAGCCAGTGTGAGTGTGGTGAGGAATGTTGAATGAGTGATGATGCAGTGGAATGTTGGATAAGTGAGGTTGCAGTTGGTGTATGGGCTGCTCCTGGTGGGGCTCACTGTAGTTCTACCTCTGAACTTACCAACATAATAAATACCACTTAAAGATATCTTGGAGTTGGATTAACGTTCATTCGCAACATTTTCGGCGACAATTTTTAAAAGACGATGATGGTTTTAACAAAAATAACTTGCGTGTGTGTAATGAAGCAATGGAATCAGGAAGTATATACAAATTCTCATTTATTTAAGTGCCATAAAAGGACCCACTGGTGCAAGAGCTAAAGCGTCCAGCAAAGGAAAACATCAACCGCTTCTGCTGGCATTCAAACTAAAGCTCCTGCATCAGTGAATTCCAAATTACATATTCAAGTTCCATATGACAAGCACAATAGTGAGAATACATATACAACTCTAAATTCTAAAATAAACAAGAAAGAAAGACACAATTACAACATGTATCTTTTCACAACAAAATAAACAAAGTTATTCCAAAATATATTCATCAAACTTCTTTGGTATCTTGGTACTTTTCTTCTGTAAGACAACACTATCCTCAACAGAGCAGTCAGCACACTCTTCCACAGTAGATTCCAATTAATGTGCATCAGGAATAGTGATACTTCAATCCCTAATACAATTTTGAGGAGAAACACTCAGAATCAATGGCCCTTTCTACTTTGTAGGGAAGAGTAAACTTAGATAAACCTTTACATGCCAATGTAGGTTTGATAATTCGTACCCAGTTACCAATTTTCACACTCTTACTTTTGGTTTTGTGACATATGTCATGGTAAGACTTACTACAAATACAAGAATCAGTTATATTCCTTCTAGCTTTGGCAATAGAAGTTTCAAAAGTGTCCCCTTCAACATTCTTCTTGAAGAAAGGCATCAACAAAGACTTGACCTGTCTACCTCTCATCAAAAAATATGGAGACACTCCTGTGCATGCATTAGGAGTTATGTGATAACGCCAAACTTTTTCTTTTAAAAAATCAAAAACATCCAGATTGCTCTCCAATGCAGCTTGGATCCCTTCCTTTATAAACATGTTGGCCCTTTCAACTTGACCATTGGAATGAGGGCAATACAATAGAGCCCTCTCAGAACGCATGCCAAATTTAGCTTTGCATCTTACTAGAAAGGAATTGCACCCCATTGTCTGACATAAGAGAAATAGGCGCACCCTCAATTCTAAACATATGTTCCAAAAATAATATAACCTCATCAGTGACAGAATGCTCCAAAAAGTGTAACACAACCATTTGGAAAAGTTGTCAATGAGAACAATCAAGAAAATCTTCTCCCTGCCCAAACACTCACGCAGACCTGAAAAATCAATAGAAACTTTCTCCCAAGGTCCCTTAGGTGCATCCTGAATAGCCAAAGGTTCAATTGAGACTTTTCAATGTTTGTCATACAGAACAGTTGTCCAGAAACCGCTCAACACAAGCATCCATACCTGGTCACCAGTAGTGAATTTTGCACAATTTTATTGTTCCAGACACACCAGGGTGCCCAGGCAGGTAGTAGCAAAATGAATCCACTGAAGAATAAAAATTTATCAAAAGCGCAGTGGGTCAGCACTGAAAACAACACGTCACCATTGTAATGAAGCTATGGAGTCAGGAAGTATATACAAATACTCATTTATTTAAGTGCCATAAAAGGACCCACTGGTACAAGATCTAAAGCGTCCAGCAGGGCCAAACTCCAACCTCCTCTGCTGGCATTCAAACTAATGCTCATGCATCAGTGAATTCCAAATTACATATTCAAGTTCCACATGACAAGCACAATAGTGAGAATTCATATAAAACTCAAAATTCTAAAATATACAAGAAAGAAAGACACAATTACCACAGGGTGCTACCTTAATGAACTGGTACTATGAATCCTAAAGTAACTAGAAACTGAAGAAGCGTAACTGGAAGAAGCCACTCTTGCAACTAAGTTTTACACAGCTAGCTGGCAGCCCTGGGCCCCACCAGTGACCTTGAGACCGATCGGCCCCAACCCGGGTGTGCCAGTTTTTGCTGTGTCTTCATACCCTTTCTGGAATGGAGTTGAGGTGATTCAAGCTGTTCCACATGTAAGAAGAGTCCCTGTGTCCGTGTTTTGAGGTAACATTTGGAAGAGGAGCCCATGTTGTGAAGTGGAGCAGCAACAACTGCATGTAATCTCCAGAGTCCTTGTTTGGAAGTGTCAAAAGGAGGAGGAGTTCCCTTGGTTCATGCTGGGAAGTGAGTCAAGGGAGGAGTGTTCCCAGAGTCCGCGTTGAGTGATGTTGCAAATGGGGGGAGTCCTCTCAGTGCGTGAAGTGAGAGACACAGGAAGCTCTGACCCGTAACTGCCTGGCTGTCTGATGTTTACTGTTAATGGTGTTGATCTGCGCCTGAGGCGTGGAGCTCACTCTCTGCCTTCCTGTGTGATACACTGCTTCATTTGTGTGCGGTCTCCAGTCACCCGAGACACCTCAAGTTATTAGTGGAAATTTCGTTTGCTCAGCGGCATGTGAGGCCCGCTGTGTTGATGTGTCTACCTGTGCACTCCTGGCGCTTCTAAGAAAGGACCGCAGTTGATCTACACAATCCTCCCTAAGTCAGTGAGGTCCTTTACTGTTACTGCTAAAGTTTAATGAAGTGGGACATGGACTCGGTCTCGGGTGATGTGTTGTGTGTTTTGGACTATGGCGGTGAAAGTTCGGTGATCTAAATTTCAAACAAGAATTTAAAATGAATTGGCACGCTCACTCACCCCAATGGTTATCCCTCGTGCGTCAGGTCTTCGTCATCAGCAGCTCGTGGTATGGTGAGGAGCCCTGGAACATGACGCTGCACAGCACGTACGTGCCAGGAGCCACCCGGGACGCTCCTAGCGTACGTAATGTCTACGTACTGCCATCTTTCTCCAGGTGATTCTGGAGAGTTCAGCTGTTCTTCAATTCCTCTCACGCCGACAAACGCACTTTTGTCTGAAAGTGCCGTCGAGCTTGCGGTCTTGGCGTAGCCCGGTAAATCTGGTGAGGACTGTGTTTGTTTCTTAAAAGACTCCGAAGTAACATTTTCTGTTTTTTTCTGGGTCATTTTCTCTGCAGTGTTCTCTTCCCCTGAGGAAATGTTCGGGTAGTGAATTTTCTAATGCAGGGTTGGTATATTAGCACATCTTGGAACTCTGGCACTATGTTAGCCAAATGTGGCACAACTTTCCCTCTTTGTTGTTTTGGGAAAGGAAAATTGTAAACTTCATGGAGGGTGTGCTTTAAAAAGGGAAAAAATCAGCTCATTAAAAAAAATGCAAATTTCATGTTTTCATGCTTCGCTGAAAATGTGTTAATCCTGTTAGTGTTAGTGTAAACCACATATGATGCTGTGTATTTGGAAGCTTACAGTCAAAGTGTTTGTTCAGATTAAGTGTTGTGTGTGCTCTGGGTTTCCACCATGGCGTTGTTGTGGTGTAAGTATATCCCTCACGGTCAGTGGTGTGAGTGTGTGATGATTTTTAAGTGCGAAGATTCTTGGGTTAGCCCACTGTTGTTGTTGTAGGCGTGGGTTGATTTCTTAGAATCACCCTATTAGGTGTGGTGTTTGAGTTGACAGGGGAAGAGTCTCTCAAGTTCACCACCCTTTTTGATGGTGGTTGACTTTTTGAAACACCAACTGGTATTGGTCTTCCTTCCACTCTTGTGTGGTTGCGGCATGGATTTAATAGTGTTTTTGTGCACTTATTTTGGTGTTCCCGCCCACCCTTGTGTGGTTGCCGCATTGTTTCACTATAGTGTATTTGTGCACTTATGTTGGCTTTTCTTCCACTCTTGTGTGGTTGCGGCATTGTTTCACTATAGCGTATTTGTGCACTTATGTTGGTGTTCCTTCCACTCTTGTGTGGTTGCGGCATTATTTTTCTTGGTGTTTTTGTGCATTTTTGTTTTGTTGTGGGGTGGTTACTACTGCAGCGTTTTGGTTTGGTTCCCTGTGTGTTCATGTCCATCCCAGCCTGGCCAGCTGGTATGTTTCTGACATAAGGGGTTTGGTTGGTTATGTGTGGTGTAGTTGAAGGCAAGCTTGTTTGGTTTTTGAGGAAAGGTAGAAGATTTGTTTGTTTTCCTGAGAAAGGGAGAGAATGTCTGTATGTGTAGTCTTTTTGCTTTCTTATAGACAGTTTTCACTTTGTCTAGTTTGTTGTTTTCTTAAATGTGAGTACATGGGTGGGAATTGTCCAATTTCCATCATTTTGTACCTTTTGTTAACATGCAAGCAATTTGTTACATTTTCCTGTGCTTTCTTTGCATTTTTTGTTTACTTGCATGCCCATTGTACTGTCCTATATTTGATTTTTATCTTTTTGCCCTCAGTCATCATCAGGCGGTTGAAATGGTTTCTCATGTTATTTCTATTCATGTGCATGTTACCGGTGTATACTTTTTCTTGAACCATTGCATTGTGTTTTTGTTTACTGTAAAGAAGAGGTATGTGTCATACTTTCTGCTCAGCCAGTGTGAGTGTGGTGTGGAATGTTGAATGAGTGATGATGCAATGGAATGTTGGATGAGTGAAGTTGGCAGTTGGTGAATGGGCTGAGCAGCAAGAGGCTGCCCCTGGTGGGGTTCACTGTAGTTCTACCTCTGAACTTACCAACATAATAAATACCACTTAAAGATATCTTGGAGTTGGATCAACGTTCATTCACAACAAGGGGTCTGGAGAGTGTGGCATTTTCAAATATCATAGCTGGGAGTGCCAGTGCTTAATTTGTAAAGGAATAAATGGTGTGCTGTTGTACATGATTAGTTTCCTCGTCAATTTATTCCCTGTATGTTAAGCCTTCCTTAGTGATTCCTTTTTCCTTCTCTTCTAGAATACCTGTGTGTATTCTAGCATGTTTGTTTCATGATTCCATATTTGTCAGTTACTTGTCTGGTCAGCTCACAAGGTTTTCATTTGGCTGTTGTCTTAAATAAAATCCACTTTATCTTACCTGGAGAAGGCATCAAGCTGCCTGTTATTTCTTTAACAATTTTGGCGACGATCGGTGTTGGAGCTGATCAGATGAGTTGAAGATAAGCCAATGCCATTTCCATCGATTCCAGCTTGACGTACATGCAGCCTAGCGATGAACACTTCGGACCATTTCTTCTATGGTGGTCCATAAATTTGATACATGCTACGATCAAATTAGCTGTATCGGTGAGTTTGAAGAAGACGAGGTTCCCTCATGAGTAACGTCATCATGTACAACCATGAGTTACTCCTGGCACTATTCAAGTTGTTCAACGTGCACGTTATTACAGCACGCACCCCAGCCATCGTAAGAAAGTTAATTTTCATTCTCCACGGGTCAACAGTGCCATCATACGAGAGGTACTTCATGACGTTTAAGTCTTTTCAGCCATTTTGAAGAGCGAATCTGCCGTGCAGCTTTCTTTCAAGTCGGCGTTGCAGTTTACATGTTTTTACGTCATCATGCAACGTAAGTCGGCCATTTTGAAAGGCCAACATTTCTAACTCTGCAGTGCACGCTAAACATTCCAGCTTACAACTATTCACCTCATCACGTTACGCTTGTTGGCCATTTCGAAGGTTAATCTTCAACTTAATAGTGCGCTTTCTCGCTTTCAGCAAAGCGATCATAGTGACGAAAAGCCGTCAACACGGTTTACCACTCTGCGAGTACCCCAGTGACACGCACATCACTAGCGTGTCCATTCAACCGGTTAGTGTGAACCACACAACCTCAGTTGTGCAGTCTTTGTTACATGCACGTATTTATTTTATTTGTCTTCAGAACAAAATTCTCTGGTCATGCGTCTACTGTCATACCGCATGAAATAGCGGTCAACGTGAAGTCACGCGCACATCATAGGTATTTGTGACATCTTCTTTAAATACATTTTTCATTGTGATGTGCACACCTATAAGATAAACTTGCTATTCAGTTTTTTTTATTTCTTATTGTCATCTTTTAACCTTTTATTGTATGCTTTACCGTTACACCTAGTCATGTCTAGTCAACATATTACAGTTGCTTTGCCAGCTTAATTTTTAAGCGAACCTGGCACCCCTTTGATACCTTGGGAAGATTGAATTGTAATTTTTGATAACTACCTGGATGCCTTAGACGGACAAGACTTTTCTGCAAAACGGAAAAAAACGTTGTTACTAAGTTCATTAGGAAAAGAAGGCCTGCGTGTTTTTAGGTTTTTACCAAAAGCCTTACAAGCAAATGGCCAACCAATGCCAGATGAATACAAGGAGGCAATATGTAGACTAGAAGTAAGATATGCAAAAGAAGAACATTTTGTGATGAATCGCTATACATTTTATACTCACCGACAACGTAGTGAAGAGTCTATAGACGAATTTGTTGCAAGACTGAGGGAACTTTCTGTTAAATGCAATTTTGAGGCCATGACAGACGAATTAATTAGGGACCAGCTAATAGTACAATGTAACAACAGAAAAATTCAAGAAAGGTAGGCAGCCAAGAATCCCACATTGAAAGTTGTCATTGATTTAGCTAAAGTAATAGAGCAATCTGAGTGTTGCATGAAAGAGTTACAGAAACACAGTATTAATCAAGAGATATCTGAGGTTTCTGAAAAAATGTTTTGGAAGCGAGCAAACAATGTGAAGATGATTCCATAGCTTTACTAAGGAAGGAAAATAGGTAGTTTAACAAAAATATTTTTTTTACAAGGGGACCGAACAAATTTTGTTCAAGATGTTATTTAGCTTCCAACAAAGAATGTTTAAAATGTGGTCGCCTTGGTCATTTTTCCAAAATGTGCAAAGGGAACACTCGATCTAAAGTAGCAGTAGTACAAGAAAGTCCAACAGAGAAGGATAGACTTCGGGTGATTGTTGATAATGATGTTAGTTCTGTTAATGAAAAGCGAGAAAATATAAACCCAAAGCGCTATTTCGAATCGATGGGCAGCAAGTATCCATTATGGTGGATACGGGGTCTAGATACACTGTAATTCGAAAAACAATGTTTGATAAAGAGTGGGGTGAGAAACCTTTAAAGGCATAGTGATATTTCACTGGCAGGTTACCATAGAGAGTTTATAGATTTATTAGGTTTCTTCGAAGCCCAAATTGTCTTCTCAAATAGGTCGACAAGAGGGAAAATGTACGTTGCAGTGGATGGACCTCCTCTCTTAGGGTGGATCCACCAATACAATCTTCATATTATTGTAAACCCTAGGGCTCTAAGTCATGGTAGTTGATGATGTAACACTTGAGGACCTACTTTAAGAGGCTAGTACTGTTTTTAGGTTTGAGTTAGGTGAACCTAAAGGCTATTTTCACAAGATATTGTTAAAAAAGATGCATTACCAGTGCAACACAAACTCAGAAGAATTCCTTTAGTAGTTTGAAATTAGGTAAAGTCTCTTATAGATGAAATGTTACTAGGTGGAATGATTAAACCTGTTGAAGCATCTAGTTGGGTGTCTCCAGTAGTAGTTACTAAAAAAGCTTATGGCAAGATTAGGTTCTGTGTGGACTTAAGGTCCTTAAATAACTGTGTTGTTGCAGACACTTTCCCCATACCAAATATTGGTGAGTTACTTTCCGCATTAAAAGATGCGAACAAAAATTCAAAACTTGGATCTTAAAAGTTGATACCACCAGATAAGATTGGGTCTCAACATTTTGTTCACATCCCCACAGGCCACTATCAAAAGCTGGGGTGCCAATGCCAAGGCTGTCTAGTCTTGAGGTGATGTGTCGATTGCTTACTGCAAGGAGGGGTGATGTGTCGAATTCCGGTCCCTTGGCATCAATTCCTTACTGCTGGGCTACGTTGATGAAGAACTTGGTGCACAGGTGTAATCAGTCAAAAATTCTGATACACTGGGTCAATCCGATGGCATTAAAACAGGTGCTGTGTTGATTTTCCATCCGTGAAGTCTTTGATGGCCTTGGGCCTCCCTAACAGAAGGCCAGCAAACACAAGCCCTTAGAGAACACTTGCAAACATGATACAGAAAGCAAAGTCCAATCCTTTCACTGCTCAAGACAGAAGTCGAAATCAGGAGACCAGTACAACACAGCAACAAGCAGAATTGTAGCTCCCCTCCTACAGCTCCTTCAGCTCTTATTCTTGCCAGAATCTCCTCTTAGTCCAGATGGGTTCTGAAGTTATGGTGTAATAACCCCAGTACTTATGCCAGTTGCTGCCTTTGAAGTAGGCACATTTCAAAGTAAAGTCTTTGTAGTGCATAAGACCCTGCCTTTCCCTGACCTCGGTTTAGACAGACTACAGGGCGGTGTAGACAGCTTTGTCTGAGGACAGGCACAGCCCTATTTAGGTGTGAGTGATAACACCCCCACCACTCTAGCTAGGAAGACCCATCAGCCTGGTGATGGACCATTAGGATATGCAGGGCACATCTCCAGCTTTTTTGGGTCATTGTCTAGAGTGAATGAACAAACAGCCCAACTATCCCCCTCCCTCAGATATGGACTCAATAGGCAGGTAGAGGAACATAATTATAAAGCAAGATAGTGTCCACTTTCTCAAAGTGGCATTTTCAAACACGCAATTTAAAAACCATCTTCACTAAAAGATGTATTTTTAAATTGTGAGTTCAGGGACCCCAAACTCAAAATCTCTATCTCTTCCCAATTGTAAGTTAGACTTTTAAGAGGTTACAAAGCAGCTTCAATAGTAACCTATGGGAGAGGTAGTACTTACAATAGTGAACATTGGCAATATTTCACTATCAGGACATGTAAAACACACCAGTACATGTCTTACCTTTCACACACACAGCACCCTGCCAATGGAGCTACCTTGGGTGTAACGTAGGGACGCCGTACATGTAGTAAAATTGAAGGTTTGGGCCTAGCAAGTGGGTGTACTTTCCAGGTTGACTTGGCAGTTCATATCTGCACATACAGACACTGCAGTGGCAGGTCTAAGATGTGGTTGCAGGGCTACTCATGTGGGTGACATAATCAGTGCTGCAGGCCCACTAGTAGCATTTGCATTGCATGCCCTGGGTACACACAGTGCTCTTTACTAGGGATTTACCAGTAAATCAGATATGCAAATCATTGATAACCAATAATAATCATAATTTATACCAGAGAGCATAAGCACTTCAGCACTGATCAATAGTGGTAAAGTACTCAGAGTCCTGAAGCCAACAAAAACAGGTCAGAAAAAATAGGAGGACGAAGGCAAAACTTTGGTGATAACCCTGCAAAAAGGGCCAGGTCCAACACAACCAGGGTAGACTAATCAATACCTGAAGGACATCCCTGCTTGGGGTGATAGAACCTGGACCCTTGCCTCCAACAGCAGGGGCACATTCCAGTCCTATGCCTCTCTGAACCCAGTTGGATCCTTCTGTCCATACTCTCAGGGCCCACTAAGCTAGCCAATGGGGAATCCTTCTCCTCACCTGCAGATCCCATCTGTGGAGCACCTAACCTTACTTTGCACACAGGTGTTTCCCAGTCCGGAGACAGTACCACCAAGGTCAACACAGTGGTGTGGCCCATCCCACCCCCAGGGTGGGAGACCTGTCCCCAACCCAAGGGCAACTCTGTGCACTAGGACAGCAATTCAAAGTGGATACTGACAACTGTCAGGGATGAAATCCAGGCCCCTGGACTTTCAGGGCTCTCTAACCTTTGTGGTCTCTAAGAGTAGGGGGTGGTAGCTCTGACTGACAGGCAACCTTTGTCCACTCTCCCTCTCACCAGTTCAGGGGTGGTAACCTGAGACTGGTACTCCAGCCCAAGGTTTGTACCCTGAGGCTGACCAGGAGATGGAAGTGGGCTCTCCCACACCCGGTCCTTCCTTCTGGGGTCCTGTACCTTCCGCTGTGTGAGAGGTAGTCCAAGACTCTAGAACTACCAGGGCAGTTGTGACAAGTGTCCTGCACAATTCTTCCACCGGTTTAGGGGTGCTAACCTGCAACTGATCCCCCAACCCAGGGTCTGTACCCTTAGGCTGAGAAGGTGCCTAGCAAGCCAGGACTTCTGGGGGAATGCATTCACCACCCCCCAAAGGAAACACTAACTGTGAAGTCAGTCCTGGGGTGCTCTGACCTCGAAGCTGGCACACCCTGACCCACTGGTCCTCCCCTAGGGACTGTCTCCCCTTTCACCACTCCATCTGGACCTTCCATTCTGGAGTGATGCTGCCAGACACCAGAACTGGTGGAACACTGTGACAGACACCCCCCTCCAGCTCTCCTGACACTATTGGGGACCTCCCCGTACAGACTAAGCCCCCCCCCCTTGGTGTTACCTCTGGGAATCGTCCAGACTCTGGGACTGGGTTTTGGGCAACCTGGGTCTCTGCCCACTCCCACCTCTCCTCCTATCCTGAGAAGTGTGAGAAGTGAACCTCCCCCACCTCTCTTGGTTGTGGAAAACCTGAGCCACCCCCTTGTAGATCACTCCCAAAAGCCTCTTCAGACCCTCTGGCATCCACTAAAAGGGTTGTCTCCAGTGCAAGCTTCCTGGGGTCAGAGAACTCACACTCCACCGGGTGTTGGCACAGCTCTGGAAAACCATAACTGAACATATGCCCTCCAGCACTCAAATTGTACAGCCGCTCACATGTGTTAACCATACTACGCACCACATTATCCTCCTGAGACTGGTGATATAGTATCTGACTGTCCCTGAAACTCAATCACACTCTTCCTATTTGTCTTCATACTTCCTTATCAGGGCTTCTACCATGGGGGACCCATCTCCCTGCCGCTCTCTTCTAGAGTCAGTAGAGTGTCCCTCCCACCACTAGGAATATGACTCCCTGTGCCAGTTACCCAATCCACCTCAAGGGCCCTGTGCACCTCTGGAGCTACCTCATAAACCTGAACCCCCTGGTACATGCCACTACCCCTCCTTGAAGTCAGGCACCAAGTCTCTTGGTATGTAAACCTTTTCTGCAGTACTGGACATTACATGTTCACTGTCACCATCTGACCTGGACCAACTTCAGCTCATGAGCAAAAAAGCATTTTTCTTCTTTCCATCTCCAAAACATTCTCTCTTTCCTGCTCCAACTGGAATTTCATAAGCTCTAACTCAAGCTTCCTGGCTCTCTGTCTAAGCTCCAGAGACAGGCCTAGAGAGCAAACACTGCTGTCAGCAGTATTTCTAGCCGGGGACTCCCTTTCTGTAGGCTCCCCTCTCTCCTCTGGAGCCTCTGCAAAATAATTTTTCTACTCCTTGGCATCCATCTAAGGGCCACTGCTCTCTTGGGCCTCTGGCTGGGGTTCCTCCCCTTCAGATTCCTTCTCAGAATCATCTAATAATGTTGATACCCAGCATGCTTCCTCATAACAAAACAGGGCTGCCTCAAGAACCCGCCTTGGGGACAGGGTTGGATTGGGATAAAAAATCAGCCCGGGCACACCAAAAAAAAGTGGCCCACATTTGCGTATTGCCTTCCCGCAAGACACTGCTTCAGCGAAGTTTTATGGAAAAAAAAGGGGTGGGGGCATATTTTATTAACTTCACTTAGATTTTAAAAAATGCACAGATTAGTTCACACTGCTGAGCCACACATGAATGCTCTTCTGCTCAGGCCCCCCTGCCCTGGTTCAATGAGCATACATTAATGGGCCGGCCCAGCGAGAGAAAGGGAGTGATACCTCCACGATCTGCCTCTAGAAAGGCCACGCAGGCACCCACTGGGCCGCTGGCAGCATCCTAACAGCACAGACAGCCCCCAGGCTGCCCAAAAAAGCAGCCCACAGCTGGAACTCGGCTACCGGCCCTTTGGCCATTTCCAGAGTGCCCGCGATATAAATCCGACCCTGCTTGGGGATCTCCTCTTCACAGCCAGCCCCTCTCCAAGCAGAAACCCTTCAGCTCCTTCATCATATTGATATCTAGGTGCCAGAAATTAATTTCTATTCTGTCAAGGTTTCCCAGATGCAACAACCATAAAGAGTTCCAATTTGATCAAGATAAAGCAGGAGTACAATTTGAACAACCATTTGCAGTGCAATCGGTCTCGCCCTTGGAACCTTATAATTTTTTAAGCTATGCAGTACATTATCCTGGGTGCTAAGAATTAAGAAACGTAAGAAAGACATCGGCAATACTAGAGTCTGCACAGACTGCAGCAACAGAACACAAAGTTCGAGAACATGCCCAGTTGGATCACTAAATTGAGTCCTTCCAAATCAAAGAAACATACAATTACATTTAATTATTGGTCTGTCATGTTCTGATTTCTATTTGGAACACATGTGCCTACTGCTAGCAGATGTGTGCAGAAAGAAACTTTGAAATGCAACTGCTTGCTGTGCCCTCTGCATGATGCGCTACACATTTGTCTGTTTTTGTAAAATATGCACTTGCAGAGCAGGTAATCTGACGAGCATGTTGTACATTTCGGAATTATGGAATACACATTTTTCTGATTGTTTTCCATAACAATAAGCTTCTCAAATAAATGCCTGCCCCACAAATAAAGCCCCTGACTGTTTGCCTATGGGAAAAACCAAGTATTTCATTCTCTACAGAGTCTTCACTAAGCATGCAAGGAGGTTTAAAATTATAACTACAAGTGCAGGTATTCAAGATAGGGGCTTAAGCCCAACGGTTGAAAAATCAAGTCCAAAAAAAACACATAAGCCTTGGGGTGATTGCTCTGCAGAACAGGGTATTAAAAATCTATTATTTACTTTCGGCATTACAAATAAAGGTCACACTTTCACAATGACAGACACTTGAAAGCTATGCCTAATAAATATTACACCTAACTGAAAAACAACCTAGAGGCATTTTTAATACTGTCATACATTAAACTGCTTGTTTAAAAGGCGTTGTGATTAGTATCTTTAATACTAATCTGCTACATGTTGTACAGATTAGAAAGACCTGGAAGCACTCTGTCAATTTCACCTACGGAAAGTGGACAATTGCCTGAGTGGAGAAAGGTTGTTTGCTGAGCAAAGCAGCCATCCTCAAATCTAGTTTTTAGCAGGGGCGGTGGGTGACATTTGAAAGTGGTGGGGCGCAAAGTGATTTGCATAGAGCACCGCAGCGAGCGAGCGCAGCGAGCGAGCCCGAACCCCAAAAGGGGGGTTTGGGGGGATAACCCCCCCCAAGAAAATTTTGAAAAAAACGAAGAAAAATCGTGCATTTTCAAGCAAATTTGAGAAAGCAGGAAGGTTAATAAAGCAATTGTGAAAGTGCAGTTATTACATTAATAGATGGCATAACATAGGTAGCTGCATATTCAGTATAACCACAGAGCTTCATACATTCACACTTGTAAAAGTCTCTAATGTGAGCCATGATGTCTTGCCTAAGGTGCAAACTGGACTGATTAAGGTAATGCATTTTAAATATAAAATGGAAATGTGAAAGGAGTGTGTAGGAAGACTTCATGGACATTGTTGGTAATTTAAACACCATTATTCAGCTCATGGATATCTTCTAATAGTTATGCGCGGCAGCTTGCCTCTCTAAGGGCATAAAAATCCTCTGAAACATCACACATGATGCATTCTAATATGTTACAAGTCATGCACTAGGCTGCCTTTTTAAGTACATTAAGCACGTACAGGGATATTATTACAGAGTAAAAATATTTGATGTAAACAAGGGAGTAGCCAGAAAAAGAAAATATGCCCCAGACCGGCTTCGAGGGAGAGCTCCCCCTGAGGGAGTTCTAAAACATATTTCCTGCCCCATCACCCTTTGCATAACTTCAACACTCTGAAACACGTCGCTTCATAAACATGGGCAAGAAACTTGATGGAGCTGTGAGGTCCTGCGACAAAAGCAGCGTTACTCTTCCTATAAGCCGGGAAGCTTAGTGTTCCTGAATGACATGCATACATGTGTACCTAAAGTTGTGATGTACCCGTAAATAAAACAAGGTATATAACGCATGCTTAGGTAAAACATACTTTCACCGATGGCTATCTTAACGCGGAAAAGCGGATGCTCTTGTTATCCAACTCAACGGTATTTATTTTATCGACCTTAGAAAAATGAAAGGCTAAGTGGGCAAGCTAGGATTGGAACATGTGATCATGGAGTCCAACAGAGAGCTATGACATAAATGCTTTAGACCACAGACCATCGCTGTTTTGGAGATGTGTTGGTGGGAGGGGCAGAGAGGGCATGGCCACAGACTACTACTGGATAGTTTTACTTGTCTTAAATCTAAGTAATACTGCAACACCTAGAGACAAGGCCACTGGAATTATGCGGCAGGGAAGGACCAAAGTATGTGGCAGGGTTGGCTAGATTATGCATCAAGAAAAGTCAAATTGTGCAGTGTAATGTGCCACACTCTGATAGTATTACTTCATAACTTTGACAGTTTTACACATGGTAACGGCGTTAAGGCAAATATTTAACCTTACTAATCCCCGATTAACGCAGAAAACGCTGCGGCAACAGAATCGCATAATTCTGGTGGTCTTGCCTATAGGTGTGAAACAAACTAGTGATGCAGAGACCTTGTCTGAATGTTGCAAGTGACCTCTAACCTTCAGAGCTCGCAGTGTCACTTGAACTTTGCCAGAGACGTCCAGGGCATTAAGCCTCTGACAGTGACGCATAGGCTTGGCAGTGGCAGAAATCAAGCAACGTTCTTTAAAACTGGAAGATCTGGCTACAGAGGTGGACTAGAAATAAGTTAGTTGAAAAGTTGCAGAACCGCCATGATCCTAATATTCAAGTGATCTACATTTTGAGAAACCTGTAAAAAATGCAAAATTGATCCTTCTGCTACCATCGGCGCAGCTATCAAACTCAGCTTTCATGTGAACTACACTGGACGCCTTCTCTCAAAGTCAACACATACATGATAATAATAACAAATAACAATTCATGCCTTTTTGCAAACGCGTCACATAACCCACACAGCAATAACTCCTCCAACAACGTTATGAGTGCTATCAGCAGAAGCAGCCTATCCAGATGAACGTGATTATCGACAGTTAATCAAAGAAAGCAGTTACACAGAATGCATAGTTTATATCTGAATCACCTTAGAGGGATGATCATCTTATAAAAACAGATATTCAGTAATGTTCACATTGTAAAAATCAGCATTTGCATTTCACCAATTCATGCGCTCTTGCATTTCAGAGGTTGCTGAAAGGCTGTGCATAGGAGAAGTTTTCTTCACAACACTGTAGCTCTGCAAGAAACGCCAGACACAGACGGCTGCTCAGAGCCAATGTCTGAATCAATCTAGCAAGTTTAGAACTTTACACTGGCAATGGGATTGTGCGGGGTCTGCCAGTGCTTGGTCGAGCAAGTGATCAATAAAGTAAATTCCTGGTTCAATTGTTAGCACCATGCCTTCCTGAAGAATCCGTCCAGTACGCAAGCTTTTGAGACCAGGCTCCGTACTCCGTTCAACTCCCTCTGGGTAGCCTCCAACATCATGCATGTCAATGCCAAGAAAATGTCCCAGACCATGTGGCATAAATATTGCACCCAGATGAACTTTCACCAGTCATCCACGTTGCCTTTCAAAATGCCAATTTTGGTCAGTGCTTCCAGATGAACTCTGTCTGCTAGACGATGCATATCTGGCCAGGCAACACCTGGTTTTACTGCCTTCATGACAGCACATGATGAATGAAGCACAGCTTCATAGATGGCCTTCTGATCAGGAGTGAATTTTCCATTCGCAGGGAACGTGCAGGTGATGTCTGACCCATAGCAGTGATATTCTCCTCCCATATCAAACAAGCACAAATCGCCATCAACAGCGGTCTTGTCATTTGGGGCTCCAGCATGCCCGTAATGCAAAATGGATGAGTTGTCTCCACTGCCACATATGCAAGTGTATGACGTGTGCCGCATGCCTCCACGTTTATAGCAATAATGCAGGAACAGGCTTTCCAATTCGTACTCTTTCATCCCCAGTTTAGCCGCTTTCATAACCTCTTTATGGGCCTCGCTGGAGATCCTGTTACTGTAGCGCAAGACTTCCAACTCCAAGTCGGTCTTAATTACACGGCACTCCACTATTTCTGGATGAAGAATTTTATTGTTCACTTGAAATTGGCTAATTCCTTCAAATGAAGCTTCTTTGCAGACATTTCCACTATCGGTATTAATGCCACGCAGAGTAAGAAGAACGGACGGGTTCCTTGATGCCAGGACACTGGAAATCTCAACTGTATAGTGCACTTCATCCACTTCATACTTCTTTTTGAAATAATCCCGTGGGTGAATCTTTCAATCTTTCCCATCCAGACTGCATAGCTCTCGGGGAGTTTGGGAACAAAAAGTAACGATTTTCCTGTTTCGACATCAATAGCACCGAAGCAGTCTGCTTCTGTTACTCCAAAGGTCCAATGAAAGAAAGACTCCTGGCGAAAAATAATCCCAGTATCTGTGCAGTATCTTTGGGTCTCTTCCCCTCCTTGCAGCATAACAATGGAATTCTTCTGTACATCTTTGTTCGCTCTCAGTCTTGCTAGAAGCCGGTTTCTGTTTCGTGCAAAGAGCGCAACTGGAACCTTATGGGTTTCATTCCCCAGCCAAAAGTATGGTCCTCTACACATGGTTGCATCTCATGCCAAACTCGGTGCCCCTATCTTCGTATCCACAGCGGTGCTTAACGAGACTCAACAGTTAATCACAGCCAGCAACATGAATGCTGTAATCACACAATTACTGCCTGGAAGTTTCATTTGGCAGGCAAAGGAAACTTATTTGTTGCATTTTTTTTACACTGCTCTGAAAACTTTCGGGGAAATGGAGTTTCTCGCACTGCAATGGCTGGGTACTGATACCCGAATGGAGAACTTATTTGTTACACAGTTGGTGTCATATACCACTATGAAAAGCAAATTTCAGAATATATCCTGCTTAGCCCAAATTACAACCTTCTTGGAGCATCTAACTTGTTGTGGAGGGTAAAGCGCTGTGTATTCTGCGACCCTCACAGTAGTCCATGATTCAATACATTGATTACAGGAGACATTTGACATCAGCAGGCTGAATTTACTACCTAGTAGAATCTGCAATGTTCCCGAGTGGAAAAGATGAGAGGGTTAAGGCATCTGGAGGTCTTGGAAAGGATAGGGTAGAGTGTGGGTTCAATGAGGAACCCCTTTTGCAAAATGTTTACTTTGTCTGTTTTCAGAAATCATATCCGTGATTTTGACATCAAATTTTAGGCACCTTTATGCCAACCAGAATAGTTAGTCACACAGCGCACATAATACATAAACACAAAGGAATTTAAGGAGCACTGACAAGACCCAATAAGGCTCTCTGACAGAAAAGTCTGCAGCTAGCACTGTGTTTTTTGGCTGGGCTGCAAAAGAGGTCACAAGTGGTTCTGCTGCATTCTTTTGCCTAAAGCCATTTCAGTCGCTGAGGATTCCCTAAGTGGAACAAGCATTGGCATAGCCAATAGGTCTCGCCTCCGGGATCTTTTAAGTTTTTAGTTATGTTTTTTATTATTGCATGTGAAAGTTCTAATAAATGTGTTAAAACTTTCACATACAATAATATAAAACATAACTAAAAAGTGAGAGCAGGGGTGCAGAGAGTAGAGGCAGGGTGCTGTGGCATAGAGAGCTAAGCAGGCAGAAGGTACTGGAAACACGGGGTGAGAGCGGGGGGAAGGGGGGCAGAGAGTAGAGACAGGGAGCAGGGTGCTGTGGCATAGAGTCGGACAGGCAGAGGGCACCAGAAGCACAGGGTGATACGTCCCTACGCCCCAATGGACGCACCGCTGCTGTCCTATCCCTCAGTAGATAATCCTCTACATTTATTCCTTGCATCCTTACCTGGGTACTGCAGGAGGGCAACAGGCACGGGCAATCTCCTGCTTCAAGATGTCCCTCCAGTTGGACATCCTGGACCACTAAATCATCAAGGTCGAGAAATGGGGCAAGTCTGCACTCTTTAGCCACCATTGCCTAGGCCTAATTTAATTTAAGACACATCATGGTTGCAGTGCAACTGAACTTCTTATCAGATTTTGTATGCCGGAAATTAAAATATCCTAAAATAAGCTGGCTTCAGGTATCTGAATGTTGCCATCATATGCTATGATACTGCTGCTTCTTACCTTGAAGTAACTTAAAAATATTCCAGGGCACTACTAATAACACCAGAGCGCTAAACAGAATTCACTTGTATAGCCACAACCACCCGGGCTCTTTTCAAATATTGGAAGTTGCTGTCAAAAATTATCTTGTGGATATCAGAGAACTTATATTAGTTTAACAGCACTGCTTAAAAATACCATGGTGATGTCAATAATATTAAAATGCTCTTCAGTGTGCTGTGGTGATGCTCTGTATCTGAGGGTGCTACCCAATGTACGCAGGGCACCGGTTAGTAGGCTAGGATGCTCATTCTACAAGGGTGGTGGTCCTAGTGGTTACGAACGCGTGACACGTGTTGCCATGAAGTGGAATGCCCTTTGCAAAGGTTGAGGTCACCATTCAGTTGCTTACTGCTATATTTCGGAGTTCATTTGGTACTAATGAGGTGAAATATTTGCCCAGTCTTTGTTAATGTGTAAAAATGCCAAAATATTGAATTAATTGTATCACAAAATGTGCTGCATTGAGCCACATATTTTGCCTTTTCTTGCTGGATGCTATGAGCATATGTAGTGCGCACATTTACCCTCGAGGGTATCCTGATAATTGTGTGAACCCTGCCGCATAATTCCAGTGGCTCTGATTATGAGATCAGGTTTCTTAGGGGTAGCCCAGGTGAAATGCGGAGTTTCTTTTTCACAAAAAGTGTAGACAGTGCATTGGATCAGTTCCCAGGAAGAGGCGTGTGGACACTGTGACAGTAGTTTTCGTGGATACAGGTCCCAGGGAGTCTGAGCTGTCACATCAGCTAGGCACGGGAAGGAGTTACCCAGAGGTTGAGCTATTACATTCAGGGTCCCTTCTTAGACCCAGCTAGGATTTGGCCAGAGTCATTCCCTCCAGATTGCTTTGCTGCAGCCCAATGTGGAATCTTCGCTATTGCAATCATGGCTTCTAGTCTGGTGGTACCCAAGCAGCTCAGCGTGGGGGGTCCCACTCCCAGCCCCTCAGCCTACAGCGCTGTGCGTGGCATGTTTATTAGGCGCCTTTTGGCCCCTAGAAGGCTTTGAGAATCAGGGGCTTTATAAATAAAATATAATTAAATAAACGATGAGCGCGACATTGCAAAGCCATCACCCGCCTCTATCTACTTTTACTGTGGGATTTCGAGCCCTTGCACAGACGTTAACACGCTACTCACACGAGCCCTCCTCGAGTGGCGTCACACACACTATAAACAGAACTCAATCACACATGATTTACAAATTACAGCAACAGTACTTATAAACGCACGTTCGCGCATTTACTACTACGGCAACAATGGGACACTTCCAGATAATTCCCATAGTATAAGTATAGCAAGATATTCTCCGTTTACTGGCTCACAGTTTGCACGCTACAATGATTTTACATAGAAAACAAACAGCATCTATTATAAGAGGCGTGGGCTCTATTCAATGTACTTTTACTGTGCTGCACAAAACGAACCATTTCCTTCGGTACCTGGCTGCCGGTTTCTGCGCTGTCTGAGGACTGCCTTCCTTTCTCGACCCCGTCCCGAACACCTCTGGCTTCCCCCTTCCTTGGACTTCCCGCCTCTATGACTCAGCAGCAACAAATCACGAATGCCAGGCCACCCCCACGCGCGGCATCCAATGGGATGCTGCGCCGGTGGACCAGCCAATCCTGGCTAGGGGGGCACATTTTGCCCTCGCCCTGTCGCCCTTTGGAGACCCGGGCTGTGGCACTGTGGCAGGCAAAGAACAAGCACCCCTGGGTCCCGCTGGGGAACTTACAGTGCGCATGCTTGAGAAAGTTGCCAACTTTCCCAAGCATGAGCACTGTAAGTTCCCCAGACTGCGCACTACGTCTGCTGCAGCCTGAGTGTGTGGACTGTCACTCAAGCTGCAGCAGGCCACCCCCCCTGGCAATTCCCGGCGGCTGATTGTTCAGCGACAGCGTGTAATGTATTTTATTTAGATACGGACGGTGCGTCCATGGTGGCTGGTGGGGCTACGCCCCTACGCCCCAATGGACGCACCGCTGCTGGTTTTTAGTGAAAATTGTCACTGCTCGTGAGAACAGTGTTAACACAGTCAGAGAAAATTCTGTGCTATAGTACTGAAAAGATGTCGCGATTTCAGCCGATGGCACCTGAGCACTTGCTTAACACCGTTTCACGGGTACCCACTTTCAGTACTTCTCCTTCCTGTAGAGCAGTGCCGGTGGTGCATTAGCAAGTGTCATCACTGTCAATGTGTCCACATCAGCTGAAAGCCAGGCTAATCCCACAATAATGCTTCATATTGTGCTGGGCTCTTCTATGCTATAAAATGGTCCCTCAACCCCTCTTACTCCTGGAGCCCTGGAGACATGGCGGCTAACGTATCCATTGGAGGTATGTGGGAGATGATGAATGGGAGCAGGAAGCTGCCACCGTGCCATACTAAAAGTGGCAGTGATAGGAGCTGAACCGGTGTGGGGCGACGGTGAATAGGATGGCATAGCAAAAAACACATGGGTTTAAGCGCAGTGGTTTTTACAAACCCCAAAAATCAACAAACCAAAATCCTGAGGTAAGGCAAAGTAAGAAAATATCTCACCAAAGTAACCAAAATGCCCCTCGGAGTGATGAAACATGTAAAAGGAGCAGTCGCCATGAGCGTGAACCAAACCATGAAAGGAGGGACTAATGTGAACCATTTCCCACACAAAACAATTGGATTTAAAAAGGTGTTGAAAGGAACCAATCAAAAACAAAGAGCATGCAAGGGGAGCATCAATGCCATAGAGAAGATACAGCATGCCTCGCAGAGCAACGCATTCGCGCAGCAATGCTCGACCTAAAATGACCAATTGAAAAATAAGGAAAAAAACGGAATGCTGGTACGTAATGCGATCTGGCTGTAGTGTAAAACAATCATTGTTTGTAAAGTACAAACACAAGTCCTATCTACACCGCTGACCACCTAAGTAACAAATGAGGGTCTCTAGTTGGCAGTGGCTTGCACCCTGTCCAAGTATGGACCCTTGTTTAGTTAGGGCATGGGATTACACAGCTAAAATAACCCCTGCTCACCCCCTTGGTAACTTGGCATGATCATTCAGGCTTATCTCAGAGGCATTGTGTAAACATGTGTTACTACACACAGTTTAACACAGAAAAAACACTACAAAAGGACACCACACCAGTTTAATAAAATAATCAATCTTGATCTGAATAAAACAAAAGTTACTGCACCATTAATGCAATAATAAAGAGAAATATCGCAGTTGAGTATACATTTCCATTTGTTTTTATTGGAAGTGAGATCTTTGATAGCTTGTTTTGGAAGTGGACATTCCCCCTTGTTTTATAGGTGGTAGTTTTTGAAGCAAACCCCAGTTGGGCTATCTTAGCAGATGCAGCTTTGCATCAAACCCTAAGGGTGATTATTGCTGTCCTGCCCCTTTGACGCTAAGCTGTGCAATGCAACACAAAGTGGTATTGTGAAGAGAAAAGGGCAGCTTTCCAGGCCAAAACAACTTTTTTTCTGGATAGGAAATAACATTCATCATTTTCCATTACTGGTGTGTCCCTATGCGCCGACACAAAGCCTTAGCAAATCAGACAGGTTCAAGGAAAACCTGTCTCGTGACAAATGCTTTGCTCAATCCTGTGTCCCACAAGAGAATGTCTCTGCTTGAATCAGTCCCCTGCAGCATAAAAGGGTGTGAAATGTCATGCTGCCGTAATTTCCGACATTTCATGTAATTTTCATAATGTGAAATTCCGATAATTATATGAATTATGTGAGCGTAATGGAAAATCTGCCACTTGACTTTCCATTTCCAGTAGTACCCAAGGGTATCCTGACAGTACATTTGTGATTCTGTATTTCCAGTGTCTGTTCTCTTCACTAGAAAACAAGGAATACTTTCATTAGTTCAGGCCGAAATCTGGGCCCCCTTGATTAGCAGCTTTGGGAGGGCCCCAGCTAATAATTTAAACAAATAAAACCCTGGGATCTTCAAAGTCGGACATTCTCACAGGATAAATGTCAGTATTAACCTGCCATGCCTGACCTGCTCCTTCCTGCTACAGCAGAGCTGCCAAGAATTCAGCCACACAGCAGCGTCACACTTCATATTCTAAAGAAGACATTGCAGGTTCCCATCTATCAAGCTGATGTCATCATAGCGCACCCCAAATCAAATATCCATTCAAAACCTCAAACACACACAAGATGAATTCTGCTCCACTCAAACTGCATAAACCCTATAACTAGGACATATAAAGTAGAGATTTTTTCAACAGCAGAAAATCTCACCCTACAGTTGCGCCAACAACCCCCAGTCTTCTAGCTCACTGGCAATGTTATCTTTCCATATACACCCAATGTGGCGCTGTGCTCTATTTTGTAAAAATAATAGACATGGGGCACTTTCTCGGCCTTCTGAAGCTGATTCAAATTGAGATTGCAGTTCAAAGGTTTAGGTTACACCTATTATTTATACTGAATTTACCGTTGTTCACAGAGAACATTCTGTAAATAAATGGTGAACTCCCTCGCTCTGTCATAACCAGAAATTTCCAACTAGCATCAAACAGAAATGTAATTTAAGCATATTATGCACACATTAGCATAACTGAACAGAAACACTGTCTGCTCTCTGGTTACAAGGCCTACCTTGTTCAGTCTGAAACTATGCACAAATTGTAATACGTTTTACATCTACTTGTCACAAATAGGTTACCCAATGATCCTCACTCTAAATTCCCAGTTACATTCAATAGAAGTTGAAAGCCATTCACAAAACGTATCCTGTGACTACTTGAGTCGTACAAGGTTCAACTAAATATTTAAGAAAAAGGTTCAGAAGTCTTTTTTTTAATTTTTTACTGAAGAATATAGTACAAATCTCAAAATATTACAAATAATATTAATAATAAATACAAACAAATCAAGACAGCACTTATCAGTCATATATATTTTAACCCCAATTATTTATTCTTCTTTATAAAGATCGTTCCATCACCAATTCATCATCCTTTTCCTAGATCATTCTATTTTTTCTAACTACTCGAAGTGGCATCATCTATTAATATTTCCAAACTTCCCTCATTTTAACTTGCTCCACATCAAACTCCAAAGCTAACGAGAATGTCCACAGACGAGTTATTATTGAGTAGACTACAAGGGTGGAGATGAAAATAATTTTGCCTATGCCTTTCTTTCAGCCCTACTTTGAGCGAAGTAGGCCTCATAAAGCTAGGAGTTCGATTTTGCTAAGATTTTTTCTTCTGTAGTGAATGGTGTTTTTGATCAAGAAAACTACACAATTGCTTGATAACTTGAAAGGCAGAAGATCTACCAAACACCTTCTCGGTAAGATCCTGTATCCTAGCTATCTCAAAGAGTGGCTTGGTCCCAAATGCGCAAGTAACCATTAGCATGAAAAATAGTCCCAGCCACTCTGGTATATTATTGAAGGCTCTGCTATTCTAAATGATAGCAATTAGGCTTCTAAAAAAACCTCCGCCGCAGATCATATCCATGTCACCCCAACTTTTTATGGCTGCAACATCAATGAATAGAAATAGTAGCAACAATCTTCAAGTCTAATATATAGGCCCCAATATTAAAGGTTTTGTAGACACACAGCGTTCCTCCGTTGATGAAATACCTGAAGTAGCTTATACTCCACCTTATTTTTTGGATATTTGGGTATACTAAAAATTAAGGCTTCTAAATGGACCATATAATCCCATTTAGAATTATCAATCAATCAGGGAATTATCAGTGCGCTCCTCACCCGTGAGGGTCTCAAGGCGCTCCGTTCAGCCGAAAAGCCAGGACTTGAGGGTCTTCCTGAAGGCGTTCAGGTAGGGGGCGAGTCTGATGTCTACCGGTAGCTCGTTCCAGGTCTTGGCTGCAATGTGGGAGAATGATCTCCCTCCGGCTCTGGCTCTTTGGATGCGCGAGGTTTCGGCCAGAGCGAGGTTGAACGATCATAGGTTTCTTTTTGGTGCGTGGAAATTTATTCTGTCATTGAGGTACTTGAGTCCATTGTTGTGTAGGCATTTGTTGGCGTGGGTGAGGATGTTGAAGGAGACTCTCTTCTCCACGGGGAGCCAGTGGAGTCTCTGCAAGTGTTGGTTGATGTGTTCATGTCGGGGGATGCCGAGGACGAGTCTGGGGGCAGTGTTCTGTATGGTCTGTACTTTGAGGAGTAGGGACTTGTTGATGCCGGCGTAGAGTGTGTTGCCGTAGTCCAGTCTGCTGGTCATGAGTGCGTGGGTGACTGTCTTCCTTGACTCAGTGGGGATCCATTTGAAAATCCTGCTCAAGATTCGGAGGGTGTTGAAGCAGCCTGTGGTGACTGCGTTGACCTGTCGGTTCATGGTGAGAGATGAGTCGAGTATGATGCCGAGTTTTTTTGCATGGTCTAATGGCGATGGGGGGTTTCCGCGGGCTGTGGGCCACCAGGTGTTGTCTCATGCTGAAGGGGTGGTACAGAGGACGAGGAATTCTGTCTTCTCCGCGTTGACTTTTAGGCAGCTGTTGTTCATCCAGATTGCGACTTCTTGCATTCCTTTCTGGAAGTTGAGTTTTGCGGTGGTGGGGTCTCTGGTGAGGGAGAGAATGAGCTGGGTGTCGTCGGCGTAGGACACAATGTTGAGGCTGTGTTGTCGGACGAAGACTGCGAGGGGGGCCATGTAGATGTTGAAGAGAGTCGGGCTCAGTGATGATACCTGTGGGACTCCACAGGTGAAATTTGTGGGAGTGGAGAGGAAGGGTGGTAGCCTGATCCTCTGGCTTCTTCTGGTGGGAATGAGCGGATCCAGTGCAGGGAAGTTCCTTGTATGCTGGCGTTGTGTAGTCTAGTGATTAGAGTGCGGTGATAGACAGTGTCAAATGGCGCGGACAGTTCGAGGAGGATGAGGGCTGCGGAGTGGCTTGGTCCAGGAGGGTGCAGATGTCATCTGTGGTGGCGAGTAGGGTCGTCTCGGTGCTGTGGTTGCTTTGATATCCCGATTGGGATGGGTCGAGGCCAGCGTGCTCTTCGATAAAACGTGTCAGGTCCTTGTTGACTGTTTTTTCTGCTATTTTGGCAGCGAAGGGGAGTAGCAAGATGGGCTGGTAGTTTTTGAGGTCGGTGGGGTTGGCTGTGGGCTTCTTGAGCAGGGGCTGGACTTCTGCAGGCTTCCAGTCATCTGGGAAGGTGCCTGTTGTGAAGGTGGCATTGATGGTGTGTTGCAGTTCAGGTGCGATGCTGTCCGCGGCTCTGTGGTAGATGTGAATGGGGCAGGAGTCAGTGGGGGCCACCGAGTGGATGCCTCTCATGGTCGTGGCGGTGTCCTCAGTTGTGCTTGGAGTCCAGTTGGAGATGGTGGGCTGACTGGTGTCTTGGTGGGGCTGTGACGGCTGTGGTGTCTTGTGGGTGGTCGACAAACTTGTCTTGAGGTGGAAGTAAGTTCCAAGCTTGTCGAAGAGGTCTTGGGATGGGGTGATGTCTGTGGCTTCACTGCGTGGGTTGGTAAATTCTCGAATGACGCTGAAGAGTTCCTTGTGGTTGGGGGAGTTGGTGGAGATTTTGTTGTAGATGAAGTTTCTTTTGGTAGTTCTGATTTGGTCGTGGTAAAGCGTCATGGCGTCCTTGTAGATGGAATGGCTGTTGGTAGTCTTGGTGTTCCTCCAGTTCTTTTCCAAGCATCTGCAGGTGTGCCTGGTTTCCTGGAGCTCAGTGATGACCCTGCCCACCTTCTTGGGACATTGTTTGCCGGGGTTGCGTAGCAGGCGAGCTCGTCTGCGCAGTTGGAAATCCACGTGTGGAGTCCTCTGGCTGCGGTGTTTGCATTGGCCGCTCGGGAGTTGTTGTGTAAGGTGAGTGTGGAGTTCAGTTGTTCATCGGTGACCTAGCTCCAGTTCCTTCGTGGTGGTGGGGGGCTAGTTTGGGTGCGTTGGGTTTGTTGACAGCGAAGTGCACGCAGTGGTGGTCAGTCCATGGTGGTTGGGTTGTGTGGCTGAAGTGAACGCTGTTCCTTGCAGCAAAGATGGGGTCGAGGGTGTCTCCTGCTCTGTGAGTAGGTGTGTTGATGAGTTGGTGGAGTCCGATGTTGGCGAGGTTGTCCTGGAGGGTGGTTGAGTTGTAGTTGCTGGGGTCACAACCATAATGTTCCTTAAGGACTCAAGTAGAATTGTGTGCAATTTACATCTAATAACAAAACTTTAAGTTGGGGAGAGCTAAGCCTCCTTCTACAAGTATAGATGCCCAATGTGAAGAGTATCTTGGATAAGACAGAAAAACCACAAAGCTCAGATGAAAACTTGATGCCAATATTGGTATGTATGGATGAAAGATAACAGATGATAAATAGTTGATCAGCAAAGGCACCAAAATCACACCGAATTTATGGCAGAAAAAGAAAACTACATAAGGATTGTAGAACAAAGACTAATCATTTTTCTACTGGAAAAAATGGACCACAAATCAGGGCACAAATGTGTCCAGGAAGGTGATGACTGCAACAGAAAATAGGGGAACAAATGTGGTGTGACATATTGTTTTGTGACAAAAGCTTCCTTACATATGGATGGTGTAAGAAATTACATCAGATTAAAAAAAATGTGGTTGGCACCATCTTTGGATTCGAATCTTCAGGCAAAAATATTAGGAAAGCAACCTGTCAGGATCTGACATACGTGCCTGAAAAATATCCACTTGCTTGGGAAAAACTACAACTCCCAGAATGCTAAACGCTAGGGAACGTCCAGGAAGGTATATAGTCTCGCGAGGCACGGGGGGCCTCGCACGTGATTCTTGTCCATTGGAGTGTTGCGGTTCAGCAGACGTCCTGTCCCCGCTGAGCCGCTGCAGATTCCTCTGAAGTCCTACATTGCCGTTTGACTCCGCGGATGCGGAGTCGAAGTTCGCGTTAATGCTCGGCGGAGCAAGAACGCATTGGCGCATGGGCGTCAAGCTTTGTTTGATCTTTCTGTGTTTTGAGCTGGGAGACGCTGGATTGCCCCCTCCACGCCCGAACAGGAAAAGAGCCTGTTGTTCGCGTTCCACTCGGCTGAGCGAGAACGAATTAGCGCAAGAGCGCTGTATGATCTTAATGCCTGAGATAAGGGCTGGGAGCCGCTGGATAGTCCCCTCCTAGCCTCATCAGGTTTTGAGCCGGTGTTTGTTATCCTTTGTCTTACTACGGGCTGGGAGACGCTGGATTGCCCCTCCCGGGTTGGCCCCGTCAGTCCAACATATTTATTTCTTTTCTTCTACTGCGGAGCCACTCACGGAGCCGCATTGCATCATTATGGAAGTCACAGTGAGTTATTCCAGAACCTCTACGGCAGCCGGTAAGACCTGATTTTGAACCTATACTGTTGCAGAGTCCAACATTCGGTTGGCTTGTTGTTGCTTATCTCTTATTTAACGTTGATGAATTCACTAACTATCGGGGCACATCTCCACCGTGAGATTTATTAGGGTAGCTGACTATTTGCCTTTCTTCTTTGCTTTATTTTTGGAGCATTATCTTACTTTATGGAAGCCTATTTTCCAGAGAGAAATGAATGCTGAAAAGACATTAAGTTATAACGGTTATTTGAAATAGAGTGACTGGTATGTATGCCATTTGAGTGTGAATCCATATATGACAGTTGTAAAGGTATGTCCCCTAGGAATAACCAGTTGTCTTTTGAACCATAGGTCGACCTTGTGTTTGAGAGAAGTATCTCAGATAGAAGAAAGGGTTAATCTCCTGATCAGTTACCAGGTACTGTATTATAATCTAGTGAGACAGTACAGGAGGGTAGAAAGTAGATTGCAAGTATTAATGTGTGCCTTCTTTTGTTACAGGTGTCCCTTCCACTGCAGCTCCTACCCTTACCTATCCCTCGCTTGATTGCTTTTGTACACTTTATGCTTATAGCTAGTCAGAGTGCAGGGACATCAGGAGGTGGACCCCTTTGAGCATCAGCCTGATCCTAAGGAGCCGGCAGTCGTGACAGAATCACGTGCCCACGAAAGTTTACTCCTCCTGATCAGGCGGATCCTCAAAATGGCCACATTAGATGATGTACTACAGGCCTTAATCCTAGTGCAACAAGAACTGGCTACTTCAAAAGCTGAGACAACAGCTTTGAAGGAGAGACTAGATAGACAGCAGGGTAATCCGTTTGGTGCGTCAGCGGGGGCTCGTCAAATCCAGGTGACAGTCCCTCCTCCCATACCATTAGCCAGTCCAGAGAGATACTCAGGTGATCCTCATAAAATACAGGCCTTCCTAACGAAGATCACTCTACATTTCTCTTGCCGGCCTGCCTCGTTCCCCACGAATGTGTCCAGAGTAGCATTTGCCATCTCATATCTGTCTGGGGATGCGGCCAACTGGGCAGTACCCTTCGTCAGGAACGATGACCCCCTTCTTTCGGATTGGTCGGCTTTCCAAAAGGAACTTGAGCGGGTGTTCGACCGAAGGGCCACCATCCTCAGTGCAGATCGGGAACTCTTAGAGCTCCGTCAAGGCAGGAAGGATCTGGTTACTTACATGACCACTTTTAACCGGCTGATCGCAGAAACCGCCTGGCCGGAAGAAAAAAGAATGGCGCTTTATTATCAGGGTCTGTCTGACGATATACAAGATGTGTTGGCCCAAATCGACCCCCAACCTACCACGTGTGTAGATTTGATAAACCTCACCTTGCGACTAGACCATAGGCTAGCGGAGAGGGGAGGAGACCGTAGGAGGCATGATAGAACATCAGGTGGCATGGGACAAATGGCTCATCCTTCCCCGGTAGTGAGAGATAGCGCTCCCGAACCTATGGATGTAGGTGCTATTAGGTCCCCGTTGTCCAGGGCAGAAAGGGAGAGCCGCAGAACTCAGGGACTCTGCATGTATTGTGGCAAGAAAGGGCATTATGTGAAGGAGTGTACCCTGAAACCAAAGAGACCAAAAACCTTTTATGCTGGAAAAAAGGTAGCGCTCACAGCAGTAGACCAGGGCCATACCGAAGAGTCTGGTACAACAGGGAATGGGTCAGAGGAGAAAGAATGGAGGTTGACGTCCTTAGCGACCACTGAATCCAAACACGTAGCTACAAACATCGTACTCTCCACAATACTGCAAACCAATAAGCAACAACATTCTGTATGGAGTATGATAGATTCCGGAGCTACTGGGAACTTTATTGACGATGGGTTGGTGCGGCACCTGGGATTGGGGCGAGTTTCCAATCCGACACCCGAGACAGTGTTGGTAGTGGACGGTACCCCATTGAAATCCGGTCCTATTACAGAGCGCACTGAAGTAGTGGAGTTGATACTAAAAGGCAGTCCAGTAGATCATGTGGAAAACATTGTGTTGAACATAATTGAAGCTCCTCAATATGAGATCATATTGGGGATACCATGGTTAGGACTACACAACCCCACCATTGATTGGAGGCTTCAATCCGCTAGCTTCCTCTCTGACGAATGCCAGAATACTTGCATGACTAACCCTCCATCACACACACTAGCATTAGCTCAGATCCTTCACATAGCCACGGCAGTCAAAAAAGAAACTGAATTGCCATCTGTCTATGAAGAAAACAAGGAGGTGTTCAGTGAAATCAAGGCAGAGGTTCTACCACCTCATCGTGAGTATGACTGCCGTATAAATCTGATTGATGGAGCGACAGTTCCGTCCTGTAGAGTGTATGCCTTATCTGAGCCTGAAACAAAACACCTACAGGAGTACTTGGCACACTTCCGTGCGATAGGGTTCATGCGGCCTTCCAGGTCTCCTGCAGCCTCGCCTCTGTTTTTTATGGCAAAGGCCAATGGCGAACTGCGAACCTGCATCGACTACCGCCAGCTGAACAAACAGACGGTAAGGAACCGTTACCCACTTCCACTCATTCCCTTCTTGCTGGATCAAGTGAGGGAGGCCAGCATATATACTCGGTTGGACCTCCAAGGGGCCTATCACTTGGTTAGGATTCGCGAGGGGGATGAGTGGAAGACGATGTTTAAAAACCAGAAACGGGCTGTTTGAATACTTGGTTATGCCGTTCGGGTTGTGTAACTCCCCGGCGGCATTCCAGTATTTTCTCAATGACGTGTTGAAGGATTACATAGACCAGTTTGTCATAGTTTACATCAATGACATCCTGGTCTATTCTGAGTCCAGAGCTCAGCACGTCAGCACGTCAGCCACGTCATCCTGATTCTGAGAAGATTGTTAGAGAACAGTCTCTACTGCAAACTCAGTAAATGCGAATTTAGCGTTACAGTGGTGGAATTTCTAGGGGTCATTCTATCTCCCCGGGGTTTCCGTATGGCTGAAAGAAAGATTGAGGCGGTTCAAACATGGCCTGTACCTAAATGTGTGAAAGACGTACAATGTTTTCTTGGCTTCTCTAACTATTATCGGAGATTTATCTCCCAGTTCTCCCAGTTGGCATCCCCCGTTACAAGACTGCAGAGGAAGGGGGTACCTTTCGTGTGGACTCCAGAAGCCATGGAAGCTTTTGAGCTATTGAAAAAGGCATTTAGTACTGCCCTGATTCTGAGACATCCCCAGTTGGAGCTACCATTTGTGGTGGAGGCGGATGCATCTGACTTTGCGGTGGGGGCCGTCTTATCTCAAAGAGACAAAGAAACGAGACAACTACATCCCGTGGCCTTTTTGTCTAAAAAACTAAACCCTGCCGAAACCAACTACACTGTAGCCGAAAAAGAGCTGTTGGCCATCAGGAAGGCATTCCAGGAGTGGAGGCATTATCTCTGGGGAACACAACATCCAATCACTGTGTACTCAGATCACAGGAACTTACAGTTCATGAAGACTGCTCGTCACCTTTATTTATTTATTTATTTGCGGGTTTGTAACGCGCTTGAATAAACTCCCGGAGGAGTATCTCTGCGCCTGGGAGTAAGGAAACAAAGACAGAGCAAGAGTAGAATCAGATGGATCTAGATCTGGTTTCTAAACAGCAGGGTTTTGAGCTGCCTTCTAAATTTTAGGTGTTCTGAACATTGTCTGAGAGACAGAGGGAGCTTGTTCCACAGTGATGGTCCAGTTACAGATACAGCTTTTAATAACACAAAGAGAGTACAAAGTTCTCCGGGAAGAGTGAAGGAGTAGAGGTGTGTGTGCTAGGAAGAGGGGGGGAGTCCCCTAGTTGGAACTAAAACCCTCACACACCCAGCAAGCTAGGTGTCATGCTTCATCATATGGGTTCTGCTCCTCGTCAGACTGGCGCTGCAATGTCTGACGGGCTCCCGAAACCGGAGCTCTTTATCGGAGATCTTTTGTTCCGGCCATATGGTGCATGCGTGTGAGAGGGCGGGGGAGTGTGGTCGTGATGTGAACGGTAAAGTTAAAAATGGTAGGTCAGTTCACAACCTATTTTATTCTTGTGGTAGACTTCCTTGGTTAAAAGGGGGTGGGAAGGGAGCTAACTGCCCTGGAGCTATCCTAGCAAGTTAGCTTCTACCCTCTAGTATGGTCGACATGTTTCTTGCCATAATGGCAATTCCTCAGGACCTCGGTGTAGTGTACCACACAGTGAAGAAATTATTTTAAAGCAGTGATGAAAACAGAAACTTGCAATATGGTATACAACCTTTTATGGTCGGTAATACCGGAGTGCAGGCCGATTTGTCCTGCTGAAGTTTTTTTGACCCCAGAAGATTCCCTGAGGTACTTCGCAGTCTGCTTCCGATGAACCGGTAGGAAAAGGTAAGGTACCTTCGGCGGCCCGCGGTCCAAGCCGTTGCACCTACCCCCCGGACAGCGTCTCGATCGAGGCGCTCAGCAGCCTCGCCACCGTGTCTGGCCTTTCTTGCACGGGGCACCACCAAGAGAAGGTGGTTGCTAGATCTGAGAGATCGGGTAGGGACATATGGAATGAATTTGTTTTCCTTTCACACCGACAAATGAGGTGGATGCTATTTTTCGCAACTTCATAATCACTTTCCGTCCAGGTTCAGAAAATAGGAAGGCAGATTCCCTCTCTAGACAAGGGGAAAACACTGTACCACAACAGGAGGTCCAACGAGCCATCATAGCTCCTGAGAAAGTAATATGCTCGGTTACTGCAGAACAATTCATAAAGCAAGTCCATAGTGATCGGAGTCAGGCCCAGTGGCAAGTATGGGCCGGAAAAAATAGGCTTTGAGTCCTTAAACATGGAGTACCTCTACACGATGGAAAGCTGTACTTGCCCACACACCCTCTACGTTTGAAGGCGTACAATTGGTGCCATAACAATGTGCTTGCAGGTCATCCAGGAAACAAGAAAACGTTGCATTTAATGAAACGTCAATTCTGGTGGGAAAACATGTCGAAAGATGTAGAGAGCTGGGTCACACAATGCGACACCTGTGCCCGTGCAAAAGGTGATCAGTCCAAGAGTCGAGGAAAACGCATGCCGCTACCCACTCCGTCTCGTCCGTGGCACACGATCAGTGTGGACTTCATTGTCGATCTCCCGAGAGATCAAGGATACAATGCCATCCTGGTTGTGGTTGACCGTTTGCCGAAAATGGGACATTTCATCCCTTGCAAAAATTTACCTACTGCCAGCCAAACTGCTCAGTTGTTATTGACCCATGTGGCAAGAATCCATGGTATTCCAAGGGTAATCGTTTCGGACCGAGGCCCGCAGTTTGTAGCGCGATTCTGGCACATGTGGTGCAAAGCTCCCCAGGTGGAAGACGCCTTATCCACCACTTTCCATCCCCAAACTGATGGACAGACCGAGCGGCTTAACCAAACACTCAAAAAACACCTGAGGTGTTATACTGAGGAAGCGGCTCAATCTTGGGTTTCTCTGTTATGGCTCGCGGAACTGTCCTACAATAATGCCTGGCACAGCTCCATAGGGGAAACGCCATTCAAGGTCAACACCGGTTTTCATGCGAACACTCTGCCTTTAATAATCCCGAGTGAAGTGCACAATCATCCCACGGTATCAGCACATGTGAAGGCTCTTCTGACAACACACCGTTGGATCCAAAAGACGCTGGTCCAAGCAAAGACTACCTACAAGAAATGGGCCGATCGACATCGACAAGATGGTCCTCAGTACAGGGTGGGCGACAAAGTCTGGCTGTCAACGAAAAACATCCGTTTCCGCTATCGCAGCATATTCCATCCTCGCTACATTGGTCTCTATGTCATACTCCGAAAAATCAATCCGGTGGCGTACAAGCTAAAACTGCCTGCTTCTATGAGAATACATCCTGTATTTCACTGCAGTCTGTTGAAACCCGCTGGTACGGCGCGGTGTAAAGCCGTTCCGCCTATTCTGAAGGATGGTCAATTGGAGTATGAGGTTCGCCGCATTCTGGATTCCAGGTATCGTCAAGGACAGTTGTGGTTCCTGGTCTCCTGGAAAGGATACCAATCGGAGGATGATTGATGGGAGCCCCGCGGGAGGTTCGATTGTTCTATTCTCGCAACCCGGGGAAGCCGAGTGCTAGGAGGCACTGGGGAGGGGGGGGCGTACTGTCAGGATCTGACATACGTGCCTGCCGAATAGCCACTTGCTTGGGAAAAACTACAACTCCCAGAATGCTAAACGCTAGGGGAGGTCCAGGAAGGCATATAGTCTCACGAGGCACGAGGGTCCTCGCACGTGATTCTTGTCTATTGGAGTGTTGCGGTTCAGCGGACGCCCTGTCCCCGTGGAGCCGCTGCGGATTCTTCTGAAGTCCTACGTTGCCGTTTGACTCCGCGGATGCAGAGTCGAAGTTTGAGTTATTGCTCGGCGGAGCAATAACGCATTGGCGCATGGGCGTCGAGCTTTGTTTGATCTTTCTGTGTTTCGGGCTGGGAGACGCTGGATTGCCCCCTCCACGCCCGAACAGGAAAAGAGCCTGTTGTTCTCGTTCCGCTCGCCTGACCGAGAACGCATTAGCGCAAGAGCTCTGTATGATCTTAATGCCTGAGATACGGGCTGGGAGCCCCTGGATTGCCCCCTCCTAGCCTCATCAGGTTTTGAGCCGGTGTTTGTTATCCTGTGTCTTACTACGGGCTGGGAGACGCTGGATTGCCCCCTCCCGGGTTGGCCCCGTCAGTCCAACATATTTATTTCTTTTCTTCTACTGCAGAGCCACTCACGGAGCCGCATTGCATCATTACGGAAGTCACAGTGAGTTATTCCAGAACTTCTACGGCAGCCGGAAAGACCTGATTTTGAACATATACTGTTGCAGAGTCCAACATTCGGTTGGCTTGTTGTTGCTTATCTCTTATTTAACTTTGATGAATTCACTAACTATCAGGGCACATCTCCACCGTGAGATTTATTAGGGTAGCTGACTATTTGCCTTTATTCTTTGCTTTATTTTTGGAGTATCATCTTACTTTATGGAAGCCTATTTTCCAGAGGGAAATTAATGCTGAAAAGACATTAAGTTATATCGGTTATTTGGAATAGAGTGACTGGTATGTATGCCATTTGAGTGTGAATACATATATGACAGTTGTAAAGGTATGTCCCCTAGGAATAACCGGTTGTCTTTTGAACCATAGGTCGACCTTGTGTTTGAGAGAAGTATCTCAGATAGAAGAAAGGGTTCATCTCCTGATCAGTTGCCAGGTACTGTATTATAATCTAGTGAGACAGTACAGGAGGGTAGAGAGAAGATTGCAAGTATAATTGTGTGCCTTCTTTTGTTACAGGTGTCCCTTCCACTGCAGCTCCTACCCTTACCTATCCCTCGCTTGATCGCTTTTGTACTCTGTAAGCTTATAGCTAGTCAGAGTGCAGGGACATCAGGAGGTGGACCCCTTTGAGCATCAACCTGATCCTGAGGAGCCGGCAGTCGTGACACAACCACCTTGGATAAGAGTAGATTTAAGGTATGTAACAACAATTGTTTCCAGAGAATGGTAGTTTCCAGAAATGGCTGGCATGAGAACAATAAACCTTTGTTTGACACCCTTCCTTTCCTGCATGCTTCCATGCGTTTCATTCATTTCCTTAACCTGGCTATCTACAAGACATGTGAAACTGCCCTCCTTGCCTCCCTTGGCAGTGGGAAGGCGGGCATTGGTTGGGTGGAATGAAATAAGACTTCTCACCATACACCGAGCGATGTAGATCCAAAATGCACTGTGTTACCTTCCTAGGACACGAGGGAGAGTGAGCATGCTGCTGCCTCTGTTGACTCTGGTCCCTAGATGTAATGTAATCCTCTGATGCAAGATGTTTTACGTTAACAGAAGTAAGTTAATTGGTAGTTATAGAGTAATCAAAGAGATAATCTGCACTGTAAATCTTCAGATAACTCAGAAAGATCTCCTTGATCTGCTCCTCTTTCTTGAATTGTAATTATGCCAGCAGCAGCTCATCTGCTAAGGTTGAGGAGCGTTGTCCCACTGCTCTGCAAGCAGTTCAAAAAGGAAAAATACAATGCTAATAACACAATGTTATTATCCTTTTATTTTTCTGTTGTGGCTCAGCTGAGTAGGGGCAGTGCGGGGCTGGCCTGTCACAGGAACATGGGGAGGAGTAGTGGGCACTCTCTTAAGTGCGCATGACCATTTGGCCAGTGGCCTTCGGCTGACCAAACAGTTATGCGCACTTAGCATGTTGTCCACCGGCTGTATTGCATAGCCTGGGTGGAAAACATGAATAGCCTCCCAGTGCCTCTCTGAGTGCCGGACCACGACACTCAGATCAATCATCTAGTGCAGTCATCTGTGATGCAGCATCATGATTGGCTAGGGGAGTCTGAAAGCCTGTATCCTTCCTGCTTCCTGGTCTCTGATCTGGAGTCAACTGATGATCCGAAGAGGACCGAGAGGTGGCGGTCTGCCTGCAGGTAAGTGGTTTTTTTTTTTTAATTTAACCTTGGACTTCTCCTCCCCCTGCCTCCCCACCCAAGTTAAGTAGCTGCCGCCACTGAATTATGCATATCTTGGGTTCTTGCAACCTCACTATTATATACTGATTGTGTTTATTTCCAGTTGTCCATGCTAACAGCCTCTCCCTCTCAGTGTGCTTGTCTCTTTTCATAATATTATTTCTCATGAATACCAGTCATAGACATTTCTGTTGATAATAGAGATCTTTAAGTTTTCTTGTAGATTTAAGTTATCAAAGTTTATACTGAATCAAGCCATTCCTTGAAAACAGCTTCCAGTAACATGTCAGTTTCCAGCACCTCTATTTCTGTGTGCTTCTTTTTGCGCTGAGTGATATTGTGTGAAATAATCCAGCCACATATTGCTGCTCTATAAACATCCCATATCACTGCCGCGTTAGCAGAATTTTCGATACCATTCAATAAAAAAAACATTGTCTTGGTGTTATCAAATAGTTGCTAGCTGGCCAACCTACATCTCCACCTTGATTGGTTTGACTTATTTTTAATTCCTACTATGCAGTTTCATACTGCATTAAAATACACATTTCCTTCAACAGTATGACACGTCCCTAACAACCAAGGATACAACTTTGGACCAGGCAAGCATCCACACAGTAACTGGAACAATATGTAACCTGTAGCTAATTGTATGTTTGTGCGGTAAGACAACAACCTAGCTTGGAAGCCCATTCTCCAACTTAACCCATTATTCAACATCAACTGGATAGCATCTTGGGGGCGTGGCTGAACACGCAATGGTGGCGGACGTGCCTGGGTCGAGCTCCGTAAGAGGCTCCCCTACCACAGGCCATTTATCTGTCAATATTGCCCGTTTTCTTCTGTGTTCGACAGCGAGTGTGCACAGAGCACCCATCTCTCGTCTGACGAAGTTTGGGGCTGCCAGCTCCTTCCGGGCCGCCCCGACGGAGAGGTACGCTGTCTGCCCAGCCTCCGAACATCTCAGGCCGGCATGGAGAGGCACTTGAGGTCGGGGATTCAACCAGCCGACTGGGCCCTGTGACGCAGAACAACACCCCGGACCTTCCGACGGCTCCTGATCACCACCGGAGCTCATTCCTGAGGACCAGAAAGGGACCCACGGGGACGAGGTGAGATCGGCCCCCACCTGACTGCTAAACGGAGGGGCGCGAGGGAAAGGACTACTGCCGGTGGAAAATCCCGATGCTGGGACTACCGAATTTGGTCTGAGGATTGCCCCAGAGCGCCTTCCGGTGTGTTTTCCTTGTCCGCCGGGGGCCGTAACTAACTGCATGCCGTAATTTGCACCCCTGGGCTCTGAACGCGACGCCCCTGTCTGGGACCACTTCCGACTGACGCTTGAAATCACTTGAGGCCGGGGACGCGGCCTACTTACTCGGCCCTGCAGTGGCACGGAGCGCCGAAACTTGACGAACGCTGCGACGCCTTGGCCGGGACCCTGCCTAGTGCCACACTCGGCGGTGGGAGGTCGCTGTCTTCCACACTGCGGCAGCGACCCAGAACCACCCGTAGTCTGGACTGGAAGCGGCGAGGTGAGAAGTGAGCTGTGCCTGGAAACCCCCCCCCCCCCACTGATTGCCCCGAGGCGGGTCACAGGAGCAGATCCCCACGTGTGCTGGCGCTGCGGAGGGGGACATCATTAGAGGGCTGACACTGGGATCCATTCGCCGCTTTGCCCTACCACCTGCTCGGGCCTGCCGCTGACGTCCTGTGCACGAACCTCTGCCCTGAACCCAGGTGCCTACTGCAGACCCGCCCTGTGATCTATGCCTCTCTTCCGCCACATACCACCTCGTGGCAACAGCGACGGCCCCTGAGGCTACCTCGACTCTGCGGAGACACTGGCTCATTCATGCTGTGACCTCCTCTGAGGTGCTGGTATTGGGGTACCTGTACGCAGACGAGACTGTGGGGCACCTGAGGAGGCCAACGAATATCCCACGACGCGGGAGAGGAACGCAGGGGTTCGCGAACTAGTCTCCCTGGAGCATTGCAACTGCTACCTGCGGGGACAGACGAGTGTGCACCTGAGAGATTGAGCAATCCCTCTTGGATTGCGCCCCCCCCTCCTACAAGAGATCCTTTACTCCAGGCACCTAATGACACCACTGTTCCTAACTTACGCCTGAAATATGGCGCGGTCGCCTTGAATCTGATCCATTTTCCAGCGGATCCCGCTCCCACTGTGCTCCTGTCCGCAACGTTCCTACAGAGAATAAGAGACTCCGCTTCCTTGCAACCGTATAGCGCTGCCTCCCCTCGAAGAGCTGCTCCTCTGTAGTCTGTGTAAAAAAAAAACAATCTGCGGCACATACATTTGGCTATAATCTGCGGAGCCCCCCATGTCTACGGGGCACAAAACGAGGGCTGTCGCCAGTGGCATACAGGCGAAAGGCAAGATGATGAAGCAGACTGATCAGGATCCCACGACCTCAAAGCTGGACACGATGCTGGCAGCAATGGAAGGGCTGGAAGAGTCGATGCAATTGACCCGCACCTCTTTAGAGAATAAAATTGACATGGTGGCCATAGATCTGACGCACCTCCGAGCTGACCACAAGAAGCTTTCCGAGCAGACAACCACCCTGGAATCCACGGTGACAGATCTGACTCCCAAGCTCACCCAACTGGACAAGCATGTTCGTGACCTTCTCAATAGGGTGGAATTCCTGGAGGACCGCGCGGAGGATGCAGAAGGCGGCGCTCGACTGAACAATATCCGTATAGTGGGCCTGCCGGAGTGATGGGAGCCTAGAGCAGCGCCAGAGCATGTGGAGAGGTGGATTAGAGCCATTCTTCCGGATGACGCCCTCTCGCAACACTTTGTAGTGGAATGGGCCCATCGAGTGCCGTTCCGGCCTCCCCCCGAGGGCTCCAACCCGAGACCGCTGCTAACCCGTGTGTTGAACTATCGGGATCGCGACACCATCCTACGTGAAGTGAGGAAGCTACCTGAAGTCAGGGTTGACAACGCGAAAATCATGTTCTTCCCAGACTACACGATTCAAGTACAGCGACAGCGACACTCATTCCTGGGAGTGAAGCAACGCCTCCACCGCCTGGCCCTCAAATATTCCTTGCTGTTCCCTGCTCGCCTGCGTGTAGTGGCTCAGGACAAGACACACTTTTTCAACACTCCTGAAGCGGTTGAGTCTTGGCTCGACTCGGGCATTGACACTGAACCTGGCGGGACGCCCCCGAGGATACGTCGTGACAGAGGAACTCAACGGCGCCGGCGCTGGAGACCATCGCTGGCGAACTCGACACAAGCAGAAGCGGAAATGGGCCCTACTCCTGCACACCGGCAAACGGAACAACAAGAGGCCCTCCGCATGGTGGCGGAGATCAGCGGTTCGCTGTCGGGAGACCCTGCCCCGGGTACTAGCCCTGACCGACAGGTGAGCGATGATGAGTACCTTTACGGATCGTCAGACTTCCAGATATCAGGAAATCTTCCGGATGTTACACCACAAACTGCTGATCTGCTCCATTGACACTGTTTTAATCTAAACGACCTGCAATTGGGATATAACGATGCATTTACAGCCGATGTTCTACAGGGCTCTTAGGTTGCTAATGTGCTACTGGAGATGCTACCTTGCTACGACAGCGGGGTTTGGATCTGCTTACTGCGAACCTGTGTGCCGTATTCCACTCATGTGCTCTGCCATGGTCGATCCCAACGCTGGTTAATCCCGGGTTTGTGTGGAGAGGTAGACGTGCCTACCCGGAGGTGAGTGCCTATATGTGCCCCGCCCAATGCTACTGCTGCTTCCCTGGCGAAGGGCCCATTCAGACTAATTACCCCATGTACTGGAGACTTTCACTGCTGAAGGGCAATATAACAATGACTGCCTGTGGTGGGGAGTACACACCCTCACCCTGATTGCATGAATCCTTTGGTACACTTGACGTTGCAACCTCAGTACATCCCCCCTTGAATTTATGAACTGTTAGTGCTCACTAGAGCGTTTGGACGACAACATGTTCCGCTGTTGTCCTTTTGGAATTATGATTCTGTTTTTCAAGTTTATGAGACTGATATTCTTCCCCTTCCACTTTGCTGTGTGCTTGCAGGGCGGCTGGATTGTGCGGGCATTGATGGACATGGTGTGACAAATTGATCTGCTGTGCTGTTGGGCGGGGTGTCGGGGGTGGGTGGTGGAGACGGGGGGTGAAGACACGGAATTGCAATGTCTACTGTTACATTTTGCACCTGGAACGTGCGTGGCATACATACCCCATCGCGGCGTTACCAGGTATACTCATATCTCAAATGACACCGAGTGCAAGTGGCGCTGCTACAAGAGACACACTTGACAGTACAAGAGACGCACACACTGCGACGTAGGTGGAGGGGACAACTACATGCCACAGGTTTCTCAGCATATGCGCGTGGAACTTTGATATGGATTCGCCCAGGGGTCCCCTTTGCTCTCACTCACAGTACACTAGATCCTGAGGGCAGCTATGTGACATTGCAGGTCAGACCGGACGGACAACAGATAGTCATGGCCTCTGTGTATGCCCCTAACACTGAACACGGACGGTTTCTTACGCAATTATCGACAGCACTAGCGCTATGGCCAGGCATCCCACTCTTACTTGGAGGCGACTACAATTGTGTGCTAGATGTCCAACTGGACCGCTCATTTCCCCCACTGGCGAATGCACCGATAACCGGAGCAACGCGAGTGTTCACTGACTGGGCGACGCAGTGGGATCTCCATGATGTTTGGCGTAGTCGCAACCCCAACACGAGGGTGTACTCCTATTATTCAGGTGCGCACACACTACATGTCAGGCTAGACAGATTCATGCTATCTAGCGACCTGCTACCTCATGTCACGGACACCTGCTATCTAGGTCGCACTCACTCCGACCACAATCCTCACACTCTTGACTTTACCTGGCAACGCCCACACCCACCGATACCCACTTGGAGACTCCAGCCAGACGCCTTGCTGGACGCTTCATTCCGGGAAACACTCTCGTCTCACATTCTCCAATATTTCGAGGACAATACCGATACTGCGTCCACCCCACAGGTTGAGTGGGACGCGTTTAAAGTGGTCACACGTGGTTGCTGTCTGGGCACACAGCGGGATCGAGGCGTCAGGTGGATAGGGACCTGACGAGGGTGGAGTCTGCCCTGTTCGATAGCGAGCAGGAGGCAACTCAGGGCGACGACGTGAGACTCATAGCCGCTCGCGGGCAGCATGCGCACCTCCTAGATAGGTTGAAGAACCTGAATTATGCCGCACACTCGACGCGCACACATCGTGCTGGAGACAAGCCAGGCAAGCTTTTGACTTGGCTGATTAGACGTGACACTCAAACGTTACCGGTGATGTCCATCCGTACTACACAGGGTACCGTGGTGTACACACAAAGAGCCATACATGAAGCTTTTACTAGTCACTACAGGGATCTGTACCGCTCCCGGTTGCGAGCCAATGGGGATGATATCTCCGAGTACTTAACGAACCTGCCACTACCAGCAGCCACCAATGCACAACGCGACGAATTGGGCGCGCCGTTTACGACGGAGGGACTTCGGGCCGTTATATTCTCCCTCTCTAACGGTAAGACCCCAGGCCCTGACGGTTTGCCTGCGGAGTTCTACAAGGCCTATTCAACGATCCTCATCCCCGAGCTTCTGCGAATGTATCAGACGGCGATAACCGATGCCGCTCTCCCACTCACTCTTAACGAGGCGAACGTGATTTCACTTCTGAAGCCTGGTAGAGAGGGGCTCAATATGGGATCTTATAGGCCACTGGCCCTCCTTAACACGGATTATAAGATCCTGGCGTCTGCCCTGGCTCAAAGATTGGCGCTTCTGGTCCCCACACTGGTACACGCTCACCAGAACGGATTTGTACCCACCCGCAGCACATCTTATAACATCAGGCGACTATTTCGTATACAGAGCCTAGCTGGGTCCCGATGGCCGCGATCGGGATGTGTTATACTGGATCTTGAGAAGGCGTTCGATTCAGTGGAATGGCCCTACCTCATGCAGGTCCTAGGGAAATTTGAACTGGGCGCTGACTATATCCGTATGGTAGAACTCCTTTACTCATGCCCGGTAGCTCGGGTGCGCACGGGTAGACTTTTCTCTGATCCGGTCCGAGTGCGAAGAGGCACCAGACAAGGATGCCCCCTCTCCCCTCTGATTTTTGCACTAATGATGGAACCCTTAGCTGCGTGGTTACGTGCTTCTGGCGTGGATTGGGGTATCCCCCTGGCTGACGGGATACACTCGGTGTCATTGTACGCTGACGACCTGTTGATCTATGTCAGGGATCTGACCCGTTTTCCGTGCGCACTCACTGCCATATTTAACACCTTTGGGGATGTGTCGGGACTTCCTGTCAATTGGGCGAAATCAGGGGTGTACTCTTTCGCCACGGATACCCCGGAGTGGGACATTACGGTGATAGGGGAGCGACTTCTTTGGTACCCAACTGTGTTTCGATACCTGGGAATTCAAGTTTATCGTGACCCCGCAGATCTGTTAGATGGTAATATCATCAGGACAATCTCGTCGCTTACAGCCCAAGTGTCCTTTCGGAACTCCCTCCCGTTGAACGTACCCAGTCGCATTACACTGGCAAAGATGGTTGCCCTACCTCGGTTGCTCTACTTTTATGCAAACTTGCCTGTGTATGTCCCGACTCGTATTTTCCGGGACCTGGAAGTTCTAATCAGATGCCTAATCTGGAACAAGGGGCGCCCCAGAGTTGCATTGAAAACCCTGTATGCTGCAACGGAGAACGGAGGATTGTCGGTCCCTAACCACAAGCTTTATTACCTAGCAGCGCAGCTGCAATGGGTCGCATATTGGGTGAGTGGGAAGAATTTTGGGGATACTGCCTCAGTTGATGTGATCATGACGGCCCCGCAAATGCACGCGTTATTTCACCCCTTATCTAAGTCCCGCTGCCCTGACCAACTGCACCTCGGGGTGGCGAGAAAGTGCTATGTGAGGGCTCTGAAACTCACGAGCGCTACCAAGCCGTACGCACCCAACTTGCCACCACTGGGTACACCTTGGGAAGGAGGGGCGCTCATGGGACCTATGTTGAGCAGCTGGACGGCAGTTGATTTGGAGGGCCTGGGCGACCTGTTTGAAGATGGCGCCTTGCTTCCTTTTGCAACCTTGGCGGACGGCACGGGCCTACCGGCTGGCCAATTCTTGACACACACGACGCTCCTACATGTATTGACACGAGCCTGGGGAACACTAGCGGAGGAGCCCCCAACGAACCTGTTGATTCAGTATCTGCATGTGATGGGGAACGGCTCTCACGTGATCCATTGGCTCGCCCAAGCGCTACACGCCAACACGCAGTTCTCATCACAGCGGCTGCGAGACAAGTGGACAGCTGATAGGGACCGGGACTGGACTGACAGGGAATGGACGCAGATACTGGCCAGGGCACTACATATACCGCGCAATGCCCATTTTAGGATTATACAATACTATATCGTGCATCGCGCCTATCTGCCTGACAAGATAAATAAATACTTTGGACTAACTACGTCAGCATGCCCCAGATGCGGATTTATCGATGCACCTCTCCTACATGCACTCTGGGCGTGCCCCTCCCTGCGAACCTACTGGAGTGCGGTGTCAGACACCTTGCAAAAAGCGACAGGAGGTAGCTTGCCCCATATGTGGGAAGCATGTTTGCTAGGTCTGTTCAGAAGGACAAAACAGACAAAAGTCCGGGAGCGGTTCTGAGGACCTGGGGCTGATAACAGCGAAACGCCTCATTACCAAGCGCTGGAAAAATAACACTCCCCCCCAGGCACTACACTGGCGCACATCTTTTGACAACTGGGCAAGAGCGGAAAGTGTAGCGCTACATAGCGAAAAAACAGCGGGGCTCCGCAAGTATCCCATAGCATTAGACTGGGATAGTACCTTGACGACCTTCCATCAAGTGTGCCTGCAAAGTGACATTGCTTAAGCGCTGCTGCCTCCCCTTGCGTGACTCCGAATGGGATTTTATCCCCCCCCCCTTCCCCTTCCCGTTGGGCCCTGCTTTCCCCCCCCCACCCCCTGCTATACAGTTGGCGGATCTTATATTCAATTTCTTGCTACTGCTATTACAGGGTATATGCCTGTCTCCACCCGCCTAGCCCGCGAGCATCACACAAACACACGCACTCGCTGTTACATACTGCTCAGTCTCTAGTTTCCACACCTTCCAGATTGTTCTTTATATTTGTTTGTTTAGTAATAAAGCTTTGAATGTATATTGTATTGTGGAAGTGCCCAGCCTATTATGGACTACCGTCAAGGCATAACCTATGCTCCGAATTGAACGATATCTGAGGTGATACTGGGAAGTAATACCTGCTTTACCACCAACCATGTAGATCACCACCTTCTATTAGTATGCCAGTTACCAATGATGCTGACACGCTACTTCGACTCAATTGCTTTTATTTTGGTCCTTGTATTTATTCTCCTTACTGTATATGATGTCTGAAGTAGCTACTGACCTGTCTTTTGTACTAAGGCATAATTAAGCATTTTTTATTCACTTGTGTATCACTGTGATATGATGAAAACTGCAATAAACATATTCAAACAAAAAAAATCAACTGGATAGCATCTTTGATGACTTTGTTAAACCTTTTAACCAGTCCTTTTGACGCAGTGAAAGAGCAAAATATTTTTTTAAACCATACCACTACATTCAAGATACTCATGTGAGCACTACTAAATTGGAGGCCATCGTTGAATATCAGACTTTGTGGTAGCTTTTCTCTAGAAAAGACCAGGCACTTGATAATGTTGTCTATGCTACTCTTGTCCACCATTCTAATCTCTGGCAATTTTGAAAATTAGTTAATAGCCACGCTACCAAGGACCACTCTTAGAAAGAGGACAGCAAATAGGCAACTGATATCTATTCCCAACTGTCTCAATGGACCTTCTAGCACTTCCACATTTTACAACCCCACTCTACAAGCCATAGCGAATCTTCACTTTAGCACAAAGCTTCACCAGAGCTTCAAGTTGACAGTCATTGAGGGCTGCAGAGTCTTGGTATGAACAGGCCATGCTCACAGTCGCAAAGAGACAAAAACTTGAGGATTTCTCCTTTTCTTCCAGAGCAATGTTATGTTATGTTATAAAATATTTTGTAACGCGCTCTGCTACTGTAAAGTATCCTGGCGCGATATGTAAGATTAACCAGAACCAATCTAAGGGAAAAATTAAGTACTGAGATTAAATAGATGGGTTTTTAGGCCTTTTTTGAATCCCACCAGTGTGGATGCTGTTCTCAGAGAAAGCGAGCTGTTTGAACAGAGATGGACTGACCGCCCAGTCTAGCATATCTGACTTTAGGCATAGTCATCAGATGCAGATTGGCCGATCGGAGAGCACGGCGAGGGGTATACAAAGTAAACCTTTTGTGTAGGTACTGTGGCCCAAGTTGGTGCAGGGCACGGTAAGCAAGGACCAACGATTTAAACAAAATGCGGTGGGCCACTGGGAGCCAGTGAAGCTTTCTAAGATAAGCCTGTACACTGGTTCTTCTCGGAAGATGGAACAGAAGTCGCACCGCCGCATTCTGAATGATCTGCAATCTTTTTAAAAGGTATGCGGGGAGGCCAATAAACAATGCATTGGCATAGTCAAGCCTTGTCAGGATCAAAGCTCGCAGAACAGTCTCTTTCGCCTCCCTATGGAGAAGCGGAAAAAAACTCTTAAGTGACTTGAGGGTCGCGAAGCAAGTCGCAGTAAGTCTTTTTAAATGGACTTCGAACTTGAGGTCCTGTCCGAACCATACCCCCAAGTTTTTGGCCGGGCCTCCGCAGGAGCTAGGACATGGAAAATCAGTCGGCCAAATGAGATCCCTGAAATTGGCCGGAAAATTACCATAAAATAACATCTCTGACTTGTCCTCGTTACATTTAAGCTGAGCTGAGGCAAGCCACAGAAAGACGTGGGATAGACAAGTACAGACCACTCGGGCATCCAGACAGTCCTTTGGCCAAGTGAACAGCAGCTGCGTGTCATCAGCATACGCCATTATTTTTGCTCCCCACTGCTCAGCCAAATAGATCAACGGGGTCATATAGACGTTGAACAGCAGGGGACTTAAAGTCGAGCCCTGCGGCACCCCAGTGGAGAGCTTCTTGGGTAGCGAGGCTTGTGGTGGCATCCATACTTGCTGCCTCCGATCCGACAGAAACGATGACACCCAGGCGAGGACCGTACCCGATAGGCCCACCTCTGCCAGCCTCGCCAGCAGCTGAGTATGGGGCACCGTATCGAAGGCGGCAGATAGGTCCAGCAAAACCAGGACCGCTCTGCCGCCTCCATCCAGACACTCCCTAATGGCCTCTGAAACCTCCACCAGGGCCGTCTCAGTGCTAAAAGCAGCCCTGAACCCCGATTGTGCCGGGTGCAGGACATGGGAGGACTCAATAAAATTATTAAGTTGCCTGAAAACGACCTTTTCACACACTTTTGCAAGTGCCGGGAGCAGCGATATCGGACGATAGCTGAAGACAGCTAGGGGATCCAGGCCAGGCCTCTTTAGCAGGGGAAGAAGTTTCGCCTGTTTCCAGCAAAGGGGCACAGAGGCAGAGGCCAGAGACAGATTAACAATCTGGGTGACCTCCTGATAAACCAAACTCGCCACTCCCCCTAAGACCTTTGCAGGACAGGGGTCAGAGGGTGATCCCGACTTTAGTGCCTCTAGGATAGCCAACACATCAGCCTGCTGAGCTGGCTCAAAGGTGGAAAATTGAGTAACAGGTGGAGCCGCAGCAAGGTCAGTGGTGGGCAGTCGGGACTGGACGGGACCACAGGAGTTTTGAAGCTCCGCTTGGATTTTGGCAATCTTATTGTCAAAAAGGCATGACAATTCCTCACACCATACATCAGACATCGGGAGAGCTGGTAACGCAGCACACGGCGAGAGAAAGCTCTGAACAATGGCAAAGATTTCTCTGCCATTGTTGTCCGCCTTCTCAATCCTCCCAGAAAAATATCTACTTTTAGCGGCCTTAATTTCCGCATAATACACCTTCTGAGCCCTCCGTAAATTACTCTTCAGTTCAGGTCGGAACTCACGGCGCCAGGCTCGCTTCAGCTTTTTACAGCCGGTTTTGAGTTCCCTAAGAGCATGGGAGAACCAGGGTTTAGAAGGGGAGGACCTAGTCCGCCTACTACCACCTTTATTGTTAGGTAGGGAAGAGCCTTGTTCGACCCAAACGTTGAAGGTCTCCACCGCGGAGTCAAGATCCAGTGGCAAAGTCGGACGGTTAAGCGCAAGAGCGTCCGAAAAGGAGGTCAAATTGATCCGCTGAGAGTGCACTTGAGGGGCGGGCAGTATCCTCGACCCTTTTGTGCTTAGGGGCCAAGTAAATAAAATTAAGGCATGATCAGACCAAGTGACCCTCCTAGGGGGCGACATAGTGATCTCAAAGTTCGAGCACACCAAGTCTAACCAATGGCCAGCCGTATGGGTAGGAAAGTTCACTGATTGCGTGAGGTGAGCAAGCGAGAAGGCTTCTGCTAGGACCACTGATTCTGGTAGATCCCCCACGTCCAAATGAATGTTAAAATCCCCCAAAAGGAGATATCGAGAGAATTTCAGGGCGCGAGGAACGATGACCTCCTCAATATTGGCAACAAAACTACCCGCATAGCCCGGAGGGCGGTAAAGGAGAGTACCTCCCAAAGTGAAATGAGGAGAAAGGACCACTACAAAGTGTAGCATTTCCGTCTCACCCAGTGGGTCGGGAGGTTCGCTCACAACTACCCATTGGTCCAGATGAATTACAGCCAGACCGCCACCCCTACCGGCCGGTCGGTCCATCCTAGTAATCCTGAAGCCACGTGGTATAGCAAGTTCCACCACCGGCATACAGGACTCAGTAAGCCAGGTTTCGGTGACGAAAAGGAGATCAAACTCCTTCTCGTCCAGCAGCTCGAATATATCAGCCGCATGTCTGACCATTGATCTGGCATTAATCAGGCCTGCTTTTATAACCTCGCTGCAGATCTTAGTCGCGTCGCCTGAGGGCTGTAAATTCGAAAAACTGAACCCGCATGCAGGTCACCGATGGTGCAGAGCATCTAACACCTCCCAATGATTGGCGGCATCGCAGCTGTAGGTATTGAGGGCGAGCAGCTCCTCAGATGAATACCTCAGAGAGCCAGCCTGAAGACAATAAGGAGGATAAAGGGGTGCCGGGGCCCTGGGCCCGTCCGGGACACGGACGGGCACAGACGGGCCCTCCTTTGGCGCTCCTTCGGCGCGCAGACGGCGCGCCCGCAGCGAGCGACCGCTGTGCGCTCGGCGCATCGATGCATTAAATAGGGGCGGGCGAGGCAGGAGACTAGAGCGCCAACCCCAGTGCAATGCGGTCCCGCCTCACTTCCGGGAACCGCTGGGGCCGAGCGCTGAGGGCGGCGCTAATCAAAGATGTGCAAAAACGCGAAGAGAAAGTGCAGCGTGCAATGGACCCAGGCAGGGAAGGTAGGCACAATTAATAAAAGCTCGCACTGAGGCGGCAATACAATTTAATAAAACAATTTAAAAGAGCTAGTAGGTTAAAAACGGCAGAGTTACAGTGCAAGGTTGGGGGCTGGATAATACTCACATAGAGCAGCACTCGCCTCCCTGCTCCAAATAAAAAGGGGCGGGCGAGGCAGGAGACTAGAGCGCCAACCCCGGTGCAATGCGGTCCCGCCTCACTTCCGGGAACCGCTGGGGCCGAGCGCTGAGGGCGGCGCTAATCAAAGATGTGCAAAAACGCGAAGAGAAAGTGCAGCGTGCAATGGACCCAGGCAGGGAAGGTAGGCACAATTAATAAAAGCTCGCACTGAGGCGGCAATACAATTTAATAAAACAATTTAAAAGAGCTAGTAGGTTAAAAACGGCAGAGTTACAGTGCAAGGTTGGGGGCTGGATAATACTCACATAGAGCAGCACTCGGTAAGGTAACCCACGGGAGAGGTAGGCCTCACAGTATTGAAAAACTAATTTAGGGGGTTTTCACTTCCAGGACATGTAAAACGTAAAAACACATGTCCTACCTTTTAAATACAATGCACCCTGCTCTATGGGCTGTTTAGGGACTAATTTAGGGGTGGCTTTACATGTATGAAAAAAGGGAGGTTTCGAACTAGCAAAAGGTTAATTTTGCCAGATTGAATTGACAGCTTTAAAACTGCACTACAAGCTGCAATGGCAGGCCTGAGACATATTTAAATGTGCTACTTTAGTTGGTTGCATATAGAGTGCTTCAGACTTACTAGTAGCACTTTATTTACAGGACCAGGGCACTTGTTTATGTGTACAAAATCACATGATGCACCCAGAGTCCTCAAACTAATTTTCAATTTACTCATTCTCACTTTGTATCCTGGATTAAAGCTTATACCTCTCAATGCCTACATTCATACTCTTCTAAAACATAAACGTAACTATTTTGTGGCACAAGACACGTCTAAGCCAAATGCTGTCTTTGCCCTAAATGGTAGCTTCTTGAATTCTTTCAACAGCCACGGCTCGTGCAGGGCATTACACCGGGCGGTGACGTCAGGCAGAGGAGGGACAGGGTGGGGGGTTGTAAAATGCGGGATACGGACGATGTCAGGTAAGTACCGGAAAAAAAAAACGAGTTTCGTTACCCGCGCTGCATCGCCAAATATGATGCAGCGCGGGTAACGAAATTCGTTTTATTTATTTTTTTCGGTACTTACCTTACATCGTCCGTATCCTGCATTTTACAATCCCCCACCCTGTCCCTCCTCTGCCTGACGTCCCCGCCCGGTGTAACGCCCTGCAAGAGCCGTGGCTGTCTTTCAACCCTGTGCCATGCAAGCACTGTTTCAAATGGTTCAACTTGTATTTGGCTGGACAACTTGCCTCCTTGATGATTTCAAGAAGAAATAGGTAACTCTTCCACATGTAGCTGAAAGAAGGGTGGTGATGTAACTGCAACCATAGATAAAATTAATCAAGGTTGTCACTGTTGTAATCGCTGTAAAACAATAAATTAAATAAACAGAGTGATCACTGTTGGTAGTGCTGTTATCAATGTATTAAAATAAATAATGATGTCGCTTTTGTCGTAATCATTGGAGCTTTGAAATGATAGACCATACATTAAAAAATAAAATAGATGCACTAATAATGCAATCAATGCAGTGGTATAGAGAAACCACAAAGCTGAGTTTACTATTTTTTCCTCATCACTCACCCCTAAACAACACTACTTACAAATAAGCCCTGTCTTGGCTCCATCATGCATGTTCCACTTAATGTGGATGCCACGAACATTGCATACACTGCCCAGCATACTCGCTAATCTGTGTTTGGATTTTCAGGTCTTAGCGAGGTGCCCCGCTTACAGGTGCAGTAGATATTACCAAATAAATGCTTAGAAAATTAAGACGCTTCATGCCAAGCAGAGGAAGATTCTCAAACCTCATGCTTCATAGTATTATGTCAACAACACTCACATGATTCTCCATGTAGGTGAATGGGTCCACATGCACAACCATTAACCTGCCTCACACACTGTCCCAACTGCTGGTAATGTGAAGTGCTGCCTGAAATGGGCTGGGTACTCATGGATTTAACACTATTTACTCGAATGATCGGCTGTCGAACACAAACCTGACACTCAGACACACTCCTTGGTCAGGAATCCGTCAGATAGCACTGACACCCTCAACTGCGCTGCGTAAGATTTTGGTGTATAGGTATCTTCCCTGTTTGCTCTTCATTGTCAGTTTGGCAAAGCAGTTGGGTGAGAGTTGGAAAGGAAAATGCAGGTGTGTTTACAGGTCAAGTGACACTAATATTGGAAGGATCACCAACACCAGACCACCACAACTCCTTCAACTGTCATTCTCAGATTCCGAGTACCGCAGCACCCAAGTTCCAAACACGCTGTACACATACATATTCACACACATACACACACACACAAACATGTCTGTTGCCACAATGCCTAACTGATTGGCAATACTACTTTTCCTTTAGTGTAGCCCTCTGTAGAAATATACCACATCCTGCTAGCTAACTCTTTCCTGAGTTTCTAAGCATATCAGACTCTCCAAAACAACAAGCCACCACCCTCTTCCATACTTCTCATTCACACTTAGTGTCAGTAAGACAAACTTTCATTAATTCCACTTAAACCTGATACTGGTTTTCATCTGCTATACGGCAAAAAGCGGGTCGGCCTTTCTCTACAAATGACCCCATCAATTTAAGAGGATATATTTCCAGAATTTGGGCCAAGGTTCTGGATCCCTAGACCTCTCCCGGGATATAAGATGAAATAGGTCCTGGCTAGGTTAATAAAACAAAAACACTACCCTCATACCACCCACTTAGAGCAACTGGTGCACAACGTATACCAGACAGTAGTAATTATTTAATTGCCTCACAAACTCCACTAAGAGATACTACTTGAAATGCAGACAACAGAAGGCATCTCTAGAAAGGTACAAGGAAACCATACCTGGGTTGAAGCGAAACTAGGGTACAGTTCAGCTGCAGCTCAATTATTCTGCTACTAATTACTTCACATACATACATACAGAACCTGAATGTATACTCCCACAAATGTACTTCAAGCTTATAACACTGCATGAAAATGTCCGAAAGGCAATATTGCTACTTACAGGAATCCCCACCCACCTTGTACATAATGTTTATATTAATTCACCTGTGCAATAGTTTTTTTAAACTGAATTTAGGTTGATGATATTGGAAACAATATTGCTTCTTCTATATTGCCTACCACGACATTGTCAATGTGAGTATGCTATTATTATTCTTAAATCCACATCTACATCCCTGCACTGACATTGCAATGTATTGTTTAGGTCAATGTAGTGGATATGACATTTTAGAGTGTTGTTATTTTCATTGAGCTATTTGCCCTGATTGTGTTCTTTCTTACTGTGCAGTGCTATGATGTCCTTTGTGTTTCGTTCAGGCTAAAAAAGCATACATAATTTACAAGGACCCCCACCACCACCACCTCCACCAGCTAAAATATTCTTTGCTCAGCCTCCAAGATTCTTCTGGCTTTGGCAATAATCATTTGTAAGATGAAAAAGAAGATTCCACACAATGAAGCCTTGCACATTGTGATCCAGCTCAAATGCACACAATGTGAGTGGGGCCCACGGCATATCAAACACCTCCCTCCTGCCTCACATGTTCTCAGTTTCACAAAGCAGCTACACAGGAAAATGCTACTAAGCAACTTCGTTTTCCAAAAATACAGACCAGGCAAATCTCTTGCACATCAGTCATGCCATGAGACTCTGACAACAAAGTACCTACATCCAAGGGTTCAGCTGGACTTAGACATATGGATTGGATCAATCTGTAAAATTACGAGTAACAATTCTCCCATTGGTCATGAATTTAAAAAAAAAGAAATCCTTTCTAAAATGAAATACAAGTTACCATTAATATGCGTCTGAAGATAATGTTCTGTCTCATATTATTGATTCGAATAAACAGTCTCAGTCTCTTATCTCAATACTTAAAACACACACACCTCACACACACACACACACACACACACACACGTGCATTATGGCTCACATGCCCCCAAGAAGTGGTGATTCAAAGGACCACGTATCTGAGTTTCACTGTGTCAGTCCCAATGGTGAATGAGTGAGGGACATCTGCTTTCTCCCTTGTTATACTACCACACACCCAGGCTATCCTGCAACACAAGAGCACTACCAGTTAGCTCCTTGTCATATGTCATCATGTGTTCGGAATAAACTCCTAGTCCTACCTGCCCTCATGTTCCTGTACTGTCTATCTGTCCCAATAAACAATATGTCCCTGCTATCTGGCTTTTTAATCATACAATGACCCTCTTTTCCTTCTCCTCAATCTCTGTCAAGTTTCTAATTCTCGAACAAAGCACTTTCCTTCCTATTATTTCGACTGGCAGAAAATCTAAAAAGGGCAAAAACTGTGAAACATATACAGGAAACCTTAAATTTTCAGTCGGATACACAAATCTGTTGCAATAAGAGTGAAAAAAAGTATGTGAATTGTGTTGTAGAATTCACAACCTGGGGAGCGGAAGCAGGAAGGTTAATGACAACCGGGGCAGGGTCAGCATGTGCAGGGTCAGCTTTAGCACTGGTGGCGCCCGGTGGACCATCATTTTTAGCGCCCCCACACTCCTTGACCGCCTCCTCGGAATCTCTCACTTCCACGGGGCAAAAGTGCCCCTCATCTCTCCAATCAGAAGTTATTGCTAAATACAGAATCCCCCCTGAGATAAGTGCCCCCTCCACAGGCCAGTGCCCAGTGGGGCCGCACCGGTCGCACTGTCCTAAAGCCAGCCCTGAGCATGTGCAGTTTGTTAAGAAAAAATCATGAGACACAGGGTGCAAAATTTCTAAACACTCTTACAATGCAGTGCAGCAACCAAACTTTCTATAATGTGTTGAGTAAGAGGACAACAGCAGGACATCTCTATATCTATTAAGTTAAGGTGCAGTCCTCCTCTCTCCCTTGCGCTGGTGCACAGTTGCGCTGTCTATCACTACACAGACATCTTTGCACCATACTGTAAAGGTGTCTGTCTCATGTCTAGCATAGGTTTTGTATTACAACCTATCCTTTCAGTACAAAATAACATGACTGGACAAACTTTACAACTTTTTCCACTTTGGATGTGTACTGTACAGTGCAGTACATATGCAAAATCGGAAACATTCCTAAAAAAAAAACATTACTGCTTTTTAAGTCTGTCTCAAAGAGGCAATATATGTTGGTGCAGTGACCTGTCTACCATTCTTAGTAGACCGAGCTTTGTTTCAAAAGCAGTGAGGGATTGCATGAGAACATCCATGTAACACCCATGGAACTCCTCCTTGATGCAAACTAATGCAATACAGCGCACAGCGAAGATTTGTATTACTTTCAGGCATCTTTTCAGTGTAAAGCAAGATTTGTGCTAGAAAGTAAATCCAAAATAAATATTTTGTCCTGTTTTGTATCACTTTTGTGACGCAAACAGGTGCAAAATGTTAATCAATGTGCCTCTAAATATTTACTGACAGATAAAAAACATAAAATAATCAAACTACAAGACTCAAAATGTGTACATTGTCAAAAAAACTAGACCTTAACCACGGCGCAGGTCCGAAGTGGTGCGGGGCGTTCCATTATGTGGTGGGGCCGCGTCAGCCAACGGACTTGCACAGCACTACGAAGGTAGTGCGCGCGACGGCCGTTGGCTGACAGAAGCACGCAAGGGGTTAAGGTGTTGTTGTCACTTTACAATAGGCCACCTGGCAGTTTACATTGAGTTTGCATGTGAAACAAGCAGCCACAGTTTTCACATTCAATCAGAGGTGATGCAGAGTACTGGGGCAGATGGCAGAGATGGCCTTTCAAGCGCAGATGTACACATCAAAATGCTAATGGTCAAACATTTACACTCACCTGGAACAAGGGGGCTTTCTAACAAGCCCTATTTCCCAGCAAAATTAGAGTACCTATGGTCTTGGGTCCTGAGATAAGAAACCCCTTCAGTCCCCCCTCCCTCCTGTCCTACTGGCAGCAGCATAAGCAGTGTTTCTGAAAAGACAGGGTCCTCTGTATTGGTCCCACTTTCTCCGTCTGAGAGCAGGCTGAGCTTTATAGGTCATTCATGTACGAGCTGAGATTGATGCCTTTCAAGAATGCCTTTTTGCACGAAGTATAGGAAAGGATTTACATTAATGAAACAAGCATTAGAAATGCAATCGGGCTCGGATTTATTTGAGTTTGAGCTAATGGCATTGTAAATGCCAATGTATTGTTGCTATGTGTTATGGAGTGTGTTCATGTGGTGTGTACTGCCAGTGATCTCATTGTGAGTGTGAGAATATTGCACCGTTACTGCCTGTGTTGTCCTTCTTGTGAGTGTGAGAAGCTTGCACCTCTGCTGCCTGTGGTCTCCTTGTGAGTGTAAGAAGCTTGAACTGCTGCTGCCTGTGATGTCCTTCTTGTGAGTGTAAGAAGCTTGCACTGCTGCTGCCTGTGATGTCGTTGTTGTGAGTGTGAGAAGCTTGCACAGCTGCTGCCTGTGAGTATGAGAAGATTGCATTGTGCATCTCTGTGCTGTGCCTGTTCTTTATAAGGGACTCTTGCTCTGTTGCTGCTGCTGCCTTGGCACAGTACCTGCTGTGAGTGTGTGAGGGAATATTGCACCGCTGCTGCTTGTGATATCCTTCTTGTGAGTGGGAGAAGCTTGCACCTCAGCTGCCTGTGGTATCCTTGTGAGTGTAACAAGCTTGCACAGCTGCTGCCTGTGATGTCCTTCGTGTAAGTGTGCTCTGTCATCGGTAGTTGAGAGTTGTAGTGGAGAGTGGAGAGTGTTAGTGGAAAGTGTTAGTGGAGAGTGGTAGTGCAGAGTGGAGAGTGGTAGTGGAGAGTGGTAGTGGAGAGTGGTAGTGGAGAGTGGTAGTGGAGAGTGGTAATTGGTAGTGGAGAGTGGTAGTGGAGAGTGTTAGTGGAGAGTGGTAGTGGAGAGTGGTAGTGGAGAGTGGTAGTGGAGAGTGGTAGTGGAGAGTGGTAGTGGAGAGTGGTAGTGGAGAGTGGTAGTAGTGAGTGGTAGTGGAGAGTGGAGAGTGTTAGTGGAGAGTGTTAGTGGAGAGTGTTAGTGGAGAGTGTTAGTGCAGAGTGTTAGTGGAGAGTGTTAGTGGAGAGTGGTAGTGGAGAGTGGTAGTGGAGAGTGGAGAGTGTTAGTGGAGAGTGTTAGTGGAGAGTGGTAGTGGAGAGTGGTAGTGGAGAGTGGAGAGTGTTAGTGGAGAGTGTTAGTGGAGAGTGTTAGTGGAGAGTGTTAGTGGAGAGTGTTAGTGGAGAGTGTAGAGTGTTAGTGGAGAGTGTTAGTGGAGAGTGTTAGTGGAGACTGTTAGTGGAGAGTGGTAGTGGAGAGTGGTAGTGGAGAGTGGTAGTGGAGAGTGGTAGTGGAGAGTGTTAGTGGAGAGTGTTAGTGGAGAGCGTTAGTGGAGAGTGGTAGTGGAGAGTGGTAGTGGAGAGTGGTAGTGGAGAGTGTTATTGGAGAGTGTTAGTGGAGAGTGTTAGTGGAGAGTGGTAGTGGAGAGTGGTAGTGGAGAGTGTAGAGTGTTAGTGGAGAGTGTTAGTGGAGAGTGTTAGTGGAGACTGTTAGTGGAGAGTGGTAGTGGAGAGTGGTAGTGGAGAGTGGTAGTGGAGAGTGGTAGTGGAGAGTGTTAGTGGAGAGTGTTAGTGGAGAGCGTTAGTGGAGAGTGGTAGTGGAGAGTGGTAGTGGAGAGTGGTAGTGGAGAGTGTTAGTGGAGAGTGTTAGTGGAGAGTGGTAGTGGAGAGTGGTAGTGGAGAGTGTTAGTGGAGAGTGTTAGTGGAGAGCGTTAGTGGAGAGTGGTAGTGGAGAGCGGTAGTGGAGAGCGGTAGTGGAGAGTGGTAGTGGAGAGTGGTAGTGGAGAGTGGTAGTGGAGAGTGGTAGTGGAGAGTGGTAGTGGAGAGTGTTAGTGGAGAGTGTTAGTGGAGAGCGTTAGTGGAGAGTGGTAGTGGAGAGTGGTAGTGGAGAGTGGTAGTGGAGAGTGTTATTGGAGAGTGTTAGTGGAGAGTGTTAGTGGAGAGTGGTAGTGGAGAGTGTTAGTGGAGAGTGTAGAGTGTTAGTGGAGAGTGTTAGTGGAGAGTGTTAGTGGAGACTGTTAGTGGAGAGTGGTAGTGGAGAGTGGTAGTGGAGAGTGGTAGTGGAGAGTGGTAGTGGAGAGTGTTAGTGGAGAGTGTTAGTGGAGAGCGTTAGTGGAGAGTGGTAGTGGAGAGTGGTAGTGGAGAGTGGTAGTGGAGAGTGTTATTGGAGAGTGTTAGTGGAGAGTGTTAGTGGAGAGTGGTAGTGGAGAGTGGTAGTGGAGAGTGTTAGTGGAGAGTGTTAGTGGAGAGCGTTAGTGGAGAGTGGTAGTGGAGAGCGGTAGTGGAGAGTGGTAGTGGAGAGTGGTAGTGGAGAGTGGTAGTGGAGAGTGGTAGTGGAGAGTGTTAGTGGAGAGTGGTAGTGGAGAGTGTTAGTGGAGAGTGTTAGTGGAGAGCGTTAGTGGAGAGTGGTAGTGGAGAGTGGTAGTGGAGAGTGGTAGTGGAGAGTGGTAGTGGAGAGTGTTATTGGAGAGTGTTAGTGGAGAGTGTTAGTGGAGAGAAGTTAGATCACGGAAGCTCTTTGTGCTCCACGTGCCGCCAAGCTCTGCAGAACAGGAGCTTAAAGCGAAAGAGAGAAACTGGTGTGCTATAGGGGAGAGGAAAAAAAGAAAAGCTTCAGACTTCAGTTGAAGGCTAAAAACGCGTAGACAGACAGGTCCAAAAAAATATTAACGTTTCATAACAGGCAGACGAGAGGATGTGGCTTAACAGCTAGAGCGGCCGACCTCCAAGCTGGTACAACTATAACTGCAGGCAAATGCTATTTTTACAGCATAAACCCGAACACATTATCTCCAGGCATGTTCGTGGTATACAGAATAGAATGGTATGTCTTATTTATTAATTTTCCTTCCCAGAAGGTACCGAGAACGAGAGACGTAAGACTACAGGAGAGAAGAACAGGAAAGATGCAAGCTTGTGTGGGAACAGGCACAGAAGGGAGAACTGACACTAGGTGACTAATGGGGATTAGGAGCAGGGTAAAGAGGAAGTGTTACACTACAAATCCCACGATGCACCGGAGAGCTGCAGCAGCACCCGGGTGGCACCAATGTCGGCCCGAGATGCCCACTGGCTGGATCCCGTAGTTTCCCGTTGAATTTCGGCAATCTTGGAAAGGAAAGAGGCCCGGCCCTTTGCCCAGAATCGGAAGGGTGCCCGATCTACGGGGAGCACGTGACATCAGAGCATGAGAAAGGGCACGCGAGAGATGTGCAGCGCGGAACCACAGGCAGACAGCTGGAACTCATCTCTGGCAAGGCGGGGGTGACCACGGCAAGGAGCGCGAGCCCGCCCCTGGGTGCCAGGGAGGGGCGCGCGGTCTGGAAGGAGGCCACCGCCTCCCTTAGTTGTGCTTCCCAGCCTGGCATTCCCGCCTAGAATGCGGCATGATTATGAATCCAAAAGTTGTGAATAACATTTTAATAATATATTAAACATTCTGCACGGAAAAGTAAATTGTACTGGACATTCGGTAAACTTCGCATTAAGCATTAAGCATCTAAAGAGCCGAGCATCGAAATGTGAGAGGCGCTTCGATAAATCATCACGAGGGGGTCGTTGCCTCTAGTCTTGTTATACGCAGATGACATCACTCAGATTAAAATTAATGTTTACCCTCCATGCATGAAACTATTATGTTCGCCTAAAAATACCGCAGGAACGAATACAGAGAAAGAGCAATTCTTGGGCGTTATAAATATATAATATAGCCAATCAGCCGGAGAGCAGCGATGCGCCGCAGTTTTCTTTCCGCTTTCTTCTGGACATCAGCTGCAGCGTAATTCTGCACACAACCCGCGGCAAGTAAAAGACACACAAACGGAGGAAGCAGGGTTTAAACTTCGACAAAGATAGAGAGCTCTGAGAGCGGCAGAAGCTGCAACGGTGTGCACAAACCAGCAAATGACAAGTCCTGATTAAATGACGACTCTGCTTCGTACCCCGTATTTCCAGTGCCCAAATGTAAACAAGCCCCGGAGACCACCGCAATGATCGGCATGTCTGGACCTCAGTGACATACGAAAGAAATTAAAGCGGCGCCATTACCGTATCCCCATTTAGTCATACAACGCAACGTAGTCATAACATGCAAGAACAAGGAAGCTGCGCGCTGAGCGCTGCAGAATTGTGAACGCGCCCGGCCATCTGGATTCACTAACGGAGGCACCCTGACAGCTCCTAATTATAATTTATGTACTTCTTTGCGCGAGCACGAACGAAATATGCCCAAAATGGCGGAACAAAACTACATTTACCCTATCACTTCAAGCCTATTAAAACGAAAACACAAGGAAGACGAATCACTGGCCAGATGACAGAAAACGCTAAGGAATGTGTGGAATTCCTCTCGCCAAGGCCCTAGGAGATACTTCTTTTTTTTCCTTCTTTAACATTAGTTCTCTAACTCCTCCCACTTTCAGTGGGGAGGAGTCCGAGCCCTAAAAAGTATGAGAACACTGATCCCAATAGGTCTCGCTTTGACCTTTGAACACAATCAACATTTCTTGCAATGCCTAACAAGATAGGATTTGGTGACTTTTCTCTCCATCCCTTCCACATTCACTTCCTTCACATTCTCTTTCCTTTCATCTTCATTTCTTCCCTCCCATTCACCTACCCGTCCTTCCATATCAACTGAAAGTAATTCGGAGACTTCCCAAGTCAAGACTACAAATGGCATCCTACCTTCTGTTTCCACCAATGATAATCCTTTATCAATCAACTGAACAAAAACACTGCCACATCTTCAATCCCTGCATTTCTACTGTCAATCTTTAATGTTCAAAGGTGCTTTTGAAACATGAAAGTACTTTTCTTGCAGTCTGACATTGAGCATCAGTGATGATTCTTCATCTCTTCATGGATCCAACTAATGGAATTTGTTTCTGGGTGGTTTCACAACAGTGGTTCTCCAGGACCTCTTACGAACGTGGTGCCTCGCTATAATTAATTGAACATTGTTAGACCGTCAGCCTGAGGGTGCACTTTCCCCAAACATTTTGCCTTCCTCTTCCATTTTTTCTGATCTCGTTTTTGCTGGCTTTAGGACTCTGCGCAGTTTAGCACTGCTAACCAGTGCTAAGGTGCACATGCTCACTCCCCTTAAGATGCTATTATCGGCTTACACACAATTGGAATATTTAATTTACTTGTAAGTCCCTTGTAAAGTGACACTGCATGTGCCCAGGGCCTGTAAATTAAATGCTACTAGTGGGCCTGCAGCACTGATTGTGCCACCCACTTAAATAGCCCTTTAAACATAGCTGAGGTCTGCCATTGCAGCCTGTGTGTGCAGTTTTAAAATTGCCATTCCAGCCTACCAAAGAATCCTTTTGTCAGGCCTAAACCTTCCTTTTTAATGCATATGTCAAGTCTCCCCTAGGGTTGGCCCTGGACTGCCCAGAGGGAAGGGTGCAGTGTATTTAAAAGTTGGACATGTACTTTTAAGTTTTAGATTTTCTGGTAGTGAAAAACTCTCAAATTCGTTTTTCACTACTGCCTGGCCTACCTCTCCCATAGTCTAACATTGGAGTTGCCGTATTGCATTTAATAACCTATAATTTCCTAGTGGGATCAGGTAACCAGTCCATGTTTAGTGTCTGGAATTTTATTGAAAAATCCTAACTTATTGTGGTCAGAATTTTAATTACAATTTTGCAAATGCCACTTTCATAAAGTTGGCATTTTCATGCCTTGGCCATTTAGTGCCTGTATCTGGTTCACAAGACTGTATATAGCTAACAGTTAAGCTTTGTGTATTCCTCCTAGACAACCACACACAGTTAGGAGCTTAGATGTACCTGGATGGGCCATAACTGGCAGGATGGGAGGGAGGGGCTGAGCACATTCCCACTTATACTTGAATAGGCAGTGCCCTGACTCCACACTTAGGGTTGCATACCCCCTGTAGTTAGTCTATCTGGAGCCAGGACAGGGGATGCTAGATGACTGGGGACTTCAAAGGGAAACCTCTAGAAGCTTCTCTTCCACTTCAAAGGCACAACTGACTATGAATACTAGACCTCAGACACCAACTCTTCAGTGCACTTCTGGATCTGTGGACACTCTGAAGAAGAAGTGCTGTTACTGAAGAACTTCCTCTCAGCTAGGCTGCTGTTCTGCTGGACTACTGTCTTGCTGTGCTGGCCTGCTGCCTCCTGTCTACTGCTTTTTTGCTGAGTGAGAAGGACTGAACCCACATCTCTTGAACCCAGAACCCTAGAGCGACTTCAAGGACTAAATGCTGACCTCCTGGCATGAGCCTCAGTGACGGAAGGCTAAAACAACTTTGCCCAGTGCCTAGGCTCTGTCAACTGTAAGTCTACTCTGCAAGTCATGCCACTTCTGTCCTGGACCCTTGAAAGTGAACCTATGGTGCTCTGCTAGCCTCTGTGGGTCCAGTAGAACCGACACATCTCCTCTCCTGCGTGGCGCATCAAAGAGCAGACTCAACGCATTGCCGCTACAGCATGGATTGGAAACGTTGCAAAGACATGCATCGCAGCCCATTGCCGCATCGGAACTGCCACTGTGCAATGCATCCTCGATGCAGGCCCTCCCATCCCTTTTCGACAGTAGCCTCAACAATGACTCCGGACTCTGCATCACAACCTCACAGCTCCTTGAAACCAATGCATCGCCATGACTGCTCGGCGCATCCTCAACTCTGGACTTCGCATAGCAGGCCCTAGTCGATGGTATCCACGATGACGATGCTGGACCCTGCACCACAGCCTCACAGCATCTCAGATCCAATGCATAGCATCAGCTGCGCGATGCGGATCCTCGCAATGCTCCACAAACCAGGATTTAAGGTACTCTGTTCAGCGGGCCCAACTGGCCCAACATAGCTGGCCTGCGCTCCATCATGGTTTGCTTAAATTTGTGACTTTGTCTCGGTCTGACACGAACAGATATCCACAGTTGCCACTTTATGCCTTTTGGTGCTTTTTTCACTAAAATCTTTTAAATGTAATATCTCCAGTCCTGTTAATTGGATGTTTATCATTTTGGTCTTGTTTTATTTATTAAAAATGACTCTATTTCTTCTAATTCTGCTGTTGTATGCTTTCAGTGTGTTACTGTTTGAAGTACTTCACACTGTGAACTAACCTATCTACACAACTGATAAAGAGAGATGCATTTGTTAGAGTTAATTTCTGTTGAGTACACAGGTCTGAGGACAGACCCTCAACACATGCAAGCCATACATGCACATGACACACATAAAGCACACATAGAATGCATATGACACTACTCAGTTAAGAATCCATAACCATCCCACACAATGGTCTCTTCCTCAGACTCTGATTGCTTACCTCTAAGAACCATATGCTCAATCCCGACAGCTTGGAGCAGTGTGACATTCAACATCACAAACAACCTAGAGATGTGCAGCACTGCATGGTCTAGCTATTCCAACGTCATAGGGCAATGAGCATGTCAGACATCTATGAGTTATTTTATAGCAGAACTCATCTCAAATTATAAACTGTGCCAGTGCAGCTACCTGACTACTGACAACAAGGAGCCAACTTTTTGACTAAAATCAAGCTGAAGAAGCTTAGCTAATAGCTCATGCCTTACACAGTCCTCCTCAGGAAGGTGCGTGGGCAACCCAGACAGTATTGGATTTGTGCCCACTGGCATTATCATCAATATATGTGGCTGCGATAGCATTTATCAGTAAGATGTGACTATTGTTTGTGAAAATTACATGGCAGTATGATGTAATGTGGCTTGTCCCAAACAAAGTTCACAAATTGGGGCAATGCCTCTGCTAATGCAAGCAGGGGAGAGCTAACCTATGTCTATACTAATAGAGTACATTATCAAAATGTTATCAAATTGTGATTTTATTTAATTTGAAGGAAAATATCTAAGTTGTTTCCAGTATAGAATATAAATAACATATGCATGTATTCAGAGACGTTTTAAGGCAAGGGCAAAGTGGGCTCTCGACCAGGGCTCCAGCCCTTGAGGGGGCCCCATGACAGAGCCAGGCCTGTTCTGCAGTGAGTCTTGTCCTAATGACCTTGCATACTTCTTAAACAGATTGGGTATCCTTAAAATGTTGTTTTTTACTATCAGTGATGTGTGAGAGGGAATTACAGACATTTTGCAGAGGGATGTTGTGTTTATGATTCACACAACATCCCTCAAACGGCTTTATGGCTTCACATATGAGAAATAAGAGATTGTCACAGAGATTATTTGCAGTAATTTTAGTGAGGTGCTGCTGTGCTGCAATATTGAAAAAACGCATAACCCTATCTTATTATTAGATATAAACACATTTAGAATTTGGAGAAGTGTGTCTGTGCACTGACAATGATCTGGCCAAAGGGGGCATCAAAGAGCTGTAATTGGATAATAAATTCAAAGCTGTTATAAATGGGGGCACCACAAGTCCTTTGGCCCAGGGCCCCCAAAATACTTAAGATGTCCCTGCACGTAATAACTGAGGTTTTCCAGTACAAGACGAGTTGACCGGTTCATGACATCAATAGACATCCATGCACAGGTTTTTACCTATTTTCTTTTAAAGTAATTTGTTTACTTTATTTCGTAAGAAGTAAAACCATAGAATTCATGAACCGGTAAAGCCTCTCAAATGCAAAGAAAAAACAGTGTTAAAATAAAACCAAAGCAGCATTTCTTGTAACAATCTAACACGAATGTATACTATGGAGAAAACAGAGCAGTCAAAGCGAGCAACAATGTTTACAGAACACCTTGAAAAATCATCAGGTCCTAGAAAAAAACTCAGTAACTGCACAAAGGTAATGGGTTTCTTGGGAAAGAAGAAAGATATTTCATCTTGAAACTAACTGGATTTATTGTCTAAACTCCCTAGACTGGATTTTCTCTTTTTTGCCAGGCTGTCTCACTCCATTGTGCAGTGTTTTGTGTGTCATGCATTGGAATGAAACATCTGAAATAGGGTACAGAAGGAGTGCTAGGCAGACTTTTTATAATGCATAGCTGAAACTGTGCAATTCTGCAGCGCGTAGTACTCCAGTGAAGAGTAATCCACAGGATGCTAGACGGTTTCTCTGCATCTGGTCTGTTTTTGTAGTGTAATACGCACCAGACCTCCTTGCCTGTGATCCCTGGACTTGAGGGTTCAAATTCAATCAGAGCCAGTAATGTACCACATTCCATCTCTACCACTAATTCAAGTATCTATATTCACTGGGGCAGATTTACTAATACTTTGCCGCAGCTGGTTTGCGCTGGAAAGCAGCCATAAAGCGACACAAATTATGTCTATGGGTTACTTTGCAATACTTTGCATTAAGCGGGAGTACCATGGGTGGTACATGTTCGTTCCAATTCGACCACCCATTATTTTTGACACAAAGCCCTGTCTACTAATGTTTGTAGCCTGGACTTAGCGTCAAATTATTACACCTTTTTGAGGCTCTGTTAACTTTGAGACATCTTTTATTTCCCCTAACTTTTCCAACTTTACATGTGTGCTGCATTGTACAGCACAAATAGAAAGTAGGGAAAGTTGTAGTCCATGTTTAAGTATAGTCCTTTGTACTGGAAGGGTACCATTCCATTACAAAACCTATGCTTGACATCATGCACAGAACAATGGACTATGTGTGGTGCATGGCACCCTAAAGTGTGCCAGCGGAGGGGAACATTACAAGAGCACCATATCTTAGCAGATATGACATGGTTCTGCTCCCTTCCTTTCACATATCGAGCACATCAACTTTGATTGCTGTGTTGCAGTACATGAGAAATGTGTAAGTCTGGGAGACTTCAAAAACATTAAAAGTGAGGGAGAGTACCACTGCCATGCTCTATAGTCTGCAATTCTCCTACCTTTTGTAGCACATAAGTACTGATTGATGCAAAGGAGAGATGTGAAGAAGAATTTGCCACAAAATGGCAGCTTCACCTCCTGAACCTCCGGTAATACTCCTGCCCTATTAGGTGTACTCTCCGTAATGGACATGCCACGTTTGAAGTTACCTCCTGCTCTGTACAGCTACACCAAGGATCAGAATTGACACTGTTAGACCACGTGAAGGAATAGTCATCCATCCGAGATGGATTGTCCATCACCAGATCTGACTTGTTTAATTCCAGAAGGTAGTCATAGAAACGATAGAAGACAGTCTGAAAAAGGTATGAATAGCGTCCCTAATAATCTGGGACACAATTTATGCATGTTCGGGTGATTACTACATGGGCATTGACTGTGTTCCTCCAGTAACAGATAATGGTAGATTTTCGACTACAATATTTCTCCTTCAAATTAGCAACTCAATTGGCTGATTTGGCAACTCTGGGGGAGAAACTCTTCCAATCTAACAGACAACAGCCCTTCAAAATTGTAAATCTGACAACAGACAGACAGAAACCTACCAGTACACTATACATCAGTCAGTTAATCTCTAGCTTTATGCTGGATTTTTCCCAATGAGCTATTTATATCTGAAAGACTATCTATCCTGCGAGAACCTGATACCAATCACAAATAGACTATTTTGTTTGATGTTTTATAGATCCATTATTTCACACTTGCCTATTCAATTCTCCTTTCCCTTCAATGTAAGGGGATTTCAGCCAGTTTCATTGCATGTCCCATACACCAAGTACTCTAAGAACCAGATAAATTCTGGTCAAATCTGAACTGGTGTGGCACCATAGAAATGTTAGGATGAATCTAAACGTTATGCTCTGTAGAATAATCTTGTGGCTGACCAGGCATGGTCTGTCATCACCTTGTCACCTTTCACGTTTAATATTGTGTGCAGCAGTGATAACCACCACATCTGTCTTGTAGCTATATAGTGGTAGCTCTTCTACCTGCAAACACTAATATACACTTTTCATCATAGTTGGAATGTGGGACACAGCAGCATAAACAGTGCCTGTGGAGAATAGCATTCACATGTATTTCTCTTTTCTTCTGAATAAATGGTTTTGCAGCGATAATATGGCAGAGGGTGTTGAAACCTTAGTTCATTTTCTCATTTAGAAAGAGGGCTTGGACGTACCTTGAAATTGTAATATCTCTTGATTTAAAGGTGCTAGCGAAACTGTGAAAAAGGCTTCACATCCAAAGAACTGCTTTCGATAAAGGAATAAAGCAAAGGGAGGCCTGAACTACTTTAGACGTAGGGCGGTGGGCACAAAAGCACCATGCAACACTCATGCACCCTACAGGACTTCTACGAGCTTCCAATATATGGCTAGCTCTCAGGCCAGCCAGGTGCTGACCTCTCTTCAGCGAGGCATGTTAAGAGTACCACATGTGTGGGTTGGAGACACTTCTCCCAGCACTCTGTTACTGAGTTGGTAATGAGAGATTACACCTTGGGTGACTCCACAAAGTTGCAGAAAGAAGCAACAATTGATATAGGGAGTGACTGGGAACAGAAACCAGCCCTGGCAAACTGCTCAGCTGCCCCCCCCCCCCCTTCTCGGTGTGAGGGGGAGTGCAGCTGAGCAGTTTGCGATGGCCCATTTCGGCCGATTTTGTTACAGGGGGCCGATATTTCCGTCCGCCGGTAACAAAAACGGCCCCCCAGGGGCCCAAAACCGGCCCCAACCCTAGCGGCCTACCAGGGAAACTCCCTGTGCCTGCTATGGCCAGTACGGCCCTGGGTGTGCTTGCCTGAGAGAGTCACCACACATTTCACCTTCCCTTATAGATGCATGTCTAGAAACCCTCTTCCAGTCCTTGATAAAAGATACAGAGAGCTTATCTTTGGAGCTCTTTGTGCATGTCTCTAAACTCCTTGGGCTAGCTCGGGACCTCCAATACTGGGAAGGCCTGCAGATCTTTGTGAGGGAGTCATGCTCAGTCCAGCAGCATACAATCCTACCTTCATGGAGAACTACATCAGGGTCGAATTATGTCTGTTTTCATATTTGTGTCCCAAAACAGGCATTTTGCTTGTGGTTGTAAGCTTATAGGTATTGGGAGCAGGGCTGTGCTGTTGCTGCTGTTGGCTAAATTTGCTATATTTTCCATAGTGGGAACTCTGCAGTAACTTGGTTTTTGAGTCTCTGTGTAAGAAGGTGGAGGACTGTTGTTACTGTGCATTTTTGCAGTTTATATGATGCTTGCAGGATACAAATGCGTATGCTTAACCACAGCAGGGCCGGCCTTAGGCATGTGCAAGCTGTGCACCTGCACAGGGCCACCAAACCCCAGGGGCCACCACGGCAATATATATCCTTAATATAATAATCCTCTGAAGATGGATTCATATTTGCGTGGCAGCCCCTGGCACGGATTTGGCGGCCTCCGGCTCTGTTCCACTTCCAAACACCCTGACCCCCCCGTCTTCACTGGCCTCCGCGCTCCGCCCCGCCAGGACCCACTCCTTCGGGGCCCCCTACCTACGCTCCCTGCCCAGGGCCGCCATGAGCCTAGAGCCGCCCCTGACCACAGCCAGATCTAGGTAAGGAGTTTTTGACATTTAAGGAGCTCAATTATCACAAAACATAAGATACTCCTGTGCTGTGGTTGTACCACAACTGATGGGCTTCCTTCTGTTTGACAAAATGTAAGAATGTCATTGCCGCATACACCATTCTGACAAGGATTGGGGCCTTAAGTTAATCACAATTCTAAGCTATACACTGCAGGACTTTAAGGGTGGTAGGCATAAATTTACACTCAAAAGCCATGCCAGGAGCAACCCCACAGACCCTAGGAACGTAGGGGCCCATGTGAGCAAGTCAAGATTACAGCAAGAATGAATCTGAATCATAATTCACCTACCACTATCACAGCGAAATGGACATAGTACCTAATATGAATGACAAAATGGGACCATTTAATATCTCAGTGGGGGGCTGTTCGTCCCTTGTCTGGATTAATAAATCCGACAGCACAGAAATCAGCCCCCTTTCATTTTCGATGCTATGGCATAAGAGGGCTGGGTAGGAATTAACACATCACCTGGAAAGTCAGGCAAGATCATTAAACTTACAGAAATTACAGGCACATCTATAATTTATTTATTTATTTATTTATTTATTAAGCTTATTAAGCGCAACAGCTACCCAAAAAGGGTTTCCCGGCACTGAACAGGTAAGGTGCTAAGTGGCCTAACGTTGCAGACAGGGATAGCGTTATTGATTGAAAAGCCAGGTCTTGACGGCTCTGCGAAACCGGATATAGCTGGTTTCTAAGCGAATATTCAGGGGGAGAGAATTCCAAAGAGTTGGTCCAATGTACGCAAAGGATCTGCCACCCATTCTAGAAAGTCTAATTCTAGGGACAGTGAAGTTGCCTTTGGATGAGGACCGGAGGTGGCGAGAGGGAATGTAGGGGCAGACAAGGGATTGTAGGTACAGTGGAGCTGATCCAACTTTGATTTTGAACATGTAGCTCAGGGTTTTGAATTTAATGCGACTCTCTACCCTGAGCCAATGTAAGTCTCGAAGATATGAGATATGAGCTGTGTTAGGAATTTTACGTAGCAGCCTTGCGGCGGCATTTTGAACCAGCTGCAGTCGTCTTTTTACTGCCTTGTTCGCCCCAAGATAGAGGACATTTCCGTAGTCCAGTCGAGAGGTTATAAGGGCATGGACCACAGTGTGTTGGGTGTCGTATGGCAGCATCCAGATGATTTTCCTCAGCCACCGCAAGATTGTAAAGCAGGTGGCCGAGACCTTGCTAGCCTGATGGTGCATGGTCAAAGCATTATCAATGGTGAAACCCAGATTTTGTACATGGTCTGATGGAATAGGAAGGGGACCCATCTCAGTGGGCCAATGCTTAGCATTCCATAGATCTTATTTTTGACCCAGAATCAAGACTTCGGTCTTACAACCATTCAGTTTAAGTAGATTGTTATTCATCCAGGTGGCAATTTTCCCTAAGCCTAACTGCAAGAGGGATGTGGAGTCAGGGCCCGGGTTTGAAAGGGAAAAAGTAATCTGGGAGTCGCCAGCATATGTGTATAGGGTGAGACCTGCTTGTTCTGCGATAAGGGCCAGTGGTTTAACATATAAGTTGAAGAGGAGGGGGCTGAGCACAGAGCCCTGCGGGACACCATAGGGAGAAGAATGAACTTTGGACGTTGCTGTGTTGGAGAACATTTGATACGTGCAGTGAGATAGGGTAGAGGAAAGCCAATTCAGTGCAGAGCCACCAATGCCCATTGAGGTTAGGGTCTGTATGAGAATGGTGTGAGAGATAGTATTGAATGCTGCGCTGAGGTCAAGTAGTAAAAGCGCAACAGTTTCTCCTCTATCAAGGTGAAGCCGCAGGTTCTCCGTGACTCCCAATAGTGTTGTTTCAGTAGAGAAACCAGGACGAAAACCAGATCGTGAGGGAGGAGGATGTGATTTGTTTCAGTGAACTGAACGAGATGGGAATGAATGTGCCTCTCAAGAATTTTAGAGAAGGCAGGCAGCAGTGAAATAGGGCGGAAGTTGGAAAAACGCTAGGGTCAGCTGTAGGCTTTTTTATAAGCGGTGTCACCATGGCGTGTTTCCAACTAGCCGGGACAGTTGACTCTTGCAGGGAAAGGTTAAGGGTTTTGCAAATCATGGATAAGTGAGAGCCATCTAGTTGTTTTAATATTGGGATGGGAAGTGGGTCTTTGGGTGAGCCAGATTTCAATTTGCCTAAGATCTTCCTCAGGTCATCCAGATTTAAAAGTGGCCACGAATTCAGGTGTTCGTGGGTGCACGGCAGGTATGGCGTAACAGGGCAGATATTGGTGCTCGGGTGGATATCTGAAAGTTCTGGGATGTATTAGAGTGAAGATTGGCTATGTCCTGGTAAATAGTTTCGATTTTTTGTGTGAAGAATAAGGCAAGTTCTTCGCACTGGTTGTTATTCGGGTTGGGTGGTTTAACTGTAGTTTTAGAACCCGCTAGTTCTTTAACCAATTCAAAAAGAGTTTGGGATTGGTTCGTAGCCTCATAGATGGTTTAAGCGACATAGCTAGCTCTAGCCATATTGCATAATTTGTGATATTGTTTTAGTTCTTTCTTGTAAGCGTTCCTGGATTCTGGGGAGTAGTCTTTCCTCCAGCTCCTTTCTGGGCGCTTACATTTGGATTTGACAGATTTTAGTGGTTCGTCGAACCAGGGGGCTGGGTTTCTGTGAACCTTCCGTTTTTCTGTCACAAGGGGAGACAGGAGTTAATAGCATCCGTGAGTCAAACATCCACCTTTCCTGATAACATTTCTATATCACCCTGAGTGGAACCAGCATTAGAGCATGCTGAGGGGGGATAGAAATCTAGGGCTAGATTGAGAGTATTAATATCTAATTTTTTCCAATCTCTCTTGCAAACATTCAGGGTACGGCTGAGGGTGAAGGGAACAATGGGGTGGGTGAAACTAAATTTGGTTAGAAAATGATCCGACCAGTGCAGAGGAAGTGCTGGAAAGCAATAGATATCTGGAAGGTTGGAAAAAATTGGGTCAAGAAGATGGCCGGCCCTGTGAGTAGGTCCTGAATTACAGAGCATAATGTTCATAGCAGCTAAATCAGCTATCAGATTACTACTGGTAGAATTTTGTGGGTCCTCTAGGTGTAGGTTTAAGTCACCCAAGATAGAAAAGTTTTGTGAGTTCACAAAGAGAGAAGCTATAAGGTTAGGAAATGCTAATGCCCATGAGTTCAAAGGACCGGGTGGCCGATAGACTAACAGGCCGGAGAAAGTGAAATTGGGGTGAAGAGAGACTTTGAAAAGGGCAGCCTCGCAGTTAGGGAAATTAAGTGGGTCAAAATTGCATTGTAGCGTATTTTTCATAATTATTGCTATGCCTCCCCCGATTTTGTTAAGTCTATCTGACCTGACAATCGCATAATTAGATGGTAGAGCTTCAGCGATGTCTGGGCCAGAACTTTCGTGGAGCCATGTCTCTCTGAGAAACAGCGCATCAGGTTGTTCTTCAATTAACAAATCGTAAATGTTCCTTTTGTGCTTTGGGTAAGGAGTGACAGTTTAGGGAGAGAAACGTGAAGTTGGGAGTAGGCATCGTCCCTGGCGAGAAACGGCGGCAAAGTTGAGGGGAGTCAAGGAAAAATTTACATTTGGCGCAGAGACTGGGACAGAGTCTGCCCAGTTGGAAAGGGGTACAACCCTGGTTCTCAAGTAGCCAACAGGCATGGAGTTGTTCTGAGGAATAGGCAAGCCGTTCTATGGGATTTTGGGCAGAGGTCGTGGCCCCTGTGCGCGGTTGGGCGTGGACGGGCGCAGACGTGCTTGCCTTTGGTGCGCCTTCGGCACGCCGGCGGCGCGCCCACTGCGCGTAAGAAATGCCACTGGTTTAATTAGGGTGGAACTCTAGGTCATGTAACCGTCAGAGCACACCTCTATCTAGCCCCGCCAGCTGCAAGTTGTTAAAGGAGAAGTACAACGCTTGTCACCCTCCACAACAATCAGGGTAGGAGCCCTGTGGTGGAACGAGGTGAGAGCGCTCCTTCAATGCGGAAAGTGCAGGTACTGTTAGAATCATAAGAAGAGTATTTTTGTTTTTAAAAGCCAGGCAAAACAGAAATAAAATAACAGTTTCCCTAAAGGCAGCACTAGGAACATTGACCTTGCACCATCCGCTGTGCGTGAAAAATGGCAGCCTTCAAGTAGGGTGGAACTCTAGGTCATGTGACCGTCAGAGCACACCTCTACCTAACCCCGCCAGCTGCAAGTTGTTAAAGAAGAAGTACAACGCTTGTCACCCTCCACAACAATCAGGGTAGGAGCCCTGCGGTGGAACGAGGTGAGAGCGCTCCTTCAATGCGGAAAGCGCAGGTACTGTTAGAGTCACAAGAAGAGTATTTTCGTTTTTAAAAGCCAGGCAAAACGGAAATAAAATAACAGTTTCCCTAAAGGCAGCGCTAGGAACACTGACCTTGCACCTTGCATGCACCCCTGAACACTGAGGGAGGCCAAGTAAGCCTCTTCATGCCTCACATAGAATCAGCTCGCTGACTGAGCACTGAAATATTCTGGCCACATTCATCTAATCACTATAGTCAAGTAAAATGATCCCTTTCGGGCTCTTTTTGAAGCATACAACATAGTCACACTGCCTCCATTTATACATCCTTCACCAGCACCAATTAGAAACCCAGAGCATAATATAAGAAAGTCATATATTTTTATTTTTATTCGCTGTATATCAAAAACTATACTCTTTAAAAAAAATCACAGGTATTTTCTCAATGCACAATGTTAAAAACACGTATCAAAAACATTTAATTCACAAACAAGGGAAAACTTAAAAATATTTTCTAAGCAACAAAAACAACAACCTGCTGCACATTAAGGGCACATTCATCTGTCAGCTAATTTCTCCAAAATTGTGTTTGCCAAGCTCCACACATACACACCCAATAGACTATCAGCAACAATTAGTTGTTTATTCTACCACACACCACATCAAACTACACCTGGGGTGTCAGTCAATTGGGAGTTCTTTCCATTTGCAACAGTTGTTCTGTGTTCCAGAACCTTCTAAATGACTATGTAATTCCAGGCCCCAAAGAGTAAGTTCCACAACAGAACCCAGCACACCAAGGGAACTCACACACCTGATACAATTCAACTCAGAATTCTCAGTACTTCCAGTTAACAGAGGATGCTTCACCAGCCGCAGGATTTTCTCCTATCACTTAACTTCTAGGATCTAGCTCCCCAGCAGACACAGTGGAGTTTCCATCATAGTATCAGCACTCACTAGCCATAGGATCTTCCAGTACTGAGTAAAAACTTTGTAGCAAGACTGCGGGCAAGAGAAGGAACAAATCTATCAACATACCATTGCAAACCAGACAAAGCACATCATGCCATTGTGTATCACAAGATATCTGCATTATTTACTCGGTTGTCTTGTAAAGAACTGATATTATCAGGCACATAAGGTGAACATGTAACCCTTAAACAGAGCAGGTTTCTAACCTGTGTGCTGAAATTCTGCATAGGTGACATCCATTATGGTTTTTGGATGTTCTACTTGTAAACGGCTCAAGAAGCCTTTTGTTCTGGTTTATGGTCTTTCTAATATCCTTCCATGCCTTTCTTGCAATGATGGCCCAAATATTCCCCGCCCGCCTTCCCCAGGCCAACCTTCATCCAAGATCCTCCTTCTTGTTTGCAGGGTGCCAAAATGTTAATATATTGCTTTCTAGTTCCAAATCGTGAAAAGTAGTGGAGTAGGGGATTTTAAAACAAAAGCATACAATATCATTAGTAGTTACATAGCATCATATCCAACACCAATTCCCACATTCAACACTCCCATTATTCTTCCCACATGAGATAACTGAGATCATGGGTGATTGCTTCAGGTCAGGCAATTTTCACAGAAACCATAAAAGAGTTTGCCTTTGCCATGTTAAACTTCCTCTCTCCTCACTCTTCCCATAGAACACAAATCAGCATATGGAGGGAATGAAAGCATCCCCCTCCTCCTTATAAAAACCAATAGGCAGGACACCATTAGAGCACAGGTGCCTGGGAGGGCGTCATCAGGGCCGGACTGGCCGTAGCGGGCACCTGGAGTTTTCCCGGTGGGCTGGAAGGGTGGGGGCTGGTTTTGGAGCGGTGGTTGACGCTTTTGTTACAGAGGGCCAGTTTTGCAGCAGTGCTACAAAATCGGTCTCATGTAACAAAAGCGGCAGCAATGCTTCTCATTAGCATACCCCCAACTCCCAGGGGCCGGTCCAGTTGAAATGCCAGGGATGGTTTGGTTTCCCAGTCCGGCCCTGGATGTCATCAATAACACTAACTGTTCTACCCCTTTTTTTGTCCTTAGCACTCTAACATGAGTCCAGCTCCTAGCAGAGTTTTTTAATCATACATTAATCAATGTTATCGCTGGTCAAGCAGTAGCAATTTTACTGTCATTCATCCCCAGCTCAAAATGTATTTAAAACTTGGCTTCCCACTACTCTTTCTTTACCAGGAACTTGCACACAAGAGGCATGACCACCTCTGCAACAGGCATTGCACATCCAGCAGAAAGCGACATGAGGTGGGGGGAAAAGCATGTGAAGGAGAAAACAATACAGAGGGTCGAGTTGAGGGAGAAACACGAGAGAGAACACTATGGAGTGGAGGTAGAAGTGCATGAAGGAGAGCGCAACATGGAGGCTGGGGGAGTTTGGGGAAGAAGTGTTGCACGGATTCTGCTGGTAAAGCAGAACTGTGTGTTAGGATGACAGGACATTCGAAGGTAGGGACTGAGTCTCTCTACAACGTCAGTACCTGTTGGCACAAATCCTGGCTAGCTCACAGTGCCTCATCTGAACTCCTAACCTTCCTAGAGTAACAGCGGATTTTGGCAATCTCGAACGTGACCCTCTAGTCCCCAAGCGAACCATGGAACTAGATCCACCCCTTTCGTTACTCACTCACTCATGCATGCCCATGGTAAATACAAGAAAGACACAAAGGAAGTTTACAAGACATTTATTGAAACTTTCATAGTTTACTATGAAGAAAATGTGCTGGGATCATTAGGCAGATGCAACTAAACAACGTAATTAGCATTACTAACAGGGTGTATGGGACAAACATCCCAACCATGGCAAATTATCTATCTGGCTAAATCTACCCTTACTGTGTGGGCACAGGGATATATGGGTGGTCTCTGGGATTTGCGTCAGGTCCCATACTTCGTATATGTAGTTAGGTGGTCTGCACCATAAGTTTAAACTTTATTTACGGAGGGTTGCATGTCGGGCACTGCGGTCGTTCTAGAACAGTCCTTTCTGGTGGAATCCTCCTCCTAAATCCTCAAGGGCACAGAGCACAGTTTATATGACAATAACTACTGAGTTGGAAGATGAAGCTGTGTGACCATGTTATGCCTAAACGCAAGAAGATGTTGCAGAGTGAACAAAGAAAACAGTACATTATGTTATTATGTATTCCGAGCAACCTTGTACAAGATGTGCAGAGTGAATCCGAAGAAGTGGCCCTGAATAACAAACAACATGTACAGCATATTCCTAGAACAATGTAGTCAAAACACATGTATTATATCTGGCTGTGCAGAGCGGAGTCAGACTAAAACTTCTAAGATGCAAAACTAAGGGAGAACCAAAGTGGGCCTAAAAGGGAAACCACTACAGAAGTGCATGAAGGAGAGAGAAAGCCGCACATGAGGGAGAGAGCAACATGGTCTACTGGGTGGGTATTTGCAGACGGAGAAGCACACAAGGGAGAGAGTTGGAAAACACATGAATTATCAAGGGTTCTTAACCAAAAAGAAAAAAGTAGTTCCATTTAAGTGATCCCTGAAAGGTTACAAGTCAGCCAATCAAAAGAATTGTACACTGGTTATGCACCAAGATGTGGCGAAACACAAGAAGAGAAAGGCTAGCCACTGAATAAAAGCAAGCAAATGAGAGCAACAATAAAGCCAAGCGATGGTAGCAATGGGAAGGGTCTAAGCCGGTACGTTCTGGTAAACCCACAATAAGTATTTCACAACCACAATGTTTTCACTATCTGGCAAGAGAGACCTAAAAATCTTAGTTCATAAACCAGTAACTAAGACATATACATATTTGAACATGGCAATTTGTAGCTGGACAGTTACTTTACAATATCACTTTACCACGGGACAGAGAATTCATAAATGGAATGATGACCTCACAGTTTCAGTTAATAGCCAGCTTAACCCCATCATTAGAAGACTTTGCTACATCTTCCTTTGTACTAGTTTCTCTGATAAGCATGGGGGAAACCATTATTCTCTTTTAAAAAAGTAAGAAGTTTAAAAGACTAGTTAAACTCACCCAAGAAAACACCCTGTGCTGAAAGGGCACTACCCTTGTGGTAACTGCAGCATATGTCACCTTACCACTAATACAAAGACTCTCAACCTCGAACCAGGCAAGACCTGGATTTAAGCAAACACAGCAATTGCAACTCTGTCAATGTAATATACATGATCACTTGTCTGCGTGACCTACGCTACATAGACATGACCAGCAGAAAAATGTAGATCATGGTTTGCGAACACTGCAGCTATGTAAGATGTAAACGTGTAAACGTAAGACCACAAGAATGACTGATCATTTTTTTAAAGAAGGGCACACAACCAATGACTTACGCTGGGTCATCATTGATCAGCTTGAGCTCAATCAAAATAACCTGCAGAGTCATCTCTTTGAAAACAAACAGAGATGGATGTATCACTTGTCCACACATACAAAAGTCCTTAGCAATAATATACCATGAAACGCCATCACCATGGGCTAATCCTTCCCCTTTCTTTCCTCCTATTTTCTTGTAGAGGATAGCTCCCATACCTAGATAAGGCAACACTTACATATTTCTGAAAAAAGCCTTTTTTACAGGGGACCCCAATCAAGATGATCATATCAGATACTTGATATAGGGAGTGATTCAATGGCACATTATTGCCCCAATTCAGTTTAATCTACTGAATGCTCTACCTGGGCATTGTTGCTTAAGAAGTTGCACCAATTCTTTTTTACATGTGAAGAACCAATAGCCGGAGTCTTATCAGTTTGACTGCAATGTATACTCAATAACCATGACGACTATCCCCTACCATCTAATTTTTGGTGCCCACAGCGTTAAATTGCAGGGGGCCCATCTCCTTTGGCCAATAGAATCAGACGTCCAATGGTTTCCGTATCATCACGCGCAGAGTAGTTGGCTCACAGAAATGCTGTTTTTTTACTATTTAGACAACTGCGGCCAGGACCGGCACATCTCTGGGATCCTGCAGAAGAGCCACAGTAGGTGACCCTGAAGGCGGATAACCTTGACAAAGTGAGCGGGGCAAGGGGAGGTTTTTCAAGCAACTGCATCACTTTTGTAGATACAGACAGGACGGTATTGATTCAATTACTAGTTCAGCAAGGCCACCAATCCCCTAATCTTCTCCCCGCAAAGTGTGACAATACGCACCGCCTCCCATCAGGATATACATCTCTGTTACCTATATTCTTTGACAAAGATGGACACACAGCGTTTTTGTGCATATATGTTTCAAAGTAGCCTGTCACAATATAACCCCATTAAGATATAACTGAAAAACGACAATTTTCTCAACCTGTGTTTCTTTGCCTGACTAAGAGATTTGACAAATTGATGTGTTGTAATGGTTTGTTGCTAAATTAATTCTGGCAGTCACCAGAGACACCATGTGACTTGCATGGGCACTAACCTCTTCCGGTCTGGATTACTCTTGTTGGCCAAAAACTGTTCATGAGCACACAAAGTTTTCTCACATACAACTGTGGGTATGTGCAGATACGCAATTGTATGCAGTTATGTATTCATCATGTGCAAGAACACTGACTTTGTTTGGTCTTCATTATGCTTGTCAATTAAAATACGAGTGCACACACTTTTTAGACAAAAATGTATGCAGTGTATGAAGCAAAGCAATCGTATGCGGATATGATTTCATTACGTGTGCTGTGTTTAACAATTACCTCTAACAAATCGCATGAGGTGTATGTGGCACTGTATAAGCACGCCACGCCAAGATCTGCATCAACCAACAATAAGTGATGTTGTTTTATATCATGTTGTATATCTCCTTTAATTTCTTTCAGATAAAAAACCTCGGGTGTAAACCGTAAATCCCAATTCCACCCCACTCACACACACCTTAGCATTTGTGCACTCACACTTCTAAGGTCACCTCTACCCTACATTTTCGGTCCTGAAGAAAGCCATCCAGCTTGAATCAGAATGAATGACACATGCAGACCTATTTTTGGATGTGCAAGGCCATTTTTATCTACTTCACATCCACAGATAGTTTTCAATCCTGCCTCAGGAACCCACTAATAAATTTTCCTGGCTATGAAGGGTATCCTGGAGTCAGTTTTAACTAACTATATTCACATTTTTTTCACAAAATAACCCCCAGTCTGCCTTAATCAGGCATTGCAGCACACCTAGGATGCACTTGGCACCCTATGTGGGAACCTGATGATGGAGAATGCAGGCAACTAGGTTGGTGGGTGATGGTTCTTTTAAAAACCTAATAGTTTTTCTTCCAGAAGCTTATTGAATGTGCTCTTGATGCAGACTGAATTATATGATTTCCAACTCATTCTTGTTGAGGAGAAGGACGAGCACCATTTGATCATCACTCGATTTTCTATTTAAGGTGCTTTTAAATAAAGCAATCTTTTTTTTATTTGTTTTATATTCAGCCTGTTTTTCTTGAAGTAAAGCGGGATGTGCTTCAAAAACAAAAAAAGAAAAAGAAATGATTGACTTTCATTTTTTAAGAGTGGACAGTAGTTTGTGGATTCTCAAAGGGTAACGGATCCCAATGTGACCCCATCCCATTTGCGAGTGGGTTACCATCTCTTTTGAACAGGTGGTAAAATATTAATGTCTTGCGACCGGAATTCAGTCACAAAACATAAATACATACACTTAGCTTTAGGTATTTGAAAGGGACGCCCTAAACACGCCCCTTCCAAATACCAAATTGGTATTGGATTCCAAAACCAAATTGCGTTTCTATAACTTGTTATTGAATCGCAATTTATGGTTTGTACATTTAAAAAAAGCACTTCTTGACGTTGCAAACAGCCTGATTCTGCCAATCGGGCTGTTTGTGATGTCAAAAATGCTTTGTATATCTGGCCGCTACACACTGACAGAATTTCTTGAGTGATAGTTTTGAAATTGTTTCTCTTTCCTGGCTATACAGTAATGGATCCGTAACAGGATTCTGGACTAGTTTCTGTCCTCTTATTGTTTGGTTACTCCAATCTGAGAGATTTGTGATTATCTTAAAATGATAGCCCTACCAAAGAGCTTGATCTGAGGAAAGTGTAAACCTCCAGTGTCGCTAATCGATTTAAGCTGATTTGCTCTCTATTTTAGTCAAATATTGTGCTTTAACTGCTCCAGAAAGTGAGATATCTGTTAATGTGCTCCAAAAATACTTGTCATAATGAGTCCCTCTTGCAAAGTATTCTTTTCAACTAGTTTCTATCATGTCATAATCTAAACAGCGAGGAAGTAGAACATCTAAATTAATACTTACTGGCAAGTATATACCTACTAACACCTAAAGAACCAATTCTAAGCCACTGCTGGAGAATTCGTGTATCCATTCACATTAAGGACGGGACTGTGTCCTCTCTCCTGGCTTAAGGTAAACTTTTTTTTTTTATATTTCTTTTTATTAATACAAGGCATCCAAAAACGTGCATAGAACATAGGGAGGACTTTTCCACGTATCATTACAACAAATCATACTTGTGGAGACATAAAAGGGAAGGAGGGCAGGGGGGGCGATATATCGTTACAAACAGGGTTCACGGGGATGCGGGCATATCCAAAGGAGGGTGGCTTAAGGTAAACTTAATCAGAAAAAAAATGATTTTGCCCACAAACAAAGGAGTTACAGGACAATGAACATGTCATACACACCTAAGACACTAAAGCAAACTAAGAATGATTGTCATAATAGTGTGATGAGGTAGAAGGTTGTTTATCTTTTAAGGACAAAGAACTATGAGTTGACTTGTCATGTGGTGTTATGTTATGTTATGTTAACTTTTTTGTAAAGCGCGCAGCTGCCCCAGCAAAGGGGCGTCCCGGCGCTGACCACGGGAGGACACAACAACTATGTGGACCTGCCTAACAAGAGAAACAGTAAGGAAGTAACCTAAGGTAGAGGAAACAGGAAGGTTTTGATGGCCTTCCTGAAAGATGACAGAGAGTCCATGGCGCGGATATGCACGGGAAGGGAATTCCATAATTTGGGGGCAAGGTACCGGAAAGCACGGCCGCCCGTCCTGGAGAGTCTAATTCTAGGCACCACCGCCAGATGAGACTCTGCCAAACGGAGAGTGCGGGAAGGAACATAGAGGGAAATCAAGTCGCCCAACAGGGCGGGACTCGTGCACTTCAGGATTTTAAAAGAGAGACAAAGTGTTTTAAAAAGGATGCGTCTATCAATGGGAAGCCAGTGTAGCTTACGGATGGTACTAGAAACTGAGCAGAAATGCGGCAAGCCCACCAGTGCTCTGGCAGCAGCATTTTGAATACGCAGCATTTTCAGTATTTCCGCCTTGTTCGCCCCTAGGAGAAGAGAGCTCGAGTAATCGAGGCGTGAGAGGATGGTAGCTTGTACAATGAGTTGGCGAACAGAGGGAGCAAAGTATTTTAAAATGGGTCTCAGACCACGCAAAATGCCAAAGCACGAGGCGGCTAACTGTTTAGTGTGAGCCTGAAAGGAAAGAGAAGAGTCCATCATGACCCCAAGCTTCTTAACTACATTTTTTGGGGAAGGAATTGCTCCTAGGGCTGATGGCCACCACTGCTCAGTCCATAGGTTGACGTTCTTGCCCACCAACAGAACCTCCGTTTTTCCGGCATTTAACTGTAGACGATTGGCTGCCATCCAATCGGCCACTGCCGTCATGCCGTTTTTGAACCTGGAGGCCGAGTGTGTGCATGAGGTTAAGGAAAATGTATTTCTAAAAATGGCTAATAAGTAAGCCTTCCAGTTTTCCATTTTTACTATTTTTTAAAGATAAATACGAACAGGAAACAGTGTGTTTCCTGCCTGTATTTATTTTTAAAAGTGGAAAAATACAGAAAATTAGGCTTTTTTGAGTGAGTCTTAATGCTGTCATTCATGTATTCCAGGCCAACAGCTGAGCAGCTTGTCAGCATGAGGAGTTAAAAAACATAGTGGGATTTCTTTGAATAGCTTCCTTATCTCACTCAACATGTATTTGTCATAAAATGCTAATATTGTCATGTGTTTTTTTTGTTTATAATTGGCTGCTTAATGAGCTAAAACCGATAGCCATTAATGAATGAGCATACATTTATTGGTTAAATATATGTGGAATTCAACAAAATACATCTTATTTATTGACAAAACACAAAAGAAATATGAATGAATATCAATAAAATGGGCAATAAAATAAAACATAAATAAATATGGAAAGGTAAAGAAATATATATCATAATACCGGGAGCCCTAATAATAACTGTCCTCTTTACCCATACAACACGTACCAACACAACGCCTGTGGACTCTGTTGGTTTGGAGATGGTTACTTTTGAGATATTGTCATGCTATAGTCATGTACAGAAAGCATACAAATTAATAAGGGAATTAAACTATATCAAAGCATTTTATTTTGTACTGGAATACTTCCCCTTCCAGTACAAAACCAATGCTTGACATCACACACACATCCTTGTGCTGTGGTGCAAAGGTGTGTGCATTGGTTCAAGGCACTTTAAAGTGCACCAGGGCGAGAGAAAACTGTGCCATATTTTAGGAGCTATAGCCCAAATGTACTAACAGCAACTAAACTTGCGAGAGAAAAACATTGTCATGACTACTAAGATATATTGGTATGGTGCTCTTTTTCTCTTCATCCCTGGTGCACTTTAGGCTGCCGCGCACCAATGTGCATACCCATGGAGCAAGGTTCTGTGTGCTCTGTCATGAATATGTTTTGTTGTTCAAAGAGACCAATACGGCGGACCAAGGTCCAGCACTTCTATTCCAAAGTAAAATAAAGACCTTTTTTCCGTGCACAACCGTCCGGAGCTTGCCGCACTTTCGCTCCACTGAGAATCAGACAAAAAGTGAAGGTAGGGACGGTGCACCAGAGATGAAGTCAGAGGAAACTGTAAATGTATTCAAAATATCCTTTATTCCATAAGTTAGTTTCTTTAAAATTTGTACCACAGCCAATGCGTTTCGTTTGTTTGAACTTCGTCAGGGCTCTGTATTAGACGTGGAATAGAATCGAAAAGTAGCAACCTAGGCAACTAATTTCTCAAACACATTAATGGTGAATTAAATGAACAATTGGCTGAGACTGACTGTAAGACTTAAGTGTTTTTATTTAACAATTATACAATTAATAAATCATTATTAAAACGCAATCATAAAAATTAAAAATTCATACAAGATTTCTAAAAACATATGAAAACATGAGTAAATTCATCAATAATAAATCAGTGGCGAAAAATGAGTCTCTACGCGCGTTTCGGCGTCCAGCGCCTTCTTCATGGAGTAGCCACACAATTTCTAAAGAGTGAAAATATACATAGATTATATATACATAGTGACACAGTATATGCAATTTATACAAGTTTAATAATATCTTCAATTTTAGTCTCTACAGCCATTTAGTCCAGTTTATGTTTAACAATCAAAAAAACAACAGTAGTTTCCATTGTTCAATTATATTCTTGTCATTTCCTTACAAATTCTCTCTGGGTCCAAAAAGACATTTGTCTTAACTTGGGACTTGGAAAACGTGGGATACGAGACTACAAAATCGATTACCATATTTTTATGGCGGATTTCCTACTCCAGTAGTTTGGAAAGCATTCGATATGCTTAGGATGACTTACAACCAAACAATTGGTGTAGGAAAAGATAAAAGAATGGTCTTTTGACGGCTCATTTATGATGCTATATTGCTGAGAAAAGACGATCAAATGACATGAAAATTTATTTAACTAGTTTTTATCTAAACGCATTCAAATTGTTTGTTTCTCTTGTTTTGTCAGTGTTGTTCTTAAATAATGATTTGTTATTTACGTCTGTAATACTTACAATAGAGATCACTTATTTGACACTGGTCAAGACGGTTCTCTACTTTTTAGGTGAATCGTTTTGGATCCCGTGTTACAGGAGCTTGGGTATAAAATTATCTCAATTATTATTTTTATTTATATATCAGATGAGAGCGTCAGATTACAGGTATTGGTTAGAATTGTTTTTACCTGATTGACCAGGACCCAAGTAGTGAATTCCCGCTGGCCGGAGCCCTTTAAATGGAGAAATGCCGGATAAGATTCCCTAGGTCGGAATCAACCTCAGTGGCGTCTGGTATCTGTTTAAAACAGGGTTTGAAGCCAGAATTGTATCTATTGGTTATGATCTTTGCAGTAATTTAATTGAATTCAGTTTCTTGCACCATAGTGGACTTAGTTTATCTAGACTTAATTTTTTGATCTTACCTATAGTGTCTGTAAGTCTTGATTTCTTTTTCATTAGCTTCCTTGTTGATCTTTGATGTGATCAAGGGCTACTTTTAAGTTTAAAACGTGATATTCTAGGGGTCCAAAAAAAGAGAGAAAAGGAGAGAGTGCAGAAATGATATCTATATCTTTGGACCAATCAGGCTAGGGTATTTCTTTGACTCTTTTAATCTTACCAGTGGTTGTCAGGTCTTCTATGTCAGAGAGCGTGAATGGTGTTGACAAGGTATTCCAAAATAATGGCTGGATGGGGAGGTGATGTTAAAAGATCTCCCTGCCTGGGGACATGAAAAGGGAAGTATGTTAAATTATCTTTTATTAAATGGCTGGAGAACTGGAGTACTGCTATTTATTCCTAGCGTTTTCTTGCAGCGTCTTACCTCACGATGATCGGCAGGGCTCACTATGTCCGGCGGCAGCGGGATAGTCCATCTAGCAATGTGGTAGGTCGGAAAAAGACTGACAAACGACGGTGGAGCTGTTTATGTATCTTGGATAATTGATGCTAATTGCATACACCCTTGTTGTTTCACCGTGAGGTGTTTCACTCGCGGTTGTTTTGGGAGGGGTTTCCCTTGTAAACACCTGATGGTGGTTTGGCTCCCTTCCGTGATTGGAAGTGAGGCGCCTTTCTGTTTAGGTACGTGGAGAGCGATGATGGACTTCAATCTGTAGTTTTTAGTGAAGCGGGACGCGCTTGTTTAAGTGGTTTAGCGTATATGCGAAATGACAGCCTTTGAAGCTGTAACTGGAAGTAGAAGTTATTGAAACAGCGATTTGAGCATTTATAGTACAGCTGATAATAAGGGAAAGTGAAAATACGACAGGAATGCATATAGATAAATATACCTTCATGCTGATATTATTTACGTTTGCAAGTGAAGACAGACTTCGATTTCTACAGTTTGGAAAGTATATATTTCCATAGGCGATTTAGGAGCCTACAAAGAGGTTGGTGGTAAATGTAGCGATTTAATTATTTACAAAACATATGATTCTAGGGAGAAATAAATCCACGCAGGGAATGCATATAAATGATTATGTTTTCGCGGTAATATCATTTACGTTTATGAGTGAAAACTGACTCCAATGACTGCCTTTTGGAATCAGATGTATCATTTAGGCGATTTAGGTGCCTATAGGGTACTTGGTGGTAAGGAAGGCGCTAAAAATGTACCTAATTCTGAGGATTTGTAAACCCCTGAGGGTGAAGTTTTTGAGTGATTTTACTTTGCAAGTTTGTAATATTTGTGTTTATAGGACAAGAAAGCCTTAGCTTTCTTTATTTAGAAAGTAGATTTCTTCATTATGACACTTAGGCGCCTCTAATGTGGTGGTCTATTGAGGAAGTGAAATTTCCAGGATGGGACGATTCCATTGAATTTTGGTGAATCACATAATTGTGACAATAGTGAATTCAATCGAGGCAACCTATTATTTTTGGGGTATACAGAAATTAGCCTCTGTTCTCGATATATTATTTGTAGATTGTAGGCTGTTCTATATATATTCTTTTTTGATTTCGTGTTATGTAAAGGGGGGTTGCTTACTACGTTTTTAACACTATTATTATAGTTCTTGCCGTGTTTTTTTGGGGGGGGGTTTATTCCATTCTGATTAATAACAGCATTATTTATATTTACTGGGGGGTTGTTTCGGGTTTTTGCAGGCGTCTAATTAATTTACTGGACAGTGATTTTTCAGGAAATGGCGTGTTCCCACGGAATTTCATTATTCATTCCCTGGCGGAAAGTATTAAAAATAAAAATCCAAAAGACTTCCCTTTTCTTTCGGATTGCTGTACCGCCTTTGGAGTCTGGGGTATGGATTTTTTCAAGAATCCTCCATTTGAATTCATCTGCACAGTGGCCCTTCTCTATGAAGTGTTTTACCATTGGGCATGCAATTTTTTTGGTTCTTATCGCCGAGCGATGTTCATTCAGGCGTGTCTGGATCATACGCGAAGTTTCTCCCACGTATCCCAGAAGACAGGGACATTGTATGAAGTATACAACGTTGGTTGATTTGCAGTTCCACATTTCTTTTGCTTTTGTTTTGTGGCCATTGTGTTCGAATTCTTCGCCTCGTAGAATGTTGCCACATGAGTTACATGAGGAACAGGGGAAGGTCCCTATTATTGGATTATTTGTTAAAATTGATCTTTGACTGAAATTCTCTCTTTGAGTATTATTTTGAAAGCGGGAGTGAACAATGAACTCTTTTATATTTCTGTTTCTCTTGTGAGCGAAGAGAGGTTTCGCCAATTTCTGTTCACTGGTGCAGTTACTGTTTAATATGTGCCAATTCGAATTTATGACTTGTTTAACCTTTTCATTTACAGTGGAGTGTTTTGTAATGCAAACTAATTGGTCAGTGGATTTAGGAGGTTTGGTTCGCAGGAGACAGTCTCGGTCATAGTACCTTGCTCGCTTGTATGAGTCTCTCACTAAACGGTGAGGATAACCTCTATCTATAAATTTAGTTCTCATAACCATTGCTTGCTTATCAAAGTCATTCAAGTTCGTACAATTACGTCTGACGCGTAAGAATTGAGAGAAGGGTATGCTATTTTTTTGCGATCTCGGGTGGAAGCTACGATAGTGTAGTAGTGTATTCCTAGCTGTAGGTTTTATGTGAAGATCTACTTTTAATGCACCTTCTTCGTTTGTGATTTCAATATCCAGAAATTCTACTTTCTTGTTGCTGATATTGGAGGTGAAGTGGAGGTTAGGGTTTACTGCATTTATCCATTGGAGGAATTCCTCTAGAGTTTCTCTCCCATCGGTCCAGACAAAAAAGATGTCATCAATGTATCTGGACCAATGGGAGATAGACTCATAAAAGGGGGCAATCTCATTATGAATGAATTCCTTCTCGAAGGCTGCCATGAAGATATTGGCTATCGATGGTGCTACTGAGGCACCCATGCTTACACCTTTGATTTGGCGATAGATATGGGATCCAAACTCAAATATATTCTCTGTTAATACAATTTCTAGGCAAGCGAGCAAAAATTCTTTTGGGCAGGGAATTTTGTGTAGATCAATGAACCAACTCGTGGTTTTCATGGCATCAGTAAGGGGAATATTACTATATAGGGACTCTACGTCCATGGTGACTAGTAGTTCATTGTTGTAATTAAAAGAAATTCCTTCAATTTTCTGTATCATGTGACCTGTGTCGCGTATGTATGAATCGATTTTGGGAATGAATGGACGCAAATAATTGTCCACATATTTGGACAGTGGTTCAGTTGCCGTACCTATGGTGGAGACAATGGGACGGTACGGGGGGTTGCTCGCGTGCTTATGTATTTTGGGGAGGCCATAGATACACGCAGTTTTTCCCTGATTGTGATTCAGGAAGTCGAATTCTTTGACATTAATAAAACCGTCTTCAAGGGCAGTTGTAGTTAAGGACATAATTTTCCGCGATAAGTTTATTAGAGAATGCGATCTCAAAGGGACATAAAACGTCGGGTCATCCAGCATTTTGAGCATATTGTTTTCATATTCGGATGTGTCAATGATTACTATGCCACCTCCTTTGTCACATCCCTTGAAGGTTAGGTTTTTATTGTGGGAAAGAGATGTTAGGGCTTGGTATTCTTCCTTTTCTAGGTTATAAATTGGTTTCGGGATGTACCTTAATGCCTGATCTAATTTTTTCAAAACTACTAGCTCGAAGGTAGCAACTTCCGGTCCCACTTGTTCTAGACCAGGGCTAAAAGTGGATGGGAGACAGAGGGGTTTTATGAGGGGACGTTCTTCCTCTGATGTATTGTTTAAAGCAAAAAACTTTTTCAACCGGATTTTCCGGAAGAAGGAAATTATGTCACAGTACAACTCAAATAGATTGAGTGTGGAGTGTGGGACGTAGGATAGACCTTTAGATAATAGGTTAGTACTATGGCTATCTAACTCTGATTTTGTTAGATTAAAGATTGGAATTACATGCCTTGTTTCCAATATTGTCTGCTTCGGGTCTCGCGGACAAATTGTGGTTCTTCCTGCTGATGATGGTGTTGGGGCTGGTAATTCCCTCTCGACTGACCTTGGAAGTGGACTCTGGGGCGTCCCCGAGCTCCCCCTCGGTTCCCTAAAAAAGGTTGTCTACGGTTTCCTCTATTCGGGGCTTGATTATAGGTAGGGTCTTGATCGTAGTAGCCTTCATTATTTTCAATTTCAGAGTCTGAGGTCTCTGAAAATGTATTCACACGTTGTTTTTGTTGCTGTGGGTCAGTAGTTTCAGCTGAGTAATGATTATGTTGGTAAAAATCTACTCTCAGGTAAGGGTAAGTATTTTCAATGGTAGCAAACCTTTTATCTTTTAATAATTTGTCATTTTTCCTTTTGTCTAAATAGTTGGTAAATGATTCTAGTTCTTTATTACACTCATCAATTTTCTTTATGGAATCCTCAATATTCCCCATTTTTTTGATCTTATCTTCTAAATCTTCTACCGATAGCCATTAATGAATGAGCATACATTTATTGGTTAAATATATGTGGAATTCAACAAAATACATCTTATTTATTGACAAAACACAAAAAAAATATGAATGAATATCAATAAAATGGGCAATAAAATAAAACATAAATAAATATGGAAAGGTAAAGAAATATATATCATAATACCGGGAGCCCTAATAATAACTGTCCTCTTTACCCATACAACACGTACCAACACAACGCCTGTGGACTCTGTTGGTTTGAAGATGGTTACTTTTGAGATATTGTCATGCTATAGTCATGTACAGAAAGCATACAAATTAATAAGGGAATTAAACTATATCAAAGCATTTTATTTTGTACTGGAATACTTCCCCTTCCAGTACAAAACCAATGCTTGACATCACACACACATCCTTGTGCTATGGTGCAAAGGTGTGTGCATTGGTTCAAGGCACTTTAAAGTGCACCAGGGCGAGAGAAAACTGTGCCATATTTTAGGAGCTATAGCCCAAATGTACTAACAGCAACTAAACTTGCGAGAGAAAAACATTGTCATGACTACTAAGATATATTGGTATGGTGCTCTTTTTCTCTTCATCCCTGGTGCACTTTAGGCTGCCGCGCACCAATGTGCATACCCATGGAGCAAGGTTCTGTGTGCTCTGTCATGAATATGTTTTGTTGTTCAAAGAGACCAATACGGCGGACCAAGGTCCAGCACTTCTATTCCAAAGTAAAATAAAGACCTTTTTTCCGTGCACAACCGTCCGGAGCTTGCCGCACTTTTGCTCCACTGAGAATCAGACAAAAAGTGAAGGTAGGGACGGTGCACCAGAGATGAAGTCAGAGGAAACTGTAAATGTATTCAAAATATCCTTTATTCCATAAATTAGTTTCTTTAAAATTTGTACCACAGCCAATGCGTTTCGTTTGTTTGAACTTCGTCAGGGCTCTGTATTAGACGTGGAATAGGTCAACGAATACCAGCATATGTGTAAACAGTCGTTGAATATATATATATATATCCAATTCCCTTCCTCCAGAAATATAATCATGAGGGTAACAATTGCCCCAATGTGTAGATTGCAATGGTGTGTACCAAAATTATAGCCCACCGTCCTCTGTAGCGTGGACGCGATCCTAAAAGTTGGTCATTCAAATTTTGAATGACCGGCTTTTAGGATCGCGTCTACACATTGGGCCCATTGTTACCCTTATGATTATATTTGTGGAGGAAGGTAATTGGATATATATATATATATATATATATATTCAATGACTGTTTACACATATGCTAGGATTTGTTGACCTATTCCACGTCTAATACAGAGCCCTGACGAAGTTCAAACGAACGAAACACGTTGGCTGTGGCACAAATTTTAAAGAAACTAACTTACAGAATAAAGGATATTTTGAATACATTTACTGTTTCCTCTGACGTCTTCTCTGGTGCACCGTCCCTACCTTCACATGCATATGTTTTGTACTGGAAGAGCGACCAGGCAGTGCCATGCTATTATGAGCTTTAATACATTCCCCACTGTGCACTTATGATGTTCAATGCAGCACACATGCAAAGTTAGAAAAATGTGGAAACTTTACAATGTGTCCACTATTACACGTGCCTTGAGGAGGCGTGTTTTTTTATGTAAACCATGTCTACTAGTGTTAGTAGATACGGATGTGTATCAAAACCCATGGCCTATTGCATAGAAACCACACATGTAGCATCCATGGAATACCCCATTGGCGCAAAGTTGCGCAAGGTAGTGCTTGACGCTACTTTGTGTTACTTTAGGCATCTTTACAACACAAACTATGATTTCAGTTGAAAAGTAAATCCCTATGCAACACTTTTTTCACTTTTGAGACATAAACCCAGAGCAAAGTGTTCTCTATGGCGTTGTTCTGCTGTCCCCTTTCACGTAACACAGCACACCAACTTTAGTTGTTGCTCTGCGTCGCATGAATTATTTTTAAATTTGCCCTCAAGTCTTTTCAGACTGGAGGACGGCGGCACCTGACCTGGAGACAGACATGCCCGGGTTGACTTGGTATTAAACCAGGTCTCAGCCAGTGTGTTTCCTTTCCTTGCTAACGCGTGCAAGTTCAACTAAAGGACACCTGGGGTGATTAAGCATGTGACTTTGGCGAAGTCTCTGCTCCAGCAGCAGCTTCCCGTCGTCAGTACCGAAATCATTTTTGTAAGTGAAAAAAAATAAAAAAGGACGCAGGAATGCCATTATTTTTTTGACAAAGGAAGATTCTGTGGCGCGCGCCTCTACCCTCTGGGTCCCCGGATCCCAGACTGCTTCACGAGGCGGCTGCGTCCCCATGCACGCTTCCTCCAGCCCGGCACATTCCTGGGCGCTGACGCACGGCCCGCGCTGCACCGACTTCCGTCTTGGACGCTCGTCCTCATTCCCACGGAGGGAGGCGAAGCTGCGGGAGGGCCACCCGGGATTCCGGCCAGGCTCCACGGGGCATGCATGGGTGCGAGGTGGACGCGGTGGCTCAATGGTGAGACCCAGTGTACGGCTGTACACAGAAGAGGCCTGTGTGAGTACCGCGGAGTCCATCCCGGACCATTTCCTCGTTAGTGAGGCCTCCACCCTCGCTGGACCCCCCACTGACACCCACCACAAGGAACCACAGCACACTGAATAGAAACCGCTGACAAAGCTGTTTTCTTCACACACAAGGACACTCGAAGAATACAGGGCGTGCAGCCTGGAAAGGCTTGAATGAGAATCCCATGACGTAGATGTGGTCTGATATGAACTTTCCACTGAGCTGGTTTAATATTTTTACAGTGGTTTACACCACACTTTTCTGCTGTTTCGAAGCTCTCCAAACTACAGTTACTTTTACCCAGTAAACCCCATTAATGCTGTGGCAATCACGACTGATCAAAGTCGATTTTCTTTACTGAAAAATTAGGGAAAAATAAGAGGCAACCCCTGTGAAGGTCATCGGACACATATAACGATGTCAAAACAAATGGCAACATTCCCGTGGTTGTTATCCTCACTGCCAGAGCGTCAGTTCTTCAGCAGTGTCAACCACACGTGGCAACACTTCCTAGCGTCTCTTTTCAGAGATGCAGCTTCAGATTTGAATTGCCATTCCATTGCGGGTGAGGTTTCACAGCCATCCTTAGTGCAGCAGTTGCACAACAGCCACGTTTGTGAGGAGCCCGCTGCACCCCAATTATGGATGTTTTCACATCCCAAATCGTGTAAGGGGCCATTTTACTAGCCTGCATTAGGGCTCATGAACCCTTGCTATAACACTGCATAGGAAGCACGTATGTCCTGGAAGTGTTTGTTCGTCCAAAAATTGTGTTTATTGGTTCGACCCAGTGCTTTAAATGGGCCGGTACTGTCTGGTACGGAGTACTGGCACTGTTTTTTTTATTTTGAGAGGGAGAGTACCGGCACTTCTCACAAGAAATGCTATACTTTTAATTGGCGAATACCAGCACTTCCCAGAAACAAGCAGGTACTCTGGTACAGAGTACCTGCACTTCTATTTTTCCATTTCAAGCACTGGTTCGACCTAACCTTCCAGTTTAATAGGTAGAGCAGACTTTGAATTTTTCATCTACATAATAATAGTTCACTAATGTGTGCGCAAGTTAAATGCACGCCAGTGATGCACAGTAAGTGTTATTTTATGTGAATTGATTTGGGGCTATTTATCATTTATAACTGAATAAACAAATGTGCTTATTACATATTGTTCATCTCTTCAAGCCTAGTCCCTCTCCCTATCTCCAACGCGCGGGTTTGCTCCCTTCAAAAAAGTGTCCCTTCCAATTTACTAACACTGCTCTTTAAAGCATTCCCAGCAGAGGAGGTGACTCTTACACTCGAACATCTGCTGCCCGGGATCTTCCTCTTCTCCATCGAAATTCTGATCCTTCCACCATCACGGCCCCTTCATTACAATTCTCTTCCTCCTATCTTCAGTGCCAAACTCTCCACCCAGGAGTGCAAATTGACCCAAAAGTATCACTCCTGGCACTGGAAGGCAAAGGTTGGTGGTGGCCTCTTACATCCATCGCACACTGTCAATCAGCATTCATTTCAAGATACCACATACCACTACTGTCTTATTGAAATCATTTCTGTTCAAAATGGTATACTGTTCAATAAATGTGTTTCTTCAGCAGCTCTAAGGGTGCAGGAGCCAAAGGTACTCTTGGCCTCTGACTCTAATCATCCTTGCCTCTGAAGCAGTAAGGGCCTGATTAGGATGGTGGGCGGCAGCCTAACAGAGATGGAGACCGTCCAACATAGTGTTGGGGATCCTGCAGGCCAAATAACAGTGCGACTGCACTGTGGCATTCACATTGTACATGTTTTCCATTGCAGCGGGTGCTGCCGCAATGGTGCCTGCCACATGGTGCAGGGAAATGTAGGGGGCATCTGCAAAACCAAAGTGCCCAGTGGAAAGGGGGGACCGCTGCGGGCCCCCAAAGTACATCCCCGCCAGCCTTTCCACGTCAGATGAACCGCTATGGAAAGGCTGGCGGGGATGGACCATTATAATATGACCAGCAGTGCCTGACAGGCACCGCAGCCATTCTTGGCAGTGTGGCTGCTCCGACAGGCGGTCGCCAAAGGACCGCCTGTCGGATCTGTGGTGGTCAGTCTGTCCTACCGTCACGTTTATGCCCGTCATAGTAATCTGGCGGGTGGAAAAAACGCAGTACGATGGCGGTGAACCCGCCACCAGCAGTCGGCCAGTGGCGGGTTCACCGCCATCGTAATCAGCCCCTAAGTCATCCCATTGATGGATTAAAAGCAAAAAATCCACATGCTCCTGCAAACGAAGGCTATCTTTTTAGGTCTGGCTTGACAACACAATAGCCTGCTGAACCAATTGTTGCCATTTTTTTCAAAAATATATAGAGAGGACTTTCGGTCTACCTGAGGAGTAAATGTCTTGCTCAGGGCATGCTATTGACTGTTTATTTATTATTCCACCGCCTATGAAGTGTTTGCTTTGAAATGGGCTATTTTACATCTCAAAGGTATGCTATTAGTTGATTGATGCATCAGTCTACCTCCTATAGAGTGCTTGCTTTTCAAAAGACTAGTTTATATCTCAAAAGTATACAGAACCCTGATACATTAATGCATTGATCCTATAGATTCTTCCTATACAGAAGGCACTCATTTTGCTTTGTTTGTTTTAAATGTGGATTGCTTTTAAAATGTTTTCATCAGAACTCAAAATGCAAGTCAGATGTATTTGCTTACCCAATGCTTGTATTTTTGCTGGTTTTATAGTTGCTGACTTTGAAGACACAGGTCCCTTTATCGGACAAGCTCGGCTCTGTACTTGGTGCGAGTTGGAATTTTCTAAGCACAGACACATTTCTCTCAAGGAAAACCTTTTGTGCTTGGTGAACACGTTGTTAGCACTCCACAAAGCATTCCTGGAAGAAAAGTGGTACTTAAACAACATCCTGAGGAAATGCTAGCCGTTCCTGGGCTCTCCGAGCAAGGTGTATAGAAGAAGCGGTCCGGGGGCTCTCCCGGCTGAGTCACGCTCCTGGAATGAGGGTCAGCGACCCGCCATTTCCTTCTCTCCCAACCAGTCTGGCTGCATCAACAAGGATGACGAGCTATTTTTCCAGCCTTTGACCAAATATGGGTCCGCGCAGGAAACCCTGCATTAGGGTACTTTCTGCTCGCGTCCTGCAAACGTTTTAGAGTCAGAGCCGGTGCTGCCTCCTGCTGCCAAAGAGCCGAGACCAGTGGGAGCAGTACAGGAGAGATGCCCTCGCCCTCGCCCCCCTCCCCCGACACCACAACCAGGTGGGAGGGGATGGCATGATAGAAGTGTCACGACAGAAGCCGTTTCGTATCAATGCTGACAGTGTATGCACAAATGTAAGAGTTAAAAGAACAAATGATAGACGGAGTGCTGAACAAGTCAACCTTTTTCCCCCCAGTAACAGATCTGGGTTTAATCCATCATTGTTTAGCTCCCAGCGCCATCCCAGTTTGGACCCAGCTATATGCAAATCATTCTTGACCCTGCTCCCCATGGGAATACTCCAGTCCAGTCCCAGGATGCTTGTTTCCGGTCCAGGGAGGACCTGGCTTGGCAGTTCAGGCTGGACGGTCCCCATGAGGAGCAGGCATGATTGATTTTCATATGGCTGGGTCCAAACTGGGGTGGCTAGCAAGGGAACAATGGATTTAACCCAGAGCTCTTCACTGGGGGGTGAATGGTTGATTTGTTCAGCATTCCGTCCATCATTTGCTTTCACAGCAAACGCAAGAGTTGTCATATTTTTTGCAGACCGGCCACTTTTTGCTGAAGGTGGGAAGTCCCTGCCCTTATCATTAACAATCACCCTTGCCATGCGTTCCAATGACCTATTTTACTGAAGCAGCATTAAAAAAACGTCATATCTCCCTGCTATTAAAAAAAGTGTTATTTTAAAGGTTTCATAGTGCTGAACATGTAGTCAAACTATCTATACTTGGAGCACCTACAACAGGGTCACCATGAGGGATTTTTCACAATTATTACCTTACAGATTCGACGCAGGTAACTTTCAGAGAGTTGTTCCCAATAGCAGAAAGACTGTTGCTTTTCTAGAAGACTGTGCATCATTTCACATACATTATGGCACTTTATTTGGTTATATGAATTTTCCGAGCTTAATAAGCACTTATGTGTTAATCCAATCTTTAACCTAACATTTATCCTAAACAGAACTGTAGACCTACCATAACCCCATCTCAAATCCAAAGCCTAACTCTTAAAGTAACCCTTTGTATACCACTCACTGTAGCCTAACCTGTATCTAAACCCAGTGGTTCATTTGTAAAATAATAACAGACCCGAAGATTTTTGTAGGAGCCTGCTATCAGCTGTGCCAAATGTGGGGTTGCCGAATACCAAGGCTATCTTCACTTGATTCCACCTCATGCCTCTTTCTTCCACCAACTTAAACTTCCTGTCTTTTTCTCTCAACCTTGCAGGTTGTTTTTCATTCTTACTTTCTCCCTTCATTGTTGGTTTCCTATGGTATGTAATGCTTACCACTCAGGTTTTACTGTGTCGGACGTTACAATGCAGGACAGTACAACGCAGGTAAGTATCACGCAGACCACTTTGGCCTGTTTAAAATTTGGCACTTACCACACAGGTACGTTTTATTTAATGACATATTTTAATGTCATTTAAAAGGATTGTGCGTTTTAGGGGGACATGGGATTTTTTTAGGGTCCAGGAGTGGGTAGAAGTGAAAAAAGGAAAGAGATTTTTAGGGTTTAGAGGTGGATAGAGGTAAAGGAAGTTCAGGGTAATTTAGGAATGGGTAGAAATAGAGGTAAGCGTTTTTTGTGTTCAGGGTGGTTAGAAGTAAAAACAGCTAAGGGGTTTTTAAGGTTCAGGGGTGGGTAGAGGTAAACAGTCAAGAGTTTTTAGGGTTCTGGGGCTGGTAGAAGTAAAATAGGTAAGACTTTTTTACGGTTATGGGCAAGTAGAGATACAGGCAAAGGGCAGTAAAGGTTTTTAGGATTCAGGGATGGGTAGAAGTAAAGGGGGAAAGGAGTTTTAAGCTTCAGGTGAAGCATAAATACTGTTAGCAGAATACACACAATTGCATTGGCTGGCCATAGCAGGAAGTGAAGGTTGCAGCTGCCATTTTATGACTCGGGGACTTGATTCCCATGTCATAGAAAACTAAACAAAAAAGCGATACAGGGGTAGGTTATGGCTACCCTGACCCCCTGGTACCTGTGGGTCAAACTTCAAAGATTTTTTTTTTTGCAGTACCACAACACTACTGCAAGGTTCAGTGCAGCCCGATGTAATTTTACAGAGTACTGCAGTGCCATAAAAAGGGGCGGGCATGGAGCACTGCAAGACAAAGGGGGTTGGCCAGCAATAAGGTGTTGGGTGCCCCCAGGGTGCTGGGCGCAGGAGGGCAACCCCATGCACTTCATCTGTGTGTGGTAGCGACTTGGAGGCCTGCAGGGATTGGGCAAAGGAACTGGCTGCATTTAGGTATGGTTCGAAAATATTACTTCACGTTAAAGAAACTGAAATGTACTGAAAAAACAAAGGTTAAAGGGACACTAAAGTTAGGTGAAAATGTCTTTGAACATAATATCTTATGCTAAAAAACAATGAAGTTCACCAGTTATACTTGTGGTCTAAAAAACTGTGGCAAAGGCATGCGTTCTAAACGGTGACTCCTGTAACCACTCCTATTTGATTTCCTATATTTCTTTTTCTCTATTTATTTCCATTTCTGCCATTCTCTCTCTTGTTCTGGGTGAAAAATAAGTCCTGATCCCAAAACATAAGTGCATGTTCCCACCAGCTGCAAGCCCTTGCACAAATTAATCATTGCCTAAAACTACTCATAACCTTAACTCAAACTCATACCTAACCATGACATTCACTCCACCTGACACTCACCCTAACCATAACACAAATCATTACCCTATTCCCTAACAGTAACCAACATTTTCATACATAAGGAGGAGCCCATAAGTGCCACATGGAAACATATTACAATATAAAGTGATTATTCTTTGGCAGCATTATAACTAATACAACTCCAACAGATTAAGCACTCGTTATGTATCAATATGGATATACTACCCACATAGGAATATATATTAATAATCCTGCTTGAGACACATAAGATAGTAGAAGAACAAAAGATTGGAGAAGATGAGGCGAATTAGATCTGAACGTTCTCAAAATGGCGTCCGTAACATAAATACCTTGCAAGAGTCGCACATACCAGCAATAGTACGACTAACTAGATAAGATGTAGGGAATTGAAACTGAACACTTTCTAAATGGCTCCCGTTAAACAAACATTAATTGCTAAGATAGGATGAAGGAAAAGACATAGAATACCCCTAAGATGGCACCCATACGGGGCCTTACGATCACACGTCTCATCATTGCAGCTCCCTTTCCTTCCGGGTACTTAAATAGTACTTCCAGTATTGGTGCGAAAGGCGCAGCTGGAGATATAACGGTGTGAGACGTGGACTGAACGTGATTGTGACAGGTGGGAGTTAATAGAATCTTAGAGGACACATTTGAATTTGTGTATTAGCGGGGGGAGTAAATTGCCTAAGGGAACATGGAGTGACACATAAGTACTGTCCCTTTTCATTAGAGACTTGGAAGGTAAAACAACAGAATAACATTGGAAAATGGAAACATATGAATCTGAGAAAACAATAAGAGATTGGAATTGGTAAAACATATTCAGTATAACTGCCAGGCAGGAATTATAACCGGATATAAGGTAGGACTTCCAGAAAGAGACACAATATACATTCATAATTTGTGGTTTAGATAATAGTGAGACAGAAACACTGACCCCATGAATGATTAATTGCCATACAGGTGTTTGGTGCACATGACAAGTAGAAGGCAGGTATGAGCCAAACTATACAATTGGGTTGTAACAGGGCAGATTCTGTATGACCACACCCCAACTTTGGAAATATGACTTAGACTCACGAATACGTGTTTTGGTGTTATAAATAATATTTATTTCATTAAAGGTGGGTTATGAATTGCACCACGGCCCACATAATTACATGCATGTACTCTGAGTAATATGAGTCAATCAAAGCGGACTTGTATTTTCATATTATACTTAGGGTGTTGGATAACATCCAATATAGAAAGGGTGTCAAGCAAAAGTATAAACAATGACCCTATATATTTCTTTAGCAGTGTTCTATTACACTCAGGTGAAGGCTTTTGGTTTCCACCAATAATGTAAGTATTAATATGAGGTGTGTATGCTTACACACTACAACCCGAAATATCTCATTTTATTCCAGCCCTGAAGAAGTCATGGGAAATACCCGATACAACAAAACACGTGTTGGCTGGGAACTTTAGAAAAAAGAAAATAAATAACAAAAGACAGTAAATTCTAAAATTGTTGTGTATTTTACATGTAACTGAATTTGGGAGTCTTTGCTCTGGAATTGAATTATATTATTTAGTTGGATCAACTTTGGTCCTAAAATTAGGAGGCTAGGTGATTCCCTGGCCCGGACTGGCCATAGCGGGCACCGGACAATCCCCCGGTGCGCCGCACGGGTGGGGGCGGGTTTTGGGCCCCTGGGGGCCGTTTTTGTTGCAGGGCAAAATCGGCCCTGCAACAAAATCTGCCGAAAACCGGCCCCGGCAAACTGCTTGGCAAAGGCTAGATGCATAAAGCCATTTAATGCTCGCAAAGCCTGTGATTGTGCTAAACCACATAGTTTGTGAGCTCTAAATGGTCCTTTTAAATGTACTAAACCTATTTAGCGATTCAGTAACAGGTTCTCAAAGAGCAAAATTGATTTAGAAAAGACTCTTCCCCTTTGTGAATGTGAACAAAAAGTTACGCTTGTTGGGAAATAGGCAGTTGTCCAGAAGACCACTCCTGATTCTCAAACAAACTAAAAAAAAGAAACTTTTCTTTTAACTTACAGCCCAGTTCCCTTTAAGGATAACGGCCTACTTTTTTTTTTAAGTTTACTTAATTTAAATGTGATCACAGACATGGTGGCATGCTGACCCAGGTATTCCCCAGCATCTATTGCTGCATCCAATAATAACGTTTCTCAGGTTGTGCCCTACCTCATGAATACTGATCAGGTAAGTCAGATTGCAACCCACTGCAAATCAGAATTTTGTTCCCTGACTTAATAGTGTATAGGTCTGTTCATAAAATGCTTTTTCATTGGCAAAATTTCAGAGTGCAATTTGAGACCACTATTTATGAATGAAATTGTGCACATCTGGCACAATATGCCAGATGTGCCAAACTTTTTTACGGTTGTAAACTAAGGGATTCTTTAAATTTATGGACGACTAAAAAGATTTTTACTATGTGCTAAATCTATTTTAAGAGTTGGTAAAATGTTAACAATTCCTGAATTGTGTTTAGAAATGGATTTATGAATCACAATTTGGAAGAGGCATGTCCTGGGAGTCCCTTCCAAACTGCAATTCCTAACCATATGTATCAATGGTTGACGACCATAATAGCAGTTGCAAACTATTACAGTTACCAACCCCCAACATGGGGTGATAACTGAATTTGAAAAGGAATGGGTCTCTGTTGGACTCCTTTCCAATTGTGACTCAAGGAAAAAATTTGGGGAAGTAGAGAGTGAATCACTCCAACTCTCACAAAATCTTATTAAAAAAGGATTTTTTTTTAAAGCAGCCCATTTCCTTTAACCCCTTCACTGCTGGATGTTTCCCCCCCGCGCTGTGCGGGGGTAGGGGGGCCACGCACGGCGCCACTGTGCTTATGACGAGCTGAGCTTGTCATGAGGCACAGTGGAGCTGCACTCGTGACGAGCTGAGCTGGTCACGACCACATCCGTTTTGGAACGTTCAGCACAGCGTGGAAATTATCCCCGCGTGCGAACGTTCCTACGGCCATGACGAGCTCAGCTCATCATGAGTGCAGCTCCACTGTGCCTCATGACGAGATAAGCACACAACGGGTTAAGGAAATTGGTTTGGGGCAAAAAAAAAATCGTTATTTAAAGCGTTCACAGACATGGTGGTCTGCTAACCCTTGCAGGCCAACATTCCTGTTATTCTGAGAGATCGGAATGAGTCACAATTTGCATACCTAATGAATATTAATTAGGTAGGAAGGTCTGTGACCCACTCTAATGCCTTATTTTTATTACCGACCTCATTAGTACCTAAGTCGGTTTGCAAAATAAGTTTCTGGTTGCAAAAATGTGTCACAAATTATGGCTGTGTTTTGCAAACAGAAAGATAGTACTTTAGTCCCCAAGGGCCAGATGTATCAACATACCCTTTTGCGATTTCTAAATAGCGATTTTTAAGGAATCGCTATTTAGAAATCGCAAAATGGTATGTATGTAGAAATCGCTATTTTTTTGCGATTTCTTAAAATTCCTTAATTGCGATTAGCAAATTGCTAATCGCAATTAAGGAATAATTTCCCATTCATTTCTAAGGGCCAGGAGGCCCATAGGAATGAATGTGAAATTATTCTCACTTTGCGATTCGCAATTTGCGAATCGCAAATTAAGAATAATTTCAAGGGTGCAGGGGTGTCTCAAGAACACCCTGCTGCACCCCTGAAAATGACATGTGTGCGCATATGGCGCACATACATGCCCTAAGGGCATGTATGAGCGTCACATGCCACCTTTACAAATAGCATAAAGTGCATTTGTAAAAGAAATCGCAAATTACCACCAACTACAAGTTGGTGGTAATTTGCAATTTCTTAGCCTAATTTCGCATTTCTTAAATGGTTGATACATTGCATTTAAGAAATCGCAATTTGCTTATGCAATATTAAGGAATCGCAAAATTTGCGATTCCTTAATATTGCGAGGCATTTTTCTTCATACATACCATTTTACTATTTTTTTAGTCGCAAATGCTGTTTTTTAGCGAATCGCAGCGTTTGCGACTAAAAAATAGCTTGATACATCTGCCTCGTAGTCTCCAATGTTATTAGAGTCCTTTTATTGATCCCCAACATTCTTGACTCAAAAAAATATGCTACCACTTCATTGCATGTAGTATTGGCCATCCAATGCACAGCTTGGGAGAATATGAAGTTCATTGCAGCTTACTGTTTGAAATGGTTACTGGGGCCTAATGGTGTCATCTGGTTTCTGTTGATCACTCGGGTATGGTGTGCCAAATAAAAATGGACTGAGATACAGCCATGAATAATTACCAATGGTTGAGATTAATTCAAGCATTCCATCAATCAATCTTTTGTGTACTTCAGTGTGATGCCCTAAGTAGGATGGGTATCCCCAGACTTGGGTCCTGTGCACACTATGCCACTGGAACCAAGCTATAACTCACTGATGACCCTAACAAAGATGAAACCTGATTGGGTTGCTTGTGTTCCAGTTCAGGGAGGAAATGGCCTTATAGTTCAGGATGGACTGATCCTATTGGAGCAGAGGCAAGCCTGATTTGCATAAGGCTGGGTCAAACATGAGGCATGGTGTGCAAAATGATGATGTACTGGGATATGGCGCTAATTACCAATGACAGATTAATTCAAGCATTCCATCCATCGCTTTTTGAATGCTTCAATTTAGTTTCTGTTAGCATATATTGAGTACAAATGACCTTGTTTTTTCTCTGCACTTAAATGGTCTTTGTCCAAAAATGTATTTACCATAATTGGACCCACTGGAAAACCATTTAAAACTTGTCTTTTGGATTTTCCACCAGGGCCAAGTCCTGATTATAAACTGGGGCTGTCTGCGTGTAAACAAACATGTATTAATAAACTCTTGGGCTAAACTTAGACTATTCATTGCATTCAGGGTACATACCAGTGGCTTCTTCTGAAATGCTGCCTGGCTTTTTTCCCTCCTGACTTCGTCCTCCAACAGATGGCTTCCTTGTGTGACTTTTTTTTTTCAGAGGTGAAAGTGTTTACCTCGGAGAAGCCAACAAAGCCGGTCTTCATACGTCGGTGGTACTTAGAAAAAATAAAAGATGCTTCTTGGGAGAGCTGTTAAAAATACCTGGCGTGTTCTGGCCACGTTCCTGCAGTCGTTTAGCATAACTGGAGCCCGGCTGCTGTGCTTTCTCTGCATGCCTCGCCAGCTGTCCCCTTGGGAGCTCTTTCACACCTTCATGGTACAGTGACGAGGCGCTGGCGCATTCCTGCAGCTAGGACATTCCTGTACAGGACGGGCGCCCACTGCAGGGCGAGAAGCATCAGTGCGGCCCGGCGGAGGGTCTCGACGCCTGGTAATAAGCAACATACCAGAAGCCAAAACGCCTTGGGGGGAGTTGGAGCCGGGCTTCCAGCGCTATACACAACGAGACGCCGTATCTCCATGTCCTGCTGGAGCTCCCAGCAAAAACCAACATCCCTACAGGAATTTCCATAGACCCTCCACACACACAACGACATGTATGTGGTTTTCAAAATCAGCCTGTACTTCTGGTGTGGGGTTGAATTGTCGTGCAGTTTAGTATTTAAAATGTTTAAAAGCATCCATGCCGCTTGCTTAAGCATGCAGGTTGTTATACCCTTCTACGTTTTCCAACTGCCGTAGTGCTCAGCGTTTCCGGTGGTACTGCTTACGTTTTCCTCCATTTTAGTCTAAACAGACCACCAAAATGAGTTTCATCCTTCGCCAATGTTTTTAAAAGTGGCGTTGAGACACATGAATGCGGCTCAAACCATCTCTGTTGTCCGAGGTAGGATTAAAAAAACACCGGAAGTTTATTTGGAAATACCTGCTGCACAGGTGAGTTTCGACGTCTTGCATATATGAGCAATGAAGGCAGCCGCCGGTAGCTTCACTGCAGGTTCGAACTAGGTCCAAGCTCTCGCGGGTGCTGTGCTGCCTGGTGGGGCTTCCATGCGCTCTACAGACGGCGCTCAGACTGTACTCAGTTATTCGTGTCTTCTTAACACAGTGCTCCCCTTCTTAGGGAGGAGATCTGCCCGCCACCCCTCCGCCGCCTCCTTACACCACCTGCGCGCCCTGGGCCTGTCTCGTGTTCATGCCAAAAAATAAACGGTATCTAGTCATTAAAACCATCAATGCTGCCTAAAAAGGGGACGGGAGACACCCCCACTCTGATGTGGAACGTCTAATTCCTTTCTAAAGTCCCCCTGACAGAGGTAAAGCTGGAATTCTGCCCACTAATATTTCCTGTGCAGTCACCTTTTTTTGCAGAAAGAGGTAAACCCTATGGCAGTTGGAAGTTCACTTTTAGCTGGCAGATTGCGTGAAAGGGAGGAATGCCAAACAATCTGCGCACTTACGGCATAGCTCAGGTCTATATTTAACAACACCCAAAGCTGCAAGAATGCAGTGTGGTCGGAGAACAGAGGCTGAAAAATGTTAAAAACGCAGGCTACTGCTATACCAAATATGGAAATAATGTTACGCCTAGCTAGTGATTCACACATCTGGAAATACTTACTGCCCTGGAGAGAACAGACCCCAAGTCTCCTCGGCAGCAGAGGAAACTCCGTCACAGCGGCTTACAATGCCAGACCCCAAAAGCTTCAGAGAAGGGTTCGGGATATAAGGCAACGTGACACCACCTTTGGACAGTATATTCATGGTGGGGGGCAGGGGAGTGGGCATGTTACTGTCACTTTTTGGGCATTTAGCCAATGTGCAGTAAGACTTCAGTGCTGCTCAAATTTTTTGGGTCTAGGTTTTGTTGCTGTCTGTTGTCTGTTGCTGACAATATACCTAGAATGGGCTTTGGGTACCCCTTTCGACCACTGGTTTCTTTGACCAGCCTCTTTTAGCCCTTGCTTGAGACTTTGTCAATAAAGTCTTGGTTGGCACAGTGTAGTATTTATACCTCATCTAAGGTTATTGGTTGTTTCACTGTATCCTTTCACCTCCACTCAGTGCTTGTAAGACCTACATACGGAACTACTTTACAACTATATAGGGTGACCAGACGTCCTGGTTTCCACAGACAGTCCCAGTTTACAGAGAACTGTCCTGGTGTCCTGATGCTTTTGTTAATTTTTAATACATGTCCCGGTTTTTGGGACAAAGGTCAGGTCATTTTATGAAGTCTGAATTAATTAAAGTAATGTATCTGTTTCAGCCAGACAGCACAGTCTGCTGTCTGCTCCCAGCAGTGAGACAGAATGGGAGGTGGGTGGAGGGGGTGGCAGGGTTGTGGTCAAGCTATAGCTAATGTTATGCATACGTAGTCTTGTGTGTGGATAGATAGATAGATAGATAGATAGATAGATAGATAGATAGATAGATAGATAGATAGATAGATAGATAGATAGATAGATAGATAGATAGATAGATAGATAGATAGATAGATAGATAGATAGATAGATAGATAGATAGATTTATTTACAAGGTTACCCAAAAAAAAAGCGGGAGAGGACAGGTATAAAAGTGAGAGTAAAGACCTTAGTCCTTCTTTTATGTCTGACCTGTCCCAGTTTTTGCTTTTCGAAATCTAATCACCCTACAACTATAGCCAACTATAGCTCCCTGCTTCATCTTGCACCCTCTCGTGTCTCACTCTGATGTGCTGATGCTGCATGCGGTAACATTTTAAAACCAGGCCTATTGGCTTTGCCAATCCTAGTTCTTCGTGATAATGCAAAATTTAAGGGCACTGTTTCCCAAAATGGTCTTTCCCTGATCTGACAGTTGTTAGCAGCAGACATATATGCCGGGTGCCTGCTTGCAGGCTTCCCTCTGACCTTACAGGTGCCCTGCGCTCGCTTCACTTTTACTTGCAAACATGTCTCCAGCTGAAGTAGGGCCTTAGCTGCCCCAGGGTGCGGCAGGCAGGTCGCGCTGCTTCACAAGTCTCAAATGGGGACGCTCTGAGTCGGCGGGAGGTGGCACACGGCCCTGGAATGCATTGAGACAAAGAGTACATTTTTCCCCAGGGCTGTCATGGAAACTTGTCCATTCTTTGCAGGATTCATCGGGTCTCCCTCTCTCTGGTAGAAAGCTCAGATAATTCCGGCTGCAACTGGTTTCTTATGTCATTCATTGCTGTTTATTGGTGCCAATTAGTTTCAGTAGGTAGGTTTAATAAACTGGAAAAATGATCCAGTGTGCTTAACCCTTGTCTACTGTAGTCTATGTGGGTCCATGTTTAAAGTTCATATGTAGCAACTGGAATTGGCCCTGCTGACCTCGCGGTGCTGGAGTGGAGGTGTGTGGGTGTGTGTGTGTGGGGGGGGGGGGGGGTATTATTTAGCCGATCAAAATGCGTGCCATGGCAGGGAATAAGAAACAGTTAAACTCAGTCAATGCCACTCTGATTATCCGAACAGAAATAAACAAAAAGTAACACTGTTAATTCTCAGTTCGCAAATTTCCCTATGCCGATTGCCTTCCAATGAAGTGATGGCTACTCTATGGGAAAGTGTGAAAAAAATGCATTTGAGGCACATAAGCATGTTTTCCTTATAGAAAGCGCGCTCCTTTCCGATATAGGCCGAGTTGGCCTGTGTGCGCGCGGCACATTAATGCTCGCTATGAGAGCCCCGGGCCTCCCCAGCATTACCCCCGCCCCGGCCCTTCAGACACAGGGAGGAGGTGCAGCTGGGATTAGAGAACCGCGCCAAGGTACATTCCTGGGATGCCGGAGCGCCGGAAAGCTCAGACAGCAACGACGTCACGCTGGCTGAGGCGCACGCGGCGGCTGCTATAAAGGCGCGCGCAGCCAGCGCTCAGCACACAGCTGCCTCGCAGAGCCTGGCGCGAGCCTAAGAGGGAAAGCGAGAGCGCCAGCAGCAAGCAGCAGAACCCTGCACGAGCACGCAGCATCTGAGACCTGCAAGTGCACCCCAGAGAGGCGCAGCAGAGCCACGCACACTTCTCTGCCTAAGCACCGCTGCTCACAAACTTCACCTCAGCCATGAAGCACTCCATGAGCATGGCCCTCGTTCTGATCGGATCCATCCACCTGGTGAGTTTGTTTACTTGCAGAAGGGTAGAATGCCATTAGGGCCCCTGGATACCCAATGTAGGTTCTTATTTTGGGCTGGATGGCTGAACGAGCCCTGGCATGGAACACTGAAAATGGGACCAACTGTGACTCAGGAGGGGCTGAATGCAACTCTCAATTAAGTTCTTTGAGGACCTGTGATATTTAAGAGGATCCGAGTAGAGTACTCGAAATGGTAGCTGCTATCCTTGTAAGAGGCAGTGTTTTAGTGAAGTCTTCTGACGTGCAGATCTAGAACACCGGGTGCAGCTGGGAACAGATGGTGATGAACTGTCAGCGTTGTACTTTGTCCCTTCTCTGCCCCCTTGTCCGTCATTTCAGGACCCATCAGCCCACTATATGAACTGTGACCTCTTGTATCTCTGATGCGAATCCTGAGTCGAATCTTGGCGGGTACGGGGGGGCAGATGCGCTCTGGGCACGAACAAATCCAGTAGCCATGCTCTGTGTGTGTGTGTGAGAGAGAGGGAGGTGGGTAAATATTTCACACTAATGAATCACGAAAAGTATGACGTTCTGTGGGCTGTGTTCACTATACGTTACCTTTGGACACACATATATTGTATTCATTGCAACCAAGTAAACATCTCACACTCCTGCCTGCTCCCCGTGTGTGCTGAATATGCCTCCCCCTACCCCCCCCCCCCCCCCCCCCCGCTGTCTCTGCCTCGAGCTTGGTAAACAAATGGCTGTCCCATGATTGTGCTGAAAGTGACGCCCCCTAAGTCTCTGCTTGTGTGTGCTGAAGGTTACTAGTCACACGTATGCTGAACTTGACTGTGATTTTGACGATAAAACTCTCTGTACATGGTTTTTGGTTGTGCCGTCTCCAGATGTGACAGGCAGCTAAACGAGTGTGCTGCATATTATCAGCGAACCACGACTATGCTTGTTTTGTCTCCCCTGTTCGACGAGCGTGCTATCTGTGCCTGCTCCAAGGGTATGCTTGTTGTGCCCCCCCTTCTGACTGCTCGACGTGTGTGTTGAGTGTGACTGCTCTCCTGAATTGCTGGCTGTGTCTACTCCATGAGAATGCCTGCTCCGCAGGTGTGCGCATGCGGCTGCTTCACAGCCCTGCTTGTTGCCTCTTGTTGATCCGAGAGATGTTGTGTAATGTACCTGCCTCGCCAGACCCTGCCTGACCTCTCCACTTGTCCCTTCGCAGGTGACCTCCATGTGCCCCGCCGAGTGCCGCTGCTCCCCCGAACCCACCCGCTGTGCCCCCGGCGTGGGGCTGGTCCTGGACGGCTGCGGCTGCTGCAAGGTGTGCGCCAAGCAGCTGAACGAGGACTGCAGCCGCCGGCACCCATGCGACCACACCAAGGGCTTGGAGTGCAACTTCGGAGCCAGCCCCAGCGCCTCGCACGGCATCTGCAGAGGTAAGGCGCACGGCCCTTGTATGGCCATCGGCGCTCTCGGCGCACAGGCAGGAAGCACGTGTGATTTCAGCAGCCAGGAATGCAGTGGGACTCTGGAGAGCTCACGTCGGGGCTACTGACGTGATTTAGGGAAAGTTACTACTTACTGGGAAAAGGGAAGTCATTCGATACTCGCCATTGAGTTATGAAAGTACTGCTTACAAGGAGGCTGCCACATGTGGTGGAATTTTGCGAGGGCAATGTAATGTCCATCCATTAATCCCCCTACAAGACGTTCCTTACTGGTGGTAGGAAGATCAGCCTCGGAATAGGAAATCTTGCAACTTGTTTGCTTCTTTATGGACAGTAGTTGTGCATGAATCTACTGCGTTCAGTTTTCAATTTAGGTGCCTCACTTATCTTTCTACAAAATGGCCGAAATTCACTAGAGTTATCATGCTCAGAATATAGGGAAAGTCTACTTGTCAGAATGTTTGTTTACATTCACAAGTGACTAAGCATCTCTGAGTGCAGACAGTCTCTGGAATATAAACAAGGATTACATCGTATTCTTTTCTATTGTGCTTTGTTAATTAACAGCCTCTTTTTAGTTCATTTCTGAAGAACAGTGTAGATAGGGTGTGGGTGTATAAGAACAGTGTACAGCATTAGATCCAAACTGTTTTGCATGTGTAGCAGTAAGACCCAGAAGGTCTTCTAAGTTACCTTATAGAAGGTACTTTGATTTTGTTAGTACCCCATGCAATGTACTGAGCGCTAACCTTTCGCCACTAGCTTAAGCCATTCCACCATTTTAGAAGCCTCCAGAGATCTTGCATTCCTGGTTACTGAAACATGCTTGTCACCAGATAAATAAATGTTCGCAAACTTGTAGCAAATCAGAAAAAAATACTATTGTGGTTCAAAATGCACAGCCCAGCTCATTTTAATTTTTCACTATTCTTTTGCAGCAAAGTCAGAAGGCCGACCTTGTGAGTACAACTCTAAAATCTACCAGAACGGGGAAAGTTTTCAACCAAACTGCAAGCACCAGTGTACCTGCATTGATGGAGCCGTGGGCTGCATCCCGCTCTGTCCTCAGGAGCTCTCCCTGCCCAACCTGGGCTGTCCCAACCCCAGACTGGTGAAAGTACCGGGACAGTGCTGCGAAGAGTGGGTGTGTGATGAGAACAAGGTTTCCCATGATGAACTGGATGACTTCTTCGGCAAAGAGTTTGGGTTGGATGAGTCCGAAGGCGAACTTACCAACAAAAATGAGCTGGTGGCCATCATCAAGGGAGGACTCAAGATGCTACCTGGTAAGTTTGGCTTGAAACAAGCAGAAGCAAATCCAATCCTTTATTGGGATAATCTTCAACATATTTTCTATATAGTGCTTACTACTGCAGTTAAGGCTTTATTAGTTTTATAAACAATAGAACATACAGTTAACCAACTAAAGGATAATCCTTTTATCTACCACAAAATTGTGAAAGTTAGATCTGCCTGAATCTGAACTTATTAGCTTCTTATAGATATTTTCAGCAAGCTCTCAATTTACTGAGCTACCTTTCTGGCTAGTAGTAACAATGGTATAGCATGCATGCGAATAACACAACCAGTTCGAGCATAGAAATGCACAGCTGGCCCAGATAGGCTGTGTTACTTCCATAAACCACATTTGTTTACCCAGCAGAAGGCTGAAAGGCAGAATGCTCTACACAAGGCTGATAGATCATCCTCCCTTCTTTAGACTGAACAAATAGCCCACCCTTTTGTCGCTAAATGCCTCCACGGCTAGTCTAGAGTGGTTAGCTAGACTAGCCACATTTTTGTAATGGTTGAAATCCAGTTCTGTTAGTTTTCACAGCACAAATTAGTAGAAATGAAACTGTGTTTTTTGCAATTTGCTTGGGCTAGGTGAGAATACTAGGAAATGTAACTCCTTGTAAATGGTTACTGTCAACTATAACTCAGGATTTTTCTCAGGCCACCTAATAAAGAATAGAATAATTACAGGCAAGAGGATTGTGGCCTAGCATTGTAATAATCTTGGCATTTATAAATATCCACATAGAAGTCAGGGCTAGTAAATCTTGCAGTGAGTTAGGATTATTCTTGTGGATACGTGGAGGCAGGAAAGAGCGCTTTCTGCCCCCTACTGATACAACTGGTTAAATGCACTTGAAATTGCATCATCTGCATATTCATACCCCTTATCATAAACCTATTTGAATAATCGTATTTAGCAGGCAGTTAATGCTTCTGATGAGCCTTCCATTTATTTTTCAATTGTGGAAAAATTGGGAATTAACCCTGTGTACAACTGTAGGCCGTGTATTATCAAATGAATGGTCACAAATTTATGGTGTGAGCAGAAGAAATGCATGCTAGCTATTTATATGCAAATCCAACTGATATGTACATTACATAATTCAGAAACTTTATATTCATGTTTATTATCCTTTTTTTTTAATAGTGTATAGCAACGAACCACAGAGCTGGACGTTTGACAACCCAAAGTGCATTGTTCAGACAACATCCTGGTCCCAGTGTTCCAAGAGCTGTGGCAATGGCATCTCTACAAGGGTCACCAATGACAACCCAGACTGCAGACTTGTGCGCGAAACCCGAATCTGTGAAGTACGGCCATGTGGCGAACCAGCCCATGCTAATCCAAAGGTAAGATATTTGGTGTGTGCATTTGTGAGGTAGCCTTTGTACCTCAGCGTTTAGCTCAGTTTTAAGCTTGTTTAGGAGTGATCTGTATGCTTGATACTAAACCAGCTGTTACCCTTTATGTTTTTCCAGAAGGGAAAGAAGTGTACGAAAACAAGAAAGGCACAAGCTCCAGTGAGGTTTGCTTATGCAGGATGTTCAAGCGTCAAGAAGTATCGTCCCAAGTACTGTGGCTCTTGTGTGGATGGGAGGTGTTGTACTCCTCAGCAGACCAGGACAGTGAAGATCCGCTTCCGCTGCGATGACGGCGAATCTTTCTCGAAGAACGTCATGATGATCCAGTCCTGTAGATGCAACTACAACTGTCCGCACACAAACGACGCCTTCCCTTACTACAGACTGTTCAATGACATCCATAAATTTAGGGACTGAATGTGATATCAAAAAAAGTAGAGGGTGGCCTGCTAGAGGGCAGGGGCCAAGGAATTACCCAACAATTCAGTGCTTTAAAAAAATCTAGTAAGGCTGGGGTAGGGTCAGAACCGCCATGCATTGTCTTGCACGTGACTCTGCCCACTGACTTACCAGGGGTACTCTACTGTCCTTTTTCCTGAATGTCAATCCAGTCTCTGCCAATTACAGACTCCAGTGATGGGACATGAACTCTGTTGTAGGATTGGTGCCATATTTCTTTGGATGAAGTCAGATCTTGTGGACCATACATGGTGCACTTTTCAACTGGATATGCATACAACAAGAAAGAAATGACACGTTTTTAAAGCTTCACATTGGAGCAGACTGATTGCTTCTTTTTTGGGAGCATTTTATTTGTACTGTTTGTTATATCTGGAACAATTTTATTTGTTTCTAACATGTTTTATAGATTCTGTTAGTTGATCGCTCTTTATACTTGTGAGAAAACAAGTTAGAAGTTACATTCCACCCTGAGGTGAGCACTTTTCGATTGCTCATTGTGGCAGCTACAATGTACACAAAATATCCAAACAGCCAACAGAAATTGTTTCGAAGTGAATGTTTTTTATTTATCAGAATGTAGATTTTTTATTAAATATGTAATACTGGAATAAACTGTAAATGTTTTTAATTTTTATACTCGCTGAATTAAAAGAATTTATTTATGGACTTCATCTTGTAATAAATATTGCCTAATTTCATACGTTGGAAGCAATTCTTTATTTTTGACATTCCTCTCCATGTGTACATCTGAAACAGTTTACTTACATACATTCTAGTATTTTAGGGCCAGGCTAATGGTACAATTGTCATATCAAACTTTTGCAACATTTACGGTAATTTTTCAATATCATTCTGGAAAAAAACGGCTATTTTGTTTGCTCAAGTGAAAAACACGTTGTTCTACTTTCCATAACAAATCTTTTTTAAAGGTAGCTGTCAGTATTAATAGATTACCTTTAAAGCCTGGCGAGGGCACTGGATTGTGTGAGTTGCAAGATGTGTTTGAGTGGCCTGAATGAGAGTATGGAGCAGCATGTTTGAGTCCTTGTAGTTCTTTGGAACACTTATGCAAATTCAAACGCATGGGTGGACAAGAATGTTTCCCCGGAGAGCAGGAGGCAGTTTTCTGTCGTTATTCTTCCCGTGATGGCCTTTGTTAATCCGCACAACCCAATGATTACCAGTACAATGCTGTTATACATTCTGGCATGCCAAGAATGCCAGACATGCCTTCAAGTGAACCTGTCCTCCCGTAACAGCGGCTGTCCTTGCTAGGTTCTGGTGTCCCAATCTGTCGTCAGGCTTGAGTGGATTCCGATGCCTTTCCGCAGGGGCGGCCTTAGGCATGTGCAAGCTGTGCACCTGCACAGGGCCACCAAACCCCAGGGGCCACCACGCCAAAATATATATCCTTAATATAATAATCCTCTGCGGATGGATACAATTTTGCGTGGCGGCCCCTGGCAGGGATTTGGCGGCCTCCGGCTCTGTTCCACTTCCAAACACCCTGACCCCCCCCCCCCCCTCTTCACTGGCCTCCGCACCTGCGTTCTTCCGGGGCCCCCTAGCTTTTCCTCCGGGGGACCCCTACCTACGCTTCCTGCCCAGGGCCGCCATGAGCCTAGAGCCGCCCCTGCTTCCTGGCTTCCTTCCAATGCATAGCAAAGTCCAAGTAGAACTCAAGAGACCCACTGGATGTTTGTCCTGGGATCGTCCTATGCAGTGGTCTCCCCTTCACATGCTAATGCTTAGTGTGTTCATCATTACCTCCACTCCTGCCCCAGTGTTACCATACCCCTGTCACTCTGGGGCCCACAGAATCCGCACTGCTGCTCTTTACAGCAATCCGTGAGCACGAGCCTGGTATTTTTTATAACCCCAATTTCAAGTTTTCTGTGGCACTGGGAGCTCAAAATGGCATATGGCGTCACAGAAAGGTGAATGCAACATCTATCATGCATGCCAATTAAGGGTAACAGCTGCTAGCCCTGATGTACGGTTGGCACTGCCCATTCAACCACTTGCCGCAGAGGTCTTGAAGTAATGCACTAAAAGTAAACAGGGCTCTCTGAGCCCTGTTTATACCATGCGGTTTCCAACTCTTACCAGAGCTGGACTGGGCACAAGGAACCCCCTGATAGGCCGAGGAGCAAGGGGACTCTTTTAGGGGTGGGTGGAAGGAGGGGCCAGCAGCTGTCCAGTCATGGAAACCGCTGAGGGAACAAAGGCATTTTTGCAGACACATTTATGAACATATTTTTCCAGGCCTGCTTTTAGCTCACAGTCCGCCACTCCCACTTCTTGGATTCCCTCAGCAACAAACAAAAGTCTGTTGAAAGGCTAAGGGTGAGACAAGGAGCCAACAATGATGTAATTGGTCAAATAGTGTGTGTGATGTCACTTCCGCTACTTCAGACATCTGGGTGACAAGACCTCCGTGGTGTTCAAATATCTTATAGCCTATCAGGACATCTCGGCACCAATTTGCTGGTGCCCCCTAGTGGTGTAAGCCAGTGCTTAGCAAGTTTATTTCAACCTGGTCTTTTCGCCCACCCACCTTGGGGTAACGCAATGATGGAGAAAGCAGGCGGAATCCGTCGTAAATACCGTAGTGATCACGAAATATGCAGGACATCTGCTCTCCCAGTGGATCTTTCATGTGTTTTTCTTTTAACGACAAAAACTGTGCTACAAAGAATGGAGATTCACAGAACACCCCGCCTTTACAAGAAACGGACTCTTTATTTTTGGCACTATATCTGCGGGACCGCTTAGCACTGTCGAATGGCGGGGAATAGATTTAGGGGGATGGGTCTTCTTTCAAATACAACACAGCTGCATTAAGGCACGTTGAAATAAAATGGGTTGCCTCTTTAAGGGAAAGCAGAAGATGAGTAGATACCCTGGAGCATGCGCAGGTGAAGGCAGAACAATCTATAGCTCGGTGGGTGAATGCATGTGCTGCAGGTAGCAGCAAACAAGGCAAAGGTTTGAAGCACGACGGTGCTGATTACGCCTTGTATCCTTCCCAGGGTGAAGAGTAGTTAGTACATTCTGGTATTTACCCTGCTGAAACGCCGAAGTGCAAAGTACTAGGCAATCTCATGGACAACAACAAGTTACCATTATTTGCCAATGGGCCTTAAGTTGTCCTCTTTGTCTGTTAAATGGTTTGTCTCTGTACTGACAATTAATTCAGTATATTGTCTGACTGGAGTCGGGGCTAGGGAAGGGTAGGACAACAATGGTATATCTGTTCACATGAAGAGATGTATGAAATGCAAGCTTTTCCTTTCTAGCCTTCCGATTGTCAGTCCGAAGGAATTACTAGTGTCTGTTTATCAGGCGCGCAACGCCCATTGGGCTCAAAGAGCTTCACCTCCCCCCCATACACCCCCCCCCCCCTCGTGTGTGTCAGCCCGGCTGAGTCAGCTTCCCGGGCACACACACAGCCGCTCCCGAGTACTTCACAGGTCTTTAAAAGACCATTTTCTTGCAAACGAGGCTTTGTTGTGTTTTCACACCTTCCTAGAGCCCCTGCATCCCCACTCTGCATATTGCTGGGAGTATCACCCCCCACCCCGAAATGTTCAGTAGCCCCCTCTCCCCCCCCCCCCCGAAATTTGGCTCTAGTTGGGCATCTGCTGTTTACACCTCATACTGTTAGTTTTCCTCAGGGAAGGTTCTCTCCTCTTCCTTGCACTTTCTGAGTGGATTCTTTGTTCCTTGTCACAAATGTGCCATCCTTGTATAATCCAGGAGGGTGGGGAGAGGATCAGGTTAGGATGACCACCTGCCCTGGAGGAAAATTCTGGGCCGCGACTGTAAAAGTTCACGTCAAAAAGTCAAAGTTCAGGACAAGGGGTCAGTTTTACAGACACATTTGAATAGGTCAAGCAATAATATAATAGTAAGTAAACACAGGCCTGACACAAGTACAAGTGAAAGTAGGTTTGTTTTCTTTGGTTTGTATAATGCATAACACTATTGAGAAAATAGGCCTATGTAACTGGACTGATTTAAAGACTAAAATCCAGCAAACATGCACACTAAGCAGAATTTGACATACATATTACCATTTGAGAGATAGTGTGTATATGTGTGTGCCCTTCACATTGATTGTTTTTGAAAAAACTAGTGGAGGTTCTGAGCCAAACTCCTCCTAGTGCTACTTGCCCTGATCCCTGCTTCTACCTCCTTAAAAAGGGCTTCGTCTTGGGTAGTATCTTCAAGGTCTTGTACTATGCCAGATTGAAGCATAAACAACATTAGCATGCATTAGCACAGCTAATAGATTTGAAGCATGTACTTGGGTGCTGGCAACAGCTCTAAATCATTGCTTTTTGCAGAGAAAAACTATTAAAATAGGATTGCTTTGTGTATTTATGAACTCGGTCAACCCTTGGAGGCTTTCCTATTCTAATGAAGGACAGTAATGTTTTATCTGGGGCTCATGCAGCTTTTTCTAGGCCTGACTTCTTTCTAAAGAACCCTGGACTCATTAGGAATGTATATGTTACTGACAGAGACCTGTGAGATCATTCTCCACTGACACTCAAGGTTGACGTTGGTTGGCAAAGGGAACAGATAAGATGGAGACTCAGTGCATGGTTGCTGACAGCACCTAAACTTATGACCCAGTAAATGATGGTTGATAACACTTTCAAATGAATGTACAGACAGTGTCCACCCCACAGACATTTGGGAAGAATGTAATGCCACGATCCGAGGCGCTATAATTAGCAGCACTAAAGTGTAAAACAACATGATGGATGGAATACTTGAATCACTCTCCGCCACTGGTAATTACTTGGAGCCACATCCCATCCCAGTGATACTTTGCACACCATGTCACCTCAGTTTGGACTCAGCCATTTGCAAATCAATCTTCACCCTGCTCCAATTGGAACAGTCCAGCCCGAACTGCCAAGCCACGTCCTCCCTGATTAGCCACGTAGCAGGCCACAACCGATTCTGGCAAGAAACTGCGGCACTGCTGGAGGCAGGGCTCCTTGCCCAGGACGCATAATTTCCTACTTCACACACACCTGATGTACTCTCAAACAACACCCACCACAAATATCTCCTATAGCAGACTCATCTAAACAAAGATTGGGAATATCAGCAGGTGATACAGCACTACTCCTACCACTTGAAAATTAAATCTGACAAGCCCCTTTATTTGCTCACTAAACAAGTCAACCCCACTCTCCCCACTGGACAGATCCTAGACCCCAAGGGTAGCCCGATTGCCAAGAATCGTCGGCTCCCACCAGCTTTTGCTGATTGTTAAAAAAACCTTGTGTGTGATGGGAGCCTTCTCATGTGAACGCAATGCTGAATTTTGTTTCCAACCTTTCCATGTAGTGCTTTTCTTTTGAAAAAGACAACCCTGACAAACCTATCAGCACTACAGAGCAGGGCAAGGCGATCAAACATTTTCAAACATGTAAAACAATGGGTCCCAATGGTTGGCTGGTGACGTTTTTTAAGTGCCTCTTGGGTAAATTAATCCCACATTTACTTGCACTATTAAAAAAAACTCTGTGTTGGTCGGTCAGCTGAAATCTGACCTGGGAGAGACAGAGATTACGAAAATCCACAAGCCCGGCAGGCTACCTGACTTTTAAGCTTCATTCAGACCTATCACTCTGCCAAACACGTAGATCGAAATTCTTGCTAAGGTCATGGCGATCTGCCTTGCCCTTGTGATTAGTCTCCTGGTGCACCCAGGTCCAAATGGTATTAAGTTGAACAATGCATAAAAATCAGAAGTTCCATAGCGTTTTGGCACTGGTGCTCTACTTGGAGGATCATCTCTCCTTTCTTAAGATACACTTCATGAAAGCCTTTGACTCCATAAACTGGGACTTTTGCTTCACTATCCTTGCAAAGATGAACATTGGCCCGAGCTTTGTCCAGTACGTCCAGCTCCTCTACACACAACTCACAGCTAGAGTCGGTATTAAAGGAACACTTTGCCACCCCTTCCCAAATATAGTGGGGAATGAGGCAGGGCAGCCCCTTACCCCCACTTCTATTTGCCTTAGCCGTAGAACCTCTAGTGGATAGGCTAAGCTGAGAGGCCCAAATTACAGGCTTTGACTGGGCCAGAGATAAGAAGGACTATCAATGCAGATAATCCCCTTCATTACCTCCAATATCCTGCCTTGTCTGGTCCACAAGCCCTTGAAATGTTGCATTAATGAGACACATTTTTGGGTCTCTTGAGTAATGCAGCCACTTAGTTTTCCACATGAACAAGGGTGTGTTGGCGGGAACCGTCCTATTCTCCATCTGATGTTTTGAAAATACATATTTTCCCATTTCCAGACTAAAAGGGACAGAAAGGGTTCACCTTCGATCCGTGGTACTCATAGTACGACCCGCAGGCCGACAGCGACCCGGCAGACCTTCCTTGGCGGCCCTCAGACCTTTTCCACGGTACCACATTTGTAGCTGGTGTGCTCCCTGACGCTCTCAGTAAACACAAAAGTGGGCCACTGGAGCATGCGCAATGACAACTTACCTGCGTATGCTCCAAGGCCCTCTTTTGTGTTTCTCGATAGCCTCGTTGATGTCGTTCGCCTGGCGGGAAGTCAAGGCCCCTTTAAAGTCAACTGTTGCACATTCACAGCTGACTTTTACGGGCCTTCTGAAAGCTTCCTACTGCCTTTGCAAATGACATTACCACCCACATCCTGCTGTTTTCAACACCATATGCAGCCTTTGGGAACTAAAGCTGGGGGACTCGCGTGGATCGGGCCAGCCTGTGCCCCTCCTCGCCCCCTGCAGACCACCTTCTCTGCCAGCCTGCTTGCTGCCAGCTTGTCTTCCTCGCCATCCTTCAGGTCAGTAATGGACTGTTATCTGTGCATACTTCCAACAGCAAATATAACTAGAAATCACTTTTAATTGTGTTCTAGGACTGCCTAAATGATCCATGACTGATAATTAAAGGGACCAAAGACAGAAAGGTCACATTACAAATTAATACATACTTTTTTATGTATAACCCTATTTAGTATCTAGACGAGGTCTTTGCAGAATACATGGCTGGCATTTTTCTTTTGGCAACCCTACTTTATATTCCTTTTCATGAAATGCATTTGCACACTTCAGCAGTAAATGTAAAATACAAAAGTAAGGCAGAGTGGGGGGCTCAGGGGTTACTGAACCCAGAAAAAAAACTAAGCTTTGGTAACCAGATTAGAAAGGTATATAAATATGCAAATGGTCTTTGAAGACCTATGAAAAACTCGGGTATGCCAGAGATAAGACTCCAGACACTGCCAAGCTGAGCCTATAGAAGGTCGAGCTGCAGCTGCCCAGGCTGAGACACACAACATGGGGGTGGGGGTCTGAAGCTCTTTTCACCCTATGGGCATTGCGCGCCTGCTACCCATGCTATTATAAAATGCATGGATCTTAAAATGCTTAGGAGGGGAGATGCAGCCCCTGGCAGTGGGACATGAGTGTAAAAAACAAACCTAATCTGCCTCAAATACTATGTGTTTGTAAGTGAGTGAGTGTGTGCATATACACAATTGCATGTGTATGAAAGTGTGTGTGTGTGTGTGTGTGAGTGTGCACGAGGGGTTTGACCATTGCCCGCCATGGTGCAATAAATAATTCTGAATGCATTAAAGTCAACGTAGGTGCAAAGAAGAGAGGGACCAATGCAAATGAATGCATGCAACATTATGCTACAGTACAGACTTAACCAACCCTCTTGCCTCCTGCTTGTAGCTTTATAGTTACAGCTGCACTGTCAAGTAATCTTTTGAAAAAGTGGTGATTTTCTTGACTTTGGTAGCCCTTCTCCCACCGACCCGCCTCATCTACCTCCACTCCCCACCTGCCGGTCCATCGCTGCAGCCCTCTGCCACAAGCCAGACTGTATTTTGGCCCCGAGGTAAAGTTTGTGAGTTCCCATGCCTTAGATCATAAACTAGTGGCCCATTGACTGAAGCTGATGATATGTGATATGATTCTAGAAATATTTGAACAATCCATTTAGAGATATTTCAATTAAAAAATGTGTACCTGGACTTTATTCTTCTATCCCTAAATTGCAGTTGCTGGTGCACTACAGTGAGCTCTTTAAGTGAAGCACCCACCTAAAAATTATCACCAGCAATCCTGACATATGGGCCTGTATCAATTTTTCAATTATGTGTGTGTTCTGATAATAACATTGATAATTGCTACCACAATCCACACCTGAAAGATAAAATAAGCAGTCCGGCTCACTTAGCTTGTATTGGCTTTGTCGATACATGTGTGATGTTTCAAGATGGCCACTACGTTGCACCTAGATGCAACATGATGTAGCATGGCAACCACCTTATAAAGGTATACCTAGAACAAAAATACACATAATACAATTCGAAGATGAATGTTAGACTCCATTGCTTTGTCAATGCTTGCACCACAATTGTACAAGCATTGGAGAATCCAAGAGTGGTTATTGCAGTCAGAGCGTGCCGGGTGGGACAGTACAGGGAGTCAAGGATGTGACAGGGAACAATCATCAAAGAGCAATGGGGCGAGGATAGAAAAGGGAAAAAAGTTAGTGACAGAGGTGAGCAATGAACAGATCAGGGGGAGAGCAAAAAGTTGACGCATGGTAAAGAGCTAGGGAGGAACTATATTTGTAGAGTGGAAAGAGGAAGTGTCATGTGCTTCCCTTGAGTGCTAGAAGTAAAATGCCATAGGAAATGCAAAAGGAAAAATAGTTCCCTCATAATTTCAGAAAAGGATCCAAGATATCCACTGAAAAACCATAGTAAATCAGAAACGCTTTAGTGACTGGAGTAAAACTAGAATAGGGATAAAAGCGATTGAAACAGCACACAGAAACTGAAATTGTCAAGAAAGCCACCCAACAGTGAGCAAGCTGACCCAAAGCCCACTCTAAAACATGCAGAAGTATTGTCTGCAACATTCCAATAAAATTGTCTGCAAAAAGAAAGTGAGCAAAACATCTACTTTCACTGTGTAACATGGTTCTAATCGGTATGTCAGTCAATTTAGCACTACCAGGGCTTTTTATGTAGCCCACTCACCAATTTGTTGCCTAAGAACCAATGCTTCCCTTTGCTGACTGCTGAAAAAATAATATTTTTCCAGATGTCAGATAATCCTTTATTTAAAAAAAACTATGCCTGAGTCAGGTTCCAGTTGTGGTGTTTGCTATAAGAAAGGTGTGAGAAATGTTGCTCTGTTCACCGCACAAACGTTTCATTGTAGTTCTACTATGGACATCATTGTGAGATCTGCAGTAACTCTGTGGATTCAATGAGTTTTTATTCTGAGACTTCATCTGCTGAAAGTGGGAAAAACAAAAAAATCCAGTCAAACACCTGGTGGAAATGGAGCAGGACCACTGGTGTCAATATGTATTTTCGATTTCTGTGGTAATACCTAATTTTTGTGCTGTTCTCAGTTTACACACCTCGTAACCCCTGGCGACTCCCTGGCCAGAGTTTTTGATGCACCTGGTATTGGTAATTTCCATGAGGTAGGAAGAATACAAAGCCTGACACTGAGGAACTTATATTGAGATCCTATGTTTATTAACAACTCAGAATCAACAATATAAATGTCTTCACACCTAAATACATAAAGTAAGATACATTTCCCAAGATCAACACATTCAATCAAAGATTCCAAGTTCTTAATTTAGAAGACACCTTAATATATTCTCAGATAACTTTTCAAGGATCACTTTTCATATAAAGGCGTGTTGATTCAGCACAGACATGTACTTCTGATGTTTGAAAGATAATGTGTATTAATACATTTAATGAATGTTGAGAGGTTGATGGTCCTCATTCACGTAATTCTTTATCTTTTCTCTTGTCAGTGACTTCGTTCCAGAAATTAATGCAAAGACCTATTACCAGTGTTATTGAGTATCACCCTGGTCAATAATGATGCATGGAAATCTCACTTGAGTATACCTGTCATATCATATGACAGTCTGCTCGTTGAAATCAAAAGGCATTTTCCTACAATGTGGCATTTTCTTATGATACAAAACTCAAACTAGGCTGAATGTTCATAGAAGAAAGGTAGAATATTAGACCATCAAAAGTATAGTTTAATCAGTGACCCTTCATCCTGCTCCGTTTCAAAACCTGATTCGGTTATTTCAACATAATATACCTTCACAAAGAAGAAATCCAGAATAAAAATGTAACTTTAAGACTCATGTTAAATGTCTGCAGCATGAACCTTCTGATCAGTAGCCTAAGGCATATTTTTCCGACTTAACAGATGTCTAAATTTTGCATAAAGGAATGTAGTTTAGGAAAAAACTATGCATGCAAAAATAAATCTAGTAACAACATAGTATTTGACGGATTGTTTTGGAGCCACTTGAAATAACCTGGTTTAATTTAGAATTCACTCACTAATTTATGACTCAAGGCAAATAAAAAAGAAAAGACAGTTAATCAGGGAACGCAATTGAGGCACTCCTATTTATTTTTCCACATACTCATATTGTAAAGCTATTACTTATTTTTGAAAACTATTTTCTCAAATGCCAACATATCACGATTTATCAAACAATGTATTTCCTTTTTTTTTTGGCAAAGTGGAAAAACGAAAAAAAAGTCAAATTGTCTAAACATCCGTATTCATACAAATGACTAGGTTCAAACTTGAATGGCATGGGGAGCAAAACAAAGATGGATTTAGGAACAGATCTCTGTACTGGGGTGAATATATGACATTGTTCTACAATCTGTCCATCCATTGTTCTTTTTGCATTTTCTTCCCGAGTGGGACGGGTATGCCCAGACGTGGGTCCCGTGCTCTTCATGCTACTGGAGTCAAGCTATTTTGGTTGATGAGGGGTGAAAGCCTGAAACCTGTCCTAGGATGCTTGTTTCCAGTCCAAGGAAGGACAAGGCCTGGCAGTTCGGGCTGGACTGTTCCCATTGGGTGCAGGGTCAAGACTGATTTGCATATGGTTGGGTTTAAACTGGAATGGCATGGGGAGCAAATAAACGATGGATTTAGGCCCAGATCTCTCTATTGGGGTGAATATATGACATTGTTCTGCATTCAGTCTATCTATTGTTATTTTTGCATTTGTCACCCAGACTGGGACGGGTATGCCCAGACATCGTTCCCGTGCTCTTCATGCCACTGGAGTCAAGCTATCTTGACTGATGAGGGTGAAACTCCGAAACCGGTCCTAGGATGCTTGTTTCCAGTCCAGGGAAGGACATGGCTGGGTAGTTCGGGCAGGACTGTTCTCATTGGGCACAGGGTCAATACTGATTTGCATATGGCTGGATTCAAACTGGAATGGCATAGGGAGCAAGAAAACAATGGATTTAGGCCCAGATCTCTGTACTGGAGTGAATGTATGCCATTGTTCTGCATTCTGTCCATCAATTATACTTTTTGCGCTTAGGATTGGCAGGCATGTGGTAGAGGCGGTGTGGAGAGATCCTCCTCTATCACCCAAGTGGCTGGGGAACCCACCTGTTGTACTCCAAATAAGGTTCCTTGTGAATTGTACTAAATATATATTATTTATACACATATATATGTATATATATATATATATATATATATATATATATATATATATATATATATATATATATATATATATACACATATAACTATATATATATATATATATATATATATATATACACACACATATATGTATATATATTATTTAGTGCAATGTACTAAGTATATATTATATAGTACAATGAACCCTGGTAGTGCACCGCTCCATTGCTTTACTAGTTTTGGTTCCCGAGCAGGCGGGTTGCATCCCTCAACGGCGGTTGCAGGAACAGGTTGTGCACACCATCTAACTGATTGATATTTGATTACACTTGGGTGACTACACTGAGGCTTGTGCGGCACTTGGAGTCCGCCGTTGGATCTTTGTTTCTACTGTAGGAATTAATGGTAAATTAATAAAAACATGTTTTTAATATTTAATGCATACATATAAATGTTTAGTGATAAACATTATGTATATTTATTACTTTTTGTAAAACATTTATGAATAAAACGTAATAAAAAATAAATTACAGATTATTTTTGCAAAAAATATAAAAGATATTTAAATTCATTAAATATATTACCTTTAACAAAGTATACTAAAAATTCAATTCAAATAAAAATGGTAGCATGGTTGGGTAATTAAATTTTTAAATTATTCTTGACAGTTATATTTTACATAAAAATATATTTGCATATTATTTAAAAAATAATGACAGTTTATTACATTTAGCAATACTTTCCCATAGAAGGGCTCCACCGCTGTGTCAGAGATATCCACGAACAGGTGAAATCTTAGTAGTAGTAACTTTACACTCAGAGGACCCTTTAAAAAAATGTATTAAGCATTTCCAGAAAAAATACATATACATGAAATAACAATCAATGATAAAACCAGTTAATACATTACAATAGATTATTTAATTAAAAAGCAGTTGATATAAAAGAAGAGCAGTCTTTAAAAATATATATATATATATTGCATTTCATCAAATATTAAAATGATTTGATTCTATAAGCGAACAGTTAACCCCTCCTGCACTGCATTTTATAGATCTCTACATGCCAGTCAGTTTATTAGAGCCTTTCCCTGTTGACGCTAAGGGGCTCCTCTGTTAAATCCATTTCTATGCCCCCCTTACATCTCTTCTCCAACCGGTGATGCATGCCCAAACCATCTGCCCTCGGATTTTAGCCTGTCTGATAGATAGCCCTCTCTTGATTACAGATTCTGAGAAGCCTGGCAAGCCACACGTGGAAGGTTGGTGGTTCAGCATCTTTCCATCTAGTTGCTAATAATATCCTATATACCACAGTCCCCAAAAAGAGACAGTATTCCTCCTCTACGTTAAGTCCCATTGAACCATCATAACCAAGAACCAACAGAGTAGGGGGAAGTTCTAATCTATGGCCAAATATTTCCCCCCAATACCTTGATAAGCCTTCTTTTAACAAAGTTAGTTTGCTGTCTGCCCCTGCTAGCATAGATAGCCCTCTCTTGATCACAGATTCCGAGAAGCCTGGCAAGCCACATTTGGAAGGTTGGTGGTTCAGCATCTTTCCATCTAGTTGCTAATACTATCCTGTTGGACCCGGTCCTTTGGGCAGGTTTACCCCGTGACTTTTTGCTTTTTCCTAGCCTGTTTTTGGAACCTGGATTGGTGATTTTAGACCTCTGCGCACTTTTTCACTGTGGTACAGTGTAAAGTGCGTGTGCTTTCTGTGTATGGATAGTGAGCGCCCTGCCCTCCCATAGGAATGAATGGGAAATATGTATGCCCATGGTAGATTCCTGATGCGTGGGGAGTGCAGGGGCGAGTTTGATATGTATGAACTCGTGAGAATGAATGCTGCAGAATGGTGTATGCGGCATGGCTGTATCTAGTCCAGAAGCGCCACTTTTAGAAGTTGGCATAATTGTGTAGTGAGTCTGCTAGCACGTGATTGGCTGATGGGCCTGGCCCAGGCATGCCTGGGCCTGTTGGTAGATGGACTGTCTGGAGGAGGGGGTCTGAGTCAAGCCGTAGATGAAAGGCCCCCCATCTGCTGTTAGGGAGGAGTGGAAAGAGCTCTGGTGGTGCCGTGCCGTGCCTGGCAGCCCACCCCTGATGGCTCTCCCTCCGGATGGCCCCCTGTCACCTCTGACCTGAGGCTGACAGGAGAGGGAAACCAGATACACCCAGAGCTTAGGGCTCGCTCACACAAAGACTTCTAAAGACTTCAAAGCTGTTTCTGTGGATAAGAAGGGGCTGTTCCCCTTCCCAAAACGTTCTTGTTTTCTGACTTGAATCTGCCAGGGGCGTGCTGATGCTTGGGCTCAGGGAATCCCTGAGCCCTGCCCAGCTCCTGGACCTCTGATGGACATTCCTGGACTCCTGGGGGACCCCTCTGCCTTGCTGGGCTGATGGGGGGACTTTGCTTGCCCCCTGGGTATCTCTGGGACCGTGTTGCAGCATGGAGGAGCTGCATTTGCTTGCAGGAAGCGCTGTGCTTCCCCCTGAGCGCCTGGGAGCGCTCTGCCTGATTTCTAGCGCTGTAGAGCGCTTTATTTGAATTATAGCGCTGTGGGTCGTCATTTAGCGCTGGGAGCGCTTTATTTACATTGCGAGTGCCCACCTCGCTTATCTGTCCTTGTATTTCGGCTGCCCGCGCCGATATCTTTAATGCCTGCCCGCCTGTCTGCCTGAATCGGGCCGCCGTGGTGACCCGGAAGTACCTGGCCGGCCGGCCAATCCCAGCGCGGCCGGCCGGAAGTCCCGCCCCGCAGTCCGCGTGGGGAAGAAGAAGGAGGAGAGGCAGAAGATGGCGGCGGTGGACAGGGCTCCTCTCGGCTGAGGGAGCCCCAGGGAGACAAGGCGGTCGGCTGGCAGGGCTCCCGTGTGCCGAGGGAGCCCTGCAGAAGAGGAGGAGACTCGAGGTCGGCGGCTGAGGAGCTCCCACGTGCGGAGGGAGCCCCGGCGAGGAAGAGAGAAGGCCGGCGCGAGGCTCCCCGCCTGGAGGGAGAGCCTCGAGCGAGCAGAGACCCGCTGTCGCCCCGCCCGCGATGGAGTCCCGGTGAATCTGGGCGGAGGGCCGGGCAGAGTGGGGCAGAAGAGGGGAGGGGCGCTGGGGCACGCTGCGGTGTCCGCCCCCCCCCCCAGTGGCGCGAGCTCGCGCCGATAGCCAGTGTGAAGCCACGAGGGCTTCGAGGGCGGCCCCAGATGGCAGTGGGTCGCCCCAACGTTCTATGAGCCCAGAGGGGCTCAAGGGGCCTCATCTCGTTTGGCGAGCCCAGAGGCTCGTAGGGGCATACTGGACATTGGCGCATCTAGGGCGGCCCCAGTTGGCAGTGGGTCGCCCCAGCGTGTGTGAGCCCAGAGAGGCTCGTAGAGGCATAATTTACCTTGGTGCATCTAGGGCGGCCCCGGTTGGCAGCGGGTCGCCCCAACGTGGTCTCGAGCCCAGAGAGGCTCCACCGAGGGCCCGTAGCTGTCTAAGAAGTCCCTGTGAGGGGCTTGGGGCACCATTGTCTTTTAGAGCCTGTGTGGCTCCAACATGTGCCTATTGTTTTTAGAGCCTGTGTGGTTCCAACGATTGTCCAGTGTTTTAGAGCCTGGGTGGCTCCAACGTTTGACCAGTGTTTTCAGAGCCTGTGTGGCTCCAAACTTCGGCGCAGTTTGCACCTGAGGGCCAGTGAGGGCCCTGGCGCCGTTTTGATGATTCTCCAGCTGTCCAGCAATTAGTGGGCAGCTGCACCGTTTAGGCGCAAGTTGGAGAGAGAGTCCCTGTGTGGGACAGCGAGGGCACCGTGGTGCCAGGCCAGTCACAGCTGCGCAGCACTTAGTGCCAGCTGCAACGTTTAGGCCCTTGTGAGTGTTCCCAGGGGCCCAGCAAGTAGTGGGCCCCTGCATCGTTTAGGCCCTGACATTGAAACTCAGGGCGTTCTAGCCCCAACAAGGCCAGTTGGCCTAGGGACTGCCACGGGTGGTGGCTTATGTAGGTTTTGCGCAATTGTATGGTTATTGCACCTCTGAATGTATTTCCTTGCATCATGTTTTATTCCTGCACCTCTGAATGTTTTAGACATCATGTGACTTTTGCGCTACTGTATTATTCTGGTACCTCTGAATGTAATTTTATTGCATCATGTGCTTTATTCTTAACACCGCTGAATGTGTAGGTTTATGCATTATGTGTTTTTCTTTACTACTCCTCTGCATGTATATTTATGCATCATGGGTAATGTGTTCTTCCTTAGAACCCTAAAACGCTGTGTGCTACTTAGGTGGGTTTCCTTTACTACTCCTCTGAATGTGTTTCATACATCATGGGTAATGTGTTCTCTCTTAGACCCCTAAATGCTGTGTGATACTTAGGTGGTTGTTCTTTTTAGTACAGGTGGTCCTAGTGAGGTCCTGGTCCCCTGCGTGACAGTCTCCTAAGGGTTTAGGGTTGCGTAGGTGGTACTTACCTGTTCCCAGTAGTACTGGATGTGATCTATAACTGTTACTTTGTGTTACAGTGATTTTATACACTTTTATTCTAAGTTCTATAAGTACTATTATATTTCTAAAAGTGCTGATTATGACAGTGGCCCATGTGGCCCTGTCCTGTGTAAATAATCCCTTGTGAATATTGCCGTGCCCGTTGGCACAATGTACATGTGTGATTTCTATCTGAGATGTTTTTGACAATACAAAAGTTATTTTAATATAACCTTGTGTGGAGTCTCTTTTGTGGTGTGCCTAGAATGTTGTTGCTGTCGTGCGCTGACGCAAATGCTTTACACATCGCCTCCGAGTTTAGCCTAGACTGCTCGCCCCATGCTACCTAGAGGGTGAGCAGGGGTTATCTTGGCGTGTGACTTCCTTGCCCTGACTGGAATGGTGGTTTCGGCCTGGCTTTGGCGTCAGCCTTAGCCTACCCGAAATAGCCGGTTTCCAACATTGGTGGGTCAGCGGTGCGGATTTGGACTTGCGTTTGCCCAGTGCCATAGCGACAACTGGCTACATTACAAAAACTCTGCGTTTTTCAGATAGTCACATATTTGGGATTATTGTTTTTGATTTTGTTTTTCCTCAAAAGTGTCATTTTCAGATGGTGTTCCTGCGCTTTATGTTTAGTGGCAGATGAGAGAAAATGACAGGGCGGGACGTCAGTAGAGAGGGGAGGTTCCCATAGATTAGGAATCCCTTGCTGGGTCCAGTGTCCAATTCCCGTTCCTGTCCCTGTGTGGGTAGATGGAAGAGAGGGAGGGTGGAGGAGCAATTGCTTGCTCAGGAGGGTGGTTATTCCCTGAGTGTAGTGTGTGTGTCTGGATTCCCCCCGTATGGTAGGGTCCAGTGGTGGCAGCTTAAATGTGTCCAGTGCGTGAATTCCCATTCCCAGTTCCCAGAGTATGGTGCCTGGTGCTCAGTAAGAGGGTGACAGGTTGAGAGTCAGAGGCAGTGAGGAACTGTCTCACCAGTCTGGAGGGGGAGTGTGTGGATGAGTGCTGTGTTGAACTGGAGGAGTTGTGTAAGTTTTTTTAAGGAGCTTGCACGTGAGGTGGATGTCTGGCGGTGTGCTGGATGTCGTGCAGAGACATTAGGGAGTGATTCTAAAAGTAGTGGCTTGTGTATCTGATGATCCTGTGTAGGTGAAGAGGTTCATGTGTAGCCCAGCTTGGTCCCATTAGGATGGTAGGGGTGTAGGGGCTCACGTCCTGTCTCAGTGGAGGCGGAGTGAGTGTAGGACGGTGTGTCCCACGTTAGCCCGAAACCCTGTCTCGGGGCCTGGAGGGTTCCCTAAGGGAGCGCCAGGTCAGGGGCCTAGGCTGTACTTACAAGTCATTTGAAGAGGATCTTCCTGTGTATAGAGGACGGGGAGTTTCTGTAACCAGAACTCCGGCGGTCCTAGTGTTGGGCTGTACCGCTCCTAAGTGGAGGGTGCAGAAGTCCTGGCTCGCTGAGCATTTGACCGTCTAGAGTGCTTGACCATTTTTTTTGGGGCCTCTGGAGGTCGTTCCCCGAGGAGGGGGGAGGCCAGGTTCAGGTTCAGCCTGACCTGGAGGGAAGGGCATCGGTAATCAGTGTCCTGACCGGTTGTTGGCTTCCAGGGGTACCGCTCCCAGGTGGGAGGGTGCAGAACTCTGGAGGGGGGTGCAGAGGGACGGTGTCCTTACTTCTGACCCCGGTGGGAGGAGAGTGTGTCGCTGCTACGCCGCTGGCGTGTGCTCTGTCTAGCCTGAGACATACTGTGCCTGTGATAGTGGAACTGGAAGGGGGTGCAGAAGGACGGTGTACTTCTGACCCCGGTGCAACTTAAGGGTGTAAATCCTAGGTTGGGAGATTAGGAAACTTCTAGGTCAAGAGGAGTCTCTACTAAGGTGGATCAACTGAAGAGACTGAGGAGGCGGCCCTTGCTGTGTGTTCTGGGGCCCACCTGCAGTTTGTTGTTTCCACTAAGGTAGAGGAAAGGGGGCTTTGCTGTGTGCTGTGTCCCCCCACCTGCTTGAAGAGGGACTGTGCTGTGTGCTTTGTACCTCAGAAGTGGAATCGTTTCCAGGTGGTAGACCAGTGACGGAGTGAGGTCCTGATCTGGTAGGAGAGTTGTGTTCTGGTGAGTGCTTCCCTGTGAGGGTTATTCCTTCACCCTGACTGGAAGCAAGGGTCCCTACTTGGTCTAAGGTACTTACCTCTGCCAACTAGAGACCCCCAGTTCTAACATTGGTGGAGTAGAGGTCGGATCGGGCATTCTTGCTGTGACCTCTAGTCAGCCTGAGGGTGTGGTCCCTAGGGTGTAGGATCAGTGGTAGTGTAGCTACCCTGAGAGAGAGAGAGTGGAGATTGGCTATTGTGTGCCAGGGGCTTCTGCCCCCACTCTGTGGATTGGTTAGGACCTGTGATCTTTGGATGGCCTAGGGCCTGGTCCTGGCTGTGGATGACTAGTGTGTACCAGTGGGGTATCCTAGTTGTGTCAGAGAGCTTTTGTTGAGGGAAATCCCTGTGGGTTCAGAGTGGCGAAAAACTGTAAGATGGCCCTGCCCTGCAGGCCCGTCTCCGTGGTTTTGTCGCCCAAAGCATTGAAGACCATCAGTGTAGTGATTGGTCTACCCTGCGTTTTGGCTGGAAGGGGGATGTGTTGGACCCGGTCCTTTGGGCAGGTTTACCCCGTGACTTTTTGCTTTTTCCTAGCCTGTTTTTGGAACCTGGATTGGTGATTTTAGACCTCTGCGCACTTTTTCACTGTGGTACAGTGTAAAGTGCGTGTGCTTTCTGTGTATGGATAGTGAGCGCCCTGCCCTCCCATAGGAATGAATGGGAAATATGTATGCCCATGGTAGATTCCTGATGCGTGGGGAGTGCAGGGGCGAGTTTGATATGTATGAACTCGTGAGAATGAATGCTGCAGAATGGTGTATGCGGCATGGCTGTATCTAGTCCAGAAGCGCCACTTTTAGAAGTTGGCATAATTGTGTAGTGAGTCTGCTAGCACGTGATTGGCTGATGGGCCTGGCCCAGGCATGCCTGGGCCTGTTGGTAGATGGACTGTCTGGAGGAGGGGGTTTGAGTCAAGCCGTAGATGAAAGGCCCCCCATCTGCTGTTAGGGAGGAGTGGAAAGAGCTCTGGTGGTGCCGTGCCGTGCCTGGCAGCCCACCCCTGATGGCTCTCCCTCCGGATGGCCCCCTGTCACCTCTGACCTGAGGCTGACAGGAGAGGGAAACCAGATACACCCAGAGCTTAGGGCTCGCTCACACAAAGACTTCTAAAGACTTCAAAGCTGTTTCTGTGGATAAGAAGGGGCTGTTCCCCTTCCCAAAACGTTCTTGTTTTCTGACTTGAATCTGCCAGGGGCGTGCTGATGCTTGGGCTCAGGGAATCCCTGAGCCCTGCCCAGCTCCTGGACCTCTGATGGACATTCCTGGACTCCTGGGGGACCCCTCTGCCTTGCTGGGCTGATGGGGGGACTTTGCTTGCCCCCTGGGAATCTCTGGGACCGTGTTGCAGCATGGAGGAGCTGCATTTGCTTGCAGGAAGCGCTGTGCTTCCCCCTGAGCGCCTGGGAGCGCACTGCCTGATTTCTAGCGCTGTAGAGCGCTTTATTTGAATTATAGCGCTGTGGGTCGTCATTTAGCGCTGGGAGCGCTTTATTTACATTGCGAGTGCCCACCTCGCTTATCTGTCCTTGTATTTCGGCTGCCCGAGCCGATATCTTTAATGCCTGCCCGCCTGCCTGCCTGAATCGGGCCGCCGCGGCGACCCGGAAGTACCTGGCCGGCCGGCCAATCCCAGCGCGGCCGGCCGGAAGTCCCGCCCCGCAGTCCGCGTGGGGAAGAAGAAGGAGGAGAGGCAGAAGATGGCGGCGGTGGACGGGGCTCCTCTCGGCTGAGGGAGCCCCAGGGAGACAAGGCGGTCGGCTGGCAGGGCTCCCGTGTGCCGAGGGAGCCCTGCAGAAGAGGAGGAGACTCGTGGTCGGCGGCTGAGGGGCTCCCGCGTGCGGAGGGAGCCCCGGCGAGGAAGAGAGAAGGCCGGCGCGAGGCTCCCCGCCTGGAGGGAGAGCCTCGAGCGAGCAGAGACCCGCTGTCGCCCCGCCCGCGATGGAGTCCCGGTGAGTCTGGGCGGAGGGCCGGGCAGAGTGGGGCAGAAGAGGGGAGGGGCGCTGGGGCACGCTGCGGTGTCCGCCCCCCCCCCAGTGGCGCGAGCTCGCGCCGATAGCCAGTGTGAAGCCACGAGGGCTTAGAGGGCGGCCTCAGATGGCAGTGGGTCGCCCCAACGTTCTATGAGCCCAGAGGGGCTCAAGGGGCCTCATCTCGTTTGGCTAGCCCAGAGGCTCGTAGGGGCATACTGGACATTGGCGCATCTAGGGCGGCCCCAGTTGGCAGTGGGTCGCCCCAGCGTGTGTGAGCCCAGAGAGGCTCGTAGAGGCATAATTTACCTTGGTGCATCTAGGGCGGCCCCGGTTGGCAGCGGGTCGCCCCAACGTGGTCTCGAGCCCAGAGAGGCTCCACCGAGGGCCCGTAGCTGTCTAAGAAGTCCCTGTGAGGGGCTTGGGGCACCATTGTCTTTTAGAGCCTGTGTGGCTCCAACATGTGCCTATTGTTTTTAGAGCCTGTGTGGTTCCAACGATTGTCCAGTGTTTTAGAGCCTGGGTGGCTCCAACGTTTGACCAGTGTTTTCAGAGCCTGTGCGGCTCCAAGCTTCGGCGCAGTTTGCACCTGAGGGCCAGTGAGGGCCCTGGCGCCGTTTTGATGATTCTCCAGCTGTCCAGCAATTAGTGGGCAGCTGCACCGTTTAGGCGCAAGTTGGAGAGAGAGTCCCTGTGTGGGACAGCGAGGGCACCGTGGTGCCAGGCCAGTCACAGCTGCGCAGCACTTAGTGCCAGCTGCAACGTTTAGGCCCTTGTGAGTGTTCCCAGGGGCCCAGCAAGTAGTTGGCCCCTGCATCGTTTAGGCCCTGACATTGAGACTCAGGGCGTTCTAGCCCCAACAAGGCCAGTTGGCCTAGGGACTGCCACGGGTGGTGGCTTATGTAGGGTTTGCGCAATTGTATGGTTATTGCACCTCTGAATGTATTTCCTTGCATCATGTTTTATTCCTGCACCTCTGAATGTTTTAGACATCATGTGACTTTTGCGCTACTGTATTATTCTGGTACCTCTGAATGTAATTTTATTGCATCATGTGCTTTATTCTTAACACCGCTGAATGTGTAGGTTTATGCATTATGTGTTTTTCTTTACTACTCCTCTGCATGTATATTTATGCATCATGGGTAATGTGTTCTTCCTTAGACCCCTAAAACGCTGTGTGCTACTTAGGTGGGTTTCCTTTACTACTCCTCTGAATGTGTTTCATACATCATGGGTAATGTGTTCTCTCTTAGACCCCTAAATGCTGTGTGATACTTAGGTGGTTGTTCTTTTTAGTACAGGTGGTCCTAGTGAGGTCCTGGTCCCCTGCGTGACAGTCTCCTAAGGGTTTAGGGTTGCGTAGGTGGTACTTACCTGTTCCCAGTAGTACTGGATGTGATCTATAACTGTTACTTTGTGTTACAGTGATTTTATACACTTTTATTCTAAGTTCTATAAGTACTATTATATTTCTAAAAGTGCCGATTATGACAGTGGCCCATGTGGCCCTGTCCTGTGTAAATAATCCCTTGTGAATATTGCCGTGCCCGTTGGCACAATGTACATGTGTGATTTCTATCTGAGATGTTTTTGACAATACAAAAGTTATTTTAATATAACCTTGTGTGGAGTCTCTTTTGTGGTGTGCCTAGAATGTTGTTGCTGTCGTGCGCTGACGCAAATGCTTTACACATCGCCTCCGAGTTTAGCCTAGACTGCTCGCGCCATGCTACCTAGAGGGTGAGCAGGGGTTATCTTGGCGTGTGACTTCCTTGCCCTGACTGGAATGGTGGTTTCGGCCTGGCTTTGGCGTCAGCCTTAGCCTACCCGAAATAGCCGGTTTCCAACATATCCTATATACCACTGTCCCGAAAAAGAGACAGTATTCCTCCTCCCAATACCTTGATAAGCCTTCTTTTAACAAAGTTAGTTTTTTGCAGTCATAGAGCCTATGAATCAGGGTGGCTGGTCCTAACCCACATATAGGGCACTTATCATCTGTCCTTTTCCCCCATGTGTAAAATTTAGCTGGTGTAAAGTATAGATTAAAAATATTTTGTACAAATGAGCTCATAGGTTCGAGGATAAAAGTATTTTAGCTGTTAAAGAGAGGTTCATATAAATGTCCACATCAGGATTTCTCCGCTTCTATGCCCAAGAAGATTCAGTTTTTTCTAAATCGTCTGATCTCTTGTCCAGAAGTAAGCCATAAAAGTTCCTAATTTTAGTGGACTTCCTGGATATAATATCTAATAGTGGAATCTTATCGAGCCTAATCTTAGGGGTGTTTAAAACAAGGATGTTTTTGATTGAACAAATTTAAAATAGTGGCTATTCGGTATATCAAAAGCCTTCTGTAGTAAGGAAAATTGAAAATCTTGCTCTCCACCACAAAAGTACCCAATTGTTCTTACCCCAGACCTTTCCTATTTCCTCCCCATATCATCATTAACCTGGGACGGTAATAATGATGAGCGCCATAGGGGTGTATATCAATTGACTTTCGGGATTGCCATATATTTGGTGACCTGTTTCCATACATTCCATACACTACGGATCACTTTAAACTTTACTTTCTTATAGTAGCTTGGCTCCAATTGCCTCAATAAAAGCCCTAAAGCTTCCCAATAAAAAGTTCATAGATAGTGGGTATTTTTAGACCATGCTCTGATCCAGTGTTGTTATCTACGATAAACAGAGTAGCCATTTGATGGAGAAGAGCCGTCCAATAATACAGGGAGATACTAGGGATTGCTAGGCCAACTCTGTCTTGTGGTAATGCTAAGTATTTCATTGCTCTCCTAACCTTCCCATATTGCCATGTAAACTTGGAAAAAATTGATTCCAATGTCTTCAATATATTATCTTCTTCAGCCAATGGGATAGCCCGGAACAAATACAATAATTTTGGTAGCATGGTAATTTAAAAAAAGTTTTCCCTCCAAATGATGGACAAGTGTAAACCATTGACTCTCCTTAGATCGTTCCCTATGGTTTTGATCAAAGGTTCAAAATTACATTTATTAATTTCATCCATTTTAGTGCTTCTACAAACCCCTAGATAGACCGCTGTGTTTGCTTACCTTGGATCAATGAAATCAATATTATCTGTACATAGCACAATAGTTTTACCCTTATTCAAAGCATATCCAGAGAAAAGCCCATACTTCTCAGCAATTTCATTAATTTCTCTAATTGCCTCAGCTGGATTTGGAGTTAGTACCGCAACATCATCGGCATAAACCAGTACTTTGGTCTCATAACCACCTGTAACTATTGGCTTAATATTCCGTCTCTGTAGGAGTTTGACCCCCAAAGGGTTGAAATATAAAGCGAATAAAATCGGGGAGCAAGGACATCCCTGCCTTGTCCCCCTTGATATATTAATATTATTAGACTCCTTTCTTATATGTTGCAGTCGGGCCCTTGGTTGACAGTACATGGCTTTAATTGCTTTTATAAATTGGGGCCCAAAACCATTTAGCTCCAATACCCCCCATAAAAACTCCCAGGACACCCGATCGAAAGCTTTCTCAGCATCAAGAAGGATCATGGCCATCTGGCCTCCCATCCCAGACATGATATCAAAAAGGGAGATAACTCTGCGGGTATGGTCAGTTGTTCTTTTGCCTGGGATAAAGCCATGTTGCCAGGGGGAGACCAGATGTTCTATGACCCAAGCCGGTTGGCCAAGATTTTAGAATATAATTTAGAGTCTGAATTGATCAAGGAGATCGGTCGGTATCAGGATGGATTGTCAACCGGCTTGCCTTTTTTGGGAAATACTATTATATCGGTCTCTTTCCAAGACTCTGGGGGGTTCCACTATATTGCACTCACTTAAGCAATCCAGAAGAAGAGGTGTTATCGTTGTTCCTAAGATTTTAGAAATCTCTAACGGAATTTTGTCGGGTCCTGCGCTTTTCCCGAGGCCATTCCGAGCAGAGCCACATGAACTTCCTCTAGAGTGATTTCTTCTTCTAGCTCATCACTTATTAACCTATCCAAGCCCTCTCCGAGGTCGGTGTCGACAGTCAGTTCTGCTAGGGCTTGCATAACTTCTTCTGTATCTTTCTTAATATCATCTTGATACAAGATTTGATAATACTGTTGAAACCCTTTAATGATGTGTTCTGGATCTGTATGTACTTGTCCATCTATTTTAATAGAGGGTATTATGTTAAAAGAAATCTTCTGCCGGGTACGAAGACCCAACCTCTTACCTACCAGCTCACCATTTTCATATGTGCTATTCTGATGTGATTGATGTTTCTGCTGATCTCTTGCGTTAGCCAGCTATTTAATTCAGCTTTTAAAGCAATTATTCGATATTGAATATGGACACCATCTTGTCCCTGTATTGTATGTTAAGACATGTTCCTCTTCAGCTCTGGCCAACTCCTGTGATATTTGTTGATTCTTGTTTTCCCGCTCATTCTTAGCTTTGGCCACAAAACTAATAGTTTCCCCTCTTAGAGTGGCTCAAAAGAATGCCATAGGGCCCCCTGCCTGCACTAAAGCGCTTCATATCAAAATATTCTTGTGCCCAATCCTTAATAAATTCTATATACTCGTTATTCGCTAGTAGTTTTCTATTGAACGTCCATTTACTCCCTGGTCTCTTAAAGTTAGTTAATTCAATTTCTAAAATCAGAGGATTGTGATCAGATATTACTTCAGGGAGTTTCTTAATCTCAGCTTGTATTAGTAGAGCTCTTGTTCCAAAAAAATAATGAATCCTGACTTATTTGTTATGTGGGTAAGAGAAGTATGTATAACCGGGATTAGTCGGGTTTATTAAATACCAGATATCCACCAGACCGTGACTATTCTTAAGGCAGTTTAGGGCCCTATAAACTCTAGGCTTCGGCCAGAATATCCGCCTTGTCTCTGCTTCCCGGTACCTATGTCTAAAGAGATGTTTAAATCTCCGCAGAAAGTTAGGGAGCTTGGCCATGTAGCAAGCTCTGTTTCTAGGTCTTCGAATATTTGAGGGTCATCTTGGTTAGACCCGTAAACCGAGCATATCGTAACTCCTGCTGTGAGTTCTACTATGGCCCACCTCCCCAGGGCATCCACTGCCTTGCGTTTGGCTAATCCTAATGATGTTTTGGCTAGAATGGCCACCCACGAATATTAGAGGTCTGGGTTGTACAGGCTAGAGTATTATACCCGCCGACCCTTAGTAATTCTCTTTTCTCCCAGGGAATGTGTCCTGTAAGAAAACTACATCCACAGAGTTTAATCTGATAATTTCAGCACATCGAATCATAGTGCTACCTTTGTCCCTCCTAATTTGGTTTAATTGCCCCTTGTGATGGTTATAAGCTGCGGCTTTCTTAGCACTTTAAAGCTGTCTAAGTCTAAATCTACTGTAAGTCCTGGGAAGTTCCCAGGAACCCAATGCACAGCTCTATTCACTCAAACAAGTGTAAACAATTTGTCTTCAAGTTTTGAAGTAAGTTCAACGTATATGACACATATTTAACAATAATAAACATGCAAGAAACAATTCAAATAAACATAGCGAATGCCGTGATCAATGGTTTGTTGCTCTATCGTTGTTTATTTGGTGTTCTTTTGATATTGTTAAGTGGTCACAAAATCCAGAACTGTAGCAACACTGTTTAAATATGTTTCCCAATGCATTTCGGGCTAAACAACGTGCCCTTCGTCAGGGGTATATACAAAATAACAATAGTTTACATTAATCAATAGTATCGGCAGTTCTCTAGGCACATCATTTTCAGATGACAGGAGATTATAAGGTTACAAATGTAGGGCAACATTACTGGAATGACTGGATGTTGAGTAATCAAAGGAAAGACCCATATAACCAACGGTGATTGGATACAGAAAAGTAGGGAGAGCAAGCCATTTCAAAAGATGTAACATAATGACATGCCGGTAACGTGCTGGAAGTGAAGTGAATGCTTACGTATTCTTGACAGGGGCGCAGAGTTATGCCAAACGGTCTCAGTGACTCTATTAAGTCGATATTTCAAAAAGCTGATGACAGAATTCACAATAAAGTGTTACCAAAACCGCTCATGCGCGTGTGAGCAAATAAAGCATGATGGTGCGAATGTAGGATTCACGTATACACTCACCCGTAGGTTTGTATGGTGGGTGAAAAAAAGAGTATTCACTTCAAATTGGCGTCCCTGAAAGTGAACGGAAAAACATGCTATAAACTGCGTCTTTAGTGGCCGCACGGTCCGGTAGAAAGAGCATGCGAGCACAGTGGGAGACTCACCAGGAGATGTCACTCGGTTGCGAACTGGGTGTCCAGGAGTCGCGTCGAGTACGAGAGAGGCGTGTGAGGAAGTGATGCATTAAAAAGAGTAACAGTGATAGAAAGGGAACTATCGTGACGTGCGCCATGTTGAGACTAAAAAGACTACAGCGTGGTGAGGAAAACACCGAAACGAAGTGTGGTTACCTACATCAATCTATCCAATAATATTACAGATGCCCATCAGGTACAGTCCAAAACACATAAATATAAGAGATATGAAATTACGAACAGACAATAAAAAGCTAGATTGCCACATGAAGTCAAAAGTGGACGATAAGATTAGAACCTGCCACTCGACGTGTGCACAATCTTCCTAGTTATGTTGTGGAAAAAATACAGTAACAAGCAAACGAACTATGAATGTGAGGTTACAGAAAGGATGATAATTCGAATTTGTCATTTAACCCTGTTGGAATCAGAGTTTGCATAAACCAGATCCAATAAGACTCTCTCTGTGAAAGTGTCTGTGCACGGTCACGTTCTGGGTTAGGTTCTATTACCTCAAGGATGCCGAATTTTAGTTGGGCTATGTTGTGCCTGCTGGAGGACCAGTGTTGTGCTAGTGGAGAATTTACATTCTGAGTACGTATTCTACTCTTATGTTCAGTGATGCGTGTGCGTAAACTCCGCTCTGTCTTGCCAACATAGTATAGGTCACAAGGACATTTTATGTAATACACAACAAAATTGCTGTTGCAGGTTGCTGTGTATTTGAGGGGAATTGGTTTGCCAGACCTTAGGTGATTTATAGTTTTCCCTATGATAGCATTATTACAGTTGGAGCAGTTCATACATTTAAGCAAACCTTTATGTTGAACCTTAGATTGGGGAGGATGTTGATTCAGAATTTCCTTAAGGTTACGTGCCTTTTGTAAGCAAAAAGCTGTTGGGAGCTGAACATGCCTCCAAAGTCTGGTTCTGATTGTATTAGAGACCAGCGGTTAAGTATGATGGATTTAACTTGTTTGGATTGAGTTGAAAAGGTGGATACAAACACTTCCCGGGGGGGAAGATCTGGGTTTGATTTTTTTCTGTAAAAGTGCCTCACGAGTAACACTTAAAGCTCGGTCAGCTGCTTGCGTCAAGACTGTATCAGGGTAGCCTCGCTGCTTGTATTTTTCTTTGTGGACCTAAATCGTCTGCATGCCTGTGGTATGATCTGAGTTGATGCGTTTGATTCGGAGAAACTGAGAGTATGGAAGGTGCCTCTTTAGTGACCAGGGGTGAAAGCTTTGGTATGCTAAGGCGTTGTTCCTATCGGTGGGTTTTGAGTAAATAGAGGTCTCGATGCGGCCGTTCATTACAGTGATCATGACATCTAGAAATGGGATTTGTTGTGCTGCAATGTGATGTGTGAATTTGATGCGGGGGTTGATGGTGTTAAGCTGAGTAATGTTGGTTTCAAGATCCTGTACTGTGCCTTGCCATATGATGAGAATGTCATCAATATATTGCTTATAAATAAGCAGGTTGGTGCTCCATTGGGGTTGTGAGAGTATATTTTCCTGTTCAACCTTCATCATGAAAATGTTTGCATAGCTGGGGGTTCCCGAAAAGCCCATGGAAGTTCCATTAGACTGTAGAAAAAAACGACCTTGCCAGTTGAAGTAGCTGTAAAACAGACAAAAATGCAATTTCCATGAGGAAAATGTGGTTGGCTCGTAGTGTGTCTGCTCTCAAAAGGGCCCATTCTATAGCCTCCAGCCCTTCAAGATGTGGGATGGAGGTGTACAATGCTGTGACATCCACAGTACACAACCAGATCTGTTTATCTGTGGGAATCATGATTTCTCTGAGAATGTTAAGTAGATGGTGTTGAAAATGGCAATGTATATGCACATAAGCGGCGTTCATTTGTGTTCACTGTACCCCTTGTTGTAAGCAGAACGGATATCGCTAAACACTGACTGTGTTATCCCGCCAGCATAGACCCATGCACACACGTACACGACAGCCATTTTAGGCACCATGGCCTCTCTGCCCGTTTGTTCCCGGCACTCCTCCCCGCGCGCACTGCTCATGCATCGGCCATAAGACCCTCTCCCTCTGCGTGACCCTGCCCTAGAAGTAACCCTCCTGCTTGACCCACACCCCCCATTTCCTCCCAAGAACACCCTTCCCCTCAGCTGACGAGCCCCCCCCCAACTGCACTTGGCCTTTCGACCCGGTCCCAAGTCCTAAGACCAAGCCTCGTGGATGTACACCCCCCCCTTTTCCTGCCCAGCATAACAAAACCGTGATACACCAGCCGAAGTCCCCGATCTTATCACCTGCCCAACCTTTGATCTGATCATCCCCTCCTGCCCTCGTGTCCTGTAGGAATGTCCGGCTGAGAGATCGCAATCTCTTGTTACATTCAGGAGGGGAGGATGACATCTGAGCGACTGGTATGGGAATAGGCCTGAAGCTGGGATTCCAAGCATGCCTTTTCCTACTTCAAAGCGTCCTTATTGTAATAAGGAATGTTTGTGCATCATAAACATGTGTATAAAAGACGAAGCCTCAGAGAAACGTGTGTGTGGGTTGTGGAGGGCACCAAGAGAGAGCACCTCCTGAAGACACTATGTAAGTGTCCGAAATGACAGACTCTCCTCATGAGAAATAAAACTCTGTTCTTGTTTTCCTGCTTCCAGCGCCCGTCTCTTTATTTGGTAATTGTTCAAGATGGGAACTAAGAGGCGTCCTGCGCCAGCAGCCTGGGCATCAGGTGCGTTATGGGCTGACTTTTCCACAATTGGCGTCCCAACGCGGGGTCCATCAGCGACATAAGGTCCGGTAAGAGAGGTCCAGACGATGGGGTGAACATCTAAACGATTGGAGTATACCTGCCTTGAGAGGGCCCTCGTCCGGCTGCCGATTGAATGAACTTCACCGATTCCGAACGGACCTCTCTCAAGTGACCTACTGTCCTGACTGGAATCCCACAGGAATGCTGCGGTAAAAACATGGAGAAAGAGAACGATTGGGCGCTGGAAAAGGGAAGGCGAAGAATTGCCCACACGGTCCGGTCCGGGTAAGGTTAAGTAGGACGTCTTTACGTCCGATTGGTAGGATGGCTTTATCCATCTGATTGATTGATTGATTGTACTTGAAGTATTGGTTCTCTTTGAGACATTTTCTATTTGCAAACAGCGATGAATAGGAACGTTCCCCTCTCTTTGCAAATAGTTAAGGATAGGTAATGCAGACGTTTGTCCCCCATTGTAATCCGTCATGCCTATCTTTCTCCCCACTGATTGTTTGTTATCGATTTTTATCGATTATTGCTCTTTGAGATATTCCCTGTCTACAAACAGGGAAGAATAGAAATATTCTGCCCCCTTTGCAGATAGTGAAGGATAGGTAATGCAGATTTTTGTCCCCGTTGTAATCCGTCATGCCTGTTTTTCTCCCCACTGATTGATTGATTGTCTGGACATTTATTGTTCAAGGAATAGTTCTTTTGAGGTATTCTCTGTTTGCAAATAACGTGGAATAGAAATATTCTGTCTAATCTTTGCAAGTAGTGAAGGGTAGGTAATGTGGACCTTTGTCCCCCGTTGTAATCTCTCGGGCCTATCTACTCCCCACTGATTGGTAAACTAGTTCCACCCGGACCATTTATTAGAGGTAGGTCATCTGGCTCGACCGGAGGGCACCCCTAATAAAAAGGACATATGTAACAATAACGAAGTAATCACCGTATCCTGTTAACAGAAACTTTAGCATGAAACACGCTAGAAAGAGAAGAAAAAAAAAAGGAAAAAAAAGAGAGAAAGAAATAAGAAAGCAAAATCAGTAGGCCACTGATGAGTTTTTTGATTTCGCCACAAATAGGAAAACGTTAGAAATAAGCTCACGATAAAACACATGATTTCGCTAGAAATAAGAAACGTTAGAAATAAGCCCGTAATAAGAAACATGAAAATGGTGAGAGAAGCCAAGCTTGACATTGCGACGGCTACGAGGCAACTAGGCTTCGCCACCTCTCACTGCTCCCAACATGTCTGTCCCGCCTGCCACGCCCCAATAACGGTAACATGAGATAGATACAAGTCAGCAGATACCTACCCCCATTCTGGAAACTCCCGAAGTGCAACAGGTCCGCGGCTACGCCCATCCGGAAGACGAGTTCTTCGGCACGTGTAGGGCGGGTCCTGCTGCCAGCCGTCGGTCGGGGAGGTCGTCGCATAAGGTGGGCCAGAAAAGGAGCCGAGGCCGACGGGATCCGGGCGTCCCCTCTTCTTTCTTCAATAATGGCTGCGACAACATGGGGGGGATGTCTTGCTCATGCCACCGACCCCCCCCCTCGCATCTCCTGGTCCAGCCACGGCTTGGTAGAAGCTCCCCGTTCGGCCCTGAAGCGGCGCCTTGCAGGCCTCCGGCGGGGGGGATGTCTTGCCTATGCCTCCGACCCCCCCCCCCTCTCATCGCCTGGTCCGGCCATCATGAATGTTAATGCCGAGAAAAATGGCGTGGGGTGCGCTGGGAGGGAGAGGCGTCGCGAACGAGCCTCTCCCACCTCCCCAGGTGGAGGCCCCCAGCGGCACCCCCAACGCTCCACTCACCCGACGAGGGTTCGTCCACTCGTAAAATGGCGGTCGACCCTGCAGGAGCGGGCCCGGCATGAAGAGATGGCCCGGTTGCTTGTTGATTAAGAAATGAGTCCCACAATCAAAAGTGTTCTCCTCGACTTTGAAGATTCTATAAAAAAGCCACGGGGGCCCCCGACCCCCGCAGACACCCCCGATGGGGAATGACTGCCATGATTACCCGCGGAACGATGAAAATGTAGCCGCGATACGTCGGCGCTCCCATGCTGACGCCAGCCTCAGTTTGAATGACTAAAATCCTGCAGACTACAGTTTGGATCAGTTCCGGTGAAAACCCAGTATGACCCGGTAGAAAAAATTGTTGCCTCCCTCCCCCTTTGACTGATGGTTCATACTGCCGATCCTTTCTGTTGCCCTTTAACGGAACTTTTGGACTGCCGAAGGAGGCTCTGGGCCAACCACGAGTTGGTGGAGATTTTGACTATGCCTGGATCTGCCTGGCTGCCCCCAAAATGGCGCTGGTACAAATGAAACTTTCAACTCCTTGTTGTACCCCGATTGCTCAGCCTTGGTGTCATGAAATATGTATGCAGTTTTTAAACACAATGAATTGATATGGGATGGGTACTGATTATGTGTTCGGACAATGAATTGACATGAGATGGGTACTGATTGAACATTCGGACAATGAATTGTTGTTAAGTTTTGGCGCATCATGATTATTGAAAGTTCGAATTTCAACACTTATGATACTCGCTCACACTGAAGTTTCGATATGATTTTATTGCACCTGTCGCACTTTTTATTATGAAATCAACGACCACCGACTCCATTAGGTTTTCCACTAATAAGTATCCCCACATGTACAGTTCTGGCCGGCCCACGGGGTTGTAGGCCCGTATTTATGCACCGACATTTTTATTAAAGATTTTTGGAAAAAGCAAACGTAGTTGTCACGCGTAAATTGGTAAGTTTCGAATAAATGACCACTATTTCCGATATAACTAAATTACAGGCGAAATGGCTCAGCTCGATTAGTTAAGGGTTAAAAAGTATAGTACGCAGAAATATTGCAAATATGAACGGTCCAGGTTTTTGTTGTATGTGTTTTGCATTTTTGTACAGCCTAAAGCAACTGCTAAAGATCCTGGTATTTAGCCTATACTTTATATGCTACCTGTATCAGGAAAGTTGTTTTAAAAATGCCCCTAAGTCGCCCCCAAGGAGTGCCACCTGACCCCCCTAGTACGAACAACAACGACCCCGTACCACTGTAGGTTATCCCTTTTCCGCAAAGGAGAGCACGAGCTCGCCCCCCACTTTGCACCGACTGCCCTTTGTTTTGACCCCCCCCCCCCCTGCGCACGATCCGTAATACCACACTTGGGCGACCTATGCTATCCACAGGCTTCCGATAATCATCTCTCCCACACTAAACGGTCCACCTGGGCTTAAACGCCAAGTTGGCAGGGACTGCGTCCAGTGGAGATAGCCCGAGTATGTAGTAAGTAAAAGCCTTTTCGAGTTTATGCGCGCTGATGTGTTTTTAAAATGCTGCCCCCGCCCCCCTTCTTTTTCCCTCTTTCTGCAGGTCACATCGGAAGAAAATGGTGATCTAGCGGACGAAGAGATGGGAAAAAGGGGTGCGATTATGGTGCTTACACACGACGAGCGAACAATGGCTATTTCTCTCCCTGAACTTAGCGCTTGGGAGGACAGCCTGAAGCGGAAACTACAAAATATGACTTCGCTTGGCACCCCGAATAATACAACCAGGAATGACGTGCACTAATGAATAAATTCCTAAATTTAACTAAATAGGGAAAGTTTAAGGAATATTCCGAGGTGAGGTTTACCCAAGTACCCTCCGCTTGGAGGACTAGGAATGTTGCCAGTGTTTAAAATCTACTACATCCTTTTCGCACCCTCATAGACATGAAACTCAAAGCTGCCCCATTGTTCTCACAACTGACACCCACTGTTGCCTCAGCCTGGAAACACATTAGCCCGACCAGGTTAGTTCTTGATCAATTGCCAAAGGCGTAAGTGTGTGCAACCAAAGCCACCAGTGGAGGCAGCCGACGATAAAAGAGAAGAAAAAGGTAAAAAGAGCTTAGAATGCTAAGGATGCGCAGCGTACAGGAAGAGATCATTTTGGCCAATAACTGTTCTATGTTTTGTCTTGGATTTTTGTATATAATACCAGTCACTGTTCTATGTTTTGTCTTGGATTTTTGTATATAATACATGTACTGTCTCCCCCGCCTGAGTTTGTGTGTACGTAATGTATGGATCTACGTCGTCCCTCTGCCTGTGTTTCCGTATTACTTGACCCCTGCTGTTCTGTGTTGTGTGCGCACTGAATGGCCCATTATTGTACACGTTTCTCTTTCTCTCTCTCTCTCTCTCTCTCTCTCTCTCTCTCTCTCTCTCTCTTTCTCTCTCTCTCTCCCTCTCTCTCACTCTCTCTCTCTCTCTCTCTCTCTCTCTCTCTCTATGTCATACGTGTACCGAATGGTTCGTTTAGAGTGCGGACGACTCTCTCTCTCTCTCTCTCTCTCTCTCTCTCTCTCTCTCTCTCTGAGGGCCCCCCTGTTCCCTCCTCCCTTGTGTGGTAACGTTGTGCCCCACCGGCACACACCTAATTGGGTCTCTTCGAACACAAAGGTGTTCGGCAAAATTTACAGGAACTAAAACGATTGTAACTTGCCATATTACTACCTCTCCTTTCTGCAAAACGATAGAACCCGAGTTGGTGATGAAAGAAAGGACAGGTAAGACGACTGATGTCCCCTAATCTGGCCTTTTTATAGGGGGACTATAACGTCAATGGTCTTCTGTTTTTCAGTTCATTAGAAATGCAATCCCCAATGCCCAGATTGCCTCACCCCTCTGCACTTAAGTGCGGATGTCCAAAGCGTCCTCGCTTCTCCCGATTGACCCCAGCTCCCTGTCCAAAGCGTCCTCGCTTCCCTCGATTGACCCCAGCTCCCTGTCCAAAGCGTCCTTGCTTCTCCCGATTGACCTCAGCTCCATATCAGCTATCCCCGAAGCGTAATTGATGACCTTGATTAACCGTCGCTCCCCAGGAAAAAGCATGTTTAACCTCTGCCCCCCTCTCATGATGATAACCCCCCTGCTTGCAAGAGTTTGCCGACCCCGAAGGGAAATGTAAGATTGTCAGTACTTGGGTTAAAAAGAAAAAGGGCGAGTCTCTACCTAAGGACTCGATTTCGAGTTTGATAGAATACACTGTCAATGGGAGTCCGATTTCTCTCCACGTACGTCACGAATGAACGCCAAATAGGCTTACGAATTCAGTGGAAATGCCCTCCTACATACTCCATAAGTGATGACCTCTGACTGTGACTGATGAACATATCCCCCACCTACTTAGGATTGGGGACGGAATTGAGATGTATAAATGTCTTCTCCTGCCAGTTTTTCTAAAACTTGTTTTGTACCCATTCAAAGATACAATCACCGGAGGAGAGGAGCTGGACGTGACGCACAGCCTGGCCACAGATCATGAAGCACGTGTGACCGCAACCAAAGGTGGAGTCGCAGAGCAACGAGACGCGGGACGAGGCACCACTCTCAAACTCGGCAGGTGAAGGAATGAAGGGCTGCCTTGAAGCCCTCGATTTGCTGACCCACTCGTGCCTGAAGTCCCCGTCCCTTTTGAGCCCGACTGATGGGCCTGCCTGCTCGTCGCCCTTTGCTCCTTTGGTCCCTTGGTGTGTTCAATGATCTGATCCCACTCCGCCCTCTCTTCCCTCGATTATTCAACAACATCACCCTTTTCGCATAACTTTTGACTCAGAAAAGAAGAGCAGCATTTAGATAGAATAAGGTTTTGCCACGGAAGAAGAAAGACACGCAGGTGCCCAGCATGAGGCACCCCTAAGAAGATCAGTTAGGAAACAGGACTGTGATCTAACAGCAGAGGACTGATCGCACCCTGCAACGCGTAAGGATGAATCCGAGCTGGACCTATAGCTCCACCGCCGGTGCTCAACAGCGCCAACGAAAGAAGACGGACTACCAGAGCCTACCAGTGATGGCTCGCTGTTAAAAAGACACTGTGACGAAGACCCCCCCCTTCCTGAACTTTCTGCCCACCCCTTGACTAATTGCTTGTATCAAACTGAATTCCTCCCTCAACCATTTTGTATTGCTTTCAAAAATGTTTTATCGGTCACTCATGTATTTAGTTTTCCAAAAGTCTCTTATAGCACTGACAAGACCCGAAGGTATCAGAGCACTTTTTTCTGTATTTTGATGTCACCGGAGAGAAAGTCAGAACCTGATTCTATAATGTGTCGGAACCTTTTTCTTGATTGACCCCGACTAAGTATTATGCCGATCTCTAGACTTGTATGAATAACCCAACAAATGTAAAATCATATGTACCGCATTCCGCCAATCGTATCGACTGTATAGAAATGAACTAGCTTATGTAAAAAAGCGGCGACTGTTGAAAATGGCAATGTATATGCACATAAGCGGCGTTCATTTGTGTTCACTGTACCCCTTGTTGTAAGCAGAACGGATATCGCTAAACACTGACTGTGTTATCCCGCCAGCATAGACCCATGCACACACGTACACGACAGCCATTTTAGGCACCATGGCCTCTCTGCCCGTTTGTTCCCGGCACCCCTCCCCGCGCGCACTGCTCATGCATCGGCCATAAGACCCTCTCCCTCTGCGTGACCCTGCCCTAGAAGTAACCCTCCTGCTTGACCCACACCCCCATTTCCTCCCAAGAACACCCTTCCCCATAGCTGACGAGCCCCCCCCCAACTGCACTTGGCCTTTCGACCCGGTCCCAAGTCCTAAGACCAAGCCTCGTGGATGTACACCCCCCCCCATTTTCCTGCCCAGCATAACAAAACCGTGATACACCAGCCGAAGTCCCCGATCTTATCGCCTGCCCAACCTTTGATCTGATCATCCCCTCCTGCCCTCGTGTCCTGTAGGAATGTCCGGCTGAGAGATCACAATCTCTTGTTACATTCAGGAGGGGAGGATGACATCTGAGTGACTGGTATGGGAATAGGCCTGAAGCTGGGATTCCAAGCATGCCTTTTCCTACTTCAAAGCGTCCTTATTGTAATAAGGAATGTTTGTGCATCATAAACATGTGTATAAAAGACGAAGCCTCAGAGAAACGTGTGTGTGGGTTGTGGAGGGCACCAAAAGAGAGCACCTCCTGAAGACACTATGCGAGTGTCCGAAATGACAGGCTCTCCTCATGAGAAATAAAACTCTGTTCTTGTTTTCCTGCTTCCAGCGCCCGTCTCTTTATTTGGTAATTGTTCAAGATGGGAACTAAGAGGCGTCCTGTGCCAGCAGCCTGGGCATCAGGTGCGTTATGGGCTGACTTTTCCACAATGGGTATTGTCTCGTATGTATGTGGTACTTGCTTGAACGATAGGTTGGAGGAATGTGTCGAGGTAGCGACCTAAGGTGTCATGAATGGAACCGCACCCCGAGACGATGGGTCTCAGAGGGGGATCTGTGAGGGATTTATGTATCTTAGGCACCATGTAGAGCCTGGGTCTACGTGGGAACCTCGTTTGCAGATGTTCTTTTGTTTTTTGGTTAATCCATTTCATTTCAAGAGCATTCGTGAGAATGGTATCTAAGAGCACCTGGAAGTCACTTGTGGGGTCTTTAGCCAGTGGTAGGTACGTGGTGGTGTCCTGTATCATGCTTTCGACCTTGCTTTCATACTGACATTTGTCCATGATTACCAAGGCTCCACCTTTGTCAGCCTTGGTGAAATGTAATGTGGGATTAGTCTGAAGTGAACGCAGTGCAGACCTTTCTCCAGGGCTGAGATTGGGTGGCGACTTGGTTCGATGTGGTATTTTAGAAATGTCTTGTCTGACTAAAGTTTCAAATATGTCAATAGTCTTATGAGACATAGGGGGAATGAAAGTGCTCTTCGGTCTGAATTCTTGATATTCTGTGTCAGATATGCTAGCCTGATTGATCTCTAATGTGGAGAAGAAATGGCGTAATCTGAGTTTTCGAGTGAATTTAAATACATCTATTTGTGCATCTAAACTCTTAGCTTGGGTAGTAGGTACAAATATAGCCAGGCTGACCGTCTAAATATTCTTTAGCCTTTATTTCAGATAAAAGGAATTTGGTTTGTCCCCCCCAGATCACTTTAAATCGAGCTGGATTATTTAAATAAACTTGCGCTTTTTTATCTTGGAATGGCTTAATAAGCTGGCGCAATAGAAGTCTGGGCGAACAAAATATGAGATCTCATTCCTAGTTCTTTTCGCTTCTGGTCTTGCTTTCTCAAAAAACGCTTGGCATAATAAGAAATTATCGAAGTACACCAGAATGCCATGGGGAAAGCCCCTGCCTTTGCTGGGTGTTTCTGAACAAAAGGGACACAGTGGGCACGTTGCACTTCCAGAGCCCAATTCCATTCAGTGAGTTCTGGCAAAGAGTCTCGTAGCAAGTCCACCACGTATGCCCGAATATCTCCCCCCTCAACTCCTTCGGGAACCCCTAGCCCCAGCACCCGTAGATTATTCCTCCGCTGACGATTCTCAAATTCCTCAAGCTTCCATTTGACGTCGACTAGCTGAGTCTCATGAGAATCCACTTGCGTTTGATTCAAAGCCAAATCGGATTCAGTAAAGACGATTCTCTACTTCAAATCAGTCAGCCTCTCCCCAAATACATTACACGTCTTAGTTAGCTTTCGGACAACCCCTTGCATTTTGCGCATTGGCAGCCTGGGCCTTGCGCCCGTCCTGACGCGTCTCTTCCCAGTGCATTGAAATGGCCTGGAAGATGGTGTCTAACATTGGAGGGGCTAGCCCGGAATGATCTAGGCTGCGTGGGTCAAGAGGTGTAGGGCTAGTGAGTTGATTTGTAGGGGTACAATCCCAAGCCAGATCTTTCCCCCCTGCCTCTTTTTTTTTCATGATAGTTTTTGAATTACAGCCCACGTCGTCTTCCTGGTCGCTACAACTCTCATCTGTAGTATATCACGTCCGGAATCCTCCTCATTAGCTCCGGGGACAGTGGACGTGCAGTGGAGTGAGGAGAGGCGGTCAGTTTCTGTGTTGCCGGCCGCGCCAAACGCTGCCTACATTTTGCCCCCTACTCTATTTTAAAAAGCCTGGTTTTAACTTTTTAAGTCCCCCCTACCCCCCTACTTGCTCAGTTCAGTTGCACAGCTTGCATATCCTGCACTTTCTTTGTTAGGACTTTGCTCCCAGCCCCGATCCACCGCGGCAGGAGCCGTTTGAGTGGAGGGCGGGGTCAAATTCTCCCTCAGTCAGCTGCTACCATAGGGGCGGGATCACTTCCGCAATCCTCCTCATTAGCTCCGGGGACAGTGGACGTGCAGCGGAGCGAGAAGAGGCGGTCAGTTTCTGTGTTGCCGCCCAAGCCGAACGCTGCCTACATTGTGCCCCCTACTCTATTTTATAAAGCCTGGTTTTAACTTTTTATGTCCTCCCCTACCCCCCTACCTGATCAGTTGCACAGTTTGCGTATCCTGCACTTTCTTCGTTGAGACTTTTTCCCCAGCCCCGGTCCACCGCGGCAGGAGCCGTTTGAGTGGAGGACGGGGCCAAATTCCGGGCAGCATGGCACGCATCCAGCGCCAGCCATGCTGCCCGTTGGCACCCAGCTTCTAGACTAGGACTAACGAGGGAACAAATTCTGGCATACTGTTTCAAAGGCTGCAATTACCCCATTCGCATAGATCCCTCTATAATGGTTCATAATTGTGGTGGCCAAATCCCTCACTGTAACAAGTGCTCTTTTACTTTTAATGCTATCATAAGCAATACATGTAAACCATCAGAAATATCCCTACCTCAGACTTAAAAACAGACTTAAAAACAAGCAGAAACACGACTGCTATACCTATTAAAGCCTGCCTGATAAACTGCAGGTCACTCCTCAGGCATGCTAACGATATCTGGCTACTCCTAGAAACCAAAACTTAGGATATGGTCTTCCTAACTCAAACCTGGCTAAGAGATAGCACCAACTATCCATCTGACCATCCCTGATGACTTTAAAATTGTTACTGTAAACAGAGAAGGCAACAGGCTAGGAGGGGGACTAGCCATAATCATTAAAAAAGATTGGGAAATATCACACAAAAGGATAGAGACCAAAGAGTCAATGGAAGCTATGTCTTTTAAGGTTACCATTTCACCCACATTAAGTATTGCAGGAACTCTGATCAATAGACCACCTGACTCCAAACCAACTGAGTTATGGAATATATGCTAACTGATTGCTGACCACTCCTTGAAATATACAAATTATCTGGTCCTAGGGGATTTTAACATCCATATAGATAATGATCAATGGCCCCTAGCCTCCCAACTAATCGACTACCTCAAAGGTCCTAATCTTAACCAATTAGTCACGGCCCCCACACATACAGCCGGCCATATACTTGATCTTGTCTTCACAAACATCTCCACCCATTCGGTAGAAAAACCCATCCCCCTGGCATGGTCCGATCACCATCTAGTGCCATTCAATCTAATTTTCACCACAAGCCTGGACAATGGGGATAACAAGCACGATGTCCGACGAAACTGGCGGAATGTCCCTCGTGAATCTATGGGCCCAGCACTTCTTAATACGCCAATGCTATTCACGGGTGAACCAAACAACGATGCTGCAACCTTTAATCACTGGGTCACCACAGCTCTGGACACTGTTGCCCCTATGAAAACTACCAAATCAGCCAGGCAAAAACCCTCTGCACCTTGGTTCACGCAGAATCTCCAAACCGAAAAAAGCAAATGTAAATGACTTGAACGAATCTAGCAAAAAACATACTGTGCTGAAGCCAAAAATATTTACAGGAAAGCTGTGAACCAATTCCACAAATCGAAGCATATCACCATAAAGGAATATATAGCTACTCAAATCAAAGCATCTAATAACACTACGAAAGAAGTTTTTTAAAATTGTCCAAAGCTTCATGAAACCGGAGACTATGAAGAGTAATATTAATCCGTCAGAGACCCTCTGCGAAAACCTATCAAGCTTTTTCCAAGAAAAAATCGAGGATATCTATACCTCATTTACTGTGAATGAGATCCCAACATCACCTCAATCCTCACATTTAGGAACTTGGTCAGATTTCAGCTTACTCAGCCCTGAAACCTCGCTTAACTTACTGCAACAAATTAAATCCGGCTCTCCCATGGATCCCCTCCCGGCTAAATTTTTCAAAACACTGGCCCCTCATTAAATGTGCTCTGGAATGCTTCATTGAAAACAGGCATTTACCCGGCTGTGTGGAAAACAGCCCTTATCCAACCCATTCTTAAAAAAGAAAATGCAGATCCAGCCACTTTAACAAACTTTAGACCTATCTCCCTCAAGGTTCTTGAAAAGGAACTACAAAAACGGCTATCTAATTTCCTGGAAACCAACAAGCTTCTGCATGATACGCAGTCCGGATTTAGAGCTGGTTACAGCACCGAGACTGCACTCCTGGAAGTTTTGGAAATGATTTGAGAAACCTTGGACAAGGGCTGCTGTGCAATGTTGGTGCTGCTTGACTTGTCAGCAGCATTTGACACGGTGGCTCACAATATTCTCCTCAACAGACTCAGACAACTAGGGATTTCAGGGACAGTTTTAGCATGGTTTCAGTCTTTCCTTGAGGGACGAGTCCAAAGAATTAGGCTGCAACCGTTTGTCTCATCACCCCCCCCTCTGATCTGCAGAGTCCCCCAGGGGTCGGCCCTCAGCCCCACCCTTTTTAATATTTATCTTGCTCCACTAGCCCCACTTATCGAACAATATGATGTTAGTGTCATCTCCTATGCTGACGACACTCAGCTGATGTTTGCTTTCAAAGACCACTCAGAGGAAGCATTCACCAAATTTAAGCATTGTCTGACAGACATATCTACCTGGATGACTACCAACTGCCTACGGCTATATGCCAATAAAACCGAAGTTCTTTTCTTTAACCAACCTTCGCCCCCCAGATCTGACCTTTGGTGGCCTTCAGTGCTTAATCCACCCCCTTGCCCTGTAACCTCAGCCAGGAGTCTGGGTTTCAAAATCGACCATACCTTGTCATGCAAAACCCAAATAGGACATGTTTCCTCCACTTGTTTCTGGAAACTAAAGGCTCTGCGTAAATTCCTTCACCTACTAACTATAGAGCAGGGCCGGACTGGGAACCAAAACAGGCCCTGGCATAGTGCTCGGCCGCCCCCTCCCCTCCCCACTGGAGGGGGGGGGAGTAGAGGTGCCGCCGAACTCTTTCTTGGGGCCGGTGTTTGGCCGATTTTGTTACAGGGACGATTTTGAAGCTATGCTGCAAAAACAGCCCTGTAATAAAAACGCCCCCCCAGGGGCCCCAAACCGGCCCCGCACCCGTGCGGCGCACCGGGGATTGCCCGGTGCCCGCTACGGCCAGTCCGGCCCTGCTATAGAGTGCAGAAATACTATTGTTCACGCTTTAGTGACATACCAACTAGACTACGCTAATAGTCTATACTTGGGCCTACCAGACTATCTGTACAGAAAACTGCAAACAATACAGAACACAGCTGCGAGGCTCATAAGAAAAATCCACCTCAGACATCATATCTCACCTCACTTGCGCAGCCTTCATTGGCGGCCAGTAAGGAAGCGAACAGAATTCAAGGCACTCACCATTACCTACAGAGCAATAAATAGCACCGGCCCCCATTACCTAAGGAAACAAATTTAAATCCCATCAGACAAGAAATCTTAGATCAAACCACCAAGAACTTCTTGTTACACCTCATTTTGCCAAAGCCAGAATAGGTGGACGCTCTTTCTCTGTCAGAGCAGCCATCCTCTGGAATTCCCTACCCCTACAAATCAGGAAGGCCCCTTCGGAGCTTAGCTTCCATAAGTTGCTGAAAACTTGGTTATTCAGTTTACTTTAGCCTCGGACGGGCCCCACTATGCTGACTCTCCCACTCCTCCTCTCTGCGCAGCGCCGGGACACTCCCGTTGGGGGTAGCCGCGCGCTTTACAAGATACTTTATTATTATTATATGACAAGTAATCAGATAGAGAAAAAAAATCGCTAGGCTGTTTATCCAGTTCTGCGTCACAAATGTTGGCTTTACTAGCTTCAGAAGCTGCTTGGGGTTGATTCACTTGAAATGTGGCGTGATCTACACCAGACAGTTGTATTCGGGATGATATACGTGCTGAGTCTTGCTCCCCCCAGCCCCCCCAATCATATCCACTGGGTCATGAACAGTGGTGGGGTTCTCCAGGGTTGCATTCTCAGTTTGGAACAAGCTGTAGTCTGAGTCTTCCTCTCTTGACTCGGATCTGCTTTCCCTCTGTTGTATATTGATTCTTCTTGCAATATGGCTGACAGTAGTCATTAGCCCTTCCTCAGTGTTTTCACCTCCTCGCCTTCCCAGAATACCTGTGTGTGTTCTAATCTGTACCAGAGTGTTCTACCAGTGTCAGTTGATGGTCTGGTCAGCTTGCGAGGTTTTGTACTCAGCTGTGTCCTACAATAAATCTACATGTAATCAACTAGAAGTATCCTGTCATCTATCACCATCTTATTTACAACATTTTGGCGACGTTTTCTGCTGACCAGACCAGAGAAGAAACCATCTAACACAGCCTGAGTTACACCTCGCGAAAAGAACCCACTGCACTACACCTACGTGCTGCCAGTGTTGTGATCAGAGGAAACAAGAAAGAAGAAATCGCATGGATGAGAGATAAGTCAAATGAATCTTGCGCAACTAAAAAAAGCGTATCTTTCACAAGCGTGAGTCTTTTACTGATCCCTGGCAGCGCTGTGCAACAAGAAATCAAGACTCTGTGGCTATAAGTAATGTGTAGAGAAACTGGAAACTGATGAAATTATCCTCTAGTAGTTGTAGTGCTTTGAAACTTATGTAACCTGTCTCAAGCCACACCTAAAGTCAAGTAAATACTTTTCAACCATCTGCAGTCAACCAAGGGAATAAGAAATTGTCAACTGCAACCAGTAATTTTAAGAAATAGCTGCAAAGAATTTCTTCTATGCTTCCTGTTATGTTATAAATGAAGTGTTGGACATGGCAAACTGCTTTGATTGGACCGAAGTTTTTAATGCCAAGCCACAGCTGCTGTAAACATTTTTTTAAAAAAAGGAGAATTGCCTGGAAAATCGGGAGCATGCTGCCATCAACGAGTCAATTTTACATTTAAATGGTGTTTGGGAAGCAGAAGTAATACCCAAGTTCTTCTACCGTGAGTTTGTCTTGCAGTTAAATTTCAGTTTGATTCTGTATACAGTTTGACTGTTGGTCTGTGCGTCTGCCTCCGCGCTGATCCGGTCTTCACCATGGCACTTTTACTACTGATGACGTGTTGGAATCTCCGTGGGATTCAGCGGAGAGGCAGCCTGTTCTATCGTGTTGTTGTGTCCAGCGTCATTGCAGTGGGGGAAGAAGCTTGTGTGCATCATTCCGCATCGTTACGCAACGTGAAATGTCACAACGCGACGTAATGCGGCCATTATCTGTTCTGCATTTTTACTGTACCCTGTTCCCATGGCAACGTAGTTACGGGAACATCATGACATCCAAAACTATTCCTCGTGTCTTGTGTTGGCATTGACAGAGAGCGAAGATCAAAGCTCTGTTTTCACGCCCTTTATCTTTGTCTTGTCACTTTCGTGAGACAACGCATGTCACTAGTTGACAAGATTGAGCTTCATTCGGCAACAATAATATGGATAATGGTCAAAGAGGAGACAAGGTTGTCCCGGAACAAGGAGCGGAATGTCTCAGTACGAAGTTTGAGCGCATGGACAGTTTGTCCACAACGGGGACAAAGGTCCCAGGTGAGACTCTTGGCAGCATGTCCACAATGGGGACAAAGGTCCCAGGTGAGAGTCTGGACAGAAAGTCCACAACGGGGACAAAGGTCCCAGGTGAGACTCTTGGCAGCATGTCCACAATGGGGACAAAGGTACCAGGTGAGAGTCTGGACAGAAAGTCCGCAACGGGGACAAAGGTCCCAGGTGAGACTCTAGACAGTATGTCCACAATGGGGACAAAGGTCCCAGGTGAGAGTCTGGACAGTAAGTCAATGTGAGACGGCATCCCGACAAACCCGACCAGTACTCCGCCCTTCCCCGAACTTACCTCCTTCACCGCCCCCGGGACTGTCTCCCCGGTCTCATTCTACCACCATACGGACTCGACCTGAGACGCCAGCAACCCGCCAGAGAGTCACTCGCTTCTTTTCCCCACAGGGACCAACCAGAACAACGGGCCAGATCGCCTCAAATATCGCGGACTCCGGAAACCCCGCCCCTATGGCAGCGACAGCACCGGATAAAAAGGAGAAACCGGAAATGCAAGCCGTCGGAGATTTGTGGCAGAAACCTCGGACTGGTGGACGCGAAGGAGAAGACGAAGGTGACGGAGAGCAGTCGGCTGAAGCAGACGTGTGGACCGAAGAGTGGTGGAGTCCACAGGAGGTGGCTGTAGAGCGGCCGTAACTCACCTGGAGAGTTACGGCGGACCGCGTGAGTGCCCTTAACCTCAGTTATTCTACTCACTAGGAGTCCCCTGTATAGTCTTTGTAAATACCCCTTCTCTTTAGAATTCACGTCCCCTGCACTGTAATATAATCGTATAGCACTGCACTGTTTTGAATATCCCCCTTTGTTCACCTCCCGACCAAGCACCCTTTTCTTCCTCCAGCCCCGTATCCCTTCCTCCCGGGCCCTTCCTTTCCTCACTGTCTCCGTTTTCCGATCCTTCCTCACACACCCGGGTGACGGTGGAGATAGCTGTGATCCTACGACTAGGATAGGACTAACGGTCCCTTTTGTTTCTCTTTTGCTCCCTGCCCTCCGTGGATCCTCCCCATCGCCGGACCCTCCGTTGGACCCGCCGAAGACCAAAAGCAGCAACATCGGCCCGGAGTGGATCCAGCCCCGGACTTCCTCTTCTTTTCCTTGTGTTCTACCTCTGTGACATAGCTAATAAAACCCCTACTATAGCACACTACATACGGCCTCCTCGCTTGCTTTTCCGGCCCGCTGTACACCCACCATCACATTTGGTGTCAGAAGTGGGATCAGCTGGAAGCATGGAGGCCGTAGTGAAGAAGATGGCGGAGTCCCAGGAACAGTTTGCCAAGTTGATGGAGCAGTTCCTAAAGACAGCCGAAGACGACAGGGGCCAACTACACGACGTCCTAAAGGGTCAAGGGACCGTCCATGGAGAGACCATGGAGAAGTTAACAACGGCCCTGGGTCAGCAGAGACCCCTAGCCTCCCTCCCTTCCGTTGTGCTGCAGAAGTACGTCCCGGGGGAAGACCCGGACTACTTCTTTACTAACTTTGAACGTCTCGCCCAAGCCGCCAATTGGCCCGCGGACCGTTGGGGGCAATATTTGGGTCCCCTTCTCACTGGCGACCTGCAAGCCGCATACCAGCAGGCCAACATACAGGGCACCACCCCGTATGCAGACATCAAAAGGTGCGTGTTGGAACGGCTTGGGATCGACGACGATACCTATAGATTGAAGCTACGCCAGGCCAAAGAGAGGCCCCAAGAGAACCCACGGGCCCTCTCTTTTCGAATCAAAGATCTTGCAAACCGATGGCTCCGGCCAGAAAACTCAACCAAAGACGAGATACTTGAGAAAGTCTATTTGGAACAGTTCCTGAACTCTTTGCATCCGGCCACACAGCGGTGGGTGAGACAACATTCCCGACTCACCCTGGAAACCGCCATTGAGATTGCTTCTGCCTTCAGCCGGGCACAGGAACTCCAGCGGGGCAAGGACGAACATCCGCACCGGTCCTTGAACGCCGGTACCTCACGGCCTCTCCGGCCCCTTCTACAGCGACGACCAGACCCAGCACCTCTGTTGCCTCCCCCGGTTCTGTTCCGTCCCCCTAATCCAGGACCCCAGTGCTTTGCCTGTGGTGGGTACGGTCACATCGCCCGGATGTGCCCGCAAAAGGAAGAGCCTATGGAGGTCGGGCTCGTAAGGAACTATCTATGCAACCCTCCGGGCACCACACCCCCGGCTTTCCATTATCCAGTCTCTATCAATGGCCAAAGAGTTATGGCCCTTGCCGATAGTGGCTGCCGGCAGAGCGTCCTGAGGCCTCAAGATCTGGCTCACCCAGTCATTCCTACGGGGATGGTTGCCATTCAGTGCGTCCACGGGGACACCAAACAATACCCCACTACCCGGGTGCATGTCCAGCACCGGCATGACCCCGGGACCTCCCTCACCATTGGTATGGTTCCCGCTCTCCCCGAACCGGCCATTCTGGGGAGCGACTATCCGGGACTGCCTACGCTTCTCCAGGACACCTCAGCCTCCTTATCCCAGTGGTGGAAGGACGCCCCATATCCAGACCAGAACCACCCCACACCGATTCCGAAAACCCACAAAACCAGAAGCCAGAAGAGAAAAGAGAAGAAGGAATACGTCAGTGCGTTCCCCGCTTTTTCTGACGACCATCCGTGGCAAACGGATAGGGAATTCCGAGCGGCCCAGCAGGAGGATTCCCTTCTTCAAGAAGCGTGGGGAAGGGCCCTCGATCAAGAAGACCCTTTGCAAGTAGGTCCCTACTTCTTTAAGAAAAACGGGTTACTGTATAGAAAAGGAGGACCCCAACAGAACGCCCAGTTGCTTATCCCAGGTCCCTTCCAGGACAAAGTCCTCTTTCTTGCCCACAGCCACCTTCTGGGAGGTCATTTCGGCGACGAAAAGACCAGTCAGACCATTTTAGAGAAATTCTTTTGGCCCGGGGTGTACCAGAGGATCAGGAACTATTGTCGGGAATGCATTGTATGCCAGAAAAACAGCCGATATAGACCACCCAGAGTGCCATTGCAACCCCTCCCTCTCATAGATGTCCCCTTTAGCCGAATAGGGATGGATATCATAGGACCTCTCTTGCCCTCCCGTAGCGGGTGTCGCTATGCCCTGGTCATAGTGGACTACGCCACCCGCTTTCCTGAAGCCATACCCCTGAGACAACCCACTACCCAAACGATAGCCAAAGCCCTGATCTCCCTGTTTTCCCGGGTAGGGTTTCCCCGGGAAATCCTGACCGATCAGGGCACGCCTTTCGTTTCGGCCTTGATGAAGCAAGTGTGCGCCGAATTGGGGATAAAACAAATTCGTACTTCGGCGTATCATCCGCAGACGGACGGATTGGTGGAGCGATACAACGCCACCCTCAAACAGACCCTCAAGAAACTCCTGGGCCTGGAAGCTAAAAGGTGGGAGGACCTGCTGCCCTTAGCCCTCTTCGCCATCCGCTGCAAACCACAGAGCAGCACAGGCTACTCACCGTATGAGCTACTGTATGGGCGTCCTCCGCGAACCCTGCTAGACATGGCACAAGAGGCCTGGGAGGCCGAACCGGATCGCACTCGTCCGCTCCCGGAATACCTTGAGAACCTGAAGACTCACCTCTCCATGATGCGGGATATAGTGAGACAGAATCTCGAGAATGCTCAAGATAACCAAAAGAAGCAGTACGATAAAGGTACCAGGCCCCGTGAATTCGCCGTCAACGACTTGGTACTCCTCATGATGCCCTCATCGGACCAGAAGCTCCTGGGACAGTGGCACGGGCCTTACACCATCCTCAGAAGGGTGACCCCAGTTACCTATGAGGTTGAGATAGACTCTACCCGTGGAACCTCCCAGATATATCATGTAAACCTGCTAAAAAAGTGGGAAGGACCCCGTCCCGTCCTACACGGAAACCCCGCTCACCAACATCTCTCATTTGACTCATGTATTGATCCGGACCTGACGTCGATACAAACCCAGGAATTACGGGAATGTCTGGCATCCCTGAATACGGTCTTTTCCTCCTCTCCTGGTCGAACCAACATCACGGAGCATGCCATAGAAACAACGCCAGGAAAAATAGTCCGCTTAAGGCCCTATAGACTTCCCGAGGCACGCCGAGAGGTCATACGACAAGAGATAGCCGACATGCAGAAAATGGGAATCATAGAACCCTCAGTGAGCGACTGGAATTCCCCAATAGTCCTTGTCCCCAAACCAGATGGATCGGTCCGTTTTTGTATAGACTTTAGGGAGGTCAACAAGGTCTCTACCTTTGACAGCTACCCCTTACCCCGGGTCGATGAAATGATCGAACGGATAGGCAAAGCAAAGTACATATCGACCTTGGATCTATGCAAAGGGTATTGGCAAATACCCCTCAGGGAACAAGATAAAAAGAAGACCGCCTTTTCCACCCCTGAGGGGTTATACCAGTTTTTGGTTATGCCCTTTGGTCTACACGGTGCCCCCGCCACCTTTCAGCGCGCTATGAACTGCGTTTTGAGACCCCACGCACAATACGCTGGCGCGTATTTGGATGACATCATCATCTTCAGTGACAGCTGGCCCCAACACTTGAAACATCTGTTTGACGTCGTCACCTCCCTGGGGGCCTTTGGGTTTGCCATTAACCCCGCCAAAACTACCCTGGCGGCGAAAACGGTTAAGTACCTGGGGTACCTTCTGGGAGATGGCTTAATCCGACCCCAAGAAAGCAAAACAGCAGCTATCCGATCCCTTCCCTTCCCTCACACCAAAAAGGATCTTCGAGCCTTCCTAGGTCTTCTGGGTTATTATCGACGGTTTGTGCCAAACTTTTCCCAGAGAGCAGCAGCCCTGACGGATCTGCTGACGAAATCAAACCGATCCGAGGAGAAACTACGGAACCCCTCTCCCGAAGCCTGGCAAGCCTTTGCTGACTTGAAAGAAGCCCTGACATCCAGCCCTGTCTTAATACCCCCCGACTACTCCCGGCCTTTTATCCTACAAACGGATGCCTCCGATCATGGGTTAGGGGCGGTGTTATCCCAGAAGGATTCCCAAGGCAACGAAAGGCCCATTCTGTATGTCAGCCGCAAGTTGTTTCCCCGTGAAAAGCATTACGCAGTGGTGGAGAAGGAAGCCCTGGCCATCAAGTGGGCAGTAGACCATCTCCGCTATTATCTGGAGGGCAGAGACTTCGTCCTCTACACGGACCACGCCCCTCTGGAGTGGATGGCCCGGAACAAAGGTCAGAACGACAGAGTCCTCAGATGGTTTCTCTCCCTGCAGCCCTTCCGCTTCACTACCAAACATCGGAAGGGATCCGAACAGGGAAATGCTGATTTCCTTTCGCGATACCCTGCGTCTTCCCCCCCTACAGGAAGGACAGCTAGGGAAAGGGGATGTGAGACGGCATCCCGACAAACCCGACCAGTACTCCGCCCTTCCCCGAACTTACCTCCTTCACCGCCCCCGGGACTGTCTCCCCGGTCTCATTCTATCACCATACGGACTCGACCTGAGACGCCAGCAACCCGCCAGAGAGTCACTCGCTTCTTTTCCCCACAGGGACCAACCAGAACAACGGGCCAGATCGCCTCAAATATCGCGGACTCCGGAAACCCCGCCCCTATGGCAGCGACAGCACCGGATAAAAAGGAGAAACCGGAAATGCAAGCCGTCGGAGATTTGTGGCAGAAACCTCGGACTGGTGGACGCGAAGGAGAAGACGAAGGTGACGGAGAGCAGTCGGCTGAAGCAGACGTGTGGACCGAAGAGTGGTGGAGTCCACAGGAGGTGGCTGTAGAGCGGCCGTAACTCACCTGGAGAGTTACGGCGGACCGCGTGAGTGCCCTTAACCTCAGTTATTCTACTCACTAGGAGTCCCCTGTATAGTCTTTGTAAATACCCCTTCTCTTTAGAATTCACGTCCCCTGCACTGTAATATAATCGTATAGCACTGCACTGTTTTGAATATCCCCCTTTGTTCACCTCCCGACCAAGCACCCTTTTCTTCCTCCAGCCCCGTATCCCTTCCTCCCGGGCCCTTCCTTTCCTCACTGTCTCCGTTTTCCGATCCTTCCTCACACACCCGGGTGACGGTGGAGATAGCTGTGATCCTACGACTAGGATAGGACTAACGGTCCCTTTTGTTTCTCTTTTGCTCCCTGCCCTCCGTGGATCCTCCCCATCGCCGGACCCTCCGTTGGACCCGCCGAAGACCAAAAGCAGCAACATCGGCCCGGAGTGGATCCAGCCCCGGACTTCCTCTTCTTTTCCTTGTGTTCTACCTCTGTGACATAGCTAATAAAACCCCTACTATAGCACACTACATACGGCCTCCTCGCTTGCTTTTCCGGCCCGCTGTACACCCACCATCACAGTCAACAACGGGGACAAAGGTCCCAGGTGAGACTCTAGACAGCATGTCCACAATGGGGACAAAGGTCCCAGGTGAGAGTCTGGACAGAAAGTCCGCAGTGGGGACAAAGGTTCCAGGTCAGTCTTTGGACAGTTCGTCCACAACGGTGGCTAAGTCGGTAAGCCTGTATTTGGGACAAAGGTTCCATGACCAACACCGTGGATGGACAGTGGTCCAGATTTCGTCTAAGTTAGTCACATCTAGGACTGTGTATCCATCAACAAAAATGATTTTTTTTTTTTTACATCGCTTGTTATACTGCACTCAGTAATCTTCTGGAGTACCTATGTTGGGAATCTTCTAAGTTTTTCTAAGAATGTGGTATCTATAAAGCACGAAGGCGTATGTTGAACTGTCTATCTTCAACTCAGAGCGTAAAGTGTTGACGGACGGAAACAGATTCGAGAGGGTGGACTGCCTCTTCCTGTTTTGCTGGTCAAGGACAGATTGGAGGGAGTGCACTATCTTTTTCCTGTTTTCTCAGTCTAAGGGGAGTAGGTAGTGGTGATGCCTATTAGTTGTTTTAAGTGTTGTGTCTCACCTCACACTTCACTTTTACACTCTTTGCCCTAAAATGCTCTTTTGCCTTCATGAACTAAAATTAGTTCTAGTCGTCTTAGACCTTCTTTCTGTCTGTAATATTTTTGTTGCTGTCTCCCATACCTTAAGCTTTATTTTTATGTTTGTTTCATTTCTTTTCTGTAAAGAAAGAAGATGTGTTTTATATTGATTCTTCTTGCAATATGGCTGACAGTAGTCATTAGCCCTTGCTCAGTGTTTTCACCTCCTCGCCTTCCCAGAATACCTGTGTGTGTTCTAATCTGTACCAGAGTGTTCTACCAGTGTCAGTTGATGGTCTGGTCAGCTGGAGAGGTTTTGTACTCAGCTGTGTCCTACAATAAATCTACATGTAATCAACTAGAAGTATCCTGTCATCTATCACCATCTTATTTACAACACCCTGCCGACCCTCTCAGTTGATCAGCCACAGTGGGGCCGGCCGGGCGTCCTTTCTGAGCAGCCCCACCTCTTCTGCATCTCGGGGTCTGTGTGGGTGATCCTAGCGTCGCTGGAGCCGCCACTATCTCCGTTCCTGTATCTCCCGACTCCGGCGTCCCCCGCAGCACCTGTCTGGCTATTCTTGCCTTTGCAGCCGCCTTCGGTCACATCTCAGCCGATACCTCTGTTTCCGCACGCTCGGTTTTCTCTTTGATCTCGGCCGACAGGTAAGATTTCCCGTGGTGGGTTTCGTCGGCTGCTGATTTCGAATATTTTGGCCAGATGCCGTAGTACAGCTAGCCCGATAGCAGTTCCCAGTAGGTGGAGATAGCTCCTGGCAGGTTTGAGCTCAGCGCCACAACACTCTGTATTCATCACTCCGGGCTTTTCATAGCAGCATCATAGGTTCTTTCTGGCTCTCTCAACTCCGTGCACACTGCGATCTCAAGTGGCCGCCATCTACCTCCTCTAGCCACAAGGGTAAATTTACAAGTCTAGATTTACTTATGTGTTCACTTTGTAGTAACTTTACTTTTTATGGCTATTCACAATTTCATATTGTAAAGTAACTTTAAATTGTCGATTTATATATCTCAATACTCTGAAAAAGGGGTTGAAGCCACATTTATGAATGTGAATTCAATTCTATTAACTTTTCACACTTTGCCAGAGGTCTCCACCAATGAGGTAAAGTATAGGGAAAAGATGTAAATACATTTCTTAAACTTTAAAAAAGAGTAAAAGTAATTTAATTTAAAACATTAATGATTTTATATAGTTTATTAAACCTATAACAAAAACCGTTACACCACTATTATTTTAAAAGTGTGATAAAATATTAGTTAATTTCAATATATTTAATTAATGTATATTTATTTACAGATTTTTTTAATAATCCAACCAACCTTAAAGCTTTTATTTGTAGTTAGTATCTATTAAATATTGCTAAAAGTTTTTTATGGAAGTAATTTTAATTACTTTATTTTTTCACAAACGAATCGTTACATTTCTTTTTTTAATATTCATAACTAAATAGTATTTTTTAATTATACATAATGTTTTTAGCATTAATATTTTTAGAAACATATCTTTTAAAAGTCAAAATAAGTTAATTTATTTTAACATTATTTCCAATCAGGTTTTATTTAAGCCCTGTCCTCCATTATTTTCGATGGAAGGGTTTTGAAGTTCCAGTGGTTGACCATGTGTGGTGCAGGACTTACTCTATGTCCGAGCTGGAGTATATTTGTGACTATTTGGGACCTTTTTGGCTTTAGTATGGATGCTTATTTTACGGTCCAGGGAGGACTTGGCCTCGCAGTTCAAACTATACTGTTCCTATAGGGAGTAGGGTCAAGACTGATTTGCATATGTCTGGGTCCAAACTGGGGTCGCATGGTGAGCAAAAAAACAATGGATTTAACCCAGAGCTGTGACTGGGGGTGAATGTTTGACAATGTTCAGCATTCCGTCCATCATCTTTTTGTGCTGCTACAAAGCACAATGAGTTTGATATGCCAATATTTTAAAACTCAGCACTGGTTGCCTATTAAGAAGAGAATATTGTTCAAAATTGTATTTATGTCCCACACGTCTATTATAAGCAGGGCACTGAAATTCTATCTGAGGAATTTGAGATCTATCTCCAGTGCAGGCCTTTGCGATCTGTGAATGCTTTCCTCTTCACTGCTCCTTGAGTAAGTTTTGCTCAAAAAGGGGGTAGGAAAAGGGGGTGGTGATGAACAGAGTGCCTGAATTAAGCAGACCACTCTTACCCAGTCCAAAGATCAGGGCTTGATCCATCACCGTTTTTTAGCTCACTGCACCATCCCAGCTCAGTACTTGGCTATATGCAAATTAGTCTGTTCCTGTCCCAGTGCATGATGGGAACAGGGCAAACCAAACTACCAAGCCAATTCTTATACTGGGAAGGAAACAAGCTTCCGGGGACCGGTTTCTGCCATTTCAGGCGTCGTCGGCCCGGCTTGCTTGAATCCTGATGGTGCAATGAGCAAGGGACTCACATCTGAGTATACCCTTCCACGCTTATGGTGGACAAAATGATTCGGAAAAGGGGGTGGTGATGAACAGAGTGCCTGAATTAAGCAGACCACTCTTACCCAGTCCAAAGATCAGGGCTTGATCCATCACCGTTTTTTAGCTCACTGCACCATCCCAGCTCAGAACTTGGCTATATGCAAATTAGTCTGTTCCTGTCCCAGTGCATGATGGGAACAGGGCAAACCAAACTACCAAGCCAATTCTTATACTGGGAAGGAAACAAGCTTCCGGGGACCGGTTTCTGCCATTTCAGGCGTTGTCGGCCCGGCTTGCTTGAATCCTGATGGTGCAATGAGCAAGGGACTCACATCTGAGTATACCCTTCCACGCTTATGGTGGACAAAATGATTCGGAAAAGGGGGTGGTGATGAACAGAGTGCCTGAATTAAGCAGACAGCTCTTACCCAGTCCAAAGATCAGGGCTTGATCCATCACCGTTTTTTAGCTCACTGCATCATCCCAGCTCAGAACTTGGCTATATGCAAATTAGTCTGTTCCTGTCCCAGTGCATGATGGGAACAGGGCAAACCAAACTACCAAGCCAATTCTTATACTGGGAAGGAAACAAGCTTCCGGGGACCGGTTTCTGCCATTTCAGGCGTCGTCGGCCCGGCTTGCTTGAATCCTGATGGTGCAATGAGCAAGGGACTCACATCTGAGTATACCCTTCCACGCTTATGGTGGACAAAATGATTCGGAAAAGGGGGTGGTGATGAACAGAGTGCCTGAATTAAGCAGACCACTCTTACCCAGTCCAAAGATCAGGGCTTGATCCATCACCGTTTTTTAGCTCACTGAACCATCCCAGCTCAGAACTTGGCTATATGCAAATTAGTCTGTTCCTGTCCCAGTGCATGATGGGAACAGGGCAAACCAAACTACCAAGCCAATTCTTATACTGGGAAGGAAACAAGCTTCCGGGGACCGGTTTCTGCCATTTCAGGCGTCGTCGGCCCGGCTTGCTTGAATCCTGATGGCGCAATGGGCAAGGGACTCACATCTGAGTATACCCTTCCACGCTTATGGTGGACAAAATGATTCGGAAAAAGGGGTGGTGATGAACAGAGTGCCTGAATTAAGCAGACCACTCTTACCCAGTCCAAAGATCAGGGCTTGATCCATCACCGTTTTTTAGCTCACTGCACCATCCCAGCTCAGAACTTGGCTATATGCAAATTAGTCTGTTCCTGTCCCAGTGCATGATGGGAACAGGGCAAACCAAACTACCAAGCCAATTCTTATACTGGGAAGGAAACAAGCTTCCGGGGACCGGTTTCTGCCATTTCAGGCGTCGTCGGCCCGGCTTGCTTGAATCCTGATGGTGCAATGAGCAAGGGACTCACATCTGAGTATACCCTTCCACGCTTATGGTGGACAAAATGATTCGGAAAAGGGGGTGGTGATGAACAGAGTGCCTGAATTAAGCAGACCACTCTTACCCAGTCCAAAGATCAGGGCTTGATCCATCACCGTTTTTTAGCTCACTGCACCATCCCAGCTCAGAACTTGGCTATATGCAAATTAGTCTGTTCCTGTCCCAGTGCATGATGGGAACAGGGCAAACCAAACTACCAAGCCAATTCTTATACTGGGAAGGAAACAAGCTTCCGGGGACCGGTTTCTGCCATTTCAGGCGTCGTCGGCCCGGCTTGCTTGAATCCTGATGGCGCAATGGGCAAGGGACTCACATCTGAGTATACCCTTCCACGCTTATGGTGGACAAAATGATTCGGAAAAGGGGGTGGTGATGAACAGAGTGCCTGAATTAAGCAGACCACTCTTACCCAGTCCAAAGATCAGGGCTTGATCCATCACCGTTTTTTAGCTCACTGCACCATCCCAGCTCAGAACTTGGCTATATGCAAATTAGTCTGTTCCTGTCCCAGTGCATGATGGGAACAGGGCAAACCAAACTACCAAGCCAATTCTTATACTGGGAAGGAAACAAGCTTCCGGGGACCGGTTTCTGCCATTTCAGGCATCGTCGGCCCGGCTTGCTTGAATCCTGATGGTGCAATGAGCAAGGGACTCACATCTGAGTATACCCTTCCACGCTTATGGTGGACAAAATGATTCGGAAAAGGGGGTGGTGATAAACAGAGTGCCTGAATTAAGCAGACCACTCTTACCCAGTCCAAAGATCAGGGCTTGATCCATCACCGTTTTTTAGCTCACTGCACCATCCCAGCTCAGAACTTGGCTATATGCAAATTAGTCTGTTCCTGTCCCAGTGCATGATGGGAACAGGGCAAACCAAACTACCAAGCCAATTCTTATACTGGGAAGGAAACAAGCTTCCGGGGACCGGTTTCTGCCATTTCAGGCGTCGTCGGCCCGGCTTGCTTGAATCCTGATGGTGCAATGAGCAAGGGACTCACATCTGAGTATACCCTTCCACGCTTATGGTGGACAAAATGATTCGGAAAAGGGGGTGGTGATAAACAGAGTGCCTGAATTAAGCAGACCACTCTTACCCAGTCCAAAGATCAGGGCTTGATCCATCACCGTTTTTTAGCTCACTGCACCATCCCAGCTCAGAACTTGGCTATATGCAAATTAGTCTGTTCCTGTCCCAGTGCATGATGGGAACAGGGCAAACCAAACTACCAAGCCAATTCTTATACTGGGAAGGAAACAAGCTTCCGGGGACCGGTTTCTGCCATTTCAGGCGTCGTCGGCCCGGCTTGCTTGAATCCTGATGGTGCAATGAGCAAGGGACTCACATCTGAGTATACCCTTCCACGCTTATGGTGGACAAAATGATTCGGAAAAGGGGGTGGTGATGAACAGAGTGCCTGAATTAAGCAGACCACTCTTACCCAGTCCAAAGGTCAGGGCTTGATCCATCACCGTTTTTTAGCTCACTGCACCATCCCAGTTCAGAACTTGGCTATATGCAAATTAGTCTGTTCCTGTCCCAGTGCATGATGGGAACAGGGCAAACCAAACTACCAAGCCAATTCTTATACTGGGAAGGAAACAAGCTTCCGGGGACCGGTTTCTGCCATTTCAGGCGTCGTCGGCCCGGCTTGCTTGAATCCTGACGGTGCAATGAGCAAGGGACTCACATCTGAGTATACCCTTCCACGCTTATGGTGGACAAAATGATTCGGAAAAGGGGGTGGTGATGAACAGAGTGCCTGAATTAAGCAGACCACTCTTACCCAGTCCAAAGATCAGGGCTTGATCCATCACCGTTTTTTAGCTCACTGCACCATCCCAGCTCAGAACTTGGCTATATGCAAATTGGTCTGTTCCTGTCCCAGTGCATGATGGGAACAGGGCAAACCAAACTACCAAGCCAATTCTTATACTGGGAAGGAAACAAGCTTCCGGGGACCGGTTTCTGCCATTTCAGGCGTCGTCGGCCCGGCTTGCTTGAATCCTGATGGTGCAATGAGCTAGGGACTCACATCTGAGTATACCTTTCCACGCTTATGGTGGACAAAATGATTCGGAAAAGGGGGTGGTGATGAACAGAGTGCCTGAATTAAGCAGACCACTCTTACCCAGTCCAAAGATCAGGGCTTGATCCATCACCGTTTTTTAGCTCACTGCACCATCCCAGCTCAGAACTTGGCTATATGCAAATTAGTCTGTTCCTGTCCCAGTGCATGATGGGAACAGGGCAAACCAAACTACCAAGCCAATTCTTATACTGGGAAGGAAACAAGCTTCCGGGGACCGGTTTCTGCCATTTCAGGCGTCGTCGGCCCGGCTTGCTTGAATCCTGATGGTGCAATGAGCAAGGGACTCACATCTGAGTATACCCTTCCACGCTTATGGTGGACAAAATGATTCTGAAAAGGGGGTGGTGATGAACAGAGTGCCTGAATTAAGCAGACCACTCTTACCCAGTCCAAAGATCAGGGCTTGATCCATCACCGTTTTTTAGCTCACTGCACCATCCCAGCTCAGAACTTGGCTATATGCAAATTAGTCTGTTCCTGTCCCAGTGCATGATGGGAACAGGGCAAACCAAACTACCAAGCCAATTCTTATACTGGGAAGGAAACAAGCTTCCGGGGACCGGTTTCTGCCATTTCAGGCGTCGTCGGCCCGGCTTGCTTGAATCCTGATGGTGCAATGAGCAAGGGACTCACATCTGAGTATACCCTTCCACGCTTATGGTGGACAAAATGATTCGGAAAAGGGGGTGGTGATGAACAGAGTGCCTGAATTAAGCAGACCACTCTTACCCAGTCCAAAGATCAGGGCTTGATCCATCACCGTTTTTTAGCTCACTGCACCATCCCAGCTCAGAACTTGGCTATATGCAAATTAGTCTGTTCCTGTCCCAGTGCATGATGGGAACAGGGCAAACCAAACTACCAAGCCAATTCTTATACTGGGAAGGAAACAAGCTTCCGGGGACCGGTTTCTGCCATTTCAGGCGTCGTCGGCCCGGCTTGCTTGAATCCTGATGGCGCAATGGGCAAGGGACTCACATCTGAGTATACCCTTCCACGCTTATGGTGGACAAAATGATTCGGAAAAGGGGGTGGTGATGAACAGAGTGCCTGAATTAAGCAGACCACTCTTACCCAGTCCAAAGATCAGGGCTTGATCCATCACCGTTTTTTAGCTCACTGCACCATCCCAGCTCAGAACTTGGCTATATGCAAATTAGTCTGTTCCTGTCCCAGTGCATGATGGGAACAGGGCAAACCAAACTACCAAGCCAATTCTTATACTGGGAAGGAAACAAGCTTCCGGGGACCGGTTTCTGCCATTTCAGGCGTCGTCGGCCCGGCTTGCTTGAATCCTGATGGTGCAATGAGCAAGGGACTCACATCTGAGTATACCCTTCCACGCTTATGGTGGACAAAATGATTCGGAAAAGGGGGTGGTGATAAACAGAGTGCCTGAATTAAGCAGACCACTCTTACCCAGTCCAAAGATCAGGGCTTGATCCATCACCGTTTTTTAGCTCACTGCACCATCCCAGCTCAGAACTTGGCTATATGCAAATTAGTCTGTTCCTGTCCCAGTGCATGATGGGAACAGGGCAAACCAAACTACCAAGCCAATTCTTATACTGGGAAGGAAACAAGCTTCCGGGGACCGGTTTCTGCCATTTCAGGCGTCGTCGGCCCGGCTTGCTTGAATCCTGATGGTGCAATGAGCAAGGGACTCACATCTGAGTATACCCTTCCACGCTTATGGTGGACAAAATGATTCGGAAAAGGGGGTGGTGATGAACAGAGTGCCTGAATTAAGCAGACCACTCTTACCCAGTCCAAAGGTCAGGGCTTGATCCATCACCGTTTTTTAGCTCACTGCACCATCCCAGCTCAGAACTTGGCTATATGCAAATTAGTCTGTTCCTGTCCCAGTGCATGATGGGAACAGGGCAAACCAAACTACCAAGCCAATTCTTATACTGGGAAGGAAACAAGCTTCCGGGGACCGGTTTCTGCCATTTCAGGCGTCGTCGGCCCGGCTTGCTTGAATCCTGATGGTGCAATGAGCAAGGGACTCACATCTGAGTATACCCTTCCACGCTTATGGTGGACAAAATGATTCGGAAAAGGGGGTGGTGATGAACAGAGTGCCTGAATTAAGCAGACCACTCTTACCCAGTCCAAAGATCAGGGCTTGATCCATCACCGTTTTTTAGCTCACTGCACCATCCCAGCTCAGAACTTGGCTATATGCAAATTAGTCTGTTCCTGTCCCAGTGCATGATGGGAACAGGGCAAACCAAACTACCAAGCCAATTCTTATACTGGGAAGGAAACAAGCTTCCGGGGACCGGTTTCTGCCATTTCAGGCGTTGTCGGCCCGGCTTGCTTGAATCCTGATGGTGCAATGAGCAAGGGACTCACATCTGAGTATACCCTTCCACGCTTATGGTGGACAAAATGATTCGGAAAAGGGGGTGGTGATGAACAGAGTGCCTGAATTAAGCAGACCACTCTTACCCAGTCCAAAGATCAGGGCTTGATCCATCACCGTTTTTTAGCTCACTGCACCATCCCAGCTCAGAACTTGGCTATATGCAAATTAGTCTGTTCCTGTCCCAGTGCATGATGGGAACAGGGCAAACCAAACTACCAAGCCAATTCTTATACTGGGAAGGAAACAAGCTTCCGGGGACCGGTTTCTGCCATTTCAGGCGTCGTCGGCCCGGCTTGCTTGAATCCTGATGGTGCAATGAGCAAGGGACTCACATCTGAGTATACCCTTCCACGCTTATGGTGGACAAAATGATTCTGAAAAGGGGGTGGTGATGAACAGAGTGCCTGAATTAAGCAGACCACTCTTACCCAGTCCAAAGATCAGGGCTTGATCCATCACCGTTTTTTAGCTCACTGCACCATCCCAGCTCAGAACTTGGCTATATGCAAATTAGTCTGTTCCTGTCCCAGTGCATGATGGGAACAGGGCAAACCAAAATATTTTTGTCCACCCTAAGCGTGGAAGGGTATACTCAGACATGAGTCCCATGCTCATTGCACCATCAGGATTCAAGCAAGCCGGGCCGAAGATGGCTGTAATGCCAGAAACCGGTCCCCGGAAGCTTGTTTCCTTCCCAGTGTAAGAATTGGCTTTTGTAGTTTGGTTTGCCCTGTTCCCATCATGCACTGGGACAGGAACAGACTAATTTGCATACAGCCAGGTTCTGAAACTGGGATGGTGCAGTGAGCTAAAAAACGGTGTTGGATCTAGCCCTGATCTCTTGACTGGGTGAGAGTATTCTGCTTAATTCAGAGACTCTGTCCCTCACCACCCCTTGTTGTAAATATTTTTGTCCACCCTAAGCGTGGAAGGGTATACTCAGACATGAGTCCCTTGCTCATTGCACCATCAGGATTCAAGCAAGCCGGGCCGAAACCGGCTGTAATGCCAGAAACCGGTCCCCGGAAGCTTGTTTCCTTCCCAGTGTAAGAATTGGCTTTTGTAGTTTGGTTTGCCCTGTTCCCATCATGCACTGGGACAGGAACAGACTAATTTGCATACAGCCAGGTTCTGAAACTGGGATGGTGCAGTGAGCTAAAAAACGGTGTTGGATCTAGCCCTGATCTCTTGACTGGGTGAGAGTATTCTGCTTAATTCAGAGACTCTGTCCCTCACCACCCCTTGTTGTAAATATTTTTGTCCACCCTAAGCGTGGAAGGGTATACTCAGACATGAGTCCCTTGCTCATTGCACCATCAGGATTCAAGCAAGCCGGGCCGAAGACGGCTGTAATGCCAGAAACCGGTCCCCGGAAGCTTGTTTCCTTCCCAGTGTAAGAATTGGCTTTTGTAGTTTGGTTTGCCCTGTTCCCATCATGCACTGGGACAGGAACAGACTAATTTGCATACAGCCAGGTTCTGAATCTGGGATGGTGCAGTGAGCTAAAAAACGGTGTTGGATCTAGCCCTGATCTCTTGACTGGGTGAGAGTATTCTGCTTAATTCAGAGACTCTGTCCCTCACCACCCCTTGTTGTAAATATTTTTGTCCACCCTAAGCGTGGAAGGGTATACTCAGACATGAGTCCCTTGCTCATTGCACCATCAGGATTCAAGCAAGCCGGGCCGAAGACGGCTGTAATGCCAGAAACCGGTCCCCGGAAGCTTGTTTCCTTCCCAGTGTAAGAATTGGCTTTTGTAGTTTGGTTTGCCCTGTTCCCATCATGCACTGGGACAGGAACAGACTAATTTGCATACAGCCAGGTTCTGAAACTGGGATGGTGCAGTGAGCTAAAAAACGGTGTTGGATCTAGCCCTGATCTCTTGACTGGGTGAGAGTATTCTGCTTAATTCAGAGACTCTGTCCCTCACCACCCCTTGTTGTAAATATTTTTGTCCACCCTAAGCGTGGAAGGGTATACTCAGACATGAGTCCCTTGCTCATTGCACCATCAGGATTCAAGCAAGCCGGGCCGAAGACGGCTGTAATGCCAGAAACCGGTCCCCGGAAGCTTGTTTCCTTCCCAGTGTAAGAATTGGCTTTTGTAGTTTGGTTTGCCCTGTTCCCATCATGCACTGGGACAGGAACAGACTAATTTGCATACAGCCAGGTTCTGAAACTGGGATGGTGCAGTGAGCTAAAAAACGGTGTTGGATCTAGCCCTGATCTCTTGACTGGGTGAGAGTATTCTGCTTAATTCAGAGACTCTGTCCCTCACCACCCCTTGTTGTAAATATTTTTGTCCACCCTAAGCGTGGAAGGGTATACTCAGACATGAGTCCCTTGCTCATTGCACCATCAGGATTCAAGCAAGCCGGGCCGAAGATGGCTGTAATGCCAGAAACCGGTCCCCGGAAGCTTGTTTCCTTCCCAGTGTAAGAATTGGCTTTTGTAGTTTGGTTTGCCCTGTTCCCATCATGCACTGGGACAGGAAAAGACTAATTTGCATACAGCCAGGTTCTGAAACTGGGATGGTGCAGTGAGCTAAAAAACTGTGTTGGATCTAGCCCTGATCTCTTGACTGGGTGAGAGTATTCTGCTTAATTCAGAGACTCTGTCCCTCACCACCCCTTGTTGTAAATATTTTTGTCCACCCTAAGCGTGGAAGGGTATACTCAGACATGAGTCCCTTGCTCATTGCACCATCAGGATTCAAGCAAGCCGGGCCGAAGATGGCTGTAATGCCAGAAACCGGTCCCCGGAAGCTTGTTTCCTTCCCAGTGTAAGAATTGGCTTTTGTAGTTTGGTTTGCCCTGTTCCCATCATGCACTGGGACAGGAACAGACTAATTTGCATACAGCCAGGTTCTGAAACTGGGATGGTGCAGTGAGCTAAAAAACGGTGTTGGATCTAGCCCTGATCTCTTGACTGGGTGAGAGTATTCTGCTTAATTCAGAGACTCTGTCCCTCACCACCCCTTGTTGTAAATATTTTTGTCCACCCTAAGCGTGGAAGGGTATACTCAGACATGAGTCCCTTGCTCATTGCACCATCAGGATTCAAGCAAGCCGGGCCGAAGACGGCTGTAATGCCAGAAACCGGTCCCCGGAAGCTTGTTTCCTTCCCAGTGTAAGAATTGGCTTTTGTAGTTTGGTTTGCCCTGTTCCCATCATGCACTGGGACAGGAACAGACTAATTTGCATACAGCCAGGTTCTGAAACTGGGATGGTGCAGTGAGCTAAAAAACGGTGTTGGATCTAGCCCTGATCTCTTGACTGGGTGAGAGTATTCTGCTTAATTCAGAGACTCTGTCCCTCACCACCCCTTGTTGTAAATATTTTTGTCCACCCGAAGCGTGGAAGGGTATACTCAGACATGAGTCCCTTGCTCATTGCACCATCAGGATTCAAGCAAGCCGGGCCGAAGACGGCTGTAATGCCAGAAACCGGTCCCCGGAAGCTTGTTTCCTTCCCAGTGTAAGAATTGGCTTTTGTAGTTTGGTTTGCCCTGTTCCCATCATGCACTGGGACAGGAACAGACTAATTTGCATACAGCCAGGTTCTGAAACTGGGATGGTGCAGTGAGCTAAAAAACGGTGTTGGATCTAGCCCTGATCTCTTGACTGGGTGAGAGTATTCTGCTTAATTCAGAGACTCTGTCCCTCACCACCCCTTGTTGTAAATATTTTTGTCCACCCTAAGCGTGGAAGGGTTTACTCAGACATGAGTGCCTTGCTCATTGCACCATCAGGATTCAAGCAAGCCGGGCCGAAGATGGCTGTAATGCCAGAAACCGGTCCCCGGAAGCTTGTTTCCTTCCCAGTGTAAGAATTGGCTTTTGTAGTTTGGTTTGCCCTGTTCCCATCATGCACTGGGACAGGAACAGACTAATTTGCATACAGCCAGGTTCTGAAACTGGGATGGTGCAGTGAGCTAAAAAACGGTGTTGGATCTAGCCCTGATCTCTTGACTGGGTGAGAGTATTCTGCTTACTTCAGAGACTCTGTCCCTCACCACCCCATGTTGCAAATATTTTTGTCCACCCTAAGCGTGGAAGGGTATACTCAGACATGAGTCCCTTGCTCATTGCACCATCAGGATTCAAGCAAGCCGGGCCGAAGACGGCTGTAATGCCAGAAACCGGTCCCCGGAAGCTTGTTTCCTTCCCAGTGTAAGAATTGGCTTTTGTAGTTTGGTTTGCCCTGTTCCCATCATGCACTGGGACAGGAACAGACTAATTTGCATACAGCCAGGTTCTGAAACTGGGATGGTGCAGTGAGCTAAAAAACGGTGTTGGATCTAGCCCTGATCTCTTGACTGGGTGAGAGTATTCTGCTTAATTCAGAGACTCTGTCCCTCACCACCCCTTGTTGTAAATATTTTTGTCCACCCTAAGCGTGGAAGGGTATACTCAGACATGAGTCCCTTGCTCATTGCACCATCAGGATTCAAACAAGCCGGGCCGAAGACGGCTGTAATGCCAGAAACCGGTCCCCGGAAGCTTGTTTCCTTCCCAGTGTAAGAATTGGCTTTTGTAGTTTGGTTTGCCCTGTTCCCATCATGCACTGGGACAGGAACAGACTAATTTGCATACAGCCAGGTTCTGAAACTGGGATGGTGCAGTGAGCTAAAAAACGGTGTTGGATCTAGCCCTGATCTCTTGACTGGGTGAGAGTATTCTGCTTAATTCAGAGACTCTGTCCCTCACCACCCCTTGTTGTAAATATTTTTGTCCACCCTAAGCGTGGAAGGGTTTACTCAGACATGAGTCCCTTGCTCATTGCACCATCAGGATTCAAGCAAGCCGGGCCGAAGATGGCTGTAATGCCAGAAACCGGTCCCAGGAAGCTTGTTTCCTTCCCAGTGTAAGAATTGGCTTTTGTAGTTTGGTTTGCCCTGTTCCCATCATGCACTGGGACAGGAACAGACTAATTTGCATACAGCCAGGTTCTGAAACTGGGATGGTGCAGTGAGCTAAAAAACGGTGTTGGATCTAGCCCTGATCTCTTGACTGGGTGAGAGTATTCTGCTTACTTCAGAGACTCTGTCCCTCACCACCCCATGTTGCAAATATTTTTGTCCACCCTAAGCGTGGAAGGGTATACTCAGACATGAGTCCCTTGCTCATTGCACCATCAGGATTCAAGCAAGCCGGGCCGAAGACGGCTGTAATGCCAGAAACCGGTCCCCGGAAGCTTGTTTCCTTCCCAGTGTAAGAATTGGCTTTTGTAGTTTGGTTTGCCCTGTTCCCATCATGCACTGGGACAGGAACAGACTAATTTGCATACAGCCAGGTTCTGAAACTGGGATGGTGCAGTGAGCTAAAAAACGGTGTTGGATCTAGCCCTGATCTCTTGACTGGGTGAGAGTATTCTGCTTAATTCAGAGACTCTGTCCCTCACCACCCCTTGTTGTAAATATTTTTGTCCACCCTAAGCGTGGAAGGGTATCCTCAGACATGAGTCCCTTGCTCATTGCACCATCAGGATTCAAGCAAGCCGGGCCGAAGACGGCTGAAATGCCAGAAACCGGTCCCCGGAAGCGTGTTTCCTTCCCAGTGTAAGAATTGGCTTTTGTAGTTTGGTTTGCCCTGTTCCCATCATGCACTGGGACAGGAACAGACTAATTTGCATACAGCCAGGTTCTGAAACTGGGATGGTGCAGTGAGCTAAAAAACGGTGTTGGATCTAGCCCTGATCTCTTGACTGGGTGAGAGTATTCTGCTTAATTCAGAGACTCTGTCCCTCACCACCCCTTGTTGTAAATATTTTTGTCCACCCTAAGCGTGGAAGGGTATACTCAGACATGAGTCCCTTGCTCATTGCACAATCAGGATTCAAGCAAGCCGGGCCGAAGACGGCTGTAATGCCAGAAACCGGTCCCCGGAAGCTTGTTTCCTTCCCAGTGTAAGAATTGGCTTTTGTAGTTTGGTTTGCCCTGTTCCCATCATGCACTGGGACAGGAACAGACTAATTTGCATACAGCCAGGTTCTGAAACTGGGATGGTGCAGTGAGCTAAAAAACGGTGTTGGATCTAGCCCTGATCTCTTGACTGGGTGAGAGTATTCTGCTTAATTCAGAGACTCTGTCCCTCATCACCCCTTGTTGTAAATATTTTTGTCCACCCTAAGCGTGGAAGGGTATACTCAGACATGAGTCCCTTGCTCATTGCACCATCAGGATTCAAGCAAGCCGGGCCGAAGACGGCTGTAATGCCAGAAACCGGTCCCCGGAAGCTTGTTTCCTTCCCAGTGTAAGAATTGGCTTTTGTAGTTTGGTTTGCCCTGTTCCCATCATGCACTGGGACAGGAACAGACTAATTTGCATAGAGCCAGGTTCTGAAACTGGGATGGTGCAGTGAGCTAAAAAACGGTGTTGGATCTAGCCATGATCTCTTGACTGGGTGAGAGTATTCTGCTTAATTCAGAGACTCTGTCCCTCACCACCCCTTGTTGTAAATATTTTTGTCTACCCTAAGCGTGGAAGGGTATACTCAGACATGAGTCCCTTGCTCATTGCACCATCAGGATTCAAGCAAGCCGGGCCGAAGATGGCTGTAATGCCAGAAACCGGTCCCCGGAAGCTTGTTTCCTTCCCAGTGTAAGAATTGGCTTTTGTAGTTTGGTTTGCCCTGTTCCCATCATGCACTGGGACAGGAACAGACTAATTTGCATACAGCCAGGTTCTGAAACTGGGATGGTGCAGTGAGCTAAAAAACGGTGTTGGATCTAGCCCTGATCTCTTGACTGGGTGAGAGTATTCTGCTTAATTCAGAGACTCTGTCCCTCACCACCCCTTGTTGTAAAAACAAAAAGGGGGTAGGGCACCGCACTTTAGGGCCCAATAAAGAAAAACTTTATTTGGCCCTAAAGTGCGGAATGTTCTCCCCCTACAACTAGGGGCTGAAGCTAATCATCTAAGGTTTCAATAAGATCTGAAAACATTGTTGTTTAAGTAAACAGGTTGTGTGTTTCAGTCTTATAGCCCCAGGAAACCTTGATAGAGTAACAGTCCCCCTTTATAACGTATCTCTTCACCATCATCATCTATATCCGTGGTACTTATAGTACAGCCTGTGGGCCGCCAGCAACCCGGCAGACCTTCCTTGTCGGCCAGCAGACCTTGCAGGCAATGTAATGGTGTTTTTAAGAAGAGTGTCATCAAACACTAATGAGGGCCGCTAAAGCATGCTCCAGTGGCTCTTTTCTGTTTTTACAGTACCTCTGTGACTTCACTCATGAAACTAGTGGGAAGAAGGGCCCTTTAAAAGTGGGCAGTTGCGCTTTCACAGATGACTTTTAGGGGGCCTTTTGGAAATCTTCCTGCTTCCTTTGTTGCCGATGATGTCCCCATGCCCAGCCCTGATGCTCTCTGCAGCCTGCTCTCTCTGACATCTTTAGAGACTGCGGCAGGGAGCTTCCCTGGATCGGGCAAACCTGCTTCCCTCCTCACTGCCTGCAGAACTGCTTGGTGCTCTTGTCACGCTGTCTGCAACCTGCTCTCCCCTGCACTCTCCAACGCCATTAGGACTTCCACAGGGGCCTCCCTGGATCGGGCCAGTCTGCTTCCCTCCTCGCTGTCCACAGAACCGCTTGGTGGTCCATTCAAGGTAGGTTCGCAGGGTGCATTCTGCTTCTTTTCCCTTCTTTTTTTCACTGCTTTCTCCTTCCTTCCTTCCCATTTTCTGAGTGCTTTCTTTGCTTTTCCTTCCCTTTTCACTGCTTTTGCCTTCCTTCTTTCCTGTTTTCTGATTTTTTTTCTCTTTGCTTTTCCCTCCCTTTTCACTGCTTTCTCCTGCCTTTCTTCCCATTTTCTCAGTGCTTTCTTTGCTTTACCCTCCCCTTTCTCGGCTTGCTCCTTCCATCCTTCCAGTTTTCTGTGCTTTCTCTTTGCTTTTCCTTCCCTTTTCACTGCTTTCTCCTTCCTTCTTTTCTGTTATCTGACTGCTTTCTCTTTGTTTTGCCCTCCCTTTTCACTGCTTTCTCCTTCCTTTCCATTTTCTGAGTGCTTTCTCTTTGCTTTCCCTCCCTCTTCACTGCTTTATCAATCCTCCCCATTTTCTGAGTGCTTTCTTTGCTTTTCCCTCCCTTTTCACTGCTTACTACTTCCTTCCTTCTCATTTTCTGAGTTCTTTCTTTGCTTTTCCCTCCCTTTTTACTGTTTTCTCCTTCCTTCCTTTCCGTTTTCTTAGTGTCACTATCTTAGTGAAAGGGCCACATTTGTCATTGCAGTTTAGTCAAGTTGCTGTACAATTTTCTCATTGTTACATTTTCGATAGCCCATTAAACCTACAATTCACAGCAAAACGGTTTTGCGACTCAATCCAGGTTTGAGCTTATGCATGCCATTTATTTCAAATCATATTTCAGTGACACATTTTCTGCATAAACCACTGGCTTTAGGAAAGCCTCCTGTTTTTTGTTTCCATTGCGCCCAGGTAGATGTGAACATTACTGGTACACAGGCTTCTATAAGTTATGTCACAAGTTCCCATTTGTATATTATATTGCTGCATTCTTGTATAGTTGCATAGCATACTTAGGAGATTGTATTTCCCTTTTCTGCACACACCAGTAATTTTTCATTGAGCGGTGTCATGACAGTGTCTGGTCTGTATCTATAGTTGTCTACAGTGTTGTGATTTGTCTGTAAAATGTATATTAGATTGGTGGGTAAACCATCTTGCGATCTTCATTTTTTTTACCACGCCTGGGATAATTGTCCAGAATAATTCACATATGATCTCTATAACAACTTTCCACACAACGGTTGCACAAACAGCAAGTTTCCCTTTGGAAATAATTTTTCTTTTCTTTTTTTTGCTCCTCCTCTCCTTAATGACTATTTCCCATATTTATGGTTTCAGATCTCGTTCAGCCTCAATGTGCTGTCATGTGAAAGCTAAAAATGTCCCACCTCTCAAATCCAAAACTATGTGCCCATCCCAACTCTTAAATGCTTATATAATATGTAACCCCTGCTATATATAGCGTTACTTATTTTTGTAATGTAAAAATAAGTAAAACAATGGTTTATAGTAGTTCTCCAGAGATCTTCACAAAATAATTAAATGTAGTTCTACATCACCCCACCAACGTTAGGAATATTATTTTTGAGCCCCCTTTATCAGTATCGTGTCTAATGCCTAGCTAGAGAAATAATTATTATTCTTTCTTTGAGCTGGTGAAAACTTACTGATATAATGCAAATTACACAACCCATGAAGCACCAGCTTTTCTCTTGTCTATGGCTTTGTATGTTGTGTGCTGCCGCTATTCATTGCAGCCTTTCAATGTCGGTGTTGCTACCAACTTCTAGGACTATTTCCATGTTCATTACATGCCCCACTTTTTGGGTTTGAAATCTGGATGGATACCCAATGCCAATATGTGTTGTATCAATTAAATGTTTAATTGGAATGTGAATGCCTCACTTTTTACACATTACTTTTGTGATGCTCACAGAGGTCTGTAGCGAAACACGGTGTCGGGCCATCGGTCATGAGAAGGTGTCGGTCCCTCGGTCGTGAGGCAGTGTCGGTCCATCGCCCGTAAGGCCATCTCAGTCTATCGGTTGTGAGGCGGTGTCGGTCTATTGCTCATGAGGCAGTATCGGTCCATTGGTTTTCAGGCGGAAAATCTGGTTCCTGGTTCTTGTTACTTATTGCACAGTATAAAACAAGATGGAGAGCTCTGCAATGGCTAGTTACCAAGCCTTGCAAATGTCCCAGATTGATACAGAGTGAACACAGGGCATTCCAGGCAGCTTGGGAAGAAGAGTACTTGTTTGTTGAATGCCCAAAAGAGAAAGCCACCTGTTTGCTTTGCAAAGAGAAAGTAAACGTTCTTAAGAGGTATGACCTGGCATGGCTCTACAAAACTCGACACTCCGGATATATTGAGAACTTCCCACTGAACTCAAAACTGCGTGCTGCAAAAATGGCATCATTAAAAAAATTGCTTCTTTCCCAGCAGAAGATCTTCCTTTGCCAGACGAAGGAATCTGAGGCTGTTACAGAAGCAAAATTCAAAACATGCTAATTGCTTGCCAAACATAAGAAACCATTTACAGAGGAAGAGCTGGTGCAAAAATTTTCCCTTTCAGCAGCTGAAGTTTTATTTGAAGACAACATTAGTAAAACCAGCATTTTAAAGGAAATCGGGGCATTACAGCTATCAGATTCCTCGTGTGGTCGCAGAATAGAGTCGATAGGTGAAAACATCCAGGAGCAGGTGATCAAAGCAGTCAGAAAGTCACCGTTCTTTGGCATTGCCATGGATGAATCCACATATATAGGTGTTATAGGCCCCAGTTATTAGTTCGGGTGAGGTATTTGAACCAATCGGTTCATACCAAAGAAGAGCTTGTGTCTCTTCTACCATTGCAGGGGCACATAAGAGGGTTAGATAGACTGGGCAGCATGTGCAAGTACTTTGAAACTTGAAAACAATGTGGACGGACCCACTGGTGAATCCTTCCACGTTGTTTTCGGGTATTAACCAGGGGATAGGGACATACCCCATTCATAGTCCCTGCTCTCTTGTTTATTTTTCGCAGCTACTTTGAAACACATCATATACCCTTGAACACTCTTATCAGCATCACAATAGAATCAACTCCTGCCATGCTTGACCATGACAAAGGCTTTGTATCTCTGCTTAAAAAGAAGCTCACCGGAAGGTCTGTGGTAGACATCCACTTCATTATTCATCAAGAAGTTGTGTGCCCAACTGAAGGCCAGAGAGAACTGAATAACGTCCTAAATGCTGCAGTGAAAATTGTTATTTTTACTCTTACCAAAGTCTTTAAACATAGACTTTTTAAAGCAATGCTGCAGGATTCCGAAGCTGAAAATACAGACCTCTTGATGCACACTGACATATGATGGCTAAGCAAAGGGAAAGTTCTGGAGTGGTTCTTCGCATTGCTTCCATGAATTTGAACTCTGTATACAGGTGAGGTCAATCATTGCCAGAAATAAAGGATGTAAAATAGCTTATTATGCTCTATGTTCTTTCAGATTTATTCACACACTTCAAAGCTCTCAATTTCATGCTGCAAGGCACACAACAGCTTGTGTGCTCCATGATGAATAGTATTTACTGATTTGAAAGTAAGCTTGTGCTATTCAAAGATCAACAGGATGATGTTTATTTCAACCACTCCCCAAAACTGTTGGCTGTGATGCAGAGGATTCCAGATGCACAGGAAATGCTGTCAAATCGACCTTGGTGCATGTCTTGAGGAAATGACTGGGGGATCGAAAGGTGATTTTCTCAATTCAGACCCCTCACCCCGCTGTTCAGGCTGGTTGAAAACCCCTGGATGCTGAGTGCACAAAATCTTGACATTGTTGGACCTATTGGCATGAAAAGGGTGCAAACAGTAATAGAGCTGATTGCCATGCAATACAATTCAGAGCTCGAAGCATCTTTTCTGGGGCAGGCACCAGAAGAATTCTGGAAAATTGTACCTTCATTTCCTCTTCTTTTTACAGTTGCCCAGATAGTAATTTGCATGTTTGGGGCAACATATGTTGGTGAATGTTTGTTTTCTACAATGGGACTGTCGAAGAGTAAACTCAGAAATAAGTTTACAGACTTACATCTGGATCAGCTCTTAAGGCCTGAAGTTTCAGACATAGTACCAGATTACAGGACACTAATAGGAAACATGAAATATAAAATAAGTTCCTAGGATATCTGTCTTTAATTTATCTTTTTTTTCAGACTCATTTAAACCTGCTCTGCCTTGGCCTGTGCTGAATATCCAGTTAACAAGAATTGCCATGCAATTGTCTCTTAAGATTGCTATTGTCTGATAATAAAAATGTATTATCAAAATGTCCTCCTTGTATCTTTGTAGTTACATCTGCTTTCAAAATACAGCATTGCATAGCAATGTTTTGAAAAGGTGGTGATTTTTTATTTTTTTACACTAGCCCCGTCCCCACTGACTCTGCCCGCACCAATGAAGCCCTCGGCCACAAACCAGACTATAATTTTAGACTTGAGATAAAATTTGTGAGTACCCATGAACTATATAGTCAGCGATAGTTATATTTTTTTAATTTAGTTACCCTAGTAAGCATTCCTGCACATGTTACAGTAGAAACCAAGGAAATCACATGCACCTGTAGGAAAGTTCCCCTTTTTGCATGGTTACCCCCCACTTTTTGCCGGACACATGAGGCACTTTGGCTCGGTGTGCCGAGGGTCCCTGCCAATCAGGTTCCCAGAGCCTGTGTTCTTTCCCAAAGCTGTACCTTTGCACTTTTGGACCCACAATTGGCACGTCCCTGGCCACAAGTAAGCCCCTTGTAAAAGGTACCATGGGTATCAAGGGCACTATGACCAGGCAAGGCCTCTAAGTGCTGGAGCCAGCACCTATTGTGCCACCCCTAGGGTCCCTGTACCTTAACACCCACACACCGTGTTTTGGTGCAGAGAAAAGTGAAGAGTCGACATGGCACACATCCCTGTGTGCCATGCCTGCAATGCACTGCCTGTGGCCTAGTTAAGCCACTCATTTAACAAGGTGCACTAGATCACAGGTGAGGGTACAGTTGCATGAGCTTTGTACCCCTACAGTGTCTAAGCCCATTCTTAGACTTCTTGAGTGCAGTAAAGCCATAAAGAGTATATGGGCTGGGAGTTGGTCATTACGAACTCCATGATAGCTTTACTGAAAACTGGGAAGTTTAGTAGAAAACATCTCAGGGCATTAATCCCACACTGATGCCGGTGTGGGATTTAATCTAAAATGGACACAGAGGGCATATAATAGCTGCCCCCTGAAAAAACGACCAGCCCTGGTGTGGTTGCTGAATGGCTGCCTTCCATTTGCCACCACAGACAGGTTTCTGGACCCCTGGGTAGAGAGCCTCCACTCTCTGGGTCAACAAACAAACGCATCCTGGGCAGAGGTGTCATGCCTCCTCCCTCAGTATGGGCTTGGTCCATGAAAGTGGAAGCTTCAAAGACCTGCCACCTTTGTCAGCTGTTCCTGCATTTTGCCGCCCCAGCAACTGACTCCTACCGGTTCTGAGCCCCACTTTGGTCAGGAGAATTGGCTGGAAAACCGAGGTAGAGGTGTTCCCACTTTTGCCAACACCACCACTCAGATGGAGATGGTGAGGTGAAGACCACATCTCGGTCCTTTCCATCTTAGAGATGAGGTGACCCAACCAATTAGGAAGAGGCTCATGCCCCCTTCCCATTGGAGAGAGGCATAATGGTGCCGCAAATGCTAACTTTACATAGAGCAATACACTAGCAGAATGGATGCATAACATTTACATTTCAACATTTGTGTGGCTTTAGGGGCTAATTATGAGTTTAGCGGTGTTCCTGTAGAACTGCCACGATTGTGAACCCAGGAAGACTACCAAGTCTGTGGTGCAACCACACTTCGGATTCCAAGTTGAATCCACGGTGGGTGAGCAGCTGCGGTGTCACAGCGGCTGTCTGTTAGGCTCACAGGAGAGCCTAACAAGATGACTGCTATGGAGGCAGCGCATACTGCACATTCCTGCACATTCACCATATTGTGCATGCCACACAGTACAGAAACAAAGGTGCAGATATAAGGGGGCACAATATGGGCAAATCCACCCACTGGGGCCCGGTTAGGGCCCCCGTAATTGCATGTCTGCCACCCTTTTCATTGCGGGCTCACCGCCATGAAATCGGCGGTGGAAATGCAACTTGGAATATGCTTAGAGGTGCCGGCATCAGTACTGATAGCATATTCCTGCTCCTTTCCACACCGCTACGGGATCCTGGCATTAAAGGAATGATTTACGCAAAACATAAGGCAGTAGGGAGAAAGTGGTCACAATCTGCAACCACCCGTGTGTGCCATGGGTCTTTGCAGACCTCCACAGGCAGGGTATTGGAGTCCGTGATATCAGTGGCTGCCAGCACAGTGCCAACTCTTACTCGCACACTGAAAGTATGGAGCACGACTTCAGGTAAGAAGGTAAGGTTCATAGTGTATAGGAGGGGGAGGGTCACAAAAAAGTCAGGAATGGGATTTTCCAAATACTACGACTGGATTGAGATGGTTGATCACGATTGTGGGGGGATAGTGCCATGATGCCAAGTACTAGATTTTTTTAAATATTCATTTGACACATAGAAATGGGTTATTGAAGGTGATGGGCAAAGAGATCATGATGTCAGGCATGTTTTTTGCCCATTTGGCTAGTAAACGGTGTACACTGCTGAGGATGCTGGGCAAGGATGGCATCATTAGACTTCTGTCTCTCAATGTCTGTTTAACGGTGCTTGTAAACCCTTGGTGGGAAAACAACATTTTACCAACATTTTCCCATTGATATTATTATATATTACATCAATAATACATCAGACTTGTTTTGTTTGTCACAGAATGTGCTCATTGTGTGAGCTAACATTTTGCCAGTTTGTAATGACAAATTAGATAATATAAAAAAAATCAGAGTAGTTATAATCAGGTGAGGATAGAAGTGAATATATATTTAAATCACAATCCAGCATGTAGTGGCAGTATGCCATATTCATACTTCCAATATTTGTAATATATTGTAAAATCTTTATCAACTTCAGAAAATTATTTTTGAATTTATGAAGCTATGGTAACCCTTTCATATATCTTCCCTTCAGCTTCTCCTAGACCAAAGTTGAAGATACAACATGCTTTATATCAGCAACCATAGACATGAAAACATACATCTGCAAAGTAAAATGTTTACAATTTGTGAAAAAACAGTTCTTTCCTGAACTCTGCTTACCTACAACTAACATTGGATCACATTACAACAAATGCCTAATGTTGTATGAGAAAACCATGCAAAGTGAATAATTGCCTATTCTTCTGTTGTTTTCATTCCAAGCCATCTAGGGACCAAAATGCTGTAAAATCTACACAACTCTAAATCTAAGGGACAAATGGGACCTGTTAGACCTGACAGACTTTGGGTGGTCTTCTCCCCAACATGTTACCTTCCTCTTCTACTATTCTGACCCTGTTTTTGGTGATATTAGGACCCTGCTCACCTTATCACTGCTAACGAATGCTAAAGTGACTGTGCTCCCTAAACATGGTAATATTGGATCATAACCAATTGGCATATTTAATTTGCTTATAATTCCCAGCTAAGCTGTAATACTTGTACCCACGGCCCGTAAATTAAATGCTACTGTTGGGCCTGCAGCACTGCTTGTGCCACCCACGTAAATAGCCCACTAACCATATCTCAGCACTGCCATTGAAGAGCATGTGTGTGCCGTTTACACTTCCATTTCGACCTGGTAATATAAAACTTTTTCCCAGGCCCAAAGCTTCTCTTTTTATACATGTCATCCCTAAGGTTGGCCCTGGACATGCCAGAGGGCAGGGTGCAATGCATTTAAAAGGCCGGACATGTACTTTTAAGTAGTAGCTGGTACTAGAAAACTCTTAAATTAGTTTTTCACTACTGCAAGGCCTATATCTCCCATAGGATAACATTGGGATTACCTTTTTACATTTTCCAAGTGTAATTTCCAAATGGGAAGATGTAACTGATTCAAGTTTTGTGCCTCTGGAATCCAAATTTAAAATCCTAGTTTATGGTGAAGTTGGATATTAAATAAACATTTTGAAAATGTCACTTTTAGAAAGTTGCTGTTTTCTTTCTTTAGATATTTGGTGCCTGTAAACGTTCTCTGATCACAAGAGTGGGTGCAGTTGGCAGTTGGGCTTTGTGTATTCCTCCTAGCAGCCACATATAATGGGATCTTAGGTGTGTCTCAATGGGCTATCTCTGGCAGGATGGGAGGGAGGAGCTGGGCACAACCCCATTTACACCTGAATAGGCAGTGTCATGTCCACAAACAAAGGGCTGCATACCCCCCTGTAGTGGGTCTGGAGCCAGAGCAGGAAGGGAAGACCTCTGTGCACTTCAAATGCATGTCTTTGAAGACTCCCCCATTTCAAAGGCACCATTGGCTATAAGTGCTGGACCTCAGCCATCACCACTGTAGTACACTTCTGGACTTGTGAATACTCTACCAGGACGAAGGACTTCTGTTACGTGGTTGAAGGACTGCCACTGTGCTGTACTGCACTCTTCTGGACTCCTTATTTGCTGTGCTAATCTGCTGCTGCCTCTTACCTGGGTAAGAAGGACTGGACCTGCATCACTTTACCCCAGAACCTTAAGTGACTCCAAGGGCTAGTTGGCTGGCCTCCTGTCCCAAAACCTCAGGGGCATAACAGGCTTCCTAATCTTGCACCTAGACTGCCATCTGTGAGTCTACCCTGCCAAGTGGTGCCACCCCAGTCCTAGACCTTTGGAAGTGGGCCTAAGGCGCTTTCCAGTGGAAGCATTGCATCTTCTCTGCTGAGCAACGCATCCCTGAGCAGAAAGGACGCAGCTCTACAGCTGAGCAGCGTCTCCCCAAGCAGAAGCGGCACATCGCCGCTGCTGCATTTTTTGGATCCACTGCAAAAGACATGCATCACTGCTACCTCCCACATCTTGGGACCGACGCATTGCCTTCGGAACCGCCAAAACTCTGCATCAAAGCTTCACCGCTCATCGGAATTGACACATCACCTCTGCTGGGCCTCGCATCCTCAACACCGGACTTCACATCACAAACCCCGTCAACAGAATTCTCAACATCATTGCAACAGGACCACATACTGCAGCCAACACACAGCTTGGAACTGACGCATTGCCTCTGCTGCACGACGCATCTTGACGCAGATCCATGCAACGCTCTGCCTGTGTCCCTTAGCTGGCCTAAGCTTCATTGCGGCAGCCAAATCTTGTGAATTTGTGACAGTCCAGTGCGACCAGATATCTCCAATAGCGCTTTGTGATTTTTGGCGCTATTTTTCACTAAGAAAACTTAAATATCAATATCTCCGGTTCTACTAATTGGATTTTTGTTGTTTTGATCTTGTTTTATTTATTAAAGTCAGATCAATTTTTATAGCCTGTTGTGGGATCTTTTTGTGCAGTATTTCACTGTTTTACTGTTTGAAGTGTTGCAGAAATACTTTAAATACAGCCTCTAATGTAAGCCTACTGCTCTGTACCAAGCTACCTGACCTGAGGGGGAGCACAGGTTAATTTAGGGTTTACCTGCCTCTTACCCTGACTAGGATTGTGGTTGCTCAATCAATCAATCAATCAAGAAATTTATATAGCGCGCTACTCACCCGGAGGGTCTCAAGGCGCTTGGGGGAGGGGGGTCTGCTACTGCTCGAACAGCCAGGTCTTGAGTTTCTTCCTGAAGGAGAGGTGGTCTTGGGTCTGACAGAGGTAGATGGGGAGGGAGTTCCATGTCTTGGCTGCCAGGTAGGAGAAGGATCTTCCTCCCATGGTGGCTCTTCGGATGGGTGGAACTTCGGCGATGGCGTGGCTGGTCGAACGAAGTTGGCAGGTGTGAGTGTAGAAGGTCAGGCGGTTGTTGAGGTACCTGGGGCCCAGGTCATGGAGGGCCTTGTGTGCGTGGGTGAGGAGTCGGAACGTGATTCTCTTGTTGATGGGAAGCCAGTGCAGGTCTCTCAGGTGTACGGAGATGTGGCTGTGACGGGGGATGTCCAGGATGAGTCGTGCGGAGGCGTTCTGGATGCGTTGGAGTCTCTTCTGTAGTTTGGCTGTGGTTCCGGTGTAGAGGGTGTTTCCCTAGTCCAGTCGGCTGGTGACGAGTGCCTGTGTGACCGTCTTCCTGGTTTCGGTGGGGATCCATCGGAAGATCTTCCAGAGCATGCGTAGGATGTTGAAGCACGAGGATGAGACGGCGTTGACTTGTCTGGTCATCGAGAGGGAGGAGTCCAGGATGAAGCCCAGGTTGCGTGCGTGGTCTGTTGGTTTGGGTGCGCTGCCCAGGGCAGGGGGCCACCAGGAGTCGTCCCAGGCGGAGGAAGATGGTCCCAGGATGAGGACTTCCGTCTTGTCTGAGTTGAGTTTCAAACGGCTGTTCTTCATCCACTTGGCTACTTCTTTTATCCCTTCTTGAAGGTTGGTTCTGGCGGTGGCTGGGTCGTTGGTGAGGGAGAGGATCAGCTGAGTGTCGTCGGAGTAGGAGATGATGTTGAGGTTGTGTTGGCGTGCGATGGCCGCGAGGGGGCTCATGTAGATGTTGAAGAGGGTGGGGCTGAGTGATGATCCTTGTGGTACGCCGCAGATGACTTCGGTGGCCTCTGATCTGAACGGGGGCAGGCGGACTCTCTGGGTTCTTCCGGCGAGGAACAAGATGATCCACTCCAGTGCCTTCTCTTGGATTCCGATGTTGCTGAGGCGTTGTGCTAGGGTGCAGTGGCAGACAGTGTCGAACGCTGCGGAGAGGTCCAGGAGGATGAGGGCCGCTGTTTCCCCGTTGTCGAGCAGGGCTCAGATGTCGTCAGTGGCTGCGATGAGGGCGGTCTCGGTGCTGTGGTTGGCTCGGAAGCCGGACTGCGAGGGGTCGAGGGATCCGTTCGTCTCGAGGAAGGCGGCAAGCTGTCGGTTGACGGTCTTCTCGATGACTTTGGCCGGAAACGGGAGGAGCGAGATGGGGCGGTAGTTCTTGAGGTCGGTGGGGTCTGCTGATGGTTTCTTCAGGAGGGCGCTGAGTTCGGCATGCTTCCAGCTCTCCGGGAAGGTGGCGGTGTTGAAGGAGCAGTTGATGACGTCTCGGAGTTGGGGTGCGATGACGGAGGCGGCCTTGTTGAAGACGTGGTGGGGGCATGGGTCTGTTGGTGATCCGGCGTGGATGGTGCTCATTGTGTGGATGGTGTCTTCGGTGCTGACCGGGGTCCAGGCGTGGAGGGTGGTGGTGGGGGGCGTCGGTTCGGTGGTTGGGTGCGTGGGCTGTGTGCCGAAGCTGTTGTGTATGTCGGCGATCTTGCTGTGGAAGAACGAGGCGAGTGAGTCTCAGAGTTCTTGCGAGGGGGTGATGTCGTTGGTTCCGGCGCTGGGGTTCGAGAGCTCTTTGACGATGCTGAAGAGTTCTTTGCTGTTGTGTGCATTGTAGTCTAGTCGTTCCTTGAATGCTGTCTTCTTGGTGGCGTGGATCAGCTGGTGGTGTTTGCTGCTTGACCAGGGCTCACACCCGAGTCAACCAACAACCCAGTTTGTAACAGGACCTGACAACAATTGAGTTTCTTTGTTTAGGATTTCTTGTGAACATCAAGAAACCAGTCTGCCTTCCAACAAAACTTCCCGGGGTTCACTACAATACCCATTTTTTCATCTGCTCTACATGCCCTCCAAACAGAATGCATGGAAAATCTTTGAACATATCTTACTCTGGCAATAGGACGATTTCAAAAGGGAGTGAATCCTTGGATAACGTCCTGTCAATTAACCTAATGGCACAAAAGGCTAGAGGGAGAAGGCTTTACCTCTGTTACCTCGATTTTAGTGCAGCCTTTGCCAAAGGGGTACCAGAGGGGTTAACATAGGAGTACTATGGAACAAATAAAATAATTGGGGCATACGAAGTCACTTCTGAAACCCATCCACCATTATATACAGATACATGGGTCAGGGTGAAACTTAGGAATGACACCAGGGTCTCTAGAAAGATCCCCACTAAATACAGGATAAAATAGGGCTGCATACTGAGACAGTTTCTTTTTCACCTTTATTCTATTTATTTAATTCCAGAACTGAATAAAATAAGAATATTTTCCCCCAAGTTAGATTGTGGGCATGTTCATGCCCTCCAATTTGCAGGTGACACAGTTCTTCTGGATAGTACCCCCATTGGTCTTGGTGTTCACCGACTTGCCTTTACAGATTTATTGCCGATAACAGCTGAAATCTTAATGTCTCTAATACTAAAGTTATGTCTTTTTGAACATCTAAAAGGCAGAGTAACTGGTCAAACAGTTGTGAATGCATCGAAGAAGGCAAGGGCTATTAGTATTTGGGGGTTGGCAAGAAAGCTTCTGTGTCACAATGTTCAGTACAAGGCCATGTTAAACAGGGCCAGTTATTTGCTAAATCGATTCCGACAAATTAACTTAAAACTAAGTAACCCCTTTGGATTTCAATCTGGAACTGTTCAAATCAAAGTTTTTGTCGGCAATTTTATATGGATCCTCCACCCATGGTACAACATTGCATAATGAGTTAGAAATAATTTTGTCTACTGGCATTAAAACCATCTTTGGGCTCCCTAAATGTTCCCCGGGAATGTCAGCTAAGGTTGGAATTTGGCCTTGTTAATTGTACTAGGACAGCAGATCTATCATTTATTATGTACTGTTTTGGGATGCAAATGGCAGCACCAAGCACACTTAAGAATTCATTTTGCAGAGAGCTCTGCAGCCATCCGGAGATCCACAAAAATAATGGCACCCAGGACTTTATTCGAATCCTGGATCACCTGAGCCTGGAGGCCTGGGATAGAGCATTGGGATATAGCCTTTTTAAGAAATTAGCAAATGAATCTTCATTAAAAGTGTCATTTTTGGAGACTGTGACAGTGAGAAATCCTGCAAATGCTGCAGGGGATGTTGCTCTGATACTGACACTCTGACTTATATCTTATGTGGATGCCCATATCTCATTACTTTAAGGGCCACTCAATTAAGGTTGTGTTTCCTTAGACTGGGAGTTCATACAATTAGGAGGCGACTTATGCGTGGATTATAGGACATGACAGTTAATTTGCAAGTTAGTCATAATCATTGCTGGTCAAGATTTACAACCCATGCCAATGACTGCAGGAGAAGTCATTTATACGAACTTAGCAGTCTTCTAGCCACTGAACTGGCACTTTCTAGCCTAGGGTTTGTGGTATTTGGGCCGGTTGGTTTTTTCCTACTTTCGTTTTTATGTATCTTTTAAAGTATTTTTAATGATTTGTAAATTTGTGTATTGGAGCCCCGATAAAGCTCGTAGGGTATGAGTAAAACACATTGGCTACTTGGTTGTTCCGAAGAATAATAAAGATATTAATTTTAATAGTTTGGAGTTTTAATTTTGCACTAATTGAATTAACTGTTGAATGTTGAATTGATCGTGAGATGTTACCTCTTCATTTTTTGTGATAATGTTCTAGCAAAAGACGGCGCTATGAGTCTTTCCTTGTATACACAATGCTGCTGGATTTACAGATGCTTCTGTACAACTTTCATACTTAAATTTAAAATCATGCCCTATGTAGCCACTTTTGAGTGATGAACAATGCTGAAATGAACAATAACGTTATATTTTCCATTTTGAACTCACTATGCTGCAGTAGAACCGCAGCCATAAGCCATAGCTTTTTCCCAACTCAAATCCCTATGGCACACATGCACTATATAGACAGGAATTAATCAAATTGCTATGCATTACTTTTAACTTGTAATTTCTTCCTTAAAAAGCTCATAAACCTGTGTTATTTATAAGGTATTAAGCTGACAGCTAGAACCTTTTGCTTTACATTATTCTGTGGTTTTTTAACAGTATTGTGGATAACTTTCGTTAGTCAAACAATAAAGTTTATTATTATTATGAGAGTGCTTGGCATTGAAGAATCTTCCGCAAGTGGTGGATATACAAAGATGTGCTATACAAGCCTTTCCTCTCCACTTTACAAAACTCTAGAGAGGTGCAAAACAATTTATCTTTGCATGTCCTCATTTTTGTAGACTACAAAAACCGTACTTCAAGGAACAGTTGCTTTGCCAATTACCCAATGGAGTAGCCAGGATTTGCAGAGCAATCCTGAGGACAAAATCAGACATCATCTTAAATCAGCAAGTCAAGATGAAATGTCAGATCAGTAAGAAACTCCATCATAGAATGTCATTCCCATATCCATCACATGTAGTCGTGCAGGAAGCCCGACGTTGCACCCTTGTCAGAATGGACAACATATTAGTAGTTTGCCAATGCAACTAGCTTAAAGGTCTAAATAGAGTTAGTTTTTAAATAATCTATAGATCGTTTACCTGGAAAATGGCCTGAATGTCCAGGCTGAATAACTTCTAAGCTCCCTTACACTACTGGGAAAAACACTGCCACCAGACTGCATGGACCGGCATCTTCTTTAAAATCCCTGCTAAAGCAGGGTCCCAACCAAACCACTCCATAGAAGCTGTACTCTTGGCCCTAATAGATGACAGATTGTGATGCAGTTAGTGCTCTTATCCTTCAGTCAAAATCATTCAATACCATTTATAGTTCCATGTTCTTTAATAAGCAGTTATATCTTCGTGTTGTTGGGCCCATGCGAAGATTTTTTTTTTTCTGTTGGACTGCATGAACCACTTCGATTTACCTCAACTCAGACAAGAAGAGAAACTTACTACTACTTCAAGGGTTCTTGTTCATGTCGTTCTTGAATACAGTACATTTATATTAAACTAATCAGACATAAAATAGACTTTCTGGTGGTTGTCAATACAAACTATGTACTCTTTGTTTCTGGTGAGTCAAACTGAGCCAGTGCGGACTTCCCTCCAATATGTTAGGATAATGGGGATGTAGCCTCTGATTCAAGCCATGACCATGTTGCATAGATTCTATCTCATAACATAAGTATTTGCAAAGCACACTTTGACCCCAAAGGGGCATCTTGGCACTGAATAACAGATGCTTATTGTTACTCAACTCAATGGTACCAGTAGCGGTCGGCAGTAGGTGTTTCTGTAGGGTGGTGACGTGGGCAGGGGGAGGGGCAGGGTGGGGGGTAGTAATGTATGGATTATGGAGTTTTACAGGTAAGTAAACATTTAAATAAATAAAATGAATTTCATTGCACGCACTGCATCACCAAATGTGATGCAGTGCGCGCAACGAAATTTGTTTTATTTATTTAAATGTTTACTTACCTGTAAAACTTCGTAATCCATTCATTAGTACCCCCCACCATGCTCCTCCCCCTGCCCACATCACCACCCTACAGAAACATCTACTGCCGACCGCTACTGAATGGTACTCATTTTGTTGACCTCAGATGGATGAAAGGCTGAGGGGACCCACCAGGATTTGAACCTGTGACCTTGAGGTCGAACACAGGTCACAGCAGTGGATGCATTAGTCAACTGAGCCACCAGACCCTTCTTCCATTCCAACATATTCCCTTCGCCCTCTCATCAATGCCAGAGATGTGGTCTGTACAGCAGTCATATACTGGGTCTTCCTCTATATGATTTGGGCACCTTGCAGAACCTGTAAGATGGTTCTGCATGACTGTGATAAGAGAATCATAGTTAGGGCACATCTCTCTCGTGTTAGGCAGTTACATTTGCTTCCTATATACCAGAGCAAACAATTGAAAGTACTCTGTAGAACACACAAGGTCACCTTTGGCGGTAGGCCTACTTTTATCACTGATTGCTATGAGTGTTACATTCTCCTACATTGCTTTTGGTATTCTCGTGTGTATGCTTGTCATGAGGATGAGCCTTGCATTTACACTGTGTTAAGTTAGCATGAGCTTATTAGAAGTTTAACTGCAATTTTTCCTTTCTGCTGCCTTTGCACACGGCACACATTATTATAAATGTTTAGAGTCTAGCAGACTGTTTTGCTTCACACGAGAATAATATGTCTTCCTATAGTAGCAGCCTTGCTTGGTAAGCTTTGTCTGAACAATGAGTGCAGAGGCCTTCAAGGTTGTTTCAACACAGTGGTTGTTGTTCGGTCTGATCAGCGGACGTTCTAGACATAACATATATGCAGCTGTGGCCACCTCTGTTTTTGGCGCGTTTAATAATGCACTGCGCAGCATGCTCACATACACTTGGAGAACATTCGCATGCAGAAAGATGGTGCAGAAAATGATGTGATCCATTTCTGCTAGGACCAGAGGTATGGGGCCGCCCTTGCAAACCCAAGAGACCTTCTCTAGATATAAAACAACCTACTAGCAAGGGAGGGTGATTTCTAAGTGTAATCTAGCCTTTTTTCATTTAGCATTTTAACATGCTTTCTCCCTTTGTATTTTATGGAATAGTAACTATGCTGATTATCTTGTTGCTTATAATATGTCTGCTTGTATTAGCTAAGATACTGCGCCTGAGAACACGGCATTAGAAAGAAATATTTCAAACTTGCACGTGTCTTCATTTACTCCCCGTTTTGGACTGGTATGAGAGTATAATGATAGGGTGTTTATGTGTTCCCCATTGCCTGAGGTATTCTAAGTTCCATGTTCTGGGTTGTCTAATCATTGGGGGTATGGAAGAACCAATAAGACACTGATTGCTAGTCTGGTAGGGGATTTTGGCTACTAAGGTGAGTTTTGGTACACCCTAATTCACTGAGGTTCCAAGTCTCTATGCACAGTTTTGTGTATGAGCAGAATCCCTGCTACATGGCACCCATACGATGGTGGTCTTATTACATGACGCTTAAGTAGTACTTCTATCAGTCCTCAACCCCTTCACTATTGTTTCCGGATAATAGTAGTGTCAGACAAACCTACCTACAGTTACATGGGTTTGTTCAAGCTTGAATCTTTTCAAACGGTTTCCTTTGAATTACTACCCAGTTGTGCTACATTGTTGTGCCTTTTTCTTCTCTGTGTCACTATGGCTGACATTGTTATACCTCAAAATAGTCGCATTGCGGTTCGCAATGATTTGCAAGCATATAATGTTGTTTTGGAGGGCATGGCAGTGATTTTGGTCGTAAGTGATGAGGTTGCTTACCCGTTTGAGATATTCTACTCTTGGGTGACATTTCCTGCAGTATAAGCGGCTATGCAGGTTTTTCACACTTACACTCACACAGCCGTGCCCAGGGAATACGTCCCTTATAGGACACAGGAGATTCCCATTTCTTCGTGGCAGCACCGTGTTTGGTTTGATGGCCCCCTTCCCCACAGTTTAACGGCGATTAGATTGGGTCCTTTGTCCATTCCAGGTGCTTCTTGGCCGGTTTTGGCTGGATTCACCCCGCATCCTCGTGCAGGGCAAGTCCCCGTTGCTGAGTTACGGACCCTATATGACTCTTCTAATAGTGTTATTAGGGCCCTAGTTCAATATATTACCTGCAATTTCCAGGGCAGGCCCCTGGTGTTGCGCCCTTCCAGCTGGACCGAGCGGAATGAAGCTTAGTCCCGTGATGGTCAATGCAGTTTTGGGCAGGTGCCCCCAAGATAAGAATGATATGCCTTTTTGGCTTGCCGCGAAGTTTTACCAGCTGGAAGCAGTGTTTCCTAATTCGACTCCCGTTGAAAAACACAGATTCTTACAATTAGTTTACCCCAAGACTTGGTACCAGAAGCCGGTGACAGTGAGTCATGGGGGAGAATTTTTGCGGCAGTGTACATGAGGTGCTTCGGCACTCCGCCAATGGCTGTCCTTCTAACGGTCATTAAGCGTGTTCAGGACGAACACAGACCTGAGGCTGCGGTTTAATTGGGAATGTGACTCGTTGGAACATTTGATGTGGTAGCCGATCTCGTCCTTTCTAATGTAAAGGGAGATGCGGTGGACTTTCAAGTGGCTAATGCCTTACGCGATGTCTCCAATGCCGGCAAACCCTAACAGTTACCGAGAATTATTACGGCTGCATATAAAACCATTGGCCGCAATAGTTTAGTTGTCAAGCCCTCTACTGCTAAAGATAAAAAGCAAACCCAGGGTGCAAAGTCTGAAACTGACGTTCAACTCACAGCTACAAAGAAAAATTGGAACAGAAATAAAAAAACAGGGGAAACAACAACAGAAACAGGAGTCCCGTCCCCCTTCACCAGAGCCTGCGTCTACTGAGCGCGTTTATGATTTGCGCGACCGCACTACGATTAAGTCGCCTGATAGATTTCAGGTTCCTGATCAACGCTCTCCTTGTTCTTTACAGGACACATCGGCCTCATCGTCCGGTGGTGGAGGCGGCGGCAGAGGTCGGGGTGGCCAGCAGAGTCGGGACCAGCCCCGCCCGAAAGATGGAAAGGGCAAGCAGGACGATTCTTCACAGAAAATACCCCAGTTTCAGAAAAAGAAAGTTGCCGCTTTAACAGCGAGATATGCCACAGATAGTGAGAACGCAGCTTCGGAATCAGACATGGGCGCTGACGTTGTTGGACAGCGCAGCGGAGATTACCATAGTGCGAGAGGCCCTGCGTCCACTACTGAAGGTGACAGTGACTGACCGATATGTTGTTGTGGAGACAGCTGATACCAGAGTAGCTCCCCCTGATAGGCTTTATGAAATTGTCCTTTTAATTGAAGGTAACATACAACGTTCCATAAAAGGGGTATTTTGGGAAAATCTTACAACTACCTATGACATTTTGTTAGCGGAGGCTGACTGGCCCCCACCTTTTGTTCTCGCCGCTCTGAGAGGGGAGGAGGTCATCCTCGCGCACACAGTGTCCAAGGAGCATGCGCTGAATTTTGCAGAAGAGTGGGCTAAAGCACTTGCGCCGGCTCTGTACTGTACACACTGTGGTTGGGATACATTTTCCCCACACCACGAGATTCCCCTGCGGTCTATGCCACAGCCTCAACCTCAATATACCATCCGGCGTGAAGCTAAGGCTTCCGTTGCGGAGATCCTTGAACAATTAAAATATCAAGGAGTGATTGAAACTTGCGTGTCACCGATGAATAACCCACTCTTTACTGTGACCTAGCCTGACGGTTCGTACCGTCTGGTATTGGGTTATCGGCGTTTAAACTCGCATTGCCGTACTTGTGCAGTACAAAATACCCAAGGTCCTGTGCTGACTCTTTTGGGTACCCTTGTTGCTTTAAGTACAAAATACCCACGGCTCTGCTTTAGTGGATGGTCTTGTGCGAAAAAGGTTTAAAACCACACTTGACATATCCAACGTTTTTTTGCCCACAATTTGGATGGTCTAAGTTCCCAATGGACCAGTTTTACCTGTGGCGGCAAATTTAAACGCCTGGCCATGGGCTATAAGAATAGTCCAGGTGTGTTTGCTGCCCGCATCGTCTCTCTCTTGGAGAGAGTTGACTCGTATGTGTGTTCGTATGTGGATGACATCTATCTCACAGAAGGCAAAATTTGGGCGCATCGGTGTCGCGCTGACTGCATAATTTGTAACTTTGCGGACTTCGGTTATAAATTCAACTTTGCAAAGTCTCACATTGCAGAGTACACAGTGTTGTTCCTGGGCTACGAGCTCAACAATGAAGGTTGAGGATTGGCTCCTCACTTCTTGGAGAAATGCGCACAGCTGCGCGCTCCTACAACTCTGAAAAAATTACAGTCCTTGCTGGGATTTTTGAATTTTGGGCGTACTTACATTCCCGAATATGCCCAGCGTATCAAGCCTTTGTTTGATACAACCTACTTTCACCAAATCGTGCTGGCTGCCTGAACATTCAGTCGTTTTGCAATCTTTGCAGGCTCATCTTCTAGAATCTAAATTCTTACTAACTCATGATAACCACACCAACCTGGTGATAAGAATCATCCCTGGGGTGGTGGGTTTCACTTACCTTACTTTTAACGAAGGAGACGCAGTACCTATTGCTTACAAGTCACACTTGTACACTTCAGCTGAAATGCGGTTTTCCACTGTGGAACAAGTTTTGACAGCAGTGCAAATGGCGATTCTTAAGGAACGTGCACTGTCGCAGGAAAAACGCATGTTGGTTGTTACCCCGTATCCTGCACTAAAGGCAGTGACAAAGGCCAGTGTACCAAATTCTAAAGCTTTGCACACACGGTGGCTACAATGGGCGGCATCTTTGACGTCTCCGGATGTCACGTTTATTTTTGATGCCTCCTTACAGTCACAAGAGTTTTTGCAGTATGAGTTTGTTCATCCTGCGCCATTGACTATGCGACCTTTGGAGGATTTCCATTGTATCATTTACACTGATGGTTCAACGCAAGTTGCGCATGGGTCTAAGCACGCATACGTTTCCGTTTGCACCATTGTAGTAGGTACCATGGTGAATGATCAATTCAAGTTCAAAGTCATGCACACGCAGACTTTAGGGGACTGTACCGCACAATTGGCAGAACCCCGTGCTCTGATGCTTGCATTGGAGTATGCTGATCCTAGTGTGATGACTCTTATTGTGAGTGATTCTTACTACTGTGTCCAGTCTTACAATGAGAACCTGTTCTTTTGGATTCAGAATGATTTTCATGACTCCAAAGGTAGCACAATAAAACCTTAAATGACCTGGGTCCGAGTGGCTGAGCTTAAAGAGCAGTTGCCACTCGTGTATGTAATTCACTCTCGGTAATCAGCGCGTGGGAGTTCATGCTGTTGGCAATTCTTTGGCCGATGATGCCGCAAAATCAGCAGTATCGACATATTTGGTTGCAGCAGTTATGAGTTCCAAAAGTAAGATTGATGATGATATCTTGGCGGCTGTAGCCACGACTGAGAAGGGAAGTAAATATCCCAAGGGGTTCCCTTCGAAATATTCATTCCACTTAAGTCCTAAAAGTTTCTTATGTGAAAATACCGGATTCCCAACGCGGACTGCAGGTCCACACTGATTACGGCTGCCCATGAAGGTGTTGCGTCTGCGCATGCGGGCGTTTCGGCTACTGTTTCTCAGTTACAACAACGTTTCTGGTGGCGGGGACTGTACAAACAGATGCGTGATTATGTCCTTCAATGTGACATTTGCCAGCTGATTAAACCTTCAACTGCTGCGCGTCCGCCCCAGAAACAGTTGTACATTTCTAATAAACCACTTGGTTGTGTTTACTTAGATCACTGCGGTCCTTTTTCTTCTGATACTGCGTATAAGTACATCTTAGTTGCAGTTGATTCATGCACACGCTTTGTGTGGGTGTGGCCACACCGCAGCGCTGATTCAAGAACTGTCATAAGAGACTTGCGTGTATTTGTAGGGATTTTTGCCTGTGGCACCTTCCATTCGGATCAGGGTCCTGCTTTCGCCTCTAAGGCTTATAAGGATGCCATGACTTCGTTAGGGTTCCAAGTCAAGTTTTCGTCTCCATACAGACCTGAGGGTAATAGTGTTGTGGAACGTATGAACCAAGATTTAAAGCAGTCTATGACAGCAAGGGTTATAGACACTGGCAGGAACTGGCTGGCCCACCTCAATAGCATGCAGAGTGCCCATAATAATTTCCCTAGAAGGTCTCTGGATGGGTGGACCCCATCCGAAATGCTCTTTGGTATCAAGATGTTTGTCCCGGACCTTGCCGGTCTAGACCAGGCGGCAGTTGCTGCCTCCTTTGACGTAGATGAACATTGCAATGTTTTACAGGATCTACAAAAGACAAGAGACAGTCTTGCAAAGGAACACTTGCCCTCCACATCTGAGGCTGCGTTGTAGATTCTGGTAGTTGGCTGGCTACCCCAAGTTGGAGAACTGGTTCGAGAGAAGATCGAAAACAAGAAGGAGTTTGGTCCCTCATATCGAGCTCCGGTTCCAGTGCTTGGCGTGAAGAGCACAAGACCAGTCATTTTACCACCACTTCCAGGTCGTAAAGATAAAAGGTATATCTCCATTGACAATGTCAAACTGCACAGAGTGGCCGATTCTTCTTAGTATGACTCCGGCAGTCTCATGTCCATCGATTTTGAGAAATTTTGTTTTGGCCCCGGCTCCTAATCCCAGGCCTGATGTTGCGCTCGAGATGCCTGCAGTTTCAAGTCCTTTATTGAGTTCACTACCTGGTGCTCACCTTGATGAGACTAAATATACTTACCCCACTGACTTATCGATGCCTGATTTGCAAACTTGTTTGGCTACAGATTCCAGATTTTCATTTGACAGTGACTCTCACACATCGAAGACGCCTTCCAAGATTTCTGTTCTTGCAACACTGTTTAAAAAAAATTTTTTGATTCCTCCTTGGACCTACATTTGGTGGGTGCTTTTTTCGATTTACCTGTTCATGTCTATTGGATTTGTGGTGTATTTTTTCCGCCTTGTCAACGGACACTATGTTGAAGAAAGAACATGCATTCGACATATTAATGGAAAATTGGCTCCCCATTCCTCATCACACAGATTGAAGAGGGACCTGGCTTTTGTTAATATCACTGCTTAGCCTGTCTTAGATGGGATTATGTGGAATGCTAATAGATTTCAAATCCATTGGCCCATTGAGGTTATAAATGTCCCAAATGTCCTAAGATTTTCTATGGGCGATGTAATTAAACAAATATACGTTCTGATGATTGGGATGTTCAGACCGTAGAAGCTTTGTTTTCTGATTTGAAATATTATGCTGCCTTTGATGCTGAAGATTTGTATCTAGATTCCGCAAATTATGGTGATTTGGTTTGTTATCAACATTTTGGCAATCAATACCTGCATAAAGCAAATACCAGGAGGAATACTGTTAATTATACACAGTGGGAGCATTGTCCCGCTCCTGTACAAGGCATTTCCACTTCTTTTTTAAAGAGGTACTGTGGTAAATAAATAAATAATACCCTATTTTTGACTAGACTTATAGCATAACAGATAGCTCAATAAAATAAGAGTCAAGATTCGAGGTAGTAGGAGTTTCTGCAGGTTTATTACAGCATAAGGACAGGATCAGGACAACCTGCATGGGAATAGGACAATAAGGCCCGGCAGCTGCCGGGGCTGGGTCTGGGATGAGCGCGCTCGCATTCAATAACAAAACACAGGCATATATACATAGCGCAAACACATAGCATTACATTGCAGTAGGCGTAGCAGTGGGTGGAGCAGAAGGCGTGACGCGTAGCAGTCGCGAGAGATAACAGTAAAAAGAGGTGTAACTGGGAGTATACATAGACATGTGATGCAAACGTAACAGAATATGTCATGAATGGGCGGAAACTTTGGAGGGGGCTACCTAAGGAGCCGGGACCTCTAACCTAATGGTGCGCGAAAACTGGCAATGACGTGTTACTAGGAGAAGCTGGGGGCTATGAACTCTGTGCTAGGAGCAGAGACTAGAGTCTGAAGGGTCGGAGCGACATGTACCTAAACCCTATCTGGTATCTGATGTTTAGGGAACATGTTGATATAAACTAGAAGTCATGAGGGGAGAAGCTAACTTGATTCTAAGACTGGACCATGCATTATTCTACATGTAGTGCGTGATGAAGAATATTAAATGACCATTAAATACAGTATTTCTCTAACGTGGAGACGAGAAGGCTAGACAATGACGGAAACTATTGATGCAGTTCAGTAGCTTAGGAATGCAGAGGAGGAGGACTGAACTGATAACTGGAACTATAACATACTTTTGGCAGACTCAGAGGCAGAGCCAAGCTGCACCGGGCACTGCGAGGCAGGAAGTAAGTGAAGGGTCGAGGATACAGGTGGGGGCTGTATCGCTCCTCAGCGAGGCTTTCAGGAGACAGGAGCTGAATCTGTGGTCCGGGCCCTTTTGAGGCCTAGAAACGGGGATTTTATAATGGAATAACGTGCACACTAAGAAACGTGGCAACATTACTTTACATAGGCCTGATATTCGTAGTATTCACGAGGACTGGAAAATAGCATACTAGAGGTGGACACAACTGGAATTGCGTCATTAATCAGGCATGGGGAATAACATATGCATATTGGTCATGCACACATAACATATGATGGATGAAGCGTAGGGACACAGAACATGGCAAAATTTACTTTTCCACATTCCCTCCTTGTCACTACGTTTCCATCAGGAAACATCAATTTTCATGATACCATCTATCATTTCATACAGTACCATTTGCTCGTCTCGAATTGTCTTGGAACGGGATTTAGAACGGGGCTTGGGACTAGGAATACAAGAGGTAGCACACATGCTGCAAATCGCAGGGCCACATTGTATACAGAGGCAGCAGCTAAATATAATCGCTACTGCAATACCTAAAAAGGACAGGACTTTCCATCCCCATGCGGAAATTACATTCCAGAACCAACCGGACCATGTCCAGGTGCCTGGATCTTGATGTAACAGATGGGCAATTTTATGGAGTCTGGTTATAGCTGAATAAACAGACGGCGCGTTATTTGGAATGAAAATGCAGCAACTAGATCCGATGACTCTACAGGCCCCGCCCCTATCGGCCAGTATGACGTCAAGGACGAGACGATTTTGCAAAACGACAAATCTCATAGCAGATTGTTCTTCGGTTAGGTTACCTAGAGCAGAGGCAGTCTCATCTACTACTGCTTCAAGGGTTTTTGTTAGCCTACGGATTAGCTTACTGTTTACAACTGTGCCTAAATAAGGGAACACACCTTTATCAATATCAATGAATTGCTCTGCAGCAGTTTCAGTATAATCGACAATCGGGAGATTTCTCTTGTGTCTGGTATGTACTAGGAAGGAATTCCTATGATAGTCAGGTGGGGCTAGGAAAACAGGTGGCAGTAGGAAGGCAATGTAACAGGTTCCCTCCCAATCGAGGGGCAGACGGACATATGCAGTTTGACCACAAATAAAATAAGAATGACGTGAAGCTTTGAAAATAGATTTCCCACTGTCACTATACTTGACAACAGTAGTACATTCACTATGACCTATGCGTACAGAACCATAACTACGGACACATAATTCGCCTTTGACAGGTAGTACTGAAATAGCAGGTAAGTCTGGAGTAGTATCAGACTGAACATTCAGGACCATGAAATTCGACGAATAATTACCTAAATTATATACTTCATTTTCTAGATCTAAACCTGTTCTGTGGGGGAGACCTTGCTTGTCTGGAAAACATGTACTGTTAAGAAAAGACATATCTGTTGAGGATGACGTTAACGTGGACCATGCTCCACACGAACCATTGTGTGAGAATGGATAAGGAAAAAGTGGCAGAACTCCCTTCGGTGTCTGAAAAGGGGGGAGTCGACCACACACCCAACAATTAGTAGCATTGCTGGTCTGGTGTGAATAATGTAACATACGGATAAATGTGTTGTTGCGCATAGCGAGGCGGTAAGAATATTCGTGAGGAGGCAGATCACTAAACGTGTGCTCTATTGTAGCATTAGTAGACATATTTACATGAGGGACTGGAAAACACAGGAAAAGTGCGTAGCTGGTGCAGGAAATCATTATGCTGAGAAATAATACGAAACTCAGAAAAACGATACATTGGAGTGAACTTCGACTGACTCTCTCACTATGGGGGTCTATTTTATACATGTCAGAAACAATCTAACCGTTTCACCTAGGGGAGGACTTATACAATCAAACTGACTGACTTATTTTACTAGACCTGAGCTTCAACTTATACTCCTGTTGCGGGGTTTTCTCTAACAAGGGAGGGGTTGTAATAATGTCTTGTGCGGGACAGTCCTTTAAAACAATGTTCTGGCAGTCCTTTGAATCCTGGAAAATGTTTTTAGACGCTGGTTTCAATCCTTTGAAAAGTTTTACATGAGAAAGGTGGACCCACCCCTTCCTGCCTTCCAACTTGACGGCAGTTCGGGTGGTCAAGAGGACCTGACGTGGCTCCTTCCAACGTGGTTCCAGCGGACTTGATCTGTCAAAATTTCTGATCATCACAAGGGAGCCTGGAACGATCTCGTGCGGTGCCACCTCGGTATTGTCTGGAAATGCGGCGGCAACCTGTGAACGACATGAGTTGAGGGCAGACATCAAGGAAGCTAGGTAATCTGTCAGCATATTACATGAAACATCGGTAATACTTCGGGGTCTAGGAGTACCCCACATGTTAGGGGGGCGGCCGAATACGACCTCATACGGGGACAGACCTGATCTGGAATGTGCGACCATACGCATATAAAATAAAGCGACTGGCAGAGCTATTAACCAGTCCACACCTTTGTCCTTACAGACTTTTGCAATGCGGATTTTCAGAGTCTGATTATGCCTTTCGACTAGTCCAGCTGCTTCAGGATGGCGTACACAATGAAACTTCCACTGGTACCCTAACAACAGGGAAACATGTTTCATGAGTTCAGATGAGAATGGCTGGCCGTTATCAGAATATACGACTCTAGGGAGTCCGTATCTAGGAAAAAATTCACGAACCAACTGCTTGGCAGTGGTCGCGGCTGTGTAATCTGGGACTGGATATGCTTCTGTCCACCTGGACAAAGCGCATACAACTACAAGGACATACTTGAAACCTCGACATCGCTCCATCTGAATATAATCCATCTGGAGGACCTCAAAAGGGTGGTCAGGGGGCTGGAAACCACCTTGTTCCACCGGGACACTTTTACCTGGATTAAACTGACAACATATCATACAGGTACGGACTTTCTGCTTGGCTGCAGCTCGTAAATGCTTGTTGAACCAAATGTTCTGGATACTGTCTAACATAGCTTTTTCTCCTAAATGTGCTGGACTATGTGCAGTATTGATAATGACTTGAACCATAGAATCGGGGAGAAACCATGTGGCTCTACCCTTCGTTAACCATCCTTGATCTGTCTGGACCCCTCCTTGTTCGGACCATTTCTTGATTTCATCGGGGGTAGCATGTAACTGAATATCTATGACATCTTGTGTAGGGTCCTTAACTGTCATGCATGTAATCAGATCTGGAGTATGTGTCATATTAACTGGAATGTCTGGAGTCTGTGCTGTAAGCTTGGCTGTGCGGTCTGCTAGATCATTACCTTGGGAAATAATGTCTGTAACTTTCGTATGTGCTTTGCATTTCATAATAGCAATAGATGTCGGTAAATGTATGGCATCTAACAGGGCTTGAATAAGGAGACCATGCTGAATCTTGGTTCCATGAGAAGTCATGAAACCTCTCTCCTGCCAGAGCACTCCGAAGTCGTGTACAACTCCGAATGCGTAACGTGAATCTGTGTAAACATTAACTTTCAGGTTCTTGGCATGTATACAGGCTTGTGTCAGAGCGACTAGCTCTGCTGCTTGAGCGGACAGGGTATCAATACGGTGTGTTTCAATAACTTCAGTGTCGGTAGTCACTGCATACGCGGCGACTAGTTCTCCTGTACTAGTTCTCATACATGAACCATCCACATAAAGTGTCAGGTCAGGATCTGGTAACGGAATGTCTGTCAGGTCTTGTCTTGGCTTTGTCGTAATGTTAACTACTTCCACACAGTCATGTGGGTCTGAATTCGAATTAACTGATGGTAACAGTGTAGCAGGATTCAGAACGTTGCAGCGTCTAATTTCTATGTGTGGCTGGAACAGTGTCAATTCATAACCTGTTAAACGTGCAATTGTCAAGTGCTGAGTTTGTGTTCGGTTTAAAAGAACTTCTACTGAATGTGGGACTTGTACTGTCAGGGAGTGTCCTAAAACTATGGAATCACTTTGTCTGATAGCTAGTGCTGTGGCTGCAACTGACTTGAGGCACGCAGGCAACGCCTGGGCGACTGGATCTAGTGTGCTCGAAAAATAAGCACAGGGCTTGTATTGACCTGCTTGATCTTGTGTGAGAACAGATAATGCTATACCTTCCCGTTCAGTAACGAAAAGTGTAAAAGGCTTACTGTAGTTCGGTGTAGCTAGAACTGGAGCTTGACATAGGGCTTTCTTTAACTCGTTAAAACTAAGTGTATGGTCAGACGTCCAAGGGAGGACAGTCGATACGGCTGCCTCCTGGGTCGTTAACTGTATCAGTGGCTTGGCTAGAAATGCATACTGGGGAATCCATTGTCTACAATAAGAAGTAAGGCCGATAAAGGCACGTACCTCCTTCTGGGTTCTGGGCTGGGGAAGACTCGCTATTAACTGGATACGGTCTGGTGTCAACTGCCTACCCCTCTTGGACAGCAAGTGTCCTAAGTATACCACTTGCTGGACACAGAATTGAAGCTTCGAAGGTGACACCTTGTGCCCCATCTCGGCTAGAAAATACAGAACTGTAAGTGATGCTCGCTCGCAAGCACGTTCAGAACGGGCTGTGATCAGTAGATCATCGACATACTGGAGCAGGGCAGTGTCAGTTGGCATGTGAATGTTGTCTAGTTGTCTCTTGAGTGCTTGACTGTAAATACTAGGGCTTTCTGTGAAACCTTGAGGAGCGCGTGTGAACATATAGCTCCTTCCATTTAAACAGAATCCAAAAAGAAACTGGCTGTCTGGATGAATTGGAACACTAAAAAATGCATTCTTGAGGTCTATGACAGTGAAAAACATGGCTTCGGAATCAATGGCTGTTAACAGGGAAGAGATGTCTGGAACAACTGGGTACTGAGGAATGATACATTTATTAAGCTCTCGTAAATCAATCACTAATCGATATACTGGGGGTGCATTCGGATCAGTACGTTTCATGACTGGAATGATCGGAGAATTGCATACATTGGAGTCAGTTTCTACAACTACTCCTTGAGCCATGAGCTCGTCAATAATTTTGGATAAGGCTGCTACAGCCTCAGGTGGCAATCTGTACTGTCTGATTCGGGGTAACACTACACCTGGTTTGAGAGTCACACGATGGGGTGTGATTTGCATGTAACCTACATCAGTTGGACCTTGCGCCCATAAATGCTGCGGAACATTAGACAATCTTGAATCAAAATCTCGTAACACATAGTGACCCTTAAAGTCACGTAGGAACAGACGTATTCCCTCTGGGGAACAGCAAATAACTGCACCTAACTCTTTCAGTGTCTTAATACCTAATAGATTTTCTGGACATGACTTAGTAAGTAACAGGTCAGTAGTGCGGGACAATGGACCTACTTCTAGAGTAACTGGCTTAGATATCTCATTAACGATGGGTTTTCCTGAAAATCCAAGGGAAACATTTCTTGAGCCTGAGAGCGGAGCCCCTGGAACTTCGGCATGACTAATTGTGGTCCTACTTGCCCCTGTATCGATCAAAAACTTTCTGTCTTTCCCTAATACTTGACTATGAACATAGGGACCTTCTTGATCTACAGGTATCTCGATGAGAGGCAAGCCTACCTCCCTCTCTAGGCTGTTTCATGAATATGACTGGTACTCTGGATACTCGGACTGTGCATACTGGTACATCTGTGATGTGACATGCTGTGTTGCAGCAATAGGCTGCGGTACTGTAACTGTCTGTGGTGCATTCTGTGACTGAGGAGTCTGTGAAACTTGTTCTTGTCTCGGCGGACGTGGTCTTTCTTTAGTCTTACCAGTAGCTATGTTGTGTTTCAGAACTGCACACTCGTTTATAAAATGACCTGGCTGTTTACAATAATTGCAGTTCCCTTTAACGGGAGCTGCAGGATGACTGGCTTGATTCGGACCCCTCTTCTGACTGTCTTGAGGAACAGATTGTGCAACTAGCACTTTCATTTTCGTGTCTTTCATACGTTTTCTCTCGTGTTCTTGCTCTTCCCTGATTCTATTCTGGTGATACTGGAGCATCTGGAGCATCTGGGACGGAGTATTAGCTTGCCAGGTGCTTTCGACTTTCAAAACTCGGTTTTTAATTTGTGGACTTGAATTCTCGACTAATTTAGTAACGAAAAGATGAGGGTATGACTCACTACTTGTCTTGAGACCACTGTTAATACTGAAACATTTTTCAAATCTAGAATAAAAATCACTAATGTCTTCATCTTGTTTCTGTTTACAGGCTGAGATTGCATCCCAGTCTTCTTTCCTAGTTGTCAATAATCTGGGTAAAACTTGAATCAATAATTCTGGTAAATCTTTACATTTATCTCCAAGACCGGTACCTGGTACTCGTGCCTTGTCTTCAGCTTCTAGAGCTGCCCAATCGATCTTTTTCTCTCCCACCTCCCATTCTTTTTCCTTTAACTTTTCATACACCCCTGCGGGTAACAGGACCTTTAACATTTTAATGATATCTGGGTAAGTGTATTCTCCCATACGGAGCATGTCTTTTAATTCTCTATGGAACCCTGCTGGATCTTTGTCATGACAGGGAATTAATTTCTTCATTTCAAGAAGTTCCATCTTTGATATTGGAGTGTATACAAACATTCGTTGCATTACGCCACCCGCCCCTTGGACTGGGTGGACTTCTCGTAACGGATTCTGTCTGTCTATGTAGAATGATTTACTTTCTGGGGGTGAGACATGAACAAAATGCGGGTTCAAAAACGTTCTATACTTGTGACGCTGTTCTAGAATGACACTAATTAAATCGGTACCTAGACCTCTCCATCTATACTGGAGTAACTCGTTCAGGATATCATGTAACGGACCTGGATCAGAATGTTGACCCTCGTACAGAGTAATGAGGTGCTGGATCATATACATACCCACCAGTCGTTGCTCGGCTGGGGGCAATTTCAGAAACATTTGTGCCACTATTTCGTCTGGAAAAGTGGTAGAATCAGTAATCCATCGGACTGCTGATCGGGCTAGTTCTTGTTCATGCATAGTACTTAGTTCACTGTAACCGACTCGTGATTTCAGAATGTGATCGGTAGCTTGAAATACTTGTTCTAGGGAACCTTGTTCTGGTGCTAGATGTTGAAAAATAGACTTGGGTTCTAGACGTAAATGGCGATCTGGAAATCTGGATTTTCCTACATACGCTATTCTGGCGGGATTCTCGTTCTCTTCCTCTTCAGGATCAGAGATACTTTCTTTCTCGCTTACTTGTGCTGCTTTACGCTGGTCGTGTAACCTTATTATTTCTTTACGAATTTTCTTGTACATACTCTCCATGGCACTGACGGTCTTGTGCTTACCCTCGGCTATATTATCACTCCACCTTGTCAGGATTCTCATTTCGGCGGGATCTTTAGACGGGTAGTCTTGTTCTCTTATTAAACAATTGATCAGGAACTTTAATATCATGAGCTGAATCTCGGCTTTCCTTTGAGACATAATTTCGCCAATACTTTCTGGATCATCCCCTGTACGGATGAAACGATATATTCTGTCTAGATCTTCTTTCATATTCGGCAAGGTGACTAGATACTCGGTCACTCTCCTTACACGTAAGGAATATAAAACCATAGTATATTCGCCTGGAACTGGATCATAGACACATTCGTTAAGGGCTTGCCTGATTTCTGTGACAGACTTATTACTTTTAGGAGTACGCTGTGATGCTTGAGCATGTAATTCGAGTGCCGATAAACGCTTGTGTGGCGGCGGGGTTTGAGGAGTAGCTCCTCCTGCGGCCCCTAGACTAGAGTCGTCTACTGAGGCTCTACGTCCTGGCAGAGTGGGAAATGGAACTGTAGGCTGGACCGGGGGCACCGTAACAGGTACTCCGGTGTCTGGAGAAGCGGGAAGTGCCTGATTTACAGGGACTGGCGGAGCACGAACAGGATTTGCATATTCGGGGACTGTGTCGTCCAAATAGGACGAAATAAAAATATCAGCTGCGGTCGGTTTGTGACGTAGCTTGGTCGGAACTAATGGCGGCGGGAAATTACTGGATGCCTCTGGGGTCGCTTTTGGCAGGCCCTCGGCAAGAAGAGGATACATACCCTTAATAAGGGCATGCCTCTGTCTGTCTGACTGTTCGGCTTTGACTTGTTCACCTATCTCGATTAATTCTCTTTCTTGGGCTCGTTCTTGGGATTCTCTACTTAACTCTGACTTTCTGACTTCCTTTTCCGTTCTTTTATGAGCTTCCTTGCGCCATAACTCGATGGCATCTTTCTGTGACTGTCTGGCTTTCTTTTTCCATAATGCTTCTTCTACTCGCATGATACATTCGGCATCCCATGTACCCGATACGGGCCATCTATACTTTTCTTCTAACTGTTTGGTATACTCTACCCATAAATCTAGATACATTATGGCGCTTATGCCATGTTTCTGATACATAAAATGACCTGGACTGTCCCTAGGCGGGACAGGAACTGCTTCCTCTAACAGACCCTTTCTAGTTTTTAACTGACGTAACTTGGAAAAGAGCGGCATTCTAAACTTGAATCGGAACACAATACAATACACGAAAAACAATAACAATTGGGAAAACAATTCAGGCATACCACGACATTGGAAATACATTAAACCATATCATAACATAACAGTTCGAACAGAATACTACCTGAAAATACTGAAAACAGAAACAGAACAGAATTCTCGAGAACGGAACAGACTAGAGTTACTGGATGCACTGCTGTAACAGTACGGAACATACCGGTCCCATAAAGGAACGCATCAAGACCCGTATCCACCTAGGTGAACACTTCGTTTGTGGGCTTGGGTACCACCAACCCACGGACCAGGAGTCAATTTAGATTGGTCCTGTCTAGATACTACCCCAGCAATGGTACTCACCGGGCAGCACGGAACGGAAAGCCTCGGACGGGACTGGACTACGACGGACTTCGGACTTCGGACTTCAGTTACGGGTGGGCCTCCGGATACCTCGGACCTTGGACTCTCGGCTTGGGCTCTGGTCGGGACTCGCCGCGTTCCTCCACCGTCTCGTTTGGATGCTGGACCGCCTCCTCCGTCTCCTCCGTGGGCCTGAGGGATACTTGGAGCAGAAATATCTGCCAGTGCACGGTATGGTTCCGTCACGACTGCAGAGGGTCAGGGGGTCGGCGTGGCTTCACCGACGCGTGGGGAAAGGGCAAGTCCCTGTTCGGGCGCCATTATGTGGTAAATAAATAAATAATACCCTATTTTTGACTAGACTTATAGCATAACAGATAGCTCAATAAAATAAGAGTCAAGATTCGAGGTAGTAGGAGTTTCTGCAGGTTTATTACAGCATAAGGACAGGATCAGGACAACCTGCATGGGAATAGGACAATAAGGCCCGGCAGCTGCCGGGGCTGGGTCTGGGATGAGCGCGCTCGCATTCAATAACAAAACACAGGCATATATACATAGCGCAAACACATAGCATTACATTGCAGTAGGCGTAGCAGTGGGTGGAGCAGAAGGCGTGACGCGTAGCAGTCGCGAGAGATAACAGTAAAAAGAGGTGTAACTGGGAGTATACATAGACATGTGATGCAAACGTAACAGAATATGTCATGAATGGGCGGAAACTTTGGAGGGGGCTACCTAAGGAGCCGGGACCTCTAACCTAATGGTGCGCGAAAACTGGCAATGACGTGTTACTAGGAGAAGCTGGGGGCTATGAACTCTGTGCTAGGAGCAGAGACTAGAGTCTGAAGGGTCGGAGCGACATGTACCTAAACCCTATCTGGTATCTGATGTTTAGGGAACATGTTGATATAAACTAGAAGTCATGAGGGGAGAAGCTAACTTGATTCTAAGACTGGACCATGCATTATTCTACATGTAGTGCGTGATGAAGAATATTAAATGACCATTAAATACAGTATTTCTCTAACATGGAGACGAGAAGGCTAGACAATGACGGAAACTATTGATGCAGTTCAGTAGCTTAGGAATGCAGAGGAGGAGGACTGAACTGATAACTGGAACTATAACATACTTTTGGCAGACTCAGAGGCAGAGCCAAGCTGCACCGGGCACTGCGAGGCAGGAAGTAAGTGAAGGGTCGAGGATACAGGTGGGGGCTGTATCGCTCCTCAGCGAGGCTTTCAGGAGACAGGAGCTGAATCTGTGGTCCGGGCCCTTTTGAGGCCTAGAAACGGGGATTTTATAATGGAATAACGTGCACACTAAGAAACGTGGCAACATTACTTTACATAGGCCTGATATTCGTAGTATTCACGAGGACTGGAAAATAGCATACTAGAGGTGGACACAACTGGAATTGCGTCATTAATCAGGCATGGGGAATAACATATGCATATTGGTCATGCACACATAACATATGATGGATGAAGCGTAGGGACACAGAACATGGCAAAATTTACTTTTCCACAGTACACCTATTTTACTGATTTAAATCAGTCAAATCGCAATGCATTTTAATTTAAAATGACTGAAACGTCCACTTCCAGGTTAGACATGCCCACACAAAATTATTGTATTCAAAGTCCTTTTTAGACCAATTGGCTGTTGGAGGCTACGAGCTGTGGAAAGATACTATTGATCTTACATCTGTTTGGGGTTCTAAAAGTTGGCAAGTGCAAGGCGCTGAGGCTTTGCATCGTGCATGCCTCATCCCGAACCATATGTTGTTTTTGAATTCTACAATTTCACAAACAACTTACTTTGGATTGGCTACTACTAAAAATTAAATGCTTCTTCTTTTCCTGAATTAGATGAATATTCCGGTTGGAATAATAATACCAAGTTGTCCATCACAGAATTACAGGCCATGTTACTGAATTCTTCCTTTAACATATCCAGTTTGGATCCTAAGGGTTGGTTGCTGTGGCACAAAAGTGCTGATTCTTGCCAGCATCGTTTTCTGGGTTTAGCTCCAGGCGACACGCAGGTCAGGGTGGATCCCCGTTTTGAAAGTGGCCATTCTGTGACTACCTATTCTGTAGGCAAATTATGTCAGAGTTGGCTCAAACATTCCACTTTGGCGTCAGTTAAGCTGCATTTATCTAAATTGACTGACGATGCTGATATGAATGATTTTGTGAAAGGCCCGGCTTTCGGCAGATCTAAAAGATGGACATATGCTATTTACAATCTGGAAACTTTCCCAGATTGAGGCGGCTACCCGCATTAGAGCTATAGATCAAGCAAATTTAGAAAAAGTGCGAGCAGTTGTAGATAACAGCATTTACACGCTTTCTTCCCGCATTTACACGTTAGATAATATTGTGTCATCTGTTGTTGATATTGTGCAATATGAAGTGTCTGTTTTGTACCATGGTCAAAATCAATTGCGTTCTATTATGCAGTTTGCATGGACCTTACAAACCTTGAAAGCTGGAAAAGTGCCATGGCACAACATGAATACGTCATCATTATTTTACCCGTTTAATTTGACTGAAAAGCAACGTTTCATGTCAATGAAAGATGCAACTTTTGCTATGTTACACATTGAAAAGTTAGACCCATTACCATTTTCAGTGGCTGAGACAAATTCGGCAACATGGCTTATCCACGGGTTAATAACTCTACCTTTTCCCCTTTTCGTATTCGAAGCCTGTATGAAGTACTATGCAATTGGCAGATATGAACCTCTGGGCACCGCTTATCTCCATGAAGCTTGGTCGCTACCATTTACCTATAGATGCCTTAGGGAGGAAAAAGTGGTTTACTTGAATGATGAGGATTGCACTACAACACCAGATCACTCATTAATGTGTAGGAATATCCAATTGCATGGCTCTTGTAACCAGAACGAGACAAATTTAGCCTGTGCTTTGAAAGGTACACCAGCAACTGCTATCATACCAACATTCACATTACTGGCAAACGGGAGTTATTTACTTTTAAATAATGAAGATTGTTGTGGGATGGTTGCCGGAATTCCTTACGTGGTTACGATCAGTGAGCGTGTAGTTTGTTGTAAAAATGTAATGTTTCCTCCTCCGCATGGGAAGCTTGATGTTTCCATCTGGCCCGCGATTCCGACCTTGAAAGCAGAGTTCAACAAAATGAGTCGTATAAGAGCTCTATTGTCCTAGAAAGAAGTCGCCCTCACATCTGCTCGTCAAACATTTGTCCTTCACGTGGCAAACACCCGCACAGAAGTGCATGCTTTATTAAATACTTTCATTGCCTGATTTGCGATTTCGACTGGGCCCTGGATTTGTGTCTCTGCAATACAGTGTCTCCCAATGCGGATTATAATTAGCTTATGAGCCCCTTAGCTGCTCATGAATTGCTTTGTTCTGGCAGAGGGATTATGGCCTTTGCAGCGATGCATGGAGTCCTGGGACGTTGAAATATTTTCACAGCGGCGCAAGATTTCTTGGCACGGAGTTTCATTGAGGATACACCGAGTTGCCCTCTGATGGTGCTAGAGGGTCCGGTAATTGAAGAACATGTATTTTCTTTCCCTTTGCTAAATTGGATGGATGACATGTTTTCGGATGAGAACAGTGACTTCCTATTGGAGGCTGTTGCTACATATTTTGCATATACAATATTGGATTGAGTTGTGTCATCGCTTCTCTCTCTTCCATGACCGAGGTCATGAATTGGACATCGGATATTTTTTTTTTCTCAGTTTCATTTTTTTCTGCCCAGACCTATTGACGGATCACTGACATAATATTGACTACAAAAATATAGGCATTTAAAATATCGACTCCAGAATATCGACTACAAAAATATCGAAGTCCTATCTACAAACAGGTAAGTACAAAAATATCGAATCAAAAATATCGTTTAAAAATATGTACTTTGTAAAAATATCGAATATATTAAAATTAATGTAAAATTAAAAAAATATTAAAATTAAATAACTAAAATATACTTACAAATACTTAAATAACCTTAAAATGATTAAATAATTAAAGTTATAAAAAAATACAATTTTATTTCTTAAAACATATATATATATATATATATTAACATAATATTATTAAAAAATATACAATATTATTACCGTATCATAGCAAGAGTGTTAAAATTACTATTCCCACTCCAATGAGTGCAACAGTAGGGAAAGCGTTGGATAGCGTAGCGGTAAAAATTACTATTCCCACTCCAGTGAGTGCAACAGTAGGGAAAGCGTTGGATAGCGTAGAGGTAAAAATTACTATTCCCACTCCAGTGAGTGCAACAGTAGGGAAAGCGTTGGATAGCGTAGTGGTAAAAATTAGTATTCCCACTCCAGTGGGTGCAACAGTAGAGAAAGCGTTGGATAGCGTAGGGGTACAAATTACTATTCCCACTCCAGTGAGTGCAACAGTAGGGAAAGCGTTGGATAGCGTAGGGGTAAAAATTACTACTCCCACTCCAAAGAGTGCAACAGTAGGGAAAGCGTTGGATGGCGTAGGGGTTAAAATTACTATTCCCACTCCAAAGAGTGCAACAGAAGGGAAATCATTGGATAATGTAGGGGTTAAAATTACTATTCCTACTCCAGTGGGTGCAACAGTAGAGAAAGCGTTGGATAGCGTAGGGGTAAAAATTACTATTCCCACTCCAGTGAGTGCAACAGTAGGGAAAGCGTTGGATAGCGTAGGGGTAAAAATTACTATTCCCACTCCAAAGAGTGCAACAGTAGGGAAAGCGTTGGATAGCGTAGGGGTTAGAATTACTATTCCCACTCCAAAGAGTGCAACAGTAGGGAACGCGTTGGATATCATAGGGGTAAAAATTACCTTTCTCACTCCAGAGAGTGCAACAGTAGGGAAAGTAAATACTTCATATATTATTTAAAAAAATATAAATTAATATCTATAAAAAATTAATTTAAAGTATTTACCAATTTAATATAATATAACAATTAATCAATTAAAACTACAAATTAAAATTAATTATTACTATTAGTTACCTATTTATCCAAATTAATTACAAATTAACAATTAATTAATTAACAATTAAAAATTCATTAACAATTAATTCAAATTGAATACAATTAAATAAATTGAATTATTTAATTAATTATAAATAAATTACTTCCCACCCTATTCCCCTATAAACCCACAACCCGCTACAGAAAATAAATTAGTAAAATTAACATAATTAGCAATTAATCAATTCAATTAAATTATTTGGCAATTAAAATTTAATTAATTACCCATAAAATGAATTAACAATTAATTAAAAATTAATACCAATAAATAAATTTACATATTTAATTAATTATAATTAAATTACTTCCCACCCTATTCCCCTATAAACCCACAACCCGCTACAAATTTAAATTACGCAAAAATTAAAAAAACAAAATTCATTATTTAAAATTAATTATAACATAAATACATACTTTTCACACATATAATAACATAAAAAACATTATAAAAAATTTGATATTATTAAAAATTCGATCATTTGAATAACCTATATGATATACTTCGATATTTTAACTTTCTATATTTTTAACATTCGATATTACATTACTTACCTTAAAAACGATATTTTTGATGTCTATATTCTGTCCATTCGATATTTTGTCCAGTCTATATTTTAAACTCGATATTATGTCCATTCGATATTTTTTACTCGATATTTTTACTGTTTACCCTATTGAGATCACTATGTCCATGGCTAGAATTACTTGGTTTGAAGTGCATTCAAATTATGGAGTTTTTGTTCCCGTTTTTCCCCTGTGGCAATTTGAACTTGATTCTGACAGTTGTTCTTCAACTCTGCTTTCCAAATTTGCCCTTTGTCTTATCCGTGCTCGGATCAAGGGAGGGTGTCATGGGGATGAGCCTTGCATTTACACTGTGTTAAGTTAGCATGAGCTTAGTAGAAGTTTAAACACCATTTTTCCTTTCTGCTGCCTTTGCACACGGCACACATTATTATAAATGTTTAGAGTCTAGCAGACGGTTTTGCTTCACACGAGAATAATATGTTTTCCTATAGTACCAGCCTTGCTTTGTAAGCTTTGTCTGAACAGTGATTGCAGGGGCCTTCAAGGTTGTTTCAACACAGTGGTTGTTGTTCGTCTGATCAGCGCACGTTCTAGACATAACATATATGCAGCTGTGACCACCTTTGTTTTTGGCGCGTTTAATAATGCACTGCGCAGCCATGCTCACACACACTTGGAGAACATTCGCATGCAGAGAGATGGTGCAGAAAATTATGTGATCCATTTCTGCTAGGACCAGAGGTATGGGACCGCCCTTGTAAACCCAAGAGACCTTCTCTAGATATAAAATAACCTACTAGCAAGGGAGGGTGATTTCTAAGTGTAATCTAGCCTTTTTTCATTTAGCATTTTAACATGCTTTCGCCCTTTGTATTTTATGGAATAGTAACTATGCTGATAATCTTGTTGCTTATAATATATCTGCTTGTATTAGCTAAGATACTGCGCCTGAGAACACGGCATTAGAAATAAATATTTCAAACTTGCACGTGTCTTCATTTACTCCCCGTTTTGGACTGGTATGAGAGTATAACGAAAGAGTGTTCATGTGTTCCACATTGCCTGAGGTATTCTAAGTTCCATATTCTGGGTTGTCTAATCATTGGGGGTATGGAAGAACCAATGAGATACTGATTGCTAGTCTGGTAGGGGATTTTGGCTACTAAGGTGAGTTTTGGTACACCCTAATTCACTGAGGTTCCAAGTCTCTATGCACAGTTCTGTGTATGAGCAGAATCCCTCCTACATGCAGTTCAAGCACCTCCCTTTTAGGTATTTATGAGTAGTAAGTTTGGTGCGTACTGTGGACCTATTTAAAAAGGGGGTTTCGAGATTTAAGTCATGCATGGTCATCATTTTCAACTTTAGTTAGCCCTATTGGGAATCCTTGAGGCATGTTAGAGTAAAGGTCAGAGAGGTCCCATGCAAATATGATCAACATCCACTTTGTCATAACTTAGTAGGTATACTAATTTAGCTGTGGTAGCTTTTGCAAGCAGAATACCCAGCTTTTCCCACTGTGAACTAGGAATGTCCCTTTCTAAATTTTAGCCTGTTTTATTTCCATTTGTCGCACAGCAACCAATACTCCGTCATACATTTTCTTCTTCCGAAAGATAGGAGGTTTCAGCAACAGGTCTCTGGCACTTCAGGAAGGTCTGCCCCCACCGGATAACTCAATTTTCTGGGCTAAGTACTTTGGCGTTTTGTAGTGGAGAGCTTTGTGGGTAATACATGCCAGTTTAAGCTGAATTCTGACTTCATATGGTAGCCAGTTTAATGCCGTCAAGTGTGTAGAAATGTGGTTGTATTTTCTTGAACCTGTAATGAGTCTTGCGGCCGCATGGAGACAGGCTTTTAGTGGTCCTGTGGAGATCTTAGGTAGTCCTGTTAATGTTGTACAACCGAATTCAATCCCAGATATGACTAATGATTGAACAGCCAATTTGAGGTCTGACATAGTAATGAGTGGTTTCACTTTTCTAAGGTAGTTCAGGTGAAAACTGGCACTTTTCACCATTGATTTGATGTGGGCTTGCATGTCTAGGTTTTTATCCAGCGTGATTCCTAGTGAGTCAACTAGGACAGGGGTGCAATTTAGTGCTGTAATCTGTTTGGTCCACTTCTCCACATCTTTGGAGAATTTTGGAGGGGATATTAGTAGGAATTCGGGTTTTTGTGCATTTAGTTTCAAATGATTGCTAGTTATCCAATGTAATGACATCTTTAAGGCATTATTCATTGTCTTGATCTCCTCCAGCGAAGAGATCTTAATATAGATCTGAATGTCATCTGCATACATGTGATAGGATATGTTGGCGTTCTGGAGAATTTCTGTGAGGGGTTCAACATATAAATTGAATAGTGATGGAGATAAAGTAGAGATTTGTGGAACTCCAATTGAATTTGGGGAAAGCGGGGATAGCGCCTGGTTGATCAAGAATCTTTGTGTTCTGTTCTGTAGGAAGGATTTGAACCATTTCTGCACATTTCCAGATAATCCCATTTTTTCTTCAAGCTGTGCTAATAATTTTTCATGATTTACAGAGTCAAAACCAGAAGACAGATCAAGCAGAACCAGTAAACTAGTTTCATTGTGATCCAGAGCATATAAGGCATCATCCGCTATATGTAGGATTGTTGTTTCCGTACTGTGGCCTGGTCTGAATCCAGATTGGCAGTGGTCCAATAGACTGAAATTAGTGATGTGTTGGCTCAGTTGTTGCATGCATGTTTCAAGTCGTTTGGCTAGTAGTGGAATATTGGTCACTGGGCGAAAGTTGTTAGGGTCTGCCGGGTTGCCTGTAGGTTCTTTAATGGTGGGGAGGACTTGACCTGTTTTTAGGCAATCTGGTAAGGCACCTTGGGACAGTGAGGCATTGATTATTGTTGTCCATATGGGGACGGTGCTGTGGTTGATTCTTTTCAGGCATTTTGATGGTAGGGGGTCATTGTAGTGGTTATTTGGTTTTATATCTGAGAGAATTTTTGCAATGATATTCTGGTCATATAACTTGAAAGTTGACCACTGTGCTTTATTTTTCATTATTGATTAAGCAGTGTGCATGGTAACATCATTCTGTACTGACAATGGACTAGAGAGTTTGTCTGGTGCCATCCTGAGTTCCCTTTCTAGAGTGCTGGCTTTGTCTGTAAAGAAGGGTGAGAATTCCTCACAGCCCAGTTGGGTTTTTGTTGATTCCTGAGCAGGTTTGGCCAACTTATTGGATCATTGTTTTAGCATCTCGAAGAGTTTCTGTGATCTGTTTTTAGCATTATCCAGTTCCGATCTAAAAAATTCCTTCTTGGCTCTGAGAATGTTTTTGTTATAATCATTTCTACTTTCCTGAGAGATTTTAGCTGGGGGGATGATGGGTACTGTCTCCATTTTCTTACTGTTAGTCTCAGCCTCTGCCTTTCTTCATTCAGTGTCCCATTAAACCAGGGATTTTTATCTTTGTTTGGAATTATTTTCAGTCTTAGCAGCATGGAGGTGTTGACTATATTCGTCACAGATGTGTTGTAATGATCCGTAAGTTCTCTTACATTCATCATGTTATTGGGCGGGTTTAGATCCTTCTCACTACGTGCTATGAATTGCTCAACATTGGTGTCTTTAGTGTCCCGAATCCACTGTTTAAGTTTGACAGGTTGCGTGCTCTTATTCTTTTTTATGGTAGATATATGGAAAGTTATGGCATTATGACCGACCAATCGCATGGAACAATTGAGTGAATAGTTGTAGCCTTATCTCTAGAGCTAACCCAGTCAAAAGTTGACCCTTTGACTGTGTTGGCAATGTGCAGGCTTGAGTAAGGTTTAGGTCTGTTAAGGAATCTTTGAGTATTTTGACCCGTTTATCATTACTATCGTCCCAATGTAATTTAAAGTCACCTAGGATATTCCATTAGTGTGAATGTTAGAGTTAGCTGTGATGATCTCCATTAACTGGTCTTTGAAAGGGGCATTGTTACCTGGTGAATGATAGAGCGCATTCAAATTGCACCTTTGATTATCTCCTGATCTTATAGCAAGACCGAGGTATTCACAAGACTCAAGAGGGTCGGACTGAAGTTGGGTTACAGAGAGCTCAGAGCGATATATGCAAGCGATACCACCTCTTGTTTTATTTAGTCTGTCTAGCCTCACAATGTTATAATTGGGAGGCACCAGTAGATCCATGTAAGGGGAAGAGGACTCAGTGAGCCATGTTTCGGTTAAGATTGTCATGTCGACTGCCTGACTAATGATGAGGGCAGCAATGTCTGAGGCATGTTTTACTGCAGAACTACAGGTGAGCAGTAAGCCTATAAATGGTTTCCCTGACTTACCAGAGTTCAACTCTTGAGTATTGTCGGTTAACTGTACTTGTTTTAGATTATTAAGATTGAGTTTTCTGTTATTGTGCAAGGAAGTTCTATTTGCATCGATCGGTACTGATCTAATTTCCTCACCTCTACTGATGGATGTAGACTCATAGGAATGGTGTAGAGCGTGGGTTTCATCATCCAATAGATATTTAATATTTTTGTATGGCTGATTTTGTCTATTTGATAGTGGCATGGCTGTCCATTTACGCTTTCCTTGAAGTTCAAGCACTGATTCTTGTATAAACTCGATTTTGGAGTGAGTACTTACTGTGATTTCTAATATTTTTCTCATAACTTGTAGTGCATTTAGCGTGTCCTGTGATATACTGTCAGTTTGTCTTTTGATATTTTCAATTCCCCTTAGTGTAGCCGTAGATAAACTAAAAGTGAACACTTGCTTGAGGTTCTAGTGACCTCCGGATTCTGAACATTGACTTCTCCAATGTTCCTTTTTTTCTCATTAGGAAGTGTGTTTGAGCCTCTCCTGCAAAGGATATGCGATGAACTCCGTTTGTCCTGTGATCCTTTTTTCAATCTAGGAGGAGACAAGTTTTGTGTGGGAGCAGATGCTATTTGTACTGTTGTAGTGAGGGGTTTGTGAGGAGGGTTAAACTCTCCACTCTTTATTGCTGGAAGGGGGTTCCCACTACTTGGCCTATGTGTAGGAGTAGACATATCCTGGGGGATTGGTATGGACCTTTCCCGGTGTACTAGCGTAGGGACGATATTAGCGTATTGTAGTGCTTCTTCTTCTAGACCTGTGAGGCTACTGTCAAGTGTGTTACTGGATATAGTTGTAGGTAGTGGCTGTTGGGGGTCTTTTGTAATTATGATGTCCATGGTGATAGATTATACGTCTTCCTGTGTGATCAGGTGTTGTTAGGAACTTGTGCCGAATACACAATCTTTTAGTGTTGCAAAAAAGTCGTCAAATGTCTTCAACACGTTGTTGACTGCTTGTATCAGCACAATGCCATTCTTGTTAATAGTTATGCATAGTTCAGCTCTTAACCTTAGTGAAGGGACAATCTATAACTTAGTACCATGTGGGATATTTCTTATATTATTTATGTTGAGCATCTTCGTCATGGCATAGCGCCATTTCACAGTTTTTCTGGTGAAAAATATAAGGTCATTTACAATAATGCAATTTTGTAGGTTGAAGGATGGGTCAGAAATTAGCATATCTAGGTTTCTTCTAATTAATTTGTATTTGAAGTTTTTCACCGCATTCTTAGAAAGGTTATGGTGTAGGAGTTACTGCCTGCTGATTTCAAATTGATTCCGGACATAATTAAAGCTAGATAATTAAAGATAGATATACAACACTCTGGGGTCGTCCTGCAGTAGTGACACCCACTTTGCTGTGTCCTTTAATCCACTGCTTTTTCAGCACAGTCTATGACCCTTGCTATGGTCCTTGTTGGTGTCTTTACTATCCTCAAATTCCTGCATGTCTGTGACCCTTATAGGAGAAAGTAGTTTAAATTGTTTACGCCGTAAAGATAATAATTAAATTCCATGTACTATTCCAAACCCATCAGGACTTTCATTGAAAACTATAGATGTTCAAAGCTATTCCAAGATGACCGCCACTTGGTCAAGATTGGCTCTGCTTGCAGGTTGCAGCTGTAGTCCTTTGTATGTCCCGCGAGTGCAGTCCTCTGTCCATTGCCAGTTTTTAGCATGGTGAACCGATAGTTGCCATTTTGTAGGGACTGGGAGTAGAATATATGTATGAGCTCTAAATGGATGAGCAACCCTGCTGTCAATATTTATGGGGTAATGAATTTGCCACACAACTGGCTACGACTGTCTGGACAGAGAGGGGTTTCCCTTTACCTGATGCTGCAGCAGGGCATTCCACCCTCAATCGGGAGATGCAAGTTTTCTTTGCTGCCTCTCCCATCCATGCCGCGATCCCCATCAGGTCAGTCTCTGCAATTTAATCCTTTATAAATGTAACATCTCAAATTTCAAGGTCATTCTCTGGCCGCATGGGCCCGATTCTCCTCTTGGCTGACCCCCCCAAGCTCAGCTGTCCATCTTGGAATCAGAGACTCGCCTCTTCTCCTGGTGCGGTGCGGACGGGGATCCGCCTGGGAATTTGCAACTTGATCTCTTCTCCTGTTGCGGTGCCGGGCGGGGGTCTACCCAATTCTCCACATCTCCCAGTGCTGTGCGGAGATCACCGAGACTCGTCCATTGCTGTTTTCCACTGCTCCCTGTTCGTTGCGGTGCATGGATCCACCCGGTTCTCTGTCTAGGAAACCAAGCTTCGTTCACTGTACCCAGTGCTAGGTCGGCTCGTCGGAGAGTCTCACCACTTTTCTGTTTCTGTTCTTCTCCGTTTTCTCTGTGGTCATCGATGAACTGAGGATGCCAGGCTAACAAGGGATTTCTGTAATTTTGCAATCCCGAGCCCTGGAGCTCCTTCTTGAGCTCCTCATCAGTTGGCAGCCATCTCATGCTGTGTTCTGTAGCTGTGATCTTATAGTCTTACTAATGATGTATGTCCAGTTAGGATCAGTAAATCTACTAGAGGTGTGCGCAGCTTGTGGAGTTTCTCTCCATGGAACTCGGCAGAGTTCTGCTGATGAGCTGAAAATATGCACGTTGCAGTGCTCATACTGCAATTAAGCACCAGTATTGTGAGCAATGCTGAAAATTCAGCACAAATGACACCATGCACTGTGCAAGAGTACGCTGCCATTCAAGTTGATTTTTCTGTCCCTCAAATGATCTACTTATACTGCAGCAGATCTACTCAGGAAGCAGCCCTCTGACCATCACTGCCCGTGTTAGGAAATCGTGCTAGGGGACGCCAAATCTCGCTCGCATTTCAGGAGCCTCGCTAGATACAAAGTCAGCCACGGGGGGCTTGGCGGAATTTGGTCCGAACTCTGCGTTACAAGAGTAATGCTGAGTCACCAAATTCTGCCAATTCTGGGGCAGAATGAAATGTTCCAGCCACCCCTAAAATCTACATCTATCTGTTCAATTTTGGTTCTTCTCCTTAATTCAGCATTATTCATCGCTTGCTTTGCAAATTAAAGGTATCTTTCATGAGCACTGAGGTAATTTATAGCTTCACCATTTGGCTTTCTTACGTGATACAATTCTAGTTGCAGCTGACAGTAGTTAGCTAGCACTGGCAAAACCAGAGGGACTCACCTTTCTGACCTATTGGCAGTGGAAACATCCATTACAATGCAGGCATTATATCGCAATGCCTGTACAATGCAACTTTTACAACGCAAATGCCTTTACATTGCATGCCATTACAACACATGCCATTACAACACATATAATTACAACGCAAGCCACTACAACACATGCCATCACAACGCATTATAAGGTTAATAATGGAGAATTTTAAATTTTAGGGTGAGTTTGAGATTTGGGGTAGTTGGGAATAGTAATTATTACCCATACGCTATCGAACACTTTCCCTACTATTGCACTCAGTGGAGTGGGAATAGTAATTTTTACCCCTACGCTATCCAACACTTTCCCTACTGTTGCACTCACTGGAGGAGGAATAGTCATTTTTACCCCTACGCTATCCAACGCTTACCCTACTGTTGCACTAAACGTATTATGCGTTGTAATGGTATGCATTGTAATAGAATGCATTGTAATGGCAGTTGTGTTGTAAAAACTGCAATGTAAAAGCATGTGCTGTAATTGTTTGCGTTGTAACGTCATACATTCATTGGCAGTGCTGTACAGAATTAGTAAAAGGTGATGGGCAGCATGGCCAAAAGACAAAGAAACATTGAAGGTGTGATGACATAGTTGTTATAGGCAGCTACATAATTTTGCAAGCGTTTGCATGAGTGATAACAGTAGCTTACCCATGCTTCACCATGCAAGCACTTGCATATAAAATAATGCACGTGCCATTTTTTTTATTCATCGATCTGAGATGGATTGGTAAATTAAAAAAAATAGAAGTATGGCAAAAATACTTTTTCAATCTGTGGGGCTGGCAGTAAACGTACTTCCTAGTCCTCCGAGAAAAATACAATGTAAATGTAAATGTAAATGTATTTCGATTTATATAGTGCACGATTCACCCAGGGGTCTCAAGGCGCTTGCTTAGGGAACCCGTCCTGGTATTCCCCTGTGAGATACCCAGGCAGGGTATTCACAAGGTGAAAGCCAGGCATCCCGCCGCGAGGGGCCGTAGTGGAGATTAAGCAAGCTATTGCCCAGAGTCGCAGAGTGTGACCCCGTGAGTCGAGTAGGCACCGGAGCGAGAATTGTCAAGTCCGTGGAATTTTTGAGCCCGAGACCCACCGAGGCGGGGAATCGAACCCTGGTCCACGGCTGATCTCAGCTTCCGGGTCTGCCGCCTCTAACCACTGAGCCACGCTTCTCCACCAATATATTATAAAAAGGGCTGGGGGGGGCGATGGGCAGAGGCGGCGGGGAGGAATACAACTGAAATAAAGCCAAGAGTAGAGTAAAAGGAGCGCACAAGGCAGAGAGCAATGTGGAGGGTGGGGGGAGAAACACACAAGAGATATAGCAACATGGGGGGCGACTTGAGAATGTCACAAAGGGAAAGTAGTATGAAGCACGAGGAAATGGGGTGAAGCACATGAGAGCAACATAAAAGCAGGAAGAGGAGGAGAAAAACTCCAGTGAGAGAGTTGGAAAACACATGCTCCCTATGGAGTGCCTAGTCCAAAGAAAATGTATGCAGTGCAAAGTTACATACAAGCCAGAAATCAAAGGTATTGTAAAGAGGCCAAGTGCCAAGGGAGAGAGAAACAGAATAACAAGAAGGCAACCCATTGAATAGGAGGTCAGCAAATGAAAGTGACAATAAAGCGAACCAATGATAGGCAAAAGGAGAGCTCTAAGCCCACTTTAAGTTCCCAATAGATTTTGCTGCCTGGAAGGCAAGACCTAAAAACAATGTATATTTTCTCTGCAGTGTACTGGGAATAATCCTTTTGACTTCCACTAGTAAGTGTCAATATCATAGAATTGTTCCATCAGATAAAGAAGGTATTTCCCAAGTTCCAGCAGTCAAACCTCACATCCCACTTATGGGCTTTAAACCCAAGATTACGTAGATGATTCCAACACAGACTTTCAATCAATTATAGTCTAGTAAACAGTTTTGTCAGATGCACTGAGGAGCAAAATGTACACAATAAAGCAACAAAAAGAGTGTTATTTTAAGAATTTAAGAAGGTGAAAGGATTTCCAAGATGATACAAACAGAAAAAAGCTATTGAAAAATGTTCACACGTAGACAGACATTGTTATAGAAATACAAATCCCAAAATTGACAAATAACTGAATACTGCCTTTATCAGACTATCTTCAAACGTTATCATTTCACAGCTAATGCCGTGTCATGGCCTGCTATCTTTTCATCGCACGGTTCCCGCCCCGGGCCTTGCAAACGCAGCTCTTTGGAATGTTCATACCAGGCCTTCAGAAAGGTAAACTTGTCAGTGCAGCATTCCCTAAGACGAAGAACTGGAAAGAAGACGTGTTGTGTTAGATCTTCGATCACAGACTAAGTCAAACAGCTGCAATTTAACTCCTTAGACCAAGAATAGCACATGATTTCTTGATATGTATTCTACATCACTGGGTTAGTCATAGGTCAGTATTACATTGCAAAAGTTGCTTTCATCATACAGTGCAGTGTTTTTGTCACTAACACTGGCAAACCTAATGGCCTTTCATACCTGAAATTGTCTTTTTATTGATTTGAGAGTGTGTGTGTGTGTGTGTGTGTGTGTGTGTGTGTGTGTGTGTGTGTGTGTGTGTGTTAGGATGGGTGAAAGCGATATTGAGTCAGGTGGATCGATGTATATATGTGTGAGTATGTGGATGGATGGGTGAGCGATTGCATGAGTGGATGAATTTGCGAGTGACTGTGCTGGCAGGATGATGAATGGATAAGTGAGTGATCAGCAGTAGCAGAAAGAGAGAGAAGCCAACTTCCATCAACAGTGCTGCAGCAATCTCCAGCATGTTGGCCTCAGTCATACATGCGCTCGCTCATCTTACACACTCATCCTTCCAAGCAGTCATTTATCATTCTTCCATTTATCCATATACAGATTTGGCTATTCATCCATGGACATACTCTCCCATTCCGCCATCTTTATCAGGCCCGGCCTCAGGATTCAGAATCTGGGAGGGCCGTGAAGCAGCAAGGGTGGGCCATCAAGATGAATGAGGTTGCCTATCATCTACCAGGTGTCTGGGAGCTGGCTCTCTACTTGCAGGACGGTCTTGTACGAGTATAAAAAACATACTCTACATTTTGTCAGGGTCGCACCTATTTGTTTTACTCAGAATTTCTGGGTATTTGTGCCTATGTGCTTTATCTCTTCTGGTCTCTCGACCCACCTTTCTCTCTCCGCCTCACACTCTGCACTCTCTGCTTCACCCTACACTCCTTGCCTGCCTCACCCTCTGCTTCCTCTCACACCATCCTCTTCTCTCGCCACCTAATCCTCCTTTCTCCTCATTGCGGCCTTCTCTCACTCTCTCTCTGCCTTACTCTCCAACTTACCCTACTCTTTCCACCTCACCTTCAGTTCTCTTTCCACCTTGCATCTTCTCACTGTGCATCGCTGCCTCTCTTACCACCTCAACAATCTATCTCCACCTCATCCTTCACTCTCTGCCACACCATTATCATTTAGCTTTTTCCTTCTTTAACTCTCTACCCCACTCTCTTCTGTCTTTCTGACTCAGTCTACTCTACTCAACACTTCACCTTCACCTTCATCCTTCTCCTCCTCGCTATCCTCCCTCTTTCTGCCTCACACTCCTCCTTTTCCTAATGCTCATACCAATCACCCACTAGTCTCTCTGCTTCACCTTCTCCTCTCTTCACCTCACCCTCCTCTCTCTCCATCTCATGATCTTCTGTCAGAATCACCTTCACTTCTACTGTATATGTGGTAACGATTTTATATATGTAAAGGAATCTTGAACTGCTTCTGTACAAGTGTGTATGTGTGTGTGTGAGTGTGTGTGCTCTTGTGTGGGTGCGCAGGTATGCGTAATTGGACCTTGCACTTCTGCTGTCATGGACATGTTCTTCCCTGGCAGCCGATGAGCATACACAAAATCTACAAAGACTGGGAGCCATGTGTATTTTAAAGAGACAATAATGAATTGTGCAACTTTGTAAAGTTGTAGAAATGCCCTACTGTTGTACATTTACTCCAAACAAGTGTAATAATCCGAAGAGCGATCAAATTTGGCAACTTGAATAGAATCAACAAAACGTGAAACATGGGCCTGTTTCTTCCCGTAGCTGTCCACTCTGCCAAAAGTACAACTCCTGAGGTTGATGACTGGTCCCCGACACTGGTAGCCTCTCCTTCACACCCTACACCCCTTGCCCATTACCCTCATTTGGCAGTGCGCCTAGAGGATATTTCTATACAATTGCTCATTCTCGGGTCGGAGCTACATGACTTGAAAGTCCTAGCAAATGATCTTTTCCCCATGATCAGCTCTTTCTTCAGCTCCACAAATTGGCCCAGAGCCTCCACCATGGATAGTGAGCACAAGGGTCAGTCGTCAGCCCCCTCCATTTCGAAATATACTCCCGCTCCAAACTCCCAACCCTGCCCCTGGAAAATTGAGTCCCACTCAGCGTCCTCTGCTAACTTTAACTTAACCCCACGGAGGCAAATACACTCCATCCTTGCCAACATGGACAGAGAACCTCCCAGCAATCTGAGATGCAGCAATTCTGACAACCTCACCAAGGTAAACATCACCCAGACTCTTGCCCCCCTAAACCGCTACATCTCAAATGTGTACTCACAAAATTGCAGATCAGCCAGTAAACACGCCTCAGACATCTTTTACCTCATCCAACACAATGACTTAGATATTATCATATTCACTGAAACTTTGCTAAAGCTCGCCTCTACACCTATCTTAGACCTCCTAGTTCCTCCCACTCATAATATAATCAGGCTAGACAGAGCTCTGAAGTTGGGTGGGGGTCTAGCCTGTATCCACAAGAACACTCTCTCGATTTCTCACTTGGAGTCCCCGCCCCCTTCCTCTTGTGAATACCGTGGCCTCATCATCTCAAGTAAGAACCTACCGATCTGCAAACTACACACCTTTTACCATCCCCCGGGGACAACCTCCCTTTCATTGAACAATTAATGGAAATCATCTCTAGCAATGTCGATTCTGCTGTGTCACAAATCTTTCTGGGTGATTTCAACCTGCATTGGTCTAACCCCAATGACCCCGCGGTAGCCTGCCTTAAATCATTTCTACATGTGCAAAAATTGACTCAGCACTGTGACCAACCAACCCATACTAAAGGAGAAACTCTAGACCTCACCATTTCACAAAGAACAGACCATCACCTTAGACTCTATAACCCCTTGTGACAAGTCTGACCATCACAGCATCCTTTTCTATATTAACAGGGATGTAATGTCGAAGAAGGATCAACCTCGGAAAGCAAAGGTATGGAAAAGAAACCTCAGATCAGTAAACCTCGATATTCTCGCTGCCCACTGTAAATCTGTCCTCTCTTCCCATGCCAACCTGGTTCAAATTCAAGTTCAAGTTCGGGCATTTGTATAGCGCACTACTCACCCAGAGGGTCTCAAGGCGCTAGGGGAAGGGGTTCAATATTTGTCGAATAGCCAGGTTTTAAGTTTTTTTCGGAAGGAGAAGTGGTTCTGAGTAAGGCGGAGGTGTGTGGGGAGTGAGTTCCAGGTCTTGGCAGCTAGGAAGGAGAAGGATCTGCCCCCCAAGGTGGATTTCCTAATGCGCGGGACTGCGGCGAGGGTTGAGGTGCAAACACTCACTGACGCCTACAATTCGACCATTACCAACATCATGGATGACATTGCTCAACTCCAACTTCAAAATGCTTCATCTAAAATATCCAAACCGGGGTACAACGACAACTTAAACACAGAACGTCGCAACCTTAGAGCAGCTGAACGCTCCTGGCGATCCAATCCCTCCACGGAGCAACTAAAACTCTTGGTAGAGGTCAGGAGCCTCTACAACAAACAGATCAAGATAGCGAAGGCCGACTATTTCAGACTACAACTAGACCAAGTGGCAAACCGCCCCAAGAAATTTTTCGCATTGGTCAAACAACAATCGGTTACTGGTCCAATCCTCTCTGGTCCGGGTGGCATCCCAACCTCCTGCGAAGATTTTGATGCTTTTTTCACGGTGCAATCACGACTCATCTCTGTTGACCTCGCCCCTAAGAAGGCTTTATTACCCTCTTCTACTGCGCCTCACCCCCTGACTTCTTTGAAAAGTATAACTCGTCCCTCTTGAACGCTAAGAACAATGCGTCTTGGGGCACCTTTTCCCTATTTACTGAAAAAGACATCAACAAAATTATTCAGTCTATCAACCCGTCCAACCACTTTGTTGATCCATTGCCCACATCTATATTCAGAGGGATCAAGAGTGGTCTCATCCCCACCTGGACTAAGATTCCTTATCTCAAGGCATGATCCCTGACTGCCTAAAAGCAGCTCAGGTCTCACCTATTAAAAAAAAAAAAAAACAACGCTGACAAATCTGGTCTCAATAACTTCCGTCCCATCTCCAACATCCCCACTCTAGCCAAACTCCTTGAAAAATGTGTGCAATCCCAACTCTGTGCTCACATAGAGAACTACCAACTCCTAGATCAGCATCAATCCAGTTTTTGCAGGGGGCACAGCACCGAATCAGCCCTCACACACGTTATGGATGACATTATGAAAATGCTTGACCAAAATGAATCCTGCCTACTGATCCTCCTTGACCTTTTCTCAGCATTCGCCACGGTCAATATGACAACCTCCTATCCATCTTGTAACACAGAATGAGTTTCTCTGATCTGGTGCTTCAATGGTTCTCATCCTTCCTCCATCACAGATTACAAAGATTCAAGGCAAACCACTCTGTGGTATCTTCCACGCATAAACCCCCCGGCGCCTCGCACTGTAATGGAGCTGCTCGCGGTGACATCACTTAGAATGTCACCGCGATCAGCATTCCAAGGCGAGCGCCGGGGACTGTGTGAGGCGGCTCAAGAAGCGAGGCTGTGGCTGAGGTCACGGGAGTTGATTCTTTCCATTAAAGACTGTTTGTATTACTTCCATCCTTTCCGGCTTGGTTATTTACAACCATTATCACACTGGCGACGAGGGTAAACTAACCCTGTGACCTCAACATGCCCAGGAATCAAGCAGAAGCTCTGAGGACGGACGAAGAAGAAGACGGACGTAGCTGTGGGGCTCCGATTACAGCGGCAAGCGACGAAAGGCAGTCCCGAGGTCATCGAGCAGCTGCCAGGGGTGAGCTGTGTGAGGCGTGGGAACTGCCTTTGTCCTCGAATGAAGTAAGGTGACTCCTCCTTGCCACCGGCGCGCCCCCTTTGCAGCGCTCTGACGGACTTTCTCACTCAGGCGCTGGTGTCCTCTAAGCGCTATCATCTGTTTAAGGTTAATTGTGCCCCAGTCTGGCTTGCGTGTATACATCCCTCGTAAGGCGCTGTGTAGAACGTGGACGCAGGCTCCGCTCGAGCCCCCAGTCACTGGTCTGAGGTAGAGACTTTTGATCGCACCCCCCCCTTTCTGGGAAGCATCTCGTGCTGTCGCCTCAGAAGCGTGAGAGATCCTCTACAGACTCTTGTGCCTGGGCGACGCTGTCAGCTTTTCCCCTCATCCTAAGCAGCGCACTGAGACAGCGCGGTGAAAAGAAAGACTGGTGTTTGAAGACCTGCTATGTTAGAAGACGCGTTGTGAGTCATCGAGGGGGCTGCGAGGCGCGCCTGTGTAGAGCGCTGCGGGGAGGCAAGGTACACCTTCAGCGTTGCAGTGTCTAGGAGCAGCACCTCAGGGGGCATCAGAGAGGCACAATGCAGGAAGCAGAGTGAGGCACAGCAGCAGAGAGAGAATTAGCCCCTGCGCAGAGACCCTCACCGTTACCGGCTGGAAGTGTAAGAGGATTATAGTATGGTACATCAGGAACATTGACTGTGTTTTGTGGTGGCGCAATTGGAGGGCACTGAAAGGGTGCAAATTGTGACTGTGAACGACGAATTTTGTACTGCAAGTGCACACCCATGTGCACAGAGGGATTCTGGACTCTTCTGTCCCGTCAGCGATAGGTTCTAGTCAGACTGCCTCTGGGGTATAGGTAGAGCGCGGTGTGGCACATTGAGAACACGTAGCATAATAGCCAGCAGCAGCATTCGCTCCAATGTCCTGTGTTTCGTTTTCCCTACCCTAAGGACTGTGCAAGTGTTATTTTCCCTGCTTCTCTCCTGTTCAGTGTCACAGGGGGAATGTGAAACTAAGATTGGTGTACTCCTCAAGGCTTGCGCTAACCTACTGTTTGTTTTCAGCGTTAGTGTGTCCAGCGGGTGTGAATTTTCACTGGGTGCCAGCAGGGAAAGCCGTAGCAAACTAACATGCAGAGTGTGACCCCTCCACCTTTTTTCTTGACCACCCCTGGGGATCCCAATATCCAGTGGAAGAAATGGAAAAAGGTGTTTTTGAATTACGCCACTGTTTGTGGGCCAAACCTGGGTTTAGAAAGGAAGATTGCATTATTAGCCTATTATCTAGGTGCGGAGGGCGAAGAGGTCATGGACCATCTCCCAGAGTTAGGGGCACAGGAGGCTAGAGGTCTGAATGAATTTGAAGTGAGTCTTAAGAAGTTGGACTTACACTACCTTTCTAAGACTAGCACGATTATGGAGAGGTACCACTTTGGTAAGAGAGCACAAAAAGAGGGGGAATCGATAGAGGACTTTGTATCCGACCTAAGGAAGTTAGCCGCCTCTTGCAAATTTGGTGGTGCAAGTGAGGAGAGAATCAGGGACCAATTTGTGTTGGCGTGTAGGATGGAAAGGGTGCGTGAGGAGCTATGGCTCAAGGACGACCCGCCCTTGCGGGAGGTCCTCATTATAGCCAAACAAGTGGAGCATATGCTCCAATGCGTAAAAGAAATAAAGCTAGACGCAGGGGAGAAGAAAAATGAAGAAAAGGCCAATGTCAGTGAGGTGGTGACTGAATGTGAAGCAGTGTCTGTAGTTAAAGGCCAGAAAATAGTGAGCAGAGAACACAAAGAAGGCAAGTTAGGAGGTACGTTTAAAGGCACTTGTTATAGGTGTGGCAAGCAGGGGCACTTAGCTAACGACAGAGAATGCCCTGCTCTCAGATTCACGTGCAACAAGTGTGGGAAGAAAGGACATTTCAAACAGTACTGCAAAAGTGGGCTGGGAGTCAGCAGACAGAGTAGAGACAGGACGAATGTGGTGTGTGACGAGTTTGTTGTGCAAGTACAAGAGTTACTAGCCCCCAGTCCCAGCAACCCCGTGTGCGCGGAGATAGTGGTGCAGGTCGAGGGAGGACAAGTCAGCAGTCCCAAGGACATCATAAAGGTTGGGGAGGTTGAAGTGGAAGCACTATTTGACTCTTGCTCTAGAATCACCATCATTAATGCCAAAGAGTTCTCACGAGTGTCAAAGGGAACGATTACCTTGAAAAGAATGGATCTGAGGCCAGGGGGGTATGCCGGTCGCCCCATCTCCATGAAGGGGTATTTCCTGGGGAAGGTAGAATACAGCAACAGGACAACGGTCTCAAAGGTTTATGTGTCCACTGTAGGAGACAACATCTTGGGGTGGCAGGCACAGAAAGAGCTAGGGGTCTATCTTAATCCCAATTGTGATCCCCAGATCCTGGTACAAGAAATTATTGAACACAAAGCAGACATTGTAACAGAGTTCCAAGAAGTGTTCAGGGAGGATTTGGGATGTTTAAAAAACTACTGCCACAGAATAAGACTGAAGGAGAACGCCAGGCCAGTCGTGGCCAAAGTCAGGAAGCTTCCAATTGCCATCCAGGAGGAGGTGAGGGCTGAACTGGAGAAACTGTGCAAGGCCGGAGTAATCGAACCGGTGGAAGCAACGGAATGGCTGGCCCCCATTGTGGCAGCCAAGAAGAAGGATGGTTCGGTCCGGCTCTGCATCGATTTGAGGGCACTCAACAAGGAAGTCGTGGTCGACCGTTACCCCTTGCCCAACATCACCCAGATGATGAGCATGCTAGAAGGGGCCAAAGTCTTTTCTACCCTTGACCTTACCTCAGCCTATTTCCAAATAAAACTACACGAGGAGTCTCAAGAGCTCACGGCATTTGTGACACCCATGGGCGCATATAAATTCAAAAGGATGCCATTCGGGCTAGTCTCGGCGGCCGCCGTGTTTCAGAGAATCATGGGCAACATGTTGAAGGACATCCCAGGCGTCATGTGCTACCAGGATGATGTGCTAATATATGCAAAGAACCATGAGGAGCACGACCGTAGGTTGAGAAGCGTTCTGAGGAGATTTCTGTCACAAGGCCTCACAGTGAAAAGAGACAAGTGTGTGTTTGGCTGTGCTGAGTTGGACTTCCTGGGACACAAGGTGACTACGGAAGGCATATGTCCAAAAGCTGAATTACGAAACACCATCGTGAACTTGACATCCCCCAAGGGCAAGGACGAGATCAAGTCATTTATGGGGATGTTAGAGTTCTACGGAAAGTTCATAAGGAACCTGGCAGGAAGGACATATGCCATCAGGCTACTGTTGAAGAAGGAGAATGAATTCCGGTGGAGTCAGGAGTGCCAGAGGGAGTTCGAGGATGTAAAGAAGGCACTCGCAGAGGCCCCCAGTCTGAAGTCGTACATACCCCACCGGGCAACCATAGTCACCACCGACGCTAGTGCGAAGGGTTTGGGAGCTGTCCTCACCCAAATTGGAGAAGAAGGAGAAGAAACCATAGCATTTGCCTCGAGGTCACTCCAGAAGTCCGAGAACAACTACTCGGTTATCGAGAAAGAGGCTTTGGCTGTATTTTGGGCGTTAGGAAAATTCAGAGACTTCCTCTGGGGAACCCAGTTCACCCTCCGCACTGACCACAAGCCGTTGGTGGAGGTGTTCAGCAAGAAGGGTTTAGATGCCATCTCCAGTAGGATAAGGCGGTGGGTAGTTGGCCTTCAAGAATACACCTTTGACGTCGAATACGTCCCCGGGACACAGAACCTCGCAGCTGATTGTCTGTCTAGGCTTGTTGGCGATGAAGGAGAGGGAGAGAAGTTGGCAGGTGAAGAGGAAGAGGACCTTCAGATGGAGGATGTCTGCACCATCCAGAAGGCGTTGGGAGAAGAAACTTGGAGAAAGGCGCTGGAAGAAGACAACATTTTGGAAGAAGTTTACAAAAGAGTAAGAAGCGGTTGGAAGCACGGTGACAAACAGGATGAAAACCTGCGGCCATACCTAGCCATCAAAGACGAGTTGTCCGTTGTAGACGGATGTCTATTCAGGGGCACGAGACTTGTACCTCCCGCAACCGTGAGAGACAACCTGGTCGAATTAGCCCACGAAGGACATTTGGGCATCACCAAAACCAAGCAAAGACTCAGGGAGAGCTATTGGTGGCCAAGCATGGATCTAACCACGGAAAGGAGAATCAGGGAGTGCATTCCGTGCAGCAACAGCGACAAAGTCCTGAAGCAACAGACGCCCCCAATGGTGTGCAGGCCGGCCCCTTCAGGACCGTGGGTCGAGTTGGCATTAGACATTGTGGGCCCCATGTCAGGAGAACAGCGGACACCTTACTTTTTGGTGCTTGTGGATATGTATTCCAGGTGGCCTGAGATAAAGTTTGCCAGCGAGGTCACCACCAAAACTGTCATCAGGTTTCTAGAGGAGGTGTTCATCCGGGAAGGACTACCCAGCAACATCCTTACAGACAACGGTGTACAACTGTGTTCAAAGGAGATGGAAGACTTCCTGGAGGAAAGAGGCATCAGACACAAGCGTTGCGCCCTTTACCACCCCGAAACCAATGGCATGGTCGAACGCTTCAATAAAACCCTCAAAGAAAGCATCCAACTGGCCAAAGCCAGCGGAATGAGTTGGAAGGAGGAGGCGTGGAGACGGCTTGAAGCATACAGGTTCACACCTCATCAGACGACGGGGGTCACCCCGTTTGAATTGCTCCGCGCCAGGATACCCAACACGAAGCTAACCCCAGGATGGATGGAGTGGCACAAGGGGCGGTCAGACCGATCCAAAGAAGCTGAAAGCTTGAAGAAACAAAAGGAAGCCATGGAAAAGAGAAAAGAAGCATATGACCAGCATAACGCCACAAAGGAAGTAGAATTCAAGGTGGGAGACAGTATCAAAATCAGAGCTCCAACAGGGAAGGCAAGTTGGTCAGCATACACCAACCCCACCAAGATCACCAAACTATTCAACAATGCTATCAAGACACAAGAAGGGAAAATATGGAACCTTGGGAGGGTCGTGAAGTACCATCCGCCTGAGAATCCAAGGGGACGGGAGGGAGACCCTGGGCGGGACCTTAGTTCCACCACGAAGAGGCAAACCATAATTCCCCACTCTACCGTCAGGCCTAGCAAGAGGGTGACCAGACCACCTAAACACTTTGATCAGTATATAATGATGTGATGTGGTTTGTTTTGTCCATCTTGTCAACCCTTCCACCTGGCCTAGGGAAATTTGACTGTTCCACACCCAGTTGGATGTTTCTGTGCCACCTGGTGCGTCTAACTGCGTTTGCTATGTTTATGTTTTTCTTTCCGCAGGGAAGGGGGATGTGTGGTATCTTCCACGCATAAACCCCCCGGCGCCTCGCACTGTAATGGAGCTGCTCGCGGTGACATCACTTAGAATGTCACCGCGATCAGCATTCCAAGGCGAGCGCCGGGGACTGTGTGAGGCGGCTCAAGAAGCGAGGCTGTGGCTGAGGTCACGGGAGTTGATTCTTTCCATTAAAGACTGTTTGTATTACTTCCATCCTTTCCGGCTTGGTTATTTACAACCATTATCACACACTCCTTCTCCGAGCCTTCTCCAGTAGTCATGGGGGTCCCACAAGGATCCACCCTTTCTCCCATCCTCTTCAACCTTTTCTTGGAACCTCTAGCTCACGCACTAAACTCCACGAGCATTCTCCTCCACATGTATGCCGACGACACTCAACTGTACTTGAAAATCGCATCCCCGGGAAAACATCATCTCACTCAACACCGTCCTAACGTCCACTCAAAATTGGTTAACCGAGAACCATCTCCTGCTCAACACCTCCAAAACGGAGTTCCTGCACATCTCCCAGCCAAAACACATCCCCAAATTAGATCTCTGGCTGACTCACCTCACTGCTTTCAATTGCACCCCGATTATCATAGATACAGCCAAATCACTAGGAGTCACCGTGGACAAGCACCTGAATCTGAATAATCACATCACCAATGTTTGTAAGGGGGCAAACCACTTGACTGGAACTCTCAGAAATGTCAAAACATTCCTGTCACAGTATGATTTCAAACAGGTGGTCCAAGCGCTTGTCCTGCCGAGGCTAGACTATGGCAGTGCTACTCTCTGGGGCCTTCCCAAATATGCCTTGACTCCACTAAGGGCCTCACTAAATATGGTGGCTAGACTGGTTACTGGCGCGAAACAAAACAAGCGCATTTCCCCAGTCCTCAAATCTCTCAACTGGCTACCCTTTGAAGCACGAATTCAGCTGAAGATTGCAGTACTGGCGCACAAAGCCCTTCACTTTAATACTTCCAGGTACCTGGCCCAAAAACTTGAACTATCCTGTGGGGAGAGAGCATCAAGAAGCTCCTCTACTTTCTTCCTGAAACCTTGCACCTTTAGCAAAAAGAGAACTTGTCTCCGAGCCTTCTCAGGGGCAGCCCCAAAGATTTGGAACTCTCTCCCACCGGAAGTCCCTAGTCTCACCTCAACAACGGCGTTCAAATTGGAAACCAAAAGATTCCTAATAAACAAATTCTTACCCTAAGCGGGCTAGGCTCACGGGATCGGATGACATTGTTTGTATTATCATGGTACCTACATTTGATACAGTTCTTCTATTCTGCATACTATTGCCTCCTTCGTTACCCGCTTACTTCTGCTTATTGTATGGTCTTCTTTTTCCCAATTGTTGCTGTTAATACACTCATGTCCTCTCTTGTAAAGCGCTCTGATATCCCTCGGGATCTTGTTCGCGCTATATAAAATTTTATAAATAAATACATTTGTTGGCTCTGATCTCAAAGAATATCTCATTGGCAGTGTTTTGAGCAAAATGTTTTTTAAGAGGAACAAAGAGGAAATGTACAACTAATGTGAGCGCTTCAAATGTGAATAGTCTCTCCTTAATTGTGAGGAGTCTGTTCATGCATCTTTCACGTTCTCATCCTCTTTCCCACTAGTCTCTCCTAGTCCCATCACCCTCTTTCTTTCTGCATCATTCTCTCCGCCTGTCTCTTTTATTCTACCAATCTCCTCCAGTTTCTTCACTCTCCTTCTGTGGTCCCACCATCACCATTAATCATTTGCTTATTACCCTTCTCACTGACCACCTTCCTTTCTCATCTTACTCAACCATCAAAAGCCTCATCTTTGCTTTCTTCCCACTACTCTCCTACTCACTTCTCACTGCCCCCCACTACATGCCTACCAGTTTCCCTAATTGCATCAAACACTTTGCTCATCACTCTCCTGCACCATCATCCTACTTCTTCAGATTCCTCCTTCATCCACTATTCATGACAGATTTATCTCCCTTTCTGCTTTGACGCTCATGACCCTCCTTCTCCTCTCTAATCAACCCTCTGCCCTATTTCTTCTTTTTCCCTTCTGCTGACTCCTAAGCTATTATTTCATCAACCACTTTCCTTAAAAATTATTTTGTCTTATTCTTCCTTTTCTTTTTCAGAAATGCTCAACTTTTCTATCCTCGCTCTCTCTTCTAATCACTCTACATTTCTCATCTCTGTGCCCTTCCACATTTGCTCATGTACAGAAAGTTTGACCAACCATGTTCGCTACCCCTTAGCACCATAGTTGGGAAAACTGGGGCCCTCTGATTTTCAGAACTTCTAATAAAAGCACATGCCATGTCCACAGCTACCATTTACTGAAAAGTTAATAAAATATATTAATGTGAGTTATACACTTTACTTTTCAAAATGAATCAAAACGACACCGTTATTTGAAGCTCAAATAAATGTGTTTATCCAGATAAGTGACACCTTTCAGCTCAGAATTGTTATTTCAATGACAGGACATACAAATTATTTACAGTGCTTGCTGACCCCCTCTTGTGTCGGAAATGAAAGGCTAAGTAGCAAGATTTGAAGTAGTGAAGCCGCGGATTATAGGAGCATCTCAGTATCAAGTGCATTAGCTCACAATATTATCAGTTTAGGACGTGTCACAGCAGCACCATCATCTATTTCTAGCTACTCATAGAACCAAGAGAGAGGATCTTTTCGAGCGAGAATAAATGCACAGTCACTGACACTTCAAAGTTCGGTGTGGGTGCCTTAGGTTCCTTCAGTTGTATTAGCTGACTCGGATACTGGGTGTAGGTAGAACAGCGGCTGCACGTGTTCACAGCGGCAGCTAGTATTGCCAGTGCTGGGCAGTGAAACTTGGCTAAAGAGTTTTCTCTACGAAAAATCAAAACGTGTGACACTGACTGTGTTTTTTCTTAACGAACAGCACTGCAGGTTAAGCATAGCATCACAGCAGGTAGAAATGAAACAAACCTACACATACACACACGCGCACACACACAGAACAAAGGATGTACGCTCATTTTCAATTACTTTTCTTGTGATGCAGAACCACATGAGTCTGTTTCTGCAACATGGTGCTTCTTAAGTACTGTGTGATGGAAGCTTGGGTCGGTGTCTTTTGATGTAGCATGAGTGCCAACAGGTACCCCTGCTCAGGGCACAAGTCCTAAAAAAAGAAGTGGGGGGACTAACCTAGTTAATCAGTATGCAAGTGGCATCACAGCGCGTGACATCGCAGCGTGTGACGCGCGTGACTTCACAGGAAATGGCATCACAAGAAGTGACATCAGATCTTAAGCCCTCACACACATGTTTAGCAGGTGTATCATGAGTACAATTGAGCACATTTCGAGTATACTTGCAAACCCTCCTGATTTAGGCAGAAGAGTCACACTTTTGTACGCTACACATAAAACAATGTTGCCTTTTGTCATCCTGAAGCTCCGCCGGTTGTGGCAGCTGGACCAAGCCCCAGTCACGGTACTGGAAAGGATGCACCCACCATCAGAGCTGCCTGGATTGGTGCGGTCTGGAAAGCGCCTAGCCTTGGCACTGCTGTCGTAAATCTTATATGAATTTGGCACGCCAAAACAAATATGTGCACACTGTCTTGAAAGAAGAGATGCTGGAAAGTCAATTAAAAGAGAACTCAACATAGTACCAGGGTGCAAAAAAGGTGCCCTACTCTATCAGGAATGTTTACAACTCTTAATGTGTTATTATATTTCAACTGAACAAGCTGCATTTTGGTGCAAGATGATGAAACATATTCCTCAGAAGAGTGCCGACCAGCCTTCTCTCCTTTTCCCTCTAGTCTAATAAATCAATGACTGCCTATTATGCTGATGTTCAACTTAAAATGTGCTTTTTTGTAATTAAAATGAATCGTAACAGAAAATGAGTCTTATAAAATGTATTAATTCAGTATCGAGCACCGCTTGACACGAGTTTGTGTTTTGGTTATAATTTGAATGTGGTCTCTTTGGTTGTTGATTTTTTTGTCTTGTTTTCTGTTTTTCCATTCCAAATGTTTAGTGTATGGCACATGAACAAGTGCATCTCCACCCAGGCACCGCAATCATCTTTTCTAAAGTTTTATGGCATAGGTACAATGGGCATTGGTTAGCCATGAACGACTAGCCCAGGAACAGAGGTTCACTGAATGCAAAAGCAGAGCGATGTGGCCATTCAGGGAGATCATTAGACCATGTCTGTGGCAGGGGGATATGTAAGTAGACGTATGGCCAGAGCTGTCCTATTTTGTAAATTCGTAAGGTGCAATTAAGCATGCCCACCTGTGTCATCCCACAATATGCACTTGGAGGGTAGGAGTGGCAGACAGTCTTGAAAAATAAGCATTTGCAAAGAAAATAGGTCTTGCCTTCATGTTGTGAGTGAAGACTTATTGGCTTTGACATTGTTTGCTTGTAAAGCATTGTTAAAAGAGTGAAAACTGCACATTGAATTAAATATCTTCATTCTTTATGAATGGCATGATTTATTTATCAAATACTTTTCACACAGGAAAGTCTCAACAGAAAGTAAAAAGCCTGTAACATATAATCCAGCTTAAAAATAATACAGAGGACTAGTTGCAGCTTTGTGAAAGAACAGACGAGATATCTGAAGCCGTGAATAATGAGCTTTGAACGTGAAGGAAAAAGCTTGCCAAGGCCGACTCGAAGCTGCAACAAATGCTTTGGCCATTTGGTGTTCTGTAGAAGCCCAACGTCTAAGGACACCTTCTGCCACAAATGCTGACTGAATGCAGATGCCTGACTCTCCTCCAGCACCATAGATGCTGCTTTATTTGCGAAGTACTGGGTTTTCATCTAAAAATAATTCAAAACCAACCACATAAAATCTAATCTAATGTCAAACCTTGGCAAAAAATACCTATTGCAGTGATTTTTTTGGGACATGCTGGGAAGTGTGGGAGCAACACAGAACGTTTGGTGGTTGTGGTGTCGGGACTCAGGACCACATGGTGAAGAAGGACGACACAGACACTCGATAGTATGGTGCATTAACTGGCCTCGAGCACGTGCACCCGGGCCCTTTCATTGACGGGGCCACGTCACCCGTGGCACACGTGATGGATGGGTGTGGGGGTGCAGTGTGTCCAGCCTGCGGAACACTTGAACGTGTCCAGCAGGACATTACAGGGGTTAGGGATGTGAAGGGTGAAGCAAGACAAGGGGAGCACACAAGAAAACACACATACTACCAATGTGTGAACACAAACAGAAAAAAAGTATTTCCCTGAATTGAGCCGTGAGATGAAAAAAGTTATTCAAGTAGAAGAATAATAGACATTCACAAGAAGACGAAACACAATTGATTGAGAAGCAAGGAAATACGATGAAAAATAAATCAAAAATTCAGTGGGTGAACAAAAACCTACACTAAATATTGGCTTTGTACACAACAGGCTCCCAACAACAGACAGCTAAAAGGTGCCTGTTGGCAAGACCTCAAAAAAAAAAGCGATTGCATTTTTCCAGCCTTATAGGGGTTTGACCACAGTCTGACGGCGACTGCTTAGAATCACTGAGAACAAATTCTTTGTCTAGCAGATTTCTACAAGTAAACAAGCAAAATGCCATTCAACATTTTTGAGACCAAATAACAGTTTGTAGGATGATTCAAAATGTGAATAACACTTCTATATAAACAACATCGGAAGGTTTCTGCCATCTCTGTATGCAATAGCAACGTCTGAGCCAAATTATTTCCTTGTCTGAACCTTTTGGCAGCTTTCACAAGTGAACTGCACAATGGATACTTACTTTCCTAGCTGTGCCTAAAAGGATTCTATAACATAATATCAACATCAATAATATTAAGACAAACAAATAGCATCTAAAAATATTGATAACCCAAATGTTGACATCCTATACATAAAAAACAAAACACAAATATTGACAACAAAATATAATCATGAAAAAAGCGAAAATAACCAAACATTGAAAGCTCTGAGTGAAACAGTGGGTGACTGTCAATCAGATAGTTAGGACCAGTATAATGAAACCCTCTGAAATCTGTAACAAAGGATTTAAGCGGGATACATCTCTGCATAGGAAACCTGTGCAGCTTTCTTAGAGGATCAGAGATGGAATCCCTATGGGATAACTTCACCACCAGTCTTACTTGTAAATTTTGCACTACCTTCAGTTTGTTTCTTATGTGTTTTAGTAGACATAAATATAAGCTGTTGCCATAGTCAAGCCTTGAAAGTTATCAGTGTATGGTCTTTCGATCACCCAGATGCAGAATCCAGAAATTTCCTCAGTGATTTTAGGAGAGAGAAGCACATACCTGATATTGCCAACATTTTAGGACAGATCACAGATCTTTGACAAACTTGTCACTAAAATTCCTTACTACTGAGGTAGGAGGTGGGGGTCTTGTAAGTCCATTTTTCCAAAAGGTGACATTTTTACCAAACAGCCATTTTATCGGTATTGCATTTCAAGTGGTTACTGTTCATCCAGTCAATAACTTGGGTGAGGATTGCTTTGAAATTCAATTCTGATCCTAGAGAGTTTTTACCTAAGGATAGTATCGCTTGGGTGTCATCTGCACAAGGAATCACCGTGATCCCAAAAGACTCGGGGGCATATTTATGAGAACATCATGCAACGCAGCACATCCATACACTTTGCTGCGCTGCATGATAGGGAAATGGTAGGAATGCCCTGTATTTAACATATTATGGTACATTCCTGTTTTTTCCCTGCTCAGGCACACAGCGTGCTGCCTAGCTCCCAATGCAGGCACCCTTGCCCCACGGTGCAAGCGTGCCTACGTTGTAAGCAGGTTTGGTTTTGTGCAGGAAGGGATGCTTTCCTGCATAAAAACAATCCGCTGATGCATTTTTTTCTCTCAATGCAGCACACATAGAAAGAGGAAGTAAGAAGTAGAGATAAAGAAGTTTCTCCTCGTTATGCTTCACCTCTCACCTAGGGAGTCATAGCATTTTGAAGCAATCCCAGGTCTACCAGTAATGGTAATTCTGAGAATGCCCCAAAATCCATGGATTGATGCCTGGGAACACCCACACTCCACCTATGGAATGCCTAAATGGGGCTAAGTAATGCAAGCAGTGATTTGGCTGTGTTGCGTTACTCTAGATTTATCAAGCCACGCAAGGTGTCCTGGCATTGCTTGATAAGAGTTATGTCGCTCTTGCGCCCGTTGTGATGCAACTCATTAATAAATATGCCCCTCAATGAGGGAGACCAAAGGGATAACTTTGATATTGAACAGGGTTGGGCTCAAACATGAGCCTTGAGGGACCCCATATTTAAAGCAGCCTGTCTCCTGTTGGTGAGATTGGATTAAAACCATCCCCAGACATGACCACAAATTTGCAGCTTAGCCAGGCACTGTAGCAGCAACATGTAACACAATGTTGAATGCTGCCGACCGTTCCAACAGGATTAAGATGGTGTTCAAACTCTTGTTTATGTTATTTTAATAGATTCTAAAGGGCTCACTCAGTGCAGTGTCAACGTCTAACATGGAGGTGTGAAGAAGATTGAATTGATCAAGCTATTCAGTGGTACTGTGTTCACCAACATTTCCAGCATTGTGGTCGGGAGCAGAGAAATGGGCTACAGTTTGCCACGTCCTGAAGATCAGCAGAAGTTTTCTTGAACAAAGACTTGTCCCTAACCTGCCTCTATACTTCTGGAAGCTAAGCAAGAGTCAGTGAAGCATTTAAAATAGAGTTACAAATAGGATTAATGATATTAAGAGCTTTACCTAGAATTGCTGGAGGACATATATCCAAGGGTGTCCCTAATTTACAACTCTTGATGTAGCGTAATGCATTTGAAAATGGCAAAATTACTGTTGACTCTTGAAGAGGTTAATACTGGCAGTACAATAATTTTAGACTCCTCCATTTTATTGATAGTAAAGGTAGCTTGAATAACTTCTACCTTCTGCTCAAAGAAGTCAGACAGCTTATCACCTAAATCTTGTGAGGTTGTGATTTCCATAGAACATGCTATGGGGTGAACAAACTTCTTTGCAATTCAAAAAGTCTTGTGTGGGGTTTACTCTACCATATTGCTGCATTGCTCAATGACAATAAAGAAAATATCCTGACTATAAAGAACACAGGATTGCAGATAGCCTCCTGAACAGACCACATGCACCGTAGAACGGAAATGGCAAACTACGCAGGCACGCATCCGGAGACTCTGTCCACCTCTGTGAAGGTAAGCTCAGATTTGCAAAGTGTGTGGTGGTCTCTAGGTCGATCAGAGCCAAATATATGTAGTGAATAATCACTGGAGCCAAGACAATTCCATTGCACTGTTTATTCGTACAAGTCAACAGTATAGAAACCACCTCGATCTGCTCACAGGCACACTCCCACCATACTGATTTCACTTAACATTCCATAGAATGTTGGCTCCACACCAGCCTTCTGCAAACAGTGTCACAAGATAGGTGGTACAGAGCAAAACCAAATTATGACTAAAGACAAAGAGAGTGATGCTAAGGACCTTATTAGTGAGATGAAGGACTTGGTTCTCATGGTGGGTGATAGTGATAAGAAGTGTGGTGATCAATCTGAGTGTGCAGTCCCCTATGTAAATATCCAAGTTGCGAACAAAGTATTACGATTATTGGTTGTTTCTGGTGCGAGAACCATTTTGATTACTCAAGAGTTGTTTCAACTCACTTGGAAAGATAGACCTCCATAGCCCCCAGACCGGTCACCAGTGTCCTACTGGGGATGCAGAATAGAGTTACTGTGTTATTTTCAAGTTTCTTTAGTTTTTAAAGGGTTAGACAGACAAGGGAAAATCTATGTAGCAGTTAAAGGTTTGAAAATACTTGGATGGTTTCATCAGGGCTTGTTCAACGTGGTTTTGAGGCCTGGAGCAAAGAAAAAAGTGCTAGTTGTCAGAAACAGTGGCATGGTTGAAGAGATGCTGAATCAGTTTTTTTTCAGGGGAATTGGGAAAGATAAATTGGTTCGAGCATAACATTAAGATTAAGGAGGGGGCGACATCCGTTAAACACAAATTGAGAAGGGTACCTTTCAGTACGAGAGATGACTTTGGAGAAGGAATTGGAAACTTTGTCATAAAGGGGCATCATAGAACCTGCGGAATCTTCACACTGGCTTTCCTCTTTGGTGGTTGCTTGTAAGATAAATGGATGTTGATAGTTTGTGTTGACATTCGTGCTCTCAAAAAAGGAGATATAGGTGGATCCTCATCCCCTTCCAAAAATGTATGAAATCTTGTCCTCAGTTGCTGGGACAAAGTTTTTCACCAAACATGATTTAGCATTGGAATACCACTAGATAGAGTTGGATCTGAACTCCCAGCATGTCACTACTTTCGACTTTCCTTGGGGTACATATCAGTACTGTTGCATGCCGTTTGACCTGGCATTGTCTCCTTCCTTCTATATTCCTATGGGTGATGTTTACTGTTCCCAAAGGAATTAGTAATACAGCCATATTTCAAGATGATAAATTGATTTATGCCCACTATTGCCAGACAAATGATGCTACATTGAAACAAGTTGTCATGGTTTTCTAGCAGCAAGGTGTTGTGTCGAAGAGGGATAAATTTGAATTTTTAAAAGAAACAGTTGAACACTTAGACCATGTATTTGTATTCACGGTTCATCCCAGATTTCGCATCCAAGCTTAGACCCATCTCAAAATTGTTGAAAAGTAATGAAGAATTTGTTGGGATGAGGCCAGCGAGGCAGCATTTAAGTGTATTGGGTCTCAGTTTGCAAGTGCAGAGGCTCTCAGACCTTATGATCTCTCACTCACTCAAATGTATCTTAACAGTTGATGTTAGCTGTTAGGATTCGCCTGACCTGCGCATGCATGATTGTGGGCCAGAGCGTAATTCTGAAGGAGGGACTACTTGAGTAGTACTTCCATGTGAGTGGCGAGTTCCTGTGTGGGCCTCACGAGATCGCTGGTTCACGCGTGAACTGGCAGTCACCACGAAAGTGGCACAGTTGAAAGCGGAGTCCGATGTAGAAGCAAGCGCTTAGCTACTTGTCTGGATTGCCAGGTTCCACGCAGAATCCTGCACCATTTCTGGCAATAATACCCTTCTTCTTGGCCCCCGATCCCTGCATATCATTACCAAAGATATACGTACAACATTTTAGCAGCACCTCCTTTCTTGTTGGCCCCACTCTCCACAAATCCTTACCAGAAACCTACCTGCAATAATTTAGTAGCACCTCCTTTCTTGTTGGCCACGCTTTCCGCATCCATTTTGTTGAATTATCTATGGGTGGCAAAGGTCTCTCATTTCTCTGCTGGCCCTGCTCCTGCCTTGGGAGGTCTTGGCTTGTTCAACATACCTGGAAGTACTTACCTGCACCTGTGAAAACAGAAATCACTTCTCTCTGGGAGAAACTCCTCTTCTTGGCAGGATATTTCCCACATCCCCTCATCCCCTGTGACCTTTGTAAGTATAATATATATATATATATATATATATTTTTTTTTCCAACAAACAGTCCCAAATTATGCGTGCACTATCACATAGCCGGTGCATATGTCGAGGTCGGACTTAACCGCGTAAAACACTCTTCATCAATGAATACTTCACAATCCTCAAGTCTTCTTCCTTGGATATAGTTTTATTTTGCACAAATGTCACCATAGCCCACCACCAACATTTTGACCAAGAAATGGACATGTTCACAGTCTCATGATTCCACCTTCTATGTTCACTATTTATTTTTCAGCCATATTAGCCCATTATGAGGCATCATGGGACTTGTAGTGTTTGGTTGCCTCGGTGTGTTTCTTTCATTTTATTTACAAATATTTCCATCGGGGATTAACGTCATGCGACTTTAAGTTACTACATAGTCATATGGTTCTGTTTCATATTTTTTTATGCTTTTTATCGTGTTCAGTTCTCTCCTTCTCGTGAGGTTTGGAGATAGATGGTCTTTCATTGTCCAGTTAGTCTCGGAATGTTGATGATGATTTCCATCAATATTGTCACTATCAGGGTGACAATGAGTATATATATGTATATTATCTACTGGTGGTCGCCAGTAGGTAGTTATAGTTAGAACCTAGTTTCCATAGGAAAAGCATTTTTTGATTTGCTAATAACTTTGGCTTAGTTTGATGAATCTTCGCGAAAGTCTATCCAGGTCGGCTCCTATTCGGAAAGTTTGGGGGGGATTCTTCAAGCAGGGGCTGAGAAAAAAGGGGGTTCCAAAAAGTGTTTTCTTCATGTTAATTTCCATAGGAAAGGAAACTTCAGCCAAGGCTACAGCCCAAACTGCTGAACGGAATTACACCAAATTTTACAAAAAGGTAGCGCTTGGTTCAGAAAGTGACCTTTTTTTTTTTAAATGGTATAAATCCGTTCAGTAGTTGCTGAGAAATTAAAAAAAATAAAAGTAAAAAAATCAATTTCCCATAGGAAACTTTAGCCAAGGCTACAACCCGAACTGCTGAACGGAATTACACCAAATTTGCCAAAAAAGTAGTGCTTGGTTCAGAAAAGCGACCTTTTTAAAAAATGGTGTAACTCCATTCTGTAGTTGCTGAGAAATTCAAAAAATAATAATATCGATATCTAGAGGCACGGTGGATCCGCAGACTCTCCCGACCATGAGCTTTATTCAAATTGGCTGTCAACACTCCAAAGCAGGAAGTGTTGGCAGCCATCTTGTGACTCTGTAGATCCGAGTCACAAGAATACAGCGAAACAAACATGAAAAACAAGAAAAGGAGCAGGGTAGAAACACCCTGACCCCCTAGGCAGCGGCACCCTGACTTGGAGGGTAACGCTGTTTGTTGGCACTCACCACCACAACTGTGTGCTCAGAGTAAATGTGCACCCGTTTTTAAAAAAAAGTAATTCAACTTTTGTTTTAACTATCGTTCTTTCTAATTTGCGCAGCAAAGCTCACCTTTTTAAAATGTGTCACTAAATTTTGAAGTACGCTTTCACTGTGTCAGGATTTGCTATTCTCTCTTGATTGCCTAAGATCCCGGTCCGTCACGGCCTGTGCCGTTTGAACGGAGGATCGTTGCAGGCAAATACTCACTTCCGGTGGGACACTCGGAAGACATTGTAGCGCTCTAGTTTCCGGCCCCCTACACCTACATAACTGGGAGGAATGCGCGGACGCGCGCAGCTGCACCCTGACGTGGAGGGTAACGCTGTTTGTTGGCACTCACCACCACAACTGTGTGCTCAGAGTAAATGTGCACCGGTTTTTAAAAAAAAGTAATTAAACTTTTGTTTTAACTATCGTTCTTTCTAATTTGCGCCGCAAAGCTCACCTTTTTAAAATGTGTCACTAAATTTTGAAGTACGCTTTCACTGTGTCAGGATTTGCTATTCTCTCTTGATTGCCTAAGATCCAGGTCTGTCACGGCCTGTGCCGTTTGAACGGAGGATCGTTGCAGGCAAATACTCACTTCCGGTGGGACACTCGGAAGACATTGTAGCGCTCTAGTTTCCGGCCCCCTACACCTACATAACTGGGAGGAAGGGGCGGACGCGCGCAGCCGCCATACCACTATCGCCTTGGTGGATGTCTTTGTTTCTGCGTACTTTTTCCACGGGAAAATGACTACTTCCAACATACCACTTTTCAGGTACGCCAGGAAAGAGCTTTTGGATTTGAATATACCTTGTGCCCCGGTGCCGGAGGCACTACTAGCAGCTGTACAGGCGACCTCTTGTTCTCTCAGTGCAAACTTGATCGTGGACAGGCTGGTCATTAGGGCCGACTCCAATCTAATCACTACAGCCCGAGGAAACTGACAGCGGTCTATTTCAACGCCAGATCAATCCCCAGGCACGCACTCGAGATATGGAGTCTCCTTGATGCTGAAACTCCAGACCTATGCTTCATATCAGAGACCTGGCTGCATGAGCATGCCACCCCAGACCTCCATGTAGCTTTCCCTCAACAATATAAAATAGTCAGGTCAGATAGGAGGGACGCTAGAGGGGGGGTACTGATTGCAGCAAAAGAGACTGTGAATATTTGCGTGATAGAAAGCGAGGTCATTGATCAGACAGAAATTGTTGTCTTTAAAATGAGTGGTCCCCTCAAGGAAGTCTGGAAAGGGGCTCTGCTCTATCGACCTCCTGGGACTAAAGGAGAGTTTCCTAACACTCTACTAGAAACCATTGCCCCCCACGCACTGACAGCGGACACGTTTCTGTTATTGGGTGATTTTAACTACCATGCAGATGATCCGTCAGACGCTGAAACAGAAAAGCTAATCTCCACTATGAGCACCCTTGATCTTAGTCAAAGGATCAAGGGTCCAACTCACTGTGCCGGACATACATTGCACCTCCTATTTACCAACTCCTCCAATGTATGGACAGACCCCCCTATTCCACTACTGTGGACCGACCATTCCCTAGTGAAATTCACCATTAATGGATGTGTGTCGGGTTCGTCCAGTAAGGCCAATTTAAAAATGTGTAGAGCCCTGAAAAATATTACTCTTGCCTCTTTTTCGAATAAATTTCAGGAAAACCGCATATACCTGACGGGGAATGTTAATTTAGCAGCAACACACCTTGAGACAGCGATTGGTAAGGCACTGGATAATGTCACCCCCCTACATATGGTCAAGTGTAGGGAGAAGCCATCACCCTGGTTCACGGAACAGCTAAAAGAAACCAAGGCCATTACAAGAACCGCTGAAAAAAAATGGCGAAAAAGTAAGGATGCCATCGATCGAAGGTCCTATCAAACTTTACATACCAACTACATGAGGGAAATAAGATCAGCCAAGAGGGTGTACTTAGCAGATCGTATAATTAAGCTAAAAATTCGTCAAAAGAGCTTCATCATACTTTAAAAGAATTCACTTCTTCCAAAAATCCATCATCTACTCCTGATACTGTAGAATGGATTGAAGCTCTCTCCAAATTTTTGGAGGATAAAATTACAACTATATGCGAATCTTTCAGCCCAGATTCTCAGATTACACAGAATCAAGATCATGATTCCATCACTGATAAGTCTCTCTCTAGATGGACAACCTTCGAAATGTTCGATAAAGATAAGACCATTATAGTAGGGCAAAAGATCAAATCAGGCTCCCCGAATGACCAACTACCTCCAAAACTATTTACCTTACTTGCCCCGGCGCTGGTGGATTGCCTTACTTGCCTCCTTAATAAATCACTGCTGGAGGCAGATGTTCCAGAAATCTGGAAGGCGGCAAGAGTAAGGCCGATATTGAAAAAACCTGGAGCTAATGCAAACATTCTTGTAAACTACCGACCCCTCTCCCTGCTCCCGTATTTTGGGAAAATACTGGAAGCATCGTCAATGGACAGTTGGTGAAATATCTTGAATCTAATGACCTACTTGACCCTTCGCAGTCGGGCTTCCGTGCTGCTCACAGTACGGAGACAGCACTGGTCGAGGTCGCAGACAACATAAGAATTGCTCTGGACAAACATCAATCTTCCATCTTGGTCCTCTTGGATTTGTCTGCGGCCTTTGACACCATCTCCCATCGTATTCTGATTCAGAGACTATGGGAGATTGGTGTCAGAGGGCAGGTACTGGAATGGTTCAAGAGCTATCTATCCAACCGGACGACCACCGTACAAATAGGCAGAATCCTGGCTAGCACTCGGCCAGTCAAAAGGGGGGTGCCGCAGGGCTCTATTTTGAGCCCCACGCTCTTCAATATTTATATGGCACCCCTGGCCAAAGTAATCAGAGCGTTCGGTTTTGATGTTTTATCCTATGCCGACGATACTCAAATTTTGGCCACACTTAGCCCTGACGTTAATGAGACTAAAGGCCGTTTTAAGAACTGTCTGATGGAGGTAAAAAATTGGATGGGTCAAAATCATCGGCAATTGAACGGCAACAAGTCAGAGGTCATGTTGTTCGGCAAAGCCAATGAACATTGGACTCAGGACTGGTGGCCTACACAATTGGGCGATTGCCCAGCCCCCAAGGAATCGGTCCGTAATTTAGGCCTACACATGGATAATAAACTTTCCATGAAAGCGCAAGTAAACCATATTGTTGGTACCTGCTTTGGCATCATGCGCGGTTTGCGCAGGGTTTTTAAGTGGATACCGGCTGAAGCCCGTAATCCCTTGGTACAGGGCCTCATCATAAACAGGCTTGATTATGGCAATTCGCTATTACTTGCCACAAATGAATGCCATCTCAGGAAGCTGCAGGTCTTGCAGAATACGGCAGCTCGCCTTGTTTTGGACCTACCCCGAAGATCCCCCTCTGTGTCGTGTCTAAAAACCCTACACTGGCTTCCTGTAAAAAAACGCATTATGTTTAAAACACTATGTCATGTACACCAACATATGTATGGAAGGGGCCCAAAATACTGGACCCAGAAACTCACATGGTACATGCCAGGGAGACAGCTGAGATCTAGCACTGAGTCATTACTGACCCCATTAAGAATTCAAACTGCCCGGAATGGAGGTTGTGCTTTTTCTTTCCTGGAACCATTTCTCTGGAATAAAATGCCTCTTAGTCTGCGCACAACCTCTGAACACACTAGGTTCCGAAAGAAGCTTAAGACCTGGCTTTTCTGTTAACTTCAGCTGTTTACCTCTTTGTCAGAATTGTCTGCATGCGCCATGAGACTCTTTGGATGTGATATTTGCGCAATACAAATATCCTGACTTGACTTGACTTGACTAGGCCTGCTCAGGGGGTCCCACAAGGACCACCAGGGCCCAAAAATGCATTTTAAAAAAAAATCAGCCGAATTTGAGCTGGGTGCGCGAACTGGGACAAAAAAATTTAAAAAATCAAATCGCTTCATTTAAATGAGGCCCCCGGGTGGGCCAGGTCCCAGGGCATTGCCCACTTTATAGTTTTTAAATGTATGGGACCCCACAGCCCAGGGGACCGCCACCCCCCAGGGCTTGTTTTTTGATGTGTGTGGGGCCTCTAAGGCCCCCCAAGCTCCGGGGACCGCCACCCTCCGGGGCTTTTCTAAAATATTCGTGGGGCACATGTCCCCCCAGCAGCCCCGGGGACTACCACCCCCTGGGGCTTGTATTTTTAAATTTAATAAACCTGTGTGGGGGGCTCGAGCCCCCCCACACGCCCCTCGGACCACCACCTTCCCGGGGCACTAAAATGCTAATGCGGGGGTCCGTTACGGACCCCCGAGGTCCCCGGGGCTTTCTAATTGAAGGGAGGGGGGCCGTGCGGCCCCGCTTCTGGAGCCCGCGATGGCCCTCGGGACCCCAACCTTCCAGGGCCAGCTCCTGCAGTGTCCTAGCATGCGCACCCCGAGACACTGCTGTTTGCTCTGGCAGGGAGGGAGCCGTGCAGCTCCCACGCTCTCATAGCAAACTCTGCTTTGGATTTTGGAAGTAAAAGTAGGTTTCCTGCTCTTGATTCCAAAATCCAAATAAGATTGCTTTTCCACACGGGGAGCTGCATGTCAGCAGCTCCCCATGTGGAAAAGCAATGCCGGCTCCCGCAGGAGGCAGGGAGCCGGCAGGGACCGTGGGGGCATTGGGGCTCCCCCCATGGTCCCCAACGGAGAGGGCCAGCCCAGGGAGATGGGTTCCTTGGGGTCAGAAGTGGCCCGAGAGGGAGGCCATTCGGCCCCCTCCCCAGTAAAAAAAAATAAAAACACGAGGCAGAGCCCCGTGGGATGGGGTCCCTGGGCTAACAGAGGCCTCAGGAGGGGGGCCACGCAGCCCCCTCCTTTGAAAATATTTTTAAAATATATATATATATATAGTGCCCATGCCACGGGGGATGGGGTCCCTAGGGCCGAAAATGGCCGGTTGAGGGGCGCCGCGCAGCCCCCTTCCAATTTTTTTAAATTACAATTAAGAAATTAAGGGTCCGGCCCTGGGGGATGGGGTCCCCAGAGCCAAACAAATAGGAAAAGAAAGGGGGGCCACACAGCCCCCCTTCTAAAATATATATTTTTTTTAAAACCGGCATCGCGTCGGAGGGCCCGCCCTCTTCCAGCAACACTATGCAAACGCGCCCTGTGGCGTATTTTAAGTTGGAGAATTAATTCCCGTACAATCCTGAGGGTCCCTGGGGGCCAACTAGCCCACCAGGTACCTCCAGTTAGCGCTACAGGGCTGGGTTGCAGAGAGGTGGTCAGAGGCCACGCCCCTTTTTACACCTCTCTGCAAGGCAGCTGTGTGGTGCTTACTGGAGGTACCTGGTTGGCTAGTTGGACCCCCGGGATCCTCAGGATTGAAGGGGACTTAATTCCCCAACTTAAAACGCACCACTGGGTGCGTTTGCACAGTGGTGAAGTAAGGGGGCAGGCCTGATGTGACATGTGTGCAAAGAGGCCCTGTGGCGAGTTTTTATATGGGGAATTAATTTCCCTTTCAATCCTGAGGGTCCCTGGGGGCCAATTAGCCCACCAGGTACCGCCAGTAGGCGCCACAGGGCTGCGTTGCAGAGAGGTGGTCCAAGGCCACGCCCCTTTCTACACCTCTCTGCAACGCAGCTGTGTGGCACTTTATATAGTGAAACTTGACCCTAGCGGGTATCAGAGCGCTTTACAAGAGTCGTGCGTAGGCAACAAAAGGAACATATGAAAAGTAAACATAGGTAAGAATTGAATTACAGGTCTTAGTTGCGTGGATGCTAATGTACAAGACTTGACATAGGTCTAGAGTAGGAAAAAAAGGAACGTATGAATACATAGTGAAAAAATTGAGATACAGTTCTCAGTTGCGTAGATACAAGAGTACAAGTCTTGACATAAGGATCTCAATTTCTTTAAAAGTAGGGATTTTACTTCTTTTATAAAAGAGATGAGAGAAGGGTTCCGTCTAGTTTCACGGAGTAGTGTGTTTTAAATCCTAGGAGCGATTCCAGAGAAAGCACGGTTGTAAGTTTTCTTTTTTGTAAAGCAGTGTAGCTTTCAGAAGAAGATTGCTGATACTTCTAGAGGATCTGTTTCCACAAGATAGCACAAGTTTTTGGGCCAGGTATCTCGGGTTATTGTGATGTAAGGCTTTGTATGTCATGTAGGCAATTTTAAGTTGAATTCTGGCTTCGAAAGGAAGCCAGTTAAGAGTTTTGAGGTCAGGGGTAATATGAGAATTTATTTTTGAGCCCATGATTAGCCTAGCCTCGGAGTTGAGCGAAGCTCTTAGAGGGGCCGTTGATGATCTGGGAAGACCACTTAGTGTTGCACTCCCATAGACAAGTCTTGGGATTACTAATGCTTGAACAGCCAGTTTGAAGTCATTTGCGGGAAGGAATGGTTTTAGTTTTCTCAGGCTGTTGCTCTGGATATTTGCACTTTTTGGTGCAGCACTGATATGTTTCTGCATATTAAGATTTCTATCCAGTATTAGACCTAGTGATTTTGCTGAGTGAACAATATGAGGTTGGCAATTGAGCACTGTGAGTTGTTTAATCCATTCTTCGATACTGGTAGTTTTGTTGGGAGGGGCGATTAGGAGGAATTCAGTCTTGAGGGTGTTTAGTTTTAAGTGGTTGTTTGCCAGCCAGGTCTGGGTTTTTTCCAGAGTTGAATTGAGGGCTGTGATATCGTCCAGAGAGGTGATCTTAAAGTATGGTTGGGTGTTGTCAGCGTACATATGATAATGGATGTTCGAGGAACTGAGAATTTCAGTCAGGGGTTCCATGAAAAGGTTGAAGAGTGTATGCGAGAGGGATGATCACTGGGGAACTCCTAGAGTGACTGGTATGGCAGTAGATAGGGTTTGATTAACCTTACATCTTTGGGATCTATTTTGGAGGAAAGAGGTGAATCAATTTAGAACTGATCCTGATAGGCCCATGCTAAATCTTAGAAGATTATCATGTTTGATGGTGTCGAATGCCGAGGAGGGATCAAGAAGGATTTGTAGACAGGCTTTGTTTTGGTCAAGGATTTTTAGTGCATCATCTGTTATGTGAGTCATGTCTGATTCCGTACTATGCCCTGCACGAAAGCTGGATTAGAATTGGTTGAGCAGGTTGAAATGGCCAATGTGGTTACCCAGTTGGCTATTGGCACATTTTTCGAAGAGTTTGGCCAGAGTTGGAATGTTAGAGATCAGGCGGTAGTTATTCAGATTAGTGTGGTCTGCCGTTGGGTTCTTTAGGATGGGTGATACCCGCCCAGATTTAAGGCTTTCAGGAATGACTCCTTGAAGCAGGGAAGTGTTGATAATCTTGGTCCATAGAGGCAGAATCAGCGGTATGAACTCATTTAGATAATTGGCAGGAAGAGGATCGATGAAATTGTTAGAGGGTTTGAGTGATGTGATTATTTTTAGTATTGCATCTTCTGTGTAGAGGCTGAAGGAGGTCCATTTTGCATTATTTTTTAGGGTGAACTTTGGAGGGATTGGGCAGGGGGAGGTTAGAGGGGGAGGGGGTGCTCTTGTGAGTACCTTTTAGAGTTGCTAGGGTCTTAAGCAAGTCTGTTTTTAAGTTTTCTGACTTCTCAGCAAAGAAGGAAGCAAAGTTTTCGCAGCTGGGTTGAGAGCTGGGATCAGCGTGGGGGGTGTGAGGTAAGCCTTTAGATTGTGCTTTAATTAGTTCAAATAGTTTTTAGGTCTATTTTTGGATTGGTCTAACTGGTAAGTAAAAAAGGTAGCTTTTGATCTTCAGATTTTTTGTAGAAGTTTCTGGTAGCTCTTAGAAGCTTAAGGTGGTCAAGGGATGTAGATGATCTCCATTGGCGTTCAATTATTCTTAGGGAGCATCTAACCTCATTGAGTCGGCTGTCATACCAAGGTTTGGAATATTTTGTGGATAACCTTTTCAATTGTAGCTGTGCGATTGTGTCTATTACCGCGGTCATAGAGGTGAAGTAGTGGTATGTCAGCGCTTGGACATCCGATAGCTCTGTAGGGGGCTCCAGGCAATTGGCACTAGATGATAGGATTAAGTCTGTGCTGGCACTTTTCATGTTACTTTTCCATATTTTAGGTTTTGTGGGTTGGGCTGAATGTCTTCTTACTGATTTATTTAATAAAGAAAGTGATATAATGGTGGTCAGACCATTCGCAGGGGATGATCGTGTTCAGTTGAATGGAATCGGTGTTGGAGATGACAAAGTCTAGGGTTGCGCCCTTGTCATGTGTGGGGCTGTTGCAGATTTGGGTGAGGTTTAGGTCCGTGAGGAAGTCTTTGAGGCTATTGACTATGGGGTCATTGATGTCGTTCCAATGGAGATTGAGATCTCCAAGGAATATTTGGGCAATCTGGGTACCGGTATTTGTCGTTACGAGATACATGAATTGTTCGGCGGAAATTAGGTTTTCCCCTGGGGGATGGTAGAATGTGGGTAAAGGGCAAACTGTTGCTTATGACGTCCATGCAGAGGTATTCACATGATGAAAGTAATGGAGAATGTGATTGGTTCACTGATAGCCTATTTCGGTTAATGCAGGCAATACCACACCGTGATCTATCAGATCTATCAATTCAGATGATTTCGTGATTTGGGGGGACCAGAATGTCTAGTATAGGAGTAGTTGAATCAGTTAACCAAGTTTCGGTCAATATTAGGAGGTCTGGTTCATGAGTAAATATGAGGTTTGCTGTGGCTATGTCAGCTGCGTGTCTTGAAGCTGATCTACAGTTGAGTATGATGCATTTGAGATGTGGCTTGATGGTGGTTTGATGTTCTTGTGTGATGGGGACTCGTGTTAGATTGTTTTTGGATATTCCTCTAGAGTTGTGTCTAGGAGCTCTGTGTGAATTAGAGGGGATGATTTTGTTGAGACATTCTGTACTCTGGGTGGGATAGGGGAGCTCGCAGGAGCGGAGTAGGGAGTGTATGTCATTGGATGACAAATGGTAATTTCAACGTACCGGTTGAGATGTGGCATTGGGGTATGGGACAGTTCTGCATTTTGGTGTCAGATAACTCAGGGGGTGGACGCATATAGTATGATGGGTTTAGTTGTTGTGGGTATGGGGGCGATTACTATGAACGTGTGTGGAAGAATCTCTTTAACCTTCCTTCTGATGTTCGGTGTATTGAGAATCAGATCTTGTAGGCGTTGGATGTCTTTATTGACTTGTTGCAGTAAAAGTATGATTTCATCAAGTCTGGGGTCAGGCATGGATTGTGTGATTGTTGTATGGTATGTGTGTGGGGGGTCTGGAATGTGACTAGGGGGCTAAGGATGGCCTAGTTCAGCGAGATGATGTGCAATGGGATGAGTAGGGGGAGAAAGGAGGGGCGGAGTGATGGTAGGAGGAGGGGAAAGTGACAGGTCGATGTGAGGAGGTGTTGCGGCTGAGGAGATGTTCAGGGTAGTTGGGGTGGGGGTGGGAGGGAAGCTACCTGTGTGAGTGTTAGGTGATGAAAGTGTGCTGTTGGATTTAGCGGTGTGGTTGTCGTATCCTCAGGAGTCTACTGGGACAGGTGTGTGAGGCTGAGTAAGATGGATTGTCATATGGGTTTGATTTGTGGGTGGGTTTGCACAACTGTTCTGTGGTGTACATGAGTTTGGGGGGGTCAGGGGATAGGCAGTAGGATTGTTCGTCTTTTTCCTTAATTAGAGAAAAGATATTGTCAAATAGTAGTAGGTTTCGGTCTGAGGGTTGTATGAGTATGATTCCATTGTGATAAATGGTGATAGTGACTGTAGCTCTGTAGAATATGGATGGGGTGATCGAGATCTTGAAACCATGTGCTGTCTTTCTAGTGGATGAGAACGCAAATAAGACGAGAAAGGCTTTTCTCCATTGGGCTCGTCTATATGTGTAAAAAATTAAATTGTTAGTTATAAAGTTATACGTTTCTCTGGTTTTGTACGAGTGACACCTGAGCCTAACTATAATGTCTGGGTAACCTTTGTTTTTTCTAGAGACTATATATATATATCGCCAGTAGGTAGTTATAGTTAGGACCTATTTTCCATAGGAAATCTGCAATATTCTATTCCCAATAACTTTGGCGCCGGTTGACAAATCTTCACGAAATTTTCATAACTCGTGGGGCGCTGAGATCTGCTCTTACCCTTAAAGTCTCAGGGTGATTCATCAAGCAGGGGCCGAGAAAAAAGGGGGGTCCCACAACGTGTTTTCCCATGTAATTTTCCATAGGAACCTTTAGTCGCAGCTTCAGCCCAAACTGCATAACGGAATTTTTATTTATTTATTAAGTTTATAAAGCGCGGCAGCTACCCAAAAAGGGTTTCCTGGCGCTAGTACTGTCACAGAGTGGGAAGCCAGAAGGTACTCATTTATTGATTGAAAAGCCAGGTCTTAATGGCCTTCCGAAAACAGGCGTAACAATTCTCGGAGTGAATGTCTGGGGGAGGGAGTTCCAGAGTTTGGGTCCCAAGTAAGAAAAGGACCTGCCACCCATCCTGGACAATCTAATCTTAGGCACAGCGAAAAGCTTTTGGAAAGAAGAGCGGAGAAAGCGTGACGGGGAATAGCTATGGACGAGAGTTTGTAAGTAGTTAGGAGCTCTGCCCATTCTAATTTTGTGCATGTAACTTAGCGTTTTGAATTTTACTCGGTTGTCAACCTTCAGCCAATGGAGATCGCGAAGGCGTTCTGTAATGTGATACTTTCTATGACCGTTACAGAGCAGACGAGCGGCAGCATTCTGTACTAACTGGAGGCGCCCGGGCTGAAGACGGCTGGAATGCCAGAAACCGGTCCTCGGAAGCTTGTTTCCGGTCCAGGGAAGACATGGCTTGGCAGTTCGGGCTGGACTGTTCCCATGAGGTACAGGGTCAGACTGATTTGCATATAGCCATGTCTGAACTGGGGTGGCAGAGTGGGCTAAAGAACGGTGATGGATTAAACCCAGATCTTTTGACTGGGTGTGAGTGTTTGATTGATTCAGATTCTCTGTCCATCACCACCCCCTTTTGTACCGCTTTTGGCCGCCATAAGTGTGGCAGGGTATGCTCAGACGTGAGTCCCTTGCTCACTTTGCCACTGGATTCAAGCAAGCCGGGCTGAAGACGGCTGGAATGCCAGAAACCGGTCCTCGGAAGCTTGTTTCCGGTCCAGGGAAGACATGGCTTGGCAGTTCGGGCTGGACTGTTCCCATGAGGCACAGGGTCAGACTGATTTGCATATAGCCATGTCTGAACTGGGGTGGCAGAGTGGGCTAAAGAACGGTGATGGATTAAACCCAGATCTTTTGACTGGGTGTGAGTGTTTGATTGATTCAGATTCTCCGTCCATCACCACCCCCTGATGTACTGCTGGTAACCGCCTTGGTCGCCCCCAGGTAGAGTATGTTACCGTAATCCAACCTGGAGGTAATCAAGGCGTTCACCACAGCTTTCCTGGTGTCATATGGCAGCATCCAAAAAATCTTCCTCAGCCATCGCAGAATGACAAAACAGGTGGAAGACACTTTGTTGGCTTGGCATTGCAAAGTCAGACCCTTGTCTATGATCATCCCCAAATTGCGCACATGCTCAGATGGTAATGGGAGCGGACCCAGCTCGGAAGGCCAGTGCCTGGAACACCGAAGATCATGTTTTTGACCAAGGACCAGGACCTCAGTCTTCCCTCCGTTCAGTTTGAGAATGACACCAAATTTATCAAAAAGGTAGCCCATGGTTCAGAGTCAGACCTTTTAGTTAAATGGTGTAAATCCGTTCAGTAGTTCCTGAGAAAATCAAAAGTAAAATCAAATATATCTATGGACGCGGAGGATCCGCACACCTGCCGAGCACAAGCTGTTTGCTAATTTGCTGCATTTTCGTAGCTCCCCATGTGGAAAAGCAATGCCAGCTCCTGCTGGACGTCGGCGGGACCGTGTGGGGGTCTCGGCGGGACCAAGGGGGGATTGGGGACCCCCCCACAGTCCCCAACAGAGAGGGACATCCCTGGGGGATGGGGTCCCCGGGGCTATTAGTGGCCCGGGAGGGGGGTCGCGCGGCCTCCCTCCTCAAATATGCACATTAAAAAAAAAAAAAAAAAAATTAAAAAAGGCCGGCCCCGGGGGATGGGGTCCACAGGGCCATAAATGGCCTAAGGAGGGGGGCAAGGCAACCCCCCTCCAAAAAGAAAAAGAAAGTTAAAAAATGCCCATGCCCCGAGGGATGGTGTCCCCAGGGCAGATTATGGCCAAGGATGGGGGCCACGCGGCCCCCTTCCCAATTTTTGTATTTAAAAAAAAAATGGGGGGCAGGCCACACAGTCCCCTTCTTAAAAAAAAAAAAAAGATCGGCATGGCGCTGGAGGCCATGCCCCCTCATTTCTGCACGCTGCAAACGTGCCCCCTGGCGCATTTGAAGATGGGTAATGAATTGCCCTTGAATACTCGGGGTCCCTGGGGGCCAACTAGCCCACCAGGAACCTCCAGTATGCACCAGGGGGCTGCGTTGCAGAGAGGTGTTCTGAGGCAAAGCCCCTTTTTACACCTCTCTGCAACACAGCTCTGTGGTGCTTAATGGAGGTAGCTGGTGGGCTAGTGGCACACCAGGGACCCTCAGGACTCAAGGGGACTTAATCCTCCAACTTAAAATGCACCACGGGGCACGTTTGCACAGTGGTGAAGGGAGGAGGTGGGGCCTGAGGTGATATGTGTGCAAACACACCCTGTGGCACGTTTTAAGTTGGGGAATTAATTCCTCACCACTGTGCAAACGCGCCCTATGGCTTTTTCAGTGAATATATATACAATCATATTTTCTTATGTACTTCCTCACCTTCTGCAGTACTTTACTGGTTTACTGGATCATTTCCCTTGCACTGCCTTGTGGAACCTTCTTGTCGTCCCCTTGATAAGGGTTAAGGGTAAGGAACTAGGCTCACACATATACCTTGAGGTCAAAAGGCCAATTAAAATACCAATTGTATACTCTGCCATTTCAATAGAAGTCACAGGGCAGGGGAATGATTCATCTGATGGAGATACGGATCCACTGAGGAATCATTCCCAGAACCTTTTGTCTTCTCTTCCTCCCTGCCCCTATTGGGATGACTAATCTCACTCCTGTCGATTACCAGTCGAAGGTGCGTGGAGTCTTGACACTAGCAACCTAGGTTTAGGGGCTGTGTTGACACAGAGATTAGGAAAGGAGGAACACACTGTTCGCTTTGTGTCAAGAGTACTCTGTGATGCAGAAGTACACCAAGTGGTCATTGTAAAAGAGCGTCTGGGATGTTGGTGGGCCATTGAGAAACGTTGGTGGTATCTTTGGGGAGGTACTTTGGTTTGTTGACTGATCGTAGTGGGGAGAAGGAGGAATAACGGTTGGACACAAATAAAAAGAACTAGGAAGAACTTGGCCAGTTGAGGTATTGACTGACCCCTGTTTGAGCTAGTAGGAACCATAACAGGTCCGCTTGTAGCCCTGAGGATTAGGGAGAGGATGCTGTGAATTGAGGTAAGCACTTTGACCACCAGCTGCATGTCTTACTCAATTGCACAAGGCGGAGTCAGGTTCTTGCAGCACCTAGGTCTGCCGGGGAGGTGGGGATGGGAGCATGCGCATCACCTAGCAGTTCACCCTCAAAACATGTAGGATAGCATCAAAAATTGCAGCTATGAGGATTTTGCAGAGGCCTAGTGTAACATCAGTGCACAATGCCACATTTTCCACCCTAGTTCACACCAGCCTCGATTGTCTCCAGGCCATGGAGGTGGGAGGGTTGAGCGACTTCAATATTTTTGTGATTAGAAGTTTGGCAGCCAGCATACCCAGGTCAAGAAAGTGAGAGGTGACTTACTGCCATTTGCCTCTAGGGTAGAGATGTAATATATATACTCCTCCCAATTTTGTGATAGGCTGCAGCCAGTGCGGGCAGCTAAGGCGGTGCTACAGAGCACCAGTAAGCGTGAAGAGATGGGCAGGCCCACAGCATGTGAAGTAGGTCGGCATTATTGGCCCTGCACCTAGGGCAGATGGTGTTGCCAGGTGACAGGCCCTTTATTTCTGTTAGTGTATTGTAAAGAAGTGGGTCACCATCTTCGTACAAATAACCCAGTGTTTGAATACCCACCTCTAGCCAGGCCAACAGCTCTGCGGTTGAGGTGATGGAGCCACCCCACGGTGTGCCTTGTAGGGACAAGCTACTGCATATGGAAACGTCGAGCAATGTAATATATGTTCTTCTGTGGTAACATTGGTATGCCACCCATAAGAGTAGAGGCTGCTAAGAGGCGATCTGCATCGACCAGGGCGGGGAGATAGCAGCTGTGTCATGTAGGTGGAGTCCTGCCTGCCATCTCGCTACCCACTGCAGTTGTGAGGCAAGATAGTATTGCTCCATATAAGGGACCGTCAGTCGTCCCCTATTGGTTGGCAGGTAAAGTTTGGTAAGGGCTAAGCAGCAGCGGGAATGGTTCTATATAAATTCTCTCATTGTCTGTTCAAAAATGTGAAAAAGGGAGGGTGAAATGGTATAGTATAGTGTGGGTAGTGCCACCATTTTTAATAAAGCTAACGGGCCCATAACCGACAGTGGAAGCGTGCGTCAGAAACACATCTGGGACCGGAGAGAAGTGATTACCTTACCCAGATTACCATCCAGAAGGTCTGCCTGCTGGTAATTCATCTGATTCCCAGATAAAGGAATGTGTCAGGTTGCCACCTGATGTGACCTTTGTTGAGAGTGGGAGCTGGGTCTGGTCACCCTGATGTGAAAGTGCCTGCGAAGACGTTAAGTATTCGGGCAAGACGGTTGGGATTGAGTATGCATCAGTAGGGTCCCTGTCCAGCTTAGGCAGAGAAACAAGCAGTGCTTCAGGTATTGAAGTGGGGAGTGTGGCAGCCTCGAGCGCAGCGTTGTATAGTGCATGCAGGTGCGGGACCAATGTGTGTGGGAATGTCTTGTAGAACTCGGAGGGTAGGCCATAGGGCAAGGGGTTTTACCCGATGCAAGAGCTCTGATGGCTTCAGAATTTCAAAAAAGTGAATATGGTTTCTCTACTTCTGCGTACTACATTGGGGTGATGACGGGGAGCTGCAGCTGAGAAAAAAAGGTTGCAAAATTCTCGTTGTCGAAGGTAGAAGTCAAAGCATACAGAGCACTGTAGTGTTGAGTTAATTCGGCATGAATTTCATGCTGTGTGTTTACCAGTCGCCCCATACGGTCATGTAGGGCTTGGATGGTTTGGCAAGTCTGCTTCTGACGTATAAGCAATGCTAGTATGCATCCTGCGTGATCCAAGGCTGCATGAGTGCAAGTGGAATGCACTGCATAGTTTAAAGCACCTAAGGCGCTCTAGTAGAGCAGCGAGTTCCTTCCATTTTGCATCCAGTTGAGGTGCACATTCCAGCCTTGTCACCGCTCACGTCCCCAGCCATAGGAGTTCGCATTTGAGTTTTCTAATGGCGTCATTGAGGTGTCTACAGATATTCCAGCTGATTTTCAGGCACCACCCCTTGATGGTTACCTTCTAAGGCCTCCCATTCCATGAGTTTGCTATGTGTGGAGCCCTCATTGAGTTCAAAGAATTTGGCCGATGCAGACACAAGTGCTTCCTAGAATGGTGAATCCTTCCGGGTGGAGGGTTGGAGGAGCAATGTTGGAATGGCTTGCGGGGCTACTTCCCACTGAAGTTGTAACGATTGAGGATTATGGTCCGAATGTGTGCGGTCAAGATATGTGATTTGATCAGATATGGGAAAGAGCGGTGACCCAGGGAGCATTAGGTGAGGTTCTTGCAGGAGAGCTATATGAGTAGATCTGCGTTTCAGATAGGAGTAGAGCGTGATGGTGTGTGCATGCTGTGGTCGCTGGGATGCTGGGTGTATCAGATGGCCCCAGACTGGACCCAGACTTTTATGTAATCTAAAGGTGGGTCACGGCACTCTGCCCCTGTCCCCCTACTGGTACCCCCAAGCACAGTCAAGGTCTGACCTGACCCCTGGACCTGTGAAGGAGGAGGAGGGGAGAAAACAATCAGGAGGAGGGAAAAGAAAACAGCATTTAATTAGAAAATGGGAGGGGGGCACTAAGGGGAAGCTTCTCAATATAGAGGATAGCAGCAGAGACTATCACGCAGAACTGGGCCCTTCACCCCGAATCTTCTCTTCCCAAGGAAGAGTTGTGTAAGTGCCCTGAGTCCATCAATAAGGCATGCACCTTTAGTCCTTACCATCTTTTCAAATGTTAGTATCCCCCCTCCCAGGATAGCTGTTGCTGCTAGTGATTGGAGCAGGTTGGCCTGGGCCCAATCCGACCACAAACCCGCAATGTGTTGCTGACAGTGCTGTTTCGAAGACAAAGAACAGAAGCCTATTCAGGCACAGCACGCAGCCACCAGTCAGGTGAACAACTAGAGCCTGGCAATTTCAGGGCCCAGCCCAGGGCCGGCGCGCTGTGTTAAGGGCTGGCCCAACAGGCCCCTACAGTTCGCACCCAGGTGAGGCATGCATAGCGATGCCTTACAAATGGGTGGGGCCCAGAGAGTCAACAGAGCCAGGCCTTAGCTGGGCAGCTCTCCTCCTTCAACCACCGTCACGATCATGATGTGGCCTTGGTCCAATCCAACCTCCGGCCCGGAAGGTGCATGCCGTTGTGAGTGGTAGGGTGGGGGCAAATCCTGAAGCAGGCCTGCCATAGGGCCTCAGGTCGGCGGAGCACAACTCACTGCACCATGCGCCACACGGGAGACAGGCCACAGTCAGACAGGGCACTCCTCCCTCCCAGTGAATGGCGGGATAGGCAGGACCAGGCCTCCCGTTCGCCGCTTTCCAGGATATCAGGGGGAGGTCCAAGCGGCAGCCGACAGAGGCAATGCCTGTAACACACAAGCCCTGGTCCGATCTGGCCCCCGGACTCCTGCACCAGGCTATGCATCATCTAGGGGAGGGATGGTGTCAGGGAACAGAATATTTCTACTTGACACAGCTTCCTTCTCATTCGCCGCCCGCAAGTTCATCAACTGGGGCCTACTCGCAAGGCCCGCTTTCATGCCCCTCTCACCTCCGGCCTTCGAATCCGGGACAATTTCGACCACTCCACAGGGGCTTTAATGATCCAGTCAACCCACGTGCAGAATCACCGGAGGTAGTGTGGCTCTGCTGGCTTGGCTGCGCTACAACCATCTTCGAAGCACAGAAGTGCTTAATTTGTGCCGGGGCTTCCCGGTGCTTAGCACCGGCACTTATTTATGAGGGCCGGGTCTACACCATGCGTCTGCACGTCACATTTCACTGTGGAAAAGTCAGTAATAAAATTACCTCACTCACTGATTTGCCGTTGCAGGCAGTGTGGTTTGTCCCGGCAGTGGTGAAGAGTGACTGTGAGCTCCAATAATAAAAAAGAAAGGATCAGTCATTCCATCCATTTATACAAATTTGCCTCAGGCTGGTGGCAGCCCGGGCCCTTAGTTTAGTGTTGTCAGTGTGCGAGTCACTGATTGGGCTGGCCGCTTGACTTGATTCTGTGGGGGTAGGGGCTGTGCTGCGGCAGCGTGCGTATTACGTAGATTGTTTTAAAAAGCCATGCCCAGGCACTCCTGCACCCCATGAGTCATTCCCAGCAGTTAGACGAGTCGAGTCGAAGGCAGGTAGCAGAAGGCCTATTAATAAAGGCAGCGGCGCCCAGCGCCCACCACCACCTCGGCAGTAAATGTAAGTAGACCAATCCAAACTGCTTTTAACTTGAGCGTGCCGTGGTGACGGCCGGTCACCGTGATAGTTAGCTATAATGACAGCTTTATGAGTTAACCGAGTGACGGGTCCAAGGCCTCAGGCCTGCCATGAGCCTGAGCAATCATGCGTCCTCCGGCACCGTGTGCAAGGCTGCAAGCAAGTACAGGGAATGCATGCCATAACATTTACACAGTGCACTGTTCGCACATGCACGACCTTGAAGTGCGCAGCCTTGTCCACATTTTCCTGACAGAGGAGTAAGGCCGCAGGAAGGTTAGCCCCCATGCTTTAAACTGCTAATGGTGACACATACACACACACACACCCCGTGGCTACGCTGACGTATTGATATGAGTTTTATTGATAAAAATAAAACGCTGGTAAGGAAATAACAGGTGTCTCCCTGTTATTGAAGATGTCTTTGCAGTCATCTGCTCTGGCCCCGGCGCGCGCCCTCCAGCCGCGTGAAGCTAGCGTCTCGAGGCTACCCTTCCTCGAGGCTCTTTCTCACTTTTCACAAATGCTCGTATTTGGACCCTCACTCCTGATTTCGGCAGTCTCATTCTGTGTGCAGGAATCTGGTTCTCTCTCCCGTGTCTGATTCTGCTCACCTCTGTGTGGTGTGCCCCTGAGGTATCCCCACCCGGAAGCTCACCACGCCTGGGGGAGGGGGGGGGGGGGGGACAGGACATTTTTCTGCTCCAAGAATCTCTGCTTGAGAGTTCAAGAGAAATGCTTGTGGCAGTTTTAAAGAGGGGCTCTGGACTGCAGGCACTGCACCCCCTTCCCACCCTGCACTAGCCAAGAGGATGGGACCTGGGCTGGCTCCCTTCCAGCAGGAACCCACCCTACCTAGCAAGGGGGTGGGAGAGCTGGACTCTTGCAGTACTGAACACTAGCCAAGGGAAAGGGAGACCCCGCCCCCCTCACCACTCATTAATCCACACTCCCAGAGAGAAGAGAGACACATCTCCCTGACACCCCAAATTAGGCAAGAAAAAGGGAGACCCCCGCTCCCTCCCTGAATTCCTCACCACTTTAGGTGGGTGCAGATCCCCCCTCCCAAGAGCCTACACGGCCCCCTCTCATGAAAGAGCCCGCTTTCGATGCCTGGCGTGCAGAAGCAGAGCCCATGCTTGTTGACCAGAGAGCCGCCCCCCCAATACCCCCTTGTGATTCAGCTCTCTTTAGAAGCCCGCTCTCGTGTTACAAACTTACCATTCCTAGTGCCTAAGAAAGTGAAAGGGTTTGCAGCGCTCAGCTTGCACTGCCTTACAACAAGTAGGTGTGTGTCTGGCCTGTTAAGGCAGTTTAAGCACTCTCCCCGCAGAGTCCGCAACCACTCACCTCTTCTCAGCGGGGCCTGGCTAGCTCTTGTCCAGGAAAGCAGAGCCTGCCTGGAAGCTGCTTCTCAGTTCTCTGCCACTTGGTGACAATCACAGAAGCATCTCTTAGACAAGAGGGAGTGGCATGAATGCTTCTAGCAGGAGATTTCACTTTTCCTGTTTGAATGTGGACCATGTGCTCTCATGTTTTCGTTAAGGGGTTGTTCAGAAGGATCCCTCTTTTTAACCCTAAGAAAGCTAGCCTGAGGTACTACATCAAGCCTCAAATCCAGGGTACCCTTCACTCTTGTCCTCTGCGTGAGCTCTGGCTTATATCCCACTATTGCAAGTCACTGCACGTCTGCACCTCACATGTGCACAGCCTGACACCATGACAAGTGCAGGGCGCTACCTGGACCCACGTCAAAGGCCCTACAACCCTAAACCTCTATATGGACTCTGTGTTACATCCCAATGGTACATCCTGACACAGTGGCAAGTGCAAGACACTACATCAACCCACGTCAGAGGCACTACAACCCATGACCTCTACATGTAACATGTGTTACATCCCAATGCATTCTGCAAATTCACAACATTGTTTACTGCCTGGACAGCCTGCATGGGCATTACCTGCATTTAATCCCTGTTAGGAGGTTGCCCCAGTGAATATTGATGCCTTGGAAATATGTTCACGTTGCTCAATGATGTATTTATAAATAGCTAAAAATGATGCTTATTCACTCTCAGAATAATTTGCATTTATAAGAAGCTGTGCATTCTGTAAATCAAACAATTTTGTCTTCTGTGGATTCCCCAATTTTAGGCATGAGGGATGATGGTCAAATTAATGGAATAATGTGGTGAAATACTTCCAGAAACTGTGAGCTGCCATTCCTAAGATCACTGACTCTATCATGATGAGTTACGCCTGCTAACCTCTCAATCCGGCAACTAGTTTCTTGTGTTTGAAATGTCTAAAGTTCACTTCATGCACATGTAACTCGAGGCGATATTTGCTCACTTGTTTACAGCTTGAGCAGAGTAAGCAGAGCGTGGCAGTAATGTGGTGACCAGGTACTTGATGTCTGCGGTGCTGTGGGACCGATGGGGGTAGGGGGGGCACAAGAGTTGTCAATGTGCAGCATTGTACAGCAAGGTATGCAATATCAATACCCTAAAAGGACATAAAGCCTGTAACTAGTTTGGTAACGTGGTAAATGGATACCTTACCATTTTCATTAAGGCTCAAGCCCTCACCTAAAGATATTTGTTTTTCACATATTTTAACAATTATTTTATCCACGTGAAGGTGGGTCTCTTTGGAAATCACCCAGTGGCACAATGTGGGATGTTGTAGGCATAGTGAGGCAGGAAACGGGATGTGAGATATTACTGACACGTCTCATGTCAGGAAGGTAGGGAAATGGCGGAGCCTTCTGGAAACCATGCTTTCATGAAAGAAGATTACAGTGACTGTGACCAGGACATGGACCAGCAGGCTGCAGATCCAAAGTAATGAAGGAGGAGGGAGAAGTATAGGGGTTGTAGATTTTCCAATTAATTGGTTGCAGCGCTTTCAAAACAGATCAATAGTTTTACCTCTAACTGACGGAACAGTTATCAGAAGGCGTAGGCTATTACATCTGACTTTTAGCAGTGCCAGTTGAGGATGTGGGTGGAGTCAATAAAGTGGGTGGAGTCGGGGGAAAGTAGGTGTGGCCTCCGACAAACATTTGAGCACCTGGACTTCATATTTTACAAATTAAGCACTGCCTGTATCATTTGCAGCTCCATGCTGTGTGGTGGCGGGGGTTAGGGCCCATGAATCCACCCTCCGTACCACTTTGGGAATCGTGGCAACGAGCCCACGCAGCAGCAATGGCAGGTAGGGGAAATCAACAGCTACTCAATCTGATTTACTGGGTGGATTAATGATTATGGCTGGTAAGGATGCATGCCAGATTAGGGGGTAGAGGTGCGAAGCTTCAAAAGGAAGCGTCTGCCATCTTGGCCTGCTACCCTAACTAGCCTTTTTTAATATCCATCGATATGTTTGACATTACAATATGGGTGTAATGATATAAAACTTTGACAATATTTTCGATAAAATATTAAAGTATACTCAAAGTGATGGATAGAATGCTTGATTAATCTCAGCCACTGGCAATTACTTTGGGCCGCATCCCAATACATTGTGACTTTGCAAACCATGACACCACAGCTTTGACCCAGCTATGTGCAAATCAGTTTTGACCCTGCTCTAATGGGAACAATCCAGACCGAACGGCTGGGTCAGGTCCTCCCTGAGCAGAACACAAGCGACCCAGAACCAGTTTTGCCCTTGTTATGGGCTCATCAGCTGGGTATAGCTTGGTTCCAGTGAAACAGTGTGCAAGGGACAAACGTCTGGGCATACCGTCCTACCTAGGGCAGAATATTAAAGTATACAAAAATATTAAGGCAGGACACTACATAGATGTGCTCCATGAGGACGTTCGGCTAAATTTTCTATTTGTTTTGTTACCTTCATAAGTCATTCTCAAGGAATGACCCACCAATTGTCCAGAATTTAATCCTGATCCTATTCATATTCTTTACTTCCCTAAAGACTCACTTATAGTGACTGTAAACTATTGTGACTGTGGTATATTTCAGAGACTCCAATCCTAACAAGCCTATTGTGAAATTAATAATAAAGGGTTTGTTTTACATAAGAAAACGTTTAGGGAGTGGAATAAAATGTCTGGCTTGGCTGACGTAAATTAAGATCCTTTATTTAGAATGGGGGAATATCAGTGGTGTATTCTACCAAAATATTGTTTTAAAAATATCGATTGACACAAATATCTTGCCAAAAATATTGTGGTGTCAAAGATGTTGGGGGATAAAATATTGAAGGTAAGAGTGTTGTTTTTTTAAGTATTTTGTATCTTTTAAAATATAGTTGAACAACATATTACTTATTAATTTTTTTAAAGGTGTATTCATTTCTGTGTTATAAGTTGGTATTGTTTTAATATTTAATTCTTTTCAGTGTAGTTTTTTGTTTGATTTGGTTATATGTGTTTTTTATTTAATTTCAATTAACTTTTTCTATTGGCACATTTAGGTTTGTACAGGAATACCTTGAGACGTTTTCTAAAAATATACTTTTTCGTTCTTTAATTTAAAAAGGTATTAATGTGATTATGAATTATTATTTCTAAAAAGAATGTAAATTATACCTAATGTTTTAAATTATTGATTGATAATTAACTCATTCAATTCAATTCAATACTCTTTATTTCGGCATATCGCCATAAAAGAAGACCATACAATAGGTAAGAAGATGCACTCATTTATTAATAATCATAAAAAGAGATTATTAAAATGGCTTAAGACTATTTAAAATAGCTATTCAATTTAAAAGAATGCATGACTCAATACCAACGCTAGGTATACACTGTAAAAAATGACAGAGCATTACATGCTTAATCTGCGATGTATTGTGCCGATCCAGGTTTGGCAGTGGGTGCATGGCGCGGTCCTGACTGGTGGGGGAATCATCGGGCCCACTGGCCTACACCCTAGAGACAGCGTCCCCAGAGTGAGCGACAGACTGTTACACTGCCTGCCTGACCAGTGAGAGCAACCATGGCAGGCTCCTGAGCCCTTTTTGGCAGGCTGACGGGGCTTTGCGTGGTGGTGTTGTGGGACAGGTGGGGAGCGGTGATATCACCCTGAAACAAGTGGTGTGGACATGGCCTAGGTGTAGCACGCGGCTGCGGCCTGCTCACAACTTGGTCACCAAGGTAAATGACAAGGAGGGCAGGACATCTAAACAGGGGAAACTGGACCAAAACGCCAAGATACTCTCTGCGCCTGCAGGAGCGGAGGGAGGTTCAGCCCCTCGCCCTGATATGGATGCGATACTGCAGGTAATCAATGCATCACGGAAAAGCCTGGAGGGCAAGCTGGCAGAGGTGCTGATGGAAGTTTCCTTTCTGCGCCAAGACCTACGAAAGGTCTCCGAATGAGTGACCGAAGTGGAAAGCTTGTTTTGGAACTGGAAGATACTTCCTGGACCACCAGTACAGAGGTAGCGGAACTTATGGCGACAGTAAAAGATGTGGCCTGGAGAGTCGATGACGCCGAAAACAGAGCTCGCAGAAATAACCTGAGATTTTTAGGGTTTCCGGAAAATGCGGAACGCTCAGACCTGGGACACTTCCTATTGATATTTCTCAAAGATGCCCTCCCAGGGACAACATTTTCATCATGCTTCATCATAAAACAAGCACACAGGATGCCTGGTGTCCGACCACAGCTGGGGCCCCCCCTCAGCCGCTGATAGCTCGCTTCTTGAACTTTCAGGACAGGGATCTAACACTCAGAGAACTACGGAAGAAGGGAGAGATCAAATACGAGAACACAAGAGTGATGGTGTCCCCAGACTAATCGTGTGATGTCTGAAAACTGCGGCGTACTTTTGACCCCTTAAAAGTGAAACTTTGTGTTCTTGGGATTCAATACATGCTGATGTTCCCAGCCAAACTTAAAGTTATCATTCAGGGCACCACGCAGGTCTTCCAGACACCAGAAGAGGCATGGTCCTGGATTGAGGAACGCCCTCGACTGCGGCGTGGGCTGCCTTCTGCTGCTCTTCAATCCGCCGACAAGCAACCGAGCTCCAGTTGTGAACGGCCCAAAGAAAAGCAACAGAAACGAGTGCTAAAACACCGGACCTACATTAGGGCTATGCCGGGGAGGTCCTTCAGGCCTAGGGAACAGAACCCTGACATATTGGACACGAATGACGACAAGGCCCTGGAATGTACATCACAAACATCTCAGAGATCGAGTGGTAATAGAGATTCTGACCAGTCAGAGAACCGGGAGGCGCAGGCTGAAGACAGTAGACATCCTCTTTCGGAATGTATTCAACAGATGGAGGCTACGGTCCGGAACCCTCTGGGTGAGGGCTCTCAACCGTTGTTGCCCCTCAACAATGGCAAGAAGGAATGATGGTTTGGGGCCAGACGTCCACCTTGGGACGCTGTTAGACTCCCGAATCGTAGCGGACACTTGGAATCTTTGCCAGGACAAAGGGAAGTATACAATGGGTTGTTGTTTCTGTATTGTAATATCGTTCAGTGAGTAGGGAAAGGGGGGTGGGTTACAGACCTCCTGGGTGGTTCACCTGCACCAGTGTTGGGGGTGCCTGCAGAGTGTGGGGAGGAGTTCGCAATGGACACTGTTCAATGGTTTGGATTTGGTTCTGTGGGAAGAGGGGAGGGTAGTTCTGTTTGGACAATTTGCATGAATATTGACACTAAGACGATCTGACATGGTATGGGTGGTGCTTGGGGACTAGGGTGGGACATTCCGGTGTTTTTTATGTAATGGCTATCGGTGGGTACTCGGTGTTGACGTGGAACGTCAATGGACTAGGAAACTAAATCAAGAGAGGGTTAGTTTCAAACTATCTTAAAAGGCTCAAACCGGACATCATACTACTACAGGAAAGACATCTTGTAGGGCAACACTGTTCTTTCCTTGGTGGGGGGCAATACATTACCCTGGCACATGCAGGTTTTACCCGAGGTTAGCAGGGAGTGGCAATCCTCATTAAAAATATCACCCCTCTTTCAGGTCACTCGGCGATGGCAGGACCCTGACGTACGTGGCGGTCCAGGGTATCTGGAATCACACTCTCTGGTTCCTTTTTAGTGTGTTTGCTCTCCCACGTGTTCGGCAACGTACGCTAAACAAGTTATCTGACATTCTGTTACAATCGGGCCCACTACACACCTTATTGGAGCCAACTTCAATGAAGTGTGTGACCCCTCCTTGGATCGTACACTAATGCGACCAGGGCCATGCGAACCTACCGTGCTGGCTCGGTTTCAGGTGGCCTTGGGGCTCTCAAACCTCTGCAGGTGCCATCATTCCTCCACACATGCATACTCATATTTTTTTGGGGCGCAAAGGGTGTTTTTAAGGTTGGCCTACCTCTTTGCCCCAGCTGATGAGATTGACCGGGTTGAGGAGACAGAATACCTTGCTAGGGGAATCTCGGACCACTCTCCACTTTATCTCCGGGTGGGCGGGAGACGGAGAAGTCAAGGCACAACACAAGACTGAACACATGGGCACTGAAAGACGAAATGACGGATAAAGAAATTAGAGTAGACACCAAACTCTACTTGAAAGAAAATGAAGGCTCGGTGCAATCGGCGGTCACCCTTTGGGAAGCTTTCAAGACTTTGATACACGACAAAGCCCAAAACATTGTCACCCTCAAAAAACGGCGGGAGCTTCAAGCAATCTTGGAGCTGGAACACAAGCTGATAGACCTTGAAAATGTGGGAGCTCTAAGCATGGGCGTAAAATCCGCTCCGCTCGCGGATTTTTCGGATTTTCGGCAAATCCGCAATCCGCGAACGCTCGCGAATTTGTCGAAAATCCGTGAATCCGCTCGCGGCGGATTTTTTGCTTGGTTGCGGCGCGCGGCGTGGTGCACGGCGTTCACTTTCCGTCATTTAGCGTTTGCCGAGTTGTTTTTCTTTGCGAGTGACGCGCCATTTTAGATCTTGCTGCGTGTTCCCGCGGGAGTTTGGCGCCCGCTAATACGTACTCGCGGCTTGCCACCTTGCACAGCACACCTCGCGAGAGTTCGCAATTGCGAACACGTAGTTGCGGCGGAAAGGAACAATCTCGCACTTGCGAAATAGAGATTTTGCAATTTCGCACAAGAAAATCACCAGCAAACAGGATAAACCTTCAGAAAATTATGATTTTTATCAGAATCACTCCTCAGGTTGACATTTGCATGGCCTTTTTTTTGCAAGGAGTCCATTTTGGGGGGGGGGGGGAGGAAGGAAGTGCCCCACAGTCTCCAACTTCCTGTTCCTGTCCAGCAGGCTCCTCCCAGTGCTTTGTCCATCTCCTGGTCACTTTCATTTGGATCTGGAGCTGGAAGGATTACTTTTTGTGGGTGCTGCTGGATATTTGGATTTGAGGCCTTTTTGACTGTCTTTGGATCACTTTTGGATTAGAAATCAACTTTCACAAGTAAGTTTGTTTGGGGCATTACAGTTGCTGCAAGTAAAATTTTGGAACTTTTTCAGAACATTAAATAAATTATATTGTGGGTAGCCACAGTATCCAGTAGGACCAGGGTTGGTTAGGGGTGCATGATACAACTGTTTTGTTGAATTTAAACACCATTTAGGCCATGGATGGGCTGGGATTGTGCTGATTTTTGTCCTTTTTTTGGGCCTGCTGGTGGGGCCCTTTGCCCAGGGGTGGTGAGTGTTGCATGGGCCTAGTCTTTCTGTGGGGTGTCTTCTTAAATTTAAACATAATTGAGGCCATGGATGGGCTGGGATTGTGCTTATTTTATTGTTTTTTGTCGTTTTTGGGGGGCTGCTGGTGTGGCCTTTTGCCCAGGGGTGGTGGTGCATGGACTGAGTGTGCCTGTGGTGTGGTCTCACTCTCTTTAATGTAAACATCATGGATGGCATTGGATTGTGGTGATTTCTGGCTGTTTTTCTGTTTTTTGGGGGTGTACTGTTGATGTGGACTGGCCATGTGGGTGGTGGTGGTGGCCATCTTGAGTGCTGGCTGGTACAGGCAACATGTGCCTGGGGTGTAAGGGGCCATTTTGAGGAGAGGCAGTGTCTGAGGCCTGCACTTATTTTGCCTACTTTTCATCCATTATGCCCAGGGGTAGTGAGTGTTGCATGGGCCTAGTGTTTCTGAGGGGTGTCTTCTTGAATTTAAACACCATTGAGGCCATGGATGGGCTGGGATTGTGCTGATTTTATTGTTTTTGTCGTTTTTTTGGGCCTGCTGGTGGGGCCCTTTGCCCAGGGGTGGTGAGTGTTGCATGGGCCTAGTCTTTCTGTGGGGTGTCTTCTTGAATTTAAACATAATAGAGGCCATGGATGGGCTGGGATTGTGCTTATTTTATTGTTTTTTGTCGTTTTTGGGGGGCTGCTGGTGTGGCCTTTTGCCCAGGGGTGGTGGGTGGTGCATGGACTGAGTGTGCCTGTGGTGTGGTCTCACTCTCTTTAATGTAAACATCATGGATGGCATTGGATTGTGGTGATTTCTGGCTGTTTTTCTGTTTTTTGGGGGTGTACTGTTGATGTGGACTGGTCATGTGGGTGGTGGTGGTGGCCATCTTGAGTGCTGGCTGCTACAGGCAACATGTGCTTGGGGTGTAAGGGGCCATTTTGAGGAGAGGCAGTGTCTGAGGCCTGCACTTATTTTGCCTACTTTTCATCCATTATGCCCAGGGGTAGTGAGTGTTGCATGGGCTTAGTGTGTTTCTGAGGGGTGTCTTCTTGAATTTAAACACCATTGAGGCCATGGATGGGCTGGGATTGTGCTGATTTTATTGTTTTTTGTCGTTTTTTTGGGCCTGCTGGTGGGGCCCTTTGCCCAGGGGTGGTGAGTGTTGCATGGGCCTAGTCTTTCTGTGGGGTGTCTTCTTGAATTTAAACATAATTGAGGCCATGGATGGGCTGGGATTGGGCTTATTTTATTGTTTTTTGTCGTTTTTGGGGGGCTGCTGGTGTGGCCTTTTGCCCAGGGGTGGTGGGTGGTGCATGGACTGAGTGTGCCTGTGGTGTGGTCTCACTCTCTTTAATGTAAACATCATGGATGGCATTGGATTGTGGTGATTTCTGGCTGTTTTTCTGTTTTTTGGGGGTGTACTGTTGATGTGGACTGGCCATGTGGGTGGTGGTGGTGGCCATCTTGAGTGCTGGCTGGTACAGGCAACATGTGCCTGGAGTGTAAGGGGCCATTTTGAGGAGAGGCAGTGTCTGAGGCCTGCACTTATTTTGCCTACTTTTCATCCATTATGCCCAGGGGTAGTGAGTGTTGCATGGGCCTAGTGTTTCTGAGGGGTGTCTTCTTGAATTTAAACACCATTGAGGCCATGGATGGGCTGGGATTGTGCTGATTTTATTGTTTTTTGTCGTTTTTTTGGGCCTGCTGGTGGGGCCCTTTGCCCAGGGGTGGTGAGTGTTGCATGGGCCTAGTCTTTCTGTGGGGTGTCTTCTTGAATTTAAACATAATTGAGGCCATGGATGGGCTGGGATTGGGCTTATTTTTTTTTTTTTTGTCGTTTTTGGGGGGCTGCTGGTGTGGCCTTTTGCCCAGGGGTGGTGGGTGGTGCATGGACTGAGTGTGCCTGTGGTGTGGTCTCACTCTCTTTAATGTAAACATCATGGATGGCGTTGGATTGTGGTGATTTCTGGCTGTTTTTCTGGCTGGTACAGGCAACATGTGCCTGGGGTGTAAGGGGCCATTTTGAGGAGAGGCAGTGTCTGAGGCCTGCACTTATTTTGCCTACTTTTCATCCATTATGCCCAGGGGTAGTGAGTGTTGCATACTTGCATGTCCGTAGTCTTTCTGTGGGGTGTCTTCAATGTAAACATCAAGGATGGCATGGGATTGTGCTCATTTTTCTGTGTTTTGTCGAATTTTGGGGTGTATAACTGAACTGATGTTCCTCTGTCTTCCATTGCTTTTAGGTGCACAAGAAGACTCAAGAGAACCACCAGTGCCAGGAAGAAGTCCTGCAGCGGTGTGTGCAGCATAACGTCACGCGACGTCACGTCTGGACACAGAACCCTCTGCAACTCGTGCAACTGCTGCCTGCTGACCTGCTCTGAAGAGGATGGCCCCAAAAAAAGTAACCCGTAGCTCCTCTAGCAAGAAAGGTGCCAGTAAGGAGCAGAAGAAGCAAGTTACCAAGGAGACTGGTGTGCCGCCCGCCCCTTTTTTTGGGAGTAAAAAAAAAAGTATGCCTGCAGCAGCAGCAGCGGGATCTGCTGGGGACCAAGCTGGCAGCACCCCCCCCCGCTCCATTGGGCTCAGTGCCACCACCACCACCACGCCAACTTAAGTCCAAGCCCTTGAGTGCTGCAGAGGCAGCCAGTATAGTTCTTCAATCACCATCGACCAGTGATGTTGGCTCATCGCAAGAAAGCAGCAGCAATGTCCCTCAATCAACACAGGTTGTTGTAGCTCATCTGACGAGTGTTGAACAACCACAGCCGCAACAACAATCACATGTGCAAGTACAAGCCCAAGTACATGTGGAAGGAGAGGCAGCGCAAGGAGATGCGCAAGCAGAGGTGCATGGAGGGTCACAAGTGCCCACAATAGTTGTTCCTCCCGAAGTAGGGGCACATCAGGAAATCGACAATCAAGGCGAGGTATCATTTGAGGAAGCCACTCCTCCTGATGATCCTTCATTGTCTTCCACAACCCTAGCAAGGAAGAGATCAAAGGTGGTGTCTACATCCTCTTCAAGCACACCTCCTTCTGATGATACGGATCAAACTTGGGAACCAGCACCACAGCCGTCTGAGAGTGAGGCACACCATGATCCAACAAAGGTACTTAAGCGTAAAAGGAAGCTCGTCCAAAGTCTCAGAGTTATGGAGTGTGATGAGGCTCAACAAGAAGTGGCGGATACTGCTGCTGATGAAGACTCTGCCAACGACGACCCAGTCATCATAAAGGTCACTGCAGCCCCAGCGGGCATGCAGCAAACAGACATTTTGACCCTAGCCCGAAGAGCTGCTGCGCGTGATGATGATGATGATGTTGTCGATGAGGAGGCAGTGGAAACACCACAATCATTGGAGTTAAGTAGTACACCAACTCGTCCCGCTTCCATATTTCTTTCTGGCAAGAAGAGACCTCCGTCAACCTCGACCTTAATTAGTGGCGGTGAAAGTGGAAAACGTACAAAAGTTGGGCAATCCAGATCCTCCACTTCATCTGGCATTAGCTTCATGACCACCACCACCAGTATCGCCGCCTCCTCCAGGTCCCACAGACACTTCAAGTCCCCAGTTTGGGACTTCTTTACTGTTTGTCCCAAAAATCCAAAGTTTGCCATTTGTACCCTTTGTAAGCTTGCAGTTAGTCGTGGTAAGTCAGGTACCAACTATGGTACCGGCGGCCAGAGTGGTCATCTTGAGAGAAAGCACGCTGTCAAATGGTTTGCGCACCTAGCTGCGATCAAGAAAGGCCAAAATCAAGGAAACGTTGATGTTTCATCTGATGATGACGAGCAGGAAGAAGACGTGTCAAACACTTCCCTTACACCCAGTACCCCTGTCAGCAGCACACCCAATGTGAGGCACACTAAGAGTGTTGGAGCGAGTGAGACACCAACGCACAAAAGTTCACCAGCGAGCAAAATTGGGTCAACGAAGTCATTATCAGCCCGTAAATGCTTGGTCCAGGGCAACATTAGAACAATGCTTACTTCAGACGTGCCATATGAACGCAACCACCCACTGACGCGTCTGTATAACACTAAGCTGGCTAAAATGCTAGCTGTGGACCTTCTACCTTTTTCTTTTGTAGAAGCGGTAGGTTTTCTTGAATTAGTTGCAACGCTCTGCCCTAAATGGAAGGTTCCGAGCCGGTTCTATTTTGCCAGAGTTGCGGTTCCAGCACTACATGAAGATGTGCTGCAGGCGATTGGGGCAGCTTTGCAGAAGAGTGCTGTTCACACAATACATCTGACAACAGACATGTGGACCAGTGGCCCAGGCGATGATTACATGTGCATCACTGCACACTGGGTCTCTTTTTCAGGTGTTAAAGCAAAGCTAAACGCAGGTGTTGACCCGGACCAAGTTTTCAAAGCTGCTCGGAAACATGCAACACTAGCCATGTTTGGCTTGGAGAAAAGTCACACAGCAGAAAACCTTTTGGAAGAGTTTGACAAAAAGGTCTTGACAATGCTATCCCCCCTAAAACGCAAGATTGGTTATGTTTCCACGGATAATGGCGCCAATGTAGTTAAGGCCATGTTCATTGGTGACCATGTTAGAGTGCCGTGTTTGGCGCACTGTATCAACCTGGTAGTTCAAAAATTCTTGAGTGATAAAGAGAGTCCAGCGTTCGAGGTAATGGCCACCTGCCGCAAAATGTGCAACCATTTCAGCCATTCTTTTAAGGCCCGGAAGCATCTGCGGAGACTGCTACTTCAACGTGGAATGCCAGTGAAAGCACTCATCCAGGAGGTGGCAACACGTTGGAACTCAACCTTCTACATGCTTGAGCGTCTGTATGAGCAGTATACGGTACTCGATCACTATTTCTTGACAGAGGCTACATCTCAGAAGGAGGACCTGCGGATGAGTAAGGCGCAATGGGACATAGTTAAAAGCCTGACAGACATGCTTCGTCCTTTTGAGTTCTTCACGCGTGCAGTCAGCCAGGAGGACTGTAATTTGGGAAAAGCTATCCCATTGTTGTGCATACTGGAGCACCAACTGATGGCGGTTTCTTCTGAGTTTGAAAAAGATGAAAAAAAAAAAAAACATTTCATTTTGTCTGAGAAATTATTACATCGCCTACGTGGTGATGAACGTCTTCAAAACATCAACTCAGATCAGCATTACATTTGTGCTACTATTCTGGATCCACGCTACAAAAAGGCGCTGGCAGACAACGCATTCTTTCCTTTCGCTGATGCAGATGTTCAAAAGTACAAACATTGGTTAGCCTGGTCAGCCAAGAGGTTTGAAAAAGAACGGCAGGTTATTGAAGGAGAAGCCAGTACATCAGCATCAGCATCAGCAGGCCATCCGCAGTCACAAGAATCCACTTCTGCACCTGTGGCTGGGGCACAAGTGACCTCTCAGCCGTTAAAGACACCGGCAACTGGATCATCTGCACCACACACAATGACAACACTAACAGTGGCTGGGGAGGAGGATTGGCTAAGTTTGATGGGGTATGGTTCTCGAAAAAATGTCACAGGCACAGCAAAAAGTAAGCAAAGTGGAGGAACAGTTGATGACCTTGAGTCGATGGTGCAGGACTATCTGAATGACTCAACAGAGGTCTTCCTTAATGATGAGCCATTGCAGTATTGGCATGGCAAAAAACAATTGTGGCCACAGCTCTTCAACCTGGCTATAAACTATTTGTCTTGCCCACTCGCAAGTGTGTCTTCTGAACGTGTTTTCAGTGCTGCTGGTGGCATTGTAACTCCCAAACGGAGCCGCCTCTCGCCCAAAAATGTGGAGCGGCTGACAATGATCAAGATGAATCAGCACCTCATACCACCAGATTACAAAGTACGAGAAAGCACGCCGCATGAAGACGAGGAGGACAGCAACGTAGATGAGGGGATTTTTTCTGTGTTCGGTGCCACTGACCTCATCCAGCCTGAATTCGCAGAGTATGATGACGAAATCTTGTTCTTATTCCCTGACACCGAGCCCTGAAAATGAGACAATCAATCAAGAACTTTCTTTTTCGTCCTTATTCACTTTTATTCCTGTGTGCTTTGTGTCTCTCTTTCTTTGTTTTGCACAGTTAATTTAATTCAAACTTTAATCACCTAATCCCAAAAACAAGACCATCATCAGAACTGTCTTCACTTGTTTGCTTATTGATTTGAAGGTGCCGCAGTCTACATTCCTCAGGTTCACAAGTTCTGAAGAACATGCTCCTCTATCCTCCTCCTCCAGACTGCGATTTCCCTCCAAGCAGAGTGCTGGATTACGCACAATGAAGAAAGACTCAGCACTTGTGGGGGTGTTGTACTTCTTTGCGGGTGAGTTGACGGATTTGGGCCCATTGCTGTGAAGCTCTAATAATGGACAAAAGTGATTTGGACCAAATATGAGGTGGAAATTTCTTGCCGTTTTTGCTGACTTGCTTGCCTTTGAGGTGCTCTTTGGCGGGGTTCCGGGGGTTTGTGTGTAATTTTTGGTGTCTGTCGAAGCACTGCTGCGACAGTCTAATCTTGATTGCATTTGCTTTTCAGGAAATCCGTGGTGGAAAACAGGAGTTATGATGATTGATGATGATGACCTAGCTGAACAGCGCCGCATTTGGAACGAAGGCCGAGAGATATTGTAAGTATGAGATTTAGCTTTTTCGCTGTTTGGGGGTGTTGTCGGGTGGTTTTTTGCGGGTGGGTTGGCGGGTCTTGCCTGGGGCATTCCTGGGAAGGTCTAATACCGGATAGAAGTGTTTTGGACAAAATCCATAAGGAACAGCCTTTTTTTTGCCATTTCTTCAGACATCTTGCTCAATGTAGCGTTTTGGGGGGCTTCCTGCTGTTCGTGGGTGGGTTGCGGCCGGGGTCTCTGTCGAAGCACTGCTGCGACAGTCTAATCTTGATTGCATTTGCTTTTCAGGAAATCCGTGGTGGAAAACAGGAGTTATGATGATTGATGATGATGACGACCTAGCTGCACAGCGCCGCGTTTGGACCGAAGGCCGAGAGACATTGTAAGTATGAGATTTAGCTTTTTCGCTGTTTGGGGGTGTTGTGTCGGGTGTTTTTTTGCGGGTGGGTTGGCGGGTCTTGCCTGGGGCATTCCTGGGAAGGTCTAATACCGGATACAAGTGTTTTGGACAAAATCCATAAGGAACAGCCTTTTTTTGCCATTTCTTCAGACATCTTGCTCAATGTAGCGTTTTGGGGGGCTTCCTGCTGTTCGTGGGTGGGTTGCGGCCGGGGTCTCTGTCGAAGCACTGCTGCGACAGTCTAATCTTGATTGCATTTGCTTTTCAGGAAATCCGTGGTGGAAAACAGGAGTTATGATGATTGATGATGATGACGACCTAGCTGCACAGCGCCGCGTTTGGACCGAAGGCCGAGAGACATTGTAAGTATGAGATTTAGCTTTTTCGCTGTTTGGGGGTGTTGTGTCGGGTGTTTTTTTGCGGGTGGGTTGGCGGGTCTTGCCTGGGGCATTCCTGGGAAGGTCTAATACCGGCTAGAAGTTTGTTGGACAAAATCCATAAGGAAACACCAGTTTTGGCACTTTTTGTAAGTTAGGGTTCGTTAGGGTTAGCCCTAGCAGCAGGATTGCATGTGTTTAGGGGGGTTCTATTGCAACGCGGTTCTGTTGTTGTAGAGCACTGTTGGAGCGATGCTGGCTATGGATACTTTTGCTTGCTTGCAAGTGGTTTGAATACAATCCACGGTCTGTATTTGGGCCTACTGTTACTTTCAAAGTACGTTTTGTAACCATTTTTCTGCTAGGCATCGTTTTTGGAGATATGATTGGGGTTCTTCTACATTTTTGCGACTGGCTTTAGTAAGGGTCTTGGTGGGAGCATTGCTGGGAAGGTCAAATTTTGTTCTAAAACACAGTAGTACACCCACCTTGAGGGGAAAGATCCGCTATAATATTTTGGCCATACTTATTGATCCTTAAAAAGGTGACTCAGACAGAGCACGCAATTTCAAAAATATTGTACTGTCTATTAGGGAAATCAAAGTGTCACTTTTTGAACCACACAGCGTACATACCTTTTATTTATTTATCAGTGGTATTGTAATAGCACTTCCTGTTTTCCGTTCAATAATTACAGGCCGGGTTTCAGTCAACATCCGCCAGGCAGGCAGTGGACAGGGTGTCTCTTCTGTCAGTGGTCACCACATTGATGGACGAAGCGTCAGCTGGAATGGAGGAGTGCCGCCAATAAGAGGAATTGTTTGCTGCATGCAACTTACTTACCAATTTCAACAGGACAACTCCAACAACATACGCAATACAGATACAGTATCCATTGTTGTCTTTTATTCTATGAGTGTGACTGCATGTGCTTACCTTTAGTTTGTAACCAAAGATTGTCTGTAAACTCTGTATCTTCAATTATTGTTTGTCCATGCTCTGCTTTTTTTTTCTTCTCTCAACAAAACCTACCCAAAAAGAAACCCCCATTCCCATCCATTTTACAAACCCTAACCCTCTTCCCCCGGGCTGTGTTGTATTGCTTGATGTCTGACTAAAATGACATCAATAATTCCACACACTTGCTGGGGAGGATAAGGTCATAGCAGCAACAGGCTGGTGAAGGAATACGAGGATATCTTCTAGACTTACTCAGCTTCAGTACTATATCTTCTAGTAGTAGTAGCCAATGTCAAATAAATTCAACGCAAGTACTAGTTATACTTGCAAGCAAATACTTTACCATTTGTTAGGCTACATTATGGCACTGTTCTAGTGTACTGTCACCTGCTATTTTCTCGATCGTACCGTAACCGTTGTAATGCTACAGTAAGGAGGACAAACAAGGTTTCGTTTTCTTTTTTTCCATAGGCATGCAACTGCCACTGTGTCACACCACTAGTACCACCGCAATGAGGAAATGTCACCCGCCCAGGATTGACAACGTTAATCCCCATTTCACCTGGAGCCAGCTCTGGGCCTAGCCCTAATTTCTAACACAAATTACAGGTAAGATAAGCGTTTGGTGGGAGGTAGTATAATGGAGTATTATTTCGGAGTAGACAAGAGATTGACGGTTGTACTACTAAAGTCCTACGACTGTTCAGGAAAACAAAGTTACTGTTACACCCCCGCCCCCCACCCACCAGACTGAAAAGCAGTAAAAAACAGGTATGGTCAGATAAAGTTGAAAAATATATTTATTTAGCCCTAACAAAATAATCTCCCTCACCCACCCTAACCCCAACGATTGTCTCTGAAACGTCCCAAAACGATCCCAACTCCCAAATCCCACCCCCCAAAAGTCTATAAAAAAAGGGCAAGGGACACTCCACTACTGGAGGGTGCTGGTGCTGGTGCATGATGCGGCATGGGCATCATACTCCTTGCGGAGGGTGGCAAGCTCGGAGCGGAGGCCCTTAACCAAGTTCTTATACCTCAGGACCTCCTGCTCCAGGTTGGACATGCGGACTCGTAGGCGGCGTTGGCGTTCCTTGCAGCTCCTGTGGGGGGCAGCTGGTATTTCGGTTGCTTGGCGGTGGCGGTCGTCTTTCTTAGCCCGGCTCGGTCCCGCTGGCTTAGTCACGGAGGAGGATGCAGTGGTCACAGTCGAGGATGTTGCCCCGCTCGACTGCGTGTCCTCCTCCTCCTCCAGGGCCACCAGCCGCCGATACTCGGCGACTGTGGCCTCCAGCCTCCGTTGCCGGGCCAATCTAGCCTGCTCCCTCCTTGTTGTTGATTTGGAAGGAGCAACTATATGAAGAAAGAAAGACATAGTCTGTAACCAATGCTCCTTATTAATAACACAAAGTGATTGAGCCGAAAGTTGGGTCACAGAGTACAAGTAGCAAATTGAAAGCACAGTACATAACTATTGAGGACAGTATCTATGTAACCTCCCACTTCTGCATCCTTGCTCTAACAGTAGTGGTAGTTTAATGAACTAATTCTACGACCACTATGGACTTCCATTACAGTCGACTATGACAGTACACCAGTCTTATTCTTCTTCTTCTCTCTTGTTTAGGGAAATGGGTACGTTATCTTATGCAAGCCGGCAGAATGACATGGACACAGCACAGTGAAGTTGCACCCGAGAAAAAAAGTTGCACACCATGATGAGTGAGACAGACTTGCGTTACTGTACCGGTCCAGTACATGCAGGTGGTGAAGCTATTACTTTTCTATTACGGGTGGCACTGAGAATACTCTGTTACAAGGGCTACTGCTTAATTAATTTACCTTTCACCCTACAGTGCAAATGAGTACTAGAAAAGGAAACTGAAGAAGCTAACTAATTTGATTATCTATCACTTCACATGGGACGTATTTAATGACAGATGAGATGACTTTAGGTGCTTTGCTTAATATTGAGTGAACAGTGATACACCCACACATGAATGACGTACTACAAGTAAACTAAAGTTATTAAGAGAGGTACGGAGTGTCCACCGTAATAACCAGATATATGCTGTGAATGCAAACGCAATACAAAGTACTGCTACTATTCATGGTAGTATTGGACACATTTACAATTTCTTTTCCTTGCCTTCCCTGCACTGGGACGGACGTGCGGGTGCGGTGGTACATGCTCTTCAAGGTAACACTTACTTCACCTGGCGACCATCTACTCTCTCTAGATACACATGTGCTATCTAAGAGTCAGAGAATACCATGCTCCAGGCATCCATTCAGTCAAAGTATACGCACACATACAGTTTCTGTTTCACCCACCCAGGCTGCTGTCCTTCCACCCATCCTTGCTTCATCATTGACCCAGCCATGCACCATACCATATTCTTTCCTTCCCAGCCACCTCTGGGTCCAAGCAAACTTATATCGTTCTTCTTTGCCAGCCATCATACAAGTTCGCGTCCCACTTACTTACACCCTTCTTTCGCTTTTCGTTCATCCCATCCATCACGTTCGTCTAAGAACTTATTGGGATTCTTCTCACCAAAAACTTCACAGCTAAGTCGAAGTACATTTCGAGGAGGCTACTACCTGGTTGATTTGTAATTGTAATACACCCATGCAGAAAGCACACTATGCAGTCTTCAATCTCAATAAGTAAGGAATATATAGCTTACCTGTTTCCGCCACCACCGTTTGATCCCCCACAGGAACGGCCGCCAGCTCTTCTACCGCCGCCTCCTCCCCAGAGGCCTCCGAGTCCTGGTCCAACACAGCCACCTCCGCGCTGGCCCCGTCACCAGATGTTACACCTACAAAGTACATTTAAGAATGTTAGAATACACCACTCACTACTATATAATATTTGGTCTAGGAGAAATGTTAAAAAAACAGAATACAATGTAATAATTTGTGACTGTCTACTCCATAGTAAAAATGTCCCATTTTCCAGGGAAGGCTGTTGTCTTGCTGCACTTTTATGCACAACTGATGAATGCTTGCTTTTGATTTTTAACACGCACCACTTTTTCTCCTAACAGACAGAAGCTTGACTCCTGAGTCCTAAGAACACGACCAGGATCAAGTTCAAACTAGGTGAGAGTTCGGCTCGACCACAAGAAATGTGTCCAATTAATCGTCAGCACTAACCACTTTTCCGTTTACAGTTAAATAGTTTTATGACAAAGTAGATTTTAATAAATGTGTTTACTTTTAATAAAGCTTTTAAACTTAAATAGACTCTGTGGTTTTTGTTCCTCTAGACTAGAGTGGATGAGCTAAAGGTTTTGGAATTTTTGCAAGCATGAGTGCCTCTGACACTTCTTGACTGTGCTGTGACTCCGTACTACTCTCTTGTCCTGCGTACGATAATCTAGAGATCATTGGGGATCTATAATCGGTGACTTCGGGAGCTGAATGACTCTGCCACACTATCTAGTCAGTAAGGAGACAGTGCATAGAGGTATTGCTGAATATAATGGGAGTCCAATGGAATTGCCAAATGTCCAATCTTAGTTAGCTACACAGACAGACTAATAAGAATAGTCTAGTAATACCACAGGGAGTCATATTCGAGGCAGGATAAGAATTTATATCCAGTCTACAAGAAGATCAAAGACGATTTAGAAAAAATCGAATGAGGAACGCTAGGAAAAAATAGGTACTGTTTATTAAAATGTAAACTTACTGGGGCCAGCAAAGGAGCCCTCGCCTGCCCGATCCTGGCCTGCATCCTCAGCACCCTCCTCCTGTGTCCTCTTGCCCTTGGGGGGAGCTGATGTACAACATGAAAGAAAGAAAAACCAGAAAACATGGATGAGATTTTTCAACCAAATCAAACATTTCAAAAGAACAATAACAACATATTTTGGAAAAATAGCAAATAGATAGACAACTATTCCACGGGATCTATCTCATGTGGTATACTACGTTATTCGTATTGCCTGATTTGCGGAACGTTGACTTAGAAAGTTCCTATGTAACTCAATAAACAGACTACTAAAGAGGTTTGCCTAGGCCTGGCACTGCAGGCAGCAGTGCGCAACACGTGACAGACAAAGTCCATCCTGCTTGCAGATCAGTGAATACTCAAACTATCAATCCACCCGCCACCACCGCCACTATTTCTTCTTATAGCCATGTGACTGTCTAAAGGAAGGACTGGACTTCAGTCTGTTGGGGCTGATTTAGAAGTCCCTTGCGGAAGTTGCGGCTGATTTTCCTCCATTGTTGCGTGCCTTTTCTGACGCAGCGGCAGAACAAAAGACTCGCCATGGTGTTGGTGCGGCGTATATATTAAAAAAAAAAACACATATGGGCATATGGGCGATGCATCACGTTGTAAAGCCCTGCGCCATCAGGGGGCGTTCCGGCGCAAGGGAGGGCGTACCTGCGCAGGAACGAATCCTAAAAGTGGCTGAGGGAAATCTACAAGATGTCAATCAGTCACTTTTAGGACAATGATGCATGACTCAAACCCTACGCGCTTGAAGCCGACGTACGGCTTGATGCAGCATTGGGGAGATAGGGTACCCCAGAGCATTGCTGGAGCTGTGCCATCGTTGGCACGCAACTCCAGCAATGCGCTGCCTTTACGGCACAGATGCGTAAGGCTTCTGTGACGTTTTGGGCCAATGGGTGGTGGTGGCATGGCACACAATTACTGCCGCATCCCTGCTACTTTGCAGGGATGCGCCGGTAATTGAAAATATGACCCTTACTGTCTAGCATTACGCAGTTCTTTTCTTTACAGTACACTCATACATAATTTCTCAGGCCAATGAAATGCTTCTGAACACAACATACAAAACAAAGAAGCATAGTAGCAAGCAAAGCTACTGAGAAGGAGAGCAGTGCACCTGAAATGCATAGAAGATTTTGAAATATAATTTACCTCAATGTAATCGGCAGCATTATTGCTCTTGGTAAAGAACAAAGATTTGCAAATAACAGAGCAGGATAAAACAGAGTAGTAAATGTACTACTACTACTACTCACCAAGCCCGGGGACCTCTACGCCGAGCACGTCCAGCAAGTCCCGCTCCCGGTCCATGACATCGGTCCAGCGGTGGGTGGCCTGGTTATATGTGCGCCGGACCCCAGAGATCTTGTACATGGCCCGGCACACCTTCTCCCACCGCTTGCGACGCTCCCGGATGCCATAGCCGGTCGCGATCTTGCCGCCTCCCAGGATCGTCTTGGGGAGGCGGCGCTGGACGTGGAAGATCAGTGCCGCCACTTCCTCCGCGCTGAAGATCTCCCTCGGGACCACTTGCTCCCCCCTTAAACGCCCGCACGGGAGCCGGGCACGGGGTGCGGGACCCTTCCCCTTCTCAGGGTGCTTCCCGGCTCCCTTTACCATGGTCTGGGCAGAAATAAACTTAAATGATAAAGAAGAAATAGAATAGTGAAGAAGAAAAGAAAAGAGTTTAAAAAAGTAGTTTAAAAGTAACTAAAAGCTGCAGAAAACACAAAAATATAGAGCTAGAAAAATAGAGGGTTAGATAATAAGTAAAATTAGATCAAAAAAACTTCAAACAAGCAAAGGATGGCAGAGATTGAGAGAGGATAGAGAAAGCATGCCCAGAACCATAGCAATGAATGAGAAACAAGATGGCCGCGCCCGTTCACGACCGCGTGGGTAAGTTCGCGCGAGATTTTCCTTGCGAGTACGCGCGAAATTGTACTAGCGAGCAGCACACTTTGCGAGATTACACATAGCGGGCGGAAACGGAATTACGTCACGCCAACAAGATGGCCGCGCCCGTGTACGACCGATAGGGTAACTTGGCAAACGTATAGCTAGAAGCGCCTCGCGAACACGCGGAAGATCACGCGAACATACACGTCGCAACAAAAACAATTTTGTATTCGCACGTATTCGAGGCTTCCGAAATCGATCTCGCACGGATTCGCGCCCCAAAAAACGCGCGAAATTGCAGAAAAAACGATTTTAGCTAAACTGAAAGCAATGAGCAGGTGCAAAAGTTCAAACTTAACATTAGTAACATTCAAGGTAGTGCTTCCTGATGGGCCCCTCCAGAGTTTGCAACTATTCTATGACCCTGCTATGACCCAAACAGCAGGCTCATAGAATAGCACCATAAAGGTCCTGTGAAAAAAAAATTTCACTGCAACAAAAAGCAAATTACAGATAAGGAAGGAAGCAGGTGCCAGCCAGACTGGAACTTTCAAAATTACTGACACATTAATGAAACACAAATTAATTGATGGCAGTTGAAGAAGGGCAGGTGTGCTTGCTTTTTTCAACCACCATAATCTACAGTGATAAATAAACCTAATAGGTGCCAGTGAGGATGTACTAGAGGGTGGCATGGGTGTCCCAGAGGGTGGCAGTGGTGAAACAGAGGGTGCTGTGAACCTGTGATGATAAACCAGACGTAGAAACAACATAGTCGCGGCCGTTGCAAGCCGAAAAGTAAGTTCGCAATTGCGAACTTGTCCCAAAATCGGCGCGAACACGCGCCAACACAAAAAACGGAAAAATCCGCAAATCCGCTAGAGTTCGCGGATCTTCGCGGATTGCGAATCCGTAAATACGCAAGTTCGCGGATTGCCAATCCGCAAAATCCGCCCATGCTTAGGGAGCTCCCATATTAAGTGAGCACACGCTTTCTCAAATTGATATTACTAAAAGGGAATACTAGGCACTGGTTACCAAAGAGGCACAGGCGTACCAACTCGCAGTCCAACATAGACTGTATGAGACTGGGGACCGAGTGGGCAAACTGCTAGTGTAGCTGGTCAGGAAGGAACAAGAGTCGAGGTGGGTCACATCTATCAGGGAACACGGCAAGCTATATATGGCACCCAAGGCTATCGTTGGGGCCTTTGCCCGATACTATTCAACACTTTATGCAGCCCATCCCTATGCAAGTGAGACACAAATAACCCAGTATCTTGAAGGGGTCGAGCTCCCCTGACTGGGTCCAAATGAGCGGGACAAGTAAGGTGAAGATATCACTCTGGCGGAGGTCTCAGAAGCCATTGGTCGGCTAAAAACAGGGAAACGCCAGGTTCAAACGGTCTCCCCGGGGAATTCTTTAAAGCAAATGGGGCCCTGTATGCCCTGCATATGCTTAGGATGTTCACTGCCTCTAAAGAGGATGGGATACTCCCGGCAGATCTCAGACTAGCAACAGTGGTGGTGATTCATAAAACTCGGAACCCCCCGGATGAGTGTAGGTCTTCCCACCCCATCTCACTGCTAAAGGAGAAACCAAGATCCTAGCCACAATTCTGGTGACACGTCTGTTATCTGTTATTACCACGCTGGTACATGAAGACCAGCATGGCTTCATGCCAAAAAGAACCACACTCTACAATTTACAGCGCGTGTGCAACTGGATGGATGTGGTTAGAGATCGAGAGGAGGCTCATCTTCTACTTTCTTTGGACGCTGAAAAAGCGTTTGACACCATCCACTGACCCTTTATGAGACACACTTTAGAGAAATTTGGATTTGGCACGAGGTTTAGAGACTGAGTGGCGCTACTGTACAATGCGCCGGCAGCCAGGGTCAGGGTCAATGGAACTCTTTCCGGGACCTGGCCGGTCCGGCAGGGGACTAGGCAGGGATGCCCACTTTCCCCCTTATTATTCGCCCTTATTTTGGAGCCCCTGGCGATTGTAGACAATTTCCAACTGATAGACACAGAACGCATATCTTTATTTGGGACGACAGTTTACTATATATGACCAACCCGACGGAGACGCTCCCTCAAATCCTACGGCTTGTTGAAGACTATGGGTGACATGCAGGGTATAGGATTAACTGGACTAAATCTACCCTTTACCCAGTGGGGGAGGTGGGGCCACAGGGGATTCCTGGCTGCCTGCATTGGTCAATGGAGGGATTTACTTACCTTGGTCTTTATATCACCATGGATGCGGCGACTAGCCTAGTTCGTAACATTAGGCGGGTATTTTGAAACTTTCAAGAGGACATTAATAGATGGAGGAGACTTCCCTTGACTAATATGGGAAGGGCTGCTATGTGCAAAATGGTAACACTCCCGCAGTTGCTCTATGTACTACAAAACACCTACGTTAAGATTCCGGACACACGTTCAACAGTTATGACAGTGAATTGCGCCTACTCCTATGGGATGGGGCTCATCCGCGCATTGGGCTCCCAACATTGCAGAGGAATGGTTTGGCTTCACCAGACATTAGGCAGTATTATAGAGCGGCCCATCTTATCGCCACTAGCGAATGGATTCATGCGCCCGGGGATCACCCGACTTATAGGCTTGAAAATACTTTGACTCTAAAATCTCCCACATTTTAACTTCACTTCCGCAGCCTAGCCAGCTACCCTGCTGGGACAACGTGACGCCTGACACTTGTTCAGTAGGCGACCCTCGCCCGCAGCTTAATGCTTTTAGGGCGGTCTCATCGGACGAAGTTGAAAAGACTCTGGCCAAGATGAAAAGTGGCTCTCCCTGTGACCCTGCTCCCATGAGGTTTTTGAAAGCAGTCGCCTCTGCGATTGTTCCTCCAGTTCTGGAGTTGATCAATGCCTCACTGTCCCAAGGCTCCGTCCCGCCCAGTTGGAAGGGGGCGGTAGTTAAAGCCCTTCTCAAAAAACCCCAATTGGACCCCGCTGATCTGGCCAACTATAGGCCGATCTCGCTCCTTCCGGGCATCAGCAAAATTGCTGAAAAACTGGTTAACGTCCAGTTGTCCCAGTTTCTGGAATCTAACAATCTGTTGCGACGTTCCCAAACGGGGTTTTGCCCTGGCCAAGGTACGGACACTGCCCTCCTCGCCGTCATCGAGGAGGCAAGGTGCATTTTGGATTCGGGGGGGTCAGTGGCAGTGATCCTCCTGGACCTTAGTGCAGCCTTTGACACGGTGAATCACCGTGTCTTGGTCCATCGGCTGGCCAGGGCAGGACTCGGGGGCACTGCGTTGGCCTGGATAGAGTCATTCCTGTTGGGCCGCTCGTTCCAGGTCTGGGATGGCAACTCCCGTTCTGACTCTCTTCCTTTGACAAGTGGGGTTCCCCAGGGTTCCTCACTTAGTCCCACTCTTTTTAACGCCTATATGGCCCCTCTGGAAGATGTAGTTGCCCCCTTCGGCATCAAGATTGTGAGTTATGCGGACGACACGCAATTGGTCGTCTCTCTCTCACATCTTGATCAATGCCCAGATAATCTCTTGCACTGCCTCCAGAAAATCCATCTCTGGATGTGCGAGTCCTCACTCAAACTTAATGGGTCCAAAACAGAAATTATGCTGATGGGCAAGAAGTGGTCAGCAATTCCATCATCTGTTTGGCCCGATACTATGGGTGAGGTGCCCGCCCCCAGGAAAGAAATTAAGAGTCTTGGGGTCTGGCTCGAACCGGACCTATCAATGAACACCCAGGCAACTAAAACAGCTGGAACCTGCTTTGGACTTATGCGGTCAGTCCGCAAGATCCTTCCTCTGCTTCCCCTTCAATCTAGGAAGCTCCTGGTTCAAGGACTGGTACTTGCACGATTGGACTACAGCAATGCTGTCTATTTAGGAGCCCCTGAAGCTACTCTGGGCAAGCTACAACGAACCCAAAATGCGGCTGCCCGGATGCTGATGGGTCTTCCTTCCAAAACCTCTGCCAGACCAGCGCTTAAGGCTCTCCACTGGTTGCCAGTGCGAGAGAGGATCGAATTTAAGGCAATGTGCATCGCTCACAGGCTCCTTAACGGACAAGGCCCTTCAATCCTAGGAGATATGGTTACCCCGTACAAAGCCTCGAGATCTCTGCGCTCGGACAATGAGCGACTGGCAAATGTCCCCAAGTTTAGGAGGGTACGTACTGGAGGCCGTCGCTTCTCCGTAAAGGCAGCCACATGCTGGAATTCGCTTCCCCGCAGTGTGCGGTTGGAACCCTGCTACTTGCGTTTTCGCAAGCAGCTTAAAACTCTGCTTTCCCCTAAATAAGTTTTTTCTCCCCTCTTGGCCAATTTCAAGCTCTCACAGCGCGGGGACGCCCCCGGGTCACCAGGCACTTTACAAATCTTTAAATAAATAAATAAATAAAGGCTACAGTTTAGTGATCATACTTATTTTCATTATATCCACGGTTGTAAGGGGTATAGTAGATTGCCAAATAACTGTGGGTCTAACAGTGAACTCAAAACATGCTATGTGTTGCTGGCTATGTGTCTGCTACTACTATAGAGATAGAAGACAGACTGGACAGTTAACCACTGTGAAAAATGTCCATCAGTTACGCGTTTTTGGGCACCCAGTACATCATTTGGTCTACTCCACAGTAGTTTGACCACCACTCTATCCCCATAGATATATATTGGAGATACGTAGTGATGGATGGATGTCTGGTAGATATAGTTTGTTTGTAACTGAGAGCAGTGCATAAAAAGTGAGTGTAAGAAAAAATTATAAGTGTAAGATTGGATGGTGCATACAATCATTACTTTATTCTGGGGTCATGCACCTCCAATATTAAAAACAATAGTGCAAAAAAGTCAGGTGGTTCAAACAAATACCTTCTGACTGGGCTATCTGGTCGACATGTTTCTGCGGGTGTTGGTCAATTACTATACCATCCGCTTCCTCAGGACCCATAAACTTAATTGCTACTGCTTGCGTAGTGATATGTGAAAAAACAGGACATTTGTGAACAGAAAAAAAGTGTCACCTGTACACTTCCATTTTTCTCCTGTGAGAGTCCGTGTATGATACAGCCAGCAAATCCACATGTAATGAAACATAAACAATAATAGCACTTTCGTTAGTTCAGGCTATACAAACGACATTGCTAAAATTATTCCAATACTGCAACTGGGTCAGATGACCCTAGTGTGTATAACATTGTCAGCGTAATCAATGTCTCACCTTAATTTGTAAGGGAAATCGCCTCACCTCACCTGGCAAACAGCTCAGGAAAATGAAGCACCGCTCTAGAGTGCAGAGAAATATATACTAAAGTCAGTATTAAAAACCAGTGTCTGGTCGGTACAGAGTCACCACCTATGGGATGCCTGACAGCAAACCAATAGGGGTCAATTGTCTCATCATTCTTCATGATTTTGGCACATTTAATTCATCAGGCATGCAATGTAAAGACGGTCTATTCAATCGCCATTAGGTGTCTATTACTCTCATAACCTGGTGCTTCTGCTCCAGAACCAACAGCTTGGCAGTTAGCACTAAGCGCATTCAAGCACTAATTGTTTAAAGCTACAATCGATAATACTCAGCCACAGACAAATACTATCTGTCTATCACAGTGCAATCGCGCTGAATCTTAAAGCGCCTTCCATATATTAGCACACGCAGCGTCTATCATGCACTGCATATCATGTAAGGAGTTAACGAGTTAAACATAGCCCCTCCCGCACCCTTACCTCTCCGTCGGTACTTCAGACAGCCAGCCGGGCTGTTTGGGGAGGTACCGCGGGGGGAGACGTGCACTTCCTTATTGTTTCTGAGCCAGCGCGATAGGTCACACGCGCGGCTCCTGGAACTACCAATGCTTCTGGGAAATGTGGTCCCGCACGCGCTGGACAGGCGTCCTCTGGCGCGTGTCAGATGAAAACTACACCTGCCTCTGGGAAATGTAGTTTAAGACGCGTCCCACGGTCGCGCTGCATTTAGACTGCCTCTGTTCATAGAGGTATCGATTTACAGCACAATAGCTACATAAATCAATGTGTCAATGCTGTAATAACAGTCCTGCAACCATAGAACTCATTATAGAGAGTACTGGGAATAGGTGTGGACGCTATCACTGGGTGGCTTATGAGTGTGTTGATTAAACAGATGTCGCCAAATTCTAGGCATGGTTACAAGGCAGACATCTTCGTGGCTATTTGGCCTAAATATAAGTGGTGGAAATATACTCAGTAAAGGTGATCATATGATCCTTATCTCATTAGATAGGACAGCCCTCCTGTAGTGCCTCAGGATAATAGCAGGTGGCCAGTCAGACAAGGCTCTCGGTAGCATGCAATCATCTAATGATGCTCCTACAGTGTCATCCATGGGATGTCTTCGTTGAGCCCGCCTTTATCACAGTTGAGCTTGTACACCAATTTTTGCTCGATTTTAAACAGATGTCTAGATATATCCGTGATGTGAGTTGGAATGTTGGGTTGTTCTAACACAGTCCACTCGAACTCCGTTGGTCTGTGCCCCACTTGGATATAGTGATTCGTCAATCTTGTAGCTTGCTTTCTGCACCTTATTGTGCTCTTGTGTTCTGAGATTCTCGTTCTGATCTTGCGAGTAGTCATACCGACATACCTCAGTGCGCACGGGCAGGTGATAAGATAGATCAGGTTGCTGCTGTTGCAATTTGTGAACCTCTTTTGTTCCCACGGGCGATTCGTTCCTATATCGATAGAGGTGGTGTGTCTGGTCTGTGGACACGCAGCGCAATTACCACACGGATGGTGCCCTGTCACAGGTGGCATGTTCCATATAGTCCCAACTTGATGGATTTCCTTAGGCGGAGGTCTGGTGTGTACCAGCTTGTCTCTCAGACTAGTTGCTCTTTTGAAAGCAAATAGTGGTTGTGGCAAGGAGTCTTCACCGGTGTTCAATATCTTCCAATGCTTTCAGACTATCCGCTGAATAGCGTTGGATCTAGTGCTGAACGTATTCACGAATGTAAGCCTATCATTCTTAGTCTTCGGAACGGGTGGTTCCAGTAAGGCTTCCCTGTTGTTGTTCGCTGCTCTCTTCATTGAGCGCCTGATCAGTTTCTTCGGGTAGCTCCGTACAGCAAGTTTTAATGCCAAGTCATCAGAGTGCTTGATCGAATCTTCTTTGATGGTACAATTCCGCTGCACACGCAAAAACTGTCCATACGGTAGATTATCGCGTAAAGATTTAGGATGACAGCTGGTGTATTGCAGCAAGGAATTGCGAGCCATAGGCTTTCTGTATAGCTCAGACTTCAGACCCTGTGGTGTTACAGTAATCAGCAGGTCTAAGAATGCCAAGGAATGTTGGCTATTCTCCAATGTGAAGCGTAGATATCTATTCTGGTCATTGAGCCAACTGTGGAACGCGCGGAGAGCGGATTCATCTCCACGCCAAATCACCAGGATATCATCGATATACCTCTTCCATGAGCATATCGATCTTAGAAACGGATTCTCATTGTTTAGAACACAATCTTGTTCGAACTTGTGCATGTACAGGTTCGCCAGGGACGGAGCAAAAACGCTGCCCATGCTCGTCCCAGACGTCTGCAGGTAGAACTGGCCCTCAAATTCAAAAAAGTTCTCCTTCATAGCTATCGTAGCCAGATTCATGATCAGTGGAATAGGTGTTATTGACTCCCAAGTTTGTTCGCCCAGCAGAGATTCAATTGCCTCTAATGTTTCGTTCTGGGGGATGGAGGTATAAAGTGACTCCACGTCAAAGGATACCAGGTGATCTGTCAGGATATTGAAATCCAGCTCTGGTAGCAATCTGAGTAGGTCCTTTGTGTCCTGAAGGTAGGTGGGCATCAATTTCACCATTGGTCTCAGGAAGACGTCAACAAATGTAGACAGGGGTTCTAGTATTGACCCAATCCCTGAGATAATAGGTCTTCCTGGTGGTGGTCTCCTTGCCTTGTGGATCTTTGGCAGGACATAGAAGTATGGTGTGACCGGATGTTGAGTAGTCAGGTAGGCTGCTTCTTTGGTCGTTATCCAGCCTTCTGCCAGTGCCTCTTCCACAATGTGCCCAATGGTTGTTTTCAATCTTGGCGTAGGGTCGGCTGTTAGTAGCTGGTAAGAGCGTGTGTCTCCCAATTGGCGTAGACACTCCTCTCTGTAGGTGGATGTATCCAGTAGGACTGTTGCACCCCCCCTTGTCGGCTGATTTGATAGTGATGGAACTATCATTGGCCAGATCTTTGAGGGCTTCCTGTTCAAGTTTTGAGATATTCACAAAAGGATTGTGCGATTGTCTGAAGAGTTCTTGTACATCATGCTGTACGGCTTCTTCAAAAGTAACTACCTTCGCAGGAACCATAGCAGTTGGGGGACTGAAAGTAGATGGTTTTTTGAGTCCTGTATTCTCAGGGTAAGTATCAGTTGGTTCTGCCTTCGAGAAATAGAAGTGTAGTCTCACTTTACGGAAGAATTTCGACATCTCAATCTGTGTCAAAAAGGGGTCGCCTGCATTGGTGCTCACAAAACCTAGGCCTCGGTTCAGTACCTTCTCTTCCAGTGGTGTAAGATTGCGCGAACTGAGATTCACTACGAGGCTGGTCCCGTGCTCTGGCCCGCTTGATCCTGAGGGATCTGCTTGCCGCTCCGGAGTCCCATTGCCTGTTGGGGGACACTCCATTGTACTTGCCCTTGTCCTTGTGCGGTCCGGCGTCGTCCGCGCGACCTCCCTCGGCCATACCCTAAAAAAGGCATGTTTGGACCTGGATAGTACGGTCCGGGTCCGAAGGGTCCCATCTGTTGCGGGACCTGGGGTGGCCCTTGCATCCATGGATTGGGTGGCCACCAAGGATTAAATTGGCCCTGATTGTAATTCTGTCCTCCTCTTTGTTTCCACTGACCTCTTCCTCTAGGTTTCATTGTTTGATTACTTTGATTTGAGGAGTCAGAGTCAGTCGAATTGTCAGATGAGGATGTCCCATACGTAGAGCCTCCTGTTCTCCCATTGCGATTGAATGGCGTCGGAACATAGTTGGCGCTGGTGTAAGGATACATTTTCTCCTTAGAGAACTTTTCTAAGTCCTTTTTGCATTTCTCTAGTTTGGAGAATAAAATGTTATCTTTGAAATCCTTGTTAGACTTGTTGTTTTCATCCTGTTGTTTAGTGAATAGTTTGCCAGTTATAGTAGTTTTTATTTGGCCTTCTAACAGTTGAATCTCTTATCATCATTTTATCTGCAGCTTTCTTTGCAGTCTTTATTATCAGGACCAGCCAGTCTCTAGTGCATTTCCATGCAATGAGGTACCAGTCTCTTAGGAAGTCGGGATCATCTAGAAAAAGTCTCGGTGAATTGACCACAATCAGCCCTGTTGGTGTACCGTTCCCTCTGAGATATTCGGCCATGGTAATTCCATGAATACATGTTCGAGAATGACTTTTTTTCAAAGCCAAGATCTTAGGCCAACCATCCTGACTAGTATCCTGAGGTTTGGATAAATTATCCAGCATGCTGGGGTTGTCATCTAATATAGATTGTATTTCGGCTTCGTCAAATGCTAAACCCAGAATAGAAGCCATCGTTGTCAAAAAAAGGGTGTACTGACAACCTAGCCGATAAGAACAAAGGTTCTCTGCCTGTACCACGACACTGATAGTCAACAAAGACTAGGTAGCCACAACCTCACTTTGGAGGTGGGCAATGATATCTTTATCACTCTTAAGGAATAGTGAACCCGCAGCCTCAGCTGCTCCGGAACTACAAACAACAAACAATTATTCTAGGGTTCAAGGGAATGTTTAAAGACCTGGGCACAGTTATACCCCCCACACAAGTATTTAAGAACGACAAATAACTGTGGGTCTAACAGTGAACTCAAAACATGCTATGTGTTGCTGGCTATGTGTCTGCTACTACTATAGAGATAGAAGACAGACTGGACAGTTAACCACTGTGAAAAATGTCCATCAGTTACGCGTTTTTGGGCACCCAGTACATCATTTGGTCTACTCCACAGTAGTTTGACCACCACTCTATCCCCATAGATATATATTGGAGATACGTAGTGATGGATGGATGTCTGGTAGATATAGTTTGTTTGTAACTGAGAGCAGTGCATAAAAAGTGAGTGTAAGAAAAAATTATAAGTGTAAGATTGGATGGTGCATACAATCATTACTTTATTCTGGGGTCATGCACCTCCAATATTAAAAACAATAGTGCAAAAAAGTCAGGTGGTTCAAACAAATACCTTCTGACTGGGCTATCTGGTCGACATGTTTCTGCGGGTGTTGGTCAATTACTATACCATCCGCTTCCTCAGGACCCATAAACTTAATTGCTACTGCTTGCGTAGTGATATGTGAAAAAACAGGACATTTGTGAACAGAAAAAAAGTGTCACCTGTACACTTCCATTTTTCTCCTGTGAGAGTCCGTGTATGATACAGCCAGCAAATCCACATGTAATGAAACATAAACAATAATAGCACTTTCGTTAGTTCAGGCTATACAAACGACATTGCTAAAATTATTCCAATACTGCAACTGGGTCAGATGACCCTAGTGTGTATAACATTGTCAGCGTAATCAATGTCTCACCTTAATTTGTAAGGGAAATCGCCTCACCTCACCTGGCAAACAGCTCAGGAAAATGAAGCACCGCTCTAGAGTGCAGAGAAATATATACTAAAGTCAGTATTAAAACCAGTGTCTGGTCGGTACAGAGTCACCACCTATGGGATGCCTGACAGCAAACCAATAGGGGTCAATTGTCTCATCATTCTTCATGATTTTGGCACATTTAATTCATCAGGCATGCAATGTAAAGACGGTCTATTCAATCGCCATTAGGTGTCTATTACTCTCATAACCTGGTGCTTCTGCTCCAGAACCAACAGCTTGGCAGTTAGCACTAAGCGCATTCAAGCACTAATTGTTTAAAGCTACAATCGATAATACTCAGCCACAGACAAATACTATCTGTCTATCACAGTGCAATCGCGCTGAATCTTAAAGCGCCTTCCATATATTAGCACACGCAGCGTCTATCATGCACTGCATATCATGTAAGGAGTTAACGAGTTAAACATAGCCCCTCCCGCACCCTTACCTCTCCGTCGGTACTTCAGACAGCCAGCCGGGCTGTTTGGGGAGGTACCGCGGGGGGAGACGTGCACTTCCTTATTGTTTCTGAGCCAGCGCGATAGGTCGCACGCGCGGCTCCTGGAACTACCAATGCTTCTGGGAAATGTGGTCCCGCACGCGCTGGACAGGCGTCCTCTGGCGCGTGTCAGATGAAAACTACACCTGCCTCTGGGAAATGTAGTTTAAGACGCGTCCCACGGTCGCGCTGCATTTAGACTGCCTCTGTTCATAGAGGTATCGATTTACAGCACAATAGCTACATAAATCAATGTGTCAATGCTGTAATAACAGTCCTGCAACCATAGAACTCATTATAGAGAGTACTGGGAATAGGTGTGGACGCTATCACTGGGTGGCTTATGAGTGTGTTGATTAAACAGATGTCGCCAAATTCTAGGCATGGTTACAAGGCAGACATCTTCGTGGCTATTTGGCCTAAATATAAGTGGTGGAAATATACTCAGTAAAGGTGATCATATGATCCTTATCTCATTAGATAGGACAGCCCTCCTGTAGTGCCTCAGGATAATAGCAGGTGGCCAGTCAGACAAGGCTCTCGGTAGCATGCAATCATCTAATGATGCTCCTACAGTGTCATCCATGGGATGTCTTCGTTGAGCCCGCCTTTATCACAGTTGAGCTTGTACACCCATTTTTGCTCGATTTTAAACAGATGTCTAGATATATCCGTGATGTGAGTTGGAATGTTGGGTTGTTCTAACACAGTCCACTCGAACTCCGTTGGTCTGTGCCCCACTTGGATATAGTGATTCGTCAATCTTGTAGCTTGCTTTCTGCACCTTATTGTGCTCTTGTGTTCGGAGATTCTCGTTCTGATCTTGCGAGTAGTCATACCGTCATACCTCAGTGCGCACGGGCAGGTGATAAGATAGATCAGGTTGCTGCTGTTGCAATTTGTGAACCTCTTTTGTTCCCACGGGCGATTCGTTCCTATATCGATAGAGGTGGTGTGTCTGGTCTGTGGACACGCAGCGCAATTACCACACGGATGGTGCCCTGTCACAAGAGAGCAGCATGAAGAGAGCAGCGAACAACAACAGGGAAGCCTTACTGGAACCACCCGTTCCGAAGACTAAGAATGATAGGCTTACATTTGTGAATACGTTCAGCACTAGATCCAACGCTATTCAGCGGATAGTCCGAAAGCATTGGAAGATATTGAACACCGGTGAAGACTCCTTGCCACAACCACTATTTGCTTTCAAAAGAGCAACTAGTCTGAGAGACAAGCTGGTACACACCAGACCTCCGCCTAAGGAAATCCATCAAGTTGGGACTATATGGAACATGCCACCTGTGACAGGGCACCATCCGTGTGGTAATTGCGCTGCGTGTCCACAGACCAGACACACCACCTCTATCGATATAGGAACGAATCGCCCGTGGGAACAAAAGAGGTTCACAAATTGCAACAGCAGCAACCTGATCTATCTTATCACCTGCCCGTGCGCACTGAGGTATGTCGGTATGACTACTCGCAAGATCAGAACGAGAATCTCAGAACACAAGAGCACAATAAGGTGCAGAAAGCAAGCTACAAGATTGACGAATCACTATATCCAAGTGGGGCACAGACCAACGGAGTTCGAGTGGACTGTGTTAGAACAACCCAACATTCCAACTCACATCACGGATATATCTAGACATCTGTTTAAAATCGAGCAAAAATGGGTGTACAAGCTCAACTGTGATAAAGGCGGGCTCAACGAAGACATCCCATGGATGACACTGTAGGAGCATCATTAGATGATTGCATGCTACCGAGAGCCTTGTCTGACTGGCCACCTGCTATTATCCTGAGGCACTACAGGAGGGCTGTCCTATCTAATGAGATAAGGATCATATGATCACCTTTACTGAGTATATTTCCACCACTTATATTTAGGCCAAATAGCCACGAAGATGTCTGCCTTGTAACCATGCCTAGAATTTGGCGACATCTGTTTAATCAACACACTCATAAGCCACCCAGTGATAGCGTCCACACCTATTCCCAGTACTCTCTATAATGAGTTCTATGGTTGCAGGACAGTTATTACAGCATTGACACATTGATTTATGTAGCTATTGTGCTGTAAATCGATACCTCTATGAACAGAGGCAGTCTAAATGCAGCGCGACCGTGGGACGCGTCTTAAACTACATTTCCCAGAGGCAGGTGTAGTTTTCATCTGACACGCGCCAGAGGATGCCTGTCCAGCGCGTGCGGGACCACATTTCCCAGAAGCATTGGTAGTTCCAGGAGCCGCGCGTGCGACCTATCGCGCTGGCTCAGAAACAATAAGGAAGTGCAAGTCTCCCCCCGCGGTACCTCCCCAAACAGCCCGGCTGGCTGTCTGAAGTACCGACGGAGAGGTAAGGGTGCGGGAGGGGCTATGTTTAACTCGTTAACTCCTTACATGATATGCAGTGCATGATAGACGCTGCGTGTGCTAATATATGGAAGGCGCTTTAAGATTCAGCGCGATTGCACTGTGATAGACAGATAGTATTTGTCTGTGGCTGAGTATTATCGATTGTAGCTTTAAACAATTAGTGCTTGAATGCGCTTAGTGCTAACTGCCAAGCTGTTGGTTCTGGAGCAGAAGCACCAGGTTATGAGAGTAATAGACACCTAATGGCGATTGAATAGACCGTCTTTACATTGCATGCCTGATGAATTAAATGTGCCAAAATCATGAAGAATGATGAGACAATTGACCCCTATTGGTTTGCTGTCAGGCATCCCATAGGTGGTGACTCTGTACCGACCAGACACTGGTTTTTAATACTGACTTTAGTATATATTTCTCTGCACTCTAGAGCGGTGCTTCATTTTCCTGAGCTGTTTGCCAGGTGAGGTGAGGCGATTTCCCTTACAAATTAAGGTGAGACATTGATTACGCTGACAATGTTATACACACTAGGGTCATCTGACCCAGTTGCAGTATTGGAATAATTTTAGCAATGTCGTTTGTATAGCCTGAACTAACGAAAGTGCTATTATTGTTTATGTTTAATTACATGTGGATTTGCTGGCTGTATCATACACGGACTCTCACAGGAGAAAAATGGAAGTGTACAGGTGACACTTTTTTTCTGTTCACAAATGTCCTGTTTTTTCACATATCACTACGCAAGCAGTAGCAATTAAGTTTATGGGTCCTGAGGAAGCGGATGGTATAGTAATTGACCAACACCCGCAGAAACATGTCGACCAGATAGCCCAGTCAGAAGGTATTTGTTTGAACCACCTGACTTTTTTGCACTATTGTTTTTAATATTGGAGGTGCATGACCCCAGAATAAAGTAATGATTGTATGCACCATCCAATCTTGCACTTATAATTTTTTCTTACACTCACTTTTTATGCACTGCTCTCAGTTACAAACAAACTATATCTACCAGACATCCATCCATCACTACGTATCTCCAATATATATCTATGGGGATAGAGTGGTGGTCAAACTACTGTGGAGTAGACCAAATGATGTACTGGGTGCCCAAAAACGCGTAACTGATGGACATTTTTCACAGTGGTTAACTGTCCAGTCTGTCTTCTATCTCTATAGTAGTAGCAGACACATAGCCAGCAACACATAGCATGTTTTGAGTTCACTGTTAGACCCACAGTTATTTGTCGTTCTTAAATACTTGTGTGGGGGGTATAACTGTGCCCAGGTCTTTAAACATTCCCTTGAACCCTAGAATAATTGTTTGTTGTTTGTAGTATAGTAGATTGCTCCAAGCAACCAAAAGGATGCTGGAGGCATGGAAGAAAGCCGAGCGACAAATGAAGTGGGATCACAAATTTACCAGAGAAACCCCCTTGTGGGAAGGGACTATGATAAAAGAGATTGGAAAGCTGCGTGGTTTCAGGCAGTGGGACCTGATAAGCATTTGTAAAATAGGCAATCTCCTGTAACATGGTGTGTTGTCATCTTTCAGTACCCTCCAAGCCAGAAATCAACTTCAGGACACTCAGATATATGCATACCTCCGTTTGAAGCTTGCGTGGGTTGCAGAGGGACTTGATGGGGAGGCACTAACGGAATATGCCCCGCTGGAGGGTCGCCTCCTTCAGGAGGAAATCCCGGCTAAGGCTATTTCGTTTACTTACAGAAAATTACTTAATAATATGCCCGATATATAATGTCCACTTCGAGCAAAATGGGAAAGGACCACTGGGGTGCTGGATGATATAGATTGGGAGGCCGCCCTCATGCATCCACGAGAAGTGGCTATCAAATTGAGGTTGCGTCTCATTCAATACAAAATACTACACCGCACATATTTTGATAGAGCCAAATTGGATACAATAGGGAGCGCTGAGAGCCCGGAATGTCTTCACTGCCACATGTAACACGGGAAGTTCATACATACCCTTTGGGAGTGCAATGAGATACAGGTATACTGGGGAAAGATTGTGGGGGAGCTTAATAGTATACTGGAGGTCCAGATAGAATTGGAGCCAAGGTTTCCTGAGGCGCAAACTGGTGCTAGTCATCTTGGGGCTGGTAGTAGCCAAACGAGACATTGCTAAATATTGGGATGGCCCGCAAATACCCAACCTTAACGAATGGAGGGCTAGTCTTGACTTATACATGGTGACGGAACACATGACATTTAAGGCCCGGGGAGGTCCTAGGAAGTTCCAGAAAATATGGGCCCCTGGATAAAAAACTACGGTCTGGAGGTGGAGGGACTCACAGAGGGAAGGAGTCCGTTCTCTGGAAGACCAGAGAAAGAGCCTTGAAAGTTGTACAGTGGGTTTCTATTGTTTATACCCATAAGAAATGCAAGTGTGATCCTGTTCCCTTTTGCACCCAGGCTGCTTCAACCCAGTTACAGATTCATCCAGACAGCCAGTTTGTGTGTGTAGATGCCCTACACTGCCAATATGGAATGCCCTGTACTGTGTATTGTGTATTCATGCTTCGTTTGATGTTTTGGTTTATTATGCAAAACGAAATAAAAATGTTTATTAAAAAAAATGGACTGTTACTGCATCATGGTGCAGTGTTCTTTAACCCCTTCGCAGCGGGGGTAATTCCCCCACTGTGGGGGAGGGGGGTCGCGCACGGCGCGGCGGTGTTCATGACGAGTCCAGCTCATCATGCTGCCCAGTGGAGCTGGGCTCATGAGGAGCTGGACCTGTCATGACTCCGCCCACTCCAATAGAACGCCCGCACGGGCGTGGAATTCGCCGCGCGGGGAGTGGCCGAGCCCAGTTCATCATGAGCACAGCTCCACTGAGCCTCATGAAGAGATGGGCTCGCCATAAGCATGGATAAGGTTAAATGGTTGTCTCTTCAATCCTTTCCTACATTAAAGCAGGCTTGAGTAGTCCTGATGGATAAAAGGGTGCCGTTCAAGAACCTAAATCCATTGATGGAAACATGTTTCCACTTCTCTGTCACCAATATGATGGTGTCTTGGCTGCAGGTGTGCCGAGAGCCACCTGAGATGGAGAGCTTGTCAGCCAGACAGGCAGGGAGGAGTGGCAGCTCAATGTCTGTATATACGATGCTGCTGGTCTTTAAAGTGATGCATGCCAACAAGAGGAGCCGACGGAGTTCCAGCAGGATGGAAGTGATGTGGACATATTTTGTAAGCCCTTGATGAGGCATGTTGCATCACATAGGATGTCCTTACAGGGGCTAGTGTGTAATTTGGGAGTCCCTGGAGCATTGCATTGCCACTATGCAAATTTGAGAGCACAAAGGCTTGAATGTAAGTTCTGAAATCACTTTCTGGAATGAATGTTTTCATTTTCTGTAGCAAAGAGAGCTGATACAGGTGTTCATTTTCTTACTGAACGGTTATTTATTTATTTATTTAATGCGATTTTATATAGCGCGAACATTACCCGAAGGTGTCAGAGCACTTTACATAAGAGCCACTTGCGATACATAAAGATTTAGGATTACATGCGTTGCATACAAGATACAAACAGAAAAAAAATTGCAAATGTACAAGTTATAGAGTCACACAAGGAGGAGATACAAACAGAAAAATTTTTTTTGCAAATGTAAAGGTAGTAAAGTCATTCAAGGAAGGGATACGAATGGATATACTCTAAGAGACATAGGAATGGTACATAGTACAAAGGTCTACTGTATACACTAGTGATTAGAGTTATCTCTATATACATAGGGAAGGGATACGAATGGATATACTCTAAGAGTCACATAGGAATGGTAGAGAGTACAAAGGTCTACTGCATATACTAGTGATTAGAGTTATCTCTATATACATAGGGAAGGGATACGAATGGATATACTCTAAGAGTCACATAGGAATGGTAGAGAGTACAAATGTCTACTGCATATACTAGTGATTAGAGTTATCTCTATATACATAGGGAAGGGATACGAATGGATATCCTCTAAGAGTCACATAGGAAGGGTAGATAGTACAACGGTCTACTGCATATACTAGTGATTAGAGTTATCTCTATATACATAGGGAAGGGATACAAATGGATATACTCTAAGAGTCACATAGGAATGGTAGTGAGTACAAAGGTCTACTGCATATACTAGTGATTAGAGTTATCTCCATATACATAGGGAAGGGATATGAATGGATATACTCTAAGAGTCACATAGGAATGGTAGAGAGTACAAAGGTCTACTGCATATACTAGTGATTAGAGTTATCTCTATATACATAGATATACAAATAGATTTTCTCAGGTCAAGACCCCAAAAAGCAGGAGAGCAGAGTTCCATTAGGTGGGGTTGGAGGGGGTACGCAGTCACAACACCAAGGGAGGGTGGGAGGGACACAAGGGTATGGAGAAAAGGCAAATCAGAAAAAGGAAGAAACGTTTAAGGATCGTCAAGGGGGACATCAGGGAAAAGGGGAAAGGACGAGGGAATGGACAAGGTGGCAGGTCAGGGTCTAGAGAAAAGAGGCCGTGAACAGCAGCAAAATGGCGGCCAGACAAAAGAAAAAAAACGTAAAGAAGTCCATGAGAGTGACCCAGTGAGTATGGATTAGAGTGCCAGGAGAAGTCCGGGGGGTACATAGTTCAGAAATCAAAGTCAGGAAGCGCTCTCCCGAGTACAGGCTCATGGCCTGCATGTTGCAGTGGTAGCTCCCGGCGCTGAAGCTGCTGTTCTGGCTGCAGGGCAAGCTTTAGAGGGAGCCCTGGCTGGGCGAGTAGTTGAGTAACAAGGAGGGAGGGATGCCAGTCCTGGGTGCGGCGAGGAGATCGCTCTCTGCGCCTTGCAGGGAGCCCCGCAGCGAGGTCATGATGTTATCCACGCTGAAGCCCTGGCCGTGGTGCTGTGGGTGCTGCTGCTGCTGGTGGGGGTCGGGGCCCTCTAGGCTGAGGGAGTGGCCCAAGGGGCTGCCGCTTGACATGCTGCTGCTACTGTCCGGGCTCTCGATCTTGGGCACAGGGTGCAGCGCCGGGGAGGCGGTCTGCGGCGGCGGCGACGGGGCGCCATTCTCCGTTTTGATGTCCTGGATGCGCAGCGGCTGCGGGGTGCCCGGCTCCGACTGCTGCTCCTTGGCCAGCAGCGGCCGCTCCTTGTCCTCCTTGGCGGCCGGCGCCGGCTCCTTGGCCGCGTCGTCCTTCTTCTTGAAGCGCCGCCGGCGGGTCCAGAGCACTCCCGTCTCTGCCCACAGGGAGGCTTCGGGTCTGAGGATTCCACCCTGGGCTCTGTATGCAGCCTCCAGGGAGCAGCAGCAGGCGCTCGGACCCTCAAGTTATCTCAGCATCTCTGTCGGTATTTCTAAGACATATGATGCGGAGCACAGCTCACCGGATGACTCGACGTGTTCTTGTGCCAAGGAGCAGTGCTCTTCGTTGCGGGTGACCCAGCAGGTAGGGGTTCGCTACCGCGCAGGCCCGGTCCCGCTGAATACATCCAGGTTCATGTTTTTGGGCTATGTTTGGATTATGTATTGCTTGTTGTTCCTGGTGCAAAGTAGAAACTTTAATTTGGTGGGGACAAGCGTTAGGCATGAGGTGGACGTCCAGGATGTTTGAGGCATCGGATGTGTAGAGCAGAGGAGACTTTTAAATATAGTTTTGAATCTTCAGCATGTTGGTGAATTCTTTTTATGTAATTGATCCTAAGGGACTCCATAAAGAGGTTGAAAATGATAAGGGACACGATGGAACCTTGGGGAACTTTGCATGCATGTCATCAGAACCATCTGTGACCTGGGGTGCCCAAAGAGTGACCTGCTGTCAGTTACAAGAATATGAATGCACCAGGCTGGCTGGCCTTCCTTGGCCTGCCCAGGCCTCTACTATCTTACGTGTGCAGTATTACTGGTATTGTAGACGACTAGCACTGGCGACAGGCAGCCACAATATAACACCATCAAAAGGCGAAATCCCACTGTATGCCTCTCCCAGCTCTGGGGCTGTCCCACAATGTCCTGTCAGGCCAGCCCCTCGGGAAATACCCGCTTGTCCCTCGGTCCAGCCCAGATCTGTCTTCTGGGTTAACTTCCATCTCAGCCACCTACACTCATCCCCCTAATCTTGGAGAAAGGCAGCCCATAGGCTCCCCCTGAGTCAGGCGAATGGTTAATAGTCTTCAGACAATTATTTTCGGAACCGTACAGAAAAAAAACTACAAAGCGAAACCTCACTAGAAATGTTGTAAACATAAATGAAAGGGAATTCGTTTTTATTGCATTCTGTTTGATGGGTCAGTCATATTTGTGCTAGGCAGTACCACTGCTTGAATGGAATGTTGTTTCCTATTCCAGATTTTAATAAACTCCATGTGCATTTGATCTTTTGAGCAATGAACACTCTAATTACATTTTGTTTGTACTGCATGCATCTAACTTCCTTCTCTTTGCCACACATATTCAGCAGAACCATGTGCAATGTCATGGCAACATTGTGAAACAAACATACTCTGTAATCTTTGTTCACTGAAGTATACCCTTCTTTGTTTATTAACAGTAACTGCATCTGCATACAACTGAAACGAATTCCATAGCAACAGCATAAATTGTCCTCTCCTGTTTTCATTTTTTTTTAATGTTGCTGCATTCCTGCGGATGTAATTCTGCAATTAGCTGATGTTGTCATCTTTGTTATACAAAGTGATCTGTGGAATGTATGAAAATAATGCCAGACATTTTAGCAATTAACGCAATTGATTGTAAATGTGTAACGACTTTGTAGTTAGTTGGCAAAAAACGAGTCAGAACAGGGACGTAGATAATGAAGTTTAGTTTAGGCCGACAATTAACTTTTGCTGTAACAACAGCACTAGCAAAGAAGCACATATTTGGCCAGAATTGCAAACGTGCAAGCATAGTTCGCACAAGTTCAATTTGAACAACTTCTCACAACAGACGAGCGTGTGCTTCCAGAGAATTAGACTTTTGAACAATTTGGATCTAAAAAGTAGGGGGTGGTCAGGTAAACTCAACTTTAGGGCGAAAGTAGGAGGACAGACTGAAAACAGTGACAAGGTAGGAAGCAGGGAAGAAAAAGAACCTGCAAAAGTAAGCTAAAGACGTGGTGACTGTTTGGTGGGGAATTAATGAGGCATGAATTTGAATGCCTTAATATTCGGCACATTGAAACCAGGGGCGGCTTCTCGCTAAGGCAGAGGTGCGTCGCCCCACAAGAAAAATAAAATGATTATAACGCCATGCTATTGTCATTTTATTTTTCCCTAGTATTCACAATTTCCAATATTCCGTTCTCTATCCCTTTATTTCACTTCAAGAAAATTAACTCCATCTTATCTTCGTTCCTATGGGGGCGCAAAAAGGCTCGCATGTCTATATCTAAATTAACGTGCCCGAAAGCAGAGGGTGGGGTAAACTTTCCAAATTTTTCTTTATATCACAAATCCTTTCTATTAAACCAAGCTTCTAGATGGATTGGAGATTCTTCCACATTCTCTCCCTTGTGGTCATCGCTAGAATTGGCATTTATCTCTCCCTTCTCTTTTCTGGAGTACCTCTCTTTTTCTCGTCCACCGCAGTCTATTTCCACTCCGATTCTCAAATACACTTCTTAAATTCTGCCACCCCCTTTAATTTCCTCCTTTTGTGAGCAACCTATTTGGCATAACTCGTCAATTTTAATAAATAATAAACCATTTTTTTGGAAGTCTTGGAGAAGTCGCGGTCTTATATGGGTACATCAATTATTCCAGCAATCTCGTATTCTTCCTTTTTCAGAAGCTGCGGCATCTTTTCTTCTCCCTTCTTCTTTTCGTGCTAGATATCTCAAATTAACACAAGCACTTCAATCAGCATATGAATCGCACATCACGTTGCCTTCCACGTCACTTCAGGAATCTCCTATCATATCTCAATTGCGCACTCTACTTGTCATAGGGACTAGGGCGTCCAAGATTTATTCTCTTCTACACGCTCCAGCATCACCACGTACAAAGACTAAAGTGGAAGAAGCATGGGAAGTGGACATAGGTCTCTCATGGTCTACTGGGTTATGGGACAAGCTGTGGGTAAGGCTACGGAAATCATCCAGGGCTGCAAATACTGTCCAGACTTTATTTTTTATTTATGATCGACTCTTACTTTCCCCACTTACTCTTAGTAAAAGATACCCTGGCCTGTCACATACATGTTGGACTTGCTCTGCACCTCATGCGGATTTGCTACACTTGCTTTTCAATTGTACTCTGGTTCACACGTTTTGGGTTAAGGTGTGGTCTCAAATTAACAATATCTTTTCCACTACACACCCTTTTCATATATCTCATATTTTTCTAGGTAGTATCTCCCCCATTTGGGATCACTGCACTTTCAACATAAAAATAATTGACCTGCTTATTCAACAGATTACTAAGGCTTGGAAGGATCTCACTAAACTCTCGTATCAGGCTTGGTGGTACGCTGTATGTTACAACCATAGGCTAGACACAACGTTTGTTTATCCACTTGCTTTGGCCCTAAAACGAAAACAGTTGTGGGATCCAGTCATCTAATTTTTTGATACATGTGCTCTCCGCTCTCTGCCTCAATCCCCCTTTCAACAGGAAGTCGCTAAACCTCCATGAGTTCCCTTCGTTGCTTTATCTACTTTCTATTAACAAACATTTTACCACCCTTTAGAATATCAATACATTAACAATTGTTTCATACTTCATTATTGCTGGTTCTGTCCGCAGTTTATTTCCTTTGGAATGACTCTTTTATTTATTTTATTGTATACTTTCTCTTTGCATTGATATCTTTAATTTGTACAAGTGAATTATATGACTGTTAATAAAATATATCTGAACTTATTTTCCCCTTTTTTTCTTTTGTCTTTTCCCCGCTTCCCGCCCCAATACTGCTGCCCCGTAGCAGCTGCTACTGCCTGAAAGCTCTGGCTGCGGGCCTCTGATCAAAATTGTGGGCCCTGGCGATTACTCTTTTACAAACAAATCACTGCTTGATATGTCACCTGAAGCTGCACAATGGACACAAATTTCAATGTCCGTCAGTGCATCTATCCATACGCATATGCTCAACCAGACCCATACCAAAATGCAATCCATCAAGTCTTAGGAAACCTTGCCGGGCACCATCCAATATAACTGACATCTAAACCATTCAAAGCACACAAAAAATACAATACCAATTGTTCACTTTGGGTTAGCTGAATGAGAATCCAAGAATCATAAAGGGAGCCCAGATTTCTAAGGCACTTTGGGACAAGAAAATGTTTGGGAATGTGTTAAACACATGCACATAACATAACGCTGCAGACCTAATTTACCAGCATCAGTAAGAGATTGATTATAAAATTACTCACAATCAGTAGCAATGCAGTCAGAAAATGTCTTGATTTCCACGCCTAAATAGCGCAAATTCTAATTTGTATGCAAATATAAGGCAAAGGCACGAGGAAGTTATTTTTCACTGGCAAATGAAATGCATGTCCAATGAATGTATAAAATGGTGTACAAAAATGCAAGTTGTCAAAAGAGGAATTAAAGAATTGTGAATGTCTTTTAGTATTAAATTATTCCATAAACATGGATGTGGTTTTGTATAAAAAAAATCTATTGATACAGAAGCATGCTTTGAACAGTAATTTAAAGAGAGGTGGGAAGGGCTGTGATTGCAACCACCAAATGTTTGTGCAAAACATTGATAACTTTTGAGATCATAAATAATGGCATTATTAATACTGGTTCTCTAGTATGTCATTGGGCACGTGCAGTCTGAAAGCGAACGTTATCCATGGGTGAAGGCAATGGATAACCTTTTCATGTTTTACATGGCGGGAAGGTGGCCTCCTCTATAAAGTTTATTCGTGATATCAAAGGGAACTATCTATAAAATTATTCTAACTCTTTTCTTTCATGAAACATATTCCACATTCTTGTCTTCACTTATTTCACCTTCTCTACCTTATGAGGAATGATGTTCCTGTATTCTGAAAAAATGTCCACTATCCCAATACAGAACATCATTGCTCCAAAAATAAAACGAAATATCCTATCAGTGGACATTAAAGAATATGTGTAGAAGTATGATGAAACCTTTATGACACCAATACATACTATCACTCCACTAAACAAGACACATGATGGACCAACTAAGTTCTCCAAGTTAATCTCTCAACAAGATGAATCCTCATAGGCACTGCCAATGCATGGAGAAAAACTAAACCACCAGTATTATTCTCCAGGTTGAAAAGGCTAGGAAAAGAATGCAAACCTACCTGCCAAGTCTAGCTACATTCAATAACAGATTTACTCATTGCCAAATGCTAAATATCCTCTATTTGGCATATAAAAAAAGGCTATTACTCTTGCTGAGACATTCATATCATCCCGTCGCAGCTAAAAGCAAAGACTCCCTTCACTACTTTGCCAAAAATGTCTGATCATTCAGAGGCAAAATCATTGTTGTGATCATATGTATGCTAATCTAATCGAAAACAACTCAATTTTTAACCCACTTAGTGTGAGCTAATTATGGCATCCCTGAGGCCAGGCACTTTTGCTGACCATTTAAGGATAGGTCAAATTACTAAAAAAGACTAGACTCAACCCAAACCAGTTCTTCAATTAGGGTACTATGCCTAACTGTCCTTATCTTCTGAAATTTAACCTCCAATCAATTGACTGCTGTCATTTTCAAGGAACACCAAAGGGCCAAATATCAATCTGGTTTCTGCATATTTTTCTGTCCCAGACCGCTGCTCTGAACATACGGGATGACATATATTCCATTTTGGACGAACAAAGGAGAAAGAGATTAGCCTGTTCTTGTAGAATTATCAACAGCCTGCAAAATGCTTGATCATGAGAGGTTAATCTGAACAATGGAATACTGCATGGGATTTTGAGGATGGATCCTGAGTTAGCTTACCTTGTTTCCAGCAACAGATAACAAGCATTTGCAATGCAATAGGTCTCGCATTTATGTGAGTTTGAGCTATTGTGACAATGCCTTTTAGTTATGTTTTAAAAACGAAAGCAAAAATAAAAGGCATTGTCATTTGCAATGTCAATATCTCTAATTCGCATAAATGTGAGACCTATTGCATTGCAAATGCTTGTTTTGTTAGGCACGGGGAGATTAAATGGTTTGCCCAGAATCACCAGATGTTGAGCCAACGCCGAGGCTCGAACCTGGTTCCCCAGCTCCAAAGTCAGCCGCTCTGGCCCTTAGGCCACATCCTCCCAGATATTATGATGCTCACCCAAGCACCACAAACAATGTGCGAAGAGTCTTCCACTAACATGGGTCCAAGATACTATTTACGGAGCTTAAAGACTGATGTCTGAAAATTGCCAGAGTAAGGAATCTGTGGGAGCTATTATCTATTAGAAAGACAAATATTTGAGATCCCAAGCACACCAGGCCACCATCGGCAGAATAGCGCAACCTAGAGCCCACACTCCATAAGCAAGCAAAGAGAGAGATTTGGAACATCATACATACAATACACTTATAAATAAAGCTTCCAGTTTTCAGTTGTACTGATTTTTACAGATAATACAGAGAGAAAACATTTTATTTCCTGTCTGTATTTATTTTTAAAAATGGGAAAATACAGAAAATTGTGCTTCTTGTTAGTGACTCTCCTTGTTGTCCTTTATGAATTCCAGACCAACTGCCAAGCAGATAGACACCATGGGAATTTAAAACGAGACCTATTGCATTGTAAATGCTTGTTTTCAAAAAGTTATTGAATGCCCGTGAACCGGTCACCTCGTGATCTCAGCCTCAGTGTTGGCTGCACCCAGTACTTAATTTGAGACAGTGGTTTGTGGTGCTTGTCACAAGCACTTAATTAACAGCACCGGCACTAGTGAAAGTCCATCAAATGGTTGCACTGTCTAAGTTTGATAGGAGCACAACAACTGTGTTGAAGTCAATTTACACAGAAAATGAGTAATACCAGCCCTCCCACAATTATTATAGCATTGTGTGACCTGAAATAGCCAGAATCGTCACACTTGCAGGGGTGTGATGGTTAGGTGTCAAGTTGACACCTGGAAGGGGCTGTTGGCAGCCCTGGAAGGGGCAATTGGGGAGGCAAACTGCAGTGTCTTTCCGAGAAGGACCCCAACACTTAATTTTTTTTTTTACAAGTTAAGCACTGCTTACACACTGTTCAGATTACTGATGGCCACTTTGTGCCTCGCGATCCTTTTATAAATGCGTACAGACGTGTTTGTCTGGGTCCATGAAGAGGGCTGCCACCAGGTTTTTCTTTTTTCTTTTTTTTACCAGAGTGACAAGTATTTTAGCGTCCGACCTAAAATTTGGAAAATCACCTGAAACGGGTATGTTTACATAATATTAGTATATAACTTAAACAGTAAATTCAGGAAATGCTTTTAAGATGTGTTACCTTCAGCTCTTGAGTCTGAGAAAGAAATTTGGATTCTGGGATCCGTAGTTTTACGTTTCCCAGAATACGTTTGGGGGTTGCAAGTCAGAGTATACAGAGCACTGAAAGGTGGCTAGAAAGCCAGGAATACCTGAAACGGTCATGTGACTTGGGTGAGTCACATGGCTGCCACAAATAAGCGAGTAATCCTAAATCAGAAAGTCACGTTTTAGCATTTGAAAGCCAGAGGGAAAGGAAAACAGAAATAGACATCAGTCCCCAATTCCTGTTTTTCGACACACTGCTGTGCAAGTTTAAACCTGCCTTGTTGTGGACAATTCCCACTCACCGACCACCACCGCAAATACTCGTAAGCGCTTCAATAGAAAAACGTAAAATATCGAAAAATTAGAGTTTGCCAGTCGCGCCGAAGAAAAGAAAGATGTGGCTCGGCAAACATCAGAGCAGACCCTTTAAGGCGAACACAGAGATGCCCAGAGTGAGAGACCGTCCGTGGCGCAGCAGATAGAGCTGACAACTTGGGAGCTGGGGAGCCATGATCGGGAAAACAAAGAAGCGTGCGCCTTTCCTGCCATATGCTTTCAATTATCTGCCCGTGTCTGGGCACGATAATTGAAAGCATCTGGCAGGAAATGCGCTTAATAGACACCAATAGGCCAGGGGCGGAGCTATGCGCCCGCCTCTGGCCTATTGTGTGCCAGTTTTGAAACGAACATGCAGGGAAAGGCCAATAGCAGGCCGCAAAACTAAAAATACATGCACTAGCGTGCTCAATTCCTGGGTCCATTTAGAAAACCCAGACAAAAGGACTCTTGCTGCGCAGCACCGCTGGGCAGAGCAACACAGGGCGCGAACCCTAAAAAGGATCAGGTTCCCTTAAATACAGCCATAAGTTAGCCTTCATTTGTATATAATGCTAATATTTACCCTTCGTGTAGTGTTTTGTTATATTTGGCTGCTTGATTTGCTGAAACGCAACAGGCATTAAAGTATGACTGCAACTTTATCAGGTAAATAATTGTGGAACTATACCAATTTACTTATCCATTTATTCTCAAAACAAAAAATAAATATGGATAAATCCCAATTAAATAGCTAAAAACTAAATATGGATAAATACAGATTGAAATGTTAAAAAATTAAATGAATGTACGTTGTTACAACGCGGGCTGTAACAATGCATACCTTTAGCACGCGGCCGCTACAACGCAAGTCGTTACCACGACTTGCGTTGGAGGGCGCGGATTTAGGGTTTTTATAATTTTATATTCCAACACCAGTCCCCGTGGATACTAGGGAAGGTGTTGGAATATAAATGTATTAAATTCCTTATCCCACAGCGCCCTCCAGCGCAAGTCGTGGTAACGACTTGCGTTGTAACGGCCGCGTGGTAAAGGTACCGCGTTGTCAAAACTTCGTGGTAAACGTTGTTTACCAAATTAAATACCATTAAACCGGGAGCCCTACTTATAAATGGGCTTTTGGTGTGCCAGTTTCATTCATTGGTTTATTAAATTGCCATTCAAATTTTGTTTCAGCCTACCACACTATGCAACATCAGGCAATGGTCCTGCCCACTTTATCCATTGGCTCCTTCAATTTGAGTGACTACACATTTTTGTCCACGTTGTTCATATCCACTTAAAAATAGTTCCTTTCTCTTTAGTGATAAATCTACTTTCAAGTGTGCTTTGTTTTTTTGTTTTTGTATATTAATTGTAAATACTAGTTATTTATTTTCCCTGCACATAGGGTACCAAGTTAGGTGGTGATTTATTTTTCATCTCTTTTTTAAAGATGCTGTTATGAAGAGTTAAGTTATATTGTAATATTGCATCTGCAAGTTAAGTGCTTGGAAAGGTTGGGATTTTTTTTGTCTCCCTCACAGATAATATTATTAATAATATGCATGGCACAAATTAAAGGCTAGTTACTTAATAAACATCAATAGTAAAATTGTCACATCAGTGAAGGTTTTTTATTTTGAAATGTTCATTGTATGAAAATAGTGCCCATGTTTAGGTTAAGTTTTTATTCCTTTCCATTTTGTGGTATACACTTGCAATAAAAAATGGAGAAAAAAACACTGCACCAGTTTGAGGTGGCCAGGCAAATTGGCTGCACCACATTTATGTTATAACTGCTATTTGCCTGGCAGTTTTGGCATTACTTTATATGGTGTATGCCAGTCAGAGCCCCTCACAAAAAGATTGCAGGATGTTTCTCATCCTATCCACCCAGTGATTTAGATTTTTCAAGATTTCATCAATTGTCTTGATTTTCGTGTTGATCCAATTATTGTGTCTTAGATGATAGGAAATATCTTCATTAGAAGTTGCATGCTGGCAACTTAAAGAATATTAGGACTTCCTTCTGGCAGTTGTAAGTTTTCCTTCTTTTGTAGCTCAATATTGCGTTTCTCGCTTTGTAATCGGTTTTCTTTTAGTTTTTGAATGATAATCCATATTGTCTCCCTCAACCTATACTTTTGCCTTAGCCGCAGAGGGGAGTTTTTTTCCAGCAACCACTTCCTTAACTGTCCTGTGGTTACTGTGAATTTATACACAGTCCCATTGTCTGTAAAAGTGTGTTCACTAATTTCTTATCTGGGAATCTCATCTCTTTCCAAGTTGTATCCTTGTTCCTTCAGTTTCATTATAGACTTATAAACTTCCGATAACTTCTAAAGTTCGTCCTTCCTCTTCTCCCTCCCATTTGTCTCATAAACTTCTACTTTCTCCTTTTCAGTTTCTTCCTCTCTGACTAATATTATTCTCTTCATTTGGGAAGGCCATCCTTTCCAGCAGCTTTTCACCTGTTTCTTTAGAACGTGACATCCTTCGTTTAGGTAATTTTGCTGTGGACCTCCTTGTTTGAAGATAATGGTTTCTCCAACTCTTCACATGTAATAAAGAGCATTTCTTCCTCTATGTCCTCAATTTTACTTCCTTTAGAGTCCCTTGGATACTCTCTGTGTGTCTTGATTTATATTTTAGCACAGTGTCTATGTCATCTTTGGAAGTATTATACAGCAGGGAGCATTCCTTTTCCTTGACTGACATAAAAGATCTATGTTATTGTCTAACCAAGTTTTACGGGTTTGTTTTATTGATTGGCATTATTTCAAATTAATTTACTGGTTCCAAAGGGGCCCCTTTTTAAAACATTGAGGGGGGGGGGGCATGCTGCCAGCTGCTTACTGTTAAGAGATTTCTCAGAGTACACAAATATTCATGTGCATCCTTTCTGGAAATTGTATTGCATGCGCATCCTTTCGGGGAATTGTAGAATATGCACTTTATTTTATGCCCCTTGCGTTGTGAATGCTCTCAGGGCATTTAAAGCCTGGGAGGTAGCACACCTGCCAGGTTAGCAGTAGCTATTCTGGTGAAGGACACCACGTGCCTGTTGGGGAAAACTGTGCCTTCAGCACAATCTATGCTGTACCAGAGCTACTGAAGTCACTGATCCTTTGTCAATCAGGCACCATTTTTGATGTGCCCACTTGGCAAAGTAACATCAAACTACCATTGCTCAGGAATCTTTCACCCTGAGCATGAGAGTCAGTCAGTCAGTCATTAAAACTTTATTTGGGTTGTTACAACCATAAAAGTATACACAATACATTTATAAAACTTTATAAAAACACAAAATATGAAAAATGTATAAAATTGCAATTCAGTCTTTTCCCGGAGGATAACCCCGATAACTTTGTTATTAAACAGTATCCTCCTAGGATGTTAAAATCACAAGGGTAAACATGAGAAAACATATGTGACCAGGCCTTCCAAACACAATAAATACTTTAAAGTGCATTCTCGTTAACATACGCCTATACCTCTGTACTCTGGAGAAACCCCCTGACTCGGCTCATGTATTTCCCCAAAGTGCAGGCTATATCTAGATTTACCATCCCCACCAGGAGATCTGCAGCTTGCTTCCTATTCATAATCCTGTAATTTTTTAATAACGGGCCTAAAATCTCCTTACGTATATCAAGGGTCATCCTACAGTCTAATAAAATATGAATAATATCACAGGTGGTACCTAACGTACATGTGTAATTGCCATTACTATTTATCATGACATTTTTAACCCTGGTATTTACATAACAGGGATTTATACCCATTCTCAGTTTTAAAACCTTTCTTCTTAAGTGCTGATTCAGCAACCTATCCAAGTAAGGGTAGGAATGGTCTTCTGAAATCCATACTTGGACCATATGGGACACCGATATTTTTTGCCGGAGATACTCTTGATCGCATATGCGGGACACATCCGCTCCCAATGACCGTAGTTCTTTTTTGCCTATATTGGTGTGTCCTAACTGGGTATCTAGTTCTATTCCTAGCTTCCCATAAGCTTCATTTAGTGAGAGTCTTGTTTCTTTAGCCCACGATAACTCGCTGGAGGCAATTTCCTCTCCACACCACTGTGATATTTTTCTGGGAGGTTACCTTGTCTCCAGAAGCTGCCAAAACCGTATTAGTGCCATCCTGGTTGTAATTGCCCAGGAAGTGACTCCCATCTCCAATATTGCTGCTTGTACCATTGCTGATTTCGGCAACGAGAACAAGCTTTTTAGGATCATACGCTCCTCTTTATCCCAACCTTTTTTCCCACTAAGGAGGAGAACCTCTGATCCATATAGGAATTGCCCGGAGACCATTGCCAGGTAGGCCTTTATAGCCGGCCCATCTGACAAGTTCTACGGAGACTTGTCAGATGGGCCGGCTATACCTTTTTAAGCCCTTTATAGAGGCTGTTGCCCTAATTATTAAAGCTTCCAGATGGGTGGTCCAATTCAAGTTACTCGTGAACCATACTCCCAAATATCTATATTCCGTTACCTTCTCAAGTAGTTCCGTACCTAAATACCTAGGAAAACGGGTCTTACTTTTGCCAAAACATAGGATTTTGGTATTTTCCGTATTTACTAACAGTTTTTTATTTAAGCAGTATTTATGGAACATATCTAGTTTCCTCTGCAGGCCTATCTCCGTCTGGTCCATGATCACCAGATCGTCTGCATAAAGCAGACAGGATATATGGGACCCCCTAGCTTTGGGCTAGCCCCTCTAACCTCTTTTAGATACAGAGGTAGGTCCACTATAAACAGAGAAAAGAGCAACGGGGCTAATACACACCCCTGCCTCAGACCATTTCCAATCTGGATCCTGCCAGATAATCCACCCTCCTCGTCCAGGACTACCTGGGCCCAGTTGTATGCAAGGCCTGGATAAGGGCTAACAGGTCTGCGTGTAACTTATAGCCTTTCAAGGTAGACCATAGCTGGTCCCTGCTTACAAGATCGAATGCCGCGCGGAAGTCTACAAAGCAGCAAAACAGATTACCCCTTTGCTCTATAGACTCCCGCGCTACCGCCCAGAGGGCAAAACAATGATCCACTGTTGAATGACCTTCTTTAAAACCCCCCTGTACGGGAGGTACTATATCATTATCTTCAGCCCAATCTTTTAGCAAACCCAGAATAATTTTAGAGAAGACTTTTTCCCCAATGTCCAAGAGATTTATCAGGCGATAGTTCTTAGGGGAGTTTACATCACCTTTTTTGTGTATGGGTCTAATAATGGCCCCTTTCCAGCTACCTGGTAATGTTCCTGTTTTTAGTATTCTTAAGAACGTCTTTGCGAACAAATCCGCCCACCAATCTATATTTGTTTTTATGATGATGGCGGGTAGATTGTCTGGGCCAGCAGCTCGTGTTATGTTTAAGTTGGCTATCACAATTTTAATATGACCTTGGGAGAACTTCTCCATTACTTCACCCCTCACTCCTGGCCAACTAGATGGTACTATTGCCTCCTTCCTTGGCCAATTGCCGTAAATCTCCTCAAGGTAGATTACCCACTTATCCTCTGGGACAGAACATTGCATGGACCCTGCTGTTTTCCCCGCACATTCCTGTATCAGTTTCCAGAAGCCTTTGACATTCTTTTCTTCGATTGTCGCTAGTAGGTTCTTCCAGCAGTTTTCTTTAAAAGATCTTTTTTTGTCTCTAATCGATGCCTTATATTTTATCCTTAATTTCTTAAGGGCTAGAAATTCTACTTCATTATAGCTACGCCTAAGGCTTCTTTCACTCTTTCTAATAGCGGCCTTTGCTTTACGGCAATCTGCATCAAACCATGGGTTACTAGTTGCATGTAGTGGAAGTTTCCTTACCAAGCTATGCTTCCCCCGTTTAATGTTTATTCTGAGGCATTCTACGAGTTGTCTTATCATATCCTCATACCAGGGTATCTCTTCCCCCTTTACTAAGTTTCCTATGTCAGCTACTATCTGAAGGTCCTTCAGTTTATTTAGGTGTTCTTCACTTATCCGGGTTGTAAGTCGCTTGGGATATTCAACCTCTACATGCAACACCTTCTGTCTTGGCGGGACCTTATTTACATACATTTCTATCAATAGTGGGAAATGATTGCTGCCCTCTACTTGAAGTATTTCAAAATGTTGGATTGAGTGGAAACACCAGGCCTGAATAAATACATAGTCTATCGGGCACAGTTGCTGTCCTATTTTAAATGTGCGCTTGGCGGACCGATCTGTTTCTTTCCTACCATTCACACAAACCAGACCCATGGCCCCCAGCAGCCGTCCAAGCTCCACATCCTGATTTGAGAGCTCGGTGCTGATAAACTTTGCGGACTCTATGTTATACGCTTGTAGTATGTCGCTATTCCAGGCATCCGTTTTTATGAGATTCAATCTATGATTAAAGTCCCCCAGTATTAAAATCACATCTCCTGGGTAGAGTTCATGTAAGTTCTCTACATCCTTTTTTAAACGATCCCGCTCTGCTTTATACTCATGTTTTTCCCCTTTCTGTATGTACCCGTTTATAATACAAAAACCTTCACCCCTTGTCTTGTTATTATTTAGGATCAGCACTCTGCTCCCCAATGCCCAGATACATGTTAGGTTGAGATGGAGGATATCTCTCACTAACCTTGTGGAGACCAACGTCATCTGGCTACCTGACGCCCTACCCATTTTATTCTTTCTTGCAGGTTTTATGTGACTGGCAAAACCTTCCTTAACGGGGGTTTCGTCGCACAGCCATGTCTCCTGTAGGCACATGATATCGGTCTTTCCGAGGAGATTTTTGAAAATCTCTTGAGGCCATATTCTTTTATAGCCATTAATATTCCAAGGCAAGATGCGCAGGCTGTGCGACGACCCAGTTTCCTAATCGATGTTGCTCAGATTCCCCTCCTCCTCCTGGTCTAGGTAAGCCAGCTCTCTGTACCTGTTCCCGTCCAAAACATCTTCCTCCCCCCACACTAACGTTTTAGGAACAATTGTAATTGCCAGGCCTTCCTTGTTTCTCCGTCCAGATGAGATAATTTTTATTTGCCGTTCTCCCAACCCTGCAAGGTTTCTAAGGAATTGGTGCCCTTGATTATCCAATTTCAGGTCCTCTCTATTTACTATTCTGATTCCTTCCTTTAACACCTCAGCTTCCGCTTTTTCCATTGCGACTTTTATCAAAGCTGAGTGGAGGAGGACCTTTGTTATTTCCTCACCTTTAGCATTAACCAAAAACCCCACTTCTTTTAAGTCATCTGTACTGACATATTTTAGGCTGGGGCATTTAGCAAATGAGAATAGTAGCTGCGAGCGGTTTAGGGGTTTTAATTTCTTACCCCATTTCCTCCCATTTCCCTGGCCAATTGGTTCTATGTATAGCCAGGTGTCCACAATCCTGGATGCCTGTAATGACTTATGGCTATTCTCTGGACTTTTATCCCTTCTCTTCAAATTCCTCCTCATCAGGCAGCGCCTCCTTTCACCATATCTCCTTATAATCATGGGACAGCGGGAGATATATACAGTGGGCTCCTCCTCATTAGGTGTATTTGCCCTTGTTATTTCTCCCACCTCATCAGCTTTGTTCTCTACAGTTCTTACAAGGGATGGCATTTGGGCTTTAATCTGCATCAATTCCCCAATTATGTTATTAAACTGCTTACTATGGGTTTTTAGAATTTCATTATTCACCACTGAAACCTCTAGGATTCCTTGCAAAGTTTTCTGGAGCATCAGCATAACCTCAAGCATTGATGATCTCGAGGTACTCGTTACCTCCAAAGTATTCACAGGTAGGCCTGATAACACAGTATGGGCCATATTTACATTTTCCAGGCTGTCTTTTACATTTAGTCCAAATTCTTCTTCGGCAGCTCCTCTCTCTGGGTGTAAATTGCTCAGATTTTCATTTTCATTTTCTTTTTCTTCCTCCCCCTCTCCCTCTGAGTCTTGGCTTGATACTGATTGAAACAGCCGTGGGGAGGAAGACAGCCGAGGTACTATCGGAATATTAACAATGTCAAAATTTGTCAGGTTCAGGGAATCGGCATCTGATACCTGGATCTCTGTCAATTTTGGGGACTCCACCGCCTTTGGTTCCCTTTCTGGTGTCTCCTTTTCTTTAAAATGCTTACCAAAGAAGTCTTTAATAGATTTTGAGACTGTAGAGCCACCTTTTACACCTGCAGCCTTAGCGGTCATCGGCCCCTTCTGTTTAATTGTACTTGAGGATGAAGTAGACCCCAGTACAGATGTTTTATTTCTGGTAGGTGTCATTATCGCACTTTCCAAGTCAATGGGTAGTTCGATTATGTCCTCTATTCCATGGCTTGTATTTCCTGGAAGTTTAGAATTCTTAGATACTTTCCGACGTTTAGTCTTTCCTAATGCCATGTCTTTCTCCCTCTCCACTTGCTTGCTTCCAAGGGAGCAGAGACTTTCCGGGCAGTTTTATTTCGCTTTCTAGGTGCACTACAGCCTCCTCTGGCAATATCTCTTTGCTAAATTATAAATTTGTTTTTTTTCACTTACTTACTTTCTGCCGCTCTCTGTGCCTCCACCACCTTTTCCTCACTTCCTCAGTCTTTTCAGGTCCACGTGCACTCAATCCTGTCCAGTCTCCCGTGTATTTTTGCAGGTTATAGGTCCAGGGGGCACTAACCTCCCCCTAACCTGCTAGTGGCGACCTCCAGCAGTCTCCGGCAACCTCCGGCCACCAGATGGCACTCAAAATGCCTAGAGACTACTGTCGCCCTCCCCCGTGGCGTCTCCTTTGCTCCGTGCCAACGGGGGACAATGAGGGGGTAGCGCCGAAGACATTTGGCCAAATTCCAAGGCGGCCGCACCGCGTGACAACCCACGCAGCGCCGCTGACACTGCCAAAAGCAACGGGGGACAATGAACAATGAGGGTGACACACCAAGGCGAAGGCGAACTCCGAGGCACCGCGCGGCGTCCCGCGCAGCGCCGCCGACACCGCCGAGGCCGACCCGGAACCGGAAGCCCGGAGACGACAACGCCGACAGTGAAGGTGGGAGGGAACAGAGAGACGAGAGACGGGCATTCCCTACCACGGACGACCATGCCTCGAATGGTAGTCCCAGGTAGTGAAAATGAGATATGGTGGTCCTGCCCTAAGTAGGGGAGGATGTCTATCGCTGTGACCTGAAAGCTCTGAGGCAGACAGGTGGGCAAATCAAAGACTTCTGATGATAGTTCACTCACAGCTAAAAGGGAAGTGGTCCACAAATTCAGTGGAATGATGCATCTATCGATTTATGGTGGCTGCACCATTCCACTAAAGATTAAATGACCTTGCAAGTTTATTGCAGATGTTCTAAAACAGCCAGAGGTGGAACAAACAATATATAATTGAAGTAGCAGTTGTTGTGCCTATTAAAAATAATGCACATGTTCATATTAACTTGATTGCATCCTTATATACGTGCCATAATCAGCATATATACATCATCTTGAAGTCAAAACAGGATTACACCAGAGCCTTTTTCCAGTAAGATTAGCCTGTTTTGTGTTGCACAACATTGCTCTGTGTCACAGTCTACAATCCTAGACTCTTCCCTTATTGAAAACCTTCTACAGTTGTGAGACCAAGGAATAAGAGGCTGTATAAGCAGAACTATGTGATGGCTATTTTTTATATATGTTCCCAAGCTGTGGGGGCTGACAATAACCGCTATAAATGTTGTATCAATTACTGGAAAACGGATTCTGCCAACAATGACATCCAGAGATACCTATGTCAGTCTCTTACTGCTTCTTAATGCTATGTCTCATAAATGAGAGACCTCACCACCTCCAGAGCACCTAGCATATGTCTAAATTAGCAGGAGTCTTGCATCCCAGGCACCCATATACTCAGATACCAGTCATAATTCATTCCTAAATCAAAGCTGCACAACGGAGATATCCAATGTAATTGAGCCAGGATCATTTGCAACTTGTTCTTCTTTTTGTGTCCACTGTCTTCCCCTTAACCTCAGTCCAGTTCAGCTAAAAGAGCAAAGATCAGTACAAAATATGTAACTTCCACAACTTATTTTTTCTGTAAGACAAGGTTAGACTGTGATACGTCTAGGTAGTGCAGATTAATATGACATGTGTATTCAAACAGGACCACGTCATCATAAATTGTGTCATGCAGAAAATCCAGAGAAGGGGATTTCGGTATAAGATCAGATGATAAAAGAAGTTCTGTACACATCCCATACTTCAAACAAGAATGTTGCAGATGCTCTAGAGGAAATCCGCTTTTGAGTATGAGGAGGACATCTTGCTTGTAAAAAGATGTCAGAGAAAATAGTAGCAAGTTCTCCATAGTTATCCTCTAAGGATGGTACCACTACTTATGACATCATGCTCGCACACAACCCACTGCGCTTTACTGAGCCTGGAAGCAGCTAGATAGTGAATATTAGCCACTAACTTTCAAGTCAATGTCAGTGATGACTGCACAAAGCTGTCTGTGCATGAGCAAAAGGACAAATATGGTCAGATTCTGTGCAATGACATGGATAATCCCACCATCTACCATACTTAGGCTCTTATTACGAGTGCAGAGAAAATCCTGATTCAGGAATAAACAGCAGTTTGGATCACGACCCGCGAAAATTCGTCCACACTTCTGATATTTTTCCAGACCATTTCACAATTGAAACTCTGAGGGGAATGTATCTAGGTAAAAGTGTGCAGAAATATGAGAAAAGCTTTGGAAATTGGCGTACTAACTCCGATCCCCTCAGCAGTTCTCTTTACTGGGTCTGACACTTTGAATACTACAGGACTTTCACCCCGGGGAAACAAAAGGTGATATTGATATTAATCTTGTGGGGAATTCTCAACTTGTACAACTAGCAATACTCATAATGAGGGTAAAAGTGTGATAGCACCTGGCATCAGGGCAGCAGTCGCTGCTTGCATGACTCATGAGTGGGGGGGTTGTGTGGAGGTTCGCGCGGGGGTTGATTAAAAAAAAAAAACTTACCTTACCGGGTCCCACGCTGCCTCCGCTCCTGGCCAGGTCCAGCGTTTTCCTGCTGCTTTCCTGCTCTCTTGCTCTCCTGCCTCCTGCAGGAACAGGAAGCAGGCAGTCTCCCTCCCCTCCCCTAAGCCAGTTATAATGCTGCAATGGCAGCATTGTGATTGGTGGGAACAGCGCCCAGCCGGGCGCCTATGGGGAGGCCATTTTCTCTATGTAGGCTGCATGTAGCCTAAATAGAGAAAATGCTGAGTGCGCATGACTGGTTTGGTCGGCCGCAGAGGTCCGACCAAACAGTCAGGGCCCACAGCATTGGCCATGCCCCTTCCCAACCCACCCGCCCCAACCAGGCACACCCTTCTGTTTCTCGCAGTGCAAGAAGCAGAAACATAAAATGGAGGATTTGAGTGCTGACAGTTGACTAAAGCCCCAGGCACAGCACAGACAGCCAGGGAGCACGCACAGGCCATGGCGCCCGGCTGTCATAGTACCCCTGGGACACTGGATCCAACACCCGACACCGGCAGCTTTGTGACCTCAGCGGGGGGCCTTCCTGGGTCCTGTGTTGATACCACAGCTGGCAGATGACTTGCTTTAAAGTGGAGTGTCCATTTCTTGCCTGATTCGCTCGAGCGTGGGCTGCTCACTGAGGACTCCTGTGAAGGCCCTGGGGATGGGTCTACTCTTTAGACTGATGGAATGGGCCTGTGTGCCTGTGAACCCCATTCTTCGCTTCATCACATCCCTCTTACTTCCTGAACAGGAGATGTTCTTCCTCCTTTTTTTTGTATTTTTCTTATGTTCTTGGTTTTTTGTTGACTGGTTATGGCTGGGTATTTGATGGAACCTCGGCCGGTTGAGAGGTGTATTATGTGTTTTATTGCTGTTTCCTCTTTGTGTTGCGCAGTTGGAGACACATATGTTTTTAGCTATAGCATGGTTTGATTCTGCATGGTCCCATATATGTAGACAGGGTGCACAAGGACACCCACTTATTCCTGTAGCTGTGTCTGGCTTTGTGGGCTCCTACCTTCAGCTCCTTATTACCACATCTTATGGGCACCCTAGCGTGTATTTCCTCACACCCCCACTATAATATGCTGACATGGAATGTGAGGGGCATAGGTTCCTCAAAGAGATACAGGGTTCATGTGTTCAATGAGCAAAGAGGTGCACATGTAGCTTTTACTCACAAGACTCACTTGTCACAGACGGAGGTACATATGGTCTGTGCAAAATAGAGGGGTCAAGTATATGGTACCATGACCTCAGCATATGCGAGGGGGTGCTAATTTGGATAGCCTACTTTTGGGCAGATTCGAATAGGATGGATCCAGACGGCAGGTACATAATAGTGGAGGGTCACCTGGATGGGGCACTCCTTGCACTCCAACACTAACCAGTCTGCTTTCTTAGACCTCCTTACCCCAGCACTCTTCAGGGACCCCCAAACTCCTAGTGTATGGGGTGGTGATTTTAACTGTGTATGAGATGTTACCTGGGGCATTCTATACCTCCCCTGAATGGTGACCTCAGTATCCAGCATCCCAATGCTTCTGTGACTGGATGGCTCCTAGCCGCATACAGGACTTGTGGTGGCTGTGCCACCCAGACATCACTGAGTTTTTTTTACCTCAATACAAGACTTGACTCATTCTTCTACAGTGAAAAACTGGGTAGGCAGGTGAACAAGATGGAGTACTTGGCACGTACCCTCTCTGACCATTGCCCGCTGCCACTGTCTCTCTGCTGAGGGTGTTGTGCTCTGGTGTACAGTCCTGACAGCTGCAGATTGAGACCCTGTTGACCCCCCCCCCATATGAGAGATCATCTCCACCTATATTGTTCCTTACTTTGAGATCAACAGGAGCACCACCCCTGCCAGGGCTCTGGAATGGGATGCTCACAAGGTGGTAATGAGTGGCCACTGTATCGCTTCAACATGGGTGATCGTAGTATTCTGACTAGAGAAATACTTGACAAGGAGCGTGGCCTGTGCGTCTTTGAGACAGAGTTGGCCAGCAGGTCGACAGAGCTGAAAAGGCTCCAGCAGCTATGTAAGACCGACAGAGACTTAGAGACATGCTTGGGATGTCATGACTATAGACGTCATCTCACTCTTCTCCACGTAGTTGGTAACCATTGTGGTAGACTACTGAAAACCAACGGCGTGGTTATGCGTATAGGGATTGAGGCGCCTAAGTTTAAGAGTAGCTCTAAAGTAAAGTTAATTGCTATTAATATTCATGGTGCTTTAAGGTATGGAGAGCCACAAACTCCACAAGTTTAGAGAAAGTTTCTCAAAAGCAATTTCAACTCCCAAGCACACGTATAAGTAAAACAAGGTTTCCTGGCGCCAGTACTGCGGGAGGTTTATGAGGACGCGCTAGAGGTGGGCCACCTCCCTGCTTCCATGAGGATTGCTCTTATTACGTCACTGCTCAAACCAGGCAAACCCGCTTCCAGCTGCGACTCCTACAGACCGCTGTCCTTGTTAAATTGTGACGTGAAAATTCTTGCGAAACTGATTGCAGCACGCATCAGCCTTTTTTTTCGGTCTATGACTCGGTCCACGAAGACCTCCCAATGGCTGCCGTTTTTTTAGACGCCACTAAGGCGTTTGACTCGCTCGAGTGGGACTATGTGTTCAAAGTTCTAGAGCGAATGGGTTTCCCACCTATATTTATTTCTTGGATTAGACTATTGTATACGCGTCCAGTGGCCAGTGTCCTCATTAATGGAAAATTGTCCTCGGACGTCCCGATCTCCAGGGGGACACGGCAGGGTTGCCCCCTGTCCCCCCTCCTCTTTGCCATAGCCACTGAACCCCTGGCTGCTAAGCTGCGACAACATCATAGGGACAGTGCGCTACGCTGCTTTCAGAGACAGATACTCGTCTCTATGTATGCCGACGACATCACCCTTTATGTTCGCCACCCTAGCGACAACCTACATCCCATACTCCGGGAATTTATACGGTTTAGTGCCCTTTCGGGAGTTCAAATTAACTGGAGTAAGTCGTGTATCTTTCCCCTTACTGCCTCGACGAGCCAGTTCCCGCTGGAGTTCCCGCTTGCCTGGTGCACGGGAGATTTTAAGTACTTGGGCATACATGTGGAAAAGAGTAGAGAGGAGCTGATCCGTGCTAATTATGGCACTGTGATGGACAAGATGAGTGACAATATTTCCAGATGGATTACACTCCCCCTTTCCATGGCTGGACGGGCCTCATTAGTTAAAATGGTTATACTCCCTCAGCTTCTGTACCTCTTTTTGAATATGCCGTATCATCCCGGATCCCATTTCTTTCGATTGCTACGCTCGGAATTGCTCCGACTGGTGTGGGGTGGGAAGACGCCCAGACTCAAATGGGAGATCCTAGTCCGGCCATTCTCACAGGGGGGCTTCGGCATTCCTGACTTCGAGCTTTACTATTGAGCTGCTCAGGCCCACTATGCGTACTTTTGGGTACGTCAGCAGAGATATATGCCTCAACTGGCGGCCGAACACTGGTTGGCCCACCCGACCCCCATCGAAGGCGCACTCTACTCCCAGGTTGAAGGTAGGGACAAGACCCCCTCCACGGTATCTAGCACGGTCACGGCGTGGAACACCATTGTATTGAAACTTGATCTGCACTTCCTATATGCTCCTCTGCTGCCACTGACCTACCACCCGCAGCTTCCACTCCTACAAGAGGTTGGCTTCCAAAAATTGTTGAAAAGAATACATGTCACCACATGGGGGGACTTATATCGTGATGGCACCTTCCGTACTAGGGACCAGTTATACGAGGGCATACAACCGACACCTCTAGACCTATTTTATTATATCAGGCTTCGGGACGGATTACAGGCCCTTACCCCTGACTTCCCCTGCGAGCCCCCAGTGCTGCCTCCCCTACAGACCATGCTGCTTCAAGACACTCCTAATAAACTGGTATCCACACTCTATAAATCTGTCCGGGCCAACATGACCTACACTGCTCTGCCAGCTAGATACAAATGGGAACAAGATCTAGCCTTGACTCTCACGGATACACAATGGGAATTTTGCCTACAGCAGACCGAGCGCATATCCTCCAATAGCCGCTATAGGATAATTCATTATAAATTCCTGCACAGGCTGTACCACACTCCAGCGCGCCTACACAGGTTCCAGCTTAGACCCACAGATACGTGTGACAGGTGTGGGGCTCCCGGGGCTGACTTCCTTCACCTTGCATGGGGGTGTGCCGAAGTAAGCGCATACTGGACTCAAGTGTTTCAAGCGCTGTCCAAAATGATACACATGACGGTCAATCCGTCCCCATTGGTAGCTCTTCTAGGGTATGTTGCACCTCTCCAGGCGGTGCACCGCAAATATGTGGCGCTGGCTATGCTTCTGGCTAAACGCAGGGTGGCCTGTAGATGGGGGAGGGGAAGGGCACCCAAGTTTAAAGATTGGATGAGTGATATGGTATACTGCCAGGAACAATTACATACCTATTCCGAACTGCTGCCACCTACTTCTAGGCCTACTGATATTTGGGCCCCGTTACAATGCTATTTGATCACTGACCCACTCGAGGACGACCGTACTTGCAGTTGAGATGTTGGGACCCTGCGTTGTTAATACTTGGTCTTGAATTGAATTTCCTGGGCTGACCTGTATGGCATGATGTGCTTGCTATTCCCCCCCCCCTCCCCTGTCTTCTCCAGCCTCCCCATTTCAGGGTTCTCTGTGGGTTGCTCCGACCACCACGCCATCGCCCGGGAATCTACCGGCCTACCACCCTCGATACCGAGGCCCGCCTTCCCTTCATTTGTGGTCTCATTGCTTTGCCAGCCTCATGCCTTCCACGGACTGATATGCCCGCCGGGCGCCCGATATGTCCGCTCCCCCCCCTGGGTTCGCCTAGACACTGCACATGTTACTGTTGACATAAAACTTTAAAAAAAAAAAAAAAAAAAAATGCAAGACTCATAGATTTAGCTGTGAAGACGCTGCACTTGTCACTTGAATTTTATTGTTTGACGCGATTGTATTCGCATTCATGCTCTTCTGTTGTTACTTGTGCTACTATATGCATCGATAGCGGCCGGCCTCCGGGTTGTTGGCGAGACGCTGTGTACTCCTGACAGTGCTCAATAAATGTTTTGCACCCAAAAAAAAAAAAAAAGTAAAACAAGGTTTCCATGTTAGTGATAAATATGTACAGTGATTTAATAACACATTACACAATAAATTCTTTGTCAGTGGGTTCCTTTTGTCACGCTTTAATCAGTACTTTTCAGTAACATCCAACGCGTTTTGTCGCATAAGGGTGTGAAACCGCGACTTCCTCAAGGCTATGGTTTAGAACGTGTAGTTTTGTATATGCGGTGTTAATTCCGACCCACATAGGGTTTCTGTAGATTCTGGATGGCGCAATATCAGCGCAAATCCTTTGGTATTCCACTCCCAATAAATCACTAATGTGTACAGATTTCTAGGTTTCCTAACGGTGAAATTCCAAGTAATCCATGCGTTATGCAGCAACCGCCTTGTGCAGCGTGTAAGCTTACACGCTGTGCTTGGGAGTTGAAACTGGTAGACTACTGGCCTGGCTGATTAGGGAAGACCAAGCTTGCCTACCCATAGGGGTCCTCTGACCGTTGGATCACACGATGGTCAACACGCAGACGGTTATCATTACGGCTTTTGCAGAGTATTATTACTCCTTAAATGTGGCTGAGGAAAGCCCCCTGCTGCTTAAGTATGTGAGTTGTTTAAGGGGTTCCCGCTGCCCTGATACCCTCTGCTGCTAAGTTGAGAGCTGGACAAGCACATCCACCTCGATGAGGTACCTGTGGCGATTGTGCAAATTGCCAACAATAAAACCCCAGGGACTGATGGCCTCGCATTTGAATACTGTGCCATTTTCAGTACTCACCTTTCCCGAAAGCTGTTGTGTTCAATGACACCTGGATGCGGGCCAACTCCCGGATTCACTCTGCAAAGCACTAATAGTGGTGTTACCTAAGTCAGGTTGTGGCCCTTTTGATGTCCGCTTCTTTTGCCCACTTTCCCATTTAAACTTAGATTATAAATTACTGGGGAAGGTCCCTGCCAACAGACTGTTGCCCGCAGTCAACACTCTTGTCCACGAGGATGAATATGGGTTCATCCCCGGGCTTAATACCTTCCTTAATGTCCACCAAGAGCTCTGCCTGATGAAGGATGCGACAAACGAATATTGGGGTCAACTCTTGATGAAGATTAGATAAAGGTTTTCAAACCTTCACCTACTGAACTTTGGACACATACATTGTTGTATTGAATAAAACCTCCATTGTTTGCGAGGGGAAAACTTCATGGGAGCCTGAATTTAATAGGCGGGACCCTTAATTGGAATAGGATACGGCAAAATTCAGAAATATTAGGGGGTGTGATGACCTGTCTTCTTCCTTGTCTAATCGAAATTGGGGATTCTTACACTTGCAACATTGGGGGGTGGTACACTGACCTGGAAAATAGTATAACTAGCATAGGTTTAGCTAGAGAAATTGTCCGACTTGTCCGAACTGCTGACCTGTCACTGACCCAACGCACTCAATAGCTGATCGAGAACAGAGGTGCTGCGGAGCACTCTGTCAGAAGTCTCTCGCTGACCCAATCGGGGTTCTGGGACCTTAAGTGCTTGGCGAAGCACTTTGCTGGGGAAATTGATAACCCAATCGGGGTCTGACTGATAGCTGCAGAGAGGGAGTAGCGCAGGCGTTGCAACTGAGCTGCGGGTGCTGGTCTCAACTTTCGAAGGTCCTGTTCTGATCCTAATCTGGTCTACCCTGTCCTGATTTCCATACTACACCTGCTGGCCTACTGGCAACTGCATTCCTTGGGGTTTCTTCTGTCCTTTTAACTGACCCATGGCCAGCGTTGGTCTTCTTCACTCCGTTCTAGGTAAATATAAATCTGTGAAGGAAACATATAGTACATTTGCGTCCCTTTTTCTTACCCTCCTTGAATCTTGCTAGAGTCATAATTACATATGTTCCTTTTTCTCTCCCCCTCCTTTTTGTGATAAATAATAAAATCGTGATTCTTGCTATTTTAGCATGACCCAATTTTCTCCTATCCTTCAGAACTGAAGATAGAGAACTGTTCATGGAAATATAGATGTTCCTTTTCTTTACCCTCCTTTAGCTGAACTAAAGTGGTTGCTCTGAATTATTAGCGTGTTCCATTTTCTTACCTTCCCCATAGTTACATGGTAAACTCAGTTACGTCATTACAAATTGAGTTCCTTTTTCCTTACCCACCCGTTGAAAGCCATTAAACTGTGATTTCTAGCATGTCCCTTATTTACCCCCTCCTTTAGAAGACGCCTTTTTAAGTCTGATTTCTGTAAGTTCATTACAGTATGTTCCCTGTTCTTACCTTCCCTTTAGAATTCTAAATAGTTGGCATAATATATCTTTTGCATAGTTATACACTTTTTATGATTCTGGTTATTGATAGCTTGCTTGCTGTAAACCTTTGGCTCTCAACTCTTGATGAAGATTAGATAAAGGTTTTCAAAACTTCTCGAGTCTGTGGTTATTATAAAAGAGTGCAAATGTTATGGAAATTTTGACTGTTTGCTTATCTTTACAACTAACTCCCTGATCCATTGTGGTAATAGGTACTAGTGACAAGGATTGGTAAGTTAATGGTATAGGAATCAGTAGTAGTTAAAAGACTGGTAGTTAGAGTGCAGGTTACCCGATTGAGTAAATGTGGAGAACTGAATTATGGGCCCAGGTGTGCATTAGTAAAATTATAGTCGGGTGACCTGCGCGCTGTATCAGTAATGTTCTGGTAGCAGATTGATGGTTAGGGATTAGTTAAGATAGGTAGGTAGGTAAATTGCTGCTAACTGTGAAAATTAAAATTGCTGCTAAAATAAGTATTGATCGATCAAATGTAAATTGTTTTGAGATGTTCTGAAATGTTTTGAAATATTACTGATGTGCTGCTATATTGATCTATGTATTAACAAAACCCGTTTGTGATTGTTATATGTTTGTCTGGAGTCCCTGGGGGCAGAATAGCGGGTGGTAAGTGGAAGCCACATCGCAGTGAGGTCACTTACTTACAGGAAGTTAATGCATGGTTGTGCAGAACTGGAAGCACTAATTAGGGTTTGAATGAATGGATATATGATAGCAAAGAGTTCGCTGGCAAAACTTCTATTGTGATATCACCTAGAAAGGGTCACATGGAAGAAGTAGCAGGTTCATCTGAGCTTGATTGATAGCAAAAGGGTTCGCTGGTGAAACTTTGGACTTAGTATATATCCCTGAGTGAATGAGTCTAGAGAAGTAGCAGGTTCTTGAAATGCTTGCGTGAAGGGTAGGCAGAAGGGATCTATCCGCAGTATATGAAAAGTAAACAGAAGAGGTTTACTTGCAGTGAAATAAATCTTTTCTTTCTAGACACTCGAGTACAGTGCCGAATGTTTTGCGTTGTAAATTAAACAAAGCACTTGCACTTTAAAACGAAAAGGATTGAGTTTTCATTACCTTGTGAAGGAGGGAGTCAGTTGCGAAGCTGCGCTGACGTCACTCAGTGCTGCACTGGTATTGGTCGAGACAGCGGGTGTGTAGCTGAGATAGCATTGTAAAGGAGGGGTGAGCACAGGAGCGTGGGAACTCGTCTCACGAGAAAAGCCACGCACTCATTGGTTGAAATTATTTTGAAATCGCAAGGTTGGTTGGTTGCAGAGAAATAAAAGAAGTGTTAGTATTGGAAGTGATTTTGTAAACAAAGTAATTTTGTGAAAAGTATATGTGGTATCCAAGCCATCCAGAGATTCAACCTGATCCAAGATATCAAGGTTTTGTGAGAGAACAGTTGATAAAAGGTAGATCTCACATTATGTACGGAAGTAAGAGAAAAATGACACTTGTAGACAGAGTTAAGAATTACTTCAAGAAAGACAAACCCATCAAAACTAGAGAAGGAGTCATTATTCCACCACCAAACACTCCCGCATCATTTATGATGTTTGATAGAGGTTATCATCCTTGTGTATGGTTAGAAAATTGGGTGGAATATACTAAAGATGAAGGAAGTTTAGCATTTCCCTTAGAAGGTACATTTAAAGGAAGAATTTTGTTCAACTTGAGGACCCGAATGAATGATTTACATCCCAGACCTAGACTGATGCAATATGAGGCCTTAGAGGAATGGGAAATAGAAGCTTTCGAGAGACATAGGCCCAGAATTGACAAAGGGTTAAGTAAATTCTATCCGAAGGTACAGAAAGAATCCCGAGATAAGAGAATGAAACAGTGGAGACAGAACATGTTAGTAGAAAGACTATACCCTGTACTACCAGTGGGAGAGCCCACAGGAGGTAAGAGGACAGAGAAAACAAAACATTTAATGACCAGTGGTGATTCAGACGATGATTATCTGGAAGATTTGTTAATGAAGAATCCACCACCTTATAACGGGGAACCCAGATCCCTAAGTACAAGAAACCCATTTTTGAAACCAAACTATAATGAGAGACCAAGTATGGCAAATCCAAGTGCTCCGAGTTTTAACCCTCCCTTGATTCCGCAGATAGTACATGAAACCTCCATGGAAAGGGTATTACAGGATAGGGAACGAGAGGCTTTAATCAAACAAAGAACTGAACTAATCCAGAAAATCTCCCAATTAAATACCAGTCCTGAAGCTCTGACAATCGCAGTAACTATTGGCCCAGTTGTTCCTTTGTACGGGGATAAGCAAGGTAGTCCAAAAGCTCCAGTTATAACTACATCAGTAGTGCAGCCGAGAAAAGAGCCCTTGGTAATAGACGACCAGGCAAGTGAATGTGAATCCGTAATTTCCTTCATGGATTTACCCATAAAGGAACCAGAAGGAAGTTCAATGAGAAAGAACACTCCTTTAAGTTCGAGAGAAGTCCAGATTGAGTCATCTTCTGGTACCAGAAGTGCCACGGTAGTGACTCCTGAAGAAATGGATCGATGGACCCGAGAATTAGAGAAACCAAATTCCCAGCCAAAACCATTAGATATATATAAGCTAAGAATAGAATTAGAGGAACTGATGGCTGGGTATGTTGGATTGGACAGACTGAACACTCTTAGTGAAGATGAATTATTATTCATTTGCAAAAGTATCACCCGTAATACCAGAGTCTACCATGAGAAATTAATGGACACTGCAGCTAGCATGGGAATAGACATTGGCAAATCTAACGTGTTGCAAAAACCCTACAGAGCAGAATTCTCAGACAAAGATTTAGAAAACATGAATGTGTCAGGGAAAAAGGTGCAGATAAGAGAATTACTAAACCTGTTACAAAAATGGGGAGAGTTAGAAAAATGGAAAGCCAGGTGGGCAAAGAAAAAAGAAGAGATTAGATCAAAACAAATGACTTCTGAATATGTTTTAAAAGAAGCAGAAAAGGTGGAAAAATTATATCCTATGAGAGAAGTGCCAGGTGGAGGATATGTACATGTGTCATGGTCCCGACAGGATATTGTATCCTTTACGAATGACTTCCCAAAATTGCACGAAAAACCTGTAGAATGGTACACACAGGTCGAGAGATTTGTGAAAGTTTCAAAATGCCTTCTGAAAGACTTGGATGGTTTCTTTGACATTGTAGTTCCCGTAGATTTGTGGACAGAATGTAAAATTGCTGTTGATTGGCCAAGTGAAGAATACCCCAGAGACCCAAAGACAGGGGCACCTTCCGAGGACGTCATGAGAAAGTATAATCAGGTGATGTTTTATTTGAAAGGAAAGGCGCCTGCCAAGGAAACTGACTGGACCAGAATAGATAGAACTTCTCAGAATCGAGATAAAACTGTACATTCATACTATGAACTTCTGTTACAGGTGTTCAAGACGTACAGTGGCCTGGACAATAACGAAATGAAAGACATGGCGCACTTCATATATCGATTCGTGTTAGGGTTAAGGCCTGAGATCTCACAGTGGATCAAAGACAATAAAATCTGTTGGCAGGCTAAACCAATTGATGAGGTCCTTAAATATGCTAAGTACTGTGAAGATGAGCTAGAAAATAAACGAAAAGAGTTGAAGGTCATGTGGGCACAGGTAAAATTAGCAGAGCACCAAGAACAGCAGCCGAGCAAATTGACTAGTAATCAGAGTCAGGACCCCGGGAATGGGGGAAAGCAGAGGGGAAAAATGAGCAGAGAAGAGGCAAGAAAAAAGTTTCCCTGCCACGGGTGCGGAAAGGTTGGACACTGGAGGGACGAGTGTAATGCTGTGCAGAATGGTAATGTCCAAATTAATGATTTAAATACACAGACGCAGAATGAGATACCACAGAAGACCCAGCAGCAGGTAAAACAGAATCAGTTGCCTCGTGCACCTAGGCCAAATTATAGGAGCAAAGCACAACAGAGTGAAGACATCACAAATTGGGAAGGAAGGGAGGATAGAAATGCAGCAACTTCACAATTTCTGCTAAATGACACATTCCTCTGTGATGAACCTTACTGACAGTGCCTGAGGGGGGAGGACGAGGAGTGCGTGCTTAGCGCCTCCTTGCCGGTGGACAAGTCAGGGCCATGCATTGAAGGAAAGGTTGAAGGAAATGATGTCACCTTTCTGTTGGACACTGGTGCTACCCGTTCTACTGTGAGAACAGCAGACGTTCCAAACCTACCCCTCTCAGGAGAAGCGATCCAAGTAGTGGGTGTTTCTAATAAACTAATTAGTACCCCAGTTACAGAACCGATGGAAATTAAAATAGGGAATTTTAATGAGATGCATAGATTTGTTGTCTGTGATTCAAGTCCTGTGAACCTACTAGGACGAGATTTGTTGTGCAAAATGAATTGTACCATCTTTTGCACTCCAAATGGTGTTGAAATTCAGACCCCAGATGAAGACGGAATATACAAACTAATGTTAGCAATACCAGACTCAGAAATTAAAAGACTGACAATACAAGACTTACCTGAAGAACTCCAACAGACAGTGAAACCGGAGGTATGGGTTTTTACTGGAAAAGATGTAGGATTAATGGCAAATGTTGACCCAATTAAAATAGCCATAAAAGAAGATGCAGTCTACCCAAATACTCGACAGTATAAAATGAGTGCAGAAGTGAAAGCAGGGGTTGGTATTGAAATAAAACGGTTGCTGGAAGCAGGCATTTTGCAAGAAGTGTTGAGCAGTCCTTGTAATTCACCCATAATTGGCATAAAGAAACCAAGTGGTAAGTACAGGGTCGTACAGGACCTGCGCAAGGTTAATAAAATTGTTGTTCCTTGCTGTCCTGTAGTGCCAAACCCTGCAGTAATTCTATACCAAATACCATGGAATGCTGGATGGTTTACTGTCATTGACCTATGTCATGCATTCTTTTCAATTCCGTTACATCCAGACAGCAAATTTATTTTCCCATTTGAATTCAACAGTCATGTCTACGTCTGGAATCGTGTTCCTCAGGGGTACACAGAAAGTCCTTCAATTTTTAATCAAATTCTGAAAAAATGCCTTGTATCTCTGTTATTGCCTGGGAAATCAGTCCTGGTGCAATACATAGACGACCTCTTGGTGGCGTCTAAAAGCAGGAAAGACTGTGTTGTTGACACACTTGCATTACTGAAGCATTTAGGTGAAGGAGGACATAAAGTGCGCCAGAAAAACTACAGTTTTGTACCTCATCAGTAAAATATCTGGGGCACCAGATAGAGAGAGGTGTCAGGAAAGTTACCACAGAAAGAATTAGAATAATTCGAAACATGGAGCTGCCCAATACCCAGAGAGAAATCAGAATGTTTCTTGGAGTTGTAGGATACTGCTGGCAGTGGATTGTGGGATTTTGCAGTCCTAGCAAGACCATTGATAAAAATGACAAAGAAAGGAGCTGGAGTCGGATGACAAAAGCATGACTACTTTTGTGAAATTGCGGGAATGTCTGTGTACAGCTCCTGCATTAGGAATGCCTGACTACTCAAAAGAGTTTGCACTATTTTGTGACACACGGGACAATTGTGCACTTTCAGTTCTGACCCAAATTCATGGCTTAACAAGACGTCCAGTGGCATATTTTTCTTCCACTTTGGACCCAGTGGCAGCTGGATTACCCGGATGCCTGAAAGCAGTAGCAGCGACATGCATGAGTCTTGAACAAAGTGAGTCTATTGTTATGGGACATCTGTAACTGTGTACGTTCCACATGCTGTTGTGATTTTGCTGAAAAGAACTAAAACTCAGTATCTCACACCTAGTCGGCTGATTAAGTATGAGAGAATCCTTGTAGGTGCAGGAAACGTGACCATTGCTAGATGTAATATTCTGAATCCAGCTACCTTACTGCCTAATTCACTCTCAGCAGAAGTGAAGGGAGAAGTTGAACATGACTGCATTTATTTGACCGAGTTTAGTACAAAACCACGCCCAGACATAAAAGAAGAGCCCTTAACTGATGAAGATTATGAGCTGTTTGTAGATGGATCATACATGAGACATGAGGAGTGAGGCCTAAGTGCTGCTTACTCATTGTGTACTTTGGGAGGTCCAGTGGTAGCATTCTATTTACATGGAGTCAAGTCTGTACAAGTAGCCGAATTGGTAGCATTGGCAAGAACCTGTAAATCTGGTAAGAACTCGAAAATAACCATTTACACTGATAGCCAGTATGGCTATGGCGTTGTGCAGGACTTTGGCCAATTGTGGATGCAAAGGGAGTTGCTGACTTCTTCAGGTAATCCTATCAGAAATAGAAATTATGTACAAGATTTACTGGAAGCAATCCAGTTACCAAAAGAATTGGTTGTGGTCAAGTGTGCTGCTCACAAATCTGGCAATGACAAAGTGACAGCAGGTAATCGATATGCTGACCAGTTAGCCCAACATTGTGCAAAGTACAAAATGGCTATTAATAAGAAAGTTGTGGTAAACGGAAACAGCTTCCAACTTATGATGCTAGAAGGAATAAACACATGGGAAGAAGTGAGAGATTTACAGGACACAGCAGAGCCAAAAGAAAAGGAAAATTGGAGGAAATTTGGTTGTCAGAGAAGGGTGGAAGATGGTGTCATTGTTTACCTTGATGGTATGCCTGTATTTCCAGACTGTCTCCTTGCTCCTATGGCTAGGTTGAAACTCTCCAGAGGCGGAAGCCGGGAGATTGTAGCTTTAGAAATAGCTTGATTTTTAAGTTCTGTCACTTGTTGTGTTTTTAATCTGTGGACTGAACTAGCGCATTAATAACCAGCACCACGTTCTAGGTGCAGACTTACCTGAGCTCTATTGTATCCCGACCCCTGATTCTCTCGCAGCCGACTAGGCGCTGACGCTGGATTGGAGAGGGGTAAGCCGCCATCTTGGGGGGACTCTGAGGGTTACGGACCAGTTGTTTGCATACTCCTGACCTCCTGGGGATTTAAATCGCGCTTGTAGCACTCGCGCGCATATCCAGTGTTGAAACTCTCCTGAGGAGGAAGCCGGGAGATTGTAGCTTTAGAAATAGCTTGATTTTTAAATTCTGTCACTTGTTGTGTTTTTAATCTGTGGACTGAACTAGCGCATTATTAACCAGCACCACATTCTAGGTGCAGACTTACCTGAGCTCTATTGTATCCCGACCCCTGATCCTCGCGCAGCCGACTAGGCGCTGACGCCGGATTGGAGAGGGGTAAGCCGCCATCTTGGGGGGACTCTGAGGGTTGCGGACCAGTTGTCTGCATACTCCCGCCCTCCTCCCGCCCCATAAATGTGCGTCGGACTACATCCGCGCAGCGGGCGTGCGCAGCGGGCATGCGCAGCGGGCGTGCACAGCGGGTGCGTCGATGGTGCGCCTAAGGCAAGCCTGTCTGCGCCCGTCTGCGCTAGTCCAACGCTGACCGCCAGAGATGCTGGCCAAAATTTACCGGATAAGGGGTTTTACTCTAGAGAGGAGTTGCTTAGTTAAGGCCCCTCTAAGTCCCAAGGTTGTTTGGCCCCTCTTGATCCCTTGGGGGGCCCGGTAACTTGTACATGCGATCAATTTATTCTCCCTACCCCTACTACCATAGGAGCTTTTCTTAAATCTCCTTTGCAACAACGACTAAAGTTGCTACAGTTGAATGTGAGGTCATTACCTAAACACCATGCGGAAATATTTGATCTTATAGTTGATGAGTCTCCGGATATCTTCTTCCTAATGGAAACATGGATGAGGGATGACCTCACGACCATTCTGAACTTAGCACTACCTCCTAAATATTCAATTACTCTGGTAAATAGAGCTACCAGTGGAGGCGGCATTGCTGTGATCACGAGATCTGCCTACTCCTGCCTCTTTGAGAAGGTTAATATAAAAGGGGAGGAATGCGCACATTTTAACATTATCATTAATACTCACTTTACCTTTGCAGGGTTATTAATATAGTGGCCCCCTGGACCCATGTGCAGGTTTAATATCTCTCTTTTGGAGACTGTAGAAGCGTTCGCTGGGGGATCAGCTAATTTTAGTATTTTAGGCGATCTTAATCTTCATTTTGAGTTGGAACACGATCTGACGATTCGTACCCTGGTTGCTGATTTAGCTGCCTTTCAGCTCCTTCAAAGAATTAAAGGCCCCACCCATAATGGAGACCATGTGTTGGATCCAATTTTTACGAATATCGAGTTGTCCAGTATCACCACCCCTACACCGATAGCCTGGTCAGACCATTTTTTAGTGGAGTTGACTTTTCATATCCCTACCTCTAGCGTTTGTAAAATTCAAAGAGCCAGGCACAAAAGACCTTGGCGTAAGCTCCGATTAGAGAATTTTCATGCACTTTTGGGATCTGATCCGTTGGGTCCTTTTACTGACACAGAGACAGGTTATGACTCCTTTTGCACATGGCTATCTCGGGCACTAGATAGACTCATACCAGCCAAATGAGTTAAAGGACACACGCAGGATGCCAACCCTTGGTACAATGATACCCTGGCGGGCTTGAAGAAGATCTGTAAAAGATACGAACGTGAGTGGAGGAAAGATTATTCCTCTGAGAAAAAGACCTGTTACTTAAAAGAGCTTAAGATGTATCATAAAGCCATTTGTAGGACTCGGGCGGAGTATTATGCCTCCGAAATAAAAATCAGCTCTAATCCTGCTAAAGCTATCTTCAAGATTCTTAAAGAACTCAGCATAAATAAATATGCTAATAATATCCCTACTTCGGCGGCCCAATGCGAAGAGCTGGGCTCCTTTTTTGTGGAAAAGATCCGGGGCATTTATCTAGCCTTCACCCCTGTGAAAGCGCCTTGTTCGATCTCTGTCACGAGACCTAGCCATGTCTCTAAACTGTCGGTTATTCCCGAAATCTCTGAGGAGGAGTTTTACAAGTTAACTAGGCATATTACATCTGGCTCTCCGGCAGATCCCCTTAAGCCTGCCCAATTTAGAGACTCTTCCTTGTACTGTCTGGCCCCGCTACATAGTCTTATTAATGCTTCTTTTTCAACTTATACCGTTCCAGCTAAGTGGAAACGGTACACAGACATAATATCGACTCCAAAATATCGTTTGGACATAATATCGACTCCAAAATATCGTTTGGAGAAAATATCTACAGGACAGAATATCGACAGCCAAAATATCGTTTTTAAGGTAAGTGAAGTAATATCGTTTTTAAGGTAAGTGAAGTAATATCGTTTTTATTTTTAGGGTTCAGGGTCAGTTTTGGGTTTTTGGGTAAAGGGGTATTTTTAGGGTTCAGGGTTAGTTTTGGGTTTTTGGGTAAAGGGGTATTTTTAGGGTTCAGGGTCAGTTTTGGGTTTTTGGGTAAAGGGGTATTTTTAGGGTTCAGGGTCAGTTTTCAGTTTTTGGGTAAAGGGGTATTTTTAGGGTTCAGGGTCAGTTTTCAGTTTTTGGGTAAAGGGGTATTTTTAGGGTTCAGGGTCAGTTTTCAGTTTTTGGGTAAAGGGGTATTTTTAGGGTTCAGGGTCAGTTTTCAGTTTTTGGGTATTATTTTATTATATTTTATTACTATATATATATGTTTAATAAATATGAAATAAAAAAATATTTATTTAACTTTCATTAATTATTTAATTATTATAAGTTAATTTAAGTAATTTTAAGTATATTTTAGTAATTAATTATTAATATTAATTTAATTTAACACTGTTTTTAGTAAATACGATATTTTTTACAACTATATTTTTGTAAACGATATTTTTAACTCGATATTTTTGTACTTACCTGTTTGTAGATAGAAACTCGATATTTTGACTGTCGATATTTTCTCAACGATATTTTTGATGGTCGATATTCTTTCAGTCGATATTCTTTCAGTGATCCGTGGAAACAGGCGTGGGTCTCCCCATACTCAAAAAACCCACCTTAGACCCTTTGAAGCCCGGAAATTTCAGGCCCATCTCCCTGCTACCCTGGGCTGCGAAGATTGCCGAGTCTCATGTAAACTCAATCCTTACCAACGTTTTAATTGCTAATGACACTCTGGATGAAACTCAGCATGGAGTTCGTGGCGCTCATAGCACAGAGACGGCGCTTCTGGCTATGGCGGAGCACCTTTGTTCCACTCTTGATCATGGTCAAACGGCGGCACTCATCCTATTGGATCTTAGTGCCGCCTTTGACACTGTCTCCCACCAGATCCTGCTCCACCGGCTTGAAGAGGCAGGGATCACGGACATGGCTCTTGCCTGGTTTAGGTCTCTCTTGACCGATAGATCATTTTGTGTCTCCATCCCTCCCTTCCTTTCCAGGGCGCATTCCATTGAACAGGGTGTTCCTCAGCGCTCGGCTTTGACCCCCCCCCCCCCTGTCAATCTTTACGTTCAGCCACTGGCTGCGGTCGCCAAAGTGTGGGACCTTAACATCGTGTCGTACACTCACGATACGCAGCTAGTGGTTGCCCTTACGGATGGTGCCACCATGGATCACGTTAGGTTCAAACCTGGTCTGGCCGCTGTAGCAGACTGGATGACAGTTAATTGTCTACAACTAAATGCCGCTTAGACAGAGGTGTTACTGGTCAGAAGAAATACCGATTTATGGGGGGACCATTGGTTGCCATCCACTTTGGGGCAAGTTCCTACACCGAAGACAGAAGTGAAAAATCTGGGAGTCAGATCTAAGCCTCTGTACCCAAACAAAAAAGGTTGCCGCCACATGTTTCGGCATACTACGCAGCTTAAAATCAGTCTTGAAATTATTCGACCCCACTACCAGGCAGCTGATTGTCCAGTCTACGGTGCTGTCCAGATTGGACTATGCATGTTCATTGCTTTTAGGTGCTAATAAGGCGGAAATTGCCCGACTGCAGCGCATTCAAAATGCGGCTGCTAGAGCCTTAGTAGACCTGCCACGTTTTATCCCTACCTCTGATACTATCCGGAAGCTTCACTGGCTCCCAGTAGCTCAGCGGAAACAGTTTAAGACCTTATGTATCTCATTTAAAATCTTAAGACTGTCTACCCCCATAATGCTGGGGCCACTGCTGAACATGTATATGCCCATGCGGGCTCTACGCTCTGCAGGTCAGAACCTGGTTGAGGTACCCCGATTCAATCGAAGCAGGGCGGGCGGTCGCTCCTTCCGCTTCTTAGCTGCAAAATTATGGAACACTCTACCACTTCATATTCGGGAAATGGAGGAGCTGTTCCAATTTGAGGTACCCCGGTTCAATCGAAGCAGGGCGGGTGGTCGCTCCTTCCGCTTCTTAGCTGCAAAATTATGGAACACTCTACCACTCCATATTCGGGAAATGGAGGAGCTGTTTCAATTTAGGAAAGCCATCAAAACTCATTTATTTCCTTTGAAATAACCTTCTTCTGTTTGTCTATCTCCCTGAATTCAGTTTTGTTTCTTCTACAGGATTAGCGCCGGGACGCCCCTTTGCTGGGGCAGCTGTGCGCTTTACAAACAATATAACATAACATAACATAACACATGGAGACACACATTTGGGAAGAGATGCTATGATACGCATATTTAGACAGGCATGGTTCAACTCGAAATTCAGAAACATAGCAGAGGCACTCTGCCAGAGTTGTCTGGTTTGTCAGCAACTTAAACCCGGAAAGAAAACTGTAGTGTTGCCAGGAAAAATTGGAAAGGCAGAGGGCCCTTTTATACGACTACAACTTGACTTCATTCAGCTACCCCCTTGTCGAGGAATGAAGTACATACTTGTCATTGTCTGCCTGTTCTCAAAATGGGTAGAAGCCTGCCCCACACGCAGGAATGATAGCATCACAGTAGCTCAACTGTTTTTCCAGTTACAATTGAATCAGACAGAGGAAAGCATTTCCATAGTGAAGTGATAAGGCAAATCTGTGAAGCATTTAAAATCACGCAGAAACTACACTGTGTGAAACTGCACTGTGCATATCGCCCAGAGGCTTCTGGGGTGGTAGAACAACTGAATGGCACTATCAAATCAAGATTGGGAAAAATGTGTGAATCCACTCAAATGGACTGGCCAGATGCTTTGCCTCTTGTTTTGATGGGACTTAGAAGTATTCCAGACCGGAACACGGGCTTGAGTCCCCATGAGATACTGATGGGAAGAGCAATGTGGCAAGCATGGGTGCCAGGATACAAACTGATAAGCATATCTGATGATTTCGTACTAGAATACTGCAAAGAACTGGCTGACCAAGTGCGTTCTATCTCTCACCAGGTTGGGGGAGATGCTGTCGCCAGACCAACAACTCCAGCACATGACCTGAATCCAGGTGATTGGGTCGTAATAAAGAAACATACTCGGAAAAGTTGCCTTGCACCGAGGTGGGGAAAACCACGACAAGTAATCCTGGTTACCACCACAGCTGTGAAATGTGCAGGGGTACCACGGTGGATCCATGCCAGCCATACGAAAAAAGTGACTGAACCTGAAGAAACTGAGGCTGAAGGTTGTGCAGCTGAGGGGTCTCAAGATATCGGTCCTGAAGTAGCTGAAGAAGAACAACCGAGCTCCAGTCAAGATGATTGGGTCCCAATAATCGACCTGACTATAGATCCTGTGAGAACAAGAAGACAAACCTATTTAGATAGACAGTGAGATAGTGAGGATGAGACAGGTGTAGAAGAAGATACTCAGATCATTTAAATCCAAATCAAATCTGATACTGAGGAGGACCAGATAGGGAAAGAGCAGGTAATTGACACTCCTCCGAGAACTCCTGAGCCAGAAGAGGGACAGATAGAAATTAGGGTGGAGGTTCAAGCAGAAGAAAATCAAAAGTTCGAAGAGCTTGAACAGGACCAGACAAGAATAGACAATTGTGTTCAGGAAGAAAAAGACGGAACAGAACAAATCCAGCATACACCTGAACAAGGCCAGTTTGGGGACCAGGCGGAAAAAGCTGATGTAAGACCTGGACCTAGTCAGTTAGGGAGAAACACAGAAGACGATCTTGAAACAAATGTGCCACAACTGAATGAAATTAAAAGAGCGTTTGAAGAAAGCCAAGACACAGTGCCAGCTAAAAGACTCAGAAAAGGAGACAAGGTACCTAGATTTGTCAAGAGACTGAGACTGCGACTAAAGACAAATAACAAAGAACCTGAACAGGTGAATGAAGTCTCAAGTCAAGCTGATCCGTCTGTGATACAAAACAGGGGACGGAGTGCCCGAATAAAAGGACTGAATAACAAGTATCAGAGTCCTGAATGGATTTATCTTGTATTGGAAGACTTTGAAAACCTGGAAATAAGTGATGAATGTGATGAAGAATTGATTACTGACCAGACCGATGAAGAGATGAAACCCACCTGAAAGCTGCCCCGAGTAAATCAAACTGTGCAAAGTTAAAAAGAGGGGTTGAAGCTTCTTTTGAGTCAAAATGTCTGATCCTTCTGTAAGTAGTTTCCTGGTCAGTATAGGGGTAAGCATCGCTGCCCTGCCTGTGGCTGGTCCCCTACCTTTGGACCCTCCCCCGCCCAACGGTCAGTCGAGGGTTGGGTGAATCATCTGTGTCTACTGTTGAACACGCGATCCTTAGGTCGGCATGCCCTTGACGTGTACGATCTTTTGGTCAGGGAGAAACCTCTCTGCCTTCTTCTGACCGAAACCTGGTTGGGGGAGTCGTCCAACCCGGACATCCTGGCGACTATCCCTCCGGAGTACAACATCTTCCGACAGGATAGAGCCAAGGGAAGAGGTGGTGGAGTGGCGGTGGTGGTCAAGAAAAGCGTCCCGTGTTCTATCCTCCCTACGGAGATGATAGCAGGTTCTGAGTCCCTTGCCTTTACCATCAGGCTGTCCCCCCATCAAGCCCTGAAGGGCCTGCTGGTTTATAGGCCCCCTGGGTCGGTGGGCTCTTTCTGCGAGGACCTCCAGGAAGTCCTATCCAGACTGGCCTTGTCTGCTCAGCACTGTCTGCTGGCGGGTGATTTTAATTTCCATCTGGACACTGTGGGTGACACGAACTCTACTAAATTGTTTGATATCACCACTCCTTTGGGTCTCGCTCCTGCGCTGTCGGGCTCCAGACATGAGCAAGGGCACACATTAGATCAGGTGTTTTCCTCTGTTCCCCTGGTGGATATAGAATTACTCCCGGTACTCTGGTCAGATCATAGGCTGGCCAGATTTTTCATTCAAGGGAGTGATCTGCTTTCTGGCAGCGCTCCGATTCATGCTGGAGCTGCTTCGCGGGGGCTACATCGAGTCACGCCCGATCTGTTAGAGCAGGCATTCGTTGACCATCCTTGCCCCATCGTGGGTGACTTGGACCTGGACACTGAGACTTTACAAGCGTGGCTGTTAGAGAGGTTGGACGACCTGGCCCCTGTAAGAGCTCTTCGTTCAGGGGGTGAGCGGCAGTCTGCGCCGTGGTTTACGGGGGCGTTGCGTATTGAACGCAGCTCGTGCAAGGTGGCGGAGAGGGCGTGGCGCTCTCAGTATGGCGCGGAGGCCAGACTCACCTATAGGTTGGCGGTTAAAGCGTACCATCGTAACATTCTGTGCGCAAAAAAAGAGTATCTCGCCAGGAGGATCGAGGTGGCCGCCAACTCCTGCAAGGAGATTTTTACCGTGGTCAGGGAGTTCACAGCCCCCAGGTCTAATCTTCAGCAAGCAGTTTCACCTGAGACCTGGGTCAGTGACCTGGCTAGCTTTTTCACCGATAAAATCAGAACGATCCAGGCCTCCTTCTCTGCAGAGTCTGTGGATGGGGCTGTTGGCATCGGGGGGGACGTGCTCCATCGGCTACGCCAGAGGTCCTTCTGGCTGAGTTTCCGCCGGTCTCCCCAGATGCTTCCCTTGCACTTCTGGCCACGCTCAAGTCTGGGTCGCCACTCGATCCCTGTCCGGCCAAATTTTTGGCCAGGATGGCGCCGTTGATGAACCCCTTGGTGAATCCTCTCCTGAATTCATCTTTGAAAGAGGGCCGGCTCCCGCTGTCCTGGAAAAGGGCGATGGTGATTCCCCTCCTCAAAAAGCCGGGTTTGGATCCCGGGGTCCCGGCGAATTACCGGCCAATCTCTCTTCTGCCGGCTCTTGCGAAGCTCACGGAGAAGCACGTGCATGGCGTGCTCTCGGGTTTCCTCGAGTCAAATGATCTCCTGCATCCCTCGCAATCCGGCTTTCGGCCTAACCTGAGTACGGAGACGGCACTCCTTGAGGTGTCAGAGATCATCCGCGAGACTCTGGACGCAGGGGGGAAGGCTGTGTTGGTCATGTTGGACTTGTCGGCGGCCTTCGACACCGTCCCCCATGAGGCGTTACTCACCAGACTTTATGACATCGGTCTGAGGGGGACGGTGCTCAAATGGTTTACATCGTTTTTGGAGGACCGTCGACAAACGGTCTGGGCTTCCTCGAGCTCCGCTGAGTTGCCGCCACTGGGAGTCGGGGTCCCACAGGGCTCTGTGTTCAGCCCGACCCTTTTTAACATCTTTATGACCCCTCTGGCGGCACTCGTGGAGACTTCGGGGGCCCAGATCGTGTCCTATGCGGACGACACGCAGCTTCTCTTCACCTGCAGGAAAGATCAGTCATTTGACGGGGAGAGCATCCAGGGATGTCTGAAGAGGGTCTTTGACTGGTTTCAGCAGAATGGTCTTGAGGCCAACTCTAGTAAATCTGAGGTTCTGCTATTTGGGTGTGCTTCGGAACCGGAATGGCGTGATTGGTGGCCGGTTGATATGTGCCCCCCCGCCCAGCCATCTGTGGTCGCCAAAAATCTGGGTGTCAAGGTCGATAATGACCTCTCGTTCAGATCGCACATTCTTGGTCTGACGGGCACCTGTTTTGGCATCCTCAAGATGCTCCGGAAGTTCCTACCCCTGCTTACAGAGGAGCACAGGAAGATCATTGTCCAAGCTCTCATAGGATCTAGACCGGACTACGCGAATGCTCTTTATTTAGGGCTTCCGGAGTATCTGATCCAAAGGCTGCAAGTGGCGCAGAACTCTGAGGCTCGCGCCATATACGGCCTTCATAGGCGGGCAAGAACATCTGGGGTGCTACAGTCACTTCACTGGCTCCCTATCCGAAAGCGGATAATGTTTAAAACGCTCACGCTGGTGCATAAGGCACTTTCTGGCTCCGGTGCTAAGTATCTGCAGCGCAGACTGGCCTTTTACCGTCCGGCCCGCTCCCTGCGGTCGGAATCTTTGTTCATGGCCGTGGTGCCCCGTGTGAGGAAGGCTCGCATCGGGGGTCGTTCCTTCAGCTTTAAGGCCCCCCAGCTGTGGAACTCTTTGCCCCTCGCTTTGCGCAGCATTCCTAGTTTGCTCCTGTTTAAGAAAGGCCTGAAAACCTGGCTTTTTAATCTTTAGGCTGTTCTTTTACTTTCACTCTTTTTTCTCTGTTTGCTGATTGTTATGTTTTTTAACTGCTGAGTCGCACTCTGAAAGCGCCGGGACACTCTTGTTGAGTAGCCGTGCCCTATATAAATAAAAACTTAACATAACATAACATAACATAAGTGGGAGACCGAGACGGGGTTGTTTAAAAACGTGCTGCAAAGTATGTTTATGTAGTGTATCAATAGTACTTATACTATGGATAGGACTAACGATAGCTATTCCTTCTATGATGCGTAAAGACACAAACCTGTACCCTACTAATCAATTGCCGAAAGACACCGAAGAGTTACAAACTAGAAATACACCACAAAGAGTAGATACACCAGAGAGAGCTCTTAGCCTTAAGCAAACAAAGGTAGATTTAGAAGCACCAGGTGAGGAAGGACTACATTATAATAAAATCAAGAACAAAACTCATTTAAATGTTTTTGCAAACCTGTTAGTACATTATGTAGAAGCTATGGAAATAGACGGCTTTTATGTCTGTATGAAGCAGCCTACTTCGGTAGCTGAGGGTGTGACGTACCACCATCTGCCACTAACCTATGGAATTTCCTGTAGTATCCTGACTAGTTTATTCTATAGAAGAGGACCTTTATAGTATTATTATTCAAACTTTGATGTGATATTTTCTGAACTTCCTGTGCGAAGAAACCTGAACCCTGTACATACCACTAGAGATGTAGCAAAATACATGAGTGAATATTTTCTAACTGTAGGTAAAATAAATATAGATGACGCACACAAAGATAACTTGACCTGTTCATTACACGAAAAAGAGAAAATGTTTCTGAACATGGTAGAGAAAAGAAGAGAAAGTTTCCAAAAGAAAGCAAAAGACAAGAATCAGAAAACCCCTAAATGGGCTGAAAGCATAGGGAGCACCTCAAATGGTGGGGCTAATGCTGCTATGTTGCTGGATTTCGAAAAGAAACTTTGTCTTCAAAGAGAAAGAACCAGTTATTATAACAAAATATTCATTGGTTCCAATGAATGCGAACACAATTACAAGCTAATTGGGGGTTGGGGTTTTAAAGATGGGTCAGAACCTGTGTTTCCTGGAATTTATTATATATGTGGGAACAAGGCTTATTTCAAATTGCCCGACCATTGGTATTGTCTTCCCAAAGATATACCATGTGGGAAAAATCAATGGAAGCACTGAAAGAACTAATGAATTAGTACGTAGTAAAAGAGAAAGTGTTGGTGAAATAGTAGGTGATATTTTTAGTGCATTGATACCTACAGTGGGAGTGGCTCTGAATACACACAGAATCTGCAAATTGTCAACAGTAGTGGATCAGTTATCAACTGACACTGCTGGGGGGTTCCTGATGGTCAATACCGAATTGGTTGCGATCAGATCAATGGTTTTACAAAATCGACTTGCTCTTGACACATTATTGGCGAAAGAGGGCGGAGTCTGCAGAATGTTGAAAGCGCAACATTGTTGCACTTACATACCAGACAAAAGTGTGGAAATTTAAGGGTATGTGAGAAACATTACAAATTTGGAAAAAGAGCTTCAACCACTGGAGGTTGACAGTGCATGGAAGAGATTTACTGATGGTCTCTCTGCTGTAGGTAGTTGGTTTTATAATTTAGGTAAGAGTCTTGTGAGCAAAATACTGATGCCAATAGCGGGAATAGGTCTACTAGTGTTCATAATAATAATTTGCTGCAAATGTCGAAAACACAAAAAGAAATATTCTGTGAATAAGCGAGGAATGAAGAGAAATGCCGAAGAGCTCGAATTTGAAGAATTGAATAATCAGATTTTTAAGAAAATGAAAAATTCTCACCCTAATAAAGATGCTGAGAAAAAGCTAAATAGAAAGTTTGAAGAAATTGAAATGGGTGAAATGTGAGAAGTTGGCATCTGGTTCCATTAATTGTGATGATATAAAATATCATCAAAGAGAGGATTGATGGAGCAAGGATTCGCTCGTAAAGCGACTTGCTTGTACTCATGAACATCGAATAACGTTAATTAACTAATCAATATGTTTGTCTTATTAATTTGCCCTTTTCTGACATTTTTGGGTATCCGAGTGAAACTTGCTTATGTGTTTTCTAATCCTAATACGCTTGCAAAATAAAATGGCTGCTGCTAAGCGGGAATTTCTACTGCGCATGCGTCGGTCATACCCATGTGACGTGACATACTCGCAGTTTTGGAGGGAAGCTGTTCGCATCTGCGCATTAGAGCTAAGATGGCTGCTTTGTGTTCTCACATGCAAGAAGCTTGCATTGCTGCTTTTACTAAGCTGTTCGTTCTGCTTAATCCTAATGCTATAGGTTATTATAAATTAATGGGTATAGAGTAGAAGTTCATGGTATACAGTGTATTCATTTTTTCTGTGTTCTAAAACTGTTTCTTTTCCATTTCATGGTACATTACGAAATATGGCCTATTGTCCCTTGCTGCACTCCATCTTGCTTGAAACTGCGTCTGCGCGAGATCTGCGAGTCTCCACACCAGTGACCTTTGAAATCCAGCCAAGGAGCTTACTGACTGAGAAGATGCTCCTGGGAACGTCACCTACTGAACTTTGGACACATACATTGTGGTATTGAATAAAACATCCATTGTTTGCGAGGGGAAAACTTCATGGGAGCCTGAATTTAATAGGCTGGACCCTTAATTTGAATAGGAGACGGCAAAATTCAGAAATATTAGGGGGTGTGATGACCTGTCATCTTCCTTGTCCAATCGAAATTGGGGTTTCTTACGCTTGCAACATTGGGGGGTGGTACACTGACCTGGAAAATAGTATAACTAGCATAGGTTTAGCTAGAGACATTTTCTGACTTGTCCGAATAGCTGACCTGTCACTGACCCAACGCACTCAATAGCTGATCGAGAACAGAGGTGCTGCGGAGCACTCTGTCAGAAGACTTGCTGACCCAATCAGGGTTCTGGGACCTTAAGTGCTTGGCGAAGCACTTTGCTGGGGAAATTGATAACCCAATCGGGGTTCTGACTGATAGCTGCAGAGAGGGAGTAGCGCAGGCGTTGCAACTGAACTGCGGGTGCTGGTCTCAACTTTCGGAGGTCCTATTCTGATCCTAATCTGGTCTACCCTGTCCTGATTTCCAAACTGCACCTGCTGGCCTACTAGCAACGGCATTCCTTGGGGTTTGTTCAGTCCTTTTAACTGACCCGTGGCCAGGGTTGGTCTTCACTCCGTTCTAGGTAAATATAAATCTGTGAGGGAAACATATAGTACATTTGCGTCCCTTTTTCTTACCCTCCTTGAATCTTGCTAGAGTCATGATTGCATATGTTCCTTTTTCTCTCCCCCTCCTTTTTGTGATAAATAATAAAATCGTGATTCTTGCTATTTTAGCATGACCCAATTTTCTCCTATCCTTTAGAACTGAAGATAGAGAACTTTTCATGGAAATATAGATGTTCCTTTTCTTTACCCTCCTTTAGCCGAACTAAAGTGGTTGCTCTGAATTATTAGCGTGTTCCATTTTCTTACCTTCCCCATAGTTACATGGTAAACTCAGTTACGTCATTACAAATTGAATTCATTTTTCCTTACCCACCCGTTGAAAGCGATTAAACTGTGATTTCTAGCATGCCCCTTATTTACACCGTCCTTTAGAAGACACCTTTTTAAGTCTGATTTCTGTAAGTTCATTACAGTATGTTCCCTGTTCTTACCTTCCCTTTAGAATTCTAAATGGTTGGCATAATATATCTTTTGCATAGTTATACCCTTTTTATGATTCTGGTTATTGATAGCTTGCTTGCTGTAAACCTTAGGCTCTCAACTCTTGATGAAGATTAGATAAAGGTTTTCAAAACTTCACGAGTCTGTGGTTATTATAAAAGAGTGCAAATGTTATGGAAATTTTGACTGTTTGCTTATCTTTACTAACTCCCTGATCCATTGTGGTCATGGGTACCAGTGACAAGGATTGGTAAGTTAATGCTATAGGAATCAGTAGTAGTTAAAAGACTGGTAGTTAGAGTGCAGGTTACCCGATTGAGTAAATATGGAGAACTGAATTATGGGCCCAGGTGTGCATTAGTAAAATTATAGTCGGGTGACCTGCGCGCTCTATCAGTAGTACACTAGAAGTTATCACACTCATCTATGGCACACTATGTTCGCTTTATGATGCGGTAGCTGACAAAGCTAAGACTAGATGGTTGTCTGACCGCCCGATGCCGCTTACAGATAGCCTTTGGTCCCGGGTGCTACAACATGTCAAGGAAGTTTTGTGCAACCCACGCTTTTGCTTTACATAGTTTTAATTACTTACATGAGGCCTACCTAACGCCGCAGTGCATTAAACGCATGTTCCCAGCGGCCTCCACTGAAAGTCCTAGATGCAGAACACCTGAGGTGGGTTTCCACAAGATGGTTTGGGAGTGTGCGGTGATCCAGGGGACCTAGAGGGAGGTCCCAGGCATAATCATAGGGGTGGTGGAGCACTTGTTCTTGCCCTCACCTGAATCATGCCTCCTTAGGCTTTAGCCTGAAGCTAAGGGAGATAAGTATCTGCATAGGTTTATTGAACTTGGTCTTGTACTATTCAAGTGACAGATTGCGATTTATTGGAAGGCACGTATACACCCGGTTGGAACCGCCACTTTGGTGAGGTAGGTGGAGGCTGAGCTGGATGTCATTGCAAAGGAGCCCACACGTGGAAGTGGGGCTGCCGGTGGTTAGAGCTGGGACACTAATATTGGTAATCTAGAAGCGAAGAATGACATGCCATCCCTCATCTTGTCTTGTGCAGACTGGATTGTCCTGGACCACGGTAAATGGGTGATGTGCACATCTAGTTTGGGTATTATACTTACTCTGTTTGGTCCCTCGGCACCTGCTCTCAGTAGAGACCGCTGGGAGCTTTATGGATGTCTGGTTCCCTAGTCAGGGTGCACATTCCTGCTTGCCTGGCACCCCTCGCTATAATTGACCCAGTATGACTCCACTGTTTCTGTTTGCAAATCGAGTTTGATGCATGGCCATGTTTATATGGATTTTATTGATTTTCTTATGTGGCCACTGTTTTATGTTGTGAACCAACAAAGATATCTATAAAAATAAAGAGGGGTCTGAGCAGAAATTCTAAATGTGCCAAGATGAAGACCCAGATGCCAAGTGTTGGGAGCATGTGCAGGGGAGATTGTGACAACTGGCAGCGTGCCAGAGCAGCATAGAGTAATCTGGCAAGTTCAAGGACATGTGATAAGGGTAGATGAGCTACTGAGCATGGGCGGGGTTATCTGCCCAGTGACCATGTGGTCATGTGTAATATCTTGAAATTACTAGCAGATAACATGTTGCAATAATAGAATTGTTGTATTTCTTTTTACATTATTAATAAGGACTATAAAATCCAGTCATGCAAAGTGACATTATCTTAAAAGTCAGGAGCTGTCAATCATTCAGAGTAAGAGGGTTAATGCACACAGCAACACTCAAACTCATCCTTAAGGACACATTGGGACTGATTAGCAAACCACATTTTGTAATATGTAAAGTAGTACCACCGTAATACTACTTACTTATTACATAAAGCAATTCACAAACCCATGGGTAGAAATCTCCACCTCTCCTATCATTTCTACTGTGAGATCGTCACACATGCGTGTTTACTACCTAGTAGAAATTTGTGAGAGACTAGGGCACTAGCTGGAAAATGGGTAATACTTACTACTAGATTGGAGGGTTCTCGGGAGGAGAAGGAGGGGTTTAGGGAGTGCTAGGGAGGAGTTAAGGAAGGACACTTATCCACAAAAAATGTACTGACAAACTGCACTTCAAAAGTTACTACAGCCAAAAAGGACCCAAAACAATAGCACATGCACTCCAGTTCAGACCTGGAGTAAGTCCAGCATCACAAATGGTCCACACCTGGTACCTCAACACTCTCTTATAAATAAAATGATGGAGGCAGGGACTTAAAATTGAATCCCAAAGGAAATTATTTTGAAGTAAATTAATATTCTTCAACTTTTAAAAAATATGTATGCATTTTATTTAATGTTAAAAATATATATAAATAAAACAAAGCATATTTATTATATAATATGTTATTAAACTTTTTCTATTTAAAAAAATATAAACATAAACACATTTTATACATAACAGTCATTTTTATATTACTTTAGTTTAGATTCTTGTTAAAAAAATGGAACATCTAAAAAAATATTTTAATCTAATTATGCTTGGATTTTAAAATAAAATTCTAAATTAGATTAACAGTGCTGTAGCATATTTTAAACAATTTTGTTCTACATTTAAATATATATATATATATATATTACCTACTGGCGGTCGCCAGTAGGTATATATAGTTAGGATTTTTTCTCTATGGGTTTTTTGAAAATTCTATGTCTAATAACTTTGGCGTTTGTGGACGGAATTGGCTGAAATTTTCAGGAAAATGGCACATTTTGTTTCTGAGCAGCCCTTGAAAATTTGGGGGGGGTTCGTCCAGTGGGGGCCGAGAAAAAAGGGGGGTCCCAAAACGTGTTTTTAACATTGAGTTTTCCATAGGGCGGTTGGCCTCACTTTTAGCCCGAACGGCTGAATGGATTTGCACGAAACTTGGCAAAATTGTAGGGACTGGTAGCCCGATGTGCCTTTTGTAGGTCTCAATATATGTGCTCCAGTGGATTTTGAGAAATTAACGTTTAAAAAAAGATATATATCTGTAACAGCGGACCGGTTAGCGCTCTGGTTCGCGGACTTTTCGCGCAACGGAGCTTTGTGAAGCGAAGCTGATTGGTTCTCCGGCGTCTGTCAACATTCCAAACAGTCCGTAGCGGCCGCCATCTTGTCTCTCGGTAGGATCGAGAGACAAGAGGAGGTCAAAACAAAGGGGGAAATAACTATAAGGGGGCATAGTAGATCCTCGCTGACCCCCTAGGTTTGATGTGGAGGTTTTAAAAGGGCCCCGCGGGGCAAAAAAAAATAATAAAAATAATAATTGAACGGCTGAATGGATTTGCACGAAACTTGGCAAAATATTAGGGACTGGTAGCCCGATGTGCCTTTGCTAGGTCTCAATATATGTGCTCCAGTGGATTTTGAGAAATTAACGTTCAAAAAAAGATATATATCTGTAACAGCGCTCCGCTTCGCGTAACGGAGGTTTGCGAAGCTGATTGGTCATTCTGTCACTGGGCTATAGTTGGGCTACATCTGGCTGATATTTGGGCTACATTTGTTTTTTTGTGTGTCTGGCGGCCATCTTTGGGCTACATTGGGCTACATTGGGCTTCATTGGGCTACATTCGGCTAATTAGCAAATAGCTCATCGCAAACTAGGAATGGTAAAGAATCGCTATTTATTCCTTAAAGTTCGCTATTTAGGAAATGCAAATAACTTTGATGATACATATGGCGGTTCATCTCTAACAAGATAAGAAGCATAGGGATAGATTTATGATGACTGGCGCATCACCAGGGATGTGTTAGTCATTCTGTGCCGCTGTTCCGTCACCTATGGTGTGCTGCATTTACAATGCGGCGCATCATGGGGCAAAAACAGCACAGATGCGTGATGTATCTGTGCCGTAAAGGTGGCGCATTGCTGGAGTTGTATCGCAAGTGTGATGAAGCTCCAGCAAGGGTCGGGGGTGCCCCTGTCGCAGGGTTTCTGTTCTCACACAGAACTGTGGACAGAGGATTGGAACCTCGGCGAATTAGGGTGTCCCAAAACTCACGTTAGTAATCAAAAACTATTTAGCAAGCTAGGTACAGTGTCACATTGGATATAACAAACTCTCAATGTTTAGACAATCCAGAATATGAACTTATAGTACCTCAGGATACGTGGAACTCATGAACAGTCGGTCGTTATAGATTTCTTAGAAACCAGAACATGGAGTTAAGAAGAACAGATGTGTATTTGAAATGTTTATTTACTAATGCCGTCTTCTCAGGCGTAGTACCTTAGATAATAAAAGTACACATATTATCAGTAGCAAAATTATCAGCATAGTTACTAGTACATAAAAAGTGAATGGTGATAGTATGTTAACATGCTGTAAATGAATAAGAGTTAGCAACACTTATAAGCAGCCGCGGGCCGTGGAGGGAGTTACGGTGGGGCAGGGAGGCGGGGAGGGGGAGGGGCAAGGTAGAGAGGGCTCCACCCTGCTTCTCCCCCTCCCCGCCTCCCTGCCCCATCGTAACTCCCTCCACCACGGCCCGCGGCTGCTTATATCTCACCCTCCCTAATACACATATTATATTATTTGCTAAGAAGGTCTCTTTGTGTTGGGTTAGGGCGTGTCCATACTTTAGTGTCTTAGATTTGAAGAAATCACATCAGCATACACCAGCTCTCTCTTCATGTGAACCGCATCAACTGTTGTGTATGTGTGTTCGGCAAAGCAATATAAAACCCGCCTCATGCCCAGAATTGGCAGAAGTTGCACTTATGTTATGAGTATGAAGTCGTGGAGATCAGACCTCATAAAAATTCTGTATCGTGTTGTTCTTGAAACTTTAGCACTCGCTGTACAGATATAGTTTAACAAGTAAAGCAGATAGTAGACCAATAACATATTATTCTCATGTAAACCACGATGAACTACTAGGTGGAAAGCTAAAGCAACAACTAAGTGTCGTGTGCAGAAGTTGCAAAAAAGGAAAAATGGCGTTTAAACCGGTAATGAGCCCATGCTAACTTAACACGGTGTAAAGATATCCAGGACCTAGATGACACCTCCTCATGATCCGGAAACGAACTGAATAAGATAATAGAAGTGCCATCTCATGAGAGCAGATTGCAAGTTTATATGTGGACGGTCCGCAAGGTAAAGCATTAAAAACTAGGAAAATTCAATGCTAAAGAAAAATAAAACAGCCAAGTACTTTATCGAGTCTTAAGCCAATAGGCAAGGTAAATAATAAAAACTTGACAAATAAGTCAATGAATTGTCAATGAAATGCTAGTACTCAGCATATCAAACATGAAAAAGGTCTATGACATAACTGTGTATGCAAAATAAGCTGCAACAGCCTCCAATAGGAAGTCACCGTCTTCATCCGAAAACAGTTCAGCCATCCAATTTAAAAGCGGAAAAGAACATACGTGCTCTCCCAGCACCGGATCCTCTATCACCATCAGAGGACAGCTCGGTGGGTTTTCAAGAAAGCTGTGTTCCAAGAAAGACTGTGCTGCCGCCAGTAAATTCCAGGGACCAAGTAGTCCATGCATCAATGCCACAGCCATAATCCTTTCGCCAGGACAAATCAACTCGTGAGTAATGATAGGAGTCATCAGCTGATTAAAGTCGACGTCAGGAGAAACCGGTCCGCAGAGACACAAATCAATGCCCCAATCGAAATCACAGGTCAGGCAGTGAAATACAGGCTGGACACAGGTGAAGTAGGAGAACCGAAAAGATAATCCATATGCCGTGCTTAATATCGCCAACGGCATTGTGCCATAATATTCTAGCATGCGATTGCGGAACAGTGTCAGCAGCTGCAGGGTCGGAGGTTGCATAGGAGGGACATCCATATTTAAAAATGTAAAAAAGCACAAGAGCGTCCGCTGGTAATGCAAGTAAAAATGCCAATCCACGAACCAGAGTGCAGAAAATACAATGAAAGGGAGCAGGGATGACTCCAAAGATTTTCTCAAATGAAGTCACGAGACCACTGGTAACAACTTTAAAAAAGTGTGCCAGGGATTTTGTGGAGGATGCGTTAAAGATAGTCGGAAACATGTTGCTGAAATTGAAAGGCAAACCTGTGTACGGGTGTTCGCTATGTGAAGTACGAAAGTTTCACGGGCCGAACTCAAGGCCACCTCTCTCTGAGACAAAAGAGCTCTTATTCTTGCCATGCCGTTGAAACGTGTCCCAAGGTTGGTATTTGTGGCCAGATTGAAAACTCCCTATGTTCATGTGTGGGAGGAAATAGAACATTTCTGCAGCAAATAACCCGTTCACTTACTGTTACGATAAAAGGAATACTTTTAATTAACTCAGAACAATCTTCATTATTGAGCATCAAATAACTACCATTTTCCAACAACTTGAACGTGGGGATGATAGCAGGAACTGGCGTGCCTTGCAACACGCAAGCCATATTTGGTCGGTGTTTGTTGCATGAATCGTGTAACTGTATGTGCCTACACATTAGTGAATGATCTGGCGTCTCAGTGCATTCCTCTCCATTCAGATAAACTTCTTGATCATCTTTGAAGCATCTGTATGTGTATGGAAGCGACCAGACCTCATGAACAAAAGCACTACCTAAAGGTTCATAAAGACCTATTGGTATATATTTCATACAATTTGAAAACTTATATAAAGCAAAAGGCAGCGTTATTAAACCGTGGATAAGGCATGTTGCCAAAAAACCCGCAATCCTCTGCTGATGATGTCACTGAGCATGTCATGAATGATGTAATATGTGACATCATCAGTAGTGGATTATGGGTAATAGTATCTCTAGTTTACTCCCCTATAGCTGTCTTTCTTTTAACATAAGTGTGTGTTTCCTTCCCTTATACTTACTGTTTTTGGTTCGCTTCCAGTTCGCGTACCAGCGAGCGAACTAGGAAGCGAACTAAGAGAAATAGAGGTTGGCACAGTTCCAAATATTGTACCAATTTTTTAATAACGGGGAGGTAGTTCTGAAAAGAACTTTTTTTTTTATTTTTCTGAACATTTTTTTACTGTTTTTGAATTTTTCGGAACAGTTTTATATTTTTTTGGGTTTTTCTTGGAGGGGGCAATGAAAACGATTCATTGTAAAGGGCTCAACAGGAGCAACAAAACAAAAAAAAGAAGTATTTATTATTTTGGGCGTTTCGGACAAACTTGCATATGATAGTCAATAGCTCTGTTGATCAGAGTGATGCTTCTTTCTCCGTAGGAAATGAATCCATCGCAAAATACGCAGGTGTGTTTTACTTCACCAAATCTCATTTGTATATTTGGCACCATCTCCCTGCCCTCTGGTCCCGTTACTTCCGGTACAACAGATCTTCTGGCCATAATAGGGAGATTATCTAGGTCGTTCCGAAACTGTGCAGCACTGTAGTTGTTAGGATGCCACCTAGTCATATGGCGATGCATTGTGTAGTTTCCGAAACTGTATTTTTTGTCGGTCCCTCTGGACAGTCTATCTTGACATATAAGGCAAGTTACGTATCTTGCATTTACTTTTTTCTGACCTTTGGGAATTTAAAAAAATTGCCAAATGAAGTTTTCTTTCCGGTGAGACGTCTTGGGCTGCTCAGGCAAAAACTGCCTCTCTTCGTGCTCGTCCTCCTGTTCCTCTTCTTCTTCTTCTTGTTGAATTACAACTTGAGCAGGTGGTCCACTCTTCCTTGGATGTGGTGGAGGTGGTGGGGAAGCACCAGCTGAAGCTACTAAAGAAGCCATTGCTCAGTGATCACAAAGGGTCTTTCTCTCACAATGATGAAAGTCAGAGTGAGGAAAGAAGGAGGGATTTTCATCATTTGGGAAAAACAAGAGTTCTCAACCAATCAAAAGTGTTCATTTTAGATTATATGACCTAGTCTTACATCATTAGGAAACCAAAAGTGAAATGAACCAATGAAAAGTGTTATTACCAAGTCACATGACTTGCTGTGTTTACGTTAAGCGCTTTGCAGGGCCTCCCGGTTTGCTTCCAGAAACCTGCGCTTTGGCACTCGCTTCGCGTACCAGTTCGCTAACGTAGCACGTCATATGACGTATCACGCGACAACGTGGAACGTCATGCGGACGGGAGGCGTCACGATGTTGTTTTCTAACGCGGCACTTGCGGTAAAGAAACGTTTACCGGCTCGCGGTCTATTTCGCGGCATCAAGGTCAGCTAACGGGAAGCTTCCCGATTCGCGAAGCGGGAACGAAGAAAAAAAAATATTTAAAAAAAAAATTATTCATAAACATATAAAATATATTTTTGGATTTAAAGAAGAATACATTTTACAGCTACAGATATTAGCTGTTAAAAAACCAATGAAATTCACAGAAAAAACCATAGGTTATAGACCATATATAGTTAGGAATTAGCATTTACAAAACCTTGAAAATTCACTGAAAAAACCATAGGTTATAGACCATATATAGTTAGGAATTAGCATTTAGAAAACCTTATTTTACTCACACAAAACCATTGAAATTCCATATATAGTTAGTTGCACTAACTATATATCGCGCACCCGCAATCCACTGCTGATGATGTCACATATTACATCATTCATGACATGGTCAGTGACATCACTGATGACATCACTGATGACATCTCAAATGACATCACTGATGACATCACTGATGACAACATCCAGTGACTGTATGCTTCTGTAAAGTTAAAATATGTCTTACATATTGAAGAATGAGTGGATGTATAAGTGTCTGGATGAAGGATTTAGTAGGTGCATGACTGACTGTATAAGTGAGTGATTAAATGTGTCTCACTGAGTGCATGGGTTAGTGACTAAACTGTTTTAAATTGTGCATCATTGTGTCTGTTGTTTTGTAATCTGATGCATGTGTTGATCATTAGCTATATGACTAACTATATGGGTTATTGATTAGTTGCCCAAGTATTTGTATGGGAGACTGAGTGTGTGTGTGGGTGTCTGGGAGGTGTATGACTCTGTGCATAGATGTGTGAGCAGTTGATTCACTAGATGTATGGGTTCAAAAGTGCATGTGGAAACATCTGTATGGGCGGTTGACTGTGTGCATGAGTGTATTGGTGAGTGAATGGATATCTCAGTGCTACATGTCAAAGTAAGTACATATGTAAAACACAGTACATGTGATAGTTGACATATATAAATAACTGTGCATAAGAGCCAGTGAATGTGTGAGTGGCTGTATGGATTATTGTGAACTTGTATCAGGGATTGTATAACAGAGTAAATATGTGTTATTATATGTTCCAATAAGTAAGGTGTGTATAACTATATAGTTGAGGAAATCGAGGTGTGATTGATTCTTTGCAAGACTGACTAGGTGTGTGAGTAACTCCATGGATGAGTGACAGTCTGTGAGTGTCTGTTTACACTGAGTGTATCTAAGGTTATATTAGAGTCTGAAGAGGTTCATTGTATCATCACATGAATGATGTCATCAGTGATGTGATCAGTAATGTCAAATGAGATGTCATCAGTGATGTCATCAGTGATGTCATTTGAGATGTCATCAGTGATGTCATCAGTGATGTCACTGACCATGTCATGAATGATGTAATATGTGACATCATCAGCAGTGGATTGCGGGTGCGCGATATATAGTTAGTGCAACTAACTATATATGGAATTTCAATGGTTTTGTGTGAGTAAAATAAGGTTTTCTAAATGCTAATTCCTAACTATATATGGTCTATAACCTATGGTTTTTTCAGTGAATATATATATATATATATATATATATATATATATATATATATATATATATATATATATATATATATATATATATATATATATATTGAATTAAGTTACCTATTCAAAATAAAAATATTTTTACATTTTTTTAAGTTTAATAAACATTTCAGATTTTTCTTATACCTCATAGTGGGATGATGTTTGAAATGTTACTATACTTTCTAGCAAATGTACACTCCAAAATGGTGATTTGCTAAAATTAGTAAATTAACCCAGTGCAGGTAATAGGGGGATTCTGGATCCAGAAGCTATTATTGAGCCAGATCTGGAATCTGGGTTGGACCAAGTGAAATATGCTAAATATGTCCTAGTTTAGTCTGCCAACACTGGGACACATGTTCCAAGGTTTGTATGTTGTCTGCATTCCATTCAGAGCAGCAACTTGCAGGCAGCAGGGGCTTTCCTATTTTCACTTCAGCTGGGCCCACAATAAATGCATGATTTAAAGGTCCATCTTCCCTCCTTTTATTCCGCATCATCCAGACTGGGAGCAATGTGGACCTCACAGCAAGATGAAAATGCAATGGAGGGAAACAAAGGCACATAGCTTGTTATCACTTCACAAGTACTAATGAGAAACAATGATTTGGGAGCAGTTTTTACTTTGTTATGCCCTGTTTATAAGAGAGACGCATGCACTGTAAGACTCTCAGATGTATGTATCTGTCTTTATGAATAATTACACAAATAATGATTGTACATAGCACTTACTCATTGTTTTTTATAACTTTATAGCATTTAACGTTCGGATGTAGAGTGTCAGAGTGTTTTACATCACAAGCATATATTAAACAGAGATAATAAATCATACAAGTGTATAAATCAATGAACATAAACTGTTATATAAGACAAAGAAGGGTTATAAGATGTAGGAGTCACATATTGTCCTTACTAGTAGGCAGTATATGTTATGAGTGCATGGTCTGGAGAAACACAAAGTCGGGAATTAAATTGGAACATAGCGGTTGGGGTTGTCTATACTAGTAAGAATGTATTACCACCCAAAGGAACCCTATTAAGCAACCATGGAATGAAGACAGATTGAGAAAAAATCAATAAGGTTTTAAACCCATGCTTTGCAGTTTGCCTGCAGCTCCTTGTTGTCAGTTCATAGCTCACTGTGTTATATTAGAAGTGTTGCAATTTATGAGCTGCAAGTAACAAAAGGATAATTGTTGCAAAAGCAGTAGTCCACTTAGATATTTACAATCATAAGAACAAATGAAAGTCTATTTAGATCTGCTTGTTACACAATGTGCTTTGTTTTCAGAAGGCACATTGACCCTCCTGGTACTTTATGAGTCAAAACTGTGACTAGACAAAACACAAATCTATCCAGCAAGCACAGTAACCACCAAAGTTGCATTACTATTATTATTAGACCCTGAAAATTGAAAAAGATGTCTGCAGCCAGTACCTTTACTTCATAATCTATTTTAAAATGCATCCTCTTTGTCAACAATTAAGTACTCCCGAAAAGATTTACTGTCACGTGTGCCCTTGGCAGGAATTTCATAGCTGCAGAGAATTCAACAAATTTAAAAGTTAACTGTTACATTCCACACCTCGTGACCACCCTTTTTGCGTTGCCTAACCTTGACCCCCAATATTTAGGTCCCAGAATAAAAGAAATGTCCTTTTGCAGAACTGAATGAATTTACTACAAACTGTATGTTTAAATTTACACGAGTAGATCTACTCACTTGTACATTTACCTGTGTGAAAAGACATCTCAGTGCCCATGGCAGACCTAACAGTGCTCACTTTTCTAAAGCAGAAATATCCATGGGCGTTCGCAGGGGGGGAGCAAGGAGAGGCACTTGCCCCCCCCCCCCCCCACCCCCTGGATCGCCAGTGCCTCCGGTGTGGGACCTAGTCCATCATGCTTTTGAAATGGTGCCATTGTTCCAGGTGGCAGCCCCCTCCATTAGGTGGGAAGGGTGCAAGGGGGTGGCCGAGAAGGGTGTAAGGCAGCGGGGAGAAGGGTGCAAGGCAGAGAGGAGAAGGGTGCAAGGTAGAGAGGAGAAGGGTGCAAGGCGAAGGGGAGAAGTGTGCAAGGCGGAGGGGAGAAGGGTGCAAGGCAGAGGGGAGAAGGGTGCAAGGTAGAGGGGAGAAGGGTGCAAGGTAGAGAAGGGTGCAAGGCTGAGAGGAAAAGGGTGCAAGGTAGAGAGGAGAAGGGTGCACGGCAGAGAGGAGAAGGGTGCAAGGCGGAGGGGAGAAGTGTGCAAGGCAGAGGGGAGAAGGGTGCAAGGTAGAGAAGGGTGCAAGGCAGAGGGGAGAAGGGTGCAAGGCGGAGGGAAGAAGGGTTCAAGACAGAGAGGAGAAGGGTGCAAGGCGGAGGGAAGTAGGTGCAAGGCGGAGGGAAGAAGGATGCAAGGCAGAGGGGAGAAGGGTGCAAGGCAGAGGGAAGAAGGGTGCAAGGCAGAGGGAAGAAGGGTGCAAGGCAGAGGGGAGAAGGGTGCAAGGCAGAGGGGAGAAGGGTGCAAGGTGGAGGGGAGAAGGGTGGAAGGCAAAGGGAAGAAGGGTGCAAGGCAGAGGGAAGAAGGGTGATAGGCGGAGGGAAGAAGGGTGCAAGGTGGAGGGGAAGTAGGGTGCAAGGCAGAGGGGACAAGGGTGCAAGGCAGAAGAGGAGAAGGGTGCAAGGCGGAGAGGAGAAGGGTGCAAGGCGGAGGGGAGAAGGGTGCAAGGCAGAGGGGAGAAGGGTGCAAGGCAGAGGGGAGAAAGGTGCAAGGCGGAAGGGGAGAAGGACGCAAGGCGGAGGGGAGAAGGGTGCAAGGCAGAGGGGAGAAGGGTGCAAGGCAGAAGGGAGAAGGGTGCAAGGCGGAGGGGAAGAAGAGTTGAAGGTAGAGGGGAGACGAGTGAAAGGTAGAGAAGGGTGCAAGGTGGAGGGGGAGAAGGGTGCAAGGCGGGGGGAGAAGGGTGCAAGGCAGAGAGGAGAAGGGTGCAAGGCGGAGGGGAGAAGTGTCCAACGCGGAGGGGAGAAGGGTGCAAGGCAGAGGGGAGAAGGGTGCAAGGTAGAGAGGAGAAGGGTGCAAGGTAGAGAAGGGTGCAAGGCTGAGAGGAAAAGGGTGCAAGGTAGAGAGGGGAAGGGTGCAAGGCAGAGAGGAGAAGGGTGCAAGGCGGAGGGGAGAAGGGTGCAAGGCAGAGGGGAGAAGGGTGCAAGGCAGGGAGGAGAAGGGTGCAAGGTAGAGAGGAGAAGGGTGCAAGGCGGAGGGGAGAAGTGTGCAAGGCGGAGGGGAGAAGGGTGCAAGGCAGAGGGAAGAAGAGTGCAAGGTAGAGGGGAGAAGGGTGCAAGGTAGAGGGGAGAAGGGTGCAAGGTAGAGAAGGGTGCAAGGCTGAGAGGAAAAGGGTGCAAGGTAGAGAGGAGAAGGGTGCACCGCAGAGAGGAGAAGGGTGCAAGGCGGAGGGGAGAAGTGTGCAAGGCGGAGGGGAGAAGGGTGCAAGGTAGAGAAGGGTGCAAGGCAGAGGGGAGAAGGGTGCAAGGCGGAGGGAAGAAGGGTTCAAGACAGAGAGGAGAAGGGTGCAAGGCGGAGGGAAGTAGGTGCAAGGCGGAAGGAAGAAGGATGCAAGGCAGAGGGGAGAAGGGTGCAAGGCAGAGGGAAGAAGGGTGCAAGGCAGAGGGAAGAAGGGTGCAAGGCAGAGGGGAGAAGGGTGCAAGGCAGAGGGGAGAAGGTTGGAAGGCAGAGGGGAGAAGGGTGGAAGGCAGAGGGGAGAAGGGTGCAAGGCAAAGGGGAGAAGGGTGCAAGGCAGGGGGAGAAGGGTGCAAGGCAGAGGGAAGAAGGGTGGAAGGCGGAGGGAAGAAGGGTGCAAGGCGGAGGGGGAGTAGGGTGGAAGGCGGAGGGAAGAAGGGTGCAAGGCGGAAGAGGAGAAGGGTGCAAGGCGGAGGGGAGAAGGGTGCAAGGCGGAAGGAGAAGGGTTCAAGGTAGAGGGGAGAAGAGTGCAAGGTAGAGAAGGGTGCAAGGTGGAGGGGGAGAAGGGTGCAAGGCGGAGGGGAGAAGTGTGCAAGGCGGAGGGGAGAAGGGTGCAAGGCAGAGGGGAGAAGGGTGCAAGGCAGAGGGGAGAATGGTGCAAGGTAGAAAAGGGTACAAGAGAACGGGGAGAAGGGTGCAAGGGGGAGGGGGAGAAGGGTGGGAGGGTGAGAAGTGTGCAGGGCGGAAGGGGAGAAGGATGCAAGGCGGAGGGGAGAAGGATGCAAGGCAGAGGGGAGAAGGGTGCAAGGCAGAGGGGAGAAGGGTGCAAGGTGGAGGGGGAGAAGGGTTCAAGGTAGAGGGGAGAAGAGTGCAAGGTAGAGAAGGGTGCAAGGTGGAGGGGGAGAAGGGTGCAAGGCGGAGGGGAGAAGTGTGCAAGGCAGAGGGGAGAAGTGTGCAAGGCAGAGGGGAGAAGGGTGCAAGGCAGAGGGGAGAAGGGTGCAAGGTCTAGGGGGGAAGGGTACAAGGTAGAGAAGGGTGCAAGGCAGATGGGAGAAGGGTGCAAGGCAGAGGGGAGAATGGTGCAAGATAGAAAAGGGTACAAGGGGATGGGGAGAAGGGTACAAGGGGGAGGGGGAGAAGGGTGGGAGGGCGAGAAGGGTGCAAAGCAGAGGGGAGAAGGGTGCAAGGCGGAAGAGGAGAAGGGTGCAAGGCGGAGGGGAGAAGGGTGCAAGGCGGAGGGGAGAAGGGTGCAAGGCAGAGGGAAGAAGGGTGGAAGGCGGAGGGAAGAAGGGTGCAAGGCGGAGGGGGAGTAGGGTGCAAGCCAGAGGGGACAAGGATGCAAGGCAGAAGAGGAGAAGGGTGCAAGGCGGAGGGGAGAAGGGTGCAAGGCGGAGGGGAGAAGGGTACAAGGCAGAGGGGAGAAGGGTGCAAGGCAGAGGGGAGGAAGGTGCAAGGCGGAAGGGGAGAAGGACGCAAGGCGGAGGGGAGAAGGGTGCAAGGCAGAGGGGAGAAGGGTGCAAGGCAGAAGGGAGAAGGGTGCAAGGCGGAGGGGAAGAAGAGTTCAAGGTAGAGGGGAGACGAGTGCAAGGTAGAGAAGGGTGCAAGGTGGAGGGGGAGAAGGGCCAAGGCGGAGGGGAGAAGGGTGCAAGGCAGAGAGGAGAAGGGTGCAAGGTAGAGAGGAGAAGGGTGCAATGCGGAGGGGAGAAGTGTGCAAGGCGGAGGGGAGAAGGGTGCAAGGCAGAGGGGAGAAGGCTGCAAGGTAGAGGGGAGAAGGGTGCAAGGTAGAGAAGGGTGCAAGGCTGAGAGGAAAAGGGTGCAAGGTAGAGAGGAGAAGGGTGCAAGGCAGAGAGGAGAAGGGTGCAAGGCGGAGGGGAGAAGGGTGCAAGGCAGAGGGGAGAAGGGTGCAAGGCAGAGAGGAGAAGGGTGCAAGGTAGAGAGGAGAAGGGTGCAAGGAGGAGGGGAGAAGTGTGCAAGGCGGAGGGGAGAAGGGTGCAAGGCAGAGGGAAGAAGGGTGCAAGGTAGAGGGGAGAAGGGTGCAAGGTAGAGAAGGGTGCAAGGCTGAGAGGAAAAGGGTGCAAGGTAGAGAGGAGAAGGGTGCACGGCAGAGAGGAAAAGGGTGCAAGGCGGAGGGGAGAAGTGTGCAAGGCGGAGGAGAGAAGGGTGCAAGGTAGAGAAGGGTGCAAGGCAGAGGGGAGAAGGGTGCAAGGCGGAGGGAAGAAGGGTTCAAGACAGAGAGGAGAAGGGTGCAAGGCGGAGGGAAGTAGGTGCAAGGTGGAGGGAAGAAGGATGCAAGGCAGAGGGGAGAAGGGTGCAAGGCAGAGGGAAGAAGGGTGCAAGGCAGAGGGAAGAAGGGTGCAAGGCAGAGGGGAGAAGGGTGCAAGGCAGAGGGTAGAAGGGTGGAAGGTGGAGGGGAGAAGGGTGGAAGGCAGAGGGGAGAAGGATGCAAGGCAAAGGGGAGAAGGGTGCAAGGCAGGGGAGAAGGGTGCAAGGCAGAGGGAAGAAGGGTGGAAGGTGGAGGGAAGAAGGGTGCAAGGCGGAGGGGGAGTAGGGTGCAAGGCAGAGGGGAGAAGGGTGCAAGGCAGAAGAGGAGAAGGGTGCAAGGCGGGGGGAGAAGGGTGCAAGGCGGGGGGAGAAGGGTTCAAGGTAGAGAAGGGTGCAAGGTGGAGGGGGAGAAGGGTGCAAGGCAGAGGGGAGACGTGTGCAAGGCAGAGGGGAGAAGTGTGCAAGGCAGAGGGGAGAAGGGTGCAAGGCAGAGGGGAGAATGGTGCAAGGCAGAGGGGTGAAGGGTGCAAGGTCTAGGGGGAAGGGTACAAGGTAGAGAAGGGTGGAAGGCAGATGGGAGAATGGTGCAAGGTAGAAAAGGGTACAAGGGGATGGGGAGAAGGGTACAAGGGGGAGGGGGAGAAGGGTGGGAGGGCGAGAAGGGTGCAAAGCAGAGGGGAGAAGGGTGCAAGGCGGAAGAGGGGAAGGGTGCAAGGCGGGGGGGAGAAGGGTGCAAGGCGGAGGGGAGATGGGTGCAAGGCAGAGGGGAGAAGGGTGCAGGGGAGAAGGGTGCAAGGCGAAAGGGGAGAAGGATGCAAGGCGGATGGGAGAAGAGTGCAAGGCAGAGGGGAGAAGGGTGCAAGGCAGAGGGGGGAAGGGTGCAAGGTGGAGGGGGAGAAGGGTTCAAGGTAGGAGGAGAAGAGTGCAAGGTAGAGAAGGGTGCAAGGTGGAGGGAAGAAGTGTGCAAGGCGGAGGGGAGAAGTGTGCAAGGCGGAGGGGAGAAGGGTGCAAGGCAGAGGGGAGAAGGGTGCAAGGCAGAGGGGAGAAGGGTGCAAGGTCTAGGGGGGAAGGGTACAAGGGAGAGAAGGGTGCAAGGCAGAGGGGAGAAGGGTGCAAGGCAGAGGGGAGAATGGTGCAAGGTAGAAAAGGGTACAAGGGGACGGGGAGAAGGGTACAAGGGGGAGGGGGAGAAGGGTGGGAGGACGAGAAGGGTGTAAGGCGGAAGGGGAGAAGGATGCAAGGCGGAGGGGAGAAGGGTGCAAGGTAGAGAAGGGTGCAAGGTGGAGGGGGAGAAGGGTGCAAGGCGGAGGGGAGAAGTGTGCAAGGCGGAGGGGAGAAGTGTGCAAGGCGGAGGGGAGAAGTGTGCAAGGCGGAGGGGAGAAGGGTGCAAGGCAAAGAGGAGAAGGGTGCAAGGTCTAGGGGGAAGGGTTCAAGGTAGAGAAGGGTGCAAGGCAGAGGGGAGAAGGGTGCAAGGCAGAGGGGAGAATGGTGCAATGTAGAAAAGGGTACAAGGGGACGGGGAGAAGGGTGCAAAGGGGAGGGGGAGAAGGGTGGGAAGGCTAGAAGGGTGCAAAGCAGAGGGGAGAAGGGTGCAAGGGGGAGGGGAGAATGGTGGGAAGGCTAGAAGGGTGCAAAGCAGAGGGGAGAAGGGTGCAAGGGGGATGGTGATGAAGTTAAAAAGGTCGTCCCTCAGCAAACATTTCTTTGGACGCCCATGGAAATATCTATCAAAATATTTATAAGAAGAATTCTGTACCAAAATGTATCTCGTGGTTCAACTGACAAAGAGGCTATTGAAACATTGTACCTACCACCATTACTACTTTTGACGCTGAAATAATGCGCTCGTTTGTCAATAAACTACGTTCAGATCAAATAAAACATTGCATGCTGCACGTAAACCCAATTACGTGTACAGCGCTGCAAAGGACGCTCTGTCTTTGTTGCTAGTTATTCAGCGTAGAGCAGTTGAAGAGTTTTCATGGGCACTTACGTCATGTACTTAAATGCGCATTCATTTTCTGAATCGATGCAGAACTTTCTCACTCCACTCCACAAACATGAAGCGAAAGATCACTACAGCACACACATCGACACACAGTGCCAGCATGCGCAGATGTTCATCACAGGGGTTGTTGCCCGTTCCAATGAGCGTTTTTATTCATTTATTTCACTCTCTACATCTCTGAACGCTATTAAAGGACACAGTCACAAATGTAGCAATCACATCTTCGGTAAACAGTGCCATCTAGTGGCAGAACTGATTATTTAATAATGCCAGCAGAGTTTTGGAACAGCTAGTGGCTGTAGGAGGCGCCTCGCAGACCTAAATACCAGGAAAATTAAGTCGAAGGGCTGGGGATTTGTTTTGACCCTTGACCCCGTTCCACTGCGTAAATGAGAAGAATGAAAACAACTTCGCTGAGGCCCATTAGCAGGAACATAAGGTCAGTGAAACCATTACCATAGCTTTGGACAATATGTTTGCACTTATTTTGTCAAACCAGAAAGCTTTTGTGCATAATCCCCTTCAATTACAGTAATTATTAGATGGCAGACAATGGCAACAAAGCCATAGCTACGTTTCTGAAACAGCTCACAGCTGACAAAACACGAGCAGAAAAACTGTGCTAAAATACCGAAATGATCCAAAATGTGGTACCCTAGCAACAGTATTCATTGGTAAAAATTGAACTGACATCATCAGCAAGTTAATCTCAGAAGTACGCTGCTTAGTAGATACGTGCCTAGCCACAGAATAGGAGAATTTCCACCTCTTTGTTGTCGCTAAAGGTTGTAATATCTACCTCGCAACTGCGTTGGAAAATGAGATGAAGGGTGTAGTTACACTAAAGATGAAAATCAGATATTCTGGGACTTTATTCAAAGGCGCAGAAGTATCCTGTTCTAGCAAAATGAATAGCCCTGTGCTAAAAACATCCCGTGAGTTACTGGCACTCCCCTATGATGAACATTTATTGATATAGAAAGGCAGAGACACACATTTCCAGAATTTCTAAGCAGGGCTAATGTTTTTGTGAATAGCAGGTTGATGTCTAAAGTGCCATGGTGGGCTCAAAGGGATGCACTGGAATGCAGCCCTGAGTAGGTACCAGTGACTACGTTTAATTCAAGTATTAATTCAAGTATTCCACCACTACTTTTTATGTTTCTTCTGTGCAAGTGGGATGGGTAGGTCCAACCATGTTGCAATCAACCGATGAGGGCCATAGAAGCCGAAATCACCCAGGGTTGTGGATGTTCTGGCTCAGAGGGGCCTGGTCTGGAAGTTCAGACGGATGTGTTCCAGTTGATGCGGGACCAAAGCTGATTTGCATTGGTTAGCTCCTGTGTGAGGTGGTATAGTGAGCAAAAAAATGATGGACTGGAATGCGTAATGTAATTACCAGTGGCAGAGATCAAGTCAAGCATTCCACCATCACTTTTTTTCTTTTCTTAAGTGTGATGGTATCTTGTGCTCACTGTGCCAATGTAATGAAGCTGCACCCTACTGCCAAGGCCCAATAGGCCGGAATCACTTTGGGGTTGCTGGTGTTCCCGTTCAAAGTAGACAGGGGTGGCTGGTGTTAACGGGCAAAGGGGCGTTGACCTGCTAGCTTCGGGACTAGCATTGGGAGCGGCGGGAGGAAATCAAAGAGAGAGACTGAACGCCATGCAGCGGCTTCAAATTAAGTGCTCACTGCTTCGTGTTGATTACAAATGCAGTTTTTTTTTTTTAAAGGAAGGGATGAGGTCAGAGACCTCCTGCGCATGTGCTGGCCGGGGCGAGGACTATTGCTCGCCCTCGAAGCACATGCAAGAAGAGTGAAGTCAGCCTGAAGGGAGTGGCCAGAGATAGGATCAAATGGTTGGTTTTAAATCGGGCGCTTATGCTGCGGCCCAGGTGGTTTTAGCAGCGCGCTATTGAAATGAATGGTAAGGGGCAGGGCTGGCCTATCTCAAGGCAAAGTAGTGGGTGCCAACAATGGGAGCACTCCCTTGCCTTCGCGCTACTTTTAGACCTCCTGATTGGATAATGGGAGCTGGGGGAGTGGGCTGTTGAAGAGTTTGCCTGTGCAGCTCTGATTTCGGCATAATCGGCATGCAGCAGGTGTGCTGTACTCCATGTGTTTTATAACACAAATTGCCCGAACCACAAAATCTCCACAAGCTTATTAAGAGGGAAAAGATCAATTTATTGTGATCACCCTCGACATCTTACTTAATGTCAATATTTTTTTAATATCTTTTTCAAGTTATAACAAGCTATATGACAGAAAACAACAATACATTAAATATTTACACACCTATATATACTTTGTACATACATAAAAAACCAAATTCTTTACACAGTACAAAAAAGAAATTTCTTGCATCAAACATTACAAAAAACTAAGAATACATCACAAGCAACATTTAGGCAAACAATACAATCACAAAATTAGAAAAATATAGAAAAATCTTTAGAACAAACCAGTCCTAGGGGGAATTATAAGCAAATGGATTGCTCTTAAACAAATCAATACTGGGCCAGTTGGCTGTATTTATTGCTCGGGACGGAGACTGACACCGGCTGCAGTCATAGCATTGCGGATTATTGCCAGGCTGGGGTGTGACAACAGGTAGGTACTACAATCGAGAAATCAGGACAGTCCTGCTTGTAAGCCCAGGGTGGTGTTGTTTGGTGTTTTGTAAGCCTGGCAGAATCATGGGTGTGTGTGGTAAACTGTGATACTTGTTGTCGGCCCATGCTTCAGAGGAGATATTTGGCTCTTGAATTGATTTATATATTTATATTGTTTGCCCGTTACGCTATTAATTATGATTTTAATTGGTGTTAGATTGCTCATGTTTTGTGTGAGATGCTTCACTATTTAGCATCAAAAGTATTGAAACACAGACCTTTTGGCCTTTAGAAAGGCATTGAAAACCTGGCTTTTTAATCAGTGAACTTCACCTGCTATCCTTAATTCCTCATGAGTGTTGTCTTTTTTTTGGCTAGTGCCTAGACACCTTCGGGTATTAGGAGCGCTTTAAACATCCTTTATTCATTTCACTTTCATTTCACAGTGCAAGCTATTATACAATATTCAAAACTCGCTCTTTTATAACTTTCAATCTAACTGTAGTACAATTACGCAAATATTTTAGTCACATCGATATACCTAATCTCGAAATAAAGACTATTTGAATTTGATATACCTAATCATTTTTAGTGTTTTAATATTGATTCCAACCTGAAGAGAATAGCACTGCTGGTGTAACAAGGTATTTCACTGGCACCTTCACCACTACTGGCTCTCATTGCAGAAGAGGTGCTCGGTCACCGCTTTGCTCCTTAATGTTATTTGTTTTCACCCCTTTAATCGCTTTATTTTTCAAACGTGTCAGTAGTTTCTGACCCACCAGTTTAAAGTTTCACCAGCCATCACTGAGAGTAGACCTGGCCTAGTAATTCAGACTGATCTGCTCAAACCAAGCAGTGGTGTAGCTGGCTACTAAGCCGACTTTTGTCCGAGGGGGGACGTTCGCAGCCCCAAAAACTTGTGCCTCCGGGGGCGGCCCGCCCCTCCCCCCTTGCTACGCCACTAAACCAAGGCAGGTTTGTGTATGGCTGGGTTCCTGTCTCAGCTGACCAAATACGCCATAACTGGTCGGGGTTGCCTGCATTCAAAGGGGAAATGGCTTGCCAGTTTACATTGGATTGTTCCTAGTAGAGCAGGACCAATGTCAGGTGGCATGGTGGACAAAAAAACAATAGATTGGAATGCAGCCCTTAGTAATTAAAAGCGGCTGAGATAAATCCAAGCATTCCACTAGCCCTTTTTGTTTTCCTCTGACGCACACCTGTGGGCTTCGTTTCAGATTTAATTGTGCATTTTTCCTGCTGCGACAAGTAAATACAGTTCAAGCTTCCTGCTTTTACAACTTATACATTCTACAGCCTGATTTAACTCCGGAGGCAAATTATCATCTTTCACTGCTCTCATTTGCAGTAGCCTTGGCTATTTTATCCTCGGCTATTTTATCTGCATTTATTTGGGAACACCAAATCATATTATCAAAAGATTCCCGTAATGCTCTCAGAATACACTGTACGGATCCTCGAAAAGGATCAAGCAGAACGTATGTAAACTGAACAGCAAGTAGGGACATATTTGATGACGCCAGACTTAAGCCCAAAGAAATGTAACATTAGAAACATGAAATCATCACGTGATAAAAGAAAGTGGAAGGAAAAAGAAGAAAGGAAGGGGAAGGGATGTTATAAGAACAAATGAATTATGAATGTGGCAGCACGAGATTGAGAAGCTAGGCACACCAATACTTTACACTTTGCTAACAAGACTGTAGAAATAAATTACCCAGAGTCTCAGTTACTTCAAATATATTCAAATTTACTGCAACAATTTACATCAGAAGAAATGTTTTCTTAATGGAGCCAGTTTATATTAAATCCTGTATTCAGTCTACACAGACCTGTCCACATTCCACAACTGCAATATAATTATTCTAGCCACAAGAAGTCCAAAAAACAGACATTGTATATAACCCAAGGCATAATTCTGAATAAAGCCATTATTGTGAAGAAGTGTTAAAGCACACTTATTTCTTGGTTTTGCATCTAAAATAATACAAAGTTTTTGAAACCACCCCAGGCCAAGCATTTGCAATAAATGTAGAAAAGTACCAATCTCATCTTTAACCTGCCCATCGAAGACTACCATGTTTAACACCACGGCAATGCATCTGAACTTTTATTTCCAGAAGAACAGCTTCTTTCGAGATATGGGCAACTCCAGAACCAATGACTTACAAACAAAAGATTTCAGAATACATCTTTATACACATGGCAAGTGATTCATCCTCTGAGTTCTGTCTTTAATTTTAGCACTCTTAATTTAAAGACCTCTCTAAATATTTGTAAAACAAGGTGTAGTGTAGTTCCTATATTCCCAATAGGCTCTGCACATTGGAATAGTGTATCCTGTAGTTTAGACGTAGGACTGAAGTTGACTAGGTCTCTACCGAATATACTAGAATTAATTGTGTGTGTGTGCCAGCCAGCTCAGAGGTCACTAGAAACTTTCTCGAATTCACAAGAAGGGATTAGTTTCTGACAAACCGCTTAAAACATGACAACTTTGTTTCCCAAGAATAATAAATGTATCTCTAGATTCGCTGAAACAATAAATAGTTATTTCACTCACTCAATCGTGCATGCTTCTTTTCACCAGAGGTGCAGATAAATAGAGAGACGGGCGTTTTCAATAAAAGTATTTATTGAACAGTCTTCTATCTCATGCAGGAGAAATTAACTGCTACAATCGTGATACTGGTTGCAAAGTACAATGCGTACAGTACGAAGAGTATCATAGAATAATACTGTAAAAGCATGATATGGTTTCTAAGCCATAAAATACATAGAATACATACATCAAAAATTAAAGACTAAAAGTACTCAACTGGTGCTTCTAAAATACGCCTACCCCGGTGTACCTAAACTAGGTCTAGTACAAGGGAAGAAGTAAGTGAGGTATAGCTTAGTTTCAGCATTCTTTTGTCAAGAATCTAATCCAATAATTCTCTAAGGGTCTAATCAGATCCGTACCTTGGTTTTAGAATGAAGAAGGTCTGGTATCTCTCTCTCAGGACTCGATTTCCCAACCACCCACAAGGGTAGATTGGAAACACTGGAGCTGAATTTCTCGGCAGGAGAAAAGACAGCGTCTCTCTCAGTGCGTCTGCTGGAGGGTCGGCTTCCTTCGGCACTTGCTGCAGCAGGGCGCGTCGGGCAAGTAGATAGTCGAACTGCTCCAAACCACTGTGTGTTTGTTTGGACAAGTGTGGGCATATTTATACCTTGAAGGTGCTGAGTTTGATGTAAGATTGGACATAATAACGTCATTAGAGACTTAATTCTCTGAAAACTCTATGAGTTCTTGGATAAATTAATATTCACGCAGGGGGAAGTCCCTGACTGCTGAAGGCGGGTTTTTCCAAGGAATCGTTGTAGATTTTCGGAACTAGTGGAAGTTGCCAAAGCCATATTAGGACTACTTGAGCTATGTCTTAATATAGTTATGAATTCTATGACCATATAAGGATATGATATTTTATACCTATATAAGGGCATGAATCGGGAAAATTATACTAGGGTCCTAAAACGCTATACAACACCCACTCAACGTATTATGTCTAATTTTACTCAATCTATAAGCATAAAAAACATAACTAAAGCATGTGTTCATAATGCCACCCAAAATACATGAAATGCATCAAAACATGGTTTATACACATACATGAGTATTTGTCTAGCACGCACTTTACAAGCAATAGTTGTCATTAAAAAATGCTATCATAATGAAGTGTAAGATGACATTTATGAAATGGCTCTAAATTTACAGGAAAAAAAAGGACGAGACCATTCCATAGCATATAGATAAACTGTTATCCTTTTCATGGGATAATGCCAAATATTGTCTTTAGGAAGTATCAAATGAATTTCTTGTTCTCTAAGAATAGTTCTACTTTAAGCAGATTACTTTGTGCCAAGTGAAAAAAGTTATATTCTTAAAAAGCATAGGAATTTTTTTTTTTCAAATGTAGAATGTAGAAACATAGAGTTCCCAAGTCAGAGGGTTTGCTTTGAAAAACCGAAGGGCGAATTTCAGAATTCAAGGAATGCTGTGTGCACTTTCAAAAGTTATTCTCGGTGTCGGGAGAAAACATCAAATCATCTATGCTGGCAAAGAAGCTGTCTACCACAGTTGGTGAAAGTGGAACTACTTCATCAAGTAGATCAAATGTGCATAGATGTGAAGCATCGCCGTCAGCGTCATTCGCATTAGCAATGTTCGATGTAGACGGTACCTGTGTGCCTGTCGTTCCACGTACCTCACCAATAGCTGGATTCGCTGGTGAGATCTCAATGAATGCTGTCATAAGGATTGACAGCCGTTGGGGGCAACACGATGTATGAGTCATTACAGGACCCAGCAAAGTGTCAACATCCGTTGGCAGTGCTGATGGAAGTGTAACACAGATGTCTAACACGTATTCTTCTCCGCAAAGCAGGCATCGTAGAACAGGTAAGATGCAATCTTGCCAGATTGGTCTGAATGAAAGGAACCAAGTGGTATTCAGATCTCTTAAACGAGCCAAGCCAAGAACCTGTGTAATTCTGTCACGATACCGCATGGCCAAGAGAGCCCGTTCCATTGTAGTCTGGGTATCGTTGGTGACTGGACTTGCCATATCGGAGCAGGAGAAACAAAAATAGAATTCCTGCTACGAGTCCCAAAATGAGAGGCAGACTACGAACACAGAGTGCACGAAATTTGGAAAAATGCAGAGGACTGCTTCAAATGGTGTTAACAGTCCCGAAAAGATCTTCTTAAATACACGTGCGATTCCACTGGTATCAGACATGTTTAAGATTTGACCTAACATTTCTGTGAAATGTACTGGGCAGTTTGTTGATAATAATGGATGTAACTCTGCAGACGTCCTTGCAACTTGCAGATCATACGTTTCTCTAGACGAGGTCAGTGGCACAGTTTTTTGTAAAAGAATGGCTTTCATTCTGCTTAAAGTATCAATTCGTATAAAAGAGATATTCAGTGAAGGCCATAACGCCGTCTCCCTGTCTGTCTTGCTTTTTGGATACAATACTTGCATACAACAAGTGATCCTGGCTGACACACTAACCAGATAGGCTTTTCCTGGCAACATGCCACAACAGCTGTGATCGTTGAGCATAACATAGCTCCCATTTGAAAGCTGCCTGTAAATCGGGTCTATCACGGCCGCTTGAGTACCGTGCATGTGTCAAGAAAGGTTACCCTCGCAGGCTCCATGTAAATTAATACCTTCACATAAAAGTGTATCGCTTAGTGAATTTTTTGTTCTAAGAAATACCTCCTTTCTCCCACTCCAACATTTGTGTGTGTATGGTAAATTCCAGGTTGACTTAATGTATCCTTTACCCAACCTTTCATACAAGCCTGCTGGTATATGCCGTAGACAATACTGAAATTGGAAAATCGTCACTGGTATCGTAAAGTTAAAACCTAATGAAGACAGCTGAGCATAAAAGTTCGCAGAATAAATTTGTTTAGTATTGGTCAGCATGGTTTTCATTCCTGTCTTTTTCATATTTTTGAAATAAAACGTTTCTGCATATGTGACATTAAAACCTGAGAAGTATGGAAACTTTTCATAAAATGTTTTTGAGTTGCCCTTTGGCGGCGTTGGACAATGTTCCCATTGATTATAAGTAAAAACATTTTGTAGGGTTTGCAGATTCGTGCAAATAATGGTGAAAATAATGATTAAAACAATATATTTGTTCATAATCTAATGAGCCTTCTAAGTATTCATGTTTTGTGAATTTAGCTGACATTTATAAATCTGTCATCGTGTTATTAACAGTTTCAAAGTCCCAATCATCAGAAAATGTGCTGGGTGAGACAAAGTCACTCAAAGAAACCTTAAACTGGTGTAGAATCTTCAACAGTTCCACCTCGCCATACATGTCATAATCAGTTGTGTCCCATGCTATACCACCAGGTATAGGAATGGCTGTGATGTCCACTGATGACGGGTCTCTTTGTTCACGATGAGATGATTTGTGAGGTTTCAGGAGCAAGTTGATGTTCTTACTTGCTGTGTCCATTGTACTGTATTTTCCATCTATCATCCTTCCTAAACTTAAAACAAGAATGAGCCAGAGCAGCAGAAAAAGTACACATAACACAATCCAAAATTCAACCCATGGTGAAACCAGATATATTCTTGCAAGTTGATGAAAGAGTTCTCTTATTTTTTCTTTGAAAGTTTTATTAACTGGCGTATTTTCAGGTTCACTGTGATCCTCAGAAAATGTATCAAAGTTGATGAAATAGCCATAGGCAGTTCTGTCAATTGTTGGGATTGCATCCAGATTGTTCGGAATCGCTGGGGCTGCTTCATCCTTTGCCATGTTGGTATAGTCAGAGGCTATATCATTGTATCATTGTAGACAGGTGTTTTTTGACGAACTCGTATTTGGGTTTCAAGAGGTACAAGTTCCATGGCTTGGTTGCATAGTCCTTCTTTTCTTACTGCACGTTTATCAAAGGTGATAAGTCTTTCAGTTTGAACCTCTTGGGTTGTAGCAAGATTTGGTCATCTGCTACATCTTGGGAGTCCACTGGGCCTACTACTTATTATCGGCCACATGATGTGGTTTGACGAAGTCGATAGACATGACTCGGTTCTCCTTTTTTCCAGCAAGGGGTGGTAGTAACGCTGATCTTGTTCCGTGGATTGCTAAGACAGGTACTGGTTTTCTGGTTTTCTGTAAGAAGGCCCAAATTCCTTCTTCACCGCGATCTTTTCACTAACTAGATCCCCAATCTTTGGAATCCAGACAGGTCTTGCTGGGACAGGTGGTTTTTCTTCAGTGGTCGTTGGCTTTTGTGTTGTGTTACTCAGACTTCTTCGTGTTTCATTTCAGTCCTGTAAAACAGCCAAATGGTCTTTGATTTCAAAGGGTTTCTGTTCCATCACTGAAGTTTGACAATCAAGATCATGGATGATCATTCTAGTACCAAATAGTATTTCATATGGAGTGAGTCCCTCCAGAGAATTTCTTGGCAGATTATTAAGACTACGTTGGACATTTATTAGATGTTTGACCCACCCGTCACCCGAACCTAATACCCTGCCTGTTATAGATTGCTTTATGTCACGTTTTTTTCGCTCCACTACTGCATTTCCCTCAGGATTGAATGGACTTGAGTACCGCAATGCAACGCCCAAGCTAGCCATGGCCTCTTTGTAAGCTCGAGGGCTAAACACAGGACCCATGTTAGAATGTAGCATGCCGTTTGGGTATGTGCCGATAAAGACTCGCAAATCTTTTATAACAGTCCGAGCGTCAGCTGAGCACTGGGGCCACATCCAAATGAATCTTGTGCAGGAATCCACTGCGACCATGATATAATTATAGTTGCCATCCCTTTGTAAGGGACCACAGTGGTCCAGGAAAACACACGCTAATGGTTTATCTGAAATTAGAAGAGGCGTCTGCGCAGGTCGTTTCACTGTAGAAACTTTCATTTTTTGGCAGATTTCACATTCTAGAACATAGTTTCTAGTTTGTTTCCTCATGCGCGGCCACCAATATCTTTGTTTTAATAATGATACTGTGGCTGAAACTCCTGCATGTGCAGAGGCGAGTCCTTCATGTGCTGCTAAGATTAGCCCTAACACATGTTCCATGTTTGGGATTACTCTATCCCCCACTCCAGGGATTCGAGCAAAAGGAACATTATTTGTATCAGTTATATATTAGTACTTTACTGGAAAGCCTTTTGGGAGTGTTTTACCACTGTCTTTTACTGAAGCGCTGACAGCTTGCATTATGTCGCTGTCTATTTTTGTTTTTGAACGAGTGATTGCAGCTACGGACGCCATTTGCACAGCTGCCTTCGCGGCCTCATCAGCAAATGAATTCCCTGCAACGTGAACGCCATCACGCTGATGACTCAGTGTATGAATCATGTGAGTCTTTTGTAGTTCTTTTTGTAATAGAACTACTTGTTCCCAAAGCATTTTATGCTTAATTGTGCCACCTTTAGCGTCTGTGAAACCATTCTGAACCCAGTTCTGCAAATATTCATTGTAAGATAGAACGCAGTAATACGAATCGCACACTATGAGTGTGGGGAATTCGCGATCGGTATTTTCAAGCGCCATCTTAAAAGCCTGTAGTTCAGCTCACTGAGCTGTACAGTCTCCGAGAGATTGAGTTTTTGTGACCATAGGTCTAAATTTCCCTTCGCGCCAGCGACCTTTAACAATCGCGCACGCAGCACTGTAAGCTTGTTTACCCCCAATTGCGGGTTGTGCTGATCCGTCTGTATATATTATACAGCCGTAATGTTGAAGTGGCAGAATTTCAGTCGGCAGAGGACATTCTAATTCGTATTGTAGGAATTCTTGTGTTTTTTAATACTGGTCAAAAACGTATTCAACGTCTGTTGCGGCAAGAGAATTAACCCATTGTATCCATCTTGGATGTAGAGCTTTAGCATTTGGAATGCTTGCCTTTGTCACTGCCTCTAAGGCAGGTACAGGTGTAACGATTTTTATGCGTTTACCCTGTGCGAGGGCTCTTTCTCTTGCTACAGCAGTCTGAACCACTGTCAGAATCTTTTCTGTAGAAGTGAATTTCATTTCAGCTTGTGTGTGCAAGTGTGATTTGTATGCTATTGGTACCGTCTCACCTTCGTTAAAGGTTAGGTGTGTGAATCCGCATCTCCCTGGGATGATTCGGATCACTAAGTTACGCACGTTGTCGTGTGTTTGTAACTGTGTTTTTGCTAACATGTCTGTTTGTACTGACCGCAAAATTTCTGTGTTTTTGTGTCCAATTAGTACGTTTGAAATCAGGTTTGATTAGTTCGTAATGGGTTTAACCCTTTCTGCTTAACTTAGAACATATGTTCTTCCAAAATTCAGGAAACCTAGAATTGACTGTAAGTTTTTCAGCGTTTTTGGAGGTTGGAGCAGTGCACATTTCTCTAAAAAGTTTGCTGCCAGGCTTTTGCCTTCACTTGATAACTCATATCCCAAAAATAGGACGTTGAGGTGGGCAAATCGTGATTTCTTAAAAGTGTATTTATACCCTTCAGAAGCAAACCCAAGTATTATGGTGTTCACTCTTTTCAAGTGCACGTCCAAATCATCGTCTGTAAGATAGATGTCATCAACATAGGATAATGCCTCATCATCCTACGTTTGTAGTAACTCTGTTACTCTGGCTGAAAATAAACCTGGACTATTCTTGAATCCTTGGGGAGACGGCAAAATTGTCGCTCTGTCCCCATGATGGAGAAAGTGGTCAAATACCTGCTTTCTGGTGCAATGTTTTGACAGAAGAAACCGTTAGAAATATCTAATGTGGTTTTATACTTTTTACTCACGATGTTATTCATCAGTGCTGCACTGTGTGCATTTTGTACTGCAAAAGTTTTGCAACAAGAATTTACGTGTCTGTAGTCCAAAACTAGACGATATGTATTGTCTGGCTTGGAGACAGGAAACAAAGGATTGTTCATAGATGAGGTGCATGTTTCAATCACCCCTTGGTATTTAAGTTGATCTAAGATCTCCCTGACTTGTTTTTTAGCTTCTTGCTTAACTGGATACTGCCTTTGTGTGTAGGTTGATTTTTTAACTGGATTTTATAATCAGGAGATTCCTCATCCCATCCTACGTGATTTTTGTATAATGCTGGAGCCTGGGCCACAGCCCGTTTTCTGGAATAGGTGTATTTTTTATGAATTGGAATGTGATTTGAGAAGGCAGGCATAATGATATCTTCGCCATGTGGGCATTCCCTGACAAATTCAGGTGGCCAGTCTTGTTCAGCTAGAAGGATATCATAACCCTTAGAGAGCTTCTCCCAAAAGAGTGCTCTAATTTTTCTTGGTTTGTCCCCCTCCATCCGGAGTATTACTTCATATAACGTATGTGGTACACTAACCCTGGTATCTGCAGTTTCAATTTGGATGCTTTCATTCAAGTCCACTGTCTCCAGATGATCCTTCAGGATCTTGCGAGCTATGGTCACCTCTGCTGCGCTGTCTAGCATTGTTTGGGCCCACTCCCCGTTCTTGAGTTGTGTCCTCAAGATCCTCGGCATGTCTGATCTTTACACTTGCTACCTTCTTTTTGGTGAATTGAGTTTTCTTATTTTTTGGAGCGTGTTGTTCGTCTTTGGACTTCACGCGTTCTTCTTTCTGTTCTGATCGTCCTCTTCTTTCGGATTTCTGCGACGAAGTCGGAAAGGTACGAGAGGAACGTGTATCATTATCTTGATATCTATCAGGTTTTCTCAAAGTATCCCTATTTCTAAGGTTATATCTCTTTTCAGAGGGCTCCTGTTGAGGAGACCTTCCTGTGGACTGGGAACGCTTCCCTTTTGGAAGTGTCTGTTTGCTGTTTTCCCACTTCTTTTTAGTAGTAGTGAGATTATTTTTAATAAAACCTTTTTCAGGATTTTCAGTTAGTTGGGGCTTTACTGGTTTCCCACCCAAACTATCTCTACCTAGTTCTTCGTATGATTTTTCAATAATTCTGGCAAGTTCAAAAGGTTGCTCTGTTATATCTGTTTCTTTTAGTTTTTGTCGGATTGCCACTGATGCTGTTTCACCTTTTATGTTGGCTAATAGTATAGCCGAGACCTGTTTGAAATTTTTCAGTAATTTCATACCCAGATTTAAGGCTGGTTCTGGACCGTATTCGTTTTGAATCTGTCTCAGAACGTCTGGTATTACCGCCATAGATGGGACACCATGTGTTTTTGTGTAGATTGAAGCAAAGACTGTACCCCAAGTGTCGCAGTCCTCTACGTGTGGTGCAATCCCCATTGGGAAGCAGATTGTTAGAATCCTGTGTTTCTCATGAGGTGTACTATCAGGGAATACTGCCTCTATTTGAGTCATTTTTTGAGGTAACCAGAATGGAATTTGTTCCCGTTTTGTGGGTAATTTACCAATGACTGACTGTATAGTCTGTGGTGTAATTTTGTTTGTGTTCCCCTGATGAGGGATGTGCTGTGGAATTCTTACAGCTGGTTGGACTGTTAAAGTCCTCATGACATATTGAACCAACTGCCTGTGTATTTTAATCAGCTGTTTTAGCTGAGCTAACAGTTCAGGAGCTGTCATTCTCTCAATGTCAGGATGTGGTGTATAGCTGGCCAGTACCGGCCATGTGGCTCCTGGTCTTCCTTGCGCACCGAGCCTGGTAATGTGATTTTGATGTTGTAGGGCTCCATTGAACCAGAGCTGATGCTCTTGGTAAGTTAGTGGAATTTCAACGTCCTCGAAAGGAACGTATTCCACTGGTGGTTCCTCTAATTTATAGAAGTGGAACTCGTGTGTTACTGCATTTGCTGCAGGAAACATAATCCATGAATAGAATACCTCTGTCTGCCGATATTCATGTGCCTCAATAACAAATATTACTTTACCACCTCTTGGTGATACCCCATTTTCTATGAGTTTTATAGTAATTGTTTTCCTTATATTTAACGGGATGAGTACAGCATCCGGGTCATTTTGTTGGAAAGCTGTGTCGTCTAAAACTCCCTGAGCTGCTGCGGCAGCTCTCTCTCTTTCGTCGTCACTATCTGTCATTTTGTTGACTGATAGTGTGCAGAGCAAGTTTCAAGGAAGCAAAGATTAGGTGCACAATATTTTTGGAACATGTATCCTTCAACGTTGAATAAACTAAAAACTAATACATAGGATTTTTTCGTCCTACTCAGTTTAAAGTGGATATTTTATCCTTTAACCCACTCCAGACGTCTATTGGAGTATTTTACGGGGAAAAAGGGGTCTATGTGAAAAGCACAACTGAGTTACTCTAGTATCTAGCGTTAAATTATCGCCTTACCAAATATTGGGCGCCATGTAGTGTAGTTCCTATATTCCCAATAGACTTTGCGCATTGGAATAGTATATCCTGTAGTTTAGACGTAGGACTGAAGTCGACTAGGTCTCTACCGAATATACTAGACTTAATTGTGCGTGTGCCAGCTAGCTCAGAGGTCACTAGAAACTTTCTCGAATTCTCAAGAAGGGATTAGTTTCTGACAACCGCTTAAAACATGACAACTTTGTTTCCCAAGAATAAGAAATGTATCTCTAGAGTCGCGGAAACAATAGATAGTTATTTCACTCAGTCAATCGTGCATGCTTAGTTTCACCAGAGGTGCAGAGAAATAGAGAGACGGGCGTTTTCAATAAAAGTATTTATTGAACAGTCTTCTATCTCATGCAGGAGAAATGAACTGCTACTGATACTGGTTGCAAAGTACAATGCTTACAGTACAAAGAGTATTATAAAAGAATACTGTAAAAGCATAATATGGTTTCTAAGCCATAAAATACATAGAATACATACATCAATAAATAAAGACTAAAAGTACTCAACTGGTGCTTCTAAAATACGCCTACCCCGGTGTACCTAACCTAGGTCTAGTACAAGGGAAGAAGTAAGTGAGGTGTAGCTTAGTTTCAGTATTCTTTTGCCAAGAATCTAATCCAAGAATTCTCTAAGGGTCTAATCAGCTCCGTACCTTGGTTTTAGAATGAAGGAGGTCTGGTATCTCTCTCTCAGGACTCGATTTCACAACCACCCGCAAGGGTAGATTGGAAACACTGGAGTTGGATTTCTCGGCAGGAGAAAAGACAGCATCTCTCTCAGTGCGTCTGCTGGAGGGTCGGCTTCCTTCGGCACTTGCTGCATGCAGCAGGGCGCGTCGGGCAAGTAGATAGTCGAACTGCTCCAAACCACCGTGTGTTTGTTTGGACAAGTGTGGGCATATTTATACCTTGAAGGTGCTGAGTTTGACGTAAGATTGGACATAATTACGTCATTAGAGACTTAATTCTCCGAAAACTCTATGAGTTCTTGGATACATTAATATTCATGCAGGGGGAAGTCCCTGACTGCTGAAGGTGGGTTTTTCCAAGAAATTGTCGTAGATTTTCATAACTAGTGGAAGTAGCCAAGCCTTATTAGGACTACTTGAGCTATGTCTTAATATGGTTATGAATTCTATGCCTATATAAGTATATGATATTTTATACCTATATAAGGGCATGAATCAGGAAAATTACACTAGGGTCCTAAAACACTATACAACAAAGGATGCAGGTAGCATCTCGAAAAATGCAACCCTGCACCAAACAGCGATGTGCATTGAACCACTGTGATGGCGGTTTCTGTATATGCTTTATAAATCACCGCTAGTTTGGTGGTCATTTATACTATCGGCAGGTGGTCCCTGCACCAGAGGGATGGAGTAATCTACTCCATCTCCCTGGCGGAACAACGGGCCATCCACCATTATATAAACCAGCCCCCTTAGTCTGTTGTTTCGAGCCCACTGTATCAAAGTCAGATAAGCGTGCCACAAGTGCCTACTGAACTGGATTTTCAAGCAGCAAAAAGCTCTGAGCAGGAACAACCTGATTTTCTTGCCTAGCGTGATCATGCCTTTGATTTATTGACAGGGGTGGTTGTTATTGATCCTTCAGAGGTCTGTAGATACAAAGCATTTTGACATCCAAATTTTTCAGAGATTTCCCAAGAAGTCCTGGAAAAAGGCCTCTTGCAACTTTTGATGTCCGTGTAGCCACAGATGAGGTCAGCCAGCTGATCCATAGAGTCCACTTCTTTGTCCTGGTACAAGTTGGAGCATGTACAGCCCTTCAAGCATTCTAACAGGTTTCAGTCAGCAGGTTGAAGGCTTTTCTGTTCTCCTGCAGGTCCAGAAAGTGTTTTCTGAGGGTCTGGAGGTCAGGTTCACTGTTGCACTTTTTGTACAGTTGAATAGCCAGTGGGTGTTGGGTAGCTGCTCAACTGTACCTATAAAAACCCGCTCACCAATGAGCAAAAGGTTTGCAGAACACCCTGTTTTCTGTACTGCAAACTGGCACAAAATGCACTGTTCTAGGGGGATTCCAAGACTGCACCGGCCTTCTGCCCTTGGAAGGAGCTTGTGTGTCAGCCAGGGTAATTTTTAGGAAAAACAGCAATCACCTTCTGCCAAGCTACACCCAACTGGTTCTGGGACCAGCTCCCTCCTCTCCCCTTAATGGGAAGAAAGCAGGCTGACTACTCTGTGTCCTGGCATCAAAGAGTTTTCTATCCCCAGGGTTCTCCTTACGCTAAAGTATGAATGGGCAGGCTCTCCCTTTCAAGTTAATGAACTTCCCAGAAACTCCCTACCTGCCCCTCTCGAGCTGATGGGGATTGTGTGCCCCACACTTAATTAAGGTCAAACACTCACAGGGGCTGCTGCTAGAAGGAAAATACTAATTAGACTCCATGATCTTTAGGCAGGGAAAAGGTAACTTCCTAAACGTTACCTTTCCTAAATACATATTAGAATATAACAATTTAATTCGATTTTTAATAAAGATAAAAACAAATAGTGGCTTAACTATTTCACTAGCTTGTTCCAAACCAGAGATAGCATAACATATTAATCAGCACTCTAGTTTTTCTCACAGGACAACCATAACCTTCCCAGTGAAAGTGACATGCCAATATGAAAATTCTATATGTCTCAATTTTATATACTAATCACCCTACCTTGCGGGCTATAAAGCCTACATATGGGTGACATATTAATATTTAAAAGGAATGTTTTTCCCTATCAAAAGAATGTCATTTTGACAGGTCTAACTCCAAGATTAAAGTGCAGCGGTCAGACTATGTTAGCACAAAAAAGAGAGAGGGGCCCCTTAACCACCAAAGGAGTGGGGCACCAAATAGACCGCAGTCAAGAGAAAAGTCCCCCAAGTAGCACCATCGCGGCAAGAGGGGTAGAGTGGTCCGCTCCCTCATCATAAACACTGTGAGCAAATTTGCATAGCTGTAAGATAATTTATGACAATCAGAGTGAACTCTAGGTGAGAGATTAGTAAATCCTCACAAAAGGATTGTAAATTACATAACCGCAGCCACGACTGGGCCGGTTCCCTGAATTTGTTACAGATTCATATGGTCGTGTGGGAGTTATATTTTCTTGTCCTGAGGAAGGTGGTGTTTTAAGCAGCGGTACCCACCGAAACGCGTTGACGCAACTGTTTAAAGGCGTACTGTAGATTGTGTGGACATTTGTTAGGTTTATTGTGAAAGCTGTCTGTATATAGTACACTTATTGAACAAATGATCTAGATCTAATGTACGTTCCTTTATCATTGATGAGAAATCATTTTTCTTGCAGGTTCTCCCTTTAACTCATTGTGTGTCAAATATGTCAGCTTGTTTTTAACCATATTTTAAACAATGTATTGTATTTTGACCTTGTGTTTGGTTAATTTTAATAAAATATTTTTAGAACTGTGATCACTTGGCCTTTGATCGTGGTGGATTCCTTTCTGACCGAGCCATTCCGATGGGCTCGGTCGGAATGGAATCCGACTCGGATTTCCGGATGGCTTACGACAGGCTCGGAGAGCCCGTCTGTAATCCGGAAATCCTTCAGGACTCCCCTGGTCGTCTCGTTACGACCGAGGGAGTACGATGGCAGTTTTTCACTGCCTTTTCGTGCCGGTTTGTCCGGCATGAAAAGGTAGTCAGAAACTGTCTCTGGAGGCCCCCAGCAGGGCCCCCATAGGTGTGAGGCTGCCGAATGATGGCCTGGGGTCACTTATGGTGCCCCTCCGTTGATCCCACCACCCGGTGGCAGACACCTTGGGGTGCCAGCCACAGGGAGCAGGGATGAGCTGCACCCCTGCATTTCACAATGGAGGCATGCATCCCGCTCGGAATGCATGCTCCCATTGTGAAGTATACGAGTGCGACCGAACAGGGTTCGGTCGCATCATACTTGCAGGGCCGTAACCGATCACAGCAGATCGGTCAGTTACGGCTCCTGACTGATGTCGGACGGACTCAGATCCGTCTGACATCGGAATAGGCCTCTATGTTGGTATGCCTGAGACCATGTTTTCCTTATAACACTAGTGGGTGGCACAATAAGTACTGATGCCTACAGGTGAGATTTAGTCTCCATGTCATTGGTATAGTTTGTACACCATATACAATATGCCAATCAGGGAGTAGCCAATTTGTATATGCTCTATGGATCAGACCCCATACACTGGGCACTTGACGGCAGCACCCTAGGGTGCAGAGTCTAAAATTCAGCATTAACATAGAGCAACAATTATGAGAGTGACCATGCAAAAAGGGGCATTTTCTCATACACAAATTACCACATTTTAGCATAGAAGGATTTAAGGTAATTGGAGCATAGCTATCCACCAATGGTATAATATTATACCATTCATGTACTCATGCTATTGCCCTGTTTCATTTCAAGAAAAACTCTTGTAAGAGGAGTGTACCAACTATGCCAAAAGAATCTTCTCAGAATTACATTTAGGCATTCTCTCCTTGCTTTTAAAGCAAAAAAGGAACTTGCAGCCTGCTGGAAACAGTAACCTCCAGGGGACTCCGCTGCTTTCAAGATGTCTGAGTACTTGATGTGCACCGACCTGGATATCCAGTCAGTCCCATGGGGCTCCTTTGATGCCTGTCTCCCAACAACAAGGCATAGGACTGAGACCTGCACATAGATAAAAGAACAGCATCTGGGAAGACTGACATGCTCTTTAGCAAAAGATTAACATCTGCAAAGATGGAACCATCTCCTGTAATTTTGTAATGATATGGCAGAATCTGTAGAACCTGCCCGAATACCCGCTACTGTTTAGTAAAGTGCCAGCAACTGATCGAAAACATGAAAATATGTAACCATCTATGAAGACTGGCATTGAATCTGCAACCAAGTATAAAACATTTCTGTGTTCTTTTTAAAGATGAGCTACACTGGAGCCCTACAACCTGCTTGCCTTACCTGTGTGATCCTCTGTACACAGCTGATGAATCACTCATACACACTGTCCCAACTGCATCTGAATTGTCTAATGACCTAACAAGATTCCTTTCACCCACCTTGTGCCCCTCACTCACCGGACATAAGGTTACAAAAAGTGGTTTCACATTACGAGGCAACTTCATGTAGCCTGTTCGTGATTTTGCAATGTGACCTAAGTACTAATATGTTTCTTTTCAAAATGTTCAGTCCCAGTGGGTCACTATCAGGAAGGGGGTTTGGGGATGCCACTTACCGCTCTGCCTGGTTCATGTAATGCTGTTTATCCATCCTGCTTGTGCTGTGTATCTTGCAGTCAAGGGAAAGTCTGAAGTCATTGCGGTGTGATGATAGTGTGTGGACTTGCTGCATCACACCACACTAGATGCGTACGATTACCAGATGGTTAAACACTTGTGTGTTGGAGGGACAGCGGTCCTCTTGCAGTTTTTGGTATAACATTCCTCGTAGTTGATGGTGACCATTCTAGGCAATCATGCCTCAGTTTTGCTGCAAAGAGGACCTACTACTTGGATATCTGATTCCCTTTATAAAACACCTATTGCCGATTGAGAATTGTTTGTATGGCCACCGAAACAGAGTAGTGTCCTGGAAGAGCACTGAGGGTTAAAGAAAATGGACATATCATAATTTTGAACTACTGAAAACAGGTGCCTAATATAGTAAGGAGTTATGGTGAACACTCGAAAGTCATATTGTTGATGAAAACGAAGTTCAAACTTGAACTAATTTCATAAAATTGAAAATGAGGTTTAATTTGCTAAGGTGTTAAAGTGAACACTTGAAATGCATGTTGTTGATTAAAATGAACTTTGAACTTGAACTAATTCCAAACTGTTGTAACTTGGGTTTATTATACAAGGAGTACAGTTAATGTTGCTGGTAGGACCAAACTTGAACTATTCTTGAAAACGTATTGGCCCCTTTTTGAACGGATAGGTACGAAAATATCACGAATAATGTTTTAGAATTTCAATGAGATCATATCATTTCCATCTATAGCGACATTGGGATATCAATTACCTTTATATTTTTTTAGAATTCATGTAAATAGTGTATCTTCATAAGTGAGTATGCAGTGACGACACCTGAGGTAGTTATATTAGTTTTCAGGAATTATCAGCTCCATGTCGCAGTGCAGAGCCTCACAGAGAAAGAATTCCAGAATATCATTAACAATTGTAGCTACATTTAGTTCTCCGCATCACAAAAAACTAAAGATATCTCTTTGCCTTGTAGGAATTCACTACGTTCCGCAGACTTCATTGACCATCTGAGTGATGAGACAGAAGTGCTAGGGTCCCATTTCTTTTTTTTTTTCCTTGACCCATTCCTCTTTCCCTTACTCATCTACGAGCCCTCATTTCTCTCATATAGGATTATTGGTGGAAGTGGCGAGAAGGCGAAAAGAGCATCTCTCCCAAAAGATCCTGTTTATAAGGTCAGTGCATACCTCACAGAATGTCTTGCTTTATGAATATTAATTAAGCAGACTTCTATTTGCGATCCCCTGTGACTGGCTACACGACAAGAAGCAACATGCAATCATTCCTTTGTTTGCATTCTATTTCTGGACTCTTTTTTTTCAAAGCAGCCTGTGCAGTATTAAAAAAAAGTTATTTTTTTCCCACTTGGCACATTATTGGGGGGAGCAGGCAGTGGTCTATGGACTACTGCCTGCTTCTTCCTAATGCCACCTGACATGATTTCCAAAGGGGCAGCTGTCCCAAGAGGAGAGCTTCACCTCTGCAAATCTGTTACCATCTCCTTTGAGGTGTTAGGGCCATATGTATCAACATACCCTTTTGCGATTCCTAAATAGCGATTTTTAAGAAATCGCTATTTAGAAATCGCAAAATGGTATGTATATGATGTAAATTGCTATTTTTTAGCGATTCCTTAAAATTCCTTAATTGCGATTAGCAAATTGCTAATCGCACTTAAGGAATAATTTCCCATTCATTTCTATGGGCCAGGAGGCCCGTAGGAATAATTGTGAAATTATTCTCAATTTGCGATTCGCAATTTGCTAATCGCAAATTGAGAATAATTTCAAGGGTGCAGGGGTGTCTCAAGAACACTCTGCTGCACCCCTGAAAATGACATGTGTGTGCATATGGCGCACATACATGCCCTAAGGGCATGTATGAGCGTCATATGGCACCTTTGGTTTTAAAAAAAAATGCTTTTTGAAAAGAATTCGCAACTTACCACCAACTAGAAGTTGGTGGTAATTTGTGATTCCTTATGGGCATTTAGGAAGGTTTTTTTCCTTGATACATTGCATTTAAGGAATCGCCAAATTTGCAATTCCTTAAAAAAAATTGCAATTCCTTAAATGCAATCGCAAAATAAGGAATCGCAAAATTTGCGATTCCTTATTTTGCACGCACATTTCCTTAAGACATACCATTTTGCCAAATTGCATTCGCAAACGCCGAAATTCTGCGAATTTCGGCATTTGCGAATGCAATTTGGCTTGATACATATGGCCCTTAGGGCCATATGTATCAACATACCCTTTTGCGATTCCTAAAAAGCGATTTTTAAGGAATCGCTATTTAGAAATCGCAAAATGGTATGTATGAAGAAAATCGCTATTTTTTAGCGATTCCTTAAAATTCCTTAATTGCGATTAGCAAATTGCTAATCGCAATTAAGGAATAATTTCCCATTCATTTCTATGGGCCAGGAGGCCCGTAGGAATGAATGTGAAATTATTCTCAATTTGCGATTCGCAATTTGCTAATCGCAAATTGAGAATAATTTCAAGGGTGCAGGGGTGTCTCAAGAACACTCTGCTGCACCCCTGAAAATGACATGTGTGTGCATATGGCGCACATACATGCCCTAAGGGCATGTATGAGCGTCATATGGCACCTTTGGTTTTTAAAAAAAATGCTTTTTGAAAAGAATTCGCAACTTACCACCAACTAGAAGTTGGTGGTAATTTGCGATTCCTTATGGGCATTTAGGAAGTTTTTTTTCCTTGATACATTGCATTTAAGGAATCGCAAAATTTGCAATTCCTTAAAAAAAATTGCAATTCCTTAAATGCAATCGCAAAATAAGGAATCGCAAAATTTGCGATTCCTTATTTTGCACGCACATTTCCTTAAGACATACCATTTTGCCAAATTGCATTCGCAAACGCCGAAATTCTCCGAATTTCGGCATTTGCGAATGCAATTTGGCTTGATACATATGGCCCTTAGGGCCATATGTATCAACATACCCTTTTGCGATTCCTAAAAAGCGATTTTTAAGGAATCGCTATTTAGAAATCGCAAAATGGTATGTATGAAGAAAATCGCAATTTTTTAGCGATTCCTTAAAATTCCTTAATTGCGATTAGCAAATTGCTAATCGCAATTAAGGAATAATTTCCCATTCATTTCTATGGGCCAGGAGGCCCGTAGGAATGAATGTGAAATTATTCTCAATTTGCGATTCGCAATTTGCTAATCGCAAATTGAGAATAATTTCAAGGGTGCAAGGGTGTCTCAAGAACACCCTGCTGCACCACTGAAAATGACATGTGTGTGCATATGGCGCACATACATGCCCTAAGGGCATGTATGAGCGTCATATGGCACCTTTGGTTTTTAAAAAAAATGCTTTTTGAAAAGAATTTGCCACTTACCACCAACTAGAAGTTGGTGGTAATTTGTGATTCCTTATGGGCATTTAGGAAGGTTTTTTTCCTTGATACATTGCATTTAAGGAATCGCCAAATTTGCAATTCCTTAAAAAAAATTGCAATTCCTTAAATGCAATCGCAAAATAAGGAATCGCAAAATTTGCGATTCCTTATTTTGCACGCACATTTCCTTAAGACATACCATTTTCCCAAATTGCATTCGCAAACGCCGAAATTCTGCGAATTTCGGCATTTGCGAATGCAATTTGGCTTGACACATATGTATCAACATACCCTTTTGCGATTCCTAAAAAGCGATTTTTAAGGAATCGCTATTTAGAAATCGCAAAATGGTATGTATGAAGAAAATCGCTATTTTTTAGCGATTCCTTAAAATTCCTTAATTGCGATTAGCAAATTGCTAATCGCAATTAAGGAATAATTTCCCATTCATTTCTATGGGCCAGGAGGCCCGTAGGAATAATTGTGAAATTATTCTCAATTTGCGATTCGCAATTTGCTAATCGCAAATTGAGAATAATTTCAAGGGTGCAGGGGTGTCTCAAGAACACTCTGCTGCACCCCTGAAAATGACATGTGTGTGCATATGGCGCACATACATGCCCTAAGGGCATGTATGAGCGTCATATGGCACCTTTGGTTTAAAAAAAAAATGCTTTTTGAAAAGAATTCGCAACTTACCACCAACTAGAAGTTGGTGGTAATTTGCGATTCCTTATGGGCATTTAGGAAGTTTTTTTTCCTTGATACATTGCATTTAAGGAATCGCAAAATTTGCAATTCCTTAAACGCAATCGCAAAATAAGGAATCGCAAAATTTTCGATTCCTTATTTTGCACGCAGATTTCCTTAATACATACCATTTTGCCAATTTGCGAATTTCGGCGTTTGCGAATGCAATTTGGCTTCATACATATGGCCCTTAGTTTCATTTCAGTGGTTTGCGACCGCAATTGTACCTGCAAACCATGATACATATATCACTACGAATTGCAATTAAGAGGGCATGCCTCTTTCACGCCCATTTCTAACTGTGATTCAAAATTATTTGGTAAAGACATTTTATGATTTGGAAATGCATTTCCAAATCACAAATTGGGTTTGGTGCATATAAAATGCCAACTTGAAGTCGCAAACCCTGTGATTTTGCAAAGTGCTGGGTTAGGGCCACAATAGTTTCATGCATCTCGCCTAGAATAGATGTATGAAATGCATAGCTTTCTGTTCAGACCATATTTAGCAAAGGCGAACTAAGATGAACAGTTTTATCAACGTACACCAAATTCTGAAGCACAGCACAAATATATAGATCCTACTTATTTGTATTGCATGGTTATAGGGCAGGAAAAAATTAAAGAGCGTTGCGACTGTTAGTGAGATTTTTATTGTGGGATTTTCCAATTCTACAAATATCTGTCTTTCTCATTGAACTTGCTGTTCATTGCTTATAAAGTTCTATTCAAGTAGAGCAGACTTACTGACTGCAACAAAGTTAATAATGCTGAGTTACAGACATATCTTAGACTGTGCCAAGTGACATAGTCTCAACAAAGCCTCTATAATTCTCTTAACGTGGTCCCTGAGTCGACTAACATATCATCTTTACTTGAGCCCATTTCACCCACTGTGGATACTTTAGTAGAAGTGTTAATGCCAGTAAGTCAGTAGTGCAAAGAATGAAGCTGGAGGGTCAGATAGCTGAAAAAGTGTTCCAGGCGACATGGGAAGAAGCAGGGAGAGCTGAGAAAGTGCTCCCGCTGAACATGGTACTTGAAGAAAAAAGATTAGTCAATGCTCATGCAGAACAGGTGAATCTTTAAAGGGCCCTAGATCTGAAGTGGGAGTAGATAGAAAATAAATATTGATAACCTTTTATTGATTTTCTATTTCACTTGCGAGGGTACAGATTTGTGGTTCCATGATTTTGAATTTAACTGCAATACACATGTGATTAAGGATCATTGGAGCAGTGCCTTGATGCAGTGGTCTCCGTAATAGGACAAACTACTAGGGTAGCTCAATAAAAAGTAAAGAAATGCGCATTTTAATAACGTGAAAGTTTTTTTCGTTAAAATATTAGAGCTGCTTCCTGAAAAGTGCAAAAATAAGTTAGCAAATGGTCCCAGAAATTCTAACAGACAAGTTAAGCATGTGTGGACTATACTTTAAAATGGCTAGATTGTAGGTAATTAGGTAACAGCATAGAAAGGGGCGTATATAGTGAAAGTGTCAAGGTTTGGCTTGAATAATTGCTTCACAGATTTGCAACAGCATCTACTAAACTCCAAGCTCACTATTTCTTGCGAACATATTAACATCCCCGACCAGCAGATCAGCACCAAAAATGTTTCAATTAAGGGTTCTTAAACCCTTCAAGTGCAGAGTGGCAGGTGTTCACATGGATGGTTCCCATTTGATGCCCATGGATTTTCGAGATTATGTTGGGCCTATACTTGCCCACAATCACCTAGGAGGCAGACGGAGTTGTTAAGCCCATAGAGGATATCTGTTATAGAGTTCTGAAAGCAGGGAGCAGAAGAAAGAAAAAGTGGTATTCCATTTAGTGTCTTGAGGATGGGTGGAAGATGACTAAGTGGTTTACCAATATGGTCAGGAATCCTAAAAAGGTTAACATTAATGAGCTTTCTGGAATTATGGAGAAGGGGGCTGCCCGGGCCGAGCGCTACCCTATAAAATTAAACCGGCACATACAACAGCGTGTATGACACAGAACACAAATACACAAAATCAATCAGTATATGATACCCATTCTATAAAAGACTGTTTTACAAACTATTACACACAACTATATAAGATGCAGTCTGCAGTCTCTCCGCCCGAAATCTGTAGTTACTTGGATACCAATGCACTAGCTTTGCTATCAGACGAACAACGTGAATATTTTTGTCACCACATCACGAAAGATGAGATAATAGAGGTCATTAACTCTCTTCCCAATAATAAGGCCCCATGCCAGGATGGTCTCCCAGGTAAATTTTACAAAACATTCCGAGACCTGCTGATATCTCACTAGGCCGAAATGTACGAAGAGGCCTAAGAGGAGGGAATGCTTCCGATGTCACTGAGGGAAGCCTTATTGATAGCTCTCCCCAAACCAGATAAAGATTTAGCAAAATGCGACTCATATCGCCCCTTATCCTTAATAAACATTGATGTGAAAATTCTGACAAAAATAATAGCGAAACAAATACAACCATTACTGTGTAATTTAGTACTACCGGACAAAGCAGGCTTTATACCGACTAGGTCCACTACATAAAACATACGAACAATTTTTGTAATGTATCATCATTTGGATCTGGATATACCAGCAGCGGCTGCACTGCTAGACACGGCGAAAGCGTTTGATTCGATGGAATGGATATTTATGTTAACTGTTCTGCGCAGGATGGGATTTCCTGAGCCATTTATACGCTGGATAACATTATTATACAATGAACCCAAAGCTAGAGTTAGAATAAACTGGTCCACCTTCAACACGTTCGACATAAGCCGTGGAACGAGGCAGGGATGCCCGCTCTCACCAATTTTATTTGCACTGACTCTGGAACACCTAGCCTGCAAAATCCACCAAAAACACTCCAAGTCAGCTTTACAATTCAGTTTGTGACCTATAGGCATCTCATTATATGCAGGTGATACGGTGGTATATACACGCTACCCTGACACCAACCTAAACCCACTCATTAGAGAATATATCAGTTTTGAGAACTACTCAGGTATCCAAATAAATTGGGATAAATCTGTAGTAATACCTATTATTTATTTATTTATATAATTTGTAGAGCGCGCTGTAACCCTGCGGGCATCCTGGCGCTGAAGAAAGGTGCAACGCAGACCAGTCAGTCTTGAAAGCAAGAGGAGGGTGTCTCAATGAGGGTCTGTTACTACTACCCCTCGGGGGGGTTAGGGGGGTAACCTTGGAAAGAGCCAGGTCTTGATTTTTTTACGGAACAGCAATAATTCGCTGATTTTCCTGATTTCAATTGGAAGCTATTCCAAAGGCGGGCCACTGCTACGCTAAAAGCTCTGCCACCCTCGGTCGCTTTTCTAACCCTAGGTACTCTGACAAGGTGAGTGGAGAAGGAGCGGAGGGCCCGTGTGGGCTCGTACCACTGGAACTTGTCTTGGAGTGGTTTAGGGCCCTGACCATGTACTGCTTTGAAGACGGTGCACAGGGACTTGAAGAGGATCCTCTGAGGCACTGGGAGCCAGTGCAGGTCAGCCAATGCTTGAGTTGTAGAAGATCGGTGGGCTTGTGAGAGTGCCAACTTAGCTGCTGCCGCCTGGATACTCTGCAGTCTGGAAATCAGATATCCAGGTGATTCCAGTAACAAGGCATTGCAGTAGTCCAGGCGGCTGAGGATGGTACGCCTGACTACAGTTGTTCTTGCCTGTACCGGTAGAAAAGGCAGCAGCTTACGGAGATCTCGCATTAAAGTTAAGCAATTGCCCACCAGTTTATTGACGTTGGTCTCCAGATTTAAATTTTCATTAAAGCCGACCCCCAGATTCCGCACCGTCTTCACTGGTGTCAGTGGTCCATCCGAGGCTAAAGGCCAGAAGTCTGCAGGCAGGCTTCTGGTAATTCTCCCCACCTTGCAGTGCATGATCTCTGTTTTTCCGCTGTTGAACTGGAGCGAGTTTCCCTTCAGCCATGCCGCCATTTCATGCATGCAAGAAACAGAACAGGATGGCTGGTCAGGATAGTTAAAGACAGAGTATGGAACTACACAGCCAAAAAGTGCCGTGCAACCAAGGGTTTAGATATTACCCAACAACTTATGTATTTTTTGAAAAAAGCTTTTGTATTATTTCATGAAAACAATGGCATCAAATAAACACTCCATCACAACAGTTGGTACAAAAACATGAACGAATATATACAAATATATACAACAATGTCACAATCAAGGCAACATACAATTAAGGAAAACAATGGGAAAAAAAACATATAATCAAATTATTATAATGACACCAGCTATTGTCTGAGATACGGAATCAATAGCACATAATTGCAAGTTAAACACTTTTTTTACATTTCATAAATGAAATAAACCAGTCCTATGATAACAAAACCTGTGAACAGGACGGAACTAAGATGGAATAGCCTGCCTGTCACACAACACCTGTGAATAGTGAGTTTGTAAGAAATTACAGATAGGGCCCACACGGATTGGTGTCACTACAACGCATGCTTTTACCACGCATGCCTTTACAACGCGGTTTTTACCATGCAGTCCATTACAACGCATAATGCTTTTAGGCGCTGGATAGTGAATTATTTAATTTACTATTCCAACTCCAGTCCCCGTGGATAGCAGGGAAGGTGTTGGATAGTATATTAAATACATTCCCTATCCTAGAGCGCCCCCCAGCGCATTGCGTTGTAATGGTTTGCGTGGTAAAAGTTGCGATGTAATGGTAGTGCGTTGTAAAAAATTCGTTGTAACCGTGCTACACCGGCCCACACATGTGGTATGAGTTTGTCCCTAGCTGCACCCTTTATTCTTGACACAGGCTGGGGGTCAACGCGTTTCGAACCTTGTTTAGTCTAGGTTCTCCTCAGGACGAGGACTGGGTAAAGATGTTCCTTCTCAGCCAACACATTGGCTGCTTGGAGAGAAGTGGACAGACCACAGGATTTATTCTGAATGTTGTCTCAAAGATGCCAAAATCAGGGCGCCTGGGGCGATCTGTGTTAATCAGAAGGGGCTCACATTCTCAGTTCTATGTATTTTTAAGTTGCGGAAGGCTGCACAAGTTGTGCACTGTACGGAGGAAACGGGCCGCAGTCTGCTGTGGAACGGCTCGGCGGGAATCAATCTCTCGCTGTTCAGTTGCAACCTTCCAATGTCAGAGTCCGTGATTCCTCATGTCTACCGGTCAAGTCATAGTAATGGAATGGCATGGAAACTCTCTAGTGAATCCGCCTGAGCACCATTAAGGGAGATCATAAGCTGTGTATCATCAGCATAGTTGATTACGCTGATGTCATAAGCCTTAATGATGCCCATCAGGGGTTGCATGTAAGCATTAAACAGAATGGCACTTATGGAAGATCCCTGCGGAACCCCATGTGGAACTTTGGCAAATTCAGATTGGTATGGAGGGAGTGCCACTGCCTGCCACCTGTCTGACAAATACGAACGCAACCAGTTAAGTGCCATTCCCTTCACTCCAGAGGTTTACAGCCTTGTCAGCAGAATATCATGGCTCACCGTATCGAATGCGGCGGACAGGTCCAGCAGGATTAGAATTGCTGACTCACCCCTGTCCGCCCTCATTCGTAGGTTGTCCAGTACCATCACCAGTGGTGACTCGGTCCCATGGGCTGGTCTAAACCCAAACTGATCCTTCTCTAGAATGCTATTCATCTCCAAGAAGAGGGACAGGGACTTACTAACCAGACGTTCCGTGATCTTAATTGGATAGGGCAGGAGCGAAATAGGTCGATAGTTCTTGTGGCAGCTGGGGTCGAGATTAGGTTTCTTCAGCAGAGGTGTGATAACAGCCTGCTTCCATCCAACCGGTACGGTGCCTGTGCTGAGTGATTGACCACATAACTGGCGGAGAATAGGAAAGAATTTGGACCTGAATTTCTTCACAGTTTTGTGGGGTAGAGGATCCAGCGGAGATGCTAAGGGCTACTTGAAGAAACTCTTTCTCAGAAGGGATTGCAAAAGTGTCCAGGAAGGCCCTAGGAGGTAGATACCTGGCCATTCCTTCTTCACGCTTCCTGCTTGTCCCTGTGCTCTGATGTGGTGGTATGAGCGAAGGAGAGTCCTCCATACTCTCCACTATTTTATTTATTTTGTCCTGGAAAAAGGAGGCCAGTCCATCACACAGCTCCTGTGAGGGTTTGATGTTACTACTAGTGCAATCAGGGTGCATCACTTCTATCACTATTTTAAAGATGTCTCTTGATTTATTGGCGCTTTTCAGTATGATGGCTGCAAAATGTTCTGCTTTGGCAGTCACTATTTCCTTTTTATATTTTATTATTGACAGTCTCCAATGTAATTTATTCTGCTCCGTGTACTCCCTCCTCCATTGTCTTTCGGTCTTTTTGCAGGCGATCTTAAGATTTCTCAGGCTTTCCGTGTACCAAGGCGCGGAGGGGCTGCCTCTTTTCCTGATCACTTTCAGCGGGGCAATTTGCTCAAATTTCTGGGTCACGTGTTCACAGAGCGTGCAGTAGTTCTCTGTGATGTTACTCTCTGGGTTAAAGAGGGCTTCTAACTGAAACAGGGGCTCCCCTGTTTTCCCCTTTTTTGATAGCCCTTTCCAGTCACGACTGATGAAGGTCCTGATTTGTTTGGTCATAGGCCTTGCATTGTTCAAGGCTTGGACATCGAATATCACTAGATGGTGATCTGACCATCCCACTGGTAGGATTTCTCCCATGACCATGACATCCTCTTCTGCGAAGATTAAGTCTAAAATGTGGCCTTCCCTATGTGTTGGTGTGGTCACCCATTGTTTTAGTCCTAGATTGGCACAGGACTGTGTAATATTGTGAAAGGCCGTGTCTAATTTACTATTGGTCCACAAGTTAAAATCCCCCAGCACTAAAAGTCTGGCATGTGTGAGTGTCATATTATTGATAACGCCAATCAGTTCCTGCTGTTGCATGCCATTGATGGCCCCTGGTGGTCTGTAACACACCATGCCGGTTAGGCAGTGACCTGAATCATATTTTATCGAGAATCCAAGGAACTCTACACAGGATATTTCATCTATGTCCAGCATAGTAATATTCAATTCTTCCCTGAAAATGATTCCAGTTCCTCCCCCCCGCCCCCTGAGCCTGGGGTTGTGGAGGACCTTGTACCCCACAGGGCAGGCTGGACCCAACTCTGACTCCAGCCCAGCCACCGTCCATGTTTCTGTCAGAAACAGGACATCCAGGTTGTTAGACTCGATCAGTAGCTGTGTCTCGGTTGCATGTTTGGGAAGGGATCTAACGTTGAGCAGGCCACAACTCAAGCTGCCCTTACACCTTACCTCGTGTGCTGGCTTGAGCGTGTTATCCGACAAAATATGACGGTATTGAACTTCCCTACGTATTGCAGCTGCCTCATTTCCTGGTGGTTTAGACTGGTAAACTCGTGCCAGTAAACTTATTGGAAGAGGGTTTATATGCGGCTGGCGGGTCAGACTGTTTGGACAGGGGTTTTTATACGTGGTTTTTGTGTTTGGTGTGGCTCGTGGGCAGGTTGCCTTTCCTCTTAGAGGATCAAGCTCCAAAAGTGACTCCCTACTGTAACAGATGACCCGTTTGTCTGGGGTGGATCGAACAGGGGGGATGGCCCTGAGCCCGGTCCAAGCGCGGACGGGCGCAGACGGGCTTGCCTTTGGCGCGCCGCCGTGCGCAGGTCGCGCCATGGTGTTCTTATATGTCAGCCGGAGTCTGCCGAACACTAGAGTGCTACCCCCAAAATGGCCGCCAAACTCGGGCCACGGAAAGTGAGGGCACGATGTGGGCTCGGTCGCCAAGACTCCCTCCACACAAACAGCATAAGCTGCGGTGGACCGGGGAGACACGACGCTCAACACCAGGTGAGAATGGAGTGAATGATTGCCAGTTAAAACCAGTAAAGCTAAAAATAAAATACTTTTAAAAGCCGAGTGCTTACAAGCCTTCTAGCGTGCTATTTCAAGCACACGGGTAGCAGAGAGCTACGTTTTTGCCACCACGCATCCTTACAGAGAGTACGACACAACCAAGTCTGGAATACCCATTGAAATGGCACACAGATCTGATAAAATATCTTGGAATATGCATCCATGGTAACCCTGAAATAGTGATTAGAGAAAATTATGGGAGAGCACTATCAAAACTTCAAGCACAGGTGAATAAATGGATTAAATTGCCACTCTTACTAGCTGATAGAATCGCTTTGTAAAAAATGATAGTGCTGCCTAGATTCCTATATTTGTTCTGGAATATTCTGATTTGGCTCACACAGACGATCTTCTCCAGATTGAGGTCTGCCTTACAACGCTTGACGTGGGCAGGGAAGCAGGCCAGAATAAGCTGTAAAATCTTAACAAAACCATATCACCAAGGGGATTTTGGAGCTCTGGATTTTCAACTATATTTTTATTGTGCGCAGGCGCAACACGCACATCATTGGTTACACCCACACACACACATCCCACATATAGCAGTGGAACACGACAGCGTATTCCCCACTCCATTGATAACCTATATCATAGACCTGAAAAGTTTCACACCGAGAGAAGCGATCCAAACAGTATACCACACTTCATGTGCATAAATTAGCTTACCATGCACAAAAGCTCCCATTATATGCACCAGCAATGCCCCTAGCTCATCATACCAAAATTTCAGTTACACAGGAAAAGAAAATGCTCACATTACTAGGCGAAATGGGATTGGTTGACATGAGGAAGGTGTTTCCACACAACCTATTCATCTCACGAGATGACCCGTCTCACTGTGCACATCAGATGCCATTAAAGCTGTTTTCTTATCTGAGACTGAGAATGGCGATTAGGGAGCTATATACATAATTTCCAGAAGAGCCACAACAACTGACTGCATTACAAATTTTATTAACAGCACCTACGCGTCAATACCTAGTAACATGACTGTATAACGCATCACAGGATAAACAAAATTGTGGATCTAACAGATCATTACAAAGGTGAGAATCAACACTAGGCATCACAATAGATTAAGAAGACTGGGGCTACAGCTGTGCTCAACTACACCTACTCACATCAAAGTGCAATCTCCGCATAATCCATTTAAAATTTTTACACCAAATATATCACACCCTGGTCAAATTACACAAATATGGCCTCAGAACAGACGACAATTGCACGCGTTGTAATACACCCAAGGCTGACTTCTTACATATGGCCTGCCCATGCCCCCAACTTTACAAGTACTGGCAAGACATTACTAATACACTAACGACTATGCTAGCAGAACAAATCCCAAACACACCAATGGTTTGCCTACTGGGAATCCGCAAAATTAGATTAGCCAGGAGACGGACATTTTTGGCAGTTGCACTATTAATTGCTAAGCGGCGCATAGCCATGCGTTGGAGTAGTAAAAGACCCCACAGACTTAAAGAATGGCTTACTGACATAACCTAATGTACAAAGATACTGGAGGCCTATGCAGAGGAAATACCACAGGCTTCTAGGCCTTGTGATTTCTGGGAACCGTTAATACAATACCTACACACAATACCGGTAGTACCCTGAATCGATATATAGTGTACTTAGGAGGTATAATGGTAAGAAGTACTTGGTGAGACGGCGGAGGGCCTGGACGGCGATGTTGATTGTACAATAGTACACACCAGATCAGTAGTATACATAAATAGAAATAAATTGTAATAAGAAACCTAGCAGATCCTTATGAAGTTCGCATGTTGAGTAGCTGATCCCTGTATTTGATTACAAGCTCAGATTATAAGATTTGTAACCAAATGTGGAATGATAATGTATGTGTGTAATGTGCTGCTGCTGAGTGGCAAAAAATAAAATAATAAAAAAAACAAACATTAATGAGCTTTCTGAGCTGTACTAAGAGAAACAGGTGCCACTTAGTCACCCAGACTATAGTCAATTGAAAGCTAGTTTGCTCACAGTAGTACACTCTAATCAGTTCTGAAAGTTTCAGTAATCATTATAAATCCAAATCCTGCTGAATTGTTTAAGACACCCTAGAATCAGGGTACCTTCCAGTGAGGGGTATGTCCTTCCCTGCCAGGGAATATCTGCAAGGCAATGATATGCCAAATTCCAAATGGGCAACTATAACTCTGGGAAGCAGAAGGGCAGCTAAAGACTGTAAATATTCCGCTTTGAGTGGATACAAATGTGGGTCCATTGACTCCAAAATCTCTTCAGGAAACTGGTTTATATTTGATGTCATGGACCATGTCACCTGCTATCATGGAGAGATACCCTTAAGTGCAAGCACAGCCCCGTGGTGCTGCCAACAATGGTTATCACTTTTACCAATGTGGGGGTTCCCCAAGCAGGCATCACCGGCCATGGTACCAGCTCCATCTCCACCTATATGAAATTATATGTGGTTGGAAATCCAAAGTAGCATAAAACTTACACTCAAGCTGGGTCCAGGCGCAGGTTCAAGATTGTGGGACTTTTTAATGTCCCTGTGGCTCTGAGCAGAATCCCAGCAAACTAGCCCTTGGAGTCACTTCTGGTAGTCCTGGGTGCAAGTGTAGATGCAGGGCTCAACAGTAGGGCTGGCCTCTCAGGGTTCAAGGCAGTCACCAGGCAGCGAAGCAGTCCTTCCAGGTGCAGCAGCAGTCTAGCAGAGTTCCCAGCAGGTCACAGCAGCAGGTAGTCCTCTTAGAGTCCTTTAACAGGTCCAGTAGAGCACTGAAGAGTGGGTCTGAAGGTTCTATTTTTATACCCTGGTGCCCTTCTTCTAGAAGGTAGGAGAAGCTTCTCGAAAGGTTCTTTGAAATGCATGACATTTACGGACTCCTCTGCCCTGGCTCCAAGATGGCTGCAGTGACAATACAGGAATGATAGGTCATTTGAGTGAAGGCAGAGCACAGGCTATTCAGGTGTAAGTGGGGCTGTGCTAAGATCCACGGCCATCCTGCCAGTAGAAGGCCCATTGAGTCACACTTAATCCATCCATTGTGTGACTGTCTGGGAGGAATTCAAAACGTCTAACTGTTATCTACAAGGGCAGAAGAACAAAACAACTTCCTCTGTCGCAAGTGCTACCTCGCAAGCGGGACCCTTGTCCGAATGGCTCTCTTTTGACCATTTGCTCGTAAACGTTTTTAGCCGAAGGCTACTCAGCCGGAATGGCACATACAGACTTTCAGCTAGGGAGGTGTGATTGTGTCAAGGAATACTTCGAACTTTGGGTCGGGCATACACCCAAGGAACTGGTCATTTTCAAAAGCCCAATAACTTTTTTTTTAATACAATGGCCTCGATCTTTTCAATATTTTCAGGACTGTTCCATAGTCTATTCAGCCCCAGTTTCTTGCACCAGGTCGAAATATATTGCAGCCAAGGGATTTTAGTAGCACCATTGTTCTTTATCAAATCCCTCAGTCCACCTCTAAATTCTACTAGTTCTGGAGTAGACCTCACCAGATACGTACCCAGAACATCAATGGTTTTAACTGTGCCATATCTGGGATGCGTTTGCTGCCCAAGTAAAAAAAAAAAGAGGAACAAGAGGGATGCTGGTAGGCATGCGGCTGTCAGTTTCAGAGTGATAGTATATCCCCAGATCTCTGCGCAAAAAAAGGGCAGGGCTTGGTGCTTTGGCGTGATATACCTCAAGAGCTTGAAAAATAGATTTAGACTAGATGTAAATTTTATGTAGACAGTCAAAAGTTGTAATCCTTCCAATGTAGCACAATGAGATATACACCTGTATCAAAGAGCTACATTCGAACTGCAAGGGAAGGGTTTAGAACCCTATTGTTTTCTTCTCAATCTGTTGTCATTCTAGGATTCCTTAAAAGGGTTCGGATGAATAGATATCAATTCTTATTAGTAGAGACATCCCCAACCCCTGCTCCATGTTATAAATCAGGACTTTTGTTTATCACACAACTGGCATCTAGCCAGATCCTCTGTACTATAGCTCAACCCACATAACAGTTTCTTTGATGTAATTTGTGAAGTCAACTTTGACATTAAAGATGCCGTCATGAGCAGTTCCTTGGGGGTTAATATGATTGCATTACACACTATTGTGTGCCCTGAAACCTCTTTCCTCAGTCTTTAGTTGTGCTCAGTGGCTGTAGAATATAGAGCATTACATTTTGCTATTTCCTAAGAATCCACAACATATGCCCAAAGGCTGTCTGCTGCATTCTAGTTGTGCATGCCATGACTGGTCTGGCCAGTCCCAATGCCCCAGGAACTTACATAAACATCCTTCAGGATTGTCATGTATCCAACCCCCATGCCATGAGCTTCAGTGGTGTACTCTGTGCCTAATCTTCTTTCCTTCAGGGCTCATTTTAGCACAGTGGGTTTCCTTTTTTCCGTGAAATCTGTAGATCTCAAAAGGGAATTGCAGATACAAAGTGGTGCCACAAAGCACACCGAGATGCATGAGTCTGGAAAGGACCTTTTGCTCCGTGCTGCCTCTTTAGGAAGGGAGTGATGAGATGGGGAGAAGGCCATACCTGACATCACCCGCAACCAACACAAGTGATATTTACTAAGATGTGGTTACCTTTGGAATGCTTTACTTGCATGTATTCAATGACAGTCGTGTTGATGTATAATGCAAAGGGGCGAAGTTTGGAATCACTGTGTGATGCCATTTTACAGATATACATGCAATATCAGAGGGCGTTAGACTTACTTAGTAGTCACTTTTCCCTACAATTCCCAGTAATCAATTGATATGCAGAGTACAGGGTTGTTGGAAAATGTAGCTGCCTTGTTGCACCCAGGAAAGGCAGCATTCCCCTCAGTGAAGCTGCCCCTGGCATCTCAGACTGCGTACATGTTGATGAAGTGTCAGTACTGTCAGCCAGGCTTCATAAAATCTATCCCGAGGCTTCGTCGGCTGAAGGCTGGTATGCTGTCAAAGGTAACATACTGGCAGTCGGTGACCGTCAAGTGGGACAAACAGTCCTATTCCCTCATACTGATCGCCACATGCTATCATAGCCTGCTGGACTCATTACAGGGCTGTAAACTCCAAACTCCACCAGTTTACTCCTACCTCTTATATCTCCCCTAACTCCCCCATAACCCTCCTTCACTGTGTCGCCGGAAAGTAATGATGATACACTTTGAGACGCTTGTAACAAGTCTAATCCAGGCCGAGTGCACCACAGGGGATCCTTGGGGTACACTGTGTGACAGGAATATGTGTCATATATAACTCGCTTTATCTGCAGCTGTACTTGGACTTTAAAGCGGTTGTTGAGTTGTTGGAACATGCATTTCCTAATTATCATACACATGGATTCATAGACATGGGGCTCTGTGACATACTGCCTTTACTGCTGTTGTAAAACTCTAAGCACCAACTGATGTATTCACTGTAACAGTTACAGTAAAATCTAATAAATAATGTTCCATGTGGTGGGGTGGCTGAGGTGCCACTTGGGTGTAATCAATGACACCTAACACTGGTGTGAAGTAATCAATTGAATAACGTTCTCTTGCCATCAAATGCCTTTTAGTCAGTGACTGTGGCTTGGTGTTAAACTAGTGCACTCGCCTGATGATGCATCTGAGTAGCTGGTGCAAGCACCATGATTGATTTGCCAGCAATATTCCCACTGTGCCCCAAGTGACACTGCAGAAAGATCTAGTGGCCACATAGTGTAGTGCAGCCAAGTATGTGTACATGTGCAGGAATAGCCTGGGAGAAGAGAGTAGGTAAAATGAGCTCCTGCTCCCAACCTGGAACCATGTCAAGGATCACATTAAGTGGTAAGCAGTATCTAGAAATTACTGCTTCCCTGGGTATACCAAATATGTTGATCCTCTGCCTAATCATCCTGTCCCTCCTCCTCCAGTAATTGTTCTTCAAAATGGAGGGCAAGGCAACAAAGTAATTCACTGACATTGTGAAAAATGTTTTGGCCTGTGTCTTGCTTTATTTATCATGAAGGTTTGTTGTGTGTGATGTTACAGTGAATCTTTCCGGGTGATAGTTGTGGTGCAGTCATGAGTAAGACTTCCTCATCTCCTTGCGGTAGCCAGTGGGTTGAATGTGAATGGACCATTGGCTCTATATGTACTCTTTTCTAATTGTATGTGTTTAGTGTTATGTGACCTTATTGACAATAAAACTATAAGCCTGCCTTGCAGTATAGGTGGTTGGCAATGTGTGGTGTGTGACTTTCTCCAATGCTCGGCCGGAGTAGATTTGAGCCAGTTTGGTCAGTTGTATTATTAGAGTAGAAAGTAGCAAGTGTAACTTTGGTGACTAGCAATTGTCTTACCATTTTGTTAGTTTGGCCCTTATTTTTCTCTTCAATTATCCGATGAAGTTATGATGATTAGAAGTCATAAGGTGTTTTCTACTGATTCGCAGTAGCTATTTAAACAATCCATTCATATTTTTTTCTTGCATACATTTATATTGGGTTTTTTTCACGAACCACGTGAGGAATTCTTTAAAAAACTGCTTTTGAAACAAAGAGCATATTAGCACTAAAGACTGGCAAGTATTAACTTCTAATATTTTAGACACTTCATTTTAAATACTGTTCTCTATTGATACGCATAACTGTGACATTTTGTAAATAAGAAAAATAGATTTTACATGTATCTCTCAGGAATTTAACTTCTTTCACATATAGATAAAATAATATGTGGTATTACATTTTTAAAAGAGTTATTACTATTTATATAGCTTTAGCTCTGAAGAAGTAAGCACTTGTTGACTTGTATTTGGACACTGTAAATATGTGGAATACACCTATCTGATGATTGATAATTTGTGACTGTTCCTTAATAACTTTGCTTTGAAATCTGAAATGTAAGAAATTAAAAGAATGTGATCAAGGGATTACTGGCAAACTATTTAAAGTATTTGACTTCAGTTGAATGAATTGGTGTTGAGTGCCTCTCTTAACCTAAGGAGGCTACAAATATCCAGACTCAAGTGGCCTCCAAAGATCCATGAATTTCCTTACGACTTCATATTGTGTCGCTAACTACTTGCAAGAGATCCCAGCTTGCTTAGCGTGGATCTTTGTGCTGTAAAGGGAGTTAGTGCTGCTACCTTAAGAGCACTGGAAATTTGTTTAGTGGGTGCCATGTTTAAAGTGCCCTTTTGGCAAACTGTTTTGTATTCACAGAAAACAAACTCCCAAAGGGGCAGTTTGCTTTCACTGGGCAAAAGCTAAATGACATGAGATGCAGGGTTTTTTCTCACTATGTAATGGAGGCTTTTCTGCTTTTCCTTGCCCGTGTCTGCTTTACATTAAAGGTCAGACGGGGGCAGGGAAAATGATTAACTAACGCCCTTTCCTAATAGGGTAAGATGACCGCTACGACTCAGTGGTCTTGTAGTGTGCAGATCATTGGATCAAGGGTTACTGTTGATGAAGACAGCAGAGGTTCGGCTAGTAGTATCCCAGTGGTTCCTCTGACTCTATGTAGAGCACGGGAACTGCAAGTTAGGCTGGGCAGTCGGACTGCCAGTTTACGACATTCCTCTTGCTTTACCAAACCCTGAATAAGGCCCTTTGTGATTAAAACACAGACAGTATTTATTGTGATAATTTCATACTGGTGGTTTATTATATACTTTTCCAAAGGATTACATATAGGGCTCAATTAACCCTTTTTCTTGAGAGGGTGGCAACATGTCGAACTCACAAAATGATTGTAAACTTACAACTAGTTACTTTAGAACCATTTTGTAGATCCATCAAATGAACTTCTCCATAGCATAGGCAGAGCTTTCTATCTATGCTATGTAACTGTGTATTAAAAAATAGGGAAACATACATCACCTGAGGAAAATATTGTACACCTGAAAATCATCACACATGTAAGAACATAAATACAAAAAGAACAATTAATGGACAGAATGCAGAACAATGTCATACATTCACCCCAGTACAGAGATATGGGCCTAAATCCATCCGGTTTTTCCTCACCATGCCTTTACAGTTTGGACCCTGCCTGTTGCAGTTACACTTTTCGCCCTAAGTGGGATGGGTATGCCCAGACGTGGGTCCCTTGCTCACTGTGCCACGGGATTCATGCTAGCCTGGCTGATGAAGGGTGACATACACCGAAACCCATCCAAGGAAGCTTTGTTTCCGGTCCAGAGAGGACCTGGCTTGGCAGTTCGATCTGGACTGTTTCCATGAAGCACAGGGTCTAGACTGTTTTGCATATGACTGGGGGAGAATGTTTGAATCATTCAGCATTCCGTCCATCATTTTGTGCAGTTACACTTTTCGCCCTAAGTGGGATGGGTATGCCTAGACGTGGGTCCCTTGCTCACTGTGCCACTGGTTTCAAGCTAGCCTGGCTGATGAAGGGTGACATACCCCAAAACCGGTCCCAGGACACGTGTTTCTGGTCCTGGGACGACCTTGCTTGGCAGTTCGGTCTGGACTATTCCCATGAGGCACAGGGTCAAGACTGATTTGCATATGGCTGGATCCAAACGTGTGTCGCGCAGTGGTAAAAAAAAGATGGATTTAACCCTGATCTCTTGACTGGGGGAGAATGTTTGGCTCATTCAGCATTGCGCCCATCATTTGTTGCAGTTACAAAGAATACAACCATTTACCGTGTGATCTGCCCTGGTGTCTTCCACAGTGCTTCAAGATGCCGGACAGCAAGACATCAGCTACACTTATGCTGTGTGCCAAACTCACACTCACACACATACACCTAGACACACATAAGCACACACCCAGACACACACACACACACACACAAATAGGTAACATAGAGTGTATGTTTTAAGGTGTCTGAGTGTGTGTGTAATATTATATGTGAAATATGACATGTGTTCTTTAAAATTCTCTAACAATTTACATATTTGCATTTTTTTATATATGTGCATCTGCTATGTTTACATTTTTATACACAATTTTTCATTGGAGGCTGGAACGTTTAAAGTTATTTGATAACTTTTTTAAATTATTTATATTTCTTGTATTTGTAACATTTGCCAATGTTTTTATGATTTGCAAGGCTTTCTGCAATATCTAAAGCTATATAACCAGTATTTAAAAGTAACGTTATCATTTTACATTTTACAACCTCAGTGCTACCTCTGTAAAGCAGAGGAATGAAAGGCCATGTCCAAACTAGGGGTGGGTGGTAAACTCCACTCCACCAGCAGAGTTTGAGGAGTTTTGTCAACTCTGCAGTCCACTGGGAGAGCTGAGTTCAGCAAAAAACTCAGATTCTGCTGCATGGCAGAGTTTGCCCCTGCCACCCACCCCTCTATCGACTACCTGTTGTGAGCAGTGTTGGATGCCAGTGGGCGTTCTTGTTCAGATTTTTCAGAGGGTGGCGGCGGTAATGTATTGTGAATTGTGAGCAGGCTCAGGTGCCAGATGTGAGTTCATGTGTTTTGGTTCCCTGTAAGGTGGTGGTGAAGTGGCAACGTGCCTTATGTATAGTGGCAGGTACAAGTGGTGAGTCATGGTATTTGGGAGGGAATGCAGGAGACATTGAAGAGGGACTTAGCAATTGCTGTGATGCTGCCCTCAGCCGTGGGCCATCTCACAGCGCTGTTTCGTATCCTGCACACAATAAAACAGATAATACAGAGTCAAATTAAAACAATAATGGTATTTTTATTGTACTTTACAGATAATTTAGTTAGAGTATTTCTAAGTGTTCAATACCATAAAATCTAATGAAGCACTTTTCTTCATGCGATTCTTTAGTGGAATACATTTCATCATAAAGTTATTGATTATACTACAAGCAAAGGTGTAGTAATAAAGGAGATATGTTTAACGGCATTGGAATTATAAAAACCGCTGCCTCTTCCAAGATGGCTGCTAAATAGTGTTGCGTTCGGCACAGGCCATGCAGCGCCCAGTGGAGCAGCGGGCTCACCTCACATGCAGTACAACTACTCGCAGAGGCCTGGGATGCTCGGCTGTCTCCATGCTTCTCCTGGGATCGTGCGGGGCTGTCGAGCCTGCTTGTACGAGCTGAATACTGTCACTCTTACATCACAGTCTGAACACAAAGCCCAGGGCTAACTTCTCTCAGACCACTTCACACCCTCTGGGCAGGTAATTTAAACAGCTGGAGAAGGAACATTGCAATGCAGTAATGGAGGGGGTATGTGAGTGGGACAGATCAATGGGTGGTCACCTTTATAAAAAAAAAAAAAGCCAGGATGGTGGGTGCTGACTTTGTAAGTGGCTTATGACCAGATAGTTGGAATTATGGCAGTGGAGAGCAAATGTAGGGCAGAGCGGAACTCTGCAGAATTCCATGGAGTTTTTATGCAACTCCATGGAATTCCGCGTAGTGTAACTCCACGAACTCCAAACACCCATAGTCCAAACACTAAAGACAGGAAATCCCTCTGGTGCTTGTATCAAACACTAAAGACAGGAAATCCCTCTGGTGATTGTATTACAGGAAATGTCTTTTTTGGGTCAAAACTCAGGATGCAAGCAGAGTGCTTCACTCACAGCTGGAGACTTTTTTTTGTTTGCTGTGATGCGCAACATGTCATGCACAATAATGCCACAGCTTGTGAAAGTGCTTTCAGTGTGATTCATGCTTTGGAGCACAGCTCAGCCTCCCGAGCTTCTGACCAATGGGAGATGTACCATTGGAAAAAGGAGATTCTCAATCTCCTGCTAGATGATTCCTGTTTGGGGATCCCTTCAAAGGGGTATTCAAATAGCAGTGATCTACCCAGAAGAATAAGGGTTTTCGAAAGGTAGAGCTCTGCCCCTCCCCAGAATGAGCAATTACTCCCATTGCTTGCCCATCAAGGTCCTCAACAGTCTTTTGCTCCACCACCCAGGCAATGGCGGCAGGCAACACTTCAAAGTGGTGAAGGCGTAAATGTTTGGGATGATTAGTGAAGCGTACAAGCCCGATAAATAAGGAACGCTCGGGGTGAGAGGGGGTCTCCACTATACTATCAGATTGAAGACTAAGAATTGTAAAAAAGGGAAAAACAAGACAGCAGGCCTTTACCATATTGGCACCCAGGATCTGGAAAAACATCTTCATATTCATTAACACCACCACCATCAATGCTGCAATGTAGGAAAGATTTGAAGACACACTTCTTTAAAGAATAGTTCATAACAACGCAGTAAAGAAATCACTAACCATCTACCACTAGTATCACTCATTGACCGTATGCTTTCCTTTACCCTGTACAAAACTCCTCTGCCTTTTTTGGCCAGATTCTTGCTTTGCAAATAGTACACATACACATGAGATACAGTATGCGCGCAACTCCTTGATGCCAGTAAATAGATCACTGTGCTATATTAGAAGAATTGCAACTTATGAACTGGAACAAAATGATGTTAAAATCAGTAGTCCACTTACCTTCCTACATAAAATACAAATCTATGATCTGCATGTTACATGATATGCTCTGCACCAGACAGATTATCCCTCTGTGCCACCTTATGAGCCAACACTGTTGCTGGACAGATCACAGTCCTCTCCCAGAACTGCATTAACTACCACTCTTATAATTCCCTCAAACTTTTGTTGTCACACAAAGATCTCTACAGCTTGTGTCTTAACTTTCCTAGCTAATAATGTCTTCACTTGTTACCTCCCAGTTCGTATTAAAAATGAGTTGGGTTAGGTTTACGGAGTGTAAGCTGAAATTCAGAGATTTTCTCGCTTTAGTTTTGTCACGGTTATGAGGCGCTATACAACTGGTGCATACCAAACATTACAATACTATAGAATGTAAAAGGCATGACTTGGCAGTGTATTCATCACGAACAAACCTTATACCCAAGTGACTTACTGATCCTCCAACACCTGAACCTTAAATCATTGATTTTACAGCCCATTCCCTCATGGCTGCTCATCCATCTCCATCTTGCCACAACCCATGAACTGCTGTGCAACATCTCCCACACAAAAATAAACCTTGCTGATGCTGCCTGAGTCGAGTGCAAAAGGGACCTTGGTATGTGTGACATGTATGTGCAGGGGCATTGGCACACAGTAGGACGTCCCTTGGCAAGAAACCTGCATTAGCAATTCAAAGAATATTGACAAATTCAGGGGTAAAATGGTGACAGATTGATGTTCTGCTGAATGGTCATTTTGTCACTCCTAGCATCACCATGTACTGTAGTTTGAAGTAAATTACATTTATATCAAGAACACTGCAACAATATTGTATAGTTCATATTTTCTTGAAATATCCTAGCATTCAAAATAAATGCATACTTTTAGAATAATAATAATAATAATAATCCACATTTGTAAAGCGCACAATCACCCGTAAGGGTCTCTAGGCGCTGGGGGCCGTCGGGAAGATTAAGCAAGCTATTGCCCAGAGTCACATGGTGCTGGGCTAACCTGCTGCCGGAGCCGGGGATCGAACCGTGATCCCCAGATTCCGGAGTCAGTCACCCTGGCCGCGGCGCCACACCTCTTCCTTTATGGTGTAGAATATGGTGAAGATGCTGGAAGATTATGAAGCAATGCAATCAGTGACTGTGGCACCTTACTTACAGGTTTAACATTTGAATGACATAATTAACTAGAGTGTTGCCTGCTTTTTCCACCACTTGGAAGCCCTTTGAATAAATGGTAGGCTATTTTACTATTATTTAATGGGGCTTTCCCCAGTAGGTTATGTTTTCTTACAGATTCACATATTTCACTTGTCCTTAATTAAACATCTAACACCATCCACTGAAAATGTACTTGCCTTGCTTGGATGTTTACTAGCCCTTAGTAAGTGGTTTCGCTTATTTTGGAAATCTGACAGTCTTGACAAAAACCTTTCCTTCCCTTTATCGAAACAGGACATGCAGTATGCTCTGCACATCTTCGTGACTTATTTCACTAACTGCAGCCCCTGGTTTCCAGCAGTTACCGAAAATCCATGTCAGATGACATTTTAATCCTAGACAGTTTCAGAGGCTGGTCATTAAAATTATCATCACTAAAATCAAGGTCTTTAAGAGACGTTGCTTTTGACCAGAAAGCAGAGCAGAACATACTTTTCTGAAGTCGAAATCTGCTGTGCTGGTGAAAACAATTTTTACAGCACTGACGACAAAGTACACAGATTGCAAAACGTTTGATAGTGTTGAAAATGAAACTGCAAACAACGGCTCATTTTATTCAGATTTGTGGTGGAGGTCAGGCAGTTATTACTAGATAGTAGATTATAACGTATATTCAGTGAATATAACATAGTCCCTTCCTAAAACAATACCCGGGCATCACAAACTTGCACAAATCACCCACATTCAACACCCCACACGTTAGTGAAAACAAAGCCCAAGACTGTCAGAATGGTGGAGTAGCTAAAAGGATGGTCTGCTCTTCACGCTGTCACACCTCAGCCCGCCTTTTCTCCAACCCTACATACCTGATATCCATGTGGCCACCTCTCAGCAACTCCGCACCAGCTTAGGGACAGCGGGCTCTGGTTCCAGGGTCAGAACCAGCAGGCATGAGAGGAACAAGGCGGAGAAACTCACCCCAGTACAAGATGCCACTGCCACCCGCCAGGCGGGCAGCCCACTAGCATCAGGCATAAGCCAATCCAGATGCTGCTCCAGCTGTTACAGCAGAGCTTGGATTGGCTGGGGTAGGGAGCCGCATTGCTCATTACTGAGCCTGGGGGCTGTGGAAAAGTCACCCCAGGCTCCACTATACGTAGGGGGAAAATTCTGAGTCAGCCTCTAGAGTGCATGTCGGGCTGGCCAGAGAGAGGCCGCTGTCCAACCTAACATGCGCACTTCTCAATGGACCTGCCTCCTCATCCTTGAGACTGCAACCGGACCGTGGCGGAAATGCCTAAAAAGTCCTAAAATGTTTAGGAATTTACTTGCATTTAATTGGAGGGTCAGGGGGGCAATGCCCCCAATGCCCTTAGGGACCCTGCACCCAGAGTAGATTGTAGGCCTGTTCCATATTCTGTCCACCCCAGTGGGCAAAACTCCCACTACTAAGCCCACTAGACCTCAAGGCTGTGTTTGTTATTGATAAAATGGGTTGACAGAGGGCCTGTTATGGAGTCAGAGCACACCCCCAACACCTAAATGGCAAACAACCTTTATTTTCCCTGGGGCCAGTTTGTGAGATTTACCCCCAATCTGTCCCTACTGTGATGGGCCAGAAAGCACATACCTGCAGGGATGTATATTTTTTTCATAAAAAAGAATGGAGTGAGGAAATAACTGTCATGGTTATTGGGCCCCACTTTCCTACTCCTAAAGCTCCAAACTGGGAATTTAACTCCAAACTGTCTTGGGGTTAAGTTAAGTTAAATTAATATAATTTATATAGTCCACTGTTAGACCTGGCATCCTTGATGTGGTTTCCCCTGACTTTTTTTGTCTTCTGCCTCCTGTATTTTTGACTGTATACTGGACTTCGTTTTTGCTGTTTTTGAACTCTGGGCACATTACCACTGCTGATCAGTGCAAGTGCTTCCTGTGCAAATTGGGATTATGATTGGTTATCCATGATTGGCATATCCGATTTACTGGTAAGTCCCTAGTAAAGGTCACTGTGTGTGCCAAGGGCCAGTAAATCAAATGCTACCAGTGGGCCTGCAGCACTATTTGTGCCACCCCCATGAGTAGCTCTGCAAACATGTCTCAGGCCTGCCACGGCAGTGTCTGCAAGTGCAGTTTTTATTCAACTTCCATTTAGACCGGGCAAGTGCACCCAATTGCCAGGCCCAAAATGTTCCTTTTATTACCTATAAGTAAGGCTCCCTGTTTTCCGTTTTTACTGATTTACCCGATCAGCACCGAAGACACCATCCGCACAATGAACTCCGTCCACTCCGGATCTCCGACCGACCCCTGCCCTCACCACGTCTTCAACAAGGCCGACGCTGTCATCGCACCCCACCTGCGGGACATTATCAACACCTCCTTCGACACCGCCACCTTCCCGGAGAGCTGGAAGCACGCAGAACTCAGCGCTCTGCTCAAGAAACCTACAGCGGACCCCACCGAACTCAAGAATTACCGTCCCATCTCGCTCCTCCCGTTCCCGGCCAAAGTCATCGAAAAGACCGTCAACAAACAGCTGGCCGCCTTCCTCGAGACGAATGGATCCCTCGACCCCTCACAGTCTGGCTTCCGAGCCAACCACAGCACCGAGACCGCCCTCATCGCTGCCACCGATGACATCCGAACCCTGATGGACAACGGAGAAACAGCGGCCCTCATCCTCCTGGACCTCTCCGCGGCATTCGACACTGTCTGCCACCGCACCCTAGTGCAGCGCCTCGGCAACATCGGAATCCAGGAGAAGGCACTGGAATGGATCACCTCCTTCCTCGACGGAAGAACACAGAGAGTCCGCCTACCACCGTACAAATCAGAGGCCACCGAAGTCATCTGCGGCGTCCCTCAAGGATCCTCGTTGAGTCCCACCCTCTTCAACGTCTACATGAGCCCCCTCGCGGCCATCGCACCCCAACACAACCTCAACATAATCTCCTACGCCGACGACACCCAGCTGATCCTCTCCCTGACCAACGACCCCGCCACCGCCAGAGCCAACCTGCACGAAGGGATGAGAGATGTAGCCGAGTGGATGACGACCAGCCGCCTGAAGCTGAACTCAGACAAGACGGAGGTCCTCATCCTGGGCTCCTCGCCCTCCGCCTGGGACGACTCCTGGTGGCCCCCCGCCCTGGGCACCGCACCCAAACCGACGGATCACGCACGCAACCTGGGCTTCATCCTGGACTCCTCCCTCTCCATGACCAGACAAGTCAACGCCGTCTCCTCGTCATGCTTCAACATCCTACGCATGCTACGGAAGATCTTCTGGTGGATCCCCACTGAGACCAGGAAGACTGTCACCCAGGCCCTCGTCACCAGCCGACTGGACTACGGCAACGCCCTCTACGCCGGAACCACCGCCAAGCTCCAGAAGAGACTCCAGCGGATCCAGAACGCCTCAGCCAGACTCATCCTCGACATCCCACGAAACAGCCACATCTCCGGACATCTGAGAGACCTGCACTGGCTCCCCGTCAACAAAAGAATCACCTTCCGTCTCCTCACCCACGCACACAAAGCCCTACACGACCAAGGCCCGAGCTACCTCAACAACCGAATCAACTTCTACGCTCCCAAGCGCCACCTCAGATCAACCAGCCACGCCCTCGCCGCCGTCCCCCGCATCCGAAGAGCGACAACAGGAGGAAGGTCCTTCTCCTACCTGGCCGCCAAGACCTGGAACTCCCTCCCGACCGACCTGCGCCTGACCCAAGACCACCTCTCCTTCAGGAAGAAGCTCAAGACCTGGCTGTTCGAGCAGTGACGGCACCCCCCCCCCCCCCTAGCGCCTTGAGACCCCACGGGTGAGTAGTGCGCTCTATAAATGCCTTGATTGATTGATTGATTGATTGATTTTTACACATAACCACAGACAGAAAACATTACTTTTCTTGTCTGTATTTAATTTTAAATGTTGATCAAAACGGAAATTGGGTTGCTTTTTGAGTAATTCTAAATACTGTCTGCCATGACTGCCAAGCCAATAGATATGTGGATTGATAGACAAGGGGGTGAGACAAGAAAGGAATTTTAGTAAAGAGGCTTTAATAGCAGTAGATATGCACAAGGTGGATACTGAAATCTGCATATTTTTCTATAAGGGCACTGATTTATCTTCTGCGGGTGTTCTCAGCACTGAAACCTGGCAGACATTCAAGCATCAGTGCATATTTATAGGTTAAATAAATGTGGAAATATACTCATTTCAGCTCAATTTTTCCACAAAACCCAAACGAAATATGGATAAATACAGAAAATATTAGCAAAAAGTAAAATATGGATACATTCAGATGGAAAAGGCAAATAAAAAAAATACTATACAACCAGGAGCCCTACATGTAAGGCACCCCTAAGGTAGTCCCAATGTAGCCCCATGGACAGGGTGCAGTGTATGTGAAAGGTAGGACATGTACTGGTGTGTTTTACATGTCCTGATAGTTAAATACTGCTAATTTCATTTTTCACTATTGCAAGGACTGTCTTTTCCATAGGTTATCATTGGAGATGCTTGTTAACACTTTATAAGTGTAATTTCCAATTCAGGAGAGCTAGAGATTTGGAGTTTGGGTTCCCTGACGAACAAGTTACATACCTTTGGTAATGATATATCTGTAAGAGACATATAATAGTTATTGATTCCTCATCTTAGAATTACCCCAAGGCGTCAGACTGGATCCAGAGAATTGTTTCATCAGCAGTACCCCTGCGTGTCGGTAGGAGGCGTAGGTCGACTCCGTGTTCGTCGTTGGGGTCGTGGTTGCCAGAATGACATTGCTGTATCTACTTAGACACCACCGCTGCGCCCTGACGTCAGTTCTTTACACAACATTCCACGGCAGAAGCGTAGAGCCATGCAAGACACTGATCACTGGTGCACAAAACTAGGGCCCTGAAAGGGAGTCCCTTACCCTAGAAGTCAGTTCGCAGAACGGGGAGGATGGGTAGGGCAGTGAGGAATCCATTAATAACTAATATAGGTCTCTTACAGATATATCGTTACAGAAGGTAAGTAACTTGTTCATCTGAAAGAGACTATTGGTTATGGATTCCTCAACTTAGAATTGATACCCCAGCAATACCAACCCCGGAGGTGGGTCTGCGAAGAAAGTTCACACCAGAAAGTCCTGGAGAACTGAACGGCAAAAGAAGCTGTCTCTCCGGACTTGGCTGTCCAGGCAGTTGTGTTTAGTAAACGTGTGCAATGAAGCCCACATAGCTGCCTGGCAGATGTCTTGAAGGGGGGCTTCACGTCCCAAAGCAGTAGTGGATGCCGTCTCCCTGGTGGAATGGGTGTGCAACCCCACTGGAGGTTTCTCTTTCGCTAAGAAATAGCAGATTTTGATGTAAAAGACGATCTATCGAGAGATGGTCCATTTTTGCAAGTCCTGACCTTTCTTGGCTCCCACATACCCAACAAAGAGATGAGAGCTGGTCATCCACCAGGAATTGCTTTGTGCGATCTAGATAGAATGAAAGCGCACGTTTTGGATCCAGACGGTAGAGCCTCTCTTCCTCTTTAGAAGGATGCAGAGGCGGGAAGAAGTTGGGCAAAGGGATGGTCTGTCCCATGCGGAAAGAGGTAACCACTTTGGGAAAGAAAGAAGGCCTAGTACGAAGGACAACTTTGTGCGGATGAACAGCCAGGAAAGAAGAAAGAGCCTGAAGCTCAAAAAGGCAGTTTGAAGTGTCAGAAGTATGAGAGGACAGTTATGTAGCGGCTCCAAAGGAGCACACATCAGACACATTAGAACCAGGTTCAAGTCCCACTGGGGTATTACGAAAGGCATTGGAGGATACAAGTGATTAATGCCAAGGCTCTCCCCACTGCTGAAAGAGCCCTTGCACCACCTCCGAGTGAAGACGTTATTCATGATCCATCATGCACCTGAGTTTGGCTGCCTGCCGTTCAGAGAACCTGCCAGATGTTGATACACCAGGGACATGCCTTGATGTTCCAGCCACTTCCAAAGACAAAGTGCCTCCTGACATAGGGTCCACGACCCGCCCTGTTTGTTGCAGTAGCACATGGTGGTGGTGTTGTCCGTAAACACCTGCTCTACTCTCCCTCGGACTGAAGGAAGGAATGCCTTCAGTGCAAGACTGATCACCCGAAGCTCCAGAAGGCTGATGTGGAGCCTGGACTCCGCCAGAGACCAGAGGCCTCTGATCTCTGCCTCTCCCATGTAGCCGCCCTACCCCAGAAGTGATGCATCTGTCACCACTGTGAATGCTGGCTGGAGAAGGGAGAGGGACCCGCCGTTGACCCAATCCTGATTCGTTAGCCACCACTGCAGTTGATGTGCAGTGCCCTCCAAGATTTGGATGCAATCGGAAAGATTCCCCTGATGCTGTACCCACTGGAACTTCAGGTCCCACTGCAGAGCCCGCATATGCCACCTGGCATAGTCCACCAGCAGGATGCAGGCCGCCATGAGGCCCAGTAGCATCAGGGTCATTCTGACTGAAACCCGGGATAGAGGCTAAAAGATCGGAATCATAGCCCGAATATCCCAGACTCACTGCTTGGGAGGAGAAGCCCAAAACTGCGCTGTGTCCGGAACCGCTCTGAGGAAAATGAGCTTCTGAAAGGGAATCAGGGGTGACTTCGGCACGTTGATGGTGAACCCCAACAAATGCAGTAGGTCAGCTGTAGTCTGGAGGTGGGAGACAACAGCCTGGGGTGAGCCCGCCTTCAACAGCCAGTCGTCGAGCTAGGGGAAGACTGGAGCTCCTGATCTGCCCAGATGAGCTGCGACCACCGCCATCACTTTTGTGAACACCCGAGGGGTGCTGGTAAGGCCAAATGGGAGCACAGTAAACTGAAAGTGCTTGTGGCGTACCGTGAACCGTATGTAACACCTGTGAGCCGGCAGGACGAGGATGTGAAAAAAAGTTTCCTGCAAGTCCAACGCTACCATCCAGTCTCCAGGGTCGAGTACAGACAGGAACTGAACCAGTGTCAACATTTTTAACTTCTTCCAGAGGAAGCGGTTGAAACCTCCTGAGATCCAAGATAAGACGCAGGCCCTTGTCCTTCTTGGGCACCAGAAAGTAGTGGGAATAACAACCATGACCTACTTCTGGGGCAGGAACTCGCTCTATGGCTCCCTTGGCCAAGAGAGCTGTAATTTCCTGTTGGAGAAGGGCCATGTGACCCTCTGGCACGCGATGTAATTGAGGTGGCATGGATGGAGGTGTAGTCTCCAAGGTGAGGGAGCAGACCCTTTGTACTATCTGCAAAACCCACCTGTCCAACATGATGTTGAGACAGTGGGGGAGGTGATGGCCAATCCTGCCGACCACTGGCGAATGGTGGCCCTGAAAGGTCGGGCTAGGAGGACTTGGAGGCTGCTGCGGAGGGGGCACTGGTGGACTGGCCCGCCCGCCATCCCTCTGACCCACAACGGTGGGTCCCACGTCCCTGGCCACACAGAAGCGGGACAGCTCGCGCAGGCCTGTGGCTCTGGGCGGAATGTGGCGGGCAGCCCTTCTGTAACCACGAAAGGGGGGAAAAGCAGACTGCACGGGGCGAGAGGCAGAAGCGAGGCCAAAGGACCTAGCCATAGCCCTGGAGTCCTTAAAGCGCTCGAGCGCATTGTCTGCTTTGTCCCCAAACAAGCGTCGGCCATCAAAGGGCATCTCCAAAAGTGTAGCTTGGACATCACCCAAAAAGCCAGTGGACCTCAGCCAGGCATAGCGTCTCAGGGCTACTGACGTTGAAATCGTCCTGCCCAGCGAGTCGGCGGTGTTCAGCCCACAACGGATGTTAAACTTTGCTGCATCTCCCTTCGGCAACTGCGCAAGAGAGCACAGCCCATGCCTCCTCCGGGCACTGTGGCAGCACCTACACGACCGTGTCCCACACAGAATTGGAGCAACGGCCCAAGAGGCATGCGGTGTTCACCGGCCGCAGTCCTAAGCTGGAGGAAGAAAACATTTTCTTCCCAATTTGGTCCAGCTTCTTTGATTCCCTATCAGGTGGTGCGGTAGGGAATGCACCCTTGGAAGTCGAGGCTTAGACCACCAAGCTCTTAGGGGTGGGGTGTTGGGAGAGGAAAATGGGGTCGCCTGGGGCAGTGGCGTCAGGCAAACATCCTATCCACAGGAGCCACTGTGTTGGGATTGGACCAAGTGCCCAAAAGGATGTCCGTTTGGGCCTCATTGAATGGCAGCCGGGGCTCCAAAGAGGCCACTTCCGGTTGAAGCACCTCAGTCAGGAGGTTAGTCCAGACTACCACTATATGAAGCTCAAGGTCTAAGGCCTCAGCTGCTCTACGCAACACCATTGCGTATGATGCACCCCCCTCTGTAGCCACTGTAGGAGGAGATAGAATGACAAGGACTGGGGAGGTGTCCAGACCACTAGCCTCATCCAACTCCTCTCTCCAGTCCGGTTCTTCTAACTGGTCTGCTAGAGAGTCCACAGACCCCTTCCAGCCCTCCACACCCTCCTATGGTAGCCACTCAGGGCGATAGGGAACACCAGGGGAGAAAAGTGGTACAAAAGTACCAGTCGGCGCCGGTTCCGACTTCGGTCGACGCCGGTCCAGCTCCCTGTCCACATCGAGGGGGAGGCTGGGGTTGAAGTCGGCTGGGGACACAACTGGCATTGGAGGGGGCAAAGGTGGTACCACTGGTTTCGGCGCCAGAGGAGGTGTCATGAGGTCGACCGGTGCCAATCCAGATCCAGGCCTGGAGAAAAGCTAACCCCAGAACTGGTTTTGAGTGACCACAGAGTATGGGGCTGCTCATTTTCCTGGTCATACATTGGTGTGGGTACACAGACCCTGCACAAGGGCCAAAAGGCTTCCCCATTTTGGGTGTAGGTGCCCTGAGGGATTGTTTACAGTAGGGTAAGCAGGAACTGCTGTAAAAGTAGTTACCCCAACCCACTGGGTAGGGCCAACCATAAATGTGGCACCCAGTGCACCCTTTTCAGAACAGCTTCCGGACCTGTGAAAGAACAGGAGGAGGATTTTAACTGCTGTTTGAAACCTGTAAGGAGACCTGAAGTGCTACTCACATGTGAACCCAGGACAAAGAAGTGGACTCCAATGGTCATTTTTCTGACCTTCTGTGTGGCTACGGGGCACAGCAAGCTGTAAGATGCTCTTTTCCTGAACTGCCAGGGTGACCAGTAGTAACTTGACCTAGACTGGACCCTGCTGGTGGCCTCTGGTGTAGTGAGTCTAGAACGCCCAGGTGCAGTTCCTGAGGTTTTGGGAGCCTTGGCTATGTAAAACTGGGCTTATCCTAACAACTCTGAAAAGTTAGGGGTTAAAACATATTTGGACACTGTGTCATATTTTTACACAGAGGACCAGGGCCATCCACCTAAGCGGGCCCGCTGCAAGGTTAGTGTTCTAGTTGTTGCTCCTCCCCCAGTCCACACTTCCTACTTAAAACCGGATGCAGCGTCCGCGCACCGGTAATTGTGACTTTCAGCTCGCTGCTAGTGCGTGGGGAGCTTTTGATCGCGTTCTTTAAAATATCACTGAATTGCACTGATTTGTACTGTTGCATTTAAAATTGGGAAAGTGTACGCTACCTGCTTTCATTCTAACGCTAACGCGGTGTCCGTCTATCAGAGCAGGCCCACGGCTAGGTTAGCGTTCTAGTTGTTGCTCCTCCCCCGGCCCACACTTCCTACTTAAAACCGGCTTCAGCGTCCACGCAATGGTAATTGTGACTTTTAGCTCGCTGCTAGTGCGTGGGGGGCTTTTGTTCCCGTTTTTTAAAATATCACTGAATTGCAGTGATTTGTACTGTTGCTTTTAAAATTGGGAAAGTGTACGCTACCTGCTTTCATTCTAACGCTAACGCGGTGTCCGTCTGTCAGAGTGGGCCCACGGCAAGGTTAGCGTTCTAGTTGTTGCTCCTCCTCCAGCCCACACTTCCAACTTAAAACCGGGTGCCGAAGGCGCGCCAAAGGCAAGCCCGTCTGCGCCCCGGGCGCAAACAGCGCCAGCCACCCTGCTCATTATTCATTAGAGGAGCAGGGAGGTAAGAGGTCCTTTAGTAGAAAGGAATTGGTGGCACTGGATAACGCCAAGTGTACTGGCGGGGATAAATGGGCAGTCCTTCAGAGTCTTTGTAGGACTTGCCCCACCTGCCAGTTCTGCTTTCATACCAAGGAGCCAGCCCCCGCCCTGTGTACTGAGAGAGAGAGCAGAATTCGGGCTGCACTTATTAATTTGCGCTCTATGGTTAAACATGCCCTAGACATCCACAAACTTCTCTCAGATGAACACTTTGATGTGATATTTATAACCGAAACCTGGCTCAATGAATCTTGCGCCCCGGTGGTTGAGCTTGCTATCCCTTTAGGATATAAAATTGCAAGACTGGATGGCAAAACCGGGAGGGGGCGGGATTGCAGTGGTGTTCAGGGATACTTGGGTTTTCTCCAGCGAGGCCTCTGTGGGGTTAGTGGAGGGGGAGGCGCTTGACTTTTCCATCGTTATATCGCCCCATTACACACTGGGCGGTACATTGGTCTACCGGCCCCCTGGCCCCCCTGGAGCATTCCTGAAAGCCCTGGATGATGTCATTACTTCACGGACCCTACGCTTTTCAAATTTCCTCCTTTTGGGTGATTTTAGCATTCATTTAGACCAGAGGTCTTCAAACTTTTCCAGGTTGAGCCCCCCCAGCTGAATTCCCCCAGATGTTGGGCCCCCCCACCACCCGACAGAAACCTCGGGAATCCGGCACACCACATGATCGACTGCCATGCGCACACCAAGGGCCAAATCCGGCAAACAATGCTCAACACAACAAGAGTGCCTAGCAAACTGAAGGTCTGTGAGTGGGTGTGGCGAAACGACAGAGGCGTACCACACAGCTCAAAACACAATCCTCCAAAACAAAATGTGCGCAAATTCTCCCCACTAGGATGCCCTGCCTTACACAGGACACAGATCAACAACAACACCACCAACATGAATGTGACGGGTGTGCCGGTGCCCAGCCACACCTAGACTCTCAATCTGTGGGTGGATCCCTGCCACTGCCATCCTCAGGCTGTGCTTCACATCCAGTCCTGAACGGTACCTAGTCTTCAACACCGCAAGTGCTGAGAACCCAATCTCACAAACTCCCCAACAAATAAACAAATACATTGTAGGATGTAAAGCACCATGCACAAGTGAACCAAAGGGAGGACCGCCGTGATGAACCCACTATAGGGAACACACCATGGGTGCTTCACCAAGCGGAACCCAAAACATGGAACCCGACCTTGCCCATGGGGGCCCCGCATTCAAGTAGCAGCTGGACGTCACGCAAAATGTCACACGCATGATGCATAGATCCCACACATGAGCACACATAGAATACAGAACAGTAACCCATAGGCAAGGGAGCAGCCAATCAATTCAAATACCTTCCACTTTGAACCACAGCTCCCATGGCACCAAGAAAGCAAAGGAAGTCATCACAACCCTCCCCATCCATCATGTACACTTTGTCAACCACCAACTCCCTCACCATTCATTCCGTCCCTCCATCTGAGCCCCATCCACATCCAAACCCCTTCCACCACTTGCAAACCCATCCACCATCCATCCCTCCATCCATCATCTCACCCATCCATCCACCCCCTCACCCATCCATCCATCATCCATCCATCCCTTCACCCAATCCATCCCCTCACCAATCCATCCACTCTTCCACCCATCCATCCACCCACTCATCCATCCAACCATTCACCCAAGCTATCCTCCCACTCATCCATCCACTCCTCCACTCATCCATCCACTCCTCTACTCATCCATCCACTCTTCCACCCATCCATCCACTCCTCCACCCATTCATCCACCCACTCATCCATCCAACAATTCACCCAAGCTATCCTCCCACTCATCCATCCACTCCTCCACTCATCCATCCACTCCTCCACTCATCCATCCACTCTTCCACCCATCCATCCACTCCTCCACCCATTCACTCATCCATCCAACCACCCACCCTCTCACCCATCCAGCCATCCCCCCACCCACTCATCCATCCACCCAGTCACTCATCCGTCCACCCACTCAACCCCCCACTCATCCATCCACCCGTCCATCCCGCTCTCCACCCTCCCCCCCACTCATGCATGCACTCTCTGACCCATCCATCTCCATGCTCCTCTCCTCACCCATCCATGCACACACCTACCCATCCACTCTGACAATCATTCATCCATGTCCTCACTCATCCATCCATCCATCCATCCTCCCCCTCTCTCTCCATTCCCCCCTCACCCAGCCACCCATCCCTCCATCCACCCTTCACCCATCCACCCACTCATCCATCCACTCATCGACTCATGAATCCATCCATTGACGACTCATCCACCCCTTCACTCCTCCATCTATCCCCCCGTCCATCCACCCTCCTCAATCACCCATCCATCCCCACATCCACCCCTTCACTCATCCATCCATTCATTCATTCACCCCTTCACCCATCAATACATCCATCACCTCTCTCATCCATCCACCCACCGACTCGTCCACCATCCACCCCCATCGATCCATCCACCATTTCACTGATCCATCCACCCCTCCACCCATCCATCTACCCTTCCAACCATACACACATCCATCCACTCCCATCCATCCCTCCACTCATGCATCCATCCTCTCTCCCACCATCCATTCACCCCTTCACTCACCATCCATCCCCTCACTCATCCATCCACCCCCCACCCATACATCCACCATGTCACCCACACATCCACCATGTCACCCATCACCCCACCCATACATCCACCTCTCCACCCTCACACATTTGATGATTCAAATTCGAATCTGCAGACCAACATCCCTGAACACCGACACTTTGGTACCCACACAAAGATCCTCCGCAGACCGGAGCCCACTGTCCCGATTCATGGCCCAAACCCGGATGGCAACCTCTCCCTCACTTCCCAAAATAACTGAAGGACTCTCGCCCCCCCAACTCCCCCTCACTCCCACCCCCCTCGAAAGGCTGGGGCCCTGGGCCAGAGCCCACCCCGCCCATGCCTCAAAACCTCTGCGAAACCTTATCTCCCTTCTGGGAAGAGCTAACTCTCCCAGGAGGGGGTTAATTCACGGAGTTGACAGATTCAGCTGCAGTGGGAGGCAAAGGGTCTCCTCTGCTAAAACTGAAAGCGTGTCTGTCTTGCTTTTGTTTTTAGCAGAGGAGACTCCTGCCTCGCACCACAGCTGAAGCTGTCGACTCCGTGAATTGGCCCCCTCCTGGGAGAATCACCCAGACAAAGAAACGGGCACAAATGGAAGATCGGAGTGGAGCCCGCGCCCCCCCTGGGATGGTGCCGCGCCCCCCCCAGGGGGGCGCGCCCCACAGATTGAAGAACCCTGATTTAGACTGTCCTGAGTCTTCGGGTTCTAGGGAGCTAATGGACCTGTTTGATCTGGCACAACCCAGTGGATAAAGTCTCCCTCACATCAAGGGGGACATATAATTGACCTGGTTTGGTCCAATTTCGCCTTGTTGTCATTTGACCCCCTTCAGGTCACTTGGTCTGACCACTATCTGGTACAGTTTTCTTGGATTATAGGGAAACTTCCATCCCCTATAGTCCCGGCCCATAATAAACCGGCTCGGAAGATTGACATTCCGGCCCTCTCTAAGGTTCTCTCCTCGTCATGCCCGCCGGTCTCCTGTGATCTTGAAGGAGCGGTAGATTGTTTTTCCTCTCGGATCAGTCAAGGAGTCGGTGCGGTGTTAAAACCCGCCTCTACCAGGCGACCAAGACTAAGTCCATCTAAACCATGGTACTCAGGCACTCTTAGCAACCACAAACTGGGTTGTAAAACAATGGAACGGTGTTTAATGTTGGCGTCGGGAATACTCTCTCCTGGCCAAAAATGCTCTTCACAAAGCTCAGAGAGACTACTATGCAGCCATTGTGGAGGCAAAAAGCAGTTTCTATGCAGAACAGATTGCTAAAGCTAACAACAATAGCAAGGAGATTTACTCCATTGTAAGAAGCTTTTTGGCACCTGGCGCTGAACAAACGGTCCTCCCAGCATCATCTCAATGGTGTGAGGAGTTTTCTTCCTTCTTTGTTGAAAAAATACAGAACATCCAAGACAGTCTTGGGCTGGGTTCCCCGGCACCGAGGGATTCTCTATCTCCGTCTCTTTTAGCTTCCACTCCTTCAGTTCCTCCATTTATGAACTTTGTGCCCATAGCTGGACCGGATACCCTGGCCATCCTCAAATCTCTCAAGTCGGGGTCTCCAACTGACCCCAGTCCTGCCAGAGTGTTGGCGGGGGTCGCTGAGGTGGTTTATCCAGAGGTCAAGAGGATTATTAATCTATCCTTACAGACCGCTGTTGTTCCTTGGAGCTGTAAACAGGCTACTCTCCTACCACTTTTGAAAAAACCTTCTTTAGACCCGTTCAAACTAGTTAGCTATTGCCTTATCATTCTCTTACAGGCATTGAAAAAGGTCTGTGAGAAGTTGGTTTTTCGACAGCTGGAGGCCTATGTGGAAACATCTGGTCTTCTCCATCCGGCGCAGTCGGGATTTAGGGCAACTTACAGTACTGAGACTGCACTGTTGGAAATGGCTGAGGCGATTAGGAAGTGCCTGGACACTGGCGGCAGAGCGGCCTTGATTCTACTTGACCTCTCTGCCGCCTTTGATACAGTGCCCCTCCAACTACTCCTTGCCCGCCTCTCAAATATTGGCATTGCTGGCTCCGCCTGGGACTGGATGAAATCCTTTTTGGAAGAGCGTACCCAGCAGGTTTGGATGCCTCCTTTCTCATCAACTGCCAAGAAGATGTCTACTGGAGTCCCTCAGGGCTCTACTTTGAGCTCTTTGCTCTTTAATATCTATTTGACTACTCTGATTTTTCTGGCCGAGGAAATGGGTGCAAAAATAATTGCATATGCTGATGACACCCAACTCCTATTTACCTGGAAGGACTTCGAGCTGTCGACAGAAATTGCCCAGAACTGTCTCTCTGCTGTGTTTAAGTGGTTGTCCCATGCTCAACTGAAATGCAATGAGGACAAGTCTGAGGTCCTTTTATATGGTCAGTTCCTGCTCACCATCAGAGAATCTTTATGGCCTCCAGACTTCCCTCGACCTAATTCTGAGGGTGCTCCAGCAAAAAACTTGGGGGTCTGGTTTGAAGAGGACCTGCGCTTTATGGTGCAAATTAAGAAACTCACAGGAGTTTGTTTTGGCACCCTCAAGTCACTTAGAAGTTCTTCCCCTTGCTGCAGAGGCTGGCCAAGGAAATGGTCGTTCGCGCATCATTCTCTCCCGAATTGATTATGCCAATGCTCTGTATGTGGGAATTCCTGGATATTTACAAAAAAAACTACAGACCATACAGAATGCCGCGGCTAGACTTCTGTTTAACATCTCGGGAAGATGTAGCATAAAACAGCATTTACGCGAGTTGGATTGGCTGCCAGTGGCTCAGAGAGTGCAATTTAAAGCTCTTATTTTGGCACACAGAGCTTTGCACAATCTTGGATCAACGTACATCAGGAAGCGCTTTGCTTTCTATGTCCCTAATAGATCGTTGCGCTCAGCCACCCACTGACCGATGGTGATCCCACGATTCCGCAGAACGCGGCTGGGGAGGTCAGTCTCTGTCCGTCAAAACAGCTATGGCATGGAACTTCCTTCCCCTGGAATTACGGAACATTCAGGACCTCAGACTTTTTTAAAAAGCAACTGAAAACCTTCCTCTTCAAGCAGTCGTGTTAAAGTTCTCGCTCCATCGGGTCACTGTTATTTTGCACGCCAGGACACTCTTGATTATTTGTGCACTGTACAAATCCATTATAATATATAACATAACATAAGCCGATCAACCCAAGGCACAACTTTGCTGGACTGAAGACACAGGTTTCTTACTCTTGGAGTTCCTCGGCCAAAGCTAATCCATTTTAGCTAGCCCTAAGCGATAAGGTATCCAGCCTTGTGGAACTCATTGTCAGATATAGACTAGATAAACCTTGACTGGGTGAAGGCAGCAAAAGTATCTGGCCAATGCAAAGACTTTTCTGGGCACAAAATGTATATGTTCCACTCTGAGCTGTTTCTTACAAAACCAATGTCTTCAGTTGGATCTCGTCAAATGGCTATCCGACTTTGAGAGGACTTCCGTGGATACACCCTGCAACCTTACACTGCTGGAGGATTTGAAATTTCAGAAACTTAGTCCCAAGTAATATCTCTGACCTGCACAAAACTGTCTAATGTACCCGACTCACACTCCACCTTGGTTGGCCTGAAATCATGCCTAGGTACCAGTCTACTGCAACTATCATTTACCCTTAGGACTTTTTGACACTATATCTCCTGACATCTTCTTAAATTTAGATTTCAGGTTACCTTAATTACATTTTTTGGTCATTTTGTTTACTAAGTTTTACTCCATTTTCTAAATTGGAATAGGATTTCTATTATGTTATGTTTTTGATTTTTTAACAGTTTTTGTACCTTTAAATGCGTTACACATTTTTATTAAGTTAAGCCTGTCTGCTGTGTGCTATAGCTACCAGGTGTTGAGCTCAGGTTTATATTGCTGCAACCTTTGACTAGAAGTAAAAGGTTAGTAACTTTATTACTTGCGTTGGACTTTCTTTCACCACAGTTAATAATTTGCGTTCCTACATATTTAATTTATGGTCCGGATGTAGAAAACAACAATTGTTATGAAGAACTACCTTTATAGCTATCCACCTGGGAGGATTCCATAATAATATATGGGGACTTTAATTGTAATCAGGATATTAAGTGGAAACATCCAATAGAAGACACAAGGGATTGATCTATTTCTTGTATCTCAAATAGGGGCCAGGAAGTGTGAATTGAATATGGCAACACAATGCAATTGTACCACTCTATCCTGACTCTCTCTGTTAGTGTATGCCACTTACAGATCCTTTCCAGCCGATGCACATTAGAATGCTCTTACAGGGTGATAATTGCTAATTGGCATGATCAGTGGCCCACACTTATCTGTTTATGCTGTGCAGGGTTGGAGATGTGCTCAAGTCTTTCACAGCAGAAGAGTGCTGCGGTGCGTGTAAAATGTGGTACTGCTTGATGTGAGGCTTTGTGTCTGCAATGCTCACAATATGTGTAACAATATGTGTAACATAGAAGTGGAGTCAAGACATACCATAGGTCCCACAACACCACAGGACTCTTAAGATATCTGCATTGTTGGTGGGCATCATTGATTTATGCATAAGTAGTTCCTCATGTTTATGTGCATTACTTGCAACGCAATCTAGAGAACGGGAGGGGCAGATTTACTAACAATTTGCATGGTGTTTGTGTCACAAAAGTGACACAATCCAGTGTAGACTGCCATTAAGGGACTTACTTTCCAGCAAAAAAACGAATTTGTGCTGCAAAGTAGCTTTCGGCACCTGCCTAGGCCTGGGCGGTAAATTCCATTCCGCTCGCGGAATTTGTGTAATTTCGCATTCCGTGGAGAACGCGAAATTGCCCAAAATTCTGCGTTCCGCGACTTCGCAACATTTTTGGCTTGTTCGCGTTCTTAAAATGCGTGTTCGCAAGATATTTCCCCCGAGCAAACAAACAGCGATTGTGAACAGTAAAAAAGCATCGCGAACAAGCAATTCCGTGTGTTCGCGGAATTTCTGCGTGTTAGCGGAGATTTTTTACCGTTTCGCGGAGATTTGCGTAACACAATTATGCAAATTCCGCCCACCCCTACTCTTGCCCCTAAAGAGGGCATACAATGGGTGGTGCATATGCAACCACCCATGGGTCTTGACGTAAAGCCCCATCTACTAAGAAATGATATGCAGGGTTTTCCACAAAATAATACCTCTTCAAGGCAGTCATTAAAATGGATAAATGTTTCAATCTCTTCTACCTTTTCCAACATAGAATGTCTGTTGTACTGTATAGCACACAATTAATGTGAGAAAAGGTTTAAATGATGTCTAAGCATAGAATTTTGTACCAGAAGTTTAGCCTTCCAGTACAAACCTATGCTTCATGCACACATGTGCATGGTGGAAAGCAGGCTCAAAGAAAGTCCAGTACAGGGGCAGAGAATAACTGACCCAGATCATTAGTAGATATGGCACTGTCCTGCTCTCACTCTTTATTACAACACAACAACTTTAGTTGCTCCGCTGTTTTGTGTGAAATGTTAGTAAATGTACACCTTAGTTGCCGCAGCCAAACCTTTGTTAGTCAGAGTCTGGAACTTTACATGTCATCAACCAGATTTAACAAAAAACGTCTGGACACAAAGAAGTATTCAAGGGCGATACTTGAGATTAAGAATTCAGACTTTGATATTTGCACACTGTTTCTGGTATTATCTTTCCAAAAATTATGAACTCTTAACTCACACTTGTTATTTCACAAGTGGAATGAAAAGTATCCTGTTCAAGTACAGGGTTTGTTTCCCTTTCTTTTGAATCATGTATGCTCTTAGGATATTGATGGATGTGGGAAAGAGTTTGCTTATTGCCAGGGACACACTCATAAATCCTAAAGTGTATTTATTATGTGCAGCGTATGAACTTGTTACATCAAGAATGATTCAACGCACAAACTATTTACAGAATACTGAAGGTAGTTATATAAAGTGAAATGTGTATTACAGTTCAGGTTATTTCTTGTACATATTTCAGAAGTACGCAGCATATTGCAGCTCTAGGAAGTCACTGTTTTTTTCCTCAAACTATAAAGAGTCAGAAATAGAGAGGTTATCACAGTGTATATCATGTCATATTAGAAATAGTAAACATGAATCAGAATGATGAAATTCTAAAGAACTCTTTATTGTCAGTGCAGATTGAGCCCAGCTGTAAGAACAGACAGAGTGAGGATTCTCAGTGTTTCTATTTCTCTCTCATTCCATCCCTCTTTCCCCAGCTCTACAGATAACCAACATATTATGCTTTGTATGATGCATGTCAAGGCTGTCTGCATTTACCCTTATTATATGCTCTACATCTGGAGCTCTCATTGCAGTGGCTATTAACTACATCCCAAATGCAATCATTAACTATTGAGGTAGCACAGTTTAAAGTAACTGCACGCTGTTTTGTATGCAATTCATATCCCTCATGAAGCATTAAAACACTACTTTGGAATCCAAATTTAGTGGATAATCCAGTGGTTGTTGTTGGTTACTGGGATTAATCTTTTTCTTTCAAGGAAGTTATTTGATATTTACTTTTGTTTCTTTACAGTAGGTTAAATAAGTAGGAGTTAGGTGGGTTCATTAGTGAGGGTTGCCTGTGTTCATACAAATGGATGTTGGGATGAATAAATAGGGTAGATGAGATTAGGTATTGTTTAAATGTAGTGGGTATAGATTAAAAGAAGGTGAGGCTGTGATCTATGAAATTAGGTCTCTGCAAATTGCAGAAATACAATAAAAGGGAATAAGGCAGGCTGGTATGCAACTTAGAGTAGGCTATACTCAGACAGAGGAGGCATAAAGAGAAAAGAATGTAAGGAGAATGTCATTTTAAAGAAAGAAATGAGAAAGCGCAATCAAAAGTTTATAATGTAAGTCAATTGTTCATGCAGGGTATAAGAAATATAGAGCAGGGGGCTTTTTGAGATAGGAGGCAATCTGGGGATGTAAAATTATAGAAACCAGCAACACTATTTGCATATTTTACAAGTGCTAGAATCAGGAGAATTGTCAATCCACCTTTAAGATTGATTGCATCCTTTCATAGATCTTCATAGATAGAAGGAGCTTCTTTCAACTGTGCAAAGCAGCTGGACTTCTTGTTGCATATCCCATCTTTATGATGATGGCACAACAGGGTATCCATTGTGGTAGAGTTGAGAATAACTAGTCCATAACAATTCCTCAGACTTCCAGATGGTTTTCAGTGACTCTTATTTTTGCTGAGAGGGAGTTCTATAATTTTGCAGCCTGTACAGAGAAAGTAGTGACACCTACTGCTTTCTTCTTGTAAGGAGATTTGATTAGTAGCAAAATTAGCCAGGTACGCAAGTTCTGAGGTTGGAAATATTGGTTGAGTTTCATCTGGAGGTTTCAACGTTTATCTTTTATTGTATTATGGGTGATAAACAGCAGATCTTAGAGGGAGTTCAATTGTTTAGAAGCAGCAAGTAGCTCTACCCCTACACACCAGCTCTAATATATGTTAATGTACCAGATTATAGACAACTGAAATGCCACTGAACAAGAAACAGTGAGGGATCCTGTAACCTGTATAGAATCTTTAACACAGTGTAATGACAATTTACTCTTAAACTTTATTGACTTTTAACATATTCTTTTCACAATACAGGTCACAATAGTACTGCCTTTCATACATTTTCATAATAAATGGAGCATGCCTATTGCCTTGATCAATAGCTTGTCACTATAAGCAACTCAGTGCTGTTCTGTTGAACATAACCTTTTTTCCCAAGGTGAAAAGTGTTACACGTGCACTCTTTGGAAGCACACAACTTCTAGCCAATCAGATGTGTATGCAAACAATCAACGTTTGGGTGGAGCCAAATCCATGCTCTCAGTAGTTTTTAAGGCTCTTTTTCTTTATATATAATTAATAAAGCGTGGTGACAACTGCGCTGCCGAGCAAGGCCTAAAGATTAGCTAAAAAACGATGGATTTTACAGTATGGTCTTAAAAGAACTTGGATAAAAAAAGACATAGATGTAGCAGTCGTCTGAAACGGCACTCAGTATCTGTTCCAAAAGTTCAAGGATGCTGAGCAAGTTCAGGTGAATGAAAGTGTCTTCCCCAGGTCAGTTTTAAAACCATTTGGAACAACAACTTCGCACAGAATAACTTCCTTTACGTCCATCTCTCAATTCCTTTTACTTTTCTATGCTGCTCCTTCCAAATAGATTCTCGCACATACCGTGCAACAACATGTGTACCTAGATAGGTAGTATTGGAAAACAAAGTAACAAAATCACACTTTCTGGGATGTTGGAGACACATTATCCCTGGGGCTAGAGAAATTGTACAGGCTCAGAAAGATGAGCTACTGTTAAGGTAATAGAGAGTTAGATCAGTCAACAGTCACCAAAGTTGCATATAGTTTTAATCAAGTGATAGAGCTCAGCCATAGATGTGTGCCACCAATACAACATGTATTATCGTTTGAATATTAGCTTTAAATATGCTTTTAAAATGCACCCAAATGCCCATCTTCAGATGCTTGTCGTTTTCAGAGAGGACTCAATTTGCTGTTAAATACCTCCATTTGCTTTTTAGTAAACAAACTGTTATTTCCTAAAACACCCTTGTTCCCATTTTCTACAAATTAATTTTGACTTCAAGTACTTTTTGCTCTACATCATGGGTACTCACAAACTTTCTCTCGGGGACCAAATTTACAGTGTGGTTTGCGGCCAAGGGCCGCACCGGTGGGGGTGGGGGCGGGGTCAGAGGGGGAGGGGGGCGGGGCGAAAGCAAAAAAAATTGTGACCATGAGGTTAAACACAGGTCCCTGCAGCAGACACCTTCGTCCACTGAGCCACCAGCATACACACATCTTTCTCTCTCTCCCTCCTTCTCTCTCTCTCCCTCCTTCTCTCTCTCTCTCTCCTTCTCTCTCTCCCTCCCTCCTATCTCTCTCTCTCTCTCTCTCCCTCCTTCTCTCTCTCTCCCAGCCTCTCTCTCCCTCTGTGTTTCCTTCCCTCTCTCTCCTTGCCTCTCCCTCCCTCCCTCTGCATCTCCCTCCCTCCCTCTGTCTCCCTTCCCTCCCTGTCTCCCACTCTCTGCTTCCCTCCTTCCCTCTGTGTCTCCCTCCCTCTGTGTCTCCCTCTGTGTCTCCCACTCTCCCTCTGTGTCTCCCACCCTGTCTCCCACTCTCCCTCTGTGTCTCCTTCCCTCTGTCTCCCTCCCACTCTCTCCGTTTCCCTCCCTCCCTCTCACCTGTGTGTGTGTGTGTGTGTCAGCCCTCAGCCCTGGCAGCGACAGGTTCCTCAGCTCGCGCACAAACAGCCGCACCAAGTACTTCACGGGTCTTTAAAAGACCATTTAAATGTTAATGAGGCTTTGTTGAATTTCACCTCTTAGGCCCCTGCAGCTCCACTCTGACAATACTGGAATCCCCCGGCCCCCACTGAGCTGAGTCCGAGTCCGCGCTGCTGCGGCTGTATTTGCGAACACTATTGAGTTTTTTTTATTTAACACAGGTGTCTGCAAGGTCTGCGGGCCGCCCAGGAAGGCTTGCCGGGCCGCTGGCGGCCCGCGGGCCGTACTATGAGTACCCCTGCTCTACATACACATTGAGCATTTAAAAGATATGCAGTGGGGGTGAAGGCGAGATAGCTGAGTGAGCAGACATGTCTCCCCGCTACTCCCCACCAGTCGCAGCAACAACAACGAAGAATTCAATCAGATCAAAATGTGTGCACCTACAGAAAGACTTAAGGTGATTCAGAAAACAGCCCTGGAGACAGGGAAGTGGCACTTTATGCCCAGTGTCGGTGGAATGCCACAAGATCATTGAAGCGTGGTTTCTGCTGGTAGAACAGTGGCAGCAGCTTGCTAACATGAAAAGTGGACTGATATCCTCAATTTCGGTGCCCCCAAATAAATGAGCTCCTGCAGTGGGGCAAGAGGCTTCAGAAGGTGAATTTCAGTTTCTACCCCAGGGTCTGTATGCAGACTTCTGAAGAGGGCATAGCTGCTGTGGGGACTTAACAGGATGTCTTCAGCCAGTAAGGGCCCTCAATAGGCATCTCAGGGCTGCCACAAGTTTATCTCGAAACTAGTATGGTGCCAAATTTGTATGCCAGAGAGCCCTTCTATGGAAATGTATTGCTTGACTTGCTGGCCCTAGGGGGATCCTCCTGAGGCATACTGCTCTTTCTTTGGTGACATCTTTTTCGCTCAACGGCTCAATGCAGTCTAAGACATTGCCAATGTGACACAAAGCTATAATGATATGAACATGCTTGATAATCTGGGCTTTTGTCCAGGGAACAAGGAAGTTGCCTCAGGATTATATTTAGCTCTCCCTCACTCTCTAAACATGTGGTGGAGTCTTGGTCTATGCTGGTCTGCAGTGTCCGGATTTGAGGATAATAGTGTAACTGCCCAAAAAGAAAATAGCCAAGAATGCTGGTCATTTGCCTGCTCCAACCATAGTCCTGAATAATAAGATATAAGTTAGGAACCTGGAGGGAAAATGGAAGAAAGGAAGACACCGAAGACACTGGTTCACAATGACGACAAAAGAAGCCTAGGGTTGTCTCAGATACACTACTCGGATATCTTTGATAGAGGACGAGTAACAAAGAAGCAGTATGCAACTTCATAAAATCAACACCCACTTAATGTATCATACTAAGGATCTTATAGCTTACCTCTTGCCCATTGAGGATATACTGACACTGGCCGCTGACATACTGACACTGAGCTGGAGATGAATGACTGTGGAGAAGATCGGGGGACTGCTAGAAAGGAGTGAGGCAGCATGCGAGTTCAACAGAATGATTGCAGAGAATATCTCAGAAGCAGACACAAACAACACATGGAGTGCAGCAGAGACGGAGAGCAGCAGTTCCCCATGGGATACGGAGCATAGAGTGTTAAGGGAGAAAAATACCATAATAGGCACACAGAGTAAAGAGAAAACACAGGAAAAAGACCAAGAGATTCAGAGGACAAGCAGAGGTAAGGAAACAAGAAAGAAAAAAATTCACACATTGAGGGACTGTGAATGCCAAGTGATGAACTGACAGAAGGAAAGTAAGCTAAAACAACTGGGAGATGTTGTCAGGCACCAGATGGGTGCCTGCACTGGCCTTTTGTAGCCACTGACCCATAATAAACCGGAAGTCCTGCCAATAACATAGAAGTGAGAACTAGCCTAGTTTCCATGTTTCCACACTTGATTCTCGCAAGCACAACATCTTACAAATTTAAAGGAGGGTATAAATCCTGCAAGTGAAAATCTACTAAACATGGAACACAAAAGGATCCAATCCCACATTTCTTTACAAAGCAACAGTTTTCAGTAGCATGGTCCAAATCAACAGAAGAGGCTAGTTCTCCAGCCCCACCATTGGACCACTACATGACTGTCACAAAGGCACATCTTCTGAACAGCTGCCAAAGCCTCAGACAAGAACTTAGATATGATCTCAAGAAAGAAATGGACAAGTGCATTCAGGATCTGAAAATTACTTTTGCATCCAAACTGGAGGATCTCTGCAGGGATGTCAATGTGGCAAGAACTAGGTTAACTGAAGTGAGGGGAAGGACAGAGGCAGGCTCTCAAAGGATTTAAAACAGGACTGAGCAAAGACTGGAATCAGCAGCCAGTCACCTTGACATGACTGTTCTCAAAGCAAAGTAGGCAGAAAACAGATACAGAAGAGAAAATCTCCACATTGGGGGCATAAAGGAAAGGGATGTGAGAACAGAAATAAGGGCCTCCATGACAGGCTTATTCAACAGAATATTGGCGCATGAACACCCGGAAATATGCCTGGACAGGGTACACCAGTATACAAAACAAAACTTTCAATACAAGAATATCTTGTCCAAATTCTACCACTATAGTAAAAAGAAGGAAGTACTTCAAGCCAAATGGAAACTAACCAAAAATATTTCGCGGGCAACTGTTGCACAATCTTCCAGGACTTATCACGGTTCACCTTCCAGTGAAGTGCTTCATTCAGATCTATCACAGAGAAATTGAGAGGCAAGACCGTCTGCTACAAATGGCCACACCACTTTGCAATAGTCTTCAACTTTGCAGCATCCATGTACCTCTTGATAGACCAATTTGAGGCTGCAAAACTCCTGAAAATTGACCTAATGAATAAAGACTGAAGAAAAGAGGACTTTGTGGTGACATTATCACCCCTACATAGTATGCCTGCAGGAAACTTCCCTTAATAGGAAAAACCCGGGTAAGATGAAACATAGGGGTTGTCGAACAGCTCACTACTCTTCCGTCCTATTGAAACATAGCAGGGTAGCCATGATCTTTCACAGAATTTTCGCTATGACTATCACTGATGCTAAATCCAACAAGGAGGGCATGTTCTTGATAGTCTGGGTCTTTTTATGAGGACATCCTTTCACTGTGGCCACTGTATACTCCCCAAACAGATCCAAGGACATGCTCCTATTCAACATCTGTCAACATTGGTGAAATCCATCACTGGGGATATTATCCTGATGTGCTATTTTTACGTGGTTTGGGATGGCCACCTGGACAGATCCAAGCCAGGTGGGGGATGGCAGGTGCAGTCTCGAAGAAGCTTAACACTGCATGGAATGACATAGGCCTATGAAATGTTTGGTAGGAGCTATCCAAATGATAATGATTACACTTACTGTTGTCATGTTTACCGCATTTACTCTTGTATTGAACCCATGCTGGTCAATTGAGGATGCTGACATTGGTCCAACCTCAGTCTCGGTCCATGGCCTCTTCAGGGACCAAAATCTTAGACCTGAAGAAGCTAAACAGATTGTGGAATATTTCTCTCTGAATGACAATGCAGAAGTCATCCCTCCTCGAGTCTGGGATGATTGTACGGCAGTGACATGAGGGAACCGCATTTCCCATATGACATACCTCCGTTAGCCTCATAAATCGAGAAAGTTGAACAAGAATTAAAAAACAGGTGTATAGAGACAAACCTTTTGTCACCAATGTGCGTAAACTGTTGAATGTTAAGAGACAGCTAAGGACCATTCAAACTAACAAGGCAGAACTAGCCCTTAAATTCTTGAAAAAATACCCCACATGGCTGAGAATAAAGTGGGCATCCATCCGATGAGGTAATATCAAGGGAAAACAGAGAGTGAATACATTAAAGAAATCAAAGCCGCATCAGGGAACATTACCCAAAAACAGAACTAAAATTGAGGAGTATCGAAAATTTGAGTGACTCTTGCACCTAGGACGTGAAAAAACGCTACATCAAACAAAAATGTCTCTGTCAACACTACCAAAAGAATAGAAAGAGACTCTCTAAGCTCCACTAACTGGCAACAAAATACAGTAGGCAATAATATCCTTAAAAAAGGAACAAAGCTTCAGGGTCAGAAGGATTCCCAAGCAACTTCAATAGGATCCATCAGGCCTTAGTGGTGCCAAAGCTTGACAACATCTTTAATTATTTAGCAAAGCACTGTAGCCATACCCTCTCTGTTGGAGAGGCAGCCATATCAGTTATACGACTATAATCTTCAGCTTTGGTCCCTGTACAGGCAAAAAGCCCTCTATAACAGACACCAGAAGATACTTTGAGATCCTGGCCAATGTCCACACAAGATGCTGCTTAGCAAACTGATTTCAATGCCTTTAGGCAAACTCATGATATCGATAGCCATATTTGAAAAAGTACATAAAACATTTTCAGCGATATTGGTGTCGCTAGATGCTGAGAAAGCTTTCTAATGTGTGGATTGGACTGTCTTGACTCGGGTCATGAAATAAATGGGTTTTGGAACATGTTTCAAAACTATGCTTATGGCAATCTACCACTGGTCAATTGTTAAATTGGCATTAAATGGACAGATGTTCAGATCATTCTCATTGACAAGAGGAACTGGCCATGGACGTCCTCTGACTCCATTGACACAGAAAGGCATTCGGGAAATACCCTTGAGATTGGAAGAAAATAAAATGGCTTTCTATGCAGATGAACAGATGAAATACTTCTGTCATTGAGGCCCCCCCCCCAAGTCGTCCCTGCCAGAACTACTAGAGCAACTGCAAATTAAGAACGCATTAGCGAGATACTGCAAATTAAGAACGCATTAGCGAGATACATCAAATACAGCTACTTAACCTTACGCTTTTGCCTCAAGTTGCAAAAGTTTTGAAAGCTACATTTCCCTTCCAGTGTATTTCGAAATTAAGTCATTGCTTCTAGGTTCCATATGAAAGGTGCAAACATTCAACCGACACAAGAACATATCAAAATAGACCCTCAGCCCAGGTTCATGATATGTCTATCCTGGACAGGCTGCACTAAAATTTATGTTCTGCCAGGGGTCCTTTATCAATTCATGATTCTTGTAGTTGCTGACTCATTAACTAAATATAGAAAACAAAGGGGTAGGGAGCACCCTGCCTGACATCCCAGCTCGCTTAGATTCATCTGGAAATTGCGGTGCATGCTAATACTTACTTCAATTCAAAGTCTTTTGTTTTCACCATGGTTGGCGCAGTGTATCTCCAGACGTGTTTCAGGATAACTGTCCTTCTTCAGCAAGGAGTTACACTTTATTTTAAGTGTGCTGGCCATGCTGCTCACAATCTTTGCAAGTCTCTCTACCACTCACTGAGCACAGGTGCATCAACCAGAACTCGTCAGCTCGCCAGCTCAACAGAGCCCAATCAACCAAAGAGGGTAGGGAGCACACTGCCTGACATACCAGTGGTGCACGATAACACTTACTTCAAATAAAAGTCTCTCTATTGAAGAAGGACAGCAATCTTGAAACATGTGTCAAGAGACGCACAGCACTAGCTGCACCAATAATGCTGAATACGAAAGACTTGTAACCAAAGCGAGTGTTATCATGCACTACATTTAATACAATGTATCTGGGGTAACTAGTGCTGGTATGCCAGGAAGTGTGCTCCCTACCCCTTTCTCATATGGAAAATAGCCTCCCAGACTTTCAAAAATACTAAGTTTTGGTGGAAATGAGAGTTATAGCTGAATGCTAAAAACTAGAGACCAGACAACTATAAGCATCCTTGAACTATGCAATAGTGGAGCCGTGTTTGTGGGATATTATCCAGCTTCAACAATATTAAAGGATCCAGAATAAATAATTCAGCACACCCGTCAGCATAATCTTAACAATATGGAAGACGGTTTCAGGGAAATTCGGCCTTCCCATACACTGCTATTCAGTTCAATAGCAGCTTCACCCCAGTGCTCCTGCCAGACTGGGTGGGGTTGGCAGGAGCTGATCTTTTTCAAGGCACTACTGTAAAATCCATTCAAAAAAGCAAAAAGGAATTCCACACTGAAGAATCGGGAAGGCTTCCCTATCACTCAATGTCGCCACTGGGTCGATGAATCGCACGTCTACGAGGAACCAAATAACTTTTGAGAAAAAAATGGGTAAATTGAAAGAAACAAAGAAGGGAATATCCAAACTTAGCATGCTACTGGTAGAGGCTCTCTCTGACAATGACTGGCCTTATAAGAAAAAATATCAACTCCCGAGACTGGTACACTCTGATAAAAGATATTCATATTTGTTCATACGTAGTTGAAAAATGAAGAAATTCAATTCAAAGTGATCTATGATGGGCAGTACACCCCAGTCAAAATCCAATGCAATTTCCCCTGCAGCTTCCCATGCTTGCTGGAGCGGTTGTGAAGTGATTGGATACATCCTAGAAATCATTTTGAACAGAAGTGGCTAAACGCTCCAGGAGGGGCTGGGCTTCTTTCTGCCCTTTGATCTGTGGGTGTTGACTGTAGGCCATGGGCCAAATATATGCAAACTCATCATGAAGACTTACAACGTATGGGGGCAGCGAAGCTCGCTATCACAATTCAGTGGAAGGAAGTAGAGCCAGCCCCAGCTTCCAAATGGTTACACAAGTTGTGGGGGGTGCCCATCATAGAGAAACTCCTCATTAACCTGGGGGCGGTGACACACCTCTCTTTCGAGGGGCAGTGGAAATCGTTGCTGGAGAATCGCTCAATGGGTGTACCCACACTAAGTCCAAAACTAAGCTGAAGGGTCTTGGTCATATTCTCCTAGGGAAATGGGGAGATGAAGAATTGTGATGGCACATGTTAAGTACAATTGAAAAGCTGTGCACGCTTGTCAGATGAAAACTGCAAACTGGGGTGTTGGAACTGGCCCTTTTTGCAGGGTTATATCCAAACTTTTTGCCTTCCTCCTGTATTTATTCTGACCAGTTTTTGTTGGTTTTAAGGACTTCGGGCCCTTTACCACTGCGCTGATCAGTGCTAAAGTGCATCTGCTCTCTCTTGTAAACTTGGTAAGATTGGTCTACACCGGTTTTGGCATATTTAATTTACCTATAAGTCTCTTGCACAGTGGTGTATCCTATACCCAGGGCCTGTGAATTAAATGCTACTAGTGGGCCTGCAGCGCTGCTTGCACCACTCACAGAAGTTGCCTTTCAAACCTATCTCAGGACTCTGACGCTGAAGGGCCTGCATGCTCAGTTTACTGCCACAGTGACGTGACATTTAAAGTGTTTGCCAAGTCTGAAACTCTCCTTTTACTACATAAAGGTCACCCCTAAGGTAGGCCCTAAGTAGCACTATGGGCAGGGGGCTGTGTAAGTTAAAGGTAGGACATGTGCCTTTGTTGTGTGGCATGTCCTAGCAGTGACAAACAGTCTATTTGGTTTCACACCGCTGTGAGGCTGCTCCTCTCATAGGAATGCATTGGGTATTTCCTTGATATGTGTTTCTGTGGTAATTTCTGATATGAAAGGGGTAGTGTGGCCATGTTTGGTATGTTTGGAAAATTGGTGATAAATCCTGCTTATTGCTGAAAGCGTTTTTATTATTACTGTTTTAGAAATGCCACTTTTAGAAGTGTGCATTTCTGTGTCCTTATGAGTCTTTCTTGTCCTATCTGGTTGTGTATTCACTGTCTGGTTTTAGACTGACCGGAGCAGAGGATGTGCATTCACTGTAGACAGACACAAGGGGGTTGAGGTATGTCCTGCCTATCCTGGGTGACGCATAGTTGGGCTGAATAAGCCTGGTCTGCATTGAGAGTGGTGGGAGGAGTTGTCACCTGCACCTGAATAGGGCTGTGTCTGCCTTTCACAATGCTCTTTATGCCCCCTCCCTGTAGTGTATTTGGAGACTGAATGGGGGTGTTGTCCACTTCTAAAGGTTGTTTGAAGTGCCCCCATAAGAAAGGCATTATGGGTATAAGTACAGGGGCTGTGACCCCATGCTTTAAGGCACTGCGTAGACCTGTAACCAGACGCTGCTGGATCTACAAACTGCACATTGCCAGAAGTTGTTGGGCTGCCAGGAGAAACCACCAGGGGGTTTTATTTGCCGTGCTGACCTGGCCTATAGGACCTTGTGTTCTGGCCTACTGCCTGCACTCCTGCATTGGTTCCCCCAGTGCTCTTCAACGAGTGCTGTTATGCAATCATGCCCACCACAGTATGTGGGCCAGTGGCCCGACAGCTGGGCAAAGCAGCGCTGTGCTCAGAGCCCTGTCACGGTGCAGGGCCCCCATCAAACAGAATCCGGTTCAGGGGTCTCAGCGTGGCCGTGTTGTGCTCCTCGCTGCCTGAGGCATGTTTTTCACAGCTGCTGCACTGCGTGATCGTGGAAAGCTGCCTTTTTGACATATCTTGGGGCATTTTGCCTGATTGCTGCGAGACAGGGAAGACCTCAAGGTGGTCCCCAAAGGGTGTAGGAATTTCCTTGGAATTACCATAGTCACCAAAGCAGGCATGCAGCTGCTTCTGCTCCCTGTGTGGCAACCAGACAGCACAGCCTTAGAATTGATAGGGGTGCATGTGGACTGTACCCATACTCTTGTGGGGTGATGGCATGACCCCGGTGGGTATTGCTACATGTGGCTTTCTTTTCAGTACAGGCTGTCTGTCATGTGTTACAGTGATTGGTGATTGCTATGTTTTGGGTGCTTTACCCAACTGCTTCCTGTTCATGCCCTGATGTTGTGATGCATGGTGTTACCTCACATTTCCAGGACTGGCACAGTATGCCCACCAGCCACAATTGATGTATAACTCCTGCATTTTGGGCCCTGATGTGTTCTAATGTAGTTCTTTTTTACCTTGCATTTGTCAGGATAACAAGCATTATTCTAGGATTTGTCTTATATGTGCAGTGCTGGTGGTTTTATAACGTGTGTAATCTATGAGTATTTACCCTATTGCACTAACCTAGGCAGTTATGACCATTGCCTAGTGGCAAAGTGATTCATGTGATTGTGGTCTGAAGTGTTTTCTGCACAATACAAAGGATATTTTTATATAACCTTGTGTGGAGTCTCTTTTTGCAGTGTGCCTAGTGTGTTACTGGTCTGTGTGCACCGTTCCCTCTAGGGCGCGCGGGCACCTCGCCCGAGGTCAACGCGCACTGCCTCGCGTGAAGCGCACACAGGACGTCGCACAAGAGAGTCGCGCTGCCGGCCGCTTTAAAGAAGCGAGCGGCGCGAACATGAGGCACTTTTCCTTGCGGTGGTGGCGGAGCGGTCGTGAGGAGTGCAGGTAAGGAGGCGGGGGGGCTGGTGGGGCTTGTGGCTATATGGGAGCGCGGGGCAGACTGTGGCCTTTTGTTTAAGTATTGCTGGTAATCAGAGCCCCTTCACGGGCTCCAATTAACAACAATACTTAAACAAAAGGCCACAGTCTGCCCCGCACTTTACTAACAAAAGCGTAGTCAGTTTCCAAACACAGCGTGTACTTTAGCACATGCTGTGTTTGGAAACTGTCTCTATGCTTTTGTTAGTAAAGCGCGGGGCAGACTGCGGCCTTTTGTTTAAGTATTGTTGTTAATCGGAGCACGTGAAGGGGCTCTGATTAACAGCAATACTTAAACAAAAGGCCACAGTGGGCAGTCAGGGGGGCAGGACCGCAGAGGGAACAGCGGCTAGGGAAACGAGCGGAATAGAAGGCAAAAGGGGCACAAAAACAAGGAAAAAAACGAGGGGCACAGAGGGCAGAAAGGAACAAAAAACGAGTGGAACAGAGGGCAGAAGGGCAAAAAAAACGAGTGGAACAGAGGGCTAAAAGGCTCAAAAAACGAGTGGAACAGAAGGCAAAAGGAGCACAAAAACACAGAAAAAAACAAGGGGCACAGAGGGCAGAAAGGAACAAAAAACGAGTGGAACAGAGGGCTAAAAGGCACAAAAAACGAGTGGAACAGGGGCAGAAAGCACAAAAAACAAGTGGAACAGAGGGCAGAAGGGCACAGAAAACGAGTGGAACAGAGGGCAAAAGGGCACAAAAGACGAGAGGCACAGAAGGCAGAAAGGCACAAAAAACGAGTGGAACAGAGGGCAGAAAGGAACAAAAAACGAGTGCAACAGAGGGCAGAAAGGCACAAAAAACGAGTGGAACAGAGGGCAGAAGGGCACAAAAAATGAGGGGAAAACGAGTGGAACAGAGGGCAGAAGGGCACAAAAAACGAAGGGAAAACAAGGGGAACAGATGGCTAAAAGGAAAAAAAAAAACGAGGGGAACAGAGGGCAGAAGGGCACAAAAAACGAGTGGAACAGAGGGCAGAAAGGCACAAAAAATGAGTGGAACAGAGGGCAGAAAGACACATAAAATGAGTGGAACGGGGGCAGAGGGGCACAAAAAATGAAGGGAAAACAAAGTGGAACAGAGGGGAGAAAGGCACAAAAAACGAGTGGAACTGAGGGCAGAAAGGCACATAAAACGAGTGGAACAGAGGGCAGAAGGGCACAAAAAACGAAGGGAAAACGAAGTGGAACAGAGGGCAGAAAGGCACAAAAATTAGTGGAACAGAGGGCAGAAGGGCACAAAAAACAAGTGGAACAGAAGGCAGAAAGGCACAAAAAACGAGGGAAAAACGAGTGGCACAGAGGGCAGAAAGGCACAAAAAACGAGAGGCACAGAGGGCAGACGGGCACAAAAAATGAATGGCACAGAGGCAAAATACAGAATACAGAAATATAGGGGCAGCTAAGAACAGAAGGCAGAACGGGCAGAGAGGCACGGGGGCAGCGAGGGGAACAGAAGGGAAAACTGGGCAGAGACACGGGCAGCGAGGGGTACAGAAGGAAAGACCAGGCAGAGAGAGCACGGGGACAGCGAGGGGAACAAAGGGAAGAAAAAGGGGCACGGACCACGTACAGGCAGCGGGGAAGACAGACAACAGCAGGCACAGACACAACAATGAAAATACAGGCAATACAATAAATTTGCAAACTGCCCTTAAGACCCTTTTTGTGGCGCTGTATGTGTGAAAATGCACCATCTTTTCACTTTTTAAAGTAAACGTTTTGAGTGCCATTTGGTGCCGCAGACACACGCGGTTTGGTTCTTGGCGCACAGAGACCCTCCACTGCTGCACACAGAGGAAAAAAATTAGAGGGAACATTGTCTGTGTGTGTGAGTAGGTTGCCCACAGGCTTTACACATTGCCTCTGCGATAAGCCGGACTGCACTGCCAAACTACCAAGGGGGTGAGCAGGGGTTATCTTGGGTGTGTAACTCCCTTACCCTGACTAGAGTGGGGGGTCTTTGCCTGGCTTAGGTGCACACCCTAGCCAGCCAGAAACCCAATTTCTAACATGGGGCATTAGTAACTGGTATTAGGGATGAGGAGGGGATAAAACAAGAGAGTTGATGGGGCACTGGTTATCGGCAGCTGTGACTGCTATTGGATTACCTAAATGTTAAAGTGCTCTTGCTCCGCTTTGCATTGAAATTCAATCAAAGGTTTATAAAAAAAAAAAAAAAAAAGATATGCAGTGGGTAAATTCGTTCATTCTAACAAACACTATGTAAAAACTTGTTTTTGAGGCACACCTGATAAGATGCCTAAAATGCACTTAAAATCAATAGCCATTATGCTATTCAGGCCCCAGTTTGGAGTTCCATTTGATATGATATGGCTCAGTAGCTGTTTGAAAATACATATCTTCATAGTGTAAACTGTGCACAGTGGTCAGTATATACGTTAAACTTACTTCCACCAGCACATTACTAGCAGAAGAGGCAAAATGAAACTATCTTAATTCCACTGAAGGGGCACAATGTAGCAATGTAAATCCCACTGAACCTAAAGCACATGCAGTCTCCAATGCAGTAGTCTACAGTGACAGAGACACTTACTAGTCAAAAACAGAATAAGACACTATTAAGGTATTCACCATATCAAATAAGTGAACATACTTTAAAGTGCAAAGGAAGGTAGTAGGATATTAAATGGAGCTAGGTCATAATTCTTAGAATCAGTAGACACGTAGCTCGGCAGCAGAGAAACTGGGAAGCATTGTTAATCTATATATTGTACAGATATTAAACATCAAAATATGAATGGAACAGATCAGACCTTAAGTTTGCCCTTATCCCAATACAAACAATATCAGATTTTCTAGAAAGTAAAGATCCGCAATTATGTGTAACTCAATTTTAGAACATCTGTTTAACATTAGGGTTGAATCGTGGGTTTGAGAAAAAGAGGTATTTTATGGATATAAACTCACAACGTGTTTTTATTTTCCTCAGTCACTGAGAAATGTTTAATGACACGGGCGTAGCAACCATTGGTGCAGCAGGTGAAGTGCGGGGCTCAAGAGGGGCCCATTAAACCCTGATAATTGCTCTATTTTTTACCCCAAAAGCAGCCAAAGGGAACATTTTCCTTTCTTTCACAAGCGACCATTGTATCAGTGCAATGCTACTGCTTACTGGCGGTATCAGCTGAGACCAACATGGCAAAGTCAAAGCAGTGGTCATCAGTGTCTTCATCCTCATGGTGAGGTTGCATTTTATGGGGCAGGAGTCCATGCAAGTGGAGAATTCTATATAATCAATTGTTTATTATTAATGTTAAATCATTTCCAACAGCCGATTCAAGATGGCCAAATAATCTGAGATAGGGCAAATTTAGTCCAGATCCACAGTAACTGCAATAGTATTAACATGAATAAACTAGGATTAGCAGAATGTAAAATAAACTGATGCAACATGATTAGGTCAATTCCACATATTTTTCACCAAATCATATTGCAAGGGACACTCTGCACCAGATCCTGGTTTAGCAACAGCCCTCAAATATCCATCACAAGTGAAGTTCGGGCAGTGTAGACAGAGGCTTGCATAGTATTATGATGTGTACCCTATTGGATTATTTTCTTGATATTGATAAATCACCTAGTAAATATTTTAGTGTTTGACTAATTCACCTATTTACAATAGTAAACAGTAAAAATGAGGAAGCAAAATCATTAATTCCTGATACTCTGCTGCGTGTTTTTGTCACATTCTGTGGAAATCCTAAGTAAAGCCTGTAGTCCATTAATAACATACGTTTTAAATAGCAAATGATTTTTTTAAAAAGGGATATTTGGCAATAAATGATAACTGTAGTAAAAGAAGTCCACACGTTGTAAGTTTCTAGAACGTTTATTAGGTTCAATTCAATATAGGTGCCCCCTGCTTGGCAGGATAATCATTGTCAACATTCTACTGCTGCCTTCAGGTGACAGCTCGGGACATACCAAGAGGGGAGGAAGCAGAGGGGGGAAAACCCCAAAGGGTGGGAGGAACCAAGAGGTAAGTTACAACACATCATCCTCCCTAGGGAAGTCCGGGAGAGAAAGGGCAGGAAGCAGGAGAAAACCAAGAGGGAGCGAGGAGGGGGGAAAAGCAAGAAAAGGGAAGAAAGGGGAGTGAGGAAGGGGTGGAGAAGACAGGTGATAGCAGGGGGAGAGGAAAATAATAACCTATGGCAAAGGTGCACAACCGTGGGTACTGCACAGAGGACCCTAACCCCGGTAAAACGCCTGATGCGACCTAATGGGATAAGCCCTTGGCCACCAGCCAGCGCTGGCTGGGACCCCTTAATACATATTAAACTGTCAATGCCAGGGAGGGGTGGAGAAGAGCAGAGGCGGAGAGAGAGTACCTGGGGCTATCTTTTAACTGCCCCTCCTTTGCTACCAACCGTAAAGTGACTCTGAAACCCCTTCCCCCTCCTGACTATATAAAAGCGAAAGGTAATGTAAAGACTGGGCACCCCAACTTCGCGAATATCCCGACAAAGCCCTAATTATTACCCTGAAACTATTCACCCGCTAGGATGAAGAACTATTGCAAGTGGGTGTAGCAGATTATTATGATCCCTTGAACACCTCTTCTCGGCAACAACAAAACACTTCCTAAAAGTTACTACATTCACATAATGACATAGGTTCAGAACTGGGTAGTGTGCTACTTTCTTTCTACCACTGGCCCCAAGGGGACGGAACATACCCGGCAGTCCAAATCAATGTAGCTTTCCACACTCCAACATCTTAGTAAGTTCATGTCCGGCCGGAAGAGCGATAAAAGCGTTTTCGTTCTTTTTCTTAGGAAATTTCCTGGGCCCGGCTACACTACAACCTCTCCCTCTGAAACCACAAGTCTTTTTTTTTTTTTCCTTGTCATCATTGGTGACAAGTTTTGGCAATCTTCTACCTTCCCTTCCATGACCCTGACCGGTATCCAAGTCATTATTGAATTCCCTTACGGACAGTTCCAGAACACTGGCACGAGTATCACCTGGCATGAGTCTATCATCCTGTTCCATCAAGTGACTACTGAAGAAGGGTTCCTTAGAGATTTCTGGGTCGCACCACTTAAGCCTTATCCTATTATCCCCAAACAGACCTTTCTTCTCTGACCGAACTTTAGATGAGGAACATTTTGGTACTTCCTGCGCTTCCTTTCTCTCACTCTGCAACTTATCACTGTAAAACATATGAAAATATTTGCCTTTATTTTCACCAATCGACTCATAAAGGCTAAAACCCACTTCTCTTTCCTGATCAAAAATATCAGTGTTCTCCTCTTCCGTTTTGGACCTGAGGTTAGCCCCTGTATGACCTTGCCGCACCACCCTGCGGTTAGAATAGTTACTTTTACATTTTTCCAAATTTAGGTCTTTAGCTTTGGTAACAATACACTCTACCCTTCTCTCCAATTCTCCGTTTGGTCCAATTATGCCTTTGCTGTTTTTTCCATCACATTCCTTGCCAATTTTCCTTTCGTCCCTCAAACCTTGGTATGTTTCATCCTTTTCATGGAATGTGTCCTTAGCTGCTGCTTCTTCCCAAATTTCCTTTCTTACTACTCCTACCTTGACCACCACACCTTTAGATAGTGGCACTCTGGCAATTGACCTTTCCCACTTTGATACATGCACTTTATTGTTTTGTGCCCGCTCACTCATGCGATCTTTTCTTTTTACAATTAGGGATTTTCTCAAAGAGTTATTTTTTTTTTTTTTTATTTTTTTTATTTTTTTTAAACCTTTATTGTACAGGGAAGGCTCACAAATACGGGCCTACAACCCAGTGGGCCGGCCACCACAGATAAGGAGCATAATCAACAATACAGAAACGCATACAGAATATCACAACAAATCATACAGGAAATAAGGGCTAAAAGCCATATAGCAACCAGCAGGGACAGGATACGAGAAGGTTGATTTTCTAATATATAGAAACGGGTACAACAGGATAATAAACAGGTAGGAAGTCTCGGAGGGCCGTGGTGGGCCGCGAACAGCCATGGTAAAAGATACAGGATAACTCAATAATGACAAATACCTATCGGTAAGGGCAGAATATGAGTCGCACCAGAAAAACAGTGGCAACTGCCGTTCAACGCCACCCACCACAATAAGAACATATCATATCAAACAGAGTCGAAAAAAGCTTATCAAATAAAGCCCTCCGTCACACAACCCAGGGAATAAGGAAAAAAACCCCCACGAGAGGGGGGAGGAAGGGAGGAAAAAGAGGGAAAAGGGACAAAAAGCGAAAGGAAGAACGCCACCTCAAGCATGTGCCCCATGGCAAACGAGGCCGGAAACCACAAATCGGTATACAGAACCAGTAGTAACCAGAGCAAAATTGAATAGTGAGCCAAAGTCGCAGTAAGACCCAAAGGCCAGCGCATCAAGAACAACCACCCCAGGGGGACACATGCTGAGACCGCGTCCCGAAAAAGAGGACACACAAGAGCCATAGAACCAAAAAATAAGAAAAAGGAGGGGAAAACCCCCCCCCCCAAAGAAATGACAGACCCCCCCACCCCCACCCCGCAAGCCCCCCCTGCACCCCTGCAGAAGGCTATGGCCCACCCCCCAGCAGCGTGCCTGTCGCCCTAATCAGAACCCGAAATATAGAAGAGCTAAAGCAAGATAGAACCATAAAGACAAAAAAAAGGGGGGGAAAAGAAGGAATAAGGGAGAAAGGAACACGGGAGAGGGCCATATAACAGAATCAACGGCTCCCACCCTCCCGTCCGAAACATCAGTGTCCACGGGAAGACGAAGAATTGAAGGATACAGAACAGGAATACGACAAAAGTCCGACATGGTCATACCGTACTAATCGATCATCCAACCATTGCAAGACAACAGTCCACAAAGGCAAGATCGTCTCATCCCTGTCCTTTTCTTTCCAAATCTGTAGCAGTCCGCCTCACGAAGAACCAGACCACAAGGAACAGGAGGCAGAGAACAGGGAGGTCAAACTTCAAACCGCATAAGATGTTCCGTGCACCACTCGAATGATCCGGAGCAGTCAGAAACCATTGTACACAAGGCAGGCACAGTTCCGAAGATGATCTGAGGAAAGTCGACCCAGCGGAGTCAGCACAGGACCTACGATCGGCCATTCGAGGAGATGAAGAACAGGAAGAACCACCAAGACCGGCCCGGACAGGACCCGGCCCACCGACCCACAGCACAGGAGAGGACACATCACGATGGAGGGCAGCGGAACTCCGCACATCAGCAGAAACGGCAGCCACCGGGTCCATAATTTCCAGGATAGAACCAGCCGCACCTAGCAGCGACGTAGCCGCACACGCCAGGGGGGGCTCAAACGGCCCAGCGAAACGAGCCTCCTCCAGGTTAACAGCGGGTGCGGCCACAGGAGTATCCCAGGAGCGCAGGGCGGCGAGGATGTCCTTAAGTGTAGGAACACCTTTACAGTATCCGGTTTCTGTGCCACATCGTGGACCACCGCCGCCCAACTCGGCCCGGCTGACATATACAGGGTCGGCCGCCATCTTGGAAGCCCGGCGGGGTCGCAGCGATCCCCGACCCCCGACCGGGCCACAGCAAGGCAAACGGAATTCAGTCGACCACCAGCAGAGGCACGTCCAGAGCAGGAAGGGGGGCCACCAGAAGAAGGAGGATCGCCGGCCCCCCAATGCCGCCGGCCCCGTTCTCCGAGTCCGGGCGGAGGCACTCAAAATGGCCGGACCGGAGAACAAAGGGGGGGACAAGCCACAATTACGGTCAGTCCCATCAACAGAAGGCAGCGCCTCCACCCAGGCCGCGGGACCGCCTGATCAAACCAGAAAGCCGCGACCGGCCTCTCTGCACAACCGCCTCGTCGGCCGAGTCCACTGCGCCATCAAGGGCCGGCCATAGCGTAGCGCCCCGTCTGGGCGCCGCCAAGGAGATTCAGGCCAGTCCGCTCCGGAGGTCCCGAAGCGAGCGAAGGCACAGTTCCGGAACCACGGCACCCAGAGACAACCGGAACAGACGGTAAGTGTCTATAAATCGCCGTAGATCCACAGCGTAGCAGAAATTGTCTTCCCGGGGCAGGATAAAGGCAGGATTTATGTTTCGAACAGGAAAGTTGACGGAGCCGAGCTAAAGCGCGGCCATCTCGGACGCGAGCTTGGCTCCTCCCCCTTCTCAAAGACTTTTGATCCTTCCACCCTAGCATGGATGGTCCACTTTCTGGTATATATATAGTACTCCTAATACTTTTCCTTTTGTGACTTAAATCCAGTACCTTGTATCCTATTAGGTTGATGTCTTCTCCAATGTACGTTGTTAGGGATATATTGGCCTCTCTTAGGCCATTTCCATTTTTTTTAGCTAATTTTCCATTCCATACATTTTTGTTTACAACTCTATTCCGTGATCCAGAGTCTGTGATTACATCTGTTTCTACTCCACCTATGAAAATGGTAACCACTGAGTTTGTTTCACTTGTATGAACTTCCTCCTTGCTAATCGCTTTATCCTTTAAGACTTCATCCCTTTGTAAATTACCGTACAAGGTTTGCATATAATCTTCATCCATCACCTTCAAGATGTTCCCCCACCTATTTCTGTCAGTTCCTTTATTGACAACCTTTTCCATTTCATTGTACATTTTCCTTCCTCCTGTTCCTAAACTGTACAGTAATATTTCAGCTTTTTCCTCAGGTAATAGAGATTCTTCCTCTTCTTCAAGAACTGATATGTAATTTTCAAAATAATCTTTCCACACTCTCCAATCTACTGTATTTTTACCCCCCTCTTCCATAAAGAGCTCAGGTGGCGGAAAATCATTTTCTCGGCCTAACTCCATGTTACGTGTGCTATTGTTGATTGGAAATATAGTGAGGGTGTAATGTCCACCTCCTACAGGAAGGTGGCACTACCAGCGAATGGCGGAAAACGCCACAGCGCGCCAAAACAGAAAAAATGATGCTCAAGATATATGCCTCAGGGATAAAGTACTTTTTTTTTTTTTTCTTTTCTTTTAAGAAGGTGATAAGTTTCTTCATAAACGGAGGTAGAACAGGAGTTTCGTTCATTCAATGAGCCTGCAAATCCGATGAAAGTCGTCGTACAAATACTTGTTCCCTCTTCTTTCAATCATTGATCAGGTGGCGCTAAATTACACAGTTTGCTTTTGGTGATAAAACAGAATTTAACTTAAAGATTACAGTCTTTGTGCTCTGTCTGCATTTAGTGCTCCGAAGATTGTTGTGGAGCGCCTAGCTATGCGTGAAGAGCCCAGAGGGAACGTTCCGAGCTATCTCATGCCCCGAGTACAAATTTTCAACTCCTTTAGATGCGCCTTTCGTACTAAATCTCATGGTACAAGTTCCGATATAAGACTGTTATTACTATATTATTATTATATATTTTTTTCTTCTAACCCTCCTTTTACTGCCACTCTTAGATAATATATTTCTTTACGTTTTTATCCTGTCACAGGGTTTTTTCATACATGTCTTTAACATTCAAGATGGCCGCCCTTTACGTTCTACATAAAACGTTTGTTCCTTCGGGACGGCGATGTTCTGAGGAGAAGCTTTTGTTTCCTGCTCCACCTCCAACTTCCACTATCGGCTTGCCGAGTTACTCATAAATGCCTAATACAGGTACCCCTGTGAGCTGACTACGGGTCTTCTTATGAATTATCGTAGATATTTTAACACACACTTATGCTTAATTTCACTGGAACAATGGCTATCAAACTTCATGACGCTAGGATAATAAATCCTTCTCAGCCTTCCGTTAAAGTACCAAGTAGATACGCATCACACTGTCGACGCGCTGCCTCAGATCAATTTCAAACTCAAATTTTCAATACTTTGTGTTGAAAACACAAACTTCCCAATGCTGTCACTCACTCAATGCTTCAATCGCTTGCCGCACAGCCTCAAGTCAGTTTCCAAAGCGATGTCAGAGATTAGTCATAAATCCCCGCTCAGTTCATTTCTCCTCAGACAGCTTAAAAGGCTCACCTCATTCACTTGCGCAGATCCCCTTATTCTCTGACCGGAGTTTTGCTTTCCTCCACAATACGAATTTCAAAAGAGCGCCAAAGGAAAAAAAATCTGACTATTATTTTCTCCTTTAATCCTCTCTCAGTCCAAGTAAAGATAAATACCAGCTCTTTCTCATTTCATTTCTCAACTGGGAATCACTGCACCTCCAATACAAAGTCCAAGGAGTACGTTGAACTCACTCTTGCCTCAGCTGTCAAACTCCTTGGCACTTTATTTCAACAATTCCACCCGCGGGAGTTCACCAGTGTGCCGTTCTACACACTGTTCAAAATGCGATCAGCCTCCTCTCAACTCAGGAAATGATCGGCTCTTCAATCGGGTAAGTCACAAATCACCATCTCTTTATTTTTATTTTCCTCGTCCAAGCTCAAAATCATTCCAGGGAAGAGGCACCACACTGACCCTGGCTCAGCTCCGTTTCCTCCGTCGCCAAAATGTAGTAAAAGAAGTCCACACGTTGTAAGTTTCTAGAACGTTTATTAGGTTCAATTCAATATAGGTGCCCCCTGCTTGGCAGGATAATCATTGTCAACATTCTACTGCTGCCTTCAGGTGACAGCTCGGGACATACCAAGAGGGGAGGAAGCAGAGGGGGGAAAACCCCAAAGGGTGGGAGGAACCAAGAGGTAAGTTACAACGGCACCTGTTAAAAATTCGTAATTTTCTAATGATATTAATAAATCACTTGATGCGAAGGGAAAGGTTAAGCATCACACAGACCATCTGTCTGTTCCATCTTTGTTTCTTTATTAGAACATTGGCATGCTGAGCACTCAATTGAAGTCAATGGAGGGCCAATAATGGTCAGTAATGGCTGCTACTGACCTTCCGCTCCAACATTTTTTTTTTGTCTACGTTTTGAATTTAGAATATTTTACCCCGGGGTAAGGGAAGAATGTTCTAATAGCATAATATCCATTTTGCCTCAGACTATACTGATTGTTAAAGGCCCTCGTCCTCAAAAGTGGTGAGGGCACATAACTCAGGTTAAGGGCCTTTACTAACCCTTAGAGCAATAACCAGCAGTCTACATTAAAGAGGCCTATATACCTGAAATGGCACCTTGAAATTTATCCTGCAAAATATATTCAAATATAAAAATAACCTATGGTTCACTTATCTAACGACGGCAGCAGCTACTCTTCAAATCAACTTTACCGTTCTACACACCTCATCATTCACGTACACTGCAATAAAAAGCATATTGAGAAAACAGATTAAATTCCTCTCGAAGACCGCGGACATGGAAAATATTAAGTCCACATCGTGGCTGAGGGCCCTGGCAGCATCATACGACGACAGCCAAGTTGGCCTTCAGGCACAATCTTATCTTAATTGCACAATCGGGAAAGCTTGCCTAACCCAAATTCTGGCAGTAAGGATGCAGGCACTACAAACTAAAGACTTCAACCCTAACTGGCCAATGCTCTCCAAGATTGTCAAGTGCTGGGTTTGCAGCTACAAGCCACTTATTTAATTCATGGTAATAAGAACATGCAACAATGCAATGAACTGGATTTATAGTACCATGGTTCCACTTGAACTGGCAAGAGTAGGCAAATTCTTTAAAGCAGAGCAAGGCCTACTTAAACACACACAACAAAGCATAGAGATGACCGCAGATTGAGAACTCTTAGTTCCTGCACCACGGACAATAGGCATTGCAAAGTCTGACCTCTTTACAATTGAGTTTTAACATTTGTTATGCATTTAATTCAATTTGAAGTCAATTTAAACTATTTTTACTTCTTTCACATAAAATTCAAACTGGTTTACTTATAATAAATTTTAAATAGCCAAATTGCCCAAAACTTAACCAACACCGCCCGTACACCCTGGGTTTTATCCTTGGGCACTAGAGGGTATTGCAAGGACCTACCGTTTTCTTTTGTCCTCGGTCTTTTAAATGTTTTATATTGTCACGGTTTTAAGTAATCTACACAATAAACTTTGTATTGACTTGACCTGAAATGCCGGTCAGCACTTATGAGCACCAGCAGAATTGCAGATTGATTTGGACATTAATCCAATATATGACTATCTAGGTATTCAATATGTATTACTCACCATGACTCAAACCCCATTGTGGTACATGGAAGTTTCTGGTGACATAACTCTGGAAAAGAAGTAGTTTTTTTTCCTTTTCCGCAATTTTCTCTAATGCCCAGACCTCTTTAATTTCATTAGAATACATACTATTATTCTAAAAGTGTTATTCTTCCTGACTCCTATTGTTTCACATGTGCACTATGTGCTTTTTCACAAAATAATAGCATTTTTATATTAGTTTTTCAGTTTGCGTAAAATAAGCACACATATTTCTATTCTGCGCCCCATATTTTCCAAATATTATTATTATTATGGTCTATATTTCATTTTCTCGATTAGCATTGTCATTTCTTTTGCGCTATCTCTATTTGATTGTATTATTATTATTTTATTAACTGTCCAATTAATTAAAATCATTACAGTAAAAAAGCATAAAACTGGTAAATGAAAGATTGATCATATTAAAACTATTAAAGCTGCCGCTTAAAGAGGTTTTTTTTGTTTAGATATTATATCCCCTCTCCACTGCACCCACTCGGGCTGCCAACACCGGGTCTTTATCACGAGTCCTTGCCCAGAGTTTCTTAAACAGCTTCGTAAGCCTTAGCGATTTTCTGCTACAGCAGTCTGTAGATCGTTCTCCTTGGTCCTTCCATTTAGAGACGTTGATGTGGTGCAGTCTCTGTGGGACCGGTGAGTAGGATCAGGGCTCTTCCTTCATTTGAGGGGAGGCTGCATTATCCCCCTTGTTATATCTCGCTGAAGGCCCTGGTTTGTTTGCTGCCTTTAAAGCCATTCTAATCAGATGAATACATTTCCCCAGACTCGCCAAGGTCATCGTGAAAAGCACAAGGCTCATGCTTCGCAACATATCTTGATTCCCTTGGTGATACAGACTGGGTGATGACGTTCGTTCCTGAGTGCGTGGCAGCAGCATAAAAGATGAAGTCAGGATTCCCTTGTGTAGGGGCACAGTTTGCAGCTTGTGATTTCTCCCTTGAGATCCCACGCGGGGTTAAATTCAGTGATTCCTAGACTGCATAGTCTTATGGAGAGGATTTTGGTTCTGGCTTGTGGTGTCAGGGCCTCATTTAGGTAGGGTTGTGCCTTGCCTATCATGTAGGAGCTGTTCAGCAGGTCTAGGTGGGGGGTATAACAAAGGGATTTAAGATCCACATCAAAAGAGGTTTTGTGGAATTGTCTGTTTTTGGCTTTTTCCCATGCATTTAGTGGGATTTCTGGCAGTGGTATGCTATTTGATTGTATATTAACTCCTGCTTACCTAGGGGCAGAGTTTGGTGTTGCAGTGCCATTGAAAGTGCCATTACTTTGCTTTTGGTGGTGTGTTGATGCATGGTGTCTTTCCCATTTGAGGCAGCGCAGCTTTGCATGATGTATGTCCAGGGTGAGTCAGCATCCTGGCGGCAGCGTTTCAGTAGAATCACAGCCCATGAGGTTATTGTTGTCTGCTGCATCTCTGTAACACTGCAGGCATGGACGTTTAGGGCTTACTAATTTAGTAGCCCCTACCACGTTTTCTTCCTCTGTTAAGGTAGCCTCTTACAAATATTTAGTTTTTGAATTGCTGATAGTAAGATGGCAGCTTGTCATTTCCAATTTCTTTCCACAGGTTTACTTCCTGTATTGGGCTAAAAAAAAAAAAGGAGACTAGACCAGTTTCAACTTGCGTTGCAATTATGCTTGTTTGCCATTTGCTCGCTTGTTGGACTTACTGGTTTTCCTCCGTATCCTGCCTCTTTCTTCAAGCTTTGTTCTGATGATTGACTTGGCTTAGTGGAAGAATGTTTTTACTGCATTCAGTCTTTTCCTTCCATCAGACTTCACGTCTAGTAGCATCCTGTAACAATCCTGGAGTCTGAGGTTGTTTCTGAAATCTAGAGTCTGAGAATGTTTCAGAAAGTGGTCGGCTATTTCTTCAGCTCGAGAAGAAGTGTCAGACTTGCATGTAACATTATTTTGGATATGAAACAGATGCAATGTTCCTTCAATAGATTCTAACCACCATATTGCATGAACACCAACTTTTTCCAGAGATGACCACTAGATTCTAGAGATGCCCATCAAATGCTTCATTGAAGGACCATCGGATACCAGAGTTCACCACCAAATGCAGGTCATACGCCAGCGACGCCCACCATATTCCAGGGCTTGCCATTATATGCCATGGAGTTCTTTCTGATCACAGGGATGGCCATTACATTCAAGGAATAGCCATCAGGTGCTAAACCAAGCTACGAAATAAGGATGTTTCTCAGTTAATGGCAGGGCTTACCAACATATGACAGGAAGGGCCACCATAAACCATAGAACATCACCAAATTCTTCGCATCGTCTCGAAATGGAAGGGATGGCAATTAAATAGGGATCACAAGACGGGTTGCCCTCGCACGCTGGACAGCATATTCATCAGGACCTTCTTCATCTCAAAAGCATTGCTTGGCCCTGTCGCCATTGAGCTGGCGTCAGGCTGGGTACTCAGTCACATGGCACAGAGAAGCATGTGGTGGTTCTGTGCTGGGGACAAGGAGGCATATGTTGCGATCCCCTGGTGGTTTATACTGGAGCAACACCTAGGCCTGGTCCGGAACAGTATGGTGAGAAACAGGCCGAGAAAATGGACAAGGACGGCAGCAGCAATCGACAGGCAGAGCTGAAATGGATGCCGCATGTTCTGCCCGCTGCCTCAGTAGTTCCTGTCAGGCCCGGCCCAGAGATACCACAAAACGTGTATTTGTGCTCAAATTGCTAAAACATTCTCTAAGCCATGAATCTGTATGTAATTCAGAGGTGGCTCGTAGAGGTAACACGGTGGGGAAGTGGGGCTGGGTGGAGGGGGTAGTGGAGTCTGACATACGATGGCAAAGATGAACGTAAATAAATAAATATCTGCTGTCGTATGTCGGATTCCACTCCCCCCCCCACCCCCGCCACCCAGTCCAGCCCACCTTACCTCTGTGAGCCGCCACTGATGTCATTTAAGATGTTTTCAAAGAGAACATGCACAACAAATACCTGTGGAGTTCTCTTTCCTCCTACTTAATCATGTTTCAGAACTTCTGCACAGCCAGGAACTGCTAGGTGTGTAACGTGATGCAAGCCTTACAATAGACGATAACCTAGCCACTGACATATCTCGGGGATCAGTGAGTGAATGGACAAGCACGTGAGCGAGCTGGTTTCAATGAGCGAATTCGTGAGTCTTACAACGTTATTCAGTGAGACATTTTGACACCAATACCCTTGCTTGTTTTTGTGTTTCTATATTTTTTTTATACATGGTTCCATCACTTTTTAAAAAAATAGGAAAACGTATAAGATATATTACAATACATTTATATTTTTTAAAGGCTGGTTAAAATCCAAATTCAGTTTAAAAGTGCAATGTGCCTCTCAGCTAACATCTTATACACCCACTACAACATTTAGGTCCAGATGCACCAATATTTAACGCACAGCAGTGAAGAAACGAAAGTTGTTGTCTTGTGTTAAAAGGACAGAGAAAAAAAGCAAAATATCTATTATGATGTGGTATTTATTTTTTATCTTTCCCGCACCGCACATACCCCTGCACAGTAGTGCAATGGAATGTGCATTATCCAGAGCATAGGTTTTGTACAGAAGGGGACCTTTCAAGTAAAAAAAACTATCCTTTAATATTTTCCCACTTTTTTATGCGTGCTGTACAATGCAGTACACATGGAAATATGGAGAAATTAAATTATCTACTCATTACGCCTTCTTTGAAGAGGCACAATGTTTTGAGGAAAATCTTAGTCTTCGAGTTTAATAGATAGGATCTTTGCCAATACTCATGGGTGGTTGCACGGGAGCAACCATTTACCACTGATGGAACGCACCCTTGACGCTAAACAATGCGTAGCACAACTTTCAGATACATTGATATAATAATTTCCAATGCAATCACTGGTTTGCGTTACATAGTAAATCCCTTAATGTCTTATTAGGCAAATTGGTTTTGAAGGTGCGTCTATTTTATTTTTGTACCTAAACTTCACAAAAACTCTTTGATGGTAAATATACCTACTTTCAGCTGCATAACTCTTAGCATGTTGGATACAAAGGCTGATTCACCACAATGTTTGGCCTTGGGTACAGTCAGGGCTTCTATTATATTTTTTTGATGTACTACTTTGTGCAATCTTAAGGCGAAGAGAGGGTGTTTGATGAAAAGGTACCCTTTGTCCTCTTCTGAAACTAACCCAAATGACCCTTCCTGAGGTCATAATTCTGTAGAGAAAGCTCCAATGAATGCGAATACATGGAAACAGTTTAGAAAATTGCAGAGGACCAAAATTGGCCAATTTCTTTTATCTTATGATTTTCGAATATGTTTCGTATGTTGCCAATAAAAAGCATTACATATCCAAGCTATATTTAGGAAAAAATCTCAACAATCTCCGGTTTTATAGCAAATAACCTTTTTATGGCAGAATTACCATAAAGCTTCTCAATTGCTGCCCTTGTTCTCTTTCTTTTGCGGCCCATTATGTGCTGACTAAGGGGAAGGATTGTTAAGTAACACAAAAGATGAAAGGCGCGCGCTATAAAAAGGCACTAATGGACTTCAGAGGGTTCCTAACACATGGTTTCAGAATTCACACTGAAGCTTCAAAGAACGACAAATTAAAGGTCGGAAGAAGAGCAACTACCAGCTTTTTGGGAAATAGAAAGATAACCTGTGAAGAGAACATTTGTTTGAACAGTAACCGATAAATTGGCATTTAATATTTGAACGTTACCAGGCACAGGAGACAAAGATTTGTGTTACATGAGGCTAAACTGAGGAGGCTCGGAAAAATCATCCTGACAGAACGCAGTTCAATGCCCCTAGTGCCATCAGTGAGTGAGATAACATTGTATTTTTTTTTAAATAATCCTTTATTGATTTTTCCAAACTGTATAATAGCAAAGCCAAAACAGTACAATTATGAAATATTTCCTTCATTTTCAGACAAGTGAAGAAATGAAGAAACACAAATATACCACATCAACCATCAACCTTCAGCAATTTCTCCTATGCAAAAATCAATACAGACTGCACTGAGGTAAGGAGTCTGATGAGGAGAACTGTCAAGTAAATCATTTTATACCACAAGAGACACAAACAATTGGTCATTAGGTTTGGATATGTTGTGTTGATGCACTGCAGTCTCCACCATTGCCCTGAACCACTCTGAGTGATGCAGTACTTGTGTGTTTTCACCGCCTCAGAGTGCAGCTTTTTGCCACAACTAGGCCTGTAGCGTCCACCCACAAAGTCAGACATATTGTGTAGCATTACTAATGAAGCACTAACTGGAGATTGTGACCCATTCAAGCTTCCCATTGTGGTCTAAATCTGCCAAGAGTAATGCAACAAAGATGGGCAAGACCAAAGGACACAGTCCATCTGCCGACCTCACCAACAACAGGAGTGCAGTCTGAGGATCGGTAACTTATGTCCACTGCTGCTCATTTAAGTAGATGTACTTTAGCCATTCCAACCAAAGTCCCATATCATGAAACACCAGAACATCATACGAGTCATTGTCGGTCAACAGTACAGTTTTCCATTCCAGCGGGAGAAGAGGCTGTAGTGGAGACGATTCAAGTCACCAACTAAATCTAAGAAGTCGATTTAATAGAAGAAAAAGGAGCCCATGTCCAACAGTCCGCCTCCTGTGTCTTCCAGCTGCAACTTACTCTCAAGCAGCTGGATGGAATCCACAGTGAGCAGCCCTGGAACATCGAATACACAGTAAAAGAAAACAGAAGAGTATTATGAACCATGTAAGCAACAAAGGGCAAAACTATAACAACTACACCAGACCACAGAGGGCGACTGCTGTAATGAATGAAACGATGCTATCAGCAAGTATTCAAAACAATCTTGAAACAATACTACGGAATTGGCCCCACACACAGACATAGGTGTGGATCGGAGAGGAGTGTAGTGAAATTTGTGCGGGCCCAGCATTCTGTCTACACATTACAAGAGATAGTCATATTTCCACCACAGAGAGACTGTAACCACACTCAAGGGAGGGTTCACCGAACAACTTCAACCTGTTGTCCGATATCAGGCCCCCACGGTAACAATTTGGGCCCTTCACTATTCACTATAAGTAACTGTATAGCCCCCAATTCATCTTTATGTAAATTACTAGTAATCTTAGTTTCGAGGGTCACTTGCACTATCCATAACTCTATAACTTCACCTCTGAGGCGGAAAGCCGGAGGAAATACACGCAAATTGTTTTAATCTGTTAATTCTTGTTTCACATATTTTAAAACTTTGTTTCCTGCCCTGAGCTCTGTGCTGGGCTGCCTGCCACTAAAGCATTCCACTTTCAGCGGATCTTAGCGCTGTTTTGGGGTGTTTGTTCACTTCTGCCGCCATCGCCAGCCGCGAGGCCACGCCCACCTGATAGGCCACGCCCACCTCTCCCGCCTATAAGTAAGCACTGAACCACGAGTGCGCTCTCTATAACTTCACCTCTGAGGCGGAAAGCCGGAGGAAATACACGCAAATTGTTTTAATCTGTTAATTCTTGTTTCACATATTTTAAAACTTTGTTTCCTGCCCTGAGCTCTGTGCTGGGCTGCCTGCCACTAAAGCATTCCACTTTCAGCGGATCTTAGCGCTGTTTTGGGGTGTTTGTTGACTTCTGCCGCCATCGCCAGCCGCGAGGCCACGCCCACCTGATAGGCCACGCCCACCTCTCCCGCCTATAAGTAAGCACTGAACCACGAGTGCGCTCTCTATAACTTCACCTCTGAGGCGGAAAGCCGGAGGAAATACACGCAAATTGTTTTAATCTGTTAATTCTTGTTTCACATATTTTAAAACTTTGTTTCCTGCCCTGAGCTCTGTGCTGGGCTGCCTGCCACTAAAGCATTCCACTTTCAGCGGATCTTAGCGCTGTTTTGGGGTGTTTGTTCACTTCTGCCGCCATCGCCAGCCGCGAGGCCACGCCCACCTGATAGGCCACGCCCACCTCTCCCGCCTATAAGTAAGCACTGAACCACGAGTGCGCTCTCTATAACTTCACCTCTGAGGCGGAAAGCCGGAGGAAATACACGCAAATTGTTTTAATCTGTTAATTCTTGTTTCACATATTTTAAAACTTTGTTTCCTGCCCTGAGCTCTGTGCTGGGCTGCCTGCCACTAAAGCATTCCACTTTCAGCGGATCTTAGCGCTGTTTTGGGGTGTTTGTTGACTTCTGCCGCCATCGCCAGCCGCGAGGCCACGCCCACCTGATAGGCCACGCCCACCTCTCCTCCCCCTAAAATGTGTTTCCCACGCAAGCGCAGCGGACGAGCGCAGCGGGAGCGCCGTTTGCGCGCCGAAGGCGCGCCTAAGGCAAGCCCGTCTGCGCCCGTCATCGCCAGACCATCGCCTCTCGCCAGTCCCCCTGCTCAACTTGCACCACTTAAACTCCAGTACGACAGAAAATCCCTCCTTGCACTTAAACCAGATTCAAGATGCAAGAAACTTGAAGGCTGCTTAGGACAAACAGGTCTGTACTGTAAGTCATGTTGTTTTCAGACACCCTTACCCAGGCTAGTTAGCCACAATACTACTGCTTATAAGCAACACTTTCTTTCCATTCTCCAACTTAATGTCAGATCTCTTGTGAAACACCACGCCGAGGTGTTCACTCTCATAACAGAGGAACATCCTGACATTATGTTTATCTGTGAAACTTGGCTCCACGATGACCAAAACAGCATCCTTAATCTCTCGCTGCCAGAGGGTTTCTCCATAAAAACCATTAATAGAGATTCCAGGGGGGGGGGGATAGCTGTTGTCTACAAATCATCTTACAACTGCACTTTTGAAAAGGAAGCCATTTGGGGCTGTGAAAGTGCAAGATTTAAAATCTCCACCAACCCCCAGTTCACCCTCTCCGGATTATATATCTACCGGCCCCCTGGCCCCACTGCCAGGTTCATTGAGGAACTCCTAGATGCCGCTCACACTTTAGTGATATCCTCTCCCAATTTTACCATCCTGGGAGACCTTAATTTACACTTCGACTCCATGACTGACCACACCACTAAGAACCTTCAGGCGGACCTCACGGCCCTTCAGCTTAACCCACTCATTCTAACTCCCACTCATTCGGCCGGGCATTTACTGGACCCTGTGTTTTCCAATCTTCCAGATGCCTCGGCGGCCCCTCCTAAACCTATGGGGTGGACTGACCACTCCCTTATCAAATTTACCCTGAAGACCAGAGACTCGGTTGCGAAAAACACTTCCAGCTCCCGATATAAGAGGCCGTGGCACAAACTGGCTCCTAGCGACCTTACTAGCAAACTAGGTAACCTCCATCTTAACCTCTCAGACGGAGATATTAACTCCACATACGCGGCCTTTCAACATTGGATTAATTTAGGACTAGACTCCCTTATACCAGCAAAATGGACTAGAACCCGCAATATGCCATCCAACCCATGGTATAACGAAAATCTTTTAACCATGCGGAAAGACTGCAAAAGGGCTGAACGCCAGTGGAGGAGAGATTACAAGGACATCGATAAAGCTGCCTACCTGCTAAAATTGAGGTTATATCACAAGGCGGTGCGCGCCACCCGTGCTTCCTTCTATGCGGAAACAATTAGCTCCAGTAAGAACCCTTCAAAAACTATCTTTGATCTTGTTCAAAAACTTAAAGACAGTCCTACTCCTACCTCGGGCATAACCTCTGCACAACAATGCGAGGAACTTGCCACCTTCTTTACGGAAAAGGTAAAGAAAATCTACACCTCCTTCCCTCAGATCCTTACGGATACCTTCAAACCACGTGAGCCCTCGTCAGATAGTCCCAGTCTGTCTCTTATCCCCAGCTTAACTTCTGACGAACTCGCCCAACTGTGCGCCAAAGTCAAATCCGGCTCGCCCACAGACGCCATGAGACCCGCCAAATATCTAGAATCTCTCGATTTCTTCCTTCCTTCGTTGACTACCCTACTTAATCTATCTTTCTCCTCAGCAGTGGTTCCCACGTGTTGGAAGCAGGCCTGGGTCTCTCCAATTATAAAAAAACCTAACCTAGACCCATTACAACCAGGAAACTTCAGACCAATTTCATTGCTTCCATGGGTTTCCAAATTGGCTGAAGCCCATGTGAACAAGGTCTTAACCAACTACATGACGCAATACCAAATTTTAGACCCCTCACAAAATGGCTTTAGGCCAGGATTCAGCACCGAATCCGCCCTGCTGACCACTATTGAAAGCTTACGGAACATTTTGGATGCCGGTCAAAGTGCTGCGCTGATCTTACTCGATCTCAGCGCAGCCTTTGATACGGTCTCCCACTCCATCTTATTAAAACGTCTCGAAGCCATTGGTATTAAAGACCTTGCATTAGAGTGGTTCCGTTCATTTTTAACTGACAGGTCCTTCCGGGTCTCTGACCCCCCGTTTATATCAGAGCCTCACCCTATAGAGCAAGGCGTCCCCCAGGGTTCGGCGCTCAGCCCGTCCCTATTCAATCTTTATGTACAGCCTCTCGCCGAAATAGCAAAAGAATGGGACCTGACACTAGTGTCGTACGCCGACGACACCCAGCTGGTCATTTCCCTGACTGAGGGCCCCTCGATCTCAGCGGCGAAATTTAAGAACGGGCTAGAGGCAGTCGCTCGCTGGATGTCACACAATTGCCTCCAGCTGAACGCTGGCAAAACAGAGGTGTTGCTCTTGGGCAAAAACCCTGACTACTGGACTGATCACTGCTGGCCATCCGCATTGGGCCCGACCCCCCCCCCTAAAACTGTGGTAAAAAACCTTGGCGTCTGGGTGGATGCATCCCTTACCTTCCAGACCCACACTAAGAACCTGGCTGCCACTTGTGTGGGCCTGTTGAGGAACCTTCATCCTATTCTTGGCTTTTTTGATCGCCATACGCGTCAACTTATAGTCCAATCCACCATCTTGGCTCGACTGGACTACGCCAATGTCCTTTTCCTCGGCCTTAATAAAGCTGAGATGATGCGGCTTCAACGTATTCAAAACTCTGCCGCCAGGGCAGTTGTAGGCCTCCCCCGAAGGTGTTCCGCAAGAAACACCATCCAGAAACTACATTGGCTACGCATAGAAGCCCGCGTCCAGTTTAAAGCCCTCACTACGGTCTTCAAAATCCTCAAGACTGACTGTCCTGGTCTCTTGCGTCCTCTCCTAGAGCCCTACATCCCTCAGCGGGCCCTACGCTCCTTGGGTCAAAACTTGGTTGTTACCCCACGTATAAGGCTAAGCAGAATGGGCGGTCGCTCTTTCAGAGTCCTGGGGGCAAGGCTCTGGAACTCCCTCCCATCTCACATTCGTTCCATAACTAATCTGCTCGCCTTCCGCAAATCGATCAAAACACTTCTTTTTTCCCCATCCTAATTTCTTTTTGCCTCTCCGTTTCATCTCCCCCTCTTGGTTTTGTTATAGTTTAGCGCCGGGACGCCTAGTTGCTGGGGCAGCTGTTCGCGCTCAATAAAACGTTATAACATAACATAACATAACATAAGGTTTGTCCCAGTCTTCACTACAGAAAACAGCTGTTTCGCTCTGCCCACCCAGGTCGGTTTATAGGTGCAAGCTAGATGAATTCCCAACAGGAATGCCATTTGCTGGGCTAAATAGTAAGGCTGCACTCAAAAGAGATAGGCCTCTCACAGACCAAAGAGACAGGGCACCAAACACGACTAAAGTCAAACAGATCTCCATTTGGGGCTCAAATCAAATTACGTCCATTCAAACAGGCATGCAGTACCATCCTCGACTGTCTGCGCACAATTGTTCCCCACATTTAAGAAGAAATCAGTGGCACATATAGTGAAATTTATCAAGCATTTAATATTGCATGTATGCCTAATGCTTTGAGGTGGTTGACCATATCGAAGGATGCCGACAAATCAAGGAGAGTAAGGGCCGTGAGGAACCAGAACTCGATTTAGGCCTAGGAAAACATTCAGTTATTGTTAGTAATTAGCATGGTGTAGCTATTATGCCGATATGAAGCTTCGAACACGAATATGCTTACATACGTAGCCGCATAGAGATTCACATATGATACTTTTCATGTTAATCACAGCTTGACTCAACAAACGCCATTTTGTGGCCTAGGCCGCTTTTCGACTCTAACGAACGCTTCCACTGTCCATACACGAGATCCATTCCCCTGAGAAATAGTACAACTGTAGCAACCTGCTGTTTCTGCATGTTAGGCCTGTCAAGGTTATAGGTGGGGGTAGATTGGGTAAGCGCATTCCAGGGAAGCGCTGTTCGGACTCTCTCGGAGCTAGCAGAAGGGAGTCACCCTCTCAACCTTGCTATAATGAGCTGAGCTATACTGAGGAGGTTTTTGTGTTCCATATATGGTCTTTCCTTTTGCACCAACCTGTACCAGCCTGTATTTTTCCATCTTAGGTAACGACTCCAAAATGCAACAGTATATATGTGGTTTGCTGATAATGTGCCGTCAGTCTTCTTGGCGGACCTCGTGGGTTAGGTCGCAAAGAGCTCCTCTGGCAGAGTTTGTTTTGTTATAATAAACACTTGGGCCTCCTGCACTGCCGACTGTCTGGTTTTTGGTAATTGGGACATGGGCTATTCGTAAGTATAGCTCTATTTGGGTTGTGGGATATAATTTTCAGTACTTCAGTTGGCGACTCCGCGTTGGGGGCGTCCCTCTGTAATCAGACACTACGGGACATTGGAAAGGGTGATCTTGATCGAGGGGGAAGGACCGACTGAAGAATTGGGGGTTCGCTCCGCTCTCCCGATCGAGAGAGTCCAGCTGCTAGTGGCCCCACGCCGGAGTCCTTCGGGTGTAACCGGAGAACGGATCAGATTGGTCCATAGGAATTGGCAGTGGAGAACGCCCAATCGAACCTGAGAGTGCACCAGGTGAGTGATTCGTCTTGTTTTATGTTGAATATCCGTTGGATTTGGAATTTGGTGGCTTTTTGGTCACGGGAGAACTCGAAAAAGGGGGTCTGACGGGGCAGCACTGAGGCTGCACGGGCAGACGCTCCTGTTTGGAATTTGAGGAAACGAACTAGAGATTGGAACCGGATGCCTCAGTGTGACTTGGGGAAGAAGTGCACACCCGGCCAGGCTGCTCTCGGGAACGCCGGTGGCTGAGATTGGGTAGCACTCGGACAAATCTGGAGCGGCGCTTGAAAAAGCGGGCTCAGCCAGAACAGTCCGGGAGGTGAACCATGAAGGCCGTTGGATGGTCCGTAGGTCGGTCTTTGGTTTTGTGAAACCTGTGCGGCTATCTCTAGGTAGTCTAAGGTCAAGACTGTTTGATGCTTTTGGGTCTGTTCGAAAATTGGAAAAAAGTTCTCCATAGGTAGGAGTCGACGGGCTCCACCTTTTGTTTAGAAATTACGTTTGTTATATTGTTGTATGTTAATGTAAAGCTGTTGTCGTTTATATTTGTGTATGATTGCGTGAAAGGAACGGAGTGCGGAACATGGCCATGTGTACGAAAGTGCTGTGAATAATACCTTTTCCCTTTTCAGCTACCGACTTAGAGAAATAGAACAATGCCCTGTTTTAGTGAGCTCAGCTTCGGCTGTGTTGGCCGGGGAGGACCAAGGCTGGACGATAGCCAGCCCGCTCCCCCGGAAGGGACCCCTAGCCATGATATGTATTGTAAGCATGGTATTGGACCCCTCTTATTTAATACATTGTGGCATAAATACACTAAGGACAATGTAGAACTCTAGTGGCCAAAGACGGGATCTTTGGATGAGAAAAAGATCCAGTATCTGCAGGAACGTCTGTTCGTTAAGCGAAGCAGGCAATCTATGTTTGATACTTTGAATCAATGGCAGAAAGAAGCGAAACGAAGACGCATTAGATCCGAGAAATTAATGAAGAGGGGCAGACTGTAACTCAGAAAGCCCTCGCCTATGATATGAGCAGGACTGAACAGAAAATTGAGTGTGCCGATAGGCAGTTTAGGTTACAGGTAGATAAAAGTTATGTGACTCGGAATGAAGCGGAAGATGAGATAGAGGAGCTGCTGGATACGCAACCCCCACCCCCATATGCGCCTCAGCGCGTATATCCTTCTCTACCTCTTCAGCCGGCCACGGCTCCCGCGGCCTCCGCCCTGGAGAACGACGGGGCTCTTGTTTCCCTCGGCACTAATCGTGCCACTCCTACCTCATTGAGAGCTACGGCCACCCTTCTCCCAGGGGTGCAGCAGCTGCCGACAACCTCCCGAGTGGTTCTGGCAGCCCAAGTCCCATTTGGACTTCACAATCAACTAGCACGACACCCGGAGATAGGGAATGCCCCCCCGTTAGAAGAGCGGGGTGGTATGAAACCTAAACGATTATTCACCAGAGCTTCTGTGGAATATGGTGAGAAGGAGGCAGTGGCAGATCAGGCCGCAAAGTGGATGCGGAATAATATATATACCGTAGCTGACATATGGAGTACCATAAAGGATCTTGAACCAGTCATGCACAACATGCGCTATATCAAATGTCATGCTACCTTATAGAGGCTTGGGAATTATGCTTTCGGGATGGGAGGGCACCCCAGATCTTGTACAATCTCAGAGACTGGGCCCATAAGTTCAACATGGACCCAGAGGAGGTGTACAAAAATGTTGACAGGTTGGTAAAATATCGATGCCGAATGTTTATCAAAAGTCCCAACTGGACTTCTCAGCATCCTATGAGAGAAGTACACCCCATATTTAATCCCGAAATCCCAGAGGCTCGCGATATTACTAATCAAGTTATAAGGGCCCGGGTTGATGCCCGATTTCAGGAGCAATGGGTATACACTCCGTGGAAAAGAAGTGAGGTTCTTGCCCTCAAGTCCCAATTGCCCGATCCCCATAAGAACCCCACGGCATACTACAAGGAACTGACCGAAGCTGCAGCATCGGCTGTAATGACATTAGCAGACATAGAATTGTTTTTCGGTTTACTGGTGCCCGTTGATATATGGCGACAGGTACATGACACAGACCATGCGGTGGAGCTGGGGGGAACGTGGGATGAATTGAAAGGCTGGGACCGAGACCGCAAACCGGGAGATAAGCCTAGAAACGAAATCATAACTTTGCCAGCGAAGATCATAGCCTATATGCATGCACTGATTCCCCCAAGAAAGGTTGACTGGGACAAATTGACTGCCTGTAGACAGAAGAAAGATGTGAGTGTTTCAGACTTCTTCACCCGGTTCAAGGGAGTTTTCATTGATTTTAGTGGACAGGATCTGGCAACGGAGGGTGGGGTCCGGTTGTTTGTAAATAGGTTTGTGACGAATTTGGCACCTGAAATATCTGCCCCGTTACAGGCCTCTGAGAGTACCTGGACGACCTCCACCCCCTCCGTGATACTGAGTATGGCTCAATATTACGAGCATAGGGAGAATGAGAGTAAGGACAAAGTGGAAAAGAAGGCAAAGGAACTTAAAACTAGAGTATTGTTGCAGCAAGTTGTTTGAGGTCGAGGAGGGGGGAGAGGAGCCCGAGGGCCAGGATCTAGAGGGGAGGGGACAGGCCGTGGCGCATGCAGAGGCGCAGGCGCGGACACCAACCAGCTGTTGGGGGTAAATCAATGTGCATATTGTAAACAGGAAGGGCACTGGAAAGCTCAGTGTCCGTTACTCCTCGCCCAGAACGGAACCGTTCGTGGCCGAGGACGTGGAAGGGGCGGTCTGGATCGCAGTGATATGCACAGAGAAGTGGCAGCGCAAGGCAAGTCTGAGCGGAATCATTTCGACAATCCTCAGAGTAGACAGTACTACAATGAGGATTATGCGTTTTGCGAGCAGGGCATGTACGATCACCGATAGGACAGCCAGGGACAGAGTAGGGGCCAGGTGTCGATCCCAGTCAATCAGCAAGGACCCTATGTGAAGGGGGAGTTGATGGGGACTTCTGGGAATTTTCTCATTGACACGGGAGCAATGAACAGTTCGGTTGCTCAATCGTTGGTTCCAGGGGCGGCTCTGTCCGGGCAAAATAATGTATCGGTGGGATTTTCAGAAGTCCCAGTGGTAAGTCCCATTTCCAAACCTCTCCCTTTCACGATTGGTCCTGAAACTATTGAAACACCCTTTCTCTTAACTGCGCATTGTGGAGAGAATCTGTTGGGTTTGGATATCCTGAAACGACTGAATGCGAAAATGTATTGTTCCCCAGACGGTGTTTATTTGACTATACAACCCTATGTTGACAGTATGAAACAGTGTTTCGCTAAGAATGAACCCCTTCCACCTGAATTCGATACTATTCCGGCCACTTTATGGGCGACTGGGGATGCAGATGTCGGAAAGCTAGACATTCCCCCGGTCCATATTACATTGAAGAAGGGTGCTAAATTGCCATGTATACCCCAGTACAAAATTTCACCAACGGGTGAGCGAGCCCTGCTCTCTATCATCCAGGATTTAATTGATACAGGAGTAGTTGAGGAGACAGCCGCCAATGTTTGTAACAGTCCGATCCTCCCGATCTTGAAGAAATCACACGAGTCAGGACCCCAGGGGAATGTCAATGCCTATCGTTTTGTGATTGACTTGCGGGAGGTTAACAAGATTGTGGTTCCCCAGTACCCAGTGGTGACTGATATCACCATTATACTCACTACTGCTTGCTATTTTTCGGTCATTGACCTGAAGAATGCCTTCTTCAGTATCCCTATTCATCCTGATAGCAGACAGATCTTCGGATTCTCGTTATCTGGCCGAAGCTTCAGATTCTGTCGTGCACCCCAGGGCTATACCGAAAGTCCAAGCATTTATAGTCAGGCCCTTAAGGCACTGCTGGATGACCTAGTCTTGCCTGATGGTAACGTGCTCTTACAATACGTGGATGACTTGTTGATAGCATCCGACACCGAGGATGGCTGTAAAGAAGCCACAGTCAAATTGTTACATCATTTGGCGGCCAAGGGCAATAAGGTGTCCTTATCCAAATTCCAATATTGTCGACAGGAGGTCACCTACCTAGGTCATCTACTGTCGAAGGAGGGTAGGCGTTTGACTCCTGAACGAATTATTACTATCTCTAACATGTCTGTCCCTTGCACCCAGCGTGAAGTCCGTGCTTTCCTTGGCATTACCTCCTACTGTCACCAATGGATTCTTAATTTTTCTCTTCTTGCTAAACCTTTGTTGCATTTAACCACTAAAGATGTGCATGAACCCCTCCCTTGGACTGATGAATGTCAGTCCTCTTTTGTCTCTTTGAAATCTGCTCTTTGTTCTGCACCCGTCTTGGGTACTCCTGACTGCCGTAAACCTTTTGTACTATATGTGCATGAGGTCGACGGTTGTTCGCTTTAATAGTTAACCCAGGAATTTGGCGGTAAGCAAAGACCCTGCGCTTACTTGTCGGCCACATTGGACAATGTGGCCAGAGCACTTCCTAGCTGTCTGAGGGCCACGGCAGCTGTAGCGGTGGCCAGCCGGCAGTCGGAAGGACTCGTTTTAAATTCTAGTTTAACGGTGATGGTGCCACATGCTGTGGATGTATTGTTAAATAAGACCAAGACGCAGCATCTTACGAGTGCACGCCTCACAGGATACGAATTGACATTATTTGCCCCGCATATCACGATTACGCGATGTGCCACATTAAACCCTGCCACATTGCTACCACTCCCTTCGAATGAAAATTTAAATGATGTACATGACTGCATATTTCGAACTGAAGAAGAAACGAAGGGTAGAATTGACCTCACAGACATTCCTCTATCTGACCCTCAGGGGGAATATTATGTGGATGAGTCTTGTTTGAAGTTAGCAGATGGAACAACAACAGCTGCATATGCAATTACCACGTTAAAAACGGTAGTAGAAACGTCGCGAGTTCACTATCGATCAGCCCAAGCAGCTTAACTAATGGCATTATTACGAGCCTGTGAACTGAGTGAGGGACTAGAGGTCAACATCTATACAGACAGCCAGTACGCCTTTGGCGTGGCCCATAGTTTTGGGCGGCTGTGGAGGGAACGGGGTTTCCTTACCTCCCATGGTCAGAAAATACAAATTGTCCACTGGTTTTACGATTATTGGATGCTCTAACCTTGCCAAAAAGGCTAGCCATAATGAAATTTAGTGCCCACAAGACAGTGGTGGATGAAGTGGGAGAGGGGAATGCCTTTGCAGACCAGATTGCTAAGCAGACGGCTCAGTCCGCGATGTCTAATATGTTTGTAACTTCTTCCGCTAGGTGGGTGGAGGAGTCTGATCTGTTTGACAATACTATAGAAAGCGTGAAGGAATTACAAAAGGAAGCTACTCCAGCTGAATTGGAACGGTGGGAAAAGGAAGTAGGGAGATTAGATGAAAATGATTGTTGGGTTGATTTAACAGAAAAGCAAAGATGGCTGTTACCCAATGCTCTAGTGCAATCAGTTGTAACTATGGCTCATGGCCCAGCCCATGTCGGAGCCAAGGGAATTTGTGCCTTGTTGGACCCAGTATGGAATAATCCTAATATACAAAGGACGGCTGTCCGTTTGGTTTAATATTGTATGGTTTGTTTGCAGCCTAACCCAGGGAAAGCTGAGAATGTTTTAAGTGGAAGTTTTACACCCCCAACTTTACCGTTTGAAGTGCTCCAGATGGATTATATCCACATGGAGCGCGTCAACAACCTGAAATACGTTTTAGTAGTGGTATGTGCTTTCAGTAAATGGGTTGAGGCATACCCGACTAAAGAGAATACTGTCTTAGCCACGGCCAAAGCCCTCATAAAGGAGTTTATACCTAGATTTGGTTTGCCCCGTTTGATCTGGTCGGACAATGGGGGGCACTTCCATGGGGCCCTTGTAAATCACATTTGCAATGGCTTACAGACACGACAAAAGTTCCATGCAGCCCGGCATCCCCAGTCAGCAGGGTTGGTGGAGAAATATAACGGGATTTTAAAGCTCAAGATGGCAAAGATCCAAGAAAGTACTGGTTTAAAATGGCCTGACACCTTACCATTAGCTCTCATGTCATTGAGAGTTACCCCTCATTCCCGTTCTGGTCTCTCCCCATATGAGATAGTATTTGGGCGTCCAGCTAATGTATGGGGGGTACCTAGGCAAAATCTTTTTCTGATATTGAATACCCTATTACTTGTATGCCTTGACTAAAGACCTTCGTTCTATTCATCAGCAGGTAACATCTGTACAGCAGCCTCCGCCAGAGGGCCCCGGACATCGGTTGGAACCTGGCCATTGGGTACTGGTCAAGAAGTACGAGCGGGATACCACCTTGGCTCCAAGGTGGTCCGAGCCACACCAGATCTTGCTGGCAATGCGGACGGCGGTGAAGGTGGATGGGAGAAAACACTGGATTCATGTCTCCCACCTGAAGAAACTGCCACTTCCGCTTCCTTATGATCAGCTGCAATCTGGTGGCATCCTGACCCAGGAGACTGAGAGAGCGACTACATTTGTTCCTTTTTCCGACACCTGTGAAACAGAGAAAAGGCAAGAGGAAGGAGCAACGGGACCGGGCAAACAGGTTTTAGCTGAATCCGAAAGTGCCCTTAATCCTGCTGTCACTATTCCTGCGAGCAAAGACCCTGATGACGGAAAAGTGCCTACTTTGCTGTTTTCTGATCAGGAGACTCCGGGTCATGTGCGATACAACCTGCGGCCAAGAAAACATCACGGTACCTCAGACAATACTGTTAGGAGGTAGGAAAAGACTTGAGTAGAAAGGGTTTGCTAGATTTCAAGTCTGAGGTGCTGAGCAGGACACTGGACTGAACACGTTGAGAGCTGGAACTGTGGTTATTTTGCTCTGTTCAGAAAGAAAGACTTACACTTGCAAGACGGCCAGGTTGTACAACGAATTCCTTTGGAAGTGATTCCTTTGTTTGGTTGAGATGAACGATAGGAGTCTGCCTGTGAGACTCTGACGAACACAGGGAGAAGAACCCTCTGGCAGGACGGACTGCTGCGCCCGAGTTTAGTTTTGGACTTTTAGTCAGGAATGTACCTTTTTGGTCGTTTGGTACTTGAAGAAGAATGTCCCATTGCACCACGATATTTGCCTTTCTATGAGCCAATGTTTTCTAGTTGGACCATGCGTGTGAAAATAGCTTTTGTGTTGGTACTAACTATCATATTGTTTAATTTTATGGGTGTTTTCATATATTTAGAGTATAAATACCCCATGCAAGCTATTATATCCACAACTGTTGCTCCGCCTGAACATTTCCTGCTTACTTTGCTCCGCCTGAGCATTTCCTGCTTACCTTAGCACCGCACAAAGAAAGACTTCGCCAGACTTATGCCAAGAATGTTTTTGTAGAAATGCTCCATCAGATTCACAGCACCAAGAATATGACAGATTGTTGGGTCTGTGGCCTTCTGCCATAACTTATTTCTTTCCCTGCCCTTGTCCTACCTAGGTAGCTGTGAAGCTTGGTTCCAAATGTTCTCTGCTATGTATAACCATTATGTAGAAAACCCCAAACATTACACGGAGAAGGACTACAGCATGATCATAGCATACATCGAAACACACCAGGGATTTGACCCAGCTGGAAATGGGGGGGGAGGGATCATTGGACCCAAATGCTTGTATGAATTCTTATACTGCTAATGAGAACAATACTTGGTTGCAGGATGAACTCTATGACTTTGCTAACTTTAATCATTCTCAGCATTTTGTTGCCAGAAATGTCAATAGTGAACGCATTCTGCCTATCCCTATTTTGAATACTTCCTCTGATTTCTGTGTCCAGGGTATGGGGCATGTACCGGTTGGGAATAGTATTTGCAATTATACTTATAGAATGAAGATCTTCAGCAGCCCTCCATTGTTGACGCCACCTAATGTGTATTTCGTTTGTGGGGAGAATGCTTATACATGGTTACCACGAGGATGGGCGGGGCAGTGTTATTTGTCCTTCTTGTATCCCCCTGTGTATATAGCACCGTCTGATTATCATAAGACGCACCAGCTCCATAGTTTTAGACAAGCTTCCAATAGGCAGCGACGACAGCTTGACATGACCGAGGTCGATCAGACTGACACCTCCTTGCAACAATTTACAGATTTTACAAAAGAATTAGTCCCCTTCTGGGGACTGATCTTCAATAGTAGGGAAATTAGACGATTGTCTAGAATAGTGGAAAAGGTCATCAATATCACCACCGATATCATGACCAATATCACTGTAGAGCTTCAGGCTATGAGACTCGTTTCTCTTCAGAACCGGATGGTTCTTGACGTCATCCTGGCTGATCGAGGAGGAGAATGCCAGGTGATCGGCAGCTCCTCTTGTGTTTATACTCCAGACTCCGCCCCACGGTTCATTTGGCTATCCAAAAATTGTACCGCATCGCAGCAGAGATGCACACTGAGAATGGGTCCTGGTCACTCTCTAGTTGGTTCTGGGGGCTGTTGTCAACTTGGGGTTGGAAATTATTAATGATAGTCGCTGGAGCAGCCGGCATCCTCTTCACTTGCTGTCTCTGTATGCAGTGTGTACTGGCTTGCTGTTCGTATTGTGCCACGAGAATGACCACCATGTTTACTCCCTCAACTGTCCCCACTAAGACTCAGATGCTCCAACAGGAGATTCGTGAGTTGATGGCCATTGATGAAGAAGTTTTCCAGGATTGATACCTCCTGTTACTTAGCTACAGCATGCTAAAAGGAGGTTTTGAGGAACCAGAACTCGATTTAGGCCTAGGAAAACATTCAGTTATTGTTAGTAATTAGCATGGTGTGGTATTATGCCGATATGAAGCTTCGAACACTAATATGCTTACATACGTAGCCGCATAGAGATTCACATACGATACTTTTCATGGTAATCACAGCTTGACTCAACAAACGCCATTTTGTGGCCTAGGCCGCTTTTCGACTCTAACGAAGCCTTCCACTGTCCATACACAAGATCCATTCCCCTGAGAAATAGTACAACTGTAGCAACCTGCTGTTTCTGCACGTTAGGCCTGTCAAAGGTTATTGGTGGGGGTAGATTGGGTAAGCGCATTCCAGGGAAGCGCTGTTCGGACTCTCTCGGAGCTAGCAGAAGGGAGCCACCCTCTCGACCTTGCTATAATGAGCTGAGCTATACTGAGGGGGCTTTTGTATTCCATATATGGTCTTTCCTTTTGCACCAACCTGTACCAGCCTGTATTTTTCCATCTTGGGTAACGACTCCAAAATGCAACAGTATATATGTGGTTTGCTGATAATGTGCCAGCAGTCTTCTTGGCGGACCTCGTGGGTTAGGTCGCAAGGCGCTCCTCTGGCAGAGTTTGTTTTGTCATAATAAACGCGTGGGCCTCCTGCACTGCCGACTGTCTGTTTTTTGGTAATTGGGACATGGGCTATTCGTAAGTATAGCTCTATTTGGGTTGTGGGATATAATTTTCGGTACTTCAGCCGCAGTCCCTCCATTATCTAGAGCTGCCCTTATTTACTAAGGGGTCTTGATCAATGCTATGTCCAGGTCTAAACCCAAAATGTGTAGGGTCTAGTAGATGGTTGTCCTAGATAAACTGGGCAAATTGCAGATTCATTTAGTTTCTCTGCATTCTTTGCCGGCAATGGTAATTTAGAAACGGGAAGGTAGTTGGCAGCATCTTCCGGGTAAAGTCTTGGCTTTTTCGAGAGAGGAAGAATCGAGGCCTTTTTTCAGGTTATTTGAATGGTGTCATGTATGTATGTATGTATAGGCGTACTTATAAAGCGCTATCACTGTCACCCACCGGGCATCCTGGCGCTATGACTGTTTCTGACACAAAGCAAGATTATACCAACTACTGCTCTTACTGCGTTATCCTAGGGAACAGGTAAGTTTTTAACTCCTTTTTAAAGATGGAAAGAGCTTCCAGGCTCCTGAGGCTCAATGGTAAGGAGTTCCACAATCGTGCCGCAGCCGTCCTGAAGGAACGACCGCCCATCCGAGTCCTCTGAAACTTGGGTACCACCACCAGAAATGCTAATGCCGACCGAAGAGTTCTTACGGGGGTATACCAAGAAAATAAATCTTGTAATGGGACCGGGCCTTGGTGGTGCAGAGCCTTAAAGACAATACACAGAGCCTTAAAGGTCACCCGTTGAGAAATTGGGAGCCAGTGAAGATCCCTGAGTGCCTTAGCCTTCCAATTGTTCACGGCTCTCTTTCTTTTTTCCCTCCGCTCACTGAGGAAGTCTTCCTTACAATACTCCCTAAAATAAAATCTGGCTCCCCGGCGGACACCTGCCCAGCCCACATTTTACAACAGATCTATTCGGTCTGTCCCAAACCACCTATATCCTTCCTCAACAGCTCGCTGGTTCAGGGGGTGGTAATTCCAGCTCTTAAATCTGCCACCATAGTCCCCATTCTTAAGAAGCCTGGCGCGGACCCTTCCATCCCAGCCAATTATCGTCCCATCTCCCTCCTGCCTTATTTAGGCAAGGTGCTAGAGCGACATGTAACATCGGTCCTCAGTGCCCATGTGGAAGCCAATGGTGGTCTTGCGTCCCGCCAGGTTGGTTTTCGGCCCAGGCACTCCACCGAGTCCGTCGTGGTATCGGTCCTGAACCATCTCAGGGAGGGCATGGACCAAAATAACAGCCAGGCTCTGGTGCTCCTCGATCTTTCCGCCGCCTTCGACACGGTGGACCATTCCATCCTACTGTCCCGTGTCGGAGCGGCGGGGGTCGAGGGCTCAGCCCTGGTTTGGCTATCGTCCTTCCTGAGGGACCGTGCCCAGGCGGTTCGGTTGGGGGATTTCTCAGCCACTCAACTTAAAGTCACTTGTGGTGTCCCTCAGGGTTCTTCTCTTTCTCCCCTTTTGTTTAATCTTTATATCTACCCTTTGATTCTTGCCCTTCAACAGCTGGAGGTCACTGTGTTTAATTATGCAGATGACCTCCAGCTTATCTTTAACCTGTCTTCTTCCCCTCATTCTATGTCTAATTTTCAGTCTATCATGATCTTCATCAGGGACTGGATGAACCACAACCATCTGAAGTTGAATCCTGACAAAACAGAACTGGTCCTCACAGGTGGTTCCTCCAGTCCCTGGACCTCTCTTTTTTGGCCTTCCTCTTTGGGATCCCCCCCCACACCTTCTTCCTCAGTTAAAACTCTGGGCATCAAACTCAATAATCATCTCAACCTCCATTCACAAATTAGTTCTGTAGTTTCTTCCTGCTTTTTTGTACTCCGAACTATTCGCTCTGTTTCTCGTTTCTTTTCTCCTTCTGCACTTAAGTTAATCATGTCCGCTCTGGTTGTCTCCCGGCTGGACTACGCTAATGCCCTCTACAACGGCATCCCGGCGTATAGTCTGCGGAAGCTCCAGCTGGTTCAAAACCAGGCGGCCAGACTGATTTATGGCCTCCCCCGTTCTCACCACTCTACCCCCTTACTAAAAGCATTACATTGGCTACCTGTTAAGGAGCGATCTCTCTTTAAGACTGGATGTATGGTCTTCCAGGCACGCCAAGGGACTGCCCCTGCCTTCATCTCTTCCCTACTAAAAGAGTATATCCCTGCCCGTGAGCTGCGGTCATCTACTCAATCACTCCTCCAGGTTCCTCGGTATAGACGCAAGAAATGGGGCGGAGCCAACTTTTCTGTCTTGGCACCTTCCTTTTGGAATTCCCTCCCCGACCACCTGCGTTTGGCCACACTCTACTCCTCTTTTCGTAAAGATCTCAAAACCCTTCTCTTTACCCAAGCCTTCCCAATGTAAATTACTTCTTTCCCTTTTTTCCCATTAGTCTTCTGTTTTACTGCTAGATTTGCCTCCACAGCGCCAAGAAACCGCATGGTGAACGTTGCGCTTAATAAATATTTTAAATTCAAATTCCTTAGTGGAGGAGTCCGAGCGGCGCCGTGAAAGCGCCAACTTAGCGGCGCAGTTCTGAATCCGCTGGAGTTTCCCAAGCACGGTAGTTGGAGCCCCCAGAAGCAGTGCGTTGCAATAGTCCAAACGACTAAGGACTATGCTCCGCACTACTTCTGGTCTTACCGATGCTGGGAGCAGAGGTAGAATCTTCCTCAGGGATCCAAGTAGGCCCATGCACGTGGCCACAGTCTTGTTTACTGAGGTGTCCAGTTGTAAATCGGAGCTAAACAACACCCCTAGATTCCGAACTGAATCAGCCGGCAGATTTGAGCCCAAGAAATCAGGAGGCCAAAAACCCTGGGGAAGGGCCCTGGGAATCCGATCCAAGGAGCAGTGTAAAACCTCTGTTTTTGAGCTGTTGAATTGAAGGGAATTATTCCCTAACCAGTCTGCCGTGGCCCTCATGCATTGGTGGAACACCTCCTGTGACACCCCACCCTTACCCTCAAACGAGAAGATAAGCTGGGTGTCGTCAGCATAATTGGTGACCGTAATGCCAAAAGACCTGATCAGTGTGATTAAGGGCCGGAGGTACAGATTGAAAAGGATGGGGCTGATGGCCGAGCCCTGGGGAACTCCCTGACCTACCCTCTTGATGTTAGATTGGTAGGGCGGTAGTGCAACTACCTGATGTCTTTGCTCAAGATAAGACACCAACCATTCCAGGGCCGACCCTGACACCCCCGCCTCCGACAATCTCCTGATCAAGGTCACATGGTTGACCGTGTCGAACGCGGCCGACATGTCAAGCAGCACAAGAAAGGCTGCCGGACCCATGTCGGCCCGCGTCCGAAGATCATCAAGAACGGACACCAAAGCTGACTCTGTCCCGTGTGCCGGTCGAAACCCAAACTGAGCCACATCCAGACAATCGTTCTTCTCAAGAAATTGGATAGGTGTTTTGTGGCCAGTTTCTCTAGGATCTTGATGGGAAATGGCAGGAGGGAGATGGGCCTAAAGTTAGCTGGACATGTGGGATCCAGATTTTCCTTTTTGAGCAGTGGGGAGACCACCGCCAGTTTCCAGCAATCTGGTACCCGTGCCGAGGTGAGGGACTGGCAACATGTATTAAAATCGACTAGCGTGTAGTTTTTGTGGGAATCTCTCATAGGGGGTGAGGTGTTGATGGTAGCGAACTTTTGGTAGATTTGGTTGACCTGGTCACAGAAATAGTGGGAGACTGAGTCACAAAAAGTTTGGCTGCTATTTGCTCCTTTGTTATCAGAAAGTTTGGTAATCACCTCGAATAATTCCCACATTTTGGATGATTCAATCTGTTATGTGTAGAAGACCATTTTCTCTTTAGTAAGTAGTAGTCCTTTATATTTCGTCAAGGAGAGTTTGTATATTTCCTTTTCCTGTGCATCATAGTGTGACCTCCATTTTTTCTCAAGCCTTCTCTAATTTTGTTTTTTTAAGTCGAAGTGTCCTTGGGAACCAAGGTGCAAAAGGATTCTTTATGCCCAATTTGGATGATTTAAAAGGAACTAGTTTGGAGACAGTTGAGTTTAACCATTCTGAATACTCTATAAAGGCTGATTCAGGATCATGTGAAAGGGTCGGCTGAGAGCGTTCAAACTGTTCCTTGAGTTGTTTGCAATCAAATTTATTCCAAGCACGATAGCTAGCAGGTCCGCCATGACCATTCCTAAACTGGTTATAGAGAGGGTGTGAAGTTAAAAAATTATAGCAATGTGGTCGGACCAGGTTAGTGGCAGGAAATCTTTCACCATAATAAGGGCTTTTTGAGAAGATCCCATCTAAGGTGTCAGCCAACCAGATTGATGGCTTATGTAGTAGCTGTAATACCCGAAAGCATTCACGGTTTCCAATATGGCTATAGTGTCTATATCATCAAGGACGTTAAGATGGAAATTAAAGTCACCTAAGACTGTGTAATCAGTAGCACATACCCTGTCTTCTGGTTGTGAGCCAAAGGATTGTAAGAAGCCACACCTGGGACCTGGAGAGCGGTGAACCAACAATCCTCGAAGCAGGACGACAATACTTCACAATCAAGGGATGAAGATTAATTTGCCCAAGTATCTGTAACGAAAATTGTATCAAGGTGGTAACTGTCAATAAAGTCAGCTAGTTCTAGCTCATGCTTGGCTAAGGAGTGAGCATTTTTAAGAGTGCTCCTCATTTTGGTTGGTGAGATAACAGAGGCAGAAGGCAGACGTAACACCTGAGGACCCTGTTGTGTGGCAGGCACATGTAGTTGGAAGCTACATTTAGAACAAGTAGTGACCATACCAGGATAAAAATCAGTCAAATCAAAGCAGGCACAGCTTTGAGAGAGTGCACTTACTTACTGGAATAACACTTTTTGGTGACATGGTACAGGAGTTCTGGTACTTCGGCACAATCGGGTTGCAGACGGACTTGCCTTTAGTGCATCCGCTGTGTGTATGTGATGGTAAGGGATTTAAATAATGCTCCAAATGGTGGCACGTGTCTGAGGCGCTAGGGCACAACAAACCTGAATGACAAGTGGCGAATTAAAATGGGGGCAAATCCAAGGCCCAGCACCTCGCAGACCCACAAAGGCTCCCCTGTGAAGGAAAGTTACTGGGAAATTCAATTAAAAAAAAGAAAGTACAGGTTAGAATCTAAAATCAAAAACTGAATAAAAACAGGGACCAAGCCCTTTATAAGATGGAGCCTGATATCGAGGGAGCCAGAAACCTTCAACCGGCCCGAGTGCCTAATGCGCTCAGAAACCTACAAGGAAAGCAACAGTATCGGCAATCTCAGTTGAGCTCTGCAGAGCAGTATTCTCCCCCAAAAACAGCCATTATCATCTTTCCTTACAGTCAAGAGACCTGAAGTGGCAGATGCCCCTCTGGTGGCCCTCCCAGCCACCTCCTGTAGCTCCAAATTAGCTGTCCCATATTTCCTGGTGTTCCCGGTAATTTATTCCATCTCGCTAATCCCTTTATTGATTGCGCTCATCGTGGAGGACAAGAAGTTCGCAATAATATTCTGGTGAAGGCAATGACTGCTATTTAGTTCCATAGGCTTACGTTTTCTGTTTTATGTCTGAGGAGAATAAAAACGTCTTACGTGCCAAGTCATATACTTAAGGGGGTAGGCAGTCCAGCCTCTTCTGGGCTCGGATGGGGCCATTCTTTTCCCATTCATGCCCGTGCTGCATGGAAAATGTATGCGCTATATACCGCAGCTCCGCCTCCTCTTCCTGGGGGTTGCTGGGACTTGAAGTCCTGCAGCACAGGGGATGCAAATTCTCTCAAGCATCCAAAGCTGCAGGGAATACCTGTGCGCTATATAGCACAGAGCCTCCTCCTCTCCCTGATGGTTGCTGGGACTTGAAGTTCACCAGAAAGTCAATCAATATTCCCAGGACATCTGTATTAGAGGGCCCTTCTGCACTTTAAATTCTTACATGCACACACAGGCTTGTCAGCTACTCAGTGCACTTATTCGAAAAAGCCGGACAAGAGATCCAGTGATGGCTGGTTATTATGGAGATTAACAACGACAGGACCATATTGGGTTTGCCATCAGACCTGATGAAGAAATTTGGTGCCAGCAGGTTTGGATAGGGAGCCAAATGGCAGCCTATCACCTGGATGAAAGTGGTCAGAGAACGCAATGCAATTGCCTCCTTCTAAAAATGGAACACATCTGAGTGGATATCTTCTGTGGCCATGGGGACAATGAGGTCCAAGCAACTTTGGCAAAGGACTTGTGGAGTTTTGTTTGGACAACACGTTGTCAGTGACCTGTCTGGTGAGCACAATGTCACTGTAGACTGAAATTCCCCTTTCCTCAATTGGGAATTCTACAGGATGAACTTATTTGCCTGTAGTCTGAACTGACAATTTCTTCTGTTTTAAAACAAGAATCAGGATCCTAGGCCTTGACAATAGACATCTTACTCCAGAATTGACATGACGCCCAGAATTAAGAATTTCTGCAGTTTCTGTCAGTTCAGAGGGTGGCGACACTGGTGACGGAGGCAATGAGTGGATTTGGTCTTGGTGATAGCACTCTGGAGGTCCCCCAAGAGGAATGAGTATTTTAAGAACTTTCTGGGGAACCCCCAATCCTTCTACCAAGGTCTCGGACCATTTTGATGGACTTAAGCACTCTTTCATGATATGAAACCATTTACATCTAATGGTATGAAAAAGTTAATTGGACAACGCCATGTCCGAGACTTCTCGAAACTAGCTTGTTTCTACAGGCTTGGTCATCAGGTACACACAAGAGGTATAACTACATGTAAAAATGATGATCTGGCTAGAATTCTGAATTTTGTCTGAATCCAGTGGTGGCACGTGTAATTAAAGTCTTTAATTTCCTTTCTCGTTGAGTGAAGAGGGGTTAGCTTGTGGCGCTATAAATTCCAATAGATGAGCTATTATGGCAGGCCATCTTACTGTACATCTTAGATGTAGAACAACTATGAAAGCTACAAAAAGAATTTCAGTAATCTTTTCATCCCGATCAGAATATTCATGGTTATCCAATTAAATTGAGGTTCTATGATTTTTTTTAAATATATATATTTTTTTAAACTGGCGGATCTATGAAGATCTGATCAGAAAAAAAAACTGTCATCAAATATAGCACTGTTGCTTTGGTTAACCTGCAGAATAGTTTTAGATCTACACACGAGACTGAAGGAGTCACTTGTACGATTGCTAAGAGAACAAAAATGTAGTACCAGGTATATTTCCTACCTCCATTCTCTGCGTCTGTGTCGTTATTCATCTACCCTGAAGTCCCTATGTAATGCAACTGGTTCTATTGTGAAGTGCTCGGACACCGTCGGGTAAAGTATGCACTATATATAAAATACGCATAAACAAATAAATAAATATCTGAAATCTGAAGAGAATGAGAGTGGTCATGGAACATCTGGTCAGTTCTTGTCTTCTTTAAAAAAAATATGTCTGTTGTCCTTTCCCATTTTAGCCATATAGAACAGAGGTATATTAATGGACACATCTATTGATATCAACCCTTTTGGTACTCAGAGGAGCAACGCAGATTAAGTATTTCAGTGGGTGTCAGGATGGAAGACATGAGTTCTGCAAACTGATCATCTGACTTGTTCTAAAAATTCGCATTCAAACTAATTGTGGCCTAACACTGGGAGTAAAAAAAAAAAGCTTAGAAGAAACATACTTCTCGCCTTCAGATATGCACAGAATCAAAGTCTCAGTTATTTTAAGATATATTAAGAAAATGGATTCGAGGATTATTCCACTGCGCAAATTGTTATTCAATTGTCAGATCAGATACCTTTAATAACTCTCTTTCTGGTAGATATGGCATCTAAATTCCGATTCCTCACCTTTTGAATATCCCCAGGCACTAGCCCCAGCAATTTTTCCCGCTTGCACTTTTGGTGGGACCTTGAACTCGGTCCGTTCATTCTGCCCAGGAAGTGACAGTGTGGAGTCGCGTACAAGCGCAGGCTTTGGGCACTGACAAGTTTTGTCTTACACTTTTCTGTACCATCAGATACAGAGCAACAAGACAGAGTAGAGGTGGCAGTGTGCCGAATCCAATGGATTGACACACGGAAGTATGATACAGTCTTCGGCAGCGAGGACTCCTGAGTCCTAAGTATCAATTTTTCAGGAAAGTATACAGAGGTTGCACTGAGCGCACCAGTGGCTCACTGACATGCATGGCACACAGAAGTAATTGCTATAAAGAAAGCTTTCTTGAAGCTGTGCATAAGCTCAAATGAAGTGCATATAAGGAACTTAAGGGACAGGTTAAGGTCGCATTGAGGCATAATAAGAGGTGTCAATGAAAACAGGTCTCATTCCTTCTAGGAATCTAACCACAATGGGTGACTTGAACAGAGTCAATTGAACAAGTACACCTAAGAAAGCCGAGAGAGTTGGCATACACATTTTAACTGTTCCCACAACAAAGCCTTAGTGGGCCAAAAATAAAAGAACAAAACATCAGATAACTTGCACAGTACTTCAGCAGACAAATTGAAACTACTCAGTTGTCACTGCTCAGTTTCCATTCCTGTAAGGGTAGGTTGTTGAGATTTGCACATAGGATCCAAACTGTTCCTGAAACATGAGATCCTTCTGAAGAGGTAGACGTTTTGGAGCAAAAATGCTCAGGCTGAACAGGCCGGGGTACCACACTCTCCTGACTCAATCTGGAGGTATCACAGTGACTGGAAACCAGTCAGTCCTAATCCTCCTCTGTTTTCAAGGCGGGAGAGCTAGAAGTGGAACCCACTACAAACGGAATGCATACCTTAGGCATCCTTTTTCAGGAACCCTGTAATACAGTAATCCTGACACCGCATATTCTCTGCAGTGGTCAAAAGATGCAGACAGAACATGCTGCTCTAGACAAGGATGTCATGAGCCACTCCAGAGTGAAGCCATAATTCATGGCCTGCCAAGTACCACCTGTTGTGCTTGTCCACACTGGCTTGAGCAAACCCTGATTGGTGTGCCATCTCCAAAGGCACAGTGCACAAGATCCCACACTACCCTGCTTGCTGCAGTACCACAAGGCAGTTGTATTGCAAATCAGGACCAGCACCAGCCTTACCCCGATGGACAGGAGAGAGGTTTTGAGAGCCAGATGGAGGTCATGAAGCTCTAGACGACCAACCTGAAGATTCTGTTCCATTGGGGCTAGAGAGCCCCCATCTCCACTCAACCCAGAGACAATGCATCTGTCACTACTGTAGCTCTGATTGGGGTATGGAGAACCACCTACCTCATGACAAGCTGGAGTCCACCTGCAACCACTGATGGTCAAGGGCTGTCTCCTTCAAGATGCTGTCCAAAAGACATCAGTAGTGCTACGCTCTTTGCAAGGCCCATGTTTTTGAGCGGGTGATGATTCCAAGAGTCCAAGAAAACTCAAGACCGTCCTGAATAAGACTTAAGATTGTGCCCAAATCATCATGTCTTGAAGACACCAGACATGTTGCAGGAGTAGAAAAGCCCCACATGGTCACCTGCAGAGAATCCTCCTCACATGCATCAGAAAGCCCCAGGGATGAAAGAAAAGTGATCATCATCCTGAGCTGGTCCACGACTGACAGTGACAAGCCAGCTGTGAACAGCCATTCAAGATATAAGAAAACATAGGTAACATATACAAGAGGCATCTACTACTGCTAGGGCTGACCTTGGCTAAAAGAGATATAGCAAGGCTGTGGAAGGTGACGGCCCCTCCCTCTCTCTCGGCATGGAAAAATGGTCTGGATTTTAACATGGGGTTAGAGATCCCGATATTTAAGGCTAGGGGCTGCCTGCAAAAACACCTCAAAATCTGGAAACAATGGGCAGATTATCGAGGCCTGGACTTGGACCGGGTGTCCCCGGTGGATGCATCTGTATCTACCTTGATATTGGGCCCCTAGGGTAAGGGACCGATATGTAATGAGGGGATTGATTTATTGGGATGGGGATGTGGTGGCAACCGAAACACAGCAGTGTGTTAGTGCAACGGGAACGGGGGGGGGGGGGTTAATGTGTTTACGTTATATTGTATTTCTTGATTTAGCTGATAATAATGTATAAATTAACTGTCAAAGACAATGATCTGCAATGTTTGATGTGGCAGATGTTTCCTAGGCTAAGGAGCACTGCACTGTATATGACTTGACATAATAAAATTTGTTTAAAAAAAAAAATATATATATATATATATAAGAAAATATGTATCGCTGACCAGCAAAAGTTGGGAGGAAGGCATTCATGGGGGTGAGGGGGGATGCAAAATCGGATTGAGTCCTTCATTAATTGGGCATCAAAAAATAGCGGGAGTAACAACTCTCACCCACTTCTGGCTCCTTGTCTCTGGCTCTTTTTGCCAAAAAATATCGTACTTCCTGCATAAGGATGAGGATATTGCCCACTAAAGTTTGAGTAGGAATGCATGGGATACTATGGAACATTATGGAAATAGCAGGGTGTAATTTTCTTTTTTGTAACAAACTGTAGTACCTAACTGAAGTTATGGATTTTCAATTCTGCAGGAAAAAAAGGAATTCTTCCCTCTACCTGATGAGCATGCCCTAGAAGGGGAAATCAATGTGCCTTGGAAGCTGGTGCAGCAGGTGAGGAAGTTAAAGACTGCTGTCCTTGGTGGTGTCTGTGACATCAACTGCCACTGCACACTCTGAAGCCACAAAAAGTCTGAGATGGCTGAGGCGTGGGCTGTGAGGGTTGCCATTGGTGTTACTATAGGGCGCAGGAGTCCCCCTCAAAATTTCCTATATTATTCGTAGAACTAACATGCTAGGACAAGTAAGGCTAAAGAGAAGGCAGAAATGTGGTTCCTTTTAAAATTCTCTGGAGCAAAGTTAGCATTTCCCCCAAAGATTATGGATCTATCAAAGGGCCTGTCCATGAGTGATGCCTGCAAGTTGATGGAAAAACCTGTGGCACACATTCAGGTATGCCACCTGATTACAACACTGGTGCACATGGCACTGGCCACACAGTCTGTCATGTCAACGCCAGCCCGTACAACATATTTTGCAGCATCTTGTCTGTCATGAATAGCTTGGGAAAGAGCATTCCTGAATATGTCAGGGATGGCAGGCAGGTTTTCACTGGCTATGTCCCAAAGGGCATGTGAACATCGGTCAGGAGACGGACAATGTTTGGGGACCAAAGGGCCAACCTGCAAAAGAAAATACTATTTTACCAAATGGGTCAATGCGCTCTAACTCCCTATCTGGTGGCACAGAAGAAAACATATTTGGGTGGATCTCGGTCGCAGACGTTGAATCAGTATAATTTTTGGTGTTGGATATGGAGTAAGAAAGGCTGGGTCTCCCAATACTCGCCTATGCAGTCTTGCTATTGGGTGACTAACTGATGAAGCTAAACATGGCTTCGCCCATGATGTTATCAAACTGTCTGTTAGGGTGCCATTAATTGCTGACAAGCTCTCCGACGTGGCAGGTACTAGCAACAAGATTTCTTCTAAAAAGTGTTTTTTTCTTCTCAATAGTTGGAAGTTGTACATCAATTACTTCTGCTGATCTGCGGTCAATTTCTGCAAAGTAGGCACTTTCCTCCATGGGTAGTTCAAGTGCAGAACTTAATCAGTATCAGGAGACGTGTCTAGACTCCTGATTGTTTGCAAATCCTCACACAATCCAGCATCAGTATAGTAAGGGGAGATTAAGTTGTCCACCTCCTTTTCATCACCATGAGACACATTTTGAAGATCCTGGACTGAGTCTGAATCCGAATAGAACAGGGCCCCAGACTCCTATAGTGTTGGCCTTGAGGAATCGGCTGCGGATCATCTAAGAATGGAGGCTTTGCTTTCATCGCGGGACATGGGCCCTGTACGGGCCAAGGTAGATACCAGAGCAGAAACCAGCACTACTGGAGTCAGGGCAAGCGCTGATGTGATTAGAACTGGTAGGCCGCTGGGATCAGAGCAGAAGCATGGGGCAGTGCCAGCAAGCAGCATGGAGTGTACTCAACAAAGTTAATTGGCACTGAGGAAAACCCTGCTGTGTGACTGAGGACCTAAACAGCTCCTTAGGGCCCAAAGACCCAGAGGAATCCAGCATCATCTTGAAAATACTACTTTGGGGGCAATGAGGGCTTGGGAAACTCAGACGGACCCCGGCTACCTTTGGATGAAGCCTGCAGTCAGAAGGTGTCAATCACACTGCTGCGTCTCCCGTGCCAGAGTGGAAGGAAGAAGACTAATCGTGCTTGGCCTTTTTGTGCTTATGGGGCAACTTGGATTTCAAATTACCTGACAACTTAGAGCAACACCCGGCACTGGCACAGGAACAGCCACAAAAACTTGGAGCAGGATCAGGCTTTCAAACACAACTGTTTCTTGTGTTCTGCCATGTACAGTTTTGCTTCCTCAGATCTGCAAACTCACAAGGTGCCACAATGTGTCGCACAATAGCTGCTCCCTTCACATTGTCCACCGGGGAGTAGCTGATATCACACGGTGGCAGGGAAGCCGCGCTGGAAACCACTGTACAAGGTGGCTTTCCATCTTGTCTTTGGAGGCTGCAAAATGCTGATGTCCATTAAGTAGTGTGAATACACCCCAGGAAATCGGTGACAACCTCAGCGAACTTGTTTCTCCCCCTTTTTGGAGAGGGAGTGGAAGGATTGGTGGGGATCAGAATGTCTCAAGTATTTCTTGGAATGATGCCCTGCTCCCTCTAAGGCCCACCCCTATACACATGGTGAAATACATTTTTATATTGGCAGGTTTGATTCCTTATCACCTCATGTGTATCAGGGAGCATTTGCTATGCAACTTTTGAGTCATTACTGGAACCTAGGTATCACAGGTAAACGTTGTGCTGATCCATGACAGACATCGGATTTTTGCAGTTGTGGCACGGTTTAGAACCGGTGCTGTTAGGTGTAGACATTTTCCTTGGCAGTAACTGTTTACGTCTGAAATTTGGAGATAGCACAACGGAAAAAGTTGGAAACAGAGCTCTAGATCCTAGTCAAAGGGCACCGAAAGAACAGAGAGGTGCACATATATAGATCCACAGTGACACCTTTGGGGCAGTCCAAGACCTTTACAGAGTCAGACGGTGCCACCTAAGGACACGCAGGAGCAAATGCTGATAAAAATCTAGACGCAGTCTAGTCCATGGGGATATTCAAAAAGTGAGGAATCTGTGGTTATAATCATTAGAAGCTCTTGCCTAGCAATGGTTAAAGCAATTAACAAAACTATTACTATATTTTATACTCTGTTTACACAGTATTTACGCCTGAACAAAGTGGTTAGGCAATAAACAGAGGAAAGAACACAAATGTGTGAATTTTTCTGAGATCTATTCACTTCACGAAAGAGGTTAAACCAGTCGCTGTAGGAGACATTAAAGTGGGGAAGCTGTGAATGGACTTTTTCTAGTGTGACTTGTCTTTCTGAAAAAGCCTCATGAGTATTTAAGTTTAGTATGTTTTAATGGGTGCTGTTGAATCATTACAAAGATTTCTAAATATATATACGTTGCCTCAGTGGCCTTTAAAAACTGAAGTGTGCAGAAGCAAGAGCTGGGAAAGGTTGAAACAAGAGGAAGGGCCAACCAGATCACTGCTGAACATGAGGTAGCTCAGCAAAACTTGAGTAGGCAAAATACATAGTTGTGAACTAGAACTATGATTAAGGAGAATGCCTGTTAAACCTGAACAAGGGCAGGCAACCCATCTATACACTCTCCAAGATAAAAAAAGAGACCTACTTCAATGGTGTATCTTAGAGGCTTGTTTTACGTTATTGAGAGCCCAGAGTGAAATGATCGACACCCACAAATAGTACAGTTGACATCCACCACTCTCTCACAGCCATTGAGGTCAGAGAACTGAATAGATACAGTGCCTGTGGCCCAGCAGAAACCCACTCGGTCAAAATTACACAAACTACTGTAAAACAAAAGAAGAAATCTGCTTTGCAACAGTCTTCCCAAAGAGTTTGCAAAGGTTACTAGACTGATAGCTAAAAGTGATTAAGAACATAATAAGGATTATTTAGCAGAGAAGAACTTAAGACCCACTTAAAGGGTCAATCTCACTCTCTAGACAGCACTTAGGATGACAAAAAAAGTGCAAAGAAAAACTCTTTTTATATTGCTTTCCATTCAGTAGCCAATAGCCAAGCCAGGTCATAAAGTGAAGGCGGTATATGTCATATAAGCTCCAGAAAGAGTAACAATGTTAGAAACACAATTATAAGTACTTCCATTTTGTGAGTGATACTCCCTGACAAATTAGACACATTTAGATTACTCATCAAAAGAAGGGGGCTGGGGAAATTATTATTAAACTTTCGTAGCATTTTTGAGGGAATTTTATCAATAGATGGTCTCCTCCACGATCACTCTACTCTAGGTCAGGAGAATTTGTCAACCACTGCCTCATGAAACAGCAAAAGTATTAAGTACCAGGAGAATTTGGGCAGCTGTGATGTAGGATAGTGGACAAATGATGTTTAGATGAGCTTTAGAATCAACATAGATGGTAGGGTTTGGGGAAAACCGCTGTGATCAAAAATCACTATTCTGATATAAGTCACTGCAGGTAAGTTGGAACCTTTTAGAACGTTGATTTGCAATTGCATGTCAGACCCCTCGTGCAAACACATTTTAATAAGACAAAGAGGTTTTGCACGGTGTGACTCATTGATTCTATGACACTTTTATATAATGTTAAATGATAGTGTGGCACTCTGGCTTAAGGAAATAAGATGAAGGTTGCTGAAATGTATTCGTTTTTCAATAATGGGTAAGTGACTGAGCAACTTCAGATGCTTTACTCAAGGTTGTTGTATGGGCAGTATCGGTGTTAACCTCTAGATTTACTAAAACTTAGCATCAACATTTAGCAATCCATTTGAGATCATTAGACTCACCTTCGATTCATGTTCACTGACCTATAAGTCAAAGTCAAAGTCAAAGTATGCTTTATTCGAGATTTCACTCATAAAAGCAAAACATACAGTAATTAAAAATTCAATTATATTTGCCATTCATTATTACGAACACTAAGCATACTATTTACAAATTTTGACTCAATGAAAACCAGTGCAATGTTTAGGTACAGAACAAGCTAAAATGGATTTAAAAAGTACAAAAAATAAGATTAAATAGGTTAAGACAATTTATAATAACAACCGTTTATAGAATATAAAAGATGCAGAGAAACATTCCAGACAGAGAATAATCAAATGACTAGCAGTCTCTGTCTAATCGACCATGCCCATCCTAAGTATTTTGCAGTGGCTATTACTATCCATGTTAAAGTGCTAGTGCATATTACACGCAGCGCAATGGTACCCCTGATTGCCCCCAAATTCCTACACATCGGTACTAACCACACACGTCTAGGGTCAGAGTAAGCTGGGCAAGTGAATAGAAAATGGCCCGTTGTTTCTTTAGCCATACCACACGCAGGGCATATATCACTCAGTCCACCATCCCATCTGGCTGTCAGAGATCTGAGAGGAAGTGAACCTACTCTCAATTGAAACAAGAGCTTTCTATCACAAAAGGAAATCAGCTTGTCAGAGCAGATGGAGTGTCCAAAGCTATAAGTTCTTTGAGAGACAAATGAAACACTGGGAAAACCCAAGTGATGACATGGGCAGTACCGAGTGGAAACTGATGGGTACCTTTTACACCTTAGAGGTACCCTGTTGCATCTTTTTAAGATTCACTGGTGCACTATATTTTTTCTGATCACAAGTAGGTTTTTCGATTAAATGTGCCTCGGACTTTCTACATAGTTGAGGTCTCTTTTGACCCATAGACACTCTTTGTTATTACAGTATATCCCCTGGGGCTTGTGTCTATTAAAGGGTCATTAAACATGCCCTTAGAGACTCTTTTCAAACTGTTGTTTTTGTAGTTCATGTGCAGCTGAGGCTGCGGGTCGTTTCTTCTCTTTTTTAAAAAAAAAGTGTTGGATATCTGTACACTACATTTGTCTAAATTGCTCGTTAACAGCGGAGATCTACCAGTCAGTATTCCATGGTTAGTTTATTTTCTTCTTTTAAAGGTTAAAGGTATTAGTAATTCTATCTTTAAACCATTAGCACTGATTTATATTGACAGGGGTCTATGATGGCCACCAATTGGGGATTGGCTTTTGACGAGACGGAAACACAATCAATCCTAACTGAGAATCCTAGCTTGTTGGACAGCATGCCAGTAGCTGTCAGCAGTAATGACGAGGGGTGGGTCAAAGTCCTGCTCCTTAAGAAAACACACTCAAGAACCCTAGTACATGGTATCACTATGGCTGAATACCTACGTGGCAATTGCGCTCCCACAGGTCTAATCGTGACTAATGTCCCCAGGCTATTTCTGGATGACAATGACTTTCTCAAAGATAGGTCCTTCATAGCCTGGAGGTGTACACGAGACTGGTTAGTCCTTATTATTAAAACCGCAAAAAAAGTGGCAGACAAAATCTTGGTTGAGATTCAAGTACTAGAGGGCCAAATAAAAGCAACCATCAAGGGTACTTTGTTTAAAAGTAGCCAGGAAGAGAGCAATAGGAACAATAAAGAATGTAAAGACTCCATCCTACTCACCAAGCTAGAGAAATTCAAAAAAGATTTAGCAAAATTCTCAACAGAAAAAGTCTACCCCTACACCAGCGACACTTATGTACCACCTGCATGTAATCGCAATGGTCGTAAGGGGGTTCCACTTATGCTACCTCTGGTTCTGAGGATCTATCAAGCGACTCAGATTCCTTGACAAGCTGAAATATAGCTAGTAAAAATCGAGGAAGAGGCAACAGAAGAAGCTAGAGGAACACCTATCACAACCAGAACCAATTCCCTCCATGGTGGCTACCAAATCCTTGGATGTTTGGGGGTTCCACCTTTCCCCAACAAATGGGACCTTTCGGACCACCCCAATTCCAATCCCACCCTAACATGCAGCCTTTTTTAGGGTATGGCCGAGGGAGGGCGAGAGGCAGAAGGCAAGGATCAATCCAACAGGTACACTAGGGTCCGTCCCCTCAAGCATCAATGGATCTGAGGAGCGGGAAGAAAGTACTGCACGAAGCAGCAGGCCCGAGCAACGGGACAGTCTCATGATTAACCTCAGCTCACACGTACTCACTGAAGATGAAGAGAGCCTACTGAATACAGGACTGGGTTTTGTGACCACGCAGACAGGGGATCCATTCCTGGCACAAATTTAGATTGCAAAGTTTTTTAGGAAAATCAGACTACACTTCTTGTTTGCCAAGCAGACAAAAGAGGGGTCTGAGTCTATGAATACGAACACTGGTTTGAAAAAACCTTCCACCTTTAATCCACCTACAGTTGGGTTGCCTGCTAAGGTCCTTACTTTTGAGCAAGCTGTCGCAAGTGATGTCAAGAAACTATACCTAACTAAAGACAAACCCTTTATCAATTTACCTAAGAAAGACCAAGAGGCATTGCGTATCCTAACAACTAATAATACGATAACAATAAAACCAGCAGATAAAGGTGGGGCTATTGTCCTACTTGACACCACTACTTATCGCAGCGAATGCTTAAGACAACTTCAAGATATTAAACCGTATCTTCCACTAACTGAAGATCCAACTGACCGTCTAACGAATATCATTGGACATCTAGTGGAGGAGGGGTTGTCAGAGGGCTGGATTACACAACAAGGGACCCAGTTCCTACGGACAACGCATCCCACGATGCCGTATTTTTACGTGCTTCCTAAGGTTCATAAGCCACAAAGACCATCACCAGGACGCCCCATAATCTCAGGGATTGGCTGCATTTTGGAGCCGCTTTCTACGTTCGCGGATCACTTTCTGAGCCCAATGGTGAAAGGGATGCCAACATTCTTATAAGACACCAAAGATGTTCTAAGACTGCTCCTCGAAATTGAATTCGATACATCTCAGGATATTCTTGTGTCCTTTGACGTGGAATCCCTCTACACCTAGATTCCACAGGATGACACACTAGAAGTGGTTGGGAGTCTTCTAGAGCAGAGGGACCTACAGTCCATCACACCAGTCCATTTCATTATGGTTCGAGGAGCATATCTACCTCCAAACATCTGGGACCAGTATGGGGAGTGTCTTCACTCCCAGTCTGGCGAATCTATATGTACACCACTTTGAACAACAGTTTGTTCTGACACCCACAAATCTATTCTTCCAGTCGCTCCGTGTTTGGAAGCGATATATCAACGACATTTTTGTTGTCTGGCGTGGGACAGTAGAAGATCTCCTGACATTCCATCAATGGCTCAATACATGCAATGTTCATCTTAGGTTCACGGTAGAACATTATATGCACCAACTGGCATTCTTGGACCTACTGATCATTGCCACACCTAGTGGTCTGGGGTCTGAACTCTATAGAAAACCGATGGCTCGCAACTCACTTCTAAGCTATGCTAGCGGCCATCCGCGATCTTTAAGGAACAACTTCCCATAAGTGCAATTTCTTAGGATACAGAGAAATTGTTCCAACAAAGATGCCTTTAAAGAACATGCAACCAATCTTGAAGAACAACTGCGATCAAGGAAGTACCCGAGGAACATCATACGCCAATCCAAGTAACGAGCCTCCAACAATAACCGCGAAGCTCTCTTGGAACCATCTACTCCAAAAGAGAAATCAAACAGAATGACTTTTGTCAATACTTTTAACACCAAATCAACTACAAAAGATTGTCCAAAAACATTGGTCCATTCTAAATACTGGGGGAGACCAGCTACCTTCGCCCCTCTTTGCTTTAAAGAGGACCCAATTTGAGGGACAAACTTGTACACACAAGACCAAAAAACAGGACATCACGCATAGTTGGTACGCTCTGGGATTTACCGGCCGTAGAAGGGCACCATCCCTGTAGTTTATGCACAGCATGTCCCCAAACGTCCAGATCCTTGAGTGTGAACATAGGTACTGATCGACCTTGGCACCAGAGAAAGTTTACGAATTGCAATAGTCAAAACCTTATCTATATGATCACATGTCCATGCCAATTGCGCTATGTGGGCATGAACACAAGAAAGATTAAGGTTCGCATTTCGGAACACAGAAGTACAATTCGGTGCCGTAAACAAGCGACACGCCTAACAGACCACTTTCTTGAAGTTGGGCATGGTCCGACTGATTTTAAATGGACTGTGTTGGAACAACCTTATATACCAGCACACGTGTCTGACATTAGTAAATATCTGTTCTCGAAGGAGCAAAAGTGGGTATACAAATTGAACAGTGACAAAGAGGGACTGAATGAAGACATACCCTGGATGTCTTTATAGAGGTTGTCTTAATTAACTAATTAAATATGACTACTACTCACCGTAGTTTTCTAAACAGCCTCTGTACGGTGACCATCAGACACATAGGTCTTTTTTCTTCAGTATTACGAACTAGGATAGCCTGCTGTATTGATTGACCCTGATAAGGATGGCCCAATACAAACTCTGTCTTACACGCAAAGTGAGCGCATGCACATACTGATTTACTGACCTTTTGCCCTTTAATTAATAATATTGGCCAATTAATATCCCTTTACACCGTGTTCTAAGTAGTGTGCACTTAATAACACGACCTATGCCTCAGGACGCTAATCGCGTATAACGAACTACATCTCCCAGAATACACAGGGGGATGTTGAGGAGACTAACTCGTATAGTGGTATGCATATAGTCTCTTATGGTTAAACAGGCACATATATATATCAAGGTATTCCATGCACCCTGACTATCGCGCTATATCGAGTGACATTATAACGGGCATAAGATATTGCATATCATAGTGTTAAATCTTATTAATAAAGAAAGCTGATCTCGGAACGAACAAAACAATAATCTTCATGGTTATGTTTGTACCCTGCGTCTTTATTACATAGTACTTAGCGATACTAAATGGGAAATAAATAAAAAATCTTGCAGGTTGTATGGCTAAACTTTATTAGCACTAACACGACAATTTGAACCAAGCAAGACTACAATTCCCATGACCCTATGTGAAGATACGTGATCTTCACATCCTTGTAACCTCGTCACAAATATGGCACACAATGGGCGTTCTCTACCCCCGCAGAAAGCGCAGAGGGATGATAAGGAGTACCGACGGACAGGTTAGTGGGTTCACGTGTATGCAGACTGTTAGTTGTTGAATACGCTCGTCTGTGGTCTAGAGGTCCCGCAAACTAGCCTGTCTGGTATACAAAACGCCTGTTCTTGTGGCTTAAATGCTATCGGAAATCACTATTCGTTGAGTAGCCGGCTGGCACGCTACAAACCCTTCTTTTGCCTGATCGAGAAGCAATCTCACCGCTTGGTCTTGGCATGCTCCGTTTCATTAAGGAGAACGCTTGTTAGTACACTAATTGATGAAGGGAATAAATCACGCATTGAGAAGCCTGGGCATAGTATTGGTTTAATCGGGCATTGAATTGAAAATGGAGGTGTATCGAAGAAAAAGCGACGCCTATACCGATACCATTTGGTAGATTGAGTACTAAGATCACGTATGGGTGAATCAGTTATGAACTCAATGCTCGTTGATATAAATTAGAAACGTGCATTTGATGTAATGAGAGAGTGACTGCGAACCATATGAAAATTCTGTAAAACGTAACAAGATCAAAAAAACAAACACTAACATTAGAGGTATTAAGATACTGTTTCTCTTTATGAATACTCTGACTGGTAATCTTTAGTGTTTTTAACTAGAGCTGTGCTCCACTTACCTGAGCTTGGGCCAGGTGGGGTGAGGCATAGTCCTCCTACCAAATAGGTAAGCAGACCCCTCCTTTGAGTAATTGGCCACTAACCGTACTCACTTTTGGTACTACGAACAAAATGTACGATGTGCTATTGACTATTTTGTTATATGTGTCGACAACTGTTTTCTTCTTTTTTCTCCTTGTATTCTGTCCTTGGCACCATGTTTCTTCAGTCTTTTGGAGGACATTCATCATTACCTGGAACCAACAGGTGACATGGTTTATATTTTTATCTTGCAGTAGCAAATCTATTGGTCCTGAAGAAAGCAATGGCTAAATGGTCGCCACACTTGCTGAAACATGTCGATCTTTCATTATAAACAGATATTTTGTTAAATCTGTTCACAATAGATACTGCTTTTAAACTTTGGAAGATTTGAGAGATACTATTAAAAATCCCTTCTTCTACTCATTTCTCTCCAATTTTATAGTTCACACATTTTTCTCTATATCACTATTGCACTGCAAATCAGTTACCCTCTACTTTACGACTTATGGTACTTCCCACACATATAATTCTCATTGGTTGAGCGCCAGCCACATCAACATCTTGTGACATACAGCGTATTCTCCTGGGTACAAGGAGAACCCAAATGATGACTGTTAGACCTGGCATCTTTGGCGTGGTTTCCCCCTATCTTTTTGCCTCTACCTCCTGTATTTTTGATGCTGTGCTGGATTTCGTTTTTGCTGGTTTAGATGCTTTGGACACTCTGCCACTGCTGATCAGTGCCAGAGTGTAAGTGCTCCCTGTGTAAATTATTATTCTGATTGAATATACATGTTTGGCATATTTGTATCACTATGAAGTCCCTAGTAAAGTGCACTGGGTGTGCCAGGGCTGGTGATGACAAATGCTACTAGTGGGCCTGCAGCACTGATTGTGCCACCCACAGGAGTAGCTCTAAAATGGTGTCTCAGGCCTGCCACTGCAGTGCCTATGGGCGGTTTAGAACTGCCATGTCCTCCTGGTCAGTGTCCCCACTGACCAGGCCTAACCCTTCCCTTTTCGTGCACATCAGCCACCCCTATGGAAGGCCCAAGGTACCCCCCTGGGCAGGGTGCAGTGTATGTGAAAGGTAGAGCATGTACTGGTGCAGGTAACATGTTCTGGTAGTGAATTACAGCCATTTTCGTTTTTCACTATTGTAAGGTTATCTTGCTCCATAGATTAACATGGGGGATGCTGGCTACAGTGGTTAACAGCATTTCTTCCCATAGGAACAAGATAGGACATAAGTATCTAGTATCCCTGAACTCAGAATTTAATAACATCTTTTAGGAAAGGTTGTTTTTAAATCCTGGGTTTGAGAACAGCACTTTTAGAAAGTTGCTGTTCTCTTGTCTAACCCTTCTGTGTGCCTGGGCCTGTTTGTGTATTGACTGTCTGGTTTGTGAGTGACAGGGGCTGGGGAATTCCCCAGCATGATGGATGAGTCAGCACTAGGCTGAATGACTGCAGTTGCAACTGGAGTGGTGGGAGGAGTTAGCACCTGGGCTGAATAGGGCTGTGCCTGCCTTCCACAATGCTGGCTCCACCCCCCTGCTGGGCGGCTGAGGACCCTGCCCCTCACTCTGAAAGGAAAGATGCAGCCAGCAAAACAAAGTGCTCAGGATCCACCCAGAACTGGTTTAGACCGGGCTCAGGGCCCACATGCACCAAGAGAACAAAGACTTTAGGGGTATAAGTACAGGACCCCTGACAACAGAAAATTAGATCATCCTGGAAATCAAGAAGGAACCTCTGCCAAGGAGAAAGCTGAAACTGAAGAAGGAAGATTGTCCTGCTGTTGCTCTGCTGGACTGACCTGCTGTTGCTTTGCTGCCAAGGAGAGGGGAAGGACTTTGCTGTGTGCTGTGTCCCCTGTCTTGAAGGAATCTCCAAGGGCCCGAGAAGAGCTGGCTCCCTGTTTTGAAGTCCCAGGAACAAAAGGACTTCACCCCCAGCTTCCCTGAACTCTGCTGAGAGAGTTCTGTCCCTCCTAGAGTGCTTGATCCAGTTGTGGGGCCTCTGGAGGTTGGACCTGAGCTGGGAAGCTTGAAACTAAGCTTGAGAGACTTTTTGAATCTGAAAAGTGTTGCATCGCTCGCTTGCGGAGCGCATCCCCGACAGTGCGAGAAGTTTCCCGCCGCTACAGAGGTCGAGATCGTCGCAGCGCCGTCGCATCCTCCGTTTGCGGGACGCACCAGACCGGTGCGGGAGAATCGAACATCGCTGCGAGTATCGTCGCAGAGCCTGTCGTCGCTGGGCGAGATCGCCGCACCGCTTGCTTGCGGGTCGCATCACGTCGCTGCGAGTGTCGTCGCAGAATCAACGCATCGAGGAGCTGCGAGAGAGAGGATCCCCGCTGGACCGCGCATCGTCGCCCCGGAGATCGTCGCAGCCCCTACGAGATCGTCGCATCGTGCCTTTGCGAGAACAGACTTCCTACAGAACCTACGCACCGGAATCCATACAAGTGGCCTTCGTCCCCATACAGACCGGTTTCGTCGCAACACGGCCGCTGCTGCAGCGGGGCTGTCGCATCGCCTACCCAGGGTCTCAGGAGCAACGCATCGCTTGTTTTCCACCGCACCAGCTTCTGCTTTTGGAACTTTGTTGCAACTAAAGGTACTGTGAGTAAACGTGACGCAACTGTGAACTCTTCACGCATCTGTGGTTTATTTTACCGCAACTTGAAGAATTTTTAACGCAACCTTAAGAACTCTTTTTGAAACCATATTCTTGAACTGTGTATGTTGGATTTTTGTCGTTTTGGTCTTGTGTAGTTTAGATTAAAAATACCTTTATTTTTCTAAACTGTTGTGGAGTCAGTTTGTGGTGTTTTCACTGTGTTACTGTGAGTGTTGGTACAAATACTTTACGCATTGCCTCTGGTTAGCCTAGACTGTTCGCGCCAAGCTACCTAGAGGGTGAGCGGAGGTTATCTCAGAGGGTTATCTCCTTGCCCTGACTGGAAGCAAGGGTCCCTATTTGGACAGTGGTACCTACCTCTGCCAACTAGAGACCCCCAGATCTAACATTGGTGGTCAGGCGGTGGGATTTGAACTTGTATTTGTACTTGACCCACAGTAATTGGTGTACATCACTAGTGAGTGCAGACCACTACGCCACCGCATACTACTGGTTTTTTTTGGTTTTGATTTTTCTATTTTTGAGTAACTCTTCAAAGCATCATGTCTGCGAAAGGAAAGGCACTCAGTGAGGGGGCAGAAGCAGAATTGGAGTTTTGCATTGAGGACTTATGTTCATACAAAGTTGAGCCACTGAGGAAATTCTGCCTTGAGTTTGAGTGCCCCATAAAAAGCACCTACAGAAAGGAGGAGCTGCAGAGAATCTTGAGAGCCCATTGGGAGGCACAAGAGGGAAATGATGTGGATGTAGAAAATGGTTTTCAAAGCGCAGACCTGCCAGTGGGCAGAGTAGGCTCAGGAGCTGGCAGCAACCACTCCGGTAGGGGCCTCACCCCAGAAGAGTTACAAGAAAATCAGAGAGTAAGAGAGTATGACTTGGAAGTCATGAAAATGAAACTGAGGCAATTGGAATTGGAGAAAGAAAGGGCAGCGGAAGACAAGAGAGAGGCTCGTGCCCTAGAGGAAAAGAAATTGCTTTTGGCTCATGAGTTGAGCATGAAAGAAATGGATCTTGAAGCCAGGAAGGTGGATGCCAGTTCAAATGGTGGCAGCGCGCAGCCAGTGCATGGGGGTAAAGTATATATTCCCAAGGACCTGGTACAGAATTACCATAGGGGTGAGGATATTTATGCCTGGTTCACTTCGTATGAAATTGCATTGAAGATGAATGGTGTGCCTGATCAGCATTGGGGGGCGGGCCTGTGGAAACATTTTGAGGCTTCTGGGAGGAGTGCTCTAGAACCCTTAGAATTAGCAGGTGCCATGACCTACCCCAATATGAAGGAGGCCTTATGTCTCAGGTATGGCTTTACCCCAGAGCAGTACAGACTGCAGCTTAGGAACTCCAAGAAGAAAGAGTCTGAGACTTGGATGGAGTGTGTGAATTTGTACTCGCGTGCACTGGAAGGTTGGATGAAGGGCAGTAAAGTAACTGATTTTAAGGGGTTGTTGCATTTAATCAGTTGGGAGCACTTGAGTAGTCTTTGTGTTCCAGAGCTGCGCCAGCATCTTTTAGACAGCAAGCTGACAGACCCCATTGAGCTTGCTAAGGAGGCGGACCGCTGGACCAGTACCAAGGTCCACAGAGGAATTGTGGGTACCACAGCCAAAGGTGGGCAGGGTCCCCAGCAGAAGAGTGGGGTGGACAAGGGTAATCAAAAGGAGTTCTCAGAAGGGCCCCAAAATAGTTCCCAGGGAAAGGAATCCCAACCCCCCAAACCTAAACAGCCATGGCCCTCTAAGGGCAGGCGGGACAATAAAGACAACAGGGGCCCACCTACCTGCTATCACTGCAATGAGGTGGGCCACATAGCTCCAAAATGTCCCAAGAAGAAGCAAGCACCCACTGGTGCCCCCGCCCCAGCGTTAACTAGTGTAGCTTTGGGAGGGGATTTGGTTTCTAGTGATTGGGGGGAGCTAGCAGTCATGACCCTTGTCTCTCTAGGAGACCAAGAGATGGTCCAGGAAACCTTACTGCCCTCTAACACTAAGAAATATGGGCAGAAGGTGACCATCAATGGGAGGGAGATTGAGGCTCTGAGAGACACAGGAGCCAGCGTGACATCCGTGAGGTGTCAGTGGGTGTCTGAAGACCAAATCATCCCTGGTGTACTCCGCCCTGTAGTGGCAGCTGACAGCTCAGTGCGCCTCTGCAAGCTGGCGAAAGTTCCCTTTGCATGGGGGGGAGTCTCTGGTCTTTTGGAGGTAGTTGTCAGTGATGCCTTGCCTGTAGACTGTCTGTTAGGTAACGACCTGGAGAGTTCTCCATGGAAGGATGTAGAACACAGAACTCACTTGGAGATGTTGGGTTTGCCTGCGTGGATCTGTGTGTCCACACGTGCTATGACAGCCAGTAGGGGGGAGTCAGCAGAACTGGAGCCTGAAACAGTGGCCCAGAGACCTGCCAGGAGAGGAAGAGGCAGAGGGCGCGGGAAACCAGCCCCAGCCGTTCCCACGGTCCAGGAAGGAGCAGAACCCGAGGGGGATGCCCTGGAACCTACAGGGGAACAGGTAGCCGAACTGGGAGAATTGCCTGAGCTGACCCATTGGCAGCAAGAAGGTGGTCCCTCCAGGGAGGAATTCTGCCAGGCGCAGAAAGAATGCTCTTCCCTCGAGGGTCTGCGGCAACAGGCTGTAGACCAGGCAGCAGGTGGAGAAGCCAGAGATCACTTCATCTACTGGGAAGATGACTTGTTGTATAGTGAGCCTAAGTTTGCTGAGCCCGGTGCAGCCCGTGTGCTGGTGGTACCCGAGCGCTTCAGAAACTTCCTAATGGGTCTGGCTCATGACGTGCCTCTTGCAGGACATCTGGGGCAAGACAAGACCCTAAACCGGCTTGTCACCCACTTTCACTGGCCCCAGATGAGAAAGCACGTTGGTTCCTTTTGCAGATCTTGCCAAACCTGTCAAGCCAGTGGCAAGACTGGAATGAAGCTGAAGGCCCCCCTTCAGCCCTTCCCGGTAGTGAGCACCCCTTTCGAGCGGGTGGGCATAGACATTGTAGGGCCCCTGGACCCCAAGACAGCCTTAGGCAACAGGTTCATCCTGGTCTTGGTGGACCATGCCACCCGGTACCCGGAAGCAGTCCCTCTCAGGACAATCACAGCACCCGTGGTGGGCCGTGCATTGATGGGGATCTTTTCCCGTGTGGGGTTCCCCAGAGAGGTGGTCTCCGACCGGGGTACCAACTTCATCTCTAAGTACATGAAGTCTCTGTGGGAGGAGTGTGGGGTAACTTATAAGTTCACCACTCCTTACCACCCTCAAGGAAATGGGTTGGTTGAAAGGTTCAACCGGACCCTGAAAGGTATGATTATGGGCCTAGCGGAGCCCATGAGACGCAAGTGGGACGTCTTGTTACCATGCCTGTTGTTTGCCTACAGGGAGGTGCCTCAGAAGTCCTTAGGGTTCAGCCCCTTTGAACTCCTGTATGGCCACCCTGTTAGAGGACCTCTCTCACTGGTGAAGGAGGGTTGGGAAAAGTCCCGTGGGAAAACCCCCCAGGATGTGTTCAGCTATGTGCTGGCCATCCGCAACCAGACACAACGCTTCAGGAAGCTCGCTCAGGCGAACCTGGAAGCAAGCCAGGAAGAAATGAAAAGATGGTATGGCCAGAATACCACTCTGGTCGAATTTCAACCTGGGCAGGAAGTGTGGGTGATGGCGCCAGTGGAGCCCTGTGCGCTCCAAGACAAGTGGACTGGGCCATACGAGGTGGTGGAAAGGAAGAGTGAGGTAACCTACCTGGTTAACCTGAAGACTCCCAGGCAGCCCCTGAGAGTCTTGCATGTGAACCGCCTCAAACCGCACTTTAAGAGGTCTGAAGTAACCATGCTCCTGGCTACAGATGCAGGAATGGAAGAGGATAGTGATCCTCTCCCTGACCTCCTGGCAGTTAAGGAGCAAGATGGGTCAGTGGATGGTGTGGTCCTCTCGCCCACCCTGACCCCAGAACAGCAGAGTGACTGTCGCCAAGTGTTGGGTCAGTTCTCTTCCCTGTTCTCCCTGACCCCAGGAGTCACCAACTGGTGCGTCCATGATGTGGACACTGGAGACAGTCTGCCTGTGAAACAGAAATTTTACAGGGTAGCTGACAAGGTCAGGGCCAGCATCAAGGAAGAGGTTTCCAAGATGTTGGCGCTAGGGGTGATTGAGCCCTCCAGCAGCCCCTGGGCTAGCCCAGTGGCCTTGGTACCCAAGAAAGCTGCTACCCCCGGTGGCCCTCCTGAACTCCGGTTTTGCGTGGACTACCGTGGGCTCAATGCGGTCACGAAGACTGACGCACACCCCATCCCCAGAGCTGATGAGCTCGTGGATCGGTTGGGAGCTGCCCAGTACCTCAGTACATTTGATTTGACTTCGGGGTACTGGCAGATTGCCTTAACTGATGGGGCCAAAGAGAGGTCGGCATTTTCAACGCCAGAGGGGCACTTCCAGTTCCGTGTCATGCCCTTTGGGTTGAAGAATGCCCCTGCCACATTCCAGAGGCTGGTTAACCAGGTACTGACCGGGCTGGAGGAATTCAGCGCCGCATACCTGGATGACACAGCTCCACGTGGGAGGAACACCTGCAACACCTCTGCGAAGTGTTGAAGGCTCTGCAAAGGGCAGGCCTCACTATCAAGGCCAGCAAGTGCCAGATAGGGCAGGGATCTGTGGTGTATTTGGGACACCAGGTGGGGAGCGGCCAGGTGGCGCCCCTACAGGCCAAGATTGATACCATTCTGGCTTGGGAGCCCCCCAAGACCCAGACAGAGGTGAGGGCCTTTTTAGGACTCACCGGGTATTACCGACGGTTTGTCAAGGGATATGGCACCATTGTCGCCCCCTTGACAGAACTCACTTCCAAGAAGTTACCCAAACGAGTTGACTGGACTGACGCCTGCCAAACTGCTTTTGAAACCCTGAAAACTGCTATGTGCACAGCGCCGGTGCTCAAGGCACCTGACTTTTCCAGTGAGTTCATAGTTCAGACAGACGCTTCAGAGCATGGTGTGGGAGCAGTACTCTCACAAATCACTGAGGAGGGAGGAGACCAGCCGGTAGCCTTCATTAGCAGGAGACTACTCCCCAGGGAACAGAGGTGGAGTGCGATTGAGAGAGAAGCATTTGCTGTGGTCTGGGCTCTGAAAAAGTTGAGGCCCTACCTGTTTGGGACTCACTTCCGTGTTCAGACCGACCACAGGCCCCTCAGATGGTTAATGCAGATGAGGGGTGAGAATCCAAAGCTGTTGAGGTGGTCCATCTCCCTACAGGGAATGGACTTTACGGTGGAACACCGCCCTGGTACAGAACACGCCAACGCTGATGGTCTGTCCAGGTTTTTCCGCCTTAGTGAAGAGAACTCCCAAGAGGGTGGGTAGTTCTCCCCACTTTCAGCTGGAGGGGACACGTGTTAGACCTGGCATCTTTGGCGTGGTTTCCCCCTATCTTTTTGCCTCTACCTCCTGTATTTTTGATGCTGTGCTGGATTCCGTTTTTGCTGGTTTAGATGCTTTGGACACTCTGCCACTGCTGATCAGTGCCAGAGTGTAAGTGCTCCCTGTGTAAATTATTATTCTGATTGAATATACATGTTTGGCATATTTGTATCACTATGAAGTCCCTAGTAAAGTGCACTGGGTGTGCCAGGGCTGGTGATGACAAATGCTACTAGTGGGCCTGCAGCACTGATTGTGCCACCCACAGGAGTAGCTCTAAAATGGTGTCTCAGGCCTGCCACTGCAGTGCCTATGGGCGGTTTAGAACTGCCATGTCCTCCTGGTCAGTGTCCCCACTGACCAGGCCTAACCCTTCCCTTTTCGTGCACATCAGCCACCCCTATGGAAGGCCCAAGGTACCCCCCTGGGCAGGGTGCAGTGTATGTGAAAGGTAGAGCATGTACTGGTGCAGGTAACATGTTCTGGTAGTGAATTACAGCCATTTTCGTTTTTCACTATTGTAAGGCTATCTTGCTCCATAGATTAACATGGGGGATGCTGGCTACAGTGGTTAACAGCATTTCTTCCCATAGGAACAAGATAGGACATAAGTATCTAGTATCCCTGAACTCAGAATTTAATAACACATCTTTTAGGAAAGGTTGTTTTTAAATCCTGGGTTTGAGAACAGCACTTTTAGAAAGTTGCTGTTCTCTTGTCTAACCCTTCTGTGTGCCTGGGCCTGTTTGTGTATTGACTGTCTGGTTTGTGAGTGACAGGGGCTGGGGAATTCCCCAGCAGGATGGATGAGTCAGCACTAGGCTGAATGACTGCAGTTGCAACTGGAGTGGTGGGAGGAGTTAGCACCTGGGCTGAATAGGGCTGTGCCTGCCTTCCACAATGCTGGCTCCACCCCCCTGCTGGGCGGCTGAGGACCCTGCCCCTCACTCTGAAAGGAAAGATGCAGCCAGCAAAACAAAGTGCTCAGGATCCACCCAGAACTGGTTTAGACCGGGCTCAGGGCCCACATGCACCAAGAGAACAAAGACTTTAGGGGTATAAGTACAGGACCCCTGACAACAGAAAATTAGATCATCCTGGAAATCAAGAAGGAACCTCTGCCAAGGAGAAAGCTGAAACTGAAGAAGGAAGATTGTCCTGCTGTTGCTCTGCTGGACTGACCTGCTGTTGCTTTGCTGCCAAGGAGAGGGGAAGGACTTTGCTGTGTGCTGTGTCCCCTGTCTTGAAGGAATCTCCAAGGGCCTGAGAAGAGCTGGCTCCCTGTTTTGAAGTCCCAGGAACAAAAGGACTTCACCCCCAGCTTCCCTGAACTCTGCTGAGAGAGTTCTGTCCCTCCTAGAGTGCTTGATCCAGTTGTGGGGCCTCTGGAGGTTGGACCTGAGCTGGGAAGCTTGAACCTAAGCTTGAGAGACTTTTTGAATCTGAAAAGTGTTGCATCGCTCGCTTGCGGAGCGCATCCCCGACAGTGCGAGAAGTTTCCCGCCGCTACAGAGGTCGAGATCGTCGCAGCGCCTGACGCCACTGCCAGAGCCGTCGCATCCTCCGTTTGCGGGACGCACCAGACCGGTGCGGGAGAATCGAACATCGCTGCGTGTATCGTCGCAGAGCCTGTCGTCGCTGGGTGAGATCGCCGCACCGCTTGCTTGCGGGTCGCATCACGTCGCTGCGAGTGTCGTCGCAGAATCAACGCATCGAGGAGCTGCGAGAGAGAGGATCCCCGCTGGACCGCGCATCGTCGCCCCGGAGATCGTCGCAGCCCCTACGAGATCGTCGCATCGTGCCTTTGCGAGAACAGACTTCCTACAGAACCTACGCACCGGAATCCATACAAGTGGCCTTCCTCCTCATACAGACCGGATTCGTCGCAACACGCCCGCTGCTGCAGCGGGGCTGTCGCATCGCCTCCCCAGGGTCTCAGGAGCAACGCATCGCTTGTTTTCCACCGCACCAGCTTCTGCTTTTGGAACTTTGTTGCAACTAAAGGTACTGTGAGTAAACGTGACGCAACTGTGTACTCTTCACGCATCTGTGGTTTATTTTACCGCAACTTGAAGAATTTTTAACGCAACCTTAAGAACTCTTTTTGAAACCATATTCTTGAACTGTGTATGTTGGATTTTTGTCATTTTGGTCTTGTGTAGTTTAGATTAAAAATACCTTTATTTTTCTAAACTGTTGTGGAGTCAGTTTGTGGTGTTTTCACTGTGTTACTGTGAGTGTTGGTACAAATACTTTACGCATTGCCTCTGGTTAGCCTAGACTGTTCGCGCCAAGCTACCTAGAGGGTGAGCGGAGGTTATCTCAGAGGGTTATCTCCTTGCCCTGACTGGAAGCAAGGGTCCCTATTTGGACAGTGGTACCTACCTCTGCCAACTAGAGACCCCCAGATCTAACAATGACAAGGGCAGTACCGAGTGGAAACTGATGGGTATCTTTTACACCTTAGAGGTACCCTGTTGCGCCTTTTTAAGACTCACTGGTGCACTATATTTTTTATGATCACAAGTAGGTTTTTCGATTAGTTGTGCCTCGGACTTTCTACATAGTTGAGCTCTCTTTTGACCCATAGACAATCTTTGTTATTACAAATGAAACACTGCCATTACTCATTTTTAATTTGATTTTAATTGTAAATTACACAACATTGCTTTCAGTTAAAATATTGACTATTACCAAATAATGCATGAAGTAAACTGCATAGCAATTCAAGTGAATAATAACAATAGATGTAGATTATTTTTCCATAAAAATTGAAAACTCTTTATAAACTGAAAAAAGATTGCCTGAAAGACATGTTTGACAGTGAAACTATATATTAATTTGTCTTTTATTAAAAATCCGAAGATGCCGTCTGAATTTCGCGATGGAAACAGCGCGCTTGTGGGAATTTATGAATCTCGTTGCATGACCTAACACATTATGAACAACTTGCCGCTCAGGTTAGTTTCACATCAAAAACGTTTTGAAATCTATTTAGATCACAGATGTCCAACTCAAGACTTTTCTAGCCAGTGCAAAACTCAACATATTCATGTTAAAAAAATGTTTTAAAATGATTCAAAATCCATGTAGGTAATATGAATGGTGTAAACAAGATTCCCAGCTGCTATGGCTGAAAGGAAGATGTCAGAAAATTGTACCTTTAGCGTTCCTCACACAGGAGTCACAAGAAACTCAAGACCATATGCATTTCTCATGCAAGAGGGTAATATGGCTTGGAACAGTATACATTACAAGCTGGTTCTGGTTGGCCAACTAATGCATTTTCGTAACAAATTACTCACTGGCAATATTTTGCATATGTAATAAAGTGCATTGGTGCACAAGTCCTGAAGAACATGTACATTACTCTACTCACACAGATGTGTAACGAACTTAAACATGGAGTCTACTGTAAGAGCTGCATTACAGTCAACAACTACACTGCCTGAGATAATATAACCTTTTAAAAATTGCACATACAGCAATATTATTCCTAGCCTCTAAAGTGGGAAACATTTACAGTTTACACTTTAATAGAACTTCGTTACACAGACTTAATGTGTATCTAGGTAACTATATGAAAAAAAGTTCACCGAATATTTCAAATAGTTTACAAAACATTTTCCTTGACAGTTCTTTGCTTCTCCTCTTTTTCGTGTTGGAGTTTTCAGGAGCTGTCCCGGATCTCTCCCTCTTCCTCTTCACTTCGAGAAGCAACAGTTGAGGGCAAACTCTGTTCATTTGAGTCGCTTGTCTCTAGAATCACAATGCTCGGTGTTATTAGGATTTAACATTTTTCCTTTTATTGACTAGAAAAGCAAACCCTTACACATGGCACAGCACAGATTTTCAACGATAACGAAATGTGAAAAGAGGAAAACAAATGTCATCATTCTGTAAACTGTTTCAGTAAAACAAAAAGGATAAAGAATACAAGGTTACTTACCAGCAACTTTGGTTTTCAGCTTCATATACTTTTGAAATCTTTCCAGGCAGACTACTTGCACAAGTTACTTACCTACGGTAACAATATATCTGTAAGAAACAGTAGTTAGTATTAGATTCCTTACCTTAGAATATCCCAAGGCGTCAGACTGGATCCGGAAAGTTTTGCGTAGCAGGGTATACAACCTTTACAACGCAACTTTTACAATGACCTACCATTACCACGCAATTTTTACAACGCAGGATCCATTACAACGAAGTACCATTACAACGCATGTATTTACAACGCAAGTACTTTTACAACGCATACCATTACAACGTAAGTATTGGTAAGTATATAATTTTATTAAAAATATTATAAGTTTGGGTTTTTGGGTAAAGGGGTATTTTTAGGGTTCAGGGTCAGTTTTGGGTTTTTGGGTAAAGGGGTATTTTTAGGGTTCAGGGTCAGTTTTGGGTTTTTGGGTAAAGGGGTATTTTTAGGGTTCAGGGTCAGTTTTGGGTTTTTGGGTAAAGGGGTATTTTTAGGGTTCAGGGTCAGTTTTGGGTTTTGGGGTAAAGGGGTATTTTTAGGGTTCAGGGTCATTTTTGGGTTTTGGGGTAAAGGGGTATTTTTAGGGTTCAGGGTCATTTTTGGGTTTTGGGGTAAAGGGGTATTTTTAGGGTTCAGGGTCAGTTTTGGGTTTTTGGGTAAAGGGGTATTTTTAGGGTTCAGGGTCAGTTTTGGGTTTTTGGGTAAAGGGGTATTTTTAGGGTTCAGGGTCAGTTTTGGGTTTTTGGGTAAAGGGGTATTTTTAGGGTTCAGGGTCAGTTTTGGGTTTTTGGGTAAAGGGGTATTTTTAGGGTTCAGGGTCAGTTTTGGGTTTTTGGGTAAAGGGGTATGTTCAGGGTCAGTTTTGGGTTTTTGGGTAAAGGGGTATTTTTAGGGTTCAGGGTCAGTTTTGGGTTTTTGGGTAAAGGGGTATTTTTAGGGTTCAGGGTCAGTTTTGGGTTTTTGGGTAAAGGGGTATTTTTAGGGTTCAGGGTCAGTTTTGGGTTTTTGGGTAAAGGGGTATTTTTAGGGTTCAGGGTCAGTTTTGGGTTTTTGGGTAAAGGGGTATTTTTAGGGTTCAGGGTCAGTTTTGGGTTTTTGGGTAAAGGGGTATTTTTAGGGTTCAGGGTCAGTATTGGGTTTTTGGGTAAAGGAATAAAGGGTAAAAATTAAATATAATTAAATTTAAATTACATTAAATTAAATTGATTAAATTAAATTAAATTAATGTAATTAAATTAAATAAAATAAATTAAATTAAATAATATTAATTTTAATTAAATTTACATTTAAAAAAATATTATACATTTACCAATACTTACGTTGTAATGGTATGCGTTGTAAAGGTACCTGCGTTGTAAATACATGCATTGTAATGGTACTTCGTTGTAATGGATCCTGCGTTGTAAAAATTGCGTGGTAATGGTAGGCGTTGTAAAAGTATGCGTTGTAACGTCATACATCCGCGTAGCAGTACCCTTGCGCGTCGGTAGGCGTCGTCTGCGGCTCCGCGTTCGTGCCGGGATGACGACGCCGGAGTACTTAGAAGCCGTCCTCGCGCGCTGACGTCAGTTCTTATACACAGCTTTTCTGCCCCAGAAATGCAGAGCCATGATAAAAACCAACACTGGTGCCATGAAACTAGGGCCCTGAAAGGATTGACCTTAACCCTAGATATCGGTTCGCAGAACGGGGAGGATGGGTGGGGCGGTAAGGAATCTAATACTAACTACTGTTTTTTACAGATATATCGTTACCGAAGGTAAGTAACTTGTGCATCTGAAAGAAACAGGTCAGTATTAGATTCCTTACCTAAGAATAGATACCCCAGCAGTACCAACCCAGGTGGTGGGTCTGCGAACCAATAATCCCACCAGAAAGTCCTGGAGGACGGAACAGCCAAAGAAGCCATCCCTCCGGACTTGGCTGTCCAGGAAGTAGTGTCTTGCGAACGTATACAGCGAGGCCCACGTAGCTGCCTTACAGATGTCCTGCAAGGGGACTCCCCGGCCCAGGGCAGTAGTAGCCGCCGTGGCCTGAGTGGAATGGGCCCTCAGCCCAACAGGAGGCTTCTTCTTAGCCAAAGAGTAGCATGCCTTGATGCACAACACGACCCACCGAGAGATGGCCCGTTTGTGCACCGCCCGCCTCTTCTTAGCGCTCACGTAACCAACAAAGAGTTGGTCATCCACCCGGAACTGGCATGTGCGATCCAGATAGTATGAGAGCGCACGTTTTGGGTCCAGACGGTGGAGCCGCTCTTCCTCTTTAGAGGGATGCAGAGGCGGAAAGAAGGTGAGCAAGGTGATGGACTGCCCGATGTGGAAGGCTGTGACTACCTCGGGCAGGAAAGAGGCTCTTGTCCGCAACAGAAACTTGTCCGGATGGACAGAAAGGAAAGGAGGTTTAGAGGAAAGAGCCTGGAGCTCACTCACTCTCCTGGCAAAGGTGATGGCAACCAGGAAAGCAGTCTTAAGTGTAAGAAGACGGTGAGAACAGTTATGAAGCGGCTCAAAGGGAGCGCACATCAGGTAAGTCAGAACCAGGTTCAAGTCCCACTGGGGCATCACGAAAGGATCAGGGGGGGACATATGAGTGATGCCCTTCAAGAATCTATTAACAATCGGGGACTTGAACAAAGAAGGCTGATCAGGTAGCCTCAAGAAGGCGGAAAGGGTGGAAAGGTAGCCCTTGATAGTGCCCAGAGCAGAGCCCTGCTGGGCAAGAGAAAGAAGGAAGAGGAGAACCTCAGAAAGGGGAGGGCAGAGAGTGGATCCACAGCCTTTGCTGTGCACCATGCCACAAATCTGTTCCACCGGCAGGTGTATACCGACTTTGTGGAGGGATGCCTGGTAGCCAGAATCACATTACAAACTTCAGGAGGCAAGTCAAATAGCCTCAACTGTCGCCGCTCAATCTCCAAGCATGGAGGTGGACACTGGACAGGTTTGGGTGGAGAACCGTCCCCTGCTGCTGCGACAGAAGGTCCTCCTGAAGAGGCAGACGAATCGGGGGATCGACAGACATGCTGAGTAGCTCTGGATACCAATATCTTGGTGCCCAGTCTGGAGCCACAAGGATAACTTGGGCCCGGTCGCGCCTTATCTTCTTCAGCACTCTGGGCAGAAGTGGTATAGGCGGAAAGGCGTACAACAGACCGCAGCTCCACTTGCGCCGCAAAGCGTCTCCGAGCGAGTGCCGCCTTGGAAATTCCAACGTGCAGAACTGATGACATTGCGCGTCCTCTTCTGTGGCGGATAGATCTAACCAAGGCACTCCCCACTGCTGAAAGAGGCCTTGCGCCACGTCCGAGTTCGTCCGCCATTCGTGATCCATCATGCACCGACGGTTGAGTTCGTCCGCCCAAGCGTTCAGGGAACCTGCAAGGTGTTGAACCACCAGGGTCACGCCCTGATGTTCCAGCCACTGCCAGAGGCGCAGAGCCTCCTGGCATAGGGTCCACGACCCCACCCGCCCCGTTTGTTGCAGTACCACATGGCGGTGGTGTTGTCCGTGAACACCTGCACTACACTCCCCCGGACAGAGGGGAGGAATGCCTTCAGTGCAAGGCGGATCACCCGCAGCTCCAGAAGGTTGATGTGGAGCCGGGACTCCGCCGGAGACCAGAGGCCTCTGATCTCTGCCTCTCCCATGTGGCCCCCCCAGCCCTGGAGGGACGTGTCCGTCACAACTACGTGCTCCGGGTGGGGTAGGGAGAGGGATCTGCCGTTGACCCAATCGCAGTCCGTGAGCCACCACTGCAACTGTCTTGCAGTGCCCTCCGAGATCAAGACATGGTCGGACAGGTTGCCCTGATGCTGGGCCCACTGAAACTTCAGGTCCCACTGCAGAGACCGCATCCGCCACCGGGCGTGATGCACCAGAAGGATGCAGGAGGCCATCAGCCCCAGAAGCCGCAGCGTCAACCTGACCGAGACTCGGGATAACGGCTGAAAGATCGGAATCAGAGCCTGAATATCCCGAACCCGCTGTTCGGGAGGATAAACCTGAAACTGCGCCGAGTCTAGAACCGCTTCGATGAAGACGAGCTTCTGAGAGGGATACAGGTGTGACTTCGGCACATTGATGGATAACCCCAGCAGGTGCAGGAGGTCGGCCGTAGTCTGGAGATGGCTGACGACTGTCTGGGGCGAGTCCGCCTTCAACAACCAGTCGTCGAGGTAGGGGAAGACTGAAACCCGTACTAACCTGCGCAGATGAGCTGCGACCTCCGCCATCACTTTCGTGAACATCGGTGGTGCGCTGGTAAGGCCGAAGGGGAGCGCGGTAAACTGAAAGTGCTTGTGGCCTACCGTGAACGTCAGGTAACGCCGGTGGGCCGGCAGGACGGGGATATGAAAATAAGCGTCCTGCAAGTCCAACGCTACCATCCAGTCTCCCGGGTCCAGGGCAGCTAAGACCTGAGCCAGTGTCAGCATCTTGAAAATCTCCTTCCGGAGGAAGCCGTTGACGTTCCGCAGATCCAAGATAGGGCTTAGGCCCCCTTTGCCCTTCTTGGGTACCAGAAAGTAGTAGGAGTAACAACCACACCCTACTTCTGGCCCAGGAAAGCGCTCGATGGCCCCCTTGGCCAAGAGGGCCGTAACTTCCTCTTGTAGAAGTGTCAAGTGATCCCCCGACACGCGGTGGTACTGCGGTGGCATGGTTGGAGGGGTCGCCTCGAAGGGGAGGGAGGAGCCCCTTCAGACGATTTGCAGCACCCACCTGTCCGATGTGACAGTGCGCCAGTGGAGGTGGTAATGGCGAACCCTGTCCTCCACTGGCGTCACATGGGCCTGAAAGCTCGGACTAGGAGGGTTTTGAGGCGGATGCTGCAGGGGTAGGTATGGACTGGCCTCGCCGTTGTCCCCAACCGCCGCCACGGCGGTTTCCACGTCCGCCACCGCGCTGGATGGTAGTCTGCAGCCCGTGGTTGGCAGGATGTGTGGGGGCGCCCCTTCTTTGGCCACGAAAGGAGCGAAAGGCAGCCGTTTGCTGGCGCGGGGCCGAGAGGCCCAAGGACTTGGCTGTAGCCCTGGAGTCCTTAAAGCGCTCAAGCGCATGGTCTGCCTTGTCGCCAAAGAGGCGACGGCAATCAAAAGGCATGTCAATAAGGGTGTTTTGGACATAAGCCGAAAAGTTGGCGGACCTCAACCAGGCGTGGCGACAAATCGCCACCGTCGTTGCCATCGCTCTGCCCAGTGAGTCCGTGGTATCCAGCCCACACCGGATGGAATACCGTGCCGCATCTCGACCCTCCGCAAGGGCTTGGGCGAGTTTAGTCCGAGTCTCCTCCGGACATTGTGGCAGCACGTCCACGACCGTGTCCCACAGAGAGTGGGTGTAACGGCCCAAGAGGCATGCGGTGTTGACTAACCATAACCCCAAACTCAGGGAGGAGAATACCTTTTTACCGTATTGCTCATACCTCTTGGATTCCTAATCGGGGGGAACCGACGGGAATGCGGTCTGGGAGGTAGAGGCCTGGATGACCAGACTCTCGGGGGTGGGGTGGGTGGACAGGAAGCAAGGGTCGCCCGGAGCCGGACGGTGGCGCCTGGCCACCTTCCTATCCACAGGCAGACCTGTAGCGGGCTTGGAACAAGTGCCCAGAAGAACGTCTGACAAGGCCTCATTAAACGGCAGCAGAAGCTGGGCCGAGCTTGCCTGTGGTTTAAGGACCTCAGTGAGGCGGTTAGTCCTCACGGCCGCGACGGGGAGCTCGAGGCCCAAGGCCTTGGCAGCCTGTGTCAGCACCACACTATAGGCAGCCCCCTCCTCCGTAGCCACGGTAGGAGGGGAGACAAAACCAGTGTCGGGCGAAGTGTCCAGACTACTGGCCTCCCCAAGCTCACCTGTCCAGTCCTGAGAAGACTGGCACTCACGTGCCAGAGGGTCCTCGGACCCCTCCCAATCCCCCTAGTCACCCATCACCTGGTACTCAGGTTCAAAGGATGGGGCCGGGTCGTAGAAGTAGAAATCTCCAAGCGTAGGTGCTGCTCCGACGCCGGACCCAAATTGAGGGTAGGACTGGGGACGGCGTCGTCCTGGCACGGCGCCACGGGCGCCACCCTGGGGGCCGGCGCCAGCGAGGTCGTAAGGTCGACCGGCGACGACCGGGATCCGGAGCCGGACCCGGCAGGGCCCTGCGGCGCCGGGACCAAAGCACCCGGCGGCGCCGGGACCGAAGCACCCGGCGGCGCCGGGGCCGTAGCACCCGGCCCGCGCAGGGACCCAGTCGGTACCGCTGGGTCCGAAGGCGCCGCAGAACCCGACGGAGGAGTGAGCGACCTTATGGCCACAAGGAAGGCCTCGATCTCCTCCGGCGTCGCGTTTTGCCCAGGGACCGGCGAGTGTGGAGCAGGTCGCGACGCCTGCGACTCCGGCGAAGCCGCGGGGACGATGTCGCCCGAACTGCCAGCCGCGTCGTGCGAGCGTCCGGGGGAGTCAGAAGAGCAATGTCGCATCTTCGACCTCTTGTGCCTCTTACCTGAGGACTTTGAGCCCGAAGACTGAGGACGACTCCCGGAACTGTGGTGACTCCAGCCCCGCGACCGGTCCCTCGACCTCCTCGCGGACCGGGGCCTCGAGCGGCGCAGTGCTGACTGCCGGAGCTCTAGCTTTGGACGCAGTCGGAGCAGGACTTGTCGTGTTCGGGGCCCAGACAGTGAAGGCACCGGCGATGGGGGTCGGTAACCGACATCAGTCGGTTGCAGTCGACGCAGGGTTTGAACCCGGGCATCCCTACCGGCACCGTCGGAGTCGATGAGACTTCGAAATATGATCAAAAAGGATTGAAAAAGTTAGTCAAAAATTGACTAGGGTACAACTTTTACCGGATCGGCGCTTGCTGGCGCGGAAAAATGAATAACTGACGTCAGCGCTCGAGGGGCGACATCTAAGTACTCCGGCGACACCATCCCGGCGCCAACGACGGCCGCGGAGCCGCAGACGACACCTACCGACGCGCAAGGGTACTGTTACGCAAAAGTTTCCGGATCAAGTCTGACGCCTGGGGATATTCTAAGGTAAGGAATCTAATACTAACCTGTTTCTTTCAGATGTTTTATTTTAGACCAACACTCCATGTGTTTTCCAGCTCTCTCCAGTGTGTGCTTCTCTTTGCTGTCTGTGTTGCAATCTTCCTTGTATGTTGCTTTCCACCACCATGCACTCACTGGCGCTCCCCCACCCGCTCTTACATGGAGCATACATTTAAAAAAAAAAAAAAATTCTATTTACTTTAGGAGGGCTAAACATCTGCCATTTGCTTCCGTGCCTCTTCTATAACGTTTTTTACATGTACTGATCTAAGAGGTATCAATCTTCGATTGATAAATAAAACAAGCATTTGCAATGCAATAGGTCTCGCATTAGGAAAGTTTGAGCTATTGGTATTGTAAATGACAATTTTTTTTTAAATAACGAAAGGAATAGCTTTGTCATTTACAATGCCAATAGTTATAACTTTCGCAAATGTGACACCTATAGCTTTTGTAATGCAATATGTGTTGTATTTACATGACTTACATGTATTGATATTACAAATAACAAAGGCTTTTACATTTTTTTCAATAATTAATACTTAAATAAAAATTATTGTAATTTATAATGGCAATAGCTTAAAGTTTTGTAAATAACTTTTGTGAAGATTATGTTCAGTGTATTTTATTGTGACGAAAATCCAAGAACAGAAGTGAAATATTAACATCTTTTTGTTACATTTTTAATAAAGCTTGAAACATTGAGAGAACATATTTGAACCAGGTGTTGTTGAATGGTTGCACAGATTGATACTGCGGTGGCGCTGAGTCATGTTGTGATGGCAAACAAGTTATGCTGTGGCGTTCAGTGATGCTGTGGTAGCACATAGTGATGTTGTGGTGCCCCAGAGTGACGCTGTGGTGGTGCAGAGTGATGATGTATGATATGCTATGTTTTGTTTTGCTATCCTATGTTTTGTTTTGTTATGCTATGCTATGTTTTGCTATCCTATGCTTAGATTTGTTATGTGTTTTTTTTCTTTTTGTCCTCATTTGTTTTACCCCCACTTAAGAAAAATGAACCTCCACTTTTTATTCTATGTCCTGCTGATCTTGCTCTTATTTCTGCCCTCAGCCAGAGACATTAAATTACTCAGAGGAGGATCGTGGGTACAAAAGAAGTTTTTTTTTATTTTACTCCATCTAGGATTTTACAAATCCTGCCGGACCGAATTCCTGGAAGTTTTGCTATCCTATGTTTTGTTTTGTTATGCTATGCTATGCTATGTTTTGCTATCCTTTGCTTTGATTTATGTTATGCTATGCTGTGTTTTGTTATGCTATGCTATGTTTTGTTATATTATGCTATGTTTTGCTATGCTATGCTTTGTTATTCTATGCTATGTTTTGTTGTGTTTTATTATGCTATGCTTTGTTTTGCTAAGCTATGTTTTGTTATGCTATGCGAGGTTTTGTTGTGTTTGGTATGCTATGTTGTGCTATGCTATTATATGTTTTGTTTTGCTATGCTATGTTTTGTTGTGTTTTGCTATGTTTTGTTATGCTATGTGTTGTTATGTTATGCTATGTTTTGTTATGCTATCCTATGCTTTGTTATGCTATGCTGTTTTGATGTGTTTTGTTATGCTATGCTATGTTTTGTTGTTTTTTGCTATGCTATGCTTTGTTATGCTATGCTATGTTTTCTTATGCTATGCTATGTTTTGTTATGCTATGTTTTGTTATGCTATGCTTTGTTTTGATATGCTCTTTTGTTATGCTATTTTTGTATGCTGTTTTGTTATGCTATGCTTTGTTATGCTATGTTTTGTTAGGCTATGCTAAGTTTTGTTTTGTTATGCTATGCTATGCTTTGTTATGCTATGCTGTTTTGTTGTGTTTTGTTATGCTATGCTATGCTTTGTTGTGTTTTGTTATGCTATGCTATGTTTTGCTATGCTTTGCAATGCTATGTTTTGTTATGTATGCTATGTATAGTTGTGCTTTATTATGCTATGCTTTGCTCTGCTATGTTTTGTTATGCTATGTTTTGTTGTGTTTGGTATACCATGTTTTGCTATGTTAATATGTTTTGTTTGCTATGCTATCTTTTGTTGTGTTTTGCTATGTTTTGTTATGCTATGTGTTGTGTTTTGTTATGCTATGTTTTGTTATTTTATGCTAATTTTTGTTATGCTATGCCAGGTTTTGTTTTGGTATCCTATGCTATGATTTGTTGTGCTATGCTTAGTTTTGCTATCCTATGCTTTGTTTTGTTATGCCATGCTTTGTTATGCTATGCTATGTTTTGTTGTGTTTTATTATGCTATGTTTTCCTATGCTATGTTTTGCTATGCTATGTTTTGTTATGCTATGTTTTGTTATGCTATGCTAAGCTTTGTTTTGTTATGCTATGCTGTTGTTATGCTATGCTGTTTTGTTGTGTTTTATTATGCTATGCTGTTTTGCTATGCTTGGCAATGCTATGTTTTGTTATGCTATGCTTTGTTTTGATATGCTCTTTTGTTATGCTATTTTTGTATGCTGTTTTGTTATGCTATGCTTTGTTATGCTGTTTTGTTATGCTATGCTAAGTTTTGTTTTGTTATGCTATGCTATGTTGTGCTTTGTTATGCTATGCTGTTTTGTTGTGTTTTGTTATGCTATGCTATGCTTTGTTGTGTTTTGTTATGCTATGCTATGTTTTCTTGTGTTTTGTTATGCTATGCTATGTTTTGCTATGCTTTGCAATGCTATGCTATGTTTTGTTATGTATGCTATGTTTAGTTGTGCTTTATTATGCTATGCTTTGCTCTGCTATGTTTTGTTATGCTATGTTTTGTTGTGTTTGGTATACTATGTTTGCTATGTTAATATGTTTTGTTTGCTTTGCTATCTTTTGTTGTGTTTTGTTAAGCTATGCTATGTTTTGTTGTGTTTTGCTATGTTTTGTTATGCTATGTGTTGTGTTTTGTTATGCTATGTGTTGTTATTTTATGCTAATTTTTGTTATGCTATGCCATGTTTTGTTTTGGTATCCTATGCTATGATTTGTTGTGCTATGCTTAGTTCTGCTATCCTATGCTTTGTTTTGTTTTATTATGCTATGCTTTGTCTTCCTATGCTATGTTTTGCTATGCTATGTTTTGTTATGCTATGTTTTGTTATGCTATGTTTTGTTATGCTATGCTAAGCTTTGTTTTGTTATGCTATGCTGTTGTTATGCTATGCTGTTTTGTTGTGTTTTGTTATGCTATGCTGTTTTGCTATGCTTGGCAATGCTATGTTTTGTTATGTATGCTGTTTTGTTGTGTTATGCTATGCTATGTTATGTTATGCTATGTTTTGTTATGTTAAGCTATGTTTTGTTCTGCTATGTTTTGTTGTGTTTTGTAAAGCTATGCTATGTTTTGTTCTACTATGCTATGTTTTGTTTTGCTATGCTTGTTATGTTATGCTATGCTGTTTTGTTATACTATGTTTTATTGTGCTATGCTGTTTTGTTGTGTTTTGTTATGCTATGCTATGCTTTGTTGTGCTTTGCTATGCTATGTTTTGTTTTGCTATGCTAGGTTTTGTTTTGCTATCCTATGCTTTGTTTTGTTATGCTATGCTATGTTTTGTTTTGTTATGCTATGCTATGTTTTGTTTTGTTATGCTATGCTGGTGAGGGTGTGTGTGTGTGTGTGTGTGAGAGGGTGGGTGGGGGGGTGAGGGTGTGTGAGGGTGAGAGGGTGAGAGGGTGTGAGGGACTCTCTCAAGGACGCCTGCACTCCAGCCGCTGACCTCGGACTTTGGACCTTTGTGCCCACAGCTAGCGGAACCCGCTCCGCGGGTCCCGCGTCGCAGAAGGGGGTGAACGGAGGCTGTGCTTCGCTGGGCGGTGAGTGTGTGACAGGGCTGCGAGCAGCAACCCGGACTCAATCTCCCAGGAGTCCCGGGTTGCACAGGCCGTTCCAGCTGGCCCGCTCTCCCTGACCGCCCCGCCCAGCTCCACCTGCCTCATATTCCGCCCTGATTGCACCTTCCACCGGGACTCTCTCAAGGACGCCTGCACTCCAGCCGCTGACCTCGGACTTTGGACCTTTGTGCCCACAGCTAGCGGAACCCGCTCCGCGGGTCCCGCGTCGCAGAAGGGGGTGAACGGAGGCTGTGCTTCGCTGGGCGGTGAGTGTGTGACAGGGCTGCGAGCAGCAACCCGGACTCAATCTCCCAGGAGTCCCGGGTTGCACAGGCCGTTCCAGCTGGCCCGCTCTCCCTGACCGCCCCGCCCAGCTCCACCTGCCTCTTAATACATCTATAAGAACGAGATCTACACGCTGCGCGGGAGCGCCCGGGTTAAGCCCGGGACAAGGGCGGGACCGTCTGTGGCCGTCCGGGGCCGAAGGAGGCCGGGCTGGGCCCACTCTCTTTCGCCTTCACCCCCCGAACCCAGCCGAATTGTGCTACAGGACCCCGCTATGTCTATAACGGCCCAAGGAGGAACTCCATCAAGGGCAGGGGGTAGCCTTAATGGGCCCCTGGATAATTTCTTCAAACCAGCGAAGGGGGAAGGGGGAAAAGAAAGCTCCCTAGAGAAGCGTAGGGGCGAGCGCCGTCGCTCCATCGAGTCTATGAAAAATCGACCTATTAGTGAAATAATCCCCTACCCTATCTTCCAAGAGGAAAGTCCCCGTCAGGGCACACCGCTTATATCAAACCAAGAGGACGTTCCTTTACTCCTACGGGATTCTGTTCCTAATTCTGCCACACTTTTTGATCAGTCCATGGAAGTTACCCCTCCATCAACCGACAGTAATACAACGGTTGATCTGATTATTTTAACATCCCCGGTAGCTAAAATTAAGAAAACCAAGCCTAAGCAGTCCGTGGTGGCAGAGATACACGGCCCTCCACCCAACCAGCGTAGAAGAAAGACAAGGGGTGGGCAGGGGAAAATCAAAACTCCTCACTCTGATTTTGGGAAAAATCATAAACCAGTGCACTCCCCTGATAGGCCCAAAGCGAAGGTACAAGTAGCCGCTCCCCCCAAGAGTAACAATACATCTACTGCCGTTGCTAACAGTGACGTAGGGAACACCCAATCTAATACATCATCTCCTGCTGTAACTCTCGGGAGCATAGAATTTTTACTAAAATCACTTTTGACGCCTATCAGCGAGAGCCTAAAAAAATTAGATACCAGGCTTACTACCCTAGAAGCTACCCTAGTGAGTCTGAATGCTGCGACTAGCAAACAGAATAAAGCGGCAGGGCAAAATCCCTCTGCAAGGTTCCCTCCCCGTTCACTACCATCCAACCCCAATGTGGGCCCTATGCAGGGCTCCCCCGTAGTCGCTCCCTTGCCACCACTTATGTCTATTCAACTACCACCCCCATTGAGCAGCCCTAATACTGCCCCTCCTGAGCTAGCAGTAGCAGCCACACATGGACCATCCCTTGGCACAACCCATAGAGCCCAACCCAATGCCAGCTCTCCCCCCCCTCAGGAAGGGAGGCTTGCACCTAGAACTCGGAGACCGGATTTGCCCCCGGAAGCCAATAGCTTTATGGTAGTACTGGCGGGTGCCCCTTCCCTGGAAAGTGGTGAAAAAGAAAATTTTATAACACTCAAGAGGAAAGTCATCAAGTGGCTTAACTGGAATAGGCCCTTACCTCCTCATTTTAATAATGAGATCACCATGGTTAGAAGGGTACCTTGGCTGGGGAGGACGAGGAAAACAATCATGGGGGATTGTATTATTGTCTCCTTCCGTGACCCAGGCACAGTTCTACACATTTGTGCAGGGACGAATAGATCACTGGACTCCACTATTCAGTCCCTGCCAGTCTCCTTTTTCTTCCCCCCCACCCGTATGTACCATGAGCCAGAACAAGGCAACTGGACAAGGGTAGAGCGGAGACCTAGATATCGGGAACATGCTATACGTCCAGTTAACCAACTGCCGGATACCCCCTTCTTCCATTATAATCGGTTTAACTGTTTGGGGGGGTTGGAAGGGGTTGATTGACTGTTTACAAATAAAGCCCCGGAAACTATGATCACGGAAAATGGCTTTAGTGATTCTCCCGAGCCAGTTGGAGCCACTACAGAAATTGTACCCGTTGTAACCAACTATGATCAAACTGAGCCGGCTCAATCCAATATTCCCCTTCCCGTGACGCCTGATACAGAGCATCTGAGACTTATCTGCTGGAATGTGGCTGGAATTGTCAACAAGCTGTCTACCCCAGACTGGGTTGCATACATTGAGACAGGGGATGTGTGCATGTTCCAGGAGACCTGGGCCAGGGAGGAACATACCCATCAGGGATACCAGTCCTTTTTTATCCCGGCCAGGTGGGAGTGCAAAGGCCGTCCTTCTGGTGGATTAACAACATGGGTAGCTTCCCACCTAGGCTGTGAGGCTTCACGCTTAGTGGTACCATCTGACGATATCCTTGTGGTCTTACTATCCTGGCCTAATCAAGTAAAACTTGCCTTTATTAATGTCTACTCTAGGCCAGTGGGAGTAGCCAGGGAGTCACCTACGATTGATGAGCTTGCAACCTACCTAGCTGAAATACCCGGGGATTTACCCTATATAGTAGGGGGGGACCTAAATTCCCAATTTGAGCCGCTGCCTGGCCTCTTAGAAGGCTTCCAGATGGAGGAAGAGGCCAGGTGGTCAGTACCATCGGTAGAAGCTCCTCCCCAGAAGGCTTGGACACCCTTGGCGTTGCAGATCACAGCCCTAACCCTAAAGTTTGGAATTAGAGCCTGTAATGGGCGAATTAAATCAGATGTACCTAGTAGAACAACTTTTAACAGAGCGGGAAGAAAATCCCGCTTGGACTATGTTCTGGTACAGATAACCAACTGGCCTACCATTAGGGATTTTAGGGTTACCGAACGGCTGGAAAGTGATCACAACGCATTAGAACTGGATCTCACACATCCTGGCCTCCAACAACCCATATTAGCGAGTGAGGGAAACCTACCTGAACTGCTTTTGGCCAACAACAAAAAAAGGATCAGGTGGGAAAAAATAGTTGCAAGCCAGGAGAAACTCCCGAAGCTTTATGCGGGGCTAATCCCCATCCTAGAGAGTGTAGGAGGGCTGGACATTGAGAGGGGCAATACGGAAACACTTGGTAAATTATACCAGGCCCATGAAGATCTTATAAAGGGTATGAGTCCTTTCCTGTATAGCAACGCACATAATGCAAGTAGGGGGCAAGCGCCAAAAACCATGTGGTATAATGCGGCCTGTAAAAAAGCAAAACAAGAACTTCTAAGAAATATTAAGGAGGGCTCAGGTGGGGAGATGCTAAGAGAAAGCAGACGGGCATATAAAAAAGTACTTGCCCATGCTAAAATTGAATGGGAGGAGAGCCAATGGGAGGAGCTCAACAAATCCCTTGTAATGGGAGACCACAGAATGTTCTGGAGAATAGTGAATGGGGGGTCGGGGAACCTCCTTTCAGCTATTGAGCCCAACATCGCAGCTGGGGTCTGGCAGGCTCATTTTCAAACCCTTTATAGCTCGATGGGGGGAGATAGCATGGGTGATACTTGCAGTCCTCAGGGGGCATATGAGGGGGAACTAGTAACAGTGGGAGAGGTTAGGGCAGCAATAGCTGGTTTGGCCTCGGGCAAGGCGCCAGGTCTTGACGGCCTGCCTGGAGATCTTTTTAAGCAGGAACCAGATGTGTGGGCCCCATATCTAGCCGTTTTGTTTAATGGAGTCTTATGCGGCATGGAAGTCCCAAGTACTTGGCTGGGGGCGGAGGTGGTTCCCATATTTAAGAAGGGCTCGCCCCTGCTTCCAGCCAATTACAGACCAATTAGTCTGATTGATGTGCCCCAGAAGCTCCTTGGGAGGGTACTGCTCAATCGGCTCCAGGACTGGGCAGAAGAAACGGAAGTCCTTAGTCCTTACCAGGCTGGATTTAGGAAGGGAGTATCAACGGTGGACCAGGTCTTCCGATTGAACATCATTTACTGGAGGACAGTGGTTTTCGATGGTGGCAGCTTATACACAATATTTGTGGATTTAAGAGCCGCCTTTGATCTGGTGCCCAGAGGCAAACTTTGGAGGGTCCTGGCCGAGATGGGCGTACCTGCGGACATTCTAATAATCTTGCAGAGGTTACACCACAACAACTATGCCAGGGTGCGGTGTGGAAAGTCGGGGGAGTTGACGGACAGATTCCCCGTTGACAGGGGGGTTAGGCAGGGCTGTGTGCTCGCACCGACCCTGTTCTGCCTCTTTGTCAACGGGGTAATCGCCCATTTGAATGGCATTGAACACACTGATGCTCCGAAATTGAACGGCAGCAGGGTGCCTGCAATTATGTTTGCAGATGACACCCTGCTGCTGTCCAAAACCCCAATGGGGATCCAGCGGATCCTTGATTCTTTCGTGGCCTTTTGTATGGATAGGGGCCTAGAAATTAATGCTGGAAAAACAAAATTCATGGTCCTGAATCCAAGTAAAAAATTGCGCCCGAATCCACTGCTGGGAGAGGCACGGTTGGAAAGAGTCTCCACCTTCGATTACTTAGGTGTAACCTTGAATGAGTCCATGTCGTGGGGGGCACACCGGACCAGGGCCAACCTTAAACTGGTACAGACCACTGGGGGCATTACACGGATGTTGAAAAATTCGACTTATCGGCCTCTGGGTCCGCTCATCCAGATCTACAAAGCGCAGGCCAGGGGCGCCACAATGTATGGGGCGGAACTGTGGGGACATACACCAACTCGCAGTCTGTCGGTAACTGAGAATAATTTTATCAGGCAGATAACTGCACTCCCGCCAAGTACCCCGCTCCTCCCCCTGAGGTTGGATCTGGGATTGAGACCAATAGCCGATGAAATAGGACTGAGACCCATAGTCTTCTGGCGAAGACTGTGGAGCAGTGAAGCACTTTTAGCCTACAGGGCTGAACTAGGGGAGCTGATATCCCACCCAAAAGCGTTACAGATCCCTTGGCTAAAATATATTCAGAATCTATGTACGTCACTGGGGTTTCCTGATCTTTGGTCCGATCCTGCTGAGGCCTCATTAAGCATCTCACGCAGAAATTTGGTCGATGCCTATCACGCTCATAAACTATCCTCGGCTATGGAAAATCAGCGAGAGGGATCACTGACCTCTGTATTTATGCTAGGCAAAGATACATACAGGATGGAAAGGGTGCTGGACGCTATGTCCCCCGTGCTGGCCAGGAAGCTGTTTCTGCAATGGAGATACGGCATCCTGCCCTTACGGGCTTTTACGAGCTCTTGGACAAACCCGCCCTCCAATAAGCAGTGTCCAACATGCTCTTATGCTGAGGAAAGTGATTTGCATGTAGTTCTGTTTTGCCCCACGTACTCGAAAGCGAGGAGATACTGGCTTCTCCCACTTATTAGAAACCTTGGTGGCAGAGAGTATCTCCCAATGTATAGAATTTTAAAAACTGATCTTTCGAGTCCAACTGTGTTTGCATTGGCTAAATTTCTTACCAATGTCTGGCATATTCGCACCAGTTTGCTGAAGTCACGGTCATTGAGTTAGCTCCAGTCTCCTATATGTAAACCCTTATAGTTTTAACCTACAGATATGAACGATTTTATAATGTACAAGTATGTCTTATTGCTATTGATGATGTTTTATGGTGTATATGTTTTATCTTGTTGTGTATCTTTGATGGCCGTATGGCCGAAATAAAGATTTAATAAATAAATAAATAAGCTATGCCTTGTCTTCCTATGCTATGTTTTGCTATGCTATGTTTTGTTATGCTATGTTTTGTTATGCTATGTTTTGTTATGCTATGCTAAGCTTTGTTTTGTTATGCTATGCTGTTGTTATGCTATGCTGTTTTGTTGTGTTTTGTTATGCTATGCTGTTTTGCTATGCTTGGCAATGCTATGTTTTGTTATGTATGCTGTTTTGTTGTGTTATGCTATGCTATGTTATGTTAAGCTATGTTTTGTTCTGCTATGTTTTGTTGTGTTTTGTTAAGCTATGCTATGTTTTGTTCTACTATGCTATGTTTTGTTTTGCTATGCTTGTTATGTTATGCTATGCTGTTTTGTTATACTATGTTTTATTGTGCTATGCTGTTTTGTTGTGTTTTGTTATGCTATGCTATGCTTTGTTGTGCTTTGCTATGCTATGTTTTGTTTTGCTATGCTAGGTTTTGTTTTGCTATCCTATGCTTTGTTTTGTTATGCTATGCTATGTTTTGTTTTGTTATGCTATGTTTTGTTTTGTTATGCTATGCTGGTGAGGGTGTGTGTGTGTGTGTGTGTGAGAGGGTGGGTGGGGGGGGTGAGGGTGTGTGAGGGTGTGTGAGGGTGAGAGGGTGAGAGGGTGTGAGGGTGTGAGGGTGAGAGGGTGAGAGGGTGTGAGGGTGTGAGGGTGTGTGAGGGTGAGAGGGTGTGAGGGTGAGAGGGTGTGAGGGTGAGAGGGTGTGAGGGTGAGAGGGTGTGAAGGTGAGAGGGTGAGGGTGAGAGAGTGAGGGTGAGAGAGTGAGGGTGAGGGTGTGTGAGGGTGAGGGTGTGTGAGGGTGAGTATGTGTGAGGGTGAGGTCGGTGTGAGGGTGAGGGGGTGTGAGGGTGAGGGGGTGTGAGGGTGAGGGGGTGTGAGGGTGGGGGTGTGAGAGTGTGTGAGGGTGAGGTGTGTGACGGTGTGGGTGTGTGAGGGTGAGGGGGTATGCGGGTGAGTGGGTATGAGGGTGAGTGAGGGTGTGTGAGGGGTTGTGAGTGAGATTGTGTGAGGGTGTGGGGTGATGGTGAGGGGGTGTGAGGGTGAGAGGGGGTGAGGTGTGTGAGGGTGAGGGTGTGAGGGTGTGTGAGGGTGGGGGTGTGTGAGTGAGGGGGTATGAGGGTGAGGGGGTGTGAGGGTGGGGGGGTGAGGGGGGGTGAGGGGCGGTGAGGGTGTGTGAGGGGGTGTGAGGGTGAGGGGGTGTGGGGGTGAGAAAGGGTGTGTCAGGGTGAGGGTGTGTCAGGGTGAGGGGGTGTGAGGGTGAGGTGTGTGAGGGTGTGTGAGGGTGAGGGTGTGTGAGGGGGAGGGTGTGAGGGGAGAGGGTGTGTGAGGGTGAGAGGGTGTGTGAGGGTGAGAGGGTGGGTGAGGATAGGTGATGGTGGGTGATGGTGGGTGAGGGTGGGTGATGGTGTGTGAGGGTGAGGGTGTGTGAGGGTGACGGTGCGTGAAGGTGAGGGGGTGTGGGTGAGGGTGTGATGGTGAGGGGGTGTGAGGGTGAGGTTTGTGAGGGTGTGGGTGTGTGTGAGGGGGAGGGTGTGGGGTTGTGAGGGTGAGGTCGAGGGGTGAGGGAGGGTGGTGAGTGGGTGTGAGGGTGAGGATGTGTGAGCGGGTGAGAGGGTGTGTGAGGGGGAGGGTGTGTGAGGGTGAGGGGGTGTGAAGGTGAGAGGGGGTGTGAGGGTGAGAGGGTGAGAGGGGGTGTGAGGGTGAGAGGGGGTGTGAGGGTGAGCGGGGGTGTGAGGGTGATGGTGTGTGAGGGTGTGAGGGGGAGAGGGGGTGTGAGGGGGAGAGGGTGTGTGAGGGTGAGAGGGTGTTTTAGGGTGAGTGAGGGTGTGTGGGTTTGAGGGTTAGGGTGTGTGAGGGTGAGAGGGTGTGTGAGGGTGAGTGTGAGGGGGGTGAGTGAGGGGGTGTGAAGGGTGTGAGGGTGAGGGGTAGTGAGGGTGAGGGGGTATGAGGGTGAGGGTGTGAGGGGGAGGGTGTGGGGTTGTGAGGGGGAGGTGTGGGGTTGTGAGGGGGAGGTGTGGGGTTGTGAGGGGGAGGTGTGGGGTTGTGAGGGGGAGGTGTGGGGTTGTGAGGGGGAGGGGGGGCGAGGGAGGGTGGTGAGGGTGTGTGAGGGTGAGGGTGTGTGAGGGTGAGGGTGAGGATGTGTGAGCGTGAGGAAGTGTGAGGGTGTGTGTGAGGGTGAGGGTGTGTGAGGGTGAGGGGGTGAGAGGGGGTGTGAGGGTGAGGGTGTGAGGGGGAGAGGGTGTGTGAGGGTGAGAGGGTGTTTTTAGGGTGAGTGAGGGTGTGGGGGTTAGGGTGTGTGAGGGTGAGAGGGTGGGTGAGGGTGTGTGAGGGTGAGGGGGTGTGATGGTGTGTGAGGATGAGGGTGCATGAGGGTGAGGAGGTGAGGGGGTGTGAGGGCGAGGGTGTGTGAGGGTGTGGGGGTGTGAGGGGTAGCGAGGGTGAGGGGTGTGAGGGTGAGGCGGTGTGGGGGTGAGAAAGGGTGTGTCAGGGTGAGGGTGTGTCAGGGTGAGGGTGTGTCAGGGTGAGGGGGTGTGAGGGTGAGGTGTGTGAGGGTGAGGGGGTGTGAGGGTGAGGGTGTGTGAGGGGGAGGGTGTGAGGGGGAGGGGGAGGGTGTGAGGGGGAGGGGGAGGGTGTGAGGGGGAGAGGGTGTGTGAGGGTGAGAGGGTGGGTGAAGTGGGTGAGGGTGGGTGATGGTGTGTGAGGGTGAGGATGTGTGAGCGTGAGGGGGTGTGAGGGTGAGTGAGGGTGAGAGGGGGTGTGAGGGTGAGAGGGGGTGTGAGGGTGAGGGTGTGAGGGGGAGAGGGTGTGTGAGTGTGTGTGAGAGGGTGTTTTTAGGGTGAGTGAGGGTGTGTGAGGGTGAGAGGGTGAGTGAGGGTGTGTGAGGGTGAGAGGGTGAGTGAGGGTGTGTGAGGGTGAGAGGGTGTGTGAGGGTGAGGAGGTGTGAGGGTGAGGGTGTGTGAGGGTGAGGGGGTGTGAGGGTGAGGGGGTGTGATGGTGAGGGGGTGTGATGGTGTGTGAGGATGAGGGTGCATGAGGGTGAGGAGGTGAGGGGGTGTGTGGGCGAGGGTGTGTGAGGGTCAGGGGGTGTGAGGGGTAGTTAGGGTGAGGGGGTGTGAGGGGGTAAGGGGTGTGAGGTGTTGAGGGGTGCGAGGGTGTGGGGGTGTGAGGGGCACGGTGAGAGGGTGTGTGAGGGTGAGGGTGTGTGAGTGTGTGAGGGTGAGGGGGGTGAGGGCTGCGAGGGTGTGGGGGGTGTGAGGGCGAGGGTGTGTGAGGGCGAGGGTGTGTGAGGGGGAGGGTGTGGGGTTGTGAGGGGTCATCATATCATAGTCTTGTCGTTACAGATGAGGTAGTCTTGTCATTATAGACGAGGTAGTATGTTGTTAGCACTGTTTAGGTTGGAGTACGAGTTAGATTACGTCTTATTTTCTTGTTTCTTGTTTTTGAGGTATATTTTGGTTCCTTCGTCATTGTTTCCTCTGTGGCCTACTGATTATTCCGGTGCTAGTTCTGGCGAGGCACATCTTTTGCTTGATGTAGTTGCTGTGATCTCCATCTCTTGTGGGGATGGCCCTTTCAGGTGTCGTGACAGTTCCATTGAGTTTTCAAATGTGTGCGACCTCCCGTTGCTACTAATCCTAAATTTAGTGGGGCCCACGAAGGACAACAGAATGTTTTTTGCCTACGTTTGTCTCTTTGTGCTAAGAAGCCTTTTCTTATGCCCACAGTTGACTTCGAGTAGTTAGGATTATTTTCGGGCCGCTCCATTGTAAATTTGGGTTCTTTCTCGCAACCCCAAAGATGGCATCCGTGTGGTGTGCTCGTAGGGGTTTGCAGATTATACGTCTTGGACCCGACCTGTTTGAAGGCTGGCACTCTGTAGGCTCTCACTAGTTGGAAGGGGCTCTCGAATTTAAGTTTCGTGAGTTTGGGTATAAGATCTTCTATGAGTGTTACGCTTGATCCTGCTTTATCTTCTTTCCCCTCCGGTATTCCTAGTATCTTTATGTTTCCTCTTCTGCTCCGGTCTTCAAACTCTGCGGCCTGTTTCTGAAGGGCTGTGGTCGCACACGCTATGGTGCCGATAGCTTTGTTTGTGTGGAGAGCCTTACCTTCTATATCGCTCACATGCTGTTCCACCTCTGATAGCCTGTTGTTAGCAGTGCGAATGTCTGCTCTCACCGCGGCTAGTTCGAGTTGGATTGCATCTGTTGTTAGTTTGGTTGTTTTTGCAAGGTTGTGGACATCCGCCAGTTTTTTAAGGATGCTGTCCAATGTACTGTTTATATCTGGTTTTTGTTTGATGGGGGATTCCGCATGACCTTCTGGTTTGGTTTTTTTTGGTGGTTGATTACCTGCCATTGTGGGTAGCCCTCTTCTTGCCTGGAGAAGCCCAAATCTACTGCTTTTGCTCTGTTGGTCTGGATGAGTTGCAGGCTTTTTCTGTGATGCAGTGTGTGGCTCGTCACTCTCTTTGTAGAGGCTGTGTTTTGTGGTTCTTGGGAGGAGATTGTGATTTGTGACACTTGGTGTGATTTTCGGCTCCTCAGGGGGTGTAGAGTATAGCGAGCCAACACAATGGCGGTCTCACGAGTCACTCCTTAGCTTCTGGACCTTCTATTCTCTTTCACTTTAGCCTTTCGCGAAGCTTTTGACTTTGCCAATCGTTTACTCTCACTTGTGTTGTGTCTTTTAAAAAAGGGCCTTTCCTCTAGTTGGGCCCCCTTTGGGTTGCTCCTGTCGTTCTTCTCCCTCCGCTAGACGTTGTTTGTTTATTTTCCTGCAAAATGGTGGCCCCCTTGTGCTGCTTTCGGTTTCTCCTTGGCTTCGCTGTTCCTTTTGTTGCTTGCGTTCTGTGAATTAATAGGGTCTCCTCACGCGTGGTCTGCCTCAAACTCTCTATTTGTTGTTACTGCGCATGTTAGCGTTCTCCCCGCTACCATCTCTATCGTTGTGGAACAAAATGGCGGCCCTCTTGCGGTGCTTACAGTTTCACTTTTTTATTTTTTGCTCCAACCCCTAGTTTCTTTCTTTTAGCTTGTTTTTCTTTTTTCCAGGTTCACATCCCCCACTAGCGTGTTTCTTTGTCTCTTGTGTGATTTATGGTAGGACAGCTCTCCTGCTTTGCTCATCTTTGTCCTTTTACCCCCCGTCCGGGAGAGTTATCGCTTGCCCCTCCCAAGATGGCTGCCTCCTTTGGTGCCTCTGAAGTCTGCCGATTTGGTTTTGGCCGTTGGGTGATGGGGCAGAGACAGAGCGAGCGCTGTGTCTTACCGGGTTGGTGGTGTCGCGCTCAGACCTCCGCAGCGGCGTTACGGCTCTCTGCAGTTTGCGCTAGTGTGACTTTGTACTCCCACGGTTGTCCCGCTTTCTCCGCCCCCCCGCAAGATGGCGGTTTGCTGTATTGCCTTCAGTTTTGTTTTTGGTGGGGGCTCGGAGGTTTTGGCCGATGGGTGACGGGGCAGAGACGGAGCGAGCGCTGTGTCCTACCGGGTTGGTGGTGTCGTGCTCAGACCTCCGCAGCGGCGTCACAGATCTCTGCAGTTCATGCGACTGTGTCTTGGTGCTCCCGCTGTTGTTCCGCTTACTCCGCCCCCGCAAGATGGCCGCTTCCTGTATTGCCTTCAGTTTAGTTTTTTGGGGGGAGGGGCTCGGAGACTGTGATAGCTTGTGAGGCGGGGTGCCTCACGGGGTGTTTTTTTTTTTTTTTGCTCCGACCTTCTTGATTCCTCTCCGGGGTCGAAGCGGCAGCCGCTCTTTGTCTCCTCGCTTCGCTTGATCATCTTCTATTCTAGGCCCGTTCTTTCAGACGGCAGTCGCCATTTTGGGTTTCTGTTAATCTTTGGGGTCCCCCTTATTTCTTTTCGCTTTAACGGCCTTGCTGTTCTTTTTTATCCGTTGAGGAGACAATCTTTCTGATCTCTGTATGTTCCAATTGCTTCCTCGTTGGTTAAATCAGCGCTACGTTTGTCTGGAATTGCTTTTTTGTCTCGCTTTGTCCCTGGGTGTAGTGAAGCTCCGGGTTCAGGCAACTCTCTTCATTGCCATCCAAGCCACGCCCCTTCCTCTAATTTTCTATTGTATGTGATTTCTGTTATTTCTGCAGTTTGTAACTATTAGGTTATCCCAGTATGCTGATGAGATACATAATACTACCATTATTAACATCTTCATGGTGATATTTGGTAGAGGTGGTATGTGTTGCTTGAAAGCTAGAACTCTCCCTTACCTGAGGAAATTTGTGGCTTACATGGAGTTTAATTCCATCCACAGGAACCATTTAAGTTGTGATGATTTCTCGATGTTCACAGTGATACACAATCTGAACAATGTCTGCATCACTTCTTCTACATTGGCACTGTCAGAACGGGTTCACGCTAACCATCAAGTCATCTAGTTAATAATAGACATAGATTATTTGTCGGTTCAAGGGCTCTCCAACTAATTAAGCAATTGGTAAAGTTTCTTGATGATGTTATTCCAAAATAGCAGCACTCTGAATTGAACATAAATGCCCCTGTCACAATACAGAGAAATATCCAATGATTATTGTGCATTGGCATAGAGAGGTAAGCATCCTTTATGGCTACTGATTCCATGGAGCCCCCCTCTTCTAGCATTGGGAGCACTGTAGTGTTGTTATTTTAACTTTTTGTGTCTTTACAAACTTGTTCAAGAATGTTAAGTCCATAATGAGGAAGATCGGCTTTGGCGTTCGGAAACACACAGAGTAGACCCATTGGTTTCAATCCTTTCAAACTCTCTCTATAGCTCCTTAGAAGCTCCCTTAATTCTTGTAGCACAACAAGAATATGATTTGGTTTTGTAAGTTAATATTTTGGTGGTATATTGGGAGGGGTCTATTCTACTTGTATATGGTATGTGTTTTATGAGATTTAGTTTCCATTTAACAGAAGGGTTTTTTTGTACTTTTTTTCAGGAAACCTCTTTGTCTGTGGGGGGTTGTCCTGGTGCAGGTCACTTATGTTATGCTATGTTATAATATTTGTAAAGCGCATGGCTGCCCCAACAACAGGGAATCCCAGTGCTGACTTGTCAAATATAGTGGAGGGTCAAAGAGAATTTTAATGAATGGTGAAAAGCCAGGTCTTCACCATCCTTCTAAATGTCCAGTGATCAGGGGTGCTGCGGACAGAAAGAGGTAAGGTGTTCCAGAGGGCAGGTGCCAGTGCATTGAATGAACGGCCACACGCTCGGGCTTTCTGTATCTGTGGTACTCTGGCCAAATGGAGATCTGCTGAGCGCAAAGCACGGGTGGGTGCATACATGGAGCACATATTACTCAAGATCCCCGGGCAAATGCCCGAAAAAATCTTGTGGATAATACACTGTGCTTTGAAGTGTATTCTCAGTTCCATGGGTAACCATTGTAACCGGCAGAGGAGATTAGAAACATGGCAATGTTTAGGAAGAGAGAACAAGGCGCGGGCAGCAGCGTTCTCTATGCGTTGAAGCCTTTTGATCACAGATTTGTTGGATCCTAGAAGTAACACATTACAATAGTCCATTTTAGCCAAAATGGTAGACTGGATGATCAACTGCCGGGTTTGAGAATCGAAGAGACCTACGATTGGCTTAAAGCCCCGCAGCAGTTCAAAACATGTGCCTGCCACAGGTTTATGAACACAAAAGAAGCTGCTCCGAACAAAATGACCGAAGGTACTCTAAATCTTGACGGTGAGTGCTGGCGTCTCACAAAAAGTGATCGACTGGCCTCACACACCGCCAGGTGTCATGCTTCATCATCAGCAGTCCTCACTCTCTAGAAACTCAGTTTGGTAGAGGGAGAGCCTTCACCTGGAGATAGGGAGGCACTTCTAAAACTAAGTGGGAGCTTTAAAAACCATTAGTTACCAATTTATATTTAATAGAGGAGGTAGGCATTTGGCGTTAAAATAAGTGGGTGGTGCGCATGGGGATATTATTGTCCCCTCATCATAGTGATTGTGGTCAACATGTGTCTGCCAATAGCATCCGCGGCATTAATCAGGACCAAGAGAGGGCTCCAATCTTACCAAGGTTGTGGTGAGAAAATTCCATTTGGTGGGCTAACCTTTGTCACACTCCACAGGAGAAAAGGACTCTCATCAAGCCATTAAAAATAGAACTAGAGAAAAATGTATGCAAGAATACCATCAGGATAACAATCAGATGTTCGGAGACAAAAATTCAAGTGTTCAAGGAATGTAATTTAATTAACGCCGCCAACAGGCGATCGTTAGGATGTAGAGGGAGAGACATGACCTATTCAGTCTGCTTCCGGCAAATTGACTGAAGCAGACTGAATAGGTCACTGGGTGGACTAGTGTGACTGCTTACGGGAAACAGACTGAATAGGTCACGTCACTCCCTCTACAACACTTAGGTTAAGTGGATGCTCACTGATTCAAACTCATTGGCGTCAGTTCCTTGCTCTTCCTCCTGTGCCTGTTTTGTTTCCTCACCAACATCCCATATAAAAAAGGAAACTTTCTGTGCCTGCACATTGGCATATTGTGCCAGCAATGCTTGTTCTATACTTGTAAAGTCCTTTTTTGGAATATTTTGCAAGCCTCATATTCTTCTTTTCCAAAGGTACCTTTGAAATGACTGAACAGGACTTTTTATTTCCATCTCAACCTCCTGCAAACTTAGCTCAGGCAATATAGAAAAGTCTTTACTACACATCTTCCGACCCCATTTAGTCAAAGCTCAACTGAAAACACCTGTCGCCTTTGGTTTTCAATATTTATTTCAAGACATCACTGTTCGGCATCTGTACTTTGCTCTTGACTCCATGTTCGAATACCATTGGAATAGTCTTGCCCTTCTCCTCTGATCAGTGCATATCCAAAGCTATATTTTGAACAGTATCAAATATATGCTACATACTAATAATATGCTTTTAAGTTACGCAAACTAGTTTTTATGTTATATGAAATGGTGCATAGGTCAAAGAATGGCACTGATTATACTAATGGATGAATCTGAATTCTAGATTAGTAGAATCTTTAAACAATGTGGAATGTGTAAATTCTTTAAAGTATGAATTTTCATAATGTACACAGAATGTAGATCAAAAATAATTACAATAGGATGTTTAATTTTAAGTAATACCGTTAACTTCATTTAAATTTTTTCTGTATATTTTTCCTGATGATTTTTTAGTAACCAAACACCTGAAGAAGTTTGCGCTTCGAAATGAATAGAGTAAACTGATGTTTCCAGAATAAAATAATTGTTGAATCATGGATATGTGTATGTTAGCTTACTAACAGAAAAAATTATCTTAGAAAGATTTTTGAAAAATGCTTTGTTCCATAAACTGTTGAAAGAAATATCCCAATCACATAGAGTAACCATAATCAAAGACATATGAACAATTCTTTAGGGTATTTACTCAAGTGTACTGTCTGGTGGAATAACCTTAATTCCACCTACTACATGGACTTAAAGGAAAATATCAATTTCCTAGCCTGTTTCACTGAGAGCTATGAAGAGAATATATAATGGAGGCACGGCTTACAGTACGTGGGAGGCACATAAGGCTTTGGCCACAGAAGTCTTAGCATTTGCAATTTCATATTATGAAGCAATGATCAAAAGTGGATGCTTTACACTCCGACTGATGGTTTGATATAAAACTGCCATGTAGATTATTGTAATGAACCATTAGCAGTATTGAAAATGCAGACTGTGAACTGCTTCTGGGATTTGTGAGATATTGGAAGAAGAATGGACAATTGTATCCCCTAAGATTTTAACTCTATACTGAATATTATTTGTGTGATAGCAAAAGGTATGAATTAAACTTAACATAGTAGAAAACTTTCGTATTTAGATCAGATCTGCAAATTAAGAATTTCTATGATAAAATATTGATGGTCTAACAAATGACATGGATTTTAGGCTGCCATTTGCACAAACGTTATCTACAAAAGTTATATTTAAGGCAGCCATTTGGAGAGCAAGTGAAGTTAAAAATTAGCTAGCCGGGAGATTATATTTGGTGCAAAGTATTACAGCTGACAGACACTACTGCCATGATTGCACTGTGACTCAAATCAGGTTTCGAGCTCTGGAATTAACTGCTGAGTCAATTTCTATTATGGTTTTATAGTGCTAATGCATCCATGCTGGTATTTCATTGAGCTCACTGATGGTGCGCGTGTCAATGTGCAGGGATGCAAGGAAAATACGATTACAGAGTCCTGACCATAGGTGTTGCCGAAAAGGTGGAGAGAGAGTTCTAGGAGACAGATATTAGACATCTGATCTAGTGGTATGGGAGTAGCATGTTGGAAAAGTGATCAGGAGCACTGCCTTGCAAGGCATTATGTGCAAGGCAGAGATTTGAAATAGATTCTTCTGCATAAACATAAGCCAGTGGAGCAACATCAGAGCAGGTGCGAACGAGCAGTAATTTTTAAGCAGATAATCAATTGGGAGCACATCTTATACACTCTCCGGATCTTATTAGTTGATTTGGCAGGAACATCATAATGGATTCCACGGAAACAATGGGTGTGAGAAGATGCCAATTCAAGAACTAGAAGACTACGGTCTGTTGACACTAGTAGAAGGATACCGCGGACACAAAGAAGATGGTGAAACATGCATTTTCAAATTTTTTATTGTGAGATGAAGCACAAGTTACTACTTGTGTAACGATATATCTGTAAGAGACAGTTAGTATTAGATTCCTTACCTTAGAATATCCCCAGGCGTCAGACTGGATCAGGAAATTTTTGCGTAGCAGTACCCTTGCGCGTCGGTAGGCGTCGTCTGCGGCTCCGCGTCCGTCGTCGGCCCCGTGATGATGTCGTCGGAGTACTTAGACGCCGCCTCCGCGTGCTGACGTCAGTTCTTAGACACAGCTTTTCCGCGCCAGAAACGCAGAGCCATGTTAAAAACCAACACTGGTGCCATTAAAACTAGGGCCCTGAAAGGGGACAACCCTAACCCTAGATATTGGTTCACAGAACGGGGAGGATGGGTGGGTCGGTAAGGAATCTAATACTAACTAATGTCTCTTACAGATATATCGTTGCACAAGTAGTAACTTGTGCATCTGAAAGAGACACGTTAGTATTAGATTCCTTACCTTAGAATAGATACCCCAGCAATACCAACCCCGGTGGTGGGTCTGCGAACCAATAATCACACCAGAAAGTCCCGGAGGACGGACCGGCCAAAGAAGCCATCCCTCCGGACTTGGCTGTCCAGGCAGTAGTGTCTCGCAAACGTGTGCAGCGATGCCCACGTAGCTGTCTGACAGATGTCTTGTAAGGGCACTCCCCTGCCCAGGGCAGTGGTAGTCGCCGTGGCTCGGGTAGAATGAGCCCGCAATCCAGCAGGAGGCTCCTTCCTAGCCAAGGAGTAGCATGCCTGGATACACAGGATGATCCACCGAGAGATGGTCCTCTTGTGCACCGCTTTCCCCTTCTTCGCGCCCACGTAACCAACAAAGAGTTGGTCATCCATCCGGAACTGGCATGTGCGATCCAAGTAGAATGAGAGCGCACGTTTTGGGTCCAGAGGGTGGAGTCGCTCTTCCTCTTCAGAGGGATGCAGTGGCGGGAAGAAGGTTGGCAAGGTGATAGACTGCCCGATGTGGAAGGCCGTGACAACCTTGGGCAGGAAAGAAGGTTTGGTACGCAGCACCACTTTGTCCGGATGGACAGAGAGGAAAGGTGGAGTACAAGAAAGGGCCTGGAGCTCACTCACTCTCCTGGCAGAGGTGATGGCAACCAGGAAAGCAGTCTTCAGAGTTAGAAGGCGTAGAGGACAATTGTGAAGTGGCTCAAAGGGAGCGCACATCAGAAATGTAAGAACCAGGTTCAAGTCCCACTGAGGCATCACAAACGGAACAGGAGGAAACGTGTGTGTGATGCCCTTAAGAAATCTATTAACAATAGGGGACTTGAACAAAGAAGGTTGATCAGGCAGCCTGAGAAAGGCTGAAAGGGCAGAAAGGTAGCCCTTGATAGTGCCCAGAGCAGATCCCTGCTGGGCAAGAGAAAGAGGGAAGAGAAAGACCTCAGAAAGAGGGGCATTGAGGGGATCCACAGCCTTTGCTGTGCACCATGCCACAAATCTGTTCCACCTGCAGGCGTATACCGACTTTGTGGAGGGACGCCTGGCTGCCAGAATAATGTTACAGACTTCAGGAGGCAAGTCAAATGGCCTCAACTGTCGCCGCTCAATCTCCAAGCATGGAGGTGGAGACTGGACAGGTTCGGGTGGAGGACCGTCCCCTGCTGCTGCGACAGAAGGTCCTCCTGAAGAGGCAGACGAACCGGGGGATCGACTGACATACTGAGTAGCTCTGGATACCAGTACCTTCTCGCCCTGTCCGGAGCCACAAGGATGACTTGGGCCGGGTCGCGCTTGATCTTCTTCAGCACTCTGGGCAGAAGTGGTATAGGCGGAAAGGCGTACAACAGACCGCAACTCCACTCGCGACGAAAAGCGTCTCCGAGCGAGTGCCGCCTTGGAAATTCCAACGTGCAGAACTGATGACATTGCGCGTTCTCTTCGGTGGCGAATAGATCTAACCAAGGCTCTCCCCATCGCTGAAAGAGGCCTTTCGCCACGTCAGAGTTCAGACGCCATTCGTGATCCATCATGCACCGACGGCTGAGCTCATCCGCCCTGGCGTTCAGAGAACCTGCCAGGTGTTGAGCCACCAGGGTCACGCCCTGGCGTTCCAGCCACTGCCAGAGGCGCAGAGCCTCCTGGCAAGGGGTCCACGACCCCACCCCGCCTTGTTTGTTGCAGTACCACATGGCGGTGGTGTTGTCCGTGAACACCTGCACTACACTCCCCCGGACAGAGGGGAGGAATGCCTTCAGTGCCAGACGAATCGCCCGGAGCTCCAACAGGTTGATGTGGAGCCGGGTCTCCACCGGAGACCAGAGGCCTCTGATCTCCGCCTCTCCCATGTGGCCTCCCCAGCCCTGGAGGGACGCGTCCGTCACAACTACGTGCTCCGGTTGGGGAAGGGAGAGGGATCTGCCGCTGACCCAATCGCGGTCCGTAAGCCACCACTGCAGCTGTCTCGCAGTGCCCTCCGAGATCAGGACGTGGTCGGATAGGTTGCCCTGATGCTGGGCCCACTGAAACTTCAGGTCCCACTGCAGAGCCCGCATCCGCCACCTGGCGTGATGCACCAGTAGGATGCAGGAGGCCATCAGCCCCAGAAGCCGCAGCGTCAACCTGACCGAAACCCGGGATAACGGCTGAAAGATGGGAATCAGAGCCTGAATATCCCGGACCCGCTGTTCGGGCGGATAAACCCAAAACTGCGCCGAGTCCAGAACCGCTCCGATGAAGAGGAGCTTCTGAGAGGGGCACAGGTGTGACTTCGGCACATTGAGGGAGTACCCCAGCTGGTGCAGGAGGTCTGCCGTAGTCTGGAGGTGGCTGACGACTGTCTGGGGTGAGCCCGCCTTCAACAACCAGTCGTCGAGGTAGGGGAAGACTGAAACCCCTAACCTGCGCAGATGACCTGCGACCACCGCCATCACCTTGGTGAACACCCGTGGGGCGCTGGTAAGGCCGAAGGGGAGCACGGTAAACTGAAAGTGCTCGTGGCCAACCATGAACCGCAGGTAGCGCCGGTGGGCAGGCAGGACGGGGATATGACAGTAAGCGTCCTGCAAGTCCAACGCTACCATCCAGTCTCCTGGGTCCAGGGCAGCTAGGACCTGAGCCAGTTAAAATTTCTTGCCGAGCACTCAAAATTGAAAGTGTCTAGATTCAAAGTTCAATCTGAAGTCTTTAAAGTTGCAAATCCATCTTCATACAAATTCAATTCGAACTCGAGAGTCTCAAAGTACATACGTTGATATCAGTCTTATTTCAAATCAAAACGCCAAAGAACGTGAAGTTGGTCCTTTTATTTCCAAATCACAACAGGTTCTGCAGCCTTATTTTCCAAATCACAATAGGTTCTGCAGCCAACACGTGAATTGTTTAAAAACCTCAGTACTGGTTCTTCTGTTAATGTAGCAGTAGCCTCTAATACACAGACAAAACAGGAAGGTCTTAGGGCCAAATTCATTAGACTGGAAAAACTTAAAATAAGAGAACTTAACAAATGGTGGGATGCTGTAACGCTTAAACAGTATTTGACTTTGAATCGCATCCCCAGGGGTTTAAGATCCACAATTATTCCTACATATGAGGATTTGGAACGAGATTTGCTAGATAAGTGGGAGCGTGAGTTAAGCACTAGTTCAAGTAATTTGATTAGAATACTAATTGACAATGCTGAACGTAAGATAGCCAAATTATTGATAGAGATACAGGCCTGTGAAGAAGAGATCAAACAACTTAATTTGCCTGAAGCTACTATTAAGAACTATAACATGTTAGATGAGATACTATTAAACTTACAAGCTGACATCAAAAGAAGGAAAGCACGTAAACTTAAGAGGGACGAACAGGATTATTCAGAAGGGAGGGTATTTACCTTTGCCCGCAAGTTTGATCATCTATTCACTAAAGCTCAGGGTAATAAGAAAACTACGACTCCCATGAGTTCAGCAGTGAATACATCATCTAGTAGTTTATCTACGAATGGTGATAGTGTCGAGGGCCCCAATGTCCCCACAGGATATAACATAAATTTTTTAGAAGAAGTACAAAGAATCAGGAAGGGGAATCGAGAGACAGGAGGGAGATATGGGAACACCCAAACAGGAAGACAAGGAGAGGGAGCCGTGGCAAACGCAGGAGAAGTAATCCCAGGGATGAGAGAGAGATTGAGGTCTTGGAGGAAGTAAATACTGGTACTAAAGAAATAGAAGTGATTAACCTTTCATCTATAGAATTGTCTGACAGTATGAATAGTGTACTCAAGAAGGGTCTTGGGTATTGTCCTACAAAGAATATTGACTGGTATCTTACTAAAGTTGATTTGTACAAATTTGTCCGATTACTGAAACTAAAGACATTTTTTGTTAGACAAGACAATGTTGTGGTGAAATCAGCAAATAAACATGTATTGAGCAATTTAACAATTCAAGAACTCCATGATACCAAATTACTTTTGTCATTAACTGAGTCTGAAGAAGATCCTGTTACGATGAGTTCACTCTTGAGAGAGTTAGAGATCAATCCAGGATTATCATTACAGAGTGGATTCAAGGAAAAATCGAAATGGACACCACAGTTGTCATCTGGTAACGTAATAGATGCGTTTTACAAATCTGTGACTTTAGAAATTGATAATATAATCAAAAAAGACATACATCAAAAGAAAATCCTACCTGACAATTTGAAAGTAGCTGAAAGGGAGGCACTACGAGAACTGATAGATCATCCTGACCTTATCATACGCAGCGCAGATAAGGGTGGCAACATTGTTGTTATGAACCGCAGTGATTACAATCATGAAGTATTATCCCAATTGACAGATGGCAAATACTATGAGAAAATTAATACTAATCCTATGGAAATGGTAAAGAACAAAATCAATAAGAGACTTAAAGAATGGTACGATAGCTCTTTATTAGACTTTGATGAATATCTATACCTTAAAATTCAATCACCCAGGGCCCCCTGTATGTACTGCCTACCAAAAATACATAAAAATCGATGTAATCCCCCAGGCAGACCGATAATTTCGGGTATAGGTGGTCCGACGGAAAGGTTATCACAATTTATTGACTCATATTTAAGTCCCTATGTTCAGAATCTACCATCTCATATTGATGATACGAAACATGTGCTTAATATCATGAATGATATAGTTTGGGATGACGACATGATTATGGCTTCACTTGATGTAGTATCCCTTTACTCAAACATTGATCATGAATTGGGAATTCAAGCGATTGAGTTTTTTTAACAGTAGACCTATTGAGTATCTGGATCACACATCAATGTTACTAGAAATGACAAGAATAGTTTTGGAAAATAACTATTTTTTATTTGAATCTACCTGGTACAAACAAAAACTTGGTACAGCAATGGGTTCCAAATTTGCTCCGTCCTTTGCGAACCTCTTTATGGGGAGTAAACAGCAAAGCTCTCGCAACCACAAAACAGTGTGAAACATAAAAACAAAAGTGACAATAAAGTAGCAGAAAGCAGCAGATCTCTATGTTCGTGTTCTTTTTCAAAAGGATGTTTTATTGGATCCACAATCAGCCGACACGTGTTTCATCGTGTTAAAGTGGAGTCAACACGACTCTTCAGGGCTGGTATAAAGACCCAGGCATCTATGGGTTGATGCGAAAATGAATACGAGTTGATAGAAATATCCTGTAAAGATATTGACGGGTCTGTCAATATATTTAATGAGCAGAGAACCCTGGTTCCGGGTTTAAAGCTGTGTTTCACACAGCTGTATTGATATATTACAACAATGTTGCTCGTTTGCTCCAAAATGAGACTAAACACGTGTGGGTGTTTAACCGTACCGGGAGGGGATCCGAATGTTTAAAGTTTTAAGGCTGGTTCTTGGTTAAGAGTCTCCGTAGGTAAGTGAACTGAAAATCGGTATCCCTCCTCTGTGTGTTCCCGGTCGCCGTGTTCCAAAGACAGGTCCGTCTTTGGAACACGGCGACCGGGAACACACAGAGGAGGGATACAGATTTTCAGTTCACTTACCTACGGAGACTCTTAACCAAGAACCAGCCTTAAAACTTTAAACATTCGGATCCCCTCCCGGTACGGTTAAACACCCACACGTGTTTAGTCTCATTTTGGAGCAAACGAGCAACATTGTTGTAATATATCAATACAGCTGTGTGAAACACAGCTTTAAACCCGGAACCAGGGTTCTCTGCTCATTAAATATATTGACAGACCCGTCAATATCTTTACAGGATATTTCTATCAACTCGTATTCATTTTCGCATCAACCCATAGATGCCTGGGTCTTTATACCAGCCCTGAAGAGTCGTGTTGACTCCACTTTAACACGATGAAACACGTGTCGGCTGATTGTGGATCCAATAAAACATCCTTTTGAAAAAGAACACGAACATAGAGATCTGCTGCTTTCTGCTACTTTATTGTCACTTTTGTTTTTATGTTTCACACTGTTTTGTGGTTGCGAGAGCTTTGCTGTTTACAGTTTATGGTAATCCTTTCGATTGTCTTGGAACGGTTTTAGGGTTATTCAGTTTGCCCTTAACGCACCACGCATTAGAACTCATCTCCCCACAGAGTGTAACGTATACTCTAGGTAGAGCGCCATCATCTGAAACTCCTTCAAACCCTATCAGTTGCTTTTCTCTTTATGGGGAGACTGGAGGCGGAGTGGATTTGGGGCCCCAAAGGACAACAATGGATAGATCACATTTATTTTTGGGGTAGATTCATTGATGACTGCTTATTATTTTGGAGAGGGACTTCTGAGGAGTTGGAATCTTTTTTTGAGTATCTTAATACTAACAATTTGAATATGTCATTTACTACCCATTATGACAAAAAGAAATTGACTTTCTTGGATATCCAACTCTTTGTGGAAGATAACAAATTACACAGTCGGATGTTTCGTAAAGAGACTAGTTGCAATGCCTTATTGCGAGCTGATAGTTGCCACCCCAAAAGTCAAATTAATTCTATCCCTTATGGTGAAATGATTAGAGCAAGGAGGAATTGCTCTAAAGATGCTGATTTTCACATGAATGTACTGGATATGGAAAATAGACTTACAAACAGAGGATACACTAAAGATGTGATTAAGAAAGCAACTAATAAAGTTCTGAAATTACAAAGAGACGTTACATTAAAACCAAAAATTAAGAATGATGTATGTAAACCGAATCAGAAAGTAAGAATGATTACTAATTTTGCTATAGGAAGTCATAAATTTTACAACATTATGCGTAAATATTGGCACATGTTGTGCTCTGACAAGGATTTGAGACCTTTTCTTACGGCTAAACCAAGTGTGACTTACCGCAAAGGGATGACTATTGCTAATCTTGTGAGTCCTATTTACCCCAAACCTATAACATTTACGAGTCAAAGTGACTGGTTACGGTTAAGACATAAGGGCTTCTATTACTGTGGTAGTTGCAGTTCTTGTTGGTGGGCGGTGAAAAAAATACTCAAGTTTGAATACAATGAGACTGGTACCTTCTACATAGATACTTTTATCAATTGTGAATCGACATTTGTGATTTATGTAATTGCTTGCACATGTGGGAAGATTTATGTTTGAAGTACAGTGAGGAGGCTTAAAGACCGTATGGTGGAACACTATAGAGCCCTGAAAAATGGAGATACCAGGTATCCTATAGCCTCACATCTGATTCAAAATAAGAATGATTCTTTTAAACATAAATTCTCCTATCATGGTATTGAACAAGTGTCTATGGACAAACGTGGAGGAAATAGGTTGCTAAAACTGAGACGTAGAGAGGCTAAATGGATTATGATCCTTCGAGCAGTAGAAGAGGGACTTAATGTTGACACCGAATTACAGTATTTTTTAGGGGAACGTTAATAACGGGGACTTTTATTTTATTTTTGAACTTAACCTGTGCGTAATGTATATTGTATTCTCTGTTTTATGCTTAGTTGTAAATTTTGTAATTACTCTGTATAACAAGTGAAGAAAAAAAGGATTCTCCTCTTGCCTATGCTATGTCCTTTTGTTTCTGGATTGAGATGCTACAATTACATTTGTGATGTTCTTCATTAGAATTGAGATGTACTATACATCACGATGTAATTAGTTATATATATCTTTTTATGTCAACCAAGAAGAAATTAATGGTGTGACGGGGGGCGCCCATTTGCCTGGACACTGATTCTTGTGCCCCACAAGTTAACAATACTATAATATTCAGCAATAAATTTCTGTTAATTGAACATGAATATGTACTTTAAATGGTCAGACATATTTTTGGAAAATTGTGATTTAGCCCTAATTTAAAAGTCTAGTCAGATATATATCATTCATTAGAGATATATAGTTAGGAAAAGAATGATGATCGGTAATAACGATCTCGAATTTCTATCTCTCATTTATATTTTGCCCATTCCAAGATGGCGGTGATAACTGAGATAGGAATAGCGACTTTTACTAATAACAACTCAAATTAAACCTTATTTTGGCAAACTCAAGTTTATCTAGGATACACAACACCATGAATAATATTTGGAGCCTGAAATATGAATTTATTTAAAATTACGTAAAGTCGGTAATACATGAATAAATATTAAGAAATATAATTTAATTTAGGTAGATAGATTTGGTGTGAGATTGGACCGAATTACAAGTCGGATAATACATTTAAACTTATCAGTTCGGTCCAAAGAGATCACGATCGACGTATAATAAAAACATGGCGGCCGCAATAGACGCCAGTCTACTGAACCCGGTAGGACTGAGACGAGAAACCCGATACGGCTACGATTGTGCCCAGATACTGGGTAAGTTAATGTTCGTAATTTTTGATAGTTGGGCAATATAATGAGAGAAGTAATAGACTGATGTGGTGTCTTATTGTCATAGATACTGAACTTTGATTTTGGGACGACGATCTGATTGGACCTATAATTTGGTATTCGGGTTTTGAAACCGATACAAGGTAAAACACTTTCAGAAATATTACATTTTGTTTGCTACCAGGACGGAAGGTTGTCGTTTTTAGTTATACTTTTGTCAAATAACTTTACAATCACAGAATAACAAATAAGTGTGGTATAGAACTAAATATTAGAATAGGATGAATTTAGAGGTTTTCTTGTTGGGCTCAGGTTTTGGTGTCTGGACTGAGGGTTACCTTATGTCATTCCAGATTTAATTTCTACTTTCATTTTCTATATTCTTCAATTTTGATTATACTGAAATGAGATCTACTTAATATAGGTAAATATTATTTCTATACTTATGGATTTGGCTATAAAACTGAATGTTTTGTGGTTCTAACTTTGACACCGGGAGTCACGTTATTTATATTGGATTTTGCTATACTTGTTATTCACTTATGGTTCTTTGTCTTTATTCTTTCACTTAGGCGGTGATTAGATCTAAATGTTTAAATAATTTTCTGACAGTGAAATTATTTATATTTATGGAATAAGCTTTGTTATATATTTTTCTTATATTGTTTTGGCATGCAGCCCTGAGGAAGTTGTTTTGGCATACGATTGATGCCTGACGAAACACGTGTTGGCTGCAGAACCTATTGTGATTTGGAAAATAAGGCTGCAGAACCTGTTGTGATTTGGAAATAAAAGGACCAACTTCACGTTCTTTGGCGTTTTGATTTGAAATAAGACTGATATCAACGTATGTACTTTGAGACTCTCGAGTTCGAATTGAATTTGTATGAAGATGGATTTGCAACTTTAAAGACTTCAGATTGAACTTTGAATCTAGACACTTTCAATTTTGAGTGCTCGGCAAGAAATTTGAATTTGCATATTCAGAGCATTGCTCATTGAATCTTGGGGGAGTGAGGTAACCTCCCACTCTTGCTTTAGAGCACCTACTGTAATTTGTCCTATTTTGTACTTTGGCCTTACTTTTTGCAGTGCGCCCTTTAAACCTGTTACCTAACTTTGTATATAGGACCTGAGCCAGTGTCAGCATCTTGAACTTCTCCTTCCGGAGGAAGCCGTTGACGTTCCGTAGGTCCAAGATAGGGCGTAGGCCCCCTTTGCCCTTCTTAGGTACCAGAAAGTAGTGGGAATAGCAACCACACCCTACTTCTGGCCCAGGAACGCGCTCGATGGCCCCCTTGGCCAAGAAGGCCGTAACTTCCTCCTGCAGAAGTCGCAAATGATCCCCCGATACACGGTGGTTCTGCGATGGCATGGCTGGAGGAGTCGCCTCGAAGGGGAGGGAGTAGCCCCTTCGGACGATTTGCAGCACCCACCTGTCCGATGTGACAGTGCGCCAGTGGAGGTGGTGATGGCGAACCCTGCCCCCCACTGGCGTCACATGGGCCTGAAAGCACGGGCTAGGAGGGTTTTGAGGCGGATACTGCGGGGGAAGGTGTGGACTGACCTCGCCGTGGCCCCCGACCGCCCGGACGGCGGTTCCCACGGCCGCCACCGCGTTGGGTATTGCCCTGCGGAGCGTGGCTGGCGGCGCGTGTGGGCGCACCCCTTCCGTGGCCACGAAAGGAGTGAAAGGCAGCCGATTGCTGGCGCTGGCCCGAGAGGCCCAAGGACTTGGCCGTAGCCCTGGAGTCCTTAAAGCGCTCAAGCGCATGGTCTGCCTTGTCGCCAAAGAGGCGACGGCCATCGAACGGCATGTCCATGAGTGTGCTCTGGACATCTGCCGAGAAGTTAACGGACCTCAGCCAGGCGTGGCGTCTGACCGCCACCGTCGTTGCCATCGCTCTACCTAGCGAGTCGGTGGTATCCAGCCCACACCTGATGGAATACTTGGCTGCATCCCGGCCCTCCACAAGGGCTTGGCCGAGTTTGGCCCGCACCTCCAACAGACACTCTGGCAGCACCTCCGCTACCTTATCCCACACAGAGTGGGTGTAACGTCCCAAGAGGCAGGCGGTGTTGGAAGACCGCAGGCCCAGACTAAGGGATGAGAAGATGTTCTTCCCATACTGGTCATACCTCTTGGATTCCCTGTCCGGCGGGGCCGACGGGAATGCGGTCTGGGAATTGGAGGCCTGGATGACCAGGCTCTCGGGGGTAGGGTGGGAGGACAGGAAACATGGGTCGCCGGGGCTGGGCGGTGGCGTCTGGCCACGTTCCTATCTACGGGCGAACCCGTAGCGGGCTTGGACCAAGTGCCCAGAAGAACGTCGGTCAAGGCCTCATTAAAGGGCAGCAGAGGCTCGGCCGAGCTTGACTGCGGTTTAAGAACCTCAGTGAGGAGGTTAGTCCTCACGGCCGCGACGGGGAGCTCAAGGCCCAAGGCCTTGGCAGCCCTCATCAGCACCACACTATATGTTGCCCCCTCCTCCGAAGCCACGGTAGGAGGGGAGACAAAGCCAGTGTCCGGCGAAGTGTCCAGACCACTGGCATCCCCAAGGTCACCTGTCCAGTCCTCATGAGACTGACACTCCCTGGTCAGAGGGTCCTCAGACCCCTCCCAGTCCTCTGCATCACCCATCTCCTGAAACTCAGGGTTCTCAACTAATGGGGCCTGTTCATAGAAGTGAAACTCTCCAAACGACGTCTGGAGCGACACCTGAGGGTCTGACGCCGGGGAGGTCGTAAGGTCCACCGGCGACGAACTAGATCCCGAAGGAGGTCCAGCGGCATCCTGCGGCGCCGGGCCCGAAGGCGCCGGAACAACTGAACCCCTCGGCGCCGGGCCCGAAGGCGCCGGCGGCGTCGGGATAACGGGAAACAGCGGCGCCGGGCCCGAAGGCGTCGGCGGCGCCTGGGCCGAAGCACCCGACGGCGTCGGGGCAGATCCCCCCGACCCGCTAGGGGCCCCAGAGGGGTCCGCTGGGCCCGAAGGCGCCGCGGAGCCCGTCGGAGGAGAGAGTTTCCTCATGGCCATGAGGAAGCGCTCGACCTCCTCCGGCGTCGCGTTTAGCCCAGGGACCGTAGGGTATGGGGCTGGACGCGGCGCCCGCGACTCCGTCAGAGCCGCGTGGGTGGTGTCACCCGAACCCCCGGCCGCATCGCGCGAGCGTCGGGGGGAGTCCGAAGAGCGATGACGCCGCTTGGACTTCTTGTGCCGCTTACCTGACGACGACTTCGACCCGGAGGAGTGCCGCCTACTCTCGGAACTGTGGTGGCTCCGAGCCCGCGACCTGTCCCTCGACCTCCCATGGGATCGGGACCTCTCGCGGCGCGGGACCGACTGCCGGAGTTCGAGCCGCCTGGGGGACCGCTCCCGTCTGGCTTTCGAAGAGAGGGCCCGGCAGTCGGAGCAGGCCTTGTCGTCGTGGTCGACGCCGAGACAAGATAAACACACGCGGTGAGGATCCGTGACCGACATCAGTCGGTCGCAATCATCGCAGTGCTTAAAGCCGGGCATCCCTACGGCACCGTCGGAGTCGAAAGACTTCGAGAACAATCAAAAATGATCAAAAAGTTAGTCAAAAAATGACTAGGGTTACTGCTTTTTCCAGATCTGCGCTTGCTGGCGCGGAAAAAAGAAGAACTGACGTCGTCTAAGTACTCCGACGACGTCATCACGGCACCCACGACGAAGGACGCGGAGCCGCAGACGACACCTACCGACGCGCAAGGGTACTGCTACGCAAAAATTTCCGGATCCAGTCTGACGCCTGGGGATATTCTAAGGTAAGGAATCTAATACTAACGTGTCTCTTTCAGATTGACAATTCAGATGCAAACAAAAACCCTGGGTAAAGAACTACATATTCACTGTGGAAAATGAATCAAACCGGATTGGGTAGGAATATGTGGCCTACTAGCAAGATTGTATTTTGTTTCGTAGAGGCCACTGACAATTGTTTATCCATTCATCTGTGCACTAGTAAGTGGGAGTCAAAGATAGCTTGTTTATTTGCCCAATCCTTCAGTATTTTGGCTTGGGTATAGGTTTTGTTTGGGTACAGGTGGTAGCCAATGTTGCAATTACTGAGGAGGATTGAGAGATTGCCACATAGGCACTGAAGAGGTTGGAAATCAAGAAGAATCCTGAGACACCTTTTGTGATATTGTAGAAGAGAACTATTTTCACTTAGAAATAACTAACTGCAGAGTGTCGATATCATGGTCTACTGCAATAAAGGCGACCAACATGTCAATCCATTTAACTCACACTCCCGGTTCTGGTCTAGTGTAGTTACTATCTCATCTCCAAAGTTCTTTAAGGAGCAAGTGGTTCCCATGAAAAGCCTGGAATCCGACTGAGAAGCATTAAGGAGGTTGATGGGTTTTAAGCGGGTAGGAGCCTGAGAATTGACCACTGTGGGAAGGTAGGCTAGTGGCTTGCCTGTAGTATGCCAGGCAGGTTGCCTTAATTCATCCCTAGCTTAATCATCTGGGATTAATGTATCTACATAAATGCTTCACTCAGTTTTTTCCCTCCCCAAAGTAAACGCTCTCAAACATTTTGCCTCACCACCAGGAAGTACTGAGAACTACTCTTGTCAACCCCCGGATTTCCTAAGCCTACATCCATACATACATTTTGCGGAATGTTTTATGTACCAGCACTTTGTATTTGAATAAAAGGAACTCTAGTAGCTCAATGTCCCAGTGTACTATAAAAAACATGTAAATAAGATCATTATTACATAGTCTGAACATTTCAGCATTGCAACTATCTGATAGTGATGGAGAGGCCTAAGACTAGTGAATATCCTGGTACCTTCACCCACAGTGACTGGAATCAAACTTACTTGAATATTCAGATAAAAAATGAATCACTAGGGACCTGTTAAGGAGTGGCGGCATGAGTGAGGTTAAACTGTAGTGTGGTAATTTTGGTAGTGAAGAAAGAGGTCGGTGCGGAAACTGCATCACTGGAGGTGGTGTGGAGGAGCCCAAATCATTTCTAGGATTACAAAAATAACAGAATAGTACTGAAGGATTGGTTATTCCAGTCATTGGTATTTTTTTAATTTAAATAGATAGGGCCATGCTGCTCAATGTCTTTCAGAGAAGAAGAATTTCTGCACACTCAACTGGGAATTTGACTTTACTTAATTCCAGAAAGAGATATCTTGAACAAAGATAACCTGATAAGAATCTGTATACACAGGCTTTCAAGATTAACACATTAGCAAAGAAAGTGAACCAAACCTTTAACAAAAAGCACCATTATTTTTATTCTGTAAAGAATTCAAATCCAACCTATGATGTGAACATTAATAGATTAGGCAAAGACATCTTCTGACAAGTTCTCAAATTTTTGTATACACAAGTGCCACAGAGGCATCACAGAACTGCCACTTTGAGTGTCTTTAGGATACAATACATATGTTAGTTTGTCAACTAGTGCAAACTGAACGGATTAACAGCCAGATTCATAATTGCAAATTGCGCTCGCAAAGGGCCAGATTCTCAGAATCTGGCCCTTTGCGAGCGCAATTTTTGCATTTGGGATTCATCATCCCAAATGCAAAAATCGCTAATAGCAAAATTGCAAAAGTGCGAGGAATTGCATTTAAGGAATCTCTATTTGAGATTCCTTAAATGCAATTCATTTACCATTTTTAAATTGCGAATTCGCAATTTTTGGCCGTTACTTACCGCGAAGTCTGACTTCGTGGTAAATAGCAAAAAATTTGAAAAATGCACTTTAGTGCATTTTTCTAAGTTTTATGTTACACACACACATGTTCTTTGGACATGTGTGTGCGCAACATCAGTCTACATTTTCATTTCAGGGGTGCTACAGGGTGTCCTTTGGACACCCCTGGCACCCTTGAAATCGCATCCTTATTTGCGATTAGCAAATTGCTAATCGCAAATAAGGAATAACTCCCCATTCATTCCTATGGGCCTAATTGCAAATAAGGAATAACTCCCCATTCAAGGCCCATAGGAATGAATGGGGAGTTATTCCTTATTTACGATTAGCAATTTGCTAATCGCAAATAAGGAAGATGTAGGAATCGAAATTTTCTTTGCAATTTCTACATGAATCCCGTTTTGCAAGTCCTTAATAGCGATTCCTTAATATTCGCTATTAAGGACTCGCAAAACGGGACAATGATGAATCTGGCTGTATGTGACTTAAGAAAATCTGCATTAGACACAACAGCGCAGGTCGGGCCTACAAATGTTAAAAGGATCGATCGGTAACTACCTGAAATTATCCTTGAAATACTGGCTCATCATTATAATATTAGTATTTATCAAATGTGATGTGCTCCAAATGGAAGAGTCACTTCACTGTGGAATCATTACAGGTTCAAACAATTTGCAAACAATGGCTGTAAAGATGAAACAGCTGTTTCTTGATAAATAGATTTGTCAAAGGAATGTCGAATCCAACTTAATTCTGGATGTTTATGTTACTGATGTACCATTTAAAATGAGTGCCAAACAAACCTTTTAAAGTTAAACGATTACGTTTGTCCTGTACAGTGCCCCTTCCAACAGATACTGTGGCATGACAGTTGATTGTGAGAGTATAGAAACGAGGAAACCAGCATGTGTGTGGGGGTTTTCTAATTATGAACAGAGAATTCAATGAAATTACTTAAATGTTTTATGGTGCAAACCGAATATCAGATGACATCATTCTTAAGAATCCAATTTTCCTTAAGTGTTTTCACGGTTGAGGATAGCAGAAACCCTGGAATTCATTATCCTTTACATTACCAGAAGCTTTATGTTTATAAGGCAAAATCAGATTAGTAAACAGTTTTAGCATAAACCGGAAGGCTCGGCAAAGGTATGAATAAACAGGCTAATCGTATTTAGAAATATAACCTACAAAGAGGAAGAACTGGCTTGATATTTTACAAAATGCAGAGGAAAATCCACAACAAAGCAGATTCTCATCAACAATACTCACTGTGTACCTAGATTATGTTTATGTGGCAAAAGACAACATTCTGTTAAACTAAATATGCTTACCTTGGCCAAGGACCACAAAATCTTTCTTGAATTCCTTTAATGTCACATGCAAGGTTGGATACTCAATTATGGTCTTATTTTTCAGGTTTTCAAGTAGGCTTTTTCCAGAATCCAGTTCATAATATCTTTATAATATTTGAGGAAAAAACACATGTTTAGGTCACAAATAATTGCATTTCAGTAAACAGGGTATTTTTGAAAATGGTAAGAAATTGCAGGAAAAATAGACGGCAGCGTCCAAACGTACTTTTGCTAACCATTTCCTGACACTCATGTGTAACCACATCCATCTGCTGCACGTTTCAGAACTCGCATACACATTTCTTGCAAAGAAAAGCTTGAAAAATATGATGAATGTCCGAGTGTACAAGATTTGAATAAAACAGTTTCATCTATTACTGAGAACAGAAACAATGAAGTCAATAAATTAGCATTATTTTATGTTAGTCAATCCAGGTTTTTCCCGGTGTCACAGGGCAGAGGCATGTTGTTCGTACCACAAACAGGATAACAGACATCACAGAGTATTTGCAAGGCTCGAGTAATAAAAATGCACCTACCCCTTCATTAGGCACCTGGAGTTCTTATTTCTTATATGAATAGATTTTATTTCGGCCTGGGAGAAGTTTTAATTATTCCAGAAAAATCAGAGTGAGTAGTAGTTTCGTATTTTTGTTTTGCCACAAAATTACACAACTATGAGTAATTTGGCACACAAATTTTACAGCAGGCACACAGGAACAACAAACTTAGCGACCGCAAGTGGCTATTGCTGTTTGTGTTCTGTTGCATTTAGCGCCATTTTCATAGCACAAGCTGCAACCTCGGGTCCATTCTGGACATGAGGGTTCATGTTAAGCTAAGAAATAGCACCAAAAGCTGGGATATTCTCCTCGTGTCTTCTTGCTATAATAGATTTGTGCAATTACGGACAGAAAATTATGCGACTTACACCCACTCAGCCACAGTAGAAAAAGAAACAAGACACCTACAAGTGGGAAGCAGCAGCCCGATGATAACAGAAAATGTTGACCAACACTAGCAGCATGTTCAGTCCAACCTAAATGGCGTTTCTTTGCTTCATTAGTCCCCGCATTAGAGCTGAGGGGTTTATGGATGCTGCAAGAGTATTTTACTATTCTAACACCAGTTCTAAAATATTTGGATAAAGTGCAAATTTCACCAAAATAATCCAGGAGGTGTATTTTTTATTTATGCTTTCGGTAAAATTGAAAATTCCAAGTATAAAAAAAATAATGGGAAGTTGAAAAGTGGCAACTTTACCTTGCTAGAAAGTGTTCCCCTGAGGTTGCCAGAGAAATAAAAAAAACTAGAATATGCCACCGAATATAAACAGTATGGGTGGCCAAAATCCTTACTTTTCAATCAGCAGTAAGAGGCTGCAAATCTCGGGCAATTCCGCTATTCCATCTGTTTTCGAATCCGCCTGTCTCAGATTGAAAAAAATGAAGAATGGAAATGATATGATTTGGAGACCATGAATTCCTCGTCCCTCCTATGGAGGAATCCATGGAACAAGAGTACTTGTACTGTCCAGCACTGCCAGAGGTCAGACAATGTAATTACCACAATAGTAATTACAATGCATTCATTACACTGACCGGTCCCTGGCGGTCCTAGGATCTGTGTAGCAAGTGCCTGATACGGTACTAGGACTACCCTTAATGTCAGGCACAGTATAATGTCTTCAATGTAGGGGAAGATGTTTTAAAGTTTACTGTGACTGGTCCAGAGAATGTATTTATCTTCATACAGTTCACATTAAATTAACCACTTCCACGCTCATGACGAGCTCAGCTCGTCATGAGTTACGACACTCGTACGCTCATGACGAGCTGAGCTCGTCATGTAACGCGGCTTTTAAGAAAACGCAGCGCACAGCAGGAAAACCGCTAGCGCGCATGCGGTTAAATATACCGCCTGACCACTCACAGTGCTCTAAAAGCAACGGCTCAATTCCACTCCACTGGTGGAAAAGAAAGAGTTCCAAAATTCTATGTTAGGACAGAAGGTAACGATTGTGCATTTTTCTTTCTTCATTTCGTAAGCCAACAAAACTGTAACACCATATTACCATGATGGACTACATATACCATGAGCCCATACATAAAAATCATTAGTTCCACATTCAATCAGGCAGTAAGAAATCCAATATAACAAACTTCAAGAAACAGCATTTGCTCTTTCTTTGCTGCTCAGCAGCCAGACACATTGTTACATATCTGTTAGGTGGAATTGAGGGCTTACACTGCACTTTACTGTTTAATATGATTCGCTCTCAGCTTCTTGTGTGCTCATTTTTCCCCATTTGTTGCAGCCTTTTCACCCGCAAGCATCCTATGGCTGTAAGGGGGCGGTCCAATGTGCCCCGCAGACTAGAGAGCACTCTGGCCAGCCCAAGTCTGGTGGTGGCGTGTCATCTAGCTAGTGCACATCCCTATCAGTGGTCAGGACACCGAGACTGAGCTGTAGATGGCTGTGGCATTCCAGACCACTAGGAGGTAAAGGGGGGGGAGAGAGAGAATGCTTTTTCCCTTCATCTTCTTGTTCCAGGCAGTAGACAGCCAACGTTAACAGTGCTGATAGTGGTCCTGAGCTGTTGAGCATTAGCATCCTGGTTTTCTTTTTTCTTTTTTAATTTGTAATTAGCCCTAATTTAAGAATCCAGGACTAGCTGTCAAGCCTTTATTTGCAGAGGATGAGTCTGCAACCCTTCAAGAGGGTTTGGGAGTATTTTATTGCACTGTGGACCCCAATATTGGGGATGGTTCAGGGATTCCTGATGATGAGTATGAAAGTAGCACTAAATGCTTGGATGCAGGGGCCAAACGTCCAAGGCTAGATGACAGGACCCCAGCAGGTCCATCTGACAAGGAGACTGGATATGTTGTAAGCAGAAAACATATACCACCACTGTTCCTCTGAGTAAACTCCAGTTGATGAAGTAGTACAAAATGTTGGCCTCAGCTTACACAAAACTCTAGAGAAGGAAGTGAGAAGCCACCTCAGGGTGAACTGTTCCAGACCCTTTCTTGAGGGCAAGTTCCACCTAACCTCCGAAACAGATGGGAGATGGCGACTTACCAGCTCACTTTTTAAAGGACTCTTCTAGGAAAGCTTATCAAGAAGAGCTTCTGGGCAAAGAAAAAAAACCTTCACCCGACTGAGAAGGCCAAAGAGACTTTCAATATGATAACATCAAATATCCTCTCTGGTTGACCACAGTCTGAGATCTGCTTCTTGGGGAATTGAAACAGTGCCCTTACAACAGAATGCCACAGCTGACTCATTAGGAAAGACCCCAAGTCTAGGGGAGTTAACAACTTCAAACGCAGGACATGAGGGGTCTCTTCGGAGATCCCTTCATAAAGGACCTTGGAAAATTTGTCACCACCATCTCGTCCCTTGATAGGAGGACTCTCAGATAAAGAAACCTTTTCCCTCACCAAAAGTGGGAGGAAGGCTGGGTTTATTCCTTCATGGGTATCAGCAAATACCCAGAGATGCATGGGTCTTACAAACAATAGACCTAAAGAACTTCCCTTCAGCTTTTCAGGCCAAGACCGCTCTTTTTTTCAGGGGCAGACAAAGGCCTTTCTCACTCAGGAGGTACAGGGACTACTATGGACAGGGGCCATAGTGTGTACTGCCCTTCATGTAAATGTACAGGAATTTATATAGCGCCAATCACCGAGCGGTTTCTAAGCGCTTGCTTAGGGAACCCGTCCTGGTATTCCCCTGTGAGATAACCCCGGCAGAGTATCCACAAGGTGAAAGCCAGGCATCCCGCCGCGAGGGGCCGTTGTGGAGATTAAGCAAGCTATTGCCCAGAGTCGCAGAGTGTGAACCCGTGAATCAAGTAGGCACCGGAGCGAGAATTGTCGAGTCCATGGACATTTTAGGACTCAAGACCCCGCTGAGCCGGGAATTGAACCCTAGTCCAGGGCTGACCTCTGCTTCCAGGTCTGCCTCCTCTAACCAGTGAGTCACACTTCTCCACCACCCTCCTTCATCCAGGAGGGTTCATGAGCAATCTCTTTTTGATCCGCAAGAAGGACAAGACCCATCGTCCAGTTATCAAGCTGCGGAAACTCAACTAAGGGTTTGTATACTTTCATCTTATCCTCCACATTGGAAATTTCCTCACTTCTTACTGAAGTCACAGACTTAAGGATGCTTTCACTCAATGAGAGGCAGGGTGCAGAACTGTGATTTCCCACCCTTTTCAATGATCACAAGATTGTTAGCACAGACAGGCTTTTTTCAAGTGATTGTTATTGAGATCCCAAGTTCGGTTTCCCGTTCTCCTGCAACTTTCTTGCGATTCCCAATCCTTGTTCCTCTGTATCCAATATTCTGAAGGATATCAGAACCACTGGTACCAATTAGTCATGGTGGGATTTTTACACTGCAGAGTATTACCGCGGCCACTGGGAAATCATGGGACTTTCATTCCAAGCCTCAGACTTTATTAAGTAGGCCTAATCAGAAACCACTGTTAAGAGATACAGTTCGCCCAGGAGGCCAATTGGTGGTTGTGACAGAGCTGTGATCCTGTGGGGACCGAGGTGATCAATATTTTGAATTTCCTTTACAAAATGGTTGAAATGAGGAGCTGATAGATGAGGTCAGATCACCTGGAGTCCGCCATCTATTGATTTCCATTAGGAATCCTTTTGAACCAGTATCTTTTCCAACACGGCAAGATGGATACAGTGGATCATGGGAGAATCGGGATTGAGGTCTTCATTTTGGGGCCCATTTTGCATAATGGGCTATGGCCTATTTAGAGTTTTCTCTGGGAGGCCAACTAGAAGATATTAAGAATGCAGCGGACTGGTCCATGGAATCAACCTTTAAAAAGTTTTTTTTTCCAAGCTAAGCGTGGGAGTGGCTTCTTTGGTTGTCAGTAAACTTTGTTTATTCATAAACCTGAAGACTAGTCCTGTCAGAGAATGAAACATTTCCAAGTTAACCTGAAGAAAAGTTGCAATTCTATGGCGGACAAGCTTCGGTCACTCCCACCCTCATAAACTAGTCATGAAACGATGTTGGGTAGAGTTATGTTTCTTAATATCTGGTAACAAAATACATGCATACATTAATGGAAAATCTCATCATTTATAGGAGATGTATATGAAAAACCATGTTGTCATTCATGTGTGGCATAGTAATATAAAAACTTAAAAACTCTCCTTGTCTGAACAGAGACAGAACACACACATGATTTCCATCGAGGATACAAATTTGTTCTGAGAGTAACTCAAATGCAAGAAGAGTTCAGTTTCTTTAAGATTGTTATATTGAATGTGTTGCTGTCTGATTTGGATCTATAAATCATGGCCTTCTTTCTATGTACTAATTGGATTGCCTACAACATAAATGAAGAAATATAATTGCATTTGTGTCCTCAATAAAATTGAAAATGTCCTTCATATTAGCTAGGAAGTTTTCCATTCTACCAAAATTTTCACTTAGCTCTAATAAATGGAGTAGACTAATGTAAATCACCTGAGGATAGTAAGTACCCAATACTGATCCTGTTGTGATTGGCACAGTTTGTCATACTAAAGCTTCCCTGATGCAGGAAGGCCAGAGGTCTTGGACTGAACAGAATATCTGGTATGGAACCCTGTCTCTTAACCATTTGTGGAAGGGTCAAGAAAGGTTTTGCTTATTTTTTGGTTTAATGCTGTTTGGTGTCAGAGTGCATTCCTAAAAGGACTTCTGGATGTTAACTGGAGGACAGGATCCAAGAGTGGCCTTTGCCTTGTAGTACCTCTGCTTTTTCCCATTCCACTAGGTTTTAATGGATGCATAAGAGTGCAGGCACAGCACTATGCACAAGATAGGAATCGCCTCCACTGTTTCCTCTTTTGCGAAAGCATGTCTCTCACCAATGCAGCATCCCTAACCCTCCCAATCTGCTAGACCAAACAGGAGGCTTTGTTCACGTAACTAACACCCAGAGAAGGAGGAATGCTTGACCTCTCGCTGAATAAGCTGCATCACATACATATAAACTGACTCCCTTCCAAGGTGCAACAGCAGTCTGGCATATCACCCACCAGGTGGGGAACAATTCTCTATGAACAACTGCAACAATCGGCCTAGTGCCGGGGAGTGTGACACAGGGTCACACATATTCTCCACCAACACAAAGCAGATGCCAGGGGATCTTGTCCTGATGATAGTTCACAGAGTGCAAGCATACACAGACGTGTTACTACCCAAACAGAAGAAGCAGTGGTTATGCTGGACAGCTCCTATGAACAGCTGGTGACAGAAAACATGTGGATTAAACCCGAAAAACACTGCTGCATAAGCAACCTAGATTGCAAAGAGAACACCACAGAAAGAAAAACAGCAAAAATCCTTGGGTGAAAATAGAGCTGGTGTAATCAACTGCTTACCAGGAGAAAGATTCTGTTTCACATGCCGGGAGGAAAAAGGGGAAATAGTGACAGGGTGCACCCAAGATATAAAGAGGTTTTCCCAAGAGTAGAGGTTTTATAAGTAGACAAAATGGTTTACTTTGCAGCACAGCATTCTAAATAAATTGATAAAAGCCATGGGTTTTAATACCTCAGGATCTGACACAGCAGAGGGGGAGCATCAGTTACCTGTATTAGCAAATGCAAATGCTGTAGGATTCCATGAAGAAAATGGGCTAGGAGTCCAGAGCTCATTTAGCACTGAAAGGAGCTATGTGCCCCCAGTCCATGGGGACTGTCCCTACACATATGGCCAGTAAAGCCCATCACTCAAGATGTTTTACTTCTGCGAGGTCCGCAATACCAGTAGGCACTGAAGCAGATGAAGGAAAAAGAAGTAGGATCATGCAATCCTCATTTCCCTTGCCCTAAATGTACCTCGTTGTTTTTCTGAGCAGAACAATAATACAATTACATTCTGTTTGAGGACATTATTGGTCGACATAAGCAGGTCCTGGATGGATATTTTAGGACGAGGAAAAAACCTGCACAAAGACTGCACAGATATGCCGGCACTCCATTATCAGTACAAACTATTCTCAAATATCTATTGGGGTAACCTACGCATCTAACAAAGAACTATGAAATACATCTGGATCCGCAGAATAACTAAACAAAAGATGGAGAGGATAAAGAGTGGAAGATCTCTGCCCCATCATCAGCCTTACCTTTTAAACTATAGATAAAATTCCAAATCAAAAAAGTTTTATTTCCACCACCACCACAAGAGCCTTGCATGCGAGGAGCTAAAGGGACTGTGATCTATTACATTAAATGGGAGATAGGACAACCAAGTCTGCATTTAAGAATCCAGATTTCTCAAATGATAAAAAAACAAGCATTTGCAATGCAATAGGTCTCGCATTAGGAAAGTTTGAGCTATTGGTATTGTAAATGAATGTATGACGTTACAACGAATTCCGTTGCAACGCATGCCTTTACCACGCATGCGTTACAACGGAATTCTTCACCACGCATAACCTTTACCTCGACTACTTGCGTGGTGACGTCATACGTCGTTAAGAGGAAACTGATTTTTTTTCCCCGATTTCTCTTAAACGACGCTGATTATGTGCAGTTCCCGACGTGACTTCTGGTGAGTTTTTTTATTTGGGGGGGAGAACCCCCAAGCCCCCCCGTTTTACTTTTTACCTTTACCACATATGCCTTTACTACAAAACTCGTAGTAAAGGTATGCGTGGTAAAGGCTTTAGTGGTAACCAAGCATGCGTTGTACTGCATGCGTGGTTAAAGATTTCGTGGAAACGGCTTCGTTGTAAAGGCCGTTTCCCATTGTAAATGACACGTTTTATTTATGTGTTTGTTTTGAAAATAGCGAAATTAATAGCTTTGTCATTTACAATGCCAATACTTTTAACTTTTGCAAATGTGACATCTATAGCATTTGTAATGTAAGATGTTTTGTATTTACGTGACTTAGATGTATTGATATTACAAATAACAATGGCTTTTAAATTTTTTAAATAATTAATACTTAAATAAAAGTTATTGTAATTTATAATGGCAATAGCTTAAACTTTTGGAAATAACTTGTGAAGATTATGTTCAGTGTATTTTATTGTGACGAAAATCCAAGGACAGAAGTGAAATATTAACATCTTTTTGTGACATTTGTAATAAAGCTTGAAACACTGAGAGAACATATTTGAACCAGTTGTTGTTGATTGGTTTCACAGATTGATGCTGTGGTGGCGCTGAGTGATGTTGTGGTGGCGACGAGTGATGCTGTGGCGTTCAGTGATGCTGTGCTAGTGCATAGTGATGCTGTAGTGCCCCTGAGTGATGCTGTGGTGGTGCGATAGATAGAGTGAGGGCAATAGATAGATAGATAGAGGGAGGGCGATAGATAGAGTGAGGGCGATAGATAGAGTGAGGGCGATAGAAAAATAGAGTGAGTGAGATAGATAGATAGAGTAATGGCGATAGATAGAGTGAGTGTGATAGATGTGTGTGGTTGTGTGTGTGTGGTTGTGTGTGTGGTTGTGTGTGTGGTTGTGTGTGTGGTTGTGTGTGTGTGTGTGGGTGTGTGTGTGGGTGTGTGTAGTTGTGTGTGTAGTTGTGTGTGTAGTTGTGTGTGTAGTTGGGTGTGTGGTTGGGTGTGCGGTTGGGTGTGCGGTTGGGTGTGCGGTTGGGTGTGCGGTTGGGTGTGCGGTTGGGTGTGTGGTTGGGTGTGCGGTTGGGTGTGCGGTTGGGTGTGGTTGTGTGTGGTTGTGGCTGTGTGTGGCTGTGGTTGTGGCTGTGTGTGGCTGTGGTTGTAGCTGTGTGTGGTTGTGTGTGTGGCTGTGCACCCCAGACTAAAATGGATTGAACCTATTTGCCAACAAATGGGCACACAGAATTACCGGGTTGCCTTGCGCATTCTTTAAATCGGACACTAGACCAGTCTTTGCTTGTGCAGTCACCAAGTTCCTTGGCCATATGTGGAGCATTAGGAAAAATGCACAAGAAGATAGCTCATGAAGTAGGCTGACTCCTCCCACTTATACTGTTGCCTGTGCCCTAAGTAGCCTTTGCCATAACTCGCTTTTAACCCAAAAGTAATGGAACTGGGCCATAAAAAGAGCCTTGGAGCAATGCACTGTACAGATAATATTTAAGAATCCCTCCCTATATAACAGAAATGTTGGCTCTGATAAAACAGTTAATAAGCAGGAGGCTTCACTGTGTATAATTCAGCATTGTGACATTCGGCCGTTTTTTTTCCTTTGCACACATGCTCTCTGTTAACTTGTAAAGGACTAACTTTTTAAGAATTCTAGTATGAATTTTTATTCTCTTTTAGTACAACTACAAAGTCAAACCTATGAACTTTATTATTTACTCAGGTAACTGCACTATTATGACGGTTTTTCCTTGAGCTCGCTTTTAAAGATTTTGTATATGTGAAAACGTTGAAGGCATGAATGCCGAAATAAAGTTTATATTACAAATAAGGGGATAATTGAGTGTTAATTTTTTTATGTTTCTAGTTAGACTGCTGGTGTGGTGAAACAGAACTTTGAAAACGTTGGGTGGCCCGATTACCCCAAAGATAAAAAATAAAAAGAAAGACCCGATGCCAAGATCTGAAAAGTCAGGTCTTAATTGTACTCTTCACGGTATCTGAAAATCTGCTGATCATAAAGGAAAGTAACCTTTGTGTGCTCTCCGAACAGCTAATCCAAGCCACACCCAATACGGCAACAGTAAACAGAATGCTGCAAAACTCGTCACAGTGCAACCAAAAAACGTGCACAATTTTGTCCAGAAAAGATCCTAAACTAGCTGAAATGCAACGTGGAGACAGAGTTCATTAATCAGTTTGGAAGTTCCACACACAATATGCAGCTCCAAAGAACTTATTTCATCGGAGTTCGCGAAGCACCACAAACTGACCACAAGATGTGCAGGCTACTTTACATAACACTTTATAATAATAATTTCTACACGTCCATTAGCCGCTCTCCCCCGTTGCATTTAAAGTGACTTGACGGGTGAAGCAAAAACGGACATCAGAACAAAACAATCCCAGAGGACGGGCAGCAACCCCTCCAGTATGCCACAAAGCTATCGCGGGATGGTGGTGTGTCTGTGGCATCCAAACAGCCCCCTCCACAGCTTCCTGCCAACGGGACCCCACAGCTGTCCCCCCCACCGCTTTCCATAACCGAGACCCAGCTGATTGTTCAATATGGCCACGGCATTGCAACCTGTGCAGCACGGAAAGCGAGGGGCACCGTCCTGCCGATAATGAGCTATTTTCTATCTTTGATGCCTTAATTACCCACGTTATAGCGATTAAAGGGAAAGAAATGAAAGAAAACATGGGAGGAAAATCGTAACCGTTTTTTTCAGTTTTGTGTTGCTGAAGGGTGACTACCTAATTATGGAAAACAACCAGTTGTCTCCTGAAACCTCATTGACTCTTCGATGTTCAGTGAATATTGAATATTAAACATGGTGCTCAACGGGCCAGTCATGTACAAGATGCACGTCTACGTAGACTGCTGGAGCTCTCACAGGTATCATCTACTTTGGACAGGGTTCTTCTCCAGAGACAATGGGCATCGCCTAAAGTTACGTCGATGTGCACCACCTACAAAGGGGGTGAAGGAGTGTGTGTCAGGCAGATGTCTCGTGCAATATTGTGACAAAACTTATAGCTCTTCATTACCCTGACAAAGCGCTGAAGCTCATTAGCAGAGGGGTAGCTCGCTACACCAATATATAGTGCTTCTTTCTCTGACAAGGCCCTGAAACTCATTAGTTTTCTGCACCAAACACTATTCAATTGTACGGACAGCAAGGCCTGCAGGGTCGGCAATATTTGGGTATCACTTGAAACCAACAGGAGGGCTATTTTATGCCAGCATCCAATGCACAGGGGCAGCTCCACTAACCACCTTGTTAAGGGAGGCTGGGCACTGCTCATGCCAAAAACAGAATTACGATGCAATTATAAATCTAATAATTTGCAGTTAAACAACATGCCCAGTTGGCTTACTCCCTCCTTGGCTCCATATCCGACCCTAACAAAAGGACAGGCTAAGAAAATAATGTTTAGTGCCCCTTTTCTTTCCTGGTCTTGCTCAGGTAGGACAAGCCAGACGCGACTTGTATTAATGACCACACGTGATGTTTGCAGCAGGGATAAAGGCTCTACTAAGACCCAGCACGTGGCAGCTACTGGCTGATCATTGTCTGCGGGGTTATGGTTTCAGATGCTAATACCTGCACTGGAACAACAATCACAACAATCAATTAAAGAGGCCGATTTTCTATACATGCAGGCACTGCACTCAACACGTAATAGATATAGAATAGTTAACAAACAGAAAAGTGCATGGTAATGTGTGAAAAACCTAGTGTTTCTTGGGCTGCCGATGCTTGTCAGCATGACTCTAGAAGCAATTGTGTCCTTCCGTCACTTGCAACCCACCAGACTTGGCCTGGGGGCGTGCCCATAATAGGATAGGCAGGTGCAATTCACAATAAAATAATCAGGACAGGTTCTACTCCGCTTATGTCTGCATGGAAAGAGTTAGGGACCCTGATTTTATATATTGTTTCTTTCGGCAATTTAGCTTCCAAGCAGTCTACGTTTGTGAAGACAGAAGTCAGACAGCTTAGTTGACAGCCTCTGATAGAGAAAACTCGGACTAAGCGTTCTCTTGTGAAAGACAGAGCCTCACATGCACACACACAGAGCTAGCACTGAGAGCGGCCAGAAGGCAGCGTAAGTGTCTAGACTTTCCAACAGTAGTAGTAAGAATAAGAATAAAACTATTAGAGGGGAAGAAAAACAAGAACATCAACAGTGGACACTCTTATGAGTAGGTTTCTGCCACTGCTGTGTTCTTATAGTACCTAAATAAACGTTACTTATATTACCGACCTCGGAAGGATGAAAGGCTGAGTAAAGAGCTGGATTCCAACACGCGAGATGAAGGCTTCACGTGGATCCATCTCATGGTGACCAGACAGTCGCCCTCTTACTAAAAGGGTCTCTAGAGCGCCCCCAATGATATTCTAGCGCTCGCATAATTTTTAAGAAACACTGGCCCCCAGTGTGAGTACGACAAAGAGACACTGTCAGGGGGGGACACCAGGGACTTCTCCCCTCCCCCCTGGTGTTTCTTCAGGATACTCGAAGAAGCACTAAGTGCCCTGCGAGGGGTTCAAAGAGGGTGGACAGCAGTGCACAAACCCGCAGGACGCCCCTCGCCAGCTTCCCGCAAGGGCAGAAACAAAATGCAACAGACCCATATCCAATTGGAGGGTTTGGGGGATTGCCTCAAACGCTCCTGCAGCACGACTATAAGAAGGATAATGAATTGCTCCCCTTATGCTGAAAGAATAACGCTACGATCCGGGGATAGGAGGGGGGACCGTGAGCATCAGCTACAGCTCAAACATGGGGAGGGAAGGGGGTGTGCACTACTGCGGGAGATTAAGGCCAGCCTGGAGGGAAACGCGGCCTTACTTAGCAACACTGCCACCGTGTTCTGCTGAAAGCATCAATATGTTTTCAAATAGCGCTTCATATCTGTTGGACTTGGCCCTTAGGGCAGGTTCACCCCTAATCTTTTTGCTTTTATTTGTGACCCAGTGTTAGTGATTCTTGGGTCTTTGCGCACTTTTTCCCTGTGTCCCAGAGTAAAGTGCGTGCGTGTAGTATGGCTGGCCTGCCCTCACATAGGAATGCATGGAGAATGTGTGTGTCCATGTTAGTTCCTGATGTGTGGGGAGTGCAGGCTCGAGTTTGGTATGTATGAACTCGTGAGAATGAATGCTGCGCAATGGTATGTGCGGCTTGTATGTGTCTAGAAGGGAAGTGCTACTTCTGGACATTGATGTATGTGTGCAGTGAGGATACTGGAGCGTGATTGGCTGGAGCTGGCTGGCATGCCAGGCTCCAGGAAGTCTGGATGGGTCTGCCCGGTGGTGAGTGTGAGATCAGCATGAGTGATGTGTGGGAGGAGTGCACCTGGGTCCTGGATGGGCTGGGGTTTTCCCCACACAATGCTGGCTCTGCCCCCCTGTGGTTTGTCTAACGACCCAAGCCTCCCCAGTGAATGAAAGGGGTGGTTGGGCCATCAAGGGTACTCCCAAGCCAGCTGCAACTGGTTTCCCCCTACCCTGCACCCTGAAGACAAAGGAATTTACAGTATAAGAAGGGACTGTGTTCCCTTACAATTGGTTCTCTGTTCTTTCCAGGATCCTTGCCAGAGGGGGCTGTTGCTGCTGCTGGGGCCAGGAGGACCGCCACTTGGCTTGTCTCCCTGCCTGGAGACCCAGTGTGCTGGCTCTGGCCCTGCCTTGCCCCCTGCCTGCCTAAAAGGACTTTGCTTGTGGCCAGAGCGCCTGGAAGCGCTTTATTTTCCCCCTTAGCGCTGAGCGCGCTTCTCTGTGCCTTGGGAGCGCTTATCTGCCTGCTAGCGCTAGTGCTCATAGCGCTTAGGAGCGCTTTATTTACGAGCCGGTGCCCACCCGGCATTGGACCCGTCTTGCCGACTTTTGGCAGAGCGAGTGCCCACCTCGCTTTACATCTATTTTGGACGCCGGTGCCCACCCGGCATTGCCCCGTGGTCGTGACTTCATTATCGAGGGAGCCCACCCCTCGTTTGCCCAGGAGATCACCGCCACAGCCCCGGGACCGAGAGAGTGCAGCCGCTGACGTCACCCAGAGAGGCGCGCTGTGATTGGTTACAGCTGCCGGAGGCTCGCCGGGTGACTCGCGACGTGATTGGCTGCCTGCCGGAGAAGCAGGAAGCAGCCTGCCGAGGCTCCGGAGGGAGAAGGGGAGCCCGCGCCGCCCAGGAGGAGAGAAGCCGGCCGTGTTTCCCGCCTCCCGCTGCACCAGTGGAGCTCCGGTGAGTGCGGGGCGGGTTCGTTGTTGTTCTGCGAGCGGCCCCGTTGGGAGAGGGCCGCTCCAACGAGAGGGGCCATCCCTTTGCTCGTGAGCCCTAGAGGCTCTTGGGGGCAATTATCTTGATCCAGAGTCCCCCGTGAGGGACTCCAACGAAGCCCCCATTTGATTTAGGAGCCCTGAGAGGCTCCAGGGCCCTGCAGTTGTTCTGAGCCCAGCGAGGCTCCAGCCCACATATTGTTTAGAGCGCTGAAGCTCAAAATTGCCTATTGGTTGTGTGAGCCCTGAGAGAGGCTCAAGGGGGCATTTTAGCGTTTGAGAGCGCTGAAGCTCTATAGTGCCAGCAGATTGATTTTGCGAGCCCAGAGAAGGCTCACAGCGCCCACATTTGTTCTAGAGCCCCAGAGAGGCCCTTGGGTGCCATTCCGGGTTCTTGAGCCCACGAGGCTCCAACGTTGGCCAGCAGTATTCACAACTGTCCAGCACTTAGTGGAGAGTTGCTACGTTTAGGCTTTGTGTTCTTGGCTGCCGGCGCAGCCTCCCCTGACATTGAGACTCAGGGCATTCCAGCCCTTTCGAGGCCAGTTGGCCTGGGGGACATTTCTAGTGTTGTGCCATGTGCACCCTGCGCAATTTAGGATTTTCTGCTTATGTGATTTCTGCGCAAATGTTCTACCTGCACCTCTGAATGTGTTTTAATGTTTCAGGTGCAATTGTTTGTTATTACCTTTGCTAAAAGTGACCTGCTTAGGTAATTGTTTATGTTTTTATTCCCCTTTGCTAAAAGTGACCTGCTTAGAGGAATGTTTGTTGTTTACCTTTGCTAAAAGTGACCTGCTTAGGTAATTGTTTGTTTTATCCCCTTTGCTAAAAGTGACCTGCTTAGAGGATTGTTTGATATTACCTTTGCTAAAAGTGACCTGCTCAGGTAATTGTTTATGGTTTATTTCCCTTTGCTAAAAGTGACCTGCTTAGAGGAATGTTGATGTTTTATTGCCTTTGCTAAATGTGACTTGCTTAGGTGATTATTTTAGGTTTCCTTCCCTTTGCTAAATGTGACTTGCTTAGGTGATAGGTTTTCCTTCCATAGGTCCTGATGATAAGGTCCTAGTTCCCTGCGTGATTTCCCTACAGTGTTTAGGGTGGCGTAGGAGGTATTTTCCCTTTACCAGTAGTTACTGGTTGTATGCTACATTTACTATTTCTGTGTTACAGTCATTATATGTTTATGTGCTAAGTGTTATACCTACAAGTGCTATTTCTAAAAAGTGCATACCCCTGACAGTGGTCCAGGTGGCCCTGTCCTGTACATAATCCCTTGTAAATCTTGCCCGTGCCTGTTGGCACATTGTAAAGTGTGTGTGTTATCTAATGTGTTTTTATTATTATAATACAAAGGCTATTTTTGATATAACCTTGTGTGGAGTTTCCTTTGTGGTGGGCCTAGGGTGTTGTCGCTGGGGTGCGCGCGCAAACGCTTTACACATCGCCTCCGAGATTAGCCTTGCTGCTCGCGTCACGTTACCTAGAGGGTGAGCAGGGGTTATCTTGGTGTGTGACTCCCTTGCCCTGACCTTAGAAATGGTGATCCCTGACTGACCTTGGCGTGAGCCTTGGCCGCCCGGGGGTCCCGTTTCTAACAATATCGCACTATTGTTATTTCTAAGTAGTGTAGTTAGCGTGATAATGTTAGAAGTTTTAAAGATGCTACTTTTACTAACTTCAACGTAAAAACCTGAGCTCTCTATGCCCCTAACTGCGATGCAGTCCTATGGGGACGGCAGAAATAAAAAAAAACACACAGCAAAATAAACGCACGACGGGAAGTTCCCGTGCTCGGATACTTGAAAGGTGCTGCATCGGTACTTACAGAGGCGCTGGCACCGGCAAGTGGATGTATGACACTACAACGCATGCTTTTACCACGCATGCTGTTACAACGCAGTTTTTACAACGCATGCTGTTATAACGCATAGCGCTTTGGGGTGCTGGATAGTGAATAGTTTAATTTACTATTCCAACTCCAGTCCCCGTGGATAGTAGGGAAGGTGTTGGATAGTCAATTAAATCTATTCCCTATCCTAGAGCGCCCCCCAGTGCAATGAGTTGTAATGGTTTTCGTTGTAAAACCTGTGTTGTAATAGCACTGCGTTGTAAAAGTTTCATTGTAAAGGATGTTTCCCCCGGCAAGTATGACTCCGCAGGACTCGGGCAGGCTAACCCGAGCCCCACACCATGGTGCAGAGTCGCATAGCCGGCCGTAACCATAGATAAAAGGCGGTGCTTAGCGCGGCAGCGCCAATCCGCGGCAGAAGGGGCAGGAAGCGCGGCGAGGCACTGCCCACCGGCAGTAGAAGTCTAGCCGGGCAGAGGCGGCCGGATAGTGACGGATGCCGCGCGCGGACACCAGGGCTGGCGCGCGTGGGACTCCAGGACACCCCGCACCACTGACTGACACTGGGACTCTGCGGGGCTCATTACAATGCGTCCCCATCTTCGAACAGGCCAGGTGATGCGGCGGAGATACGAGGGGAGTCGCGACGAAAGAGCCAGGTGAGTGGGGGAGTGGGGAGTGGGGGAGTGGGGAGTGGGGCTGTGTGTGTGCGGGCGTGTGTGTGTGTGTGTGTGTGTGTGTGTGCGCGCGACTGAGAGAGGCATGGCGGCATGGATGACTTCCTGGGAGATAGATGTACACGGCGCCGGGCTGGACGTGCGCACCCACGAGGTGCAATCCACGCTGGTGCCCGACCCCTGTCTCAGATTCCCAGAAGTCGACAACATTAGTTGTCGAGCTTGGACGCATGCTTCGCATGCTTTTCCAGCTCGACCTAAAAAAAGAGTACATAAGCACTGAGTAACGGTTAAGAAGAATCGTAGCCTTTACATACAAAAACAAAACAAGAGTATACATCTATAACAAATAGGAGTCATCAATCCTTGCATAAAGCCAGTCTCAAATTTCTTTTTTACAGTCGGACTGTGATGTCTCTGATCACCTGTAATAATGAAATGTCGCAATTTATCTACGGGACTAGGTGCAACGGTTGATGTCTGCTGCCAGCAGACAAGGCAAAAGGTAGGTCACAAAGCATAATAACTTGTAGTTAAAACAAGTAAAAAAGGAACAGTTATTTATAGCAACATGTTTATTTGCACACTATATCTAATTCTAGGAAAAAAATGCTCTGTTACTATGTATTCTGAGCTGCAGCATTTTAATCTGACTTACATTAAACTGATTGAAATATCTTTTTGCAATAAATTACTTGCTTTTTTTTGTTGCGTTTGATTTTGCGCTACAGATTTTGCATTTATTCATGTCTGCAACCATGCTATCTCTTTCATATGAAAAAGAATGACACTAAAGATTTAAGCAGTATTGGGAATGGTAATAATGCGATCATGTCTTATAAGGGATAAATAACATTTGCTGTACGTTAAAAGGGTATTACAAGTCATCTCGGAGTTCCAGGATCTCAAAGTAACTCTCCCTTTGGCTTCGTGGTCACAGAACACATTGTGACTTCCACGTTATCCTTTTAATGTGCCATGGGGCTACCTTATTCCATACACTATGTTCTTAAATGTTCACTAGAAGATAACAGATTGTTTTATATGTTCTGTTTATTGCAAGTCTACATCATCTTCACTTGTCTGCACCAGATTTCTATGGCTTTTTAAGATAATGAGCTTAACCAGGTTTTGGGGGAGGGGAGCAAGACTGCATAGTTTAAAAATACTTTGGGCGGGCTGGGACAGCTGGTTCGTGAGAGCAAAAACCACAACACCAGTGGATACCCTGAGGAGGTTAGCTAATCAATAGCTGAAACTACATTGCTTTGCCGCACCGTATTGTTACAATTATAGTACTTAAGTGATTAGAAAAAATGTTTTGCTCCACTTGGTATTAATAATTATCCTGTCTACAATACCTATTTTTTTAACTAGAAATTACATTTCTAAGCTTGTATTGAAATAATAATGTTTTAATATTAAATGTTTTCGATAATGACTTCAACCTGACACTGTTGACACGTTTTTGCAGGGAGGCTAAACAAACCACAAGCAAGCTTTTTTTCTGCAGAGTATCAACATCAAAAATTGCGTTTGCTGCGCACAAAGGCGACTTTTGAGAGTAAAAAAGCTTTGCTATTTAAAAGCAAACATTCAAAAAACAAATGCAAGTACAATATCAAAGTATTCACATTTATTTTCAATGCTTAAAGAGTTAATATACCAACTGAGGTAAAATTTTGAAAAGCGGAAATGGTGATAGAGCTGTTGAGTGAAATGCAAAAGGCAATAAGTTTGGATTTACAGTATGAACTCCATAGTGTTTTCTACAATAGAGCAACACATTTCGCATTCATTAGCTATTAAATAATTGAATTACTGAGTGGCCCAGACTTCTCTGCATCTGATATTATCAAGGCCATTCTTAGATTGGGGTATGGGCGATAAAACATGAATACCACCGGGAAAAGGAATAAAAAGAGCAGGGGTAAAAAACAACAACAAAAAAAGACATGAGTACATGAGGGAGAATGGTTAAAATGCAATAAAAACTATATGGGTCGTAGTCCGCCTCTATTCACATGGCCATGCTGCTCATTACACCGCTCTAGCCCAAAAGAAAGAAAAGCCGAGCCGCCAAAAAAAAGATACAAACACATCAACATTAGGCAGGGAAATCACAACACTACAAACATTGGCACACACCATGCAATGGTGATTGCTTTGCAGTGCAATATCTGAGACCCTGTTTTTAGTGTGCTAACTAAAGCCTACAGCACATCTGAGAGACAAACACATAGGAGGGGCGAGCAGAAAGGATGGAGGGCTATACTTGTAAAGTAGTCCTTAGTCAGTTCAAAGCAAGGACTGGAGTGCAGAAGGATACATCCAAACAGCCAATAGCTGAAAGAGACAGCCACTGTTAAAAGAAGTGGAACCAAAAAAGCCTGTTCTTGGTATATTCACACCAATAGGTCTATTTGACAACTGTGCTGTCAAGACCTATAAAGATCTAGGGGAAAAAAGGCAGCTTTTTCAATGCGATATTCATTTAAAGAGGGAAAGTGCCATTTGACCAAGTATTAGTGTCAACATGCTGATCTTTGATGAAGACGCTAATGATCTTATTAGTGCTTTCCGGGTTACCTTTCTCACTCCTAAAAGAGGCCTCTCATAATCTGCTGAGGCTCTGGCAATGCCATTCAACAACTGCAGTCATTATTTCCAATTTTTCTCCCAGGTCAACAACTGAACTGTATACCACTCTTAAGGTGACCGTCCTAATTTAAAAAAATCGGTTCTCTTTCCCAGTCCTGTGTCACTAACAATCACCAACAACAGGCATTCCGAAATCTCTTATGTTTCATGTTGTCTGCTTAGGGAAAGGGTAACATATTGCTACAGTGCATCATTCAACATATGGAGTAGATTGGTAAAGAGCAGAGTGGTATAGAGTAGCTTGGAGAGGCGAACGGTAGAGTGGCATACAGTAGACTGGCATAGAGTAGAGTGGCACGGTGTGCAGTGGGCTAGAACTGAGTGGAGTAGAGAAGGGTGGCACAGAGTGGCGTGCAGTGGAGTGAAGTTGCACAGAGTTAAGTGGTGTCGAGTAGGGTGGCACAGAGTGTAATTCCATAGAATGAAGTGGTGTAGAGTGCAGTGACGTAGAGTAGAGTGGCAGAGTGGAGTGACAGAGTGGGGTACAGTGGCACAGAGTAGAGTGGCAGAGTGTAGTGGAATGCAGTGGTACAGAGTAGAGTGCAGTTGCTGAGTAGAGTGGTGCAGAATAGAGTGGAGTAGAGAGCAGTGGTGATGAGTAAAGAGAAGTGGTGTAGAGTGCAGTTGTGTGTCATTGAGTGCACTTGCATAGAGTGCCCTGGTGTAGAGTGGTGTACAATACAATGGAGCAGAATGCAGTGGTGTAAAGTGAAATGATACAGAGTAGAGTGGCAAAGAGAGGCACACAGTAGTGAGGTAGAAGGTAGTGGCGGAGTTGAGTGGTGCAGATTTGTGTGGCGTATAGAAGAGTGGTCTACAGTAGAGTTGGGTGGTGTGGTGGAGAGGAGAGTTCAGTAGCAAAGAGTAGAGTGTCGTAGAGAGCAGCTGTGCAGAGTGCAGTGGCGTAGAGTGGTACAGAGTAGAGTGGCAGAGAGTGGAGTGGCAGAGAGTGGAGTGGCAGAGAGTGGAGTGGCAGAGAGTGGAGTGGTGTAGGGTGCAATGGTCTAGAGTGGAGAGATGCAGAGTAGTGTACAGTGCAGTGTACAGTGCAGTAGTGGTGTGGAATGGCGTGGAGTGGAACAAAGCACAGTATTTTGGAGCAGAGTGCAATGGTGTACAGTGGAGTGGCATAGAGTAGACTTCAGTGGTGCAGAGTGGAGAGGCACAAAGTATAAGAGAGTACCGTGGGCAGTGCAGATTAGAGTGGTGTACAGTAAAGTGGGGTAGAGTAGGCTTGGTATGGGGAGAGGATGCAGGTTGATATGAGTTGATAACCGCCCATGCATGCTTGCATTTGGCTAGGTTTGCTCTGTCTGAATGATAGGACCAGAGACAAACATGTAAGATTGCAGATTGACTCGGGTTTAAGTCCCAAAGTTCATCTGTAGTCAAACCCTGCCTACAGTCCTTTAAGAATTGATGGTGCAACCCACCAGGCCCGCTGGTGCTGATGTTGGTCCATGACAGGGCCTCAAAAGAACAAGCTCTGCCCCACCGACAACGTGTGGCACAGATTAAGAAAGGCTCCGGCGCCCACACCTCGTTGGTCAAAAAGGCAAAGTTCCAGCCTGATCTGAGCAGCAGATGAAAACTTCGGCAACAGCGAAACACATTTATAAATTCTAATGATGACCTTGTTCAGTAAACTGCTGTCCTTGCCCAAAAGGATTTCGGTACTGTAAGTTCATGTAGAAGAGACCTTTGCTCACATGACTTCCAGCAGGGGGAAAGGCTTGGCCCTAATGATTTTGAAGTGGAAGGGCCACGGCCTTTACTGTGGTTTCCTTCCGGTTCCTTGTGACGGAACCCTTGATGTTGATGTGTAACCCCAGATACTTGTGATTGACCAGCCACAATCTTTTTGATATTGTATGTCCAGCCGTCCCTCTCGTACCTTTTGATACCAAATGTGACTACCTTTGTCTTCTTCAGATTAACCTCCAGGTTATTGGTGATTGTGTAGGTGTGCAACTGATTAAGCAGGCAGTGCAAACCTACCCTTGTGAGGCTGAACAGAGTAAGGTCGAAGGCATACAGGAGGCTGCTGATCTGAGCTCTGCCGATCCTTGGGGGAGGGCAATAGACTGAATTAAGAGATTGTGGAAGATCCATAATAAACAGATTAAAAAGTAAGGGGACTAGCACACATCCCTGTTTGACGCCCTGAGATGTTGGGATTTTCCTGGACAAAGCAGAGCCATCCCCTCGCTTGATTAGGATGAAGGTGTTGGTGTGCAAGTGAATTATAGGGCCCAATATGTTTGAAGGGATTCCCCACTTTTTTAGTTTGGCCCAGAGCGCCCCTCTCGGTACACAAACAAATGCTGCCTTGAAGTCCACACAGCAGCAAAGTGGCAGAGAGCATGAGGAAGAAAACAAGTTACTTACCTGTAACTTTGGTTCCCCAGTATTGGTAACTTTCATAGATTCCCATGCTTTGTATCATTCCCCGTTGTCGGAATGGGAGCCTCGGTAGTATAAAAAACCATAGAAACAAAAGAGAAACTTAGGCCTAGGCCTCATCTCCTTTTGTATCCTATCACCCTCTTTTTGTAAAAAGAGACCAAACTTTTGCCAGGACCAATCAGAGCAGCCTCACCCTCTGGAACCTTCATGAGAGAGCTCAGAGCCTCAGATATTCGTAGCCGTTGTGCAAACCGCCACTAACTCTGTAACCAGGCTGAGCTTTCCCCGGGGAGGCGGGCGGGCGCATGGGAATCTATGAAAGTTACCAATACTGGGGAACCAAAGTTACAGGTAAGTAACTTGTTTTCTTGCCCCATTATTGGAACTTTCATAGATTCCCATGCTTTGTATCAGAGTAGCTGGCAGTAAATTACGAAGAACACATTTTGTACGTACATGGCATCACATAACCATATAAGCAATACATAAAGCATAGCAAAACAAACAAAATGTGCTCACCAGGCTGGAGGGATCGTAGGGAAAGCTCACCTCTCAATGAAAAAGATTCCGCAGGACTGCTTGACCAACAGCCGCGTCGTCTCGTCCTGCAGACTCCAGGCAGTAGTGTTTCGTGAAGGTATGAGTACTGCTCCACGTTGCTGCCCTGCATATGTCCTTAATGGCCACTCCTGAAAAGAGAGCCACTGATGATGCCACTGATCTCGTGGAATGTGCCCTGACTCTGCCATCCAGTGGCTTGCCAGCTTCCTGATGACAGAACTGAATCGCACTGGAGATCCAGCGGGAAATGCCACTCTTTGCCAAAGGCAATCCCTTTCGTGGGGCACTGTAGGACACAAACAACTGAGTCGTCTTCCGAAAAGGACGTGTGCGCTCCAAGTAGAACTTTAAGCATCTCTGAACGTCCAAAGAATGGAGCGTGCGTTCCGCAGGCGTAGAAGGGTGCGGAAAGAAAGATTTCAGAATCAAGGGTTCATTTAAGTGAAACTCCGATGGTACCTTCGGTATAAATTTTGAATTGGTCCGAAGGATAAGAACCTCCTTTTTAAATTGCAAAAATGGATGCACTATGGAGAGTGCTTGAAGCTCACTCACTCGTCTCGCTGATGTGAGAGCCACCAGGAGGGCCAGCTTCGAAGACAAGAACTTTAAGTCTGCTTTGTGCACAGGCTCAAACGGAGCCTTCATGAGTTGCGCCAAGACCAGGTTGAGCTGCCACACTGGTGGAGGAGGACGAACTGGAGGATACATCCGGAATAATCCCTTCAAGAATTGTTTGACAACCCTAGAGGACCATAAGGACGGACCCGAAGAATTGCGTCGATACCTCGATATGGCCGCCAGATGTACCTTTACAGATGAATGTGCCAACCCCGACTTAGCCAGAGATAGTAAATATGGCAACAATTGATGGGGTTGGGAAGTGTAAGGATGGAGACCTTGACGTTGACACCACAGGTAGAATCTTTTCCATTTTGCCTTGTAAGTCTTATTGGTACTTGGTGCTCGGGCATGAGCTAGGACCTCCCGGCATTCCTGAGAGAGCATTAGATGACTGAACTCACTGTGTTCAGGAGCCACGCTGTCAAGTGGAGTGATGTCGGATCCGGATGGTAAACCTGCCCCTGATTCCTGGACAACAGGGACGGAATGGGTTGGAAGTGAATCGGAGGAGCTCGGGAGAGCCTCAGAAGCTCGGTGTACCAGAATTGTCTGGGCCATGCTGGAGCAATTAGAATCATCTTGCAGGGCTCCGCCTTCAATTTCCTGAGGACTCGAGGAATGAGGGGAAATGGAGGAAAAGCGTAAAAGAATGCGCTGTACCAAGCCATTGAAAGAGCGTTCCCCAGGGACCCCTGATGGTGAACTTTGCTTGCGTAGAACCGGCATTTGGCGTTCTCCGGTGAAGCAAAGAGGTCGATGGTTGGTGTCCCCCAGACTGAGAACACCCTGTCCAGAATGGTTTGATTCAACTCCCACTCGTGAGTCACCTCCGTCTGTCGACTCAAGGCATCCGCCTTGACATTGAGAGTTCCCGCCAGGTGTTCGGCTTTCAGAGTGATGTTGTTCAGAATCGCAAAATCCCAAATCCGCTGAGCTTCTGCGGACAGAGTCAGCGATGTGGTGCCTCCTTGTTTGTTGACGTAGTGCATGGCCGTCGTATTGTCCGTCCGGACCAGCACTGAATGGTTGCGAACTCTGGGCAGAAAAGCTTGCAAGGCCAACCGAATGGCCGTCAGTTCCAGGAAATTGATATGGCACTGGCGCTGTCCTGGACTCCAGTGGCCACTGACTTGAAGCTCTCGGAGAACTGCACCCCAGCCCTCCAGTGAAGCGTCTGTGGTCAGTACCATGGGTGAAGGTGAACTCCTGAATGTTAGACCCTGGGCGATATTGCTTTTTAGAAGCCACCATTTGCTCGCCTGTCTTATCGCTGCTGTCACCACCACCTTGTCGTTGAATGACCCCTCTGCCTGGCGCCATTGCTTGTCTAGCTCCTCCTGCAGAGGACGCATTCGCAGCCTGCAATGTGGTACCAATGGTATGCAGGATGACATCGACCCGAGAAGGGATTTGTATTGGCGGACAGACAGGAATTGTTTGCGGCAGAGTAGTCGAGCCGAAATCATCAACTTTTGTTGTCGTTCCTCCGAGGGACGAGCTGTACATTGCGTGGTGTCCAACACGGATCCCAGGAATCTGGCCGTTCTGGAGGGAAGCAGGACTGACTTGCGTTCGTTCAGCTGAAGGCCCAGGCAACGGAACAAATGGATGCAAGTTGCCACTGCATGAGAAGTTTCCTCGAAAGATGGTGCCTTGACGAGCCAGTCGTCTAAGTAAGGAAAAATTTCTAAAGATTGTTTCCGAAGAAAGGCTGCAACCGGCGCCAACACCTTGGTGAACACTCTTAGTGCCGACCGAAGGCTGAACGGAAGCACCTTGAATTGAAAATGGCTCTTTCCCACTGTGAAGCGTAGGTATTGTCTGTGAGCTGGATGTATCGGAATATGGAAATACGCGTCTTCTAAATCCCGCGACGCCAAGTAGTCGCCTGGATTCAAGAGAGGAAGAATTTCCTGGAGAGTGACCATCCTGAAGGAGAGCTTGACGAGATAGGTGTTGAGCTCCCGCAGGTCTAGGATGGGGCGCCAAGTGTCTATCGTCTTCCGCACGAGGAAGAACCTTGAATAGAAACCCCGGCCCCTCTGGGACAGAGGCACCGGTTCTATCGCTCCCTTGAGGAACAGTTGATGGGCTTCGAGGTGGAGTTGTCCCAAATGTCCCGTGCGGATGGTGCCCGGAGCTCTTGTCGGAGGAAGGTCTTGAAACTCCAACACGTGGCCACTCTCTACAATTTTGAGGACCCATTGGTCCGATGTTATTGACCTCCAGTTCTCCAGACACAGAGAAATCCTGCCCCCCACTGATGTGACTGGGAGGGAAGGAACAGTAGGTAGAGCCGGAAAGCCGCTATTGACGCTGGGTGTTGTCACGTCCCTGCCGGGTCTGACGGCCCCGCGGCTGATGGTGAGAGAAAGACGCCGATTGTCCCTGGCGCTGATTGGAGTACTGGGGCTTATAGGACTGAGAAGGCTGAGAGGAATATCTCTGTTGGTTCCCTCTGTATGATGTAAATCCTCTGCCTCGTGCGCCCCTAAAGGGGACTTTCCGGTAGGTGAGGGACCCTAAGGCCTTTGCAGTGTCCGTGTCCTTTTTGATATTCTGCAGAGCATCGTCCACGTGCTTGCCAAACAGCATCTCCCCATCGAATGGTAGATCCAGGATCCTATTCTGGACCTCCTGGCGAAACCAGGTGGCTCTCAACCAGCCCTGGCGTCGTAGTACTGCCGAGCCAGCTAAGGCTCGAAATGCCGTGGAAGCAATGTCCATTGCACAGTCTATAACCTCAGCAGAAGACTTTTCCCCCTCTATAAGCACCTTCTTGGCTTCCTCCTTTGTGGGTTCTGGTAACTGCTCCACGAAGGGTTCCATGTCGCACCACATCTGTCGGTCGTATCGGCCGAGGATGGCAAGAGCATTTGACGCTCTAACAAGCAAGCTGGCCATTGAGGAAAACCGCTTCCCCACGTTATCTAGGCGTCGACCGTCCTTATCCGGTGGTGTGGTCAAAGGTGTGGACGGGTTCTTGGACTTGCTTTGAGCCGCCTGAGAGATGACTGAATCAGGCTTCGGCTGACCAAGAAGGCAAGCAGGACTGCCGTCCGGAGCCTTATACTTCTTTTCCAGCCACGGGAGGACTGGAATCACCGTGGCCGGATTTTGCATAATTTTCATCCCTTCCTCCCATACATGTTCAATGATGGGAATAGACTTGACCGATCTCCGGTGTTGTTCCTTAAAGTCATAAAGGAAACATTCCGATTCTTCTCTCGAAATCGGCAATCCAAATCTTTTAGCTGCCCTTTCCATCAGGTGATGAAAACCCCCTATATCCACAGGAGGGGAGATGGACGTGTCACGACCAGCAGCGTCCGGATCTTGTGGCCCACTGTCTCCTTGATCCAAATCCGGGTCTTGCAACGGATCAACCAAGGGATCCACCTGTAGCACCTCCTCATCCGAAGAGGTATCCTGTTGGACATCATGAAAGGGTGCGGGATCCGGAGTGGGGACTCGGACCGCAGGTGCAACCGGTAGTGGCGAGGGGTGTGCCACTGGAAGACTAATAGCCTGCTCTTGTGACTGTGTAGGAACTGCAGACTGTCCAGAAGGTTCCGACGGAAACCTTTTCCGATAATCCTGCAGCATCATCTGCAGGTCAGATATGAGCGAAGAGGGCATGGCTACCATGCCCTGGCCCAAACTCGGAGCATGTCTCTCTTCCCGAACATATGGATACGACTGCTGGCCACCCGCATGTTCGTAACACTCCTCCGTGTCTGTCTCCTGCATCTTGACGTTCAAGTCAGAGGGACTATAGGCAGGACCATAATCATCGTCCTCAACTTCAACTTCATCCTCCTCAGATTCATCGTCTAGAAGCATAGTAGGTGGATGTGAAGAGACCCGTCGCGGAGAAGTAATCTCCGGTGTAATCTTCATCTTCTGCGTCGAAAAAGGCATCTTTTGCCCCGTCGACGGTCGACGATGCCGTCGTCGACGGTGTAGCAGTCGTCGACGAAGATGTCAACGGAATGGTCGACGGTACCATCGCTTTCGTCAACGCCGGTCTCGTCGTCGACGGAACCACCGTCGACGGCTTCGTAGACGAACTCGTCGTCATCAACATCGTCGTCGACGTCGAGGTGGTCGTCGTCGTCGACGTAGTTCTCGTCGTCACTGCTGCCGTCGACAGTACCTTGCTTGCCGTCGTCGACGTGGAAGATGTTAGCGCCGACGAACTGGGGACCTTGAATGACGACGAAGTCATCGTGGAGGGCGCTACTGTCGACGAGCCCGTCGACGGAGCCACAGAAACGGCGGGAATTTTAACTGAAGAAACGGTCGACGACGTACCTGGTGTTTTCGTCGTCGACGGGCGCTGTTTCTTTTCCGGCCCAGGTCCTGAAGTGACTGAAGAGTGTTTGTCACTAGATTTGGCCTTTTTGGACGGAGGGGGAGACAGAGGAACCTCCTTCATGTCCTTTAAAGCTGCACTCACTCCAGCAGCCTGTCCCTGCCTCTCCTTTACACTTCCGTGAGGAGATTGAAGGGGACCAGCCCTCTCAGACCTATCAGAGATCTTGTGAGGGGCCTGAAGGGAGGGCTGAGATGTAGAAGATCCTGGAGGAGACCTACCCCTCTTCCTCGATCTGTGAGAGGAAGCACAAGACGTGGAATCTTCCTCCTCCGAAGAGAGCACCTCCTTGCGAGTCTTCATTTTTTGAAGCCAGGTTAACAGACGACCTTCCCTGTCCCGAAGAGTCTTGTTGGAGAAGGTTCTGCAGATCTTGCACTCTGTGGCCTTGTGGTCAGGATATAAGCAGTAAATACAATTGTCATGCTTATCCTCCACAAAAAGACGTTTTTTCCCACAAGAGGCACAGGCCCTGAACAAGGCCTTCTTCTCCTTGTCAGACATGTTGATCCAGTAGAATCTTGAAGAAATCCAGAAGTAGAATGAAAAGCTGAGCAGAGCTCAGTGGAGACTCCCTAGCACAACGTGCGGTAGAAAAATCTGAGGCTCTGAGCTCTCTCAGGAAGGTTCCAGAGGGTGAGGCTGCTCTGATTGGTCCTGGCAAAAGTTTGGTCTCTTTTTACAAAAAGAGGGTGATAGGATACAAAAGGAGATGAGGCCTAGGCCTAAGTTTCTCTTTTGTTTCTATGTTTTTTTATACTACCGAGGCTCCCATTCCGACGACGGGGAATGATACAAAGCATGGGAATCTATGAAAGTTCCAATACTGGGGCAATTTGCCTTGTCCATCAGAATTGATAAAGCTGGCAGATAAGTTAGTGTACCAGACTTCGCTGTGAAACTCATGGGAGCTCCTTAAGGACAAGTCACTTGCGCATTGCTACCCGATACCCATTATTAAGCTTCATTGACTTTAAGCTTAATGTCCATAGAGCCAAATACTACAGTTTGAACACAATACTTTGACTAAGAGCAATATGACAGGGCTGCCATGTGTGTCAGTGAGAGTCTTTGGGGATGTATGAACATGAGTGAGTATGAATGAGATATATGTGCATGGGTGAATGAGAGCCTGTTTCGTATGTACTTTTGGCACAGGACAGATCTTTCATCGTATGTGGCATCGTTACACGTGTAGCACAAACATATTGTGGAAAAAGGGTCAGGCAGATCAGGTCGATTACCCCTTTTCAAGGTTTGCCCGGCGCTAGCCGCCTCTCGCCCAACTCACGGTTACCAAATAAAGAGGCAGGCGCTGGAGACTGGAAGGCAGGAAACAGGAGTTTATTCCGACGGAGCAGAACACGTCAAATCAGACAACAGGGTATCTTCTCGAGGTGCTCTAAACGCATCCTTGAGGCCTGGCCTCTTATACACAGGTTTATTGCTTTATTACATGAAACACATTCTTGTCAATACTTTGATGTACGGAAAGACATCCTCGGAATCCTCACTTTGGGCCTGTTCCCACACACATTTACAGTAGAAGTCCCCACCCCGGTCACAGTAGGTGATGACTATCGCACACCAGGACATTCCGTCGATTCCCGGAATGTGTGTCTGATCGGATCTCATGGGGTGGGGGGGGGGGGCTTTGATCAGTCAGAGATCCTTTGAATCGGGGCAGCTGCTTACTGTAAGGGGGCCAATAAATGGTGTCTGCAGGGCCAGGTGGCGCCCTGGGAACGGGCAGGACGATTGGGCACAGAGGAAAGGGGGTTCATCAAAGGATGGGGAGGTGTTGGCCGGGAGCGGAATGCATTTCCGAGGCAGAGTCGCGCTGGAGGGGAGTTTTATGGTTCAGGTATGAGAGAGCGGGGGCTATCAGCGCGCGGGGGATGCTTGCGAGGTCAGAGACGCGCTGGCTAGCGGCGCTGGGCAGGGAGACCATGGTTTTCAAAATGGCTGCCACTTACGCGCACGAAGGGGCCTAAAAAGGGACAAGATGGTGTGGCCAATGTTTCATGATTTTCACTTTACACTCAACAGTGGCTATGGTGAACATAAATGAACGCCGCTTATGTATACCGATTTTAGTCATTTTCCACAGTCCCCAGTTTTTATCATAAGTTAGTTCATTTCTGTTCATGTCTGAGGTAAGGACGTACAAGCTGACATTTAGTTATACTAATAAGGGAAGTATGTGGCTGGGCTGTCTATTGAGGTCTTTGGTAGCCCATATGCATTACGGGCAGATGGAAATAATCCTGCTATCAATGCTGACAGAATCGTACATAACCACATGTAGTCAATGCGATAGGCGAGGAGGCAGTGCATACAAAATTACATTAGCTGTGTCATACGTTAGACCTTGGAGACGGGGACATTATTTAGACGATGTAGGAAATTCGTTCGAATACAAACATGATGTCATACAAAAATGTTCTGGCAGAATAAGGGCTATTATCACTTGAGGTCTGGACTCCATGGGGATCGAAACTAGACAGTATGCTCATGTGCATAACTGGTGTTCTACAATCATCATGATACAGAGTTAACGCTTTCTTAGTTATCCATGTACAGTTGAAAGTGACCGATGTAAGGTTTCGAAAGCTCAATTGGGTGATAATCAATACAAGTGGTTGGGAGAGGAATTCAAATTAATACAAGTGTCAGTCAAGGGGTGGCAATGTTCAAAAAGGGTTCGTCTTTCCAGAGTCTTATTACAGCGAGCCATCCCTGGTAGGCTCTCATTGTTCTTCTTCTTGCGTTGGCACTGTTGAGCACCGGCGGTGGTGCTATGCGTCCAGCTCTAATTCAGATTTCGCGTCGCAGGGTGTGGCCACTCTTTGCTCTCGGACCACAGTCCTGGTTGTCCTGTTCCCTAACTAATCTATCATAGGTACCTTAGGCGGGGTACCCGCATTCCGTTCTTCTTTCGTGACAAACCCTACTCTACCTTTGTGCTGTGCTTCTTCTTCAAGTCAAGTTCAAATAAAAACTCCGTATGGAAAAAAAAGGGGCGATGGGGGCGTGCTTTGGGAGGCCGAGGGAAGAGTGGGATCAGATCTGAAACGGACCAAGAAGGGCAGAAATTTTAAGCAAGTGGGCCCATCAATCGGGCACAATGGGCTGGTACTTTTGGCACGAGCTCATCAACATGCAGGGGCTTCTGGACAGCCCTTCTTTCCTTCACTTTCCACGTTGAGAATGGTGCCTCGTCCCGCAACTCTTTGCTCTGTGGCTCCACCTTGGTCGAGGTCATAGATATTCCCCGATCTGCAGCCAGGCTGTGCGTCACGTCCGGCCCCTCTCCTCCGACGACTGCACGTTATCTTTAAATGAGTACAAAAAAAGTCTTAGAGAACTGACAGGGGAAGACGTTTACACACTTTAATTTCTCTCCCAACCCCAAGTAGTTGGGGAAACGTTTATCGGTCATGATAGGGTGGAGGCTTATTTATCCTTACGACGGGGTATGCTGTTAATTCATAAATCATTGTTGTGGTGTAGGATTGCGAGCAATTCTACGAATTTCCATAATCATGTCTGTTAGGTGTTGATTCCTGTTATATTCGTAAACGTGGCAAGGAGTCTGGTGTCTATCAATTACATGGTCTATTAAATTCAAACCGGCTCCTCCGGAAGAGACTCGTCTTTCTAAAACAAATCCTGTTGAGCTATATTTTTCTTCAGGGTCTGCTAATTTTATGAGAAAGTGTGAGGGGCTACTATCATGGGCTATAGGTACCTTTTTCCAGGGAAGGACATACGTTTAGCATTTTTCTTTTCTGAAAGCAACGGCTAACTTTGATCAGTTTTAGACGATTTGTTTTTTAAAAACAAGCTCATCAGCTACCGTCTTTAAGATTTTCTGGGACGGCTGGTACAGAACTGGGACCATTCTGGGAAAAACGGGGACGTTTCGGACATTCTACTTTTGTGCAATGGGCGGTGGTAATCTGAATGAGGAAGGTGGTGTTACTAAAGCACTAAAACAAAAAGCCACTGACATATAGTTCCCTTTTAAGGGTCAGATTAGGGGACATCAGTCGTCTTACCTGTCCTTTCTTTCTCAGCCAATTAAGTTTCATCATTTTACAGAAAGGAGAGGCAGTAATATGGCAAAATACGATCGTTTTGTTTCTGTCAATTTGTTCAAACACTGTCGTGTCTAAAGCCAATTATACCTGTACCGGCGAGGTACAGCGTCGCCATTTATTCAAAAGGGAGCAAGGGAGCCCTCAGAGGGAGAGAGCGTCGTGCGCACCAAATAGGCCATTAGTACACGTACAACATAGAGAGAGAGAGAAAAACGTGTATGATAATAGGTTATTCAGTGCACACATATATAGAACAATACGGGTTGGTTTCACCTATAAAACACAAGCTGAGAGAAAACATAAATTCACAGTTTACGTACACACAAATACCGGATAGGGTGCGACAGTACATACATCAAGTGCGAAAACCTAAGACAAAACACAGAGCTATTTAGGGCAAAAGGACTTTTTCATGCGTGTTGCGCATTCTCAGTATTCCATTTAATTCATTTGGGGGTCGAGCTCTTTATTCTCCTTCCTTCCTAATAGTGGACAATTTTTGTTGGTAACCTCGTATTTGAAAATACTTACTCCCTCTTAGTTGGTCGGACACTAGTCCAGTCGTGCTTATACTCACGGTGGGGCCTTCCAACATCTAGCAAATGATGATCCAAGCTGAGGTAAAGGAGGGGTGTCAGTCGGACGTGTAATGGTACAATTCTGATTTTCCTACGAGGATGGAAGAAGAAGGGGTAAATCTAAAACATAACAATATCCCTAATTTCTGGGCTGAGGGGGATTTGGGATGAACCCCAACCCGGGGTACTCTTGACTTCTCTTATTTAGTCAGCACGTAAATTGACTCACCGGTGCGCATTATTTTGGGTGTACATTTGGGATATCGGTTCGGGTCCGAGGTACTACAATAACCCTTCAAGTTTCTGGTGTAGGCCACTCTCCCATTCACTAGCTCCAGAGAGGGGGAGAGAGTCGTTCCTAGGCAAGGTAAGTGCTATATTCCTTTTCGCCCTTCACATGCAGGTACCATGTTCGGGCTTATTTTTCTTATTCCATTAACCGCTCGATCAACACCTCCGTCATACAAAAAGCATTCTTTTATCGACCCAGACGTGCGCCACACATACGCATTCATACCGTACAAATCAGGGCCCATGCGCACATTCATACCATACAATTTTCATGCTCTCAGAGATAGCTCCTGCATATAATGTACCATCTCACAGAGCTGGCCTATTTTCCTCGCGTGGAGCATGGTGCGTTTTAGGTCCTCTACATACTTCAGCTGAATTTCCGATGTAACTGCAGAAAAAGAAAAGAGGGGGAGGGGGCAGTGTTCAAAGCACATCAGCGCGCATAAACATAAAAAATGTTTTTACCTACCACGTACCTGACTTATCTCTGTGGGATGCAGTCCCTTTTATCTCGGCATTGAAGCCCAAAGGAACCGGTAGTGCGGAAAAGATAACCAATGACAGGCTGTTCATTACATAGGTCGCCCGAGGGCGGTAGTACAGACCGCGTGTAGGGAGGGGTCAAAAGCCAGGGGCATTCAGTATAAGGTGGGGCGGGTGACGGATTCACGTTTTCATTTGAGGAAAAGAAATGGCCTACGGTGGTATAGGGTCGTTCCTATTCGCAGAGCGTGGTATTTAAAAAACCTTACCAATCAAAGTGACTGTTATGATGCTAGTTTCATATATTTTAAAAACCTTTATTGTGAAAATGTCAGCATTCAAATAAGGGCCTCCAACCATATAGGTCGGTTACGGAACAGACGGGAACCGCATGAGGTAAGGAGAGATTACACTGTAGTATAGAAGCAAGTGAGTCATTTAATTGAAAAAAAAACAAACGTGACAAACGGTTGCAGGATCAGTGAAGGTTGATTTTATAATTGAAAGTATAACAGGATCAGTTACAATAAAATCGTTCATACGCACACCATGGGCGAGTATCATGAGTAACATTACTTCGAAGCTATAATAATACAATAATCAATAGTGAATAAAACCCAATATCAGTAGGGTTGTCCGCATGCCCAGTCAGTACCCTTCCCCGCCCGCCACGTGCTCAAGGACCGCATACATATCCCATAACATCAAGGCTACGTAACTAAAACGTCATAAGGAGTTGCAAGTCCCGCCTATACTGGCGCCATTTTGGGGCGAGGCCGGGAGGGTCCAGAGTATAGTCCAAATACCTCCAACAACTAGCGGCCGGACCAGAATCCCTTTCGGCAGTTCAAAAAAAGTTCGTTAGCGCCAACAGAAAGAACAGGCTGCATGAACCGTGACTCAAAGGGGGGGAAGGCAAAAATCTTCCCTACCGGGTCACGCTGAGGTCCCACTGGAGCTGATCGAGTGTCTCTTGGTATTTCAGACAAAAGCTGGCGTCATCATGCGAGCACCATCCTCTCGCGGCAACGTCGCGGCCACTCCGGGGAGCGGGACAGCAGGCGTATCCCTCCACCGATGCGCTGAATCAGCCTCTCTCACGGCACCAGATGGGGATAAGGCGGTGGTCACCCGGGGCAGTGGCATATCCATGGGGGATAGTCGAGCAACAGTGTCGGTTGCCCCCACCGGAAGCCCGCGGGAGTCGAGGGCCAACGACTCTCGTAGAATCTTTAAAGCTTGGACAATGTCTTCAAGAGTGTGGCTCATGCCCGAGCAGGCAAGCATTCGAGTTCCAGAGTAATCCAGAGCCGTTCTAGCGGACCAGGCCCAAATCCAGGGAGCCGGTCGCCATTTTGAGCGTTCCGCAGCAGCAGCCGCTCTTCACCCCGGCCACCGGACCGGGTCCCCCGGCCATCCAACCGAGTGGAACGCCAATGGCAGTCCTGGTGCAGCCGTCCGGCAGGTGAAACGCTAAGGGTCGCCCTGCTGCAGCTGACCGGCGAGTGAAACGCTAAGGGTCGCCCTGCTGCAGCTGACCGGCGAGTGAAACGCTAAGGGTCGCCCTGCTGCAGCTGACCGGCGAGTGAAACGCAAAGGGTCGCCCTGCTGCAGCTGAGGAACCTCCCCCTGGGGAGGTCCGTTCGCGTCGCCTCCCCCCAGGGCACCCCACGCCATCTCTTGGCGCAGCATTATAGGATGGCTGGACCAGGCAACAAAAAAAAGGGGGGGGAGCCATCAGCAAGGCATCCCCCGCACACAACTTGCTGGACATCACCTCTGGATGGTCCGGGGACAGGTCTTGGCGCGTTGGGTAGCCTCCGGCCTATTCGCACAATGGGCCGCCACCAACGCTACCTCGCCGGTTGACGGCGTTTGTAGACTTTTTTATAGCCCAAAGCCTACTAAAAAGTAGCTCAAAGTAGCCCAACAGGAACAGCGTCAAGCAGACGGCAAATGCATTTGGGTTTGTTGTTGCAGCCGGCTGCCATGTAAATAGTTGTTTAATAAAAAGTTTTAAATGGTTGTTTAATAAAAAGTTTTAAATGGTTGTTTAATAAAAAGTTTTAACATGTTACTTTGCTGGAGTGTTGTATATATTTATAATATTTGCATAGGGTTTGTCGTTATTTGGGTGGGGCGGGCGATGGATCCGAGCTGTCTTGCAGCCATCATGGCGTCGAGCTCGGTTCTTCTCACTAGTTTCATATTTCTCATGAGGGGTTGTTCCTAATGTTTCTATTTTAGCGGGGTCAAAAAGATCCCATCAGTGGCCTACTGATTTTGCTCGATTCCTTTTGTTTTCCCTAACAATTTTTATGTTATAGTTTGCTAGCATGATACAACGGATAATCCGTATTTTTATATATATGTCCTTTTTATTAGGGGTGTCCTCCGGTGGAGCCGGATGACCTACCTCTAATAAACGGGCCGGGCTGAACCAACTACTGAACAATGGGGAGAAGATAGGCATGACGGGTTACAATGGGGACAAAAGTCTGCACTACCTATCCTTCACTGCTTTGCGAAGACTAGACAGAATATTTCTATTCTACAGTATTCGCAAATAGGGAATACCCAAAGAGAAAACCAATTCCAAACAGTCAATGTTCAGACAAACAATCAATCAATCAAATGAGGAATAAAATAGGCACGACGGGTTACAACGGGGGCAAAAGCCTGCGCTACCTATCTTTTCACTGCTTACAAAGACTAGACAGAATATCTCTATTCCACGTTATTTGTAAGCAGAGAATACCTCCAAAGAACCAATATCGAACAATCAATGTCCGTTCAATCAAACAATCAGTGGCGAGAAAGAAATAGGCACGACGGGTTACAACGGGGGCAAAGGCCTGCGTTACCTATTCTTCACTATCTGCAAAGGAGGACAGAATACTTTTAACCTTCCCCGTTTGTAGACAGAGAATTCTCGAGAGAACAATCCTCGAACAAACAATGTTCGGGCAAACAATCAATCAGTGGGGGAGAAAGATAGGCACGACGGATTACAACGGGGGCAAAGTCCTGCGTTACCTACCCTTTACTACCTTCAAAGGAAGAGAGAATACTTTCTATTCCTCTCCGTTTGCAGACAGAGAATCTCCAAGAGAACCAACAATTCGGAGAGTAATACTAGTATTTTCCAATCAATCAATCAAATATTTCACAGTTTGTCGTGTTACACGACCTTACCCGGACCGCATGGACTGTTTCTCGTCTTCCGCTTTCAGCGCCTGATCGTCCTCTATTCTCTGTAATTGCTGTGGCACTCCTGATGGTTCCCAGTCAGGACCGTAGATCACTCGAGAGAGGTCTGCTCAGAACCAGTGGAGTTCGGATGATCGGCTGCCAGACGAGGGTCTATCGGGCAGGTGCACTTCCCAATCGTTGCAGTCGTTCACTCTGTCGTTGGGACCTCTCCCACTGGATCCACGTGTCGCTGATGGGCCCCACGTTTGGGACGCCAATTGTGGAAAAAGGGTCAGGCAGATCAGGTCGATTACCCCTTTTCAAGGTTTGCCCGGCGCTAGCCGCCTCTCGCCCAACTCACGGTTACCAAATAAAGAGGCAGGCGCTGGAGACTGGAAGGCAGGAAACAGGAGTTTATTCCGACGGAGCAGAACACGTCAAATCAGACAACAGGGTATCTTCTCGAGGTGCTCTAAACGCATCCTTGAGGCCTGGCCTCTTATACACAGGTTTATTGCTTTATTACATGAAACACATTCTTGTCAATACTTTGATGTACGGAAAGACATCCTCGGAATCCTCACTTTGGGCCTGTTCCCACACACATTTACAGTAGAAGTCCCCACCCCGGTCACAGTAGGTGATGACTATCGCACACCAGGACATTCCGTCGATTCCCGGAATGTGTGTCTGATCGGATCTCATGGGGTGGGGGGGGCTTTGATCAGTCAGAGATCCTTTGAATCGGGGCAGCTGCTTACTGTAAGGGGGCCAATAAATGGTGTCCGCAGGGCCAGGTGGCGCCCTGGGAACGGGCAGGACGATTGGGCACAGAGGAAAGGGGGTTCATCAAAGGATGGGGAGGTGATGGCCGGGAGCGGAATGCATTTCCGAGGCAGAGTCGCGCTGGAGGGGAGTTTTATGGTTCAGGTATGAGAGAGCGGGGGCTATCAGCGCGCGGGGGATGCTTGCGAGGTCAGAGGGAGAGACGCGCTGGCTAGCGGCGCTGGGCAGGGAGACCATGGTTTTCAAAATGGCTGCCACTTACGCGCACGAAGGGGCCTAAAAAGGGACAAGATGGTGTGGCCAATGTTTCATGATTTTCACTTTACACTCAACAGTGGCTATGGTGAACATAAATGAACGCCGCTATGTATACCGATTTTAGTCATTTTTCCACAGTATCACCATTTTGTTTAAACAGGGAGAAATTCAAAGAACAGAAAAACGTTCAACAAAAATGTCCACAATATGGAACATTTTTCTGCACTTTAAATTTCTCCCATGGCTGTATTTTGCAGTTATGACTATGGCACCATGTCTCCCTACCACTGAAAGCAAGATTCTTGCTGGTGTAAATGAGACACTTTGAAATGGAAGAAAATTAAACTAAAGAGTTAACTTTATGTTTAAATGGATTCCATAAAGCTCCTCATTTATTGCATCTAAAAACAGTAGGCATCGTGCACCCAGTGGCCTGTAGACAAGTTGCCATATTTATAACAGAAAAACACAACCATTTCTTTAAATGGGCGGAATTTAAAGGGAAGAAACATGCTTCACAAAATATTAAGGCATAATTAAAATGAAGAGTTAACTTAATCATCTAACACCTCCTCACCCCGCATCTACTGGCGGAGAACACTCCCCCTCATACACCCTCCATACCCCCACCGTCCCTTCCCCCCACATTACACCCCCCACGAGTCCCTCTGAACCCACCACCGTCCGGAGCTTATCTCCCCCCCTTCCCCCTCCCCCGTGGCAGATCCTTCTCCCACCCTAGCTCCCCCCCCACTCTCACTCCACACCTACCCACCCTCCCAACTAGACCCACAGAAGATACCACCTCCCTTACCTTAGCATCCCCCCCTCTCTCCCCTCCCATTCTCAGCCCCCACTACCTTCCGGCCACCCCCAATGTCTTCAGCCTTCACTCACTCCTCAACTCACCGGCGCCGCCGCCTCCCACCGACATCTCTACCTATGCCTCCCACCCTCCCCCTACCTCACCCACACCCCTCACCCACAAATTCTCCCACACATCGAATGCCATCCCACTCAATATTACCGCAGAACCCTCCAATAACGCTAGCATATCCCCCTCCCTCGGTACCCAGCTCGCTTTCCAGCTCACCACTCAACCACTCGCCAACGGCTCTAATCACCAACACCATCCCCAACCCACCTCTGGACTTGATTTTATCCACCCTCCAACAAGTCAAAGAGGATCTCCTACTAGTCAAAGAAGATCTCCACGCCATCAAAGAACATCTCTTTTCACGCCCCAGTCAACCTCCCACCATTCCACTACCCAACAAACGACCCACCCTCCCCATATACCCTCGCTTCCAACGCTCCCCGCGCTGGCCGACTATCCCCGCTCGCAATAACACCCACCGCCCCCGTCGTGCCCTCAACTCCCTGTCGGACCGCGACTTATGCTCCCTCCTTCGCTCTTTTGGCCCAGGTCCTGTAAAACACATATTCATCACACACCTCCCCATACCCACAATTCTCACAAATCCCCTTAGGCCCCCAACCCTAAGCAACAGAGGCTCCGTCCCTAACAACCTCAGAATAGTCCCCCTCTCTCTAGAAGGCTCGACCACCCTTCTCACTCCCAGACTCAAATGCATCCTACTCAATTGCAGATCGGCCCAGAGACACTCCTCCGACATCGCGGATCTCGTCACAACAATGGATCTGGACCTAGCCATTCTGACTGAAACCTGGCTAACTGAAGCTTCTACACCGATAATGGACATACTAGTCTCCCCCAATTATCACATCATTAGACTTGACAGGCCCGGCAAGACGGGCGGGGGAATTGCATGCATTTTTAGGAGCGACCTCTCCGTTACTAAAGCCACCTCCCCCTCCCTTACTTCCTGTGAACTCTTCTGCCTCGATATCGCCAGCGAGGGCAAACAAGTTTGTGCTTTGCATCTCATCTATCACCCGCCTGGGGACAACCTCACATTCACTCAACAACTCATGGACACGATCACATCCAATGCCGGTCGGCAGATCACTCAAGTCTACCTGGGTGACTTTAATCTCCACTGGAACGATCAGAAAGACGCAGTGGTGAATAGTCTCAAAACTTTCCTTAATGCGCTTGACCTCATCCAAATATGCGATAGACCTACACACGACAAAGGCTCGATACTCGATCTCATCATCGCCAAAGAGGACTCTACCCAACTGGAGGCGATCCAACCCTGTGACTGGTCAGACCACCACATTATCACCTTCTTTATCAACGAAAATGTTAAACTTAACCCGGCTCAACCTACCAAATGCAAGATCTGGAAAAGGGACATGAAGAATCTTAACCCCAATTCCCTGCCTCCCCACATCTGCAGTCTCCTCCTTCCCCCTTCGGGCCCCTCGGATGTTCAATCACTGACTGATCACTACCTTGACTCTATGAACTCAATAGTCAACGAAGCCGCCCCATTGCAACTGAAGAGAGTCTCCACCAAGAACTCAAACCCTTGGTATGACGGCAGACTCAATGATGATAGGCGTGCTATGCGAATGGCAGAGCGCACCTGGAGATCTGACCCCTCTTCACTGCATCTCAAAACGCTTAAGAACAAGAGAAATGCCTACTTTAGGAAAATAAAGCGCGCAAAGTCTGACTTCTTTAGCCGCCAGCTGGACCAAGCAAAAAACAGGCCAAAAAAACTGTTCGAACTAATCAAAACTCAAACAAAGACAGAACCCTTACAATCAAACAGCACAACAAGCGATACCCCACACTGTGAAGACTTTTCTGCTTTCTTTAAGCTAAAGACCGACAACATAAGAAGTGACCTCATCATGGATGTAAGCCGATACCCCAGCCACACCAGAATGTCTAACACTCAACCTAAAAATAACGCATCATGGTTGTCCTTCGACACCTACTCTGAAGAAGCAATACACAAATTGCTCGGCACCTTGAAGCCCTCTAATCACATCATAGACCCCCTACCTGCTAATGCTGTAAAAGACTTCATCCCCCTGCTCCTCCCACTTTGGACCAAAATCATCAACAGCTCCCTTCAACAAGGTCTCATCCCAGACTCCCTCAAGGTGGGGCAAGTCACGCCGATACTCAAGAAACCTACAGCTGACCCGTCTGACCAGAACAATTACCGCCCTATCACCAATATCCCCACCCTGGCCAAACTGCTGGAAAAATGTGTACAACTCCAACTAACAAAACACATTGCCCAGTTTGACCTCCTCAACCCTCATCAATCAGGCTTCCGAGCGAAACATAGCACGGAAACGGCTATGACGCACATAATTGATGACGCCCTCCAAATCCTTGATCGCAATGATTCCTGCCTCCTCATCCTTCTTGATCTCTCCTCAGCATTTGACACGGTCAAACACGAGAACCTACTGGAGTTGCTAAGCACTAGAATGGGTCTATCCGGAACTGTTCTCAAATGGTTTACTTCCTTCCTACATAACCGGTCTCAGAAGTTCAAGATCAACAATGTGCTGTCTTCACCTGTGCCAGTAGATCTAGGTGTCCCACAAGGATCTTCCCTTTCCCCCACACTGTTCAACCTCGTCATGGAACCGCTCGCCACCTTGCTCCAAGCATCCAATGTACAATTCCATATGTACGCTGATGACACACAACTTTACCTAAAGCTACAATCCCCGGAAGATATCAAACTTCTGAATTCCACACTTAGAAACACTCAATCTTGGTTGGCCGATAATCACCTCAAACTAAATGCTCTGAAAACTGAGTTCCTACTGATCTCACCTCCTGCGAAAATTACCACCACCCAAATCTGGCTTAATAACCTAACAGCACTCAATGTCCAACCCACCCTCGTGGATTCTGCGAAATCCCTAGGCATCACACTTGACGCCAAGCTCAACATGCAACAGCACGTTAGCAAAGCAACAAAAGGAGCTAATTTCCAAATCAACACACTGAGGAAACTTAAACCCTTCCTCCCAGCCAAGGACTTTCAAACTGCTGTACAAGCTCTAGTCATCCCTCGCATAGACTATGGAATTGTGGGTCCTCAGCGGACTCCCGCTATCCACAACCGCACCCCTAAGAGCCTCCCTGAACGCTTCTGCGAGACTCATTACTGGCTCTAGAAAACACTTGCATATATCCCAGACTTAAAATCCCTGAATTGGCTGCCTTTTGAAGCCAGAATACAGTTAAAAATTGCCGTTATGACACACTCGGCCTTGCACCACAAGGCACCCAACTACCTCGCTCAAAAGTTATCTATATCGGGATGTTCGAGATCCAACAGAAGCACAAAAAGTCTACTCCTGAAACCTCGTAGATTCCGGAAGGAAAAAACATACAAACGCTCCTTCTCAGGAATGGCACCCAGGATCTGGAATGCACTCCCTCCTGAAACCAGGCTTATCTCCTCCACTGCATTCTTCAAGAAAGAGGTGAAAACCATCCTTATGGCCAAGTTCACCTGAACTTTTAGGTTGTTGGATCAGAGACTGTGCATCGCTTTTTATCACTGATTACCTGATTGTCTCTTGGCATTATATTCTTACTTGATTGCGACACTATTATGCTACTCTCCTACTACCGACCACTATATGGTACACATTAGTTTGTTGAATCACCCTCTTGATGCCCCCACCCCTTGTTCTCTCTATCCTAGGAAATTGGTGTAAGCCATTCCTACAGCCAAAGTTTACCTGAACCCTATTGTAGCTGGATCAATGACTTTGCGTCGTCTTATATTACTGGTTACCTGATTGTATATTGGTATGTTATTTGTACATTACTGCTATCCTATTATGCTACTGCCTATTATACTGTTCCCATTAGTTCTGTTTAGTCACCCTCCTGTTGCCCCTACCCCTGTCTCTGTGAAGCGCTCTGATATCTGTAAAGATCTTGTTCGCGCTATATAAAACTTTGAATAAATATAAATAAATCATTAAGGTAACTTCATTTTATTTTTCTCACATTTAAAAGCATCCAGAAGCATAATTTTTTTCTCACCCAATATTGAATTAACAAGGACATCTATTTAAAACTTAAATAACCTAGTGCTTCAGTTCTTTCATCTCTGTACCATGTCTCAAAAATCTGACACCTGCATTATTCATTATCAGAGGCTAGCTGCAGCCTGAAGATAATAATGTAAAATAAACACAGTCTTCCCTTAACTTTAAAAGCAAAATGTGACTGTGCTAATTTACAATGAACTCAAGGCAATGAGCTACTCTGAAGGGGCCTGTGAGCTAATGGTAGCTTACAATCAACTAGTTGGAGACACCTGAATACATACATACACACACACACGTGCGATACATCCCTTCCCCCGTAAAATAGCAAGAAGTTTACTGTGTAGATGTCACTGTCGTCAGTGGTGGTGACTCCTATTTTAATGAATGACTGGTAATGACTTACTTTGTCTGAGTGGTAGTGATCAACAACTAATTAAAGGGGGGGAAATAATCCTATGATCCAGTAAATCCGACCAAACGCCGCCAGGTAGGCACAGTTTGCAGCTAGAGTCAGGACAGATGTACTGTGTAAGGATCACATTTCAAGGTTTCTATAATACTTTCTCACATAATTGATCTTTATATGAGATCGCTACAGAGTGTACACAACCTATAATAGCATCTGTTAAACAGCCACGGCAGAGGTATGCAAAGAAACTCTGCATGCCCAGCACATGGTCACTCTTGGAATGATCGCCAGGTGCAGGTGTGGCTTGAAGAGTTTGTGACCTCTGGGAGCATGGGGCCTATGCACTTGTGGTGTTTTATGACATATCAAAGAAGCACCACAGCCCGCGAAGTTCGGCCCAACTACACCTTCCTCACCTCGCACTCGCTGACGCTGCTCGTGTAAACGGTGTTCAGTTTGGGTCATCCTTTGACCCTTTCAAAACTGCCAATGTACTGCAAAAAAGGGGCAATTATTAGTAAATCTTTACAACCGTTTTATTTATTAGTTTTGCATTGACCTATTAGAAATGTTAAGGGAGCAAAATTTCGTGAAGTATTTTAATGGCCTCCTGGCAGTAAAAAGCGAACATTTCTATATTTTGAGGCCGAATGAGCAACGCATTGGCCGGTCCATCCCAGCCTTGGGTCCGCTCTCCTCGCAGGGTGGCCATCTCATGATGCGTGAGAAGGCATGGCCCGGTGTCATGTCCGGGGGCTGTAGAGTGAGTTAACAGCCTCTTAGAGACGCCGTCAGATTCCTCCCATTGATCACGCCGTTAGGCGAGAACCGCCGCGCGAGGTGTAATTGCGCCCGAAACTGAAATGTTACCGCTAACGCTGTATGTTCCAGCAGCAAAGTAGATGATTAAGTAAATGCTTTCAAGCAGAGCGATGCCTGGGGGGCTGTCGGCATTCCAACAGCCGTATCCCCTTGCACTTTCGGTCAGATCACCACAACACAAGCAGAGACAGCATGCATGTCCTGGAGCGCTGCTGGCTGGAAGCAGCACGCATGCACACTTCAGAACTAGAGATGGTGTAAACAAACCGACGTCTCGCTTGTGAAATTCCAGCTTCGTGCAGATAAACGGAAGAAAATTAAATATCCGTGCACGCATAGCTGCCAAGGTTTCAGATTGGCATGTGTGACATTTTTTAAATGTCAGTGTAATTGTGAGTGACATTTCAATGACTATGAGTGACACTTTCTTGTGAACAAAATTCGCCTGGCTCTACCCTGTACATCAGAACGCTATTCCCAATATGAAACAACCTTGCTCAATAAGTGCATTTAAACACTACAAAGTCACTAGAACTAACTCCATTTATATCTACCAGAACCAACCTGCCCTCCCAGCCCATCTTAACCTCATTTACATCCGCAGTGTTCAGCTCACCTTTGCCAGGCAAGACTCATGCCAGGTTGAGATGGGGCTAGGGGCCAACTGCGTTTCTTTGCTGATTATTGCAGGACTGGCCTCAATAGTATGGACCGGTGCTCCATTATGGCTACTGTATTCAGCCTGTGGGCTGTATCAGCAGAGATGGGCTGCTGCTGCCTGTGTGTCATGGGAGCTGCACTGCTCTGAGTCCAGGTAAGCAGCACTGGGTAGCACTTTGAGTATCCGCTCGCTGTCACATGGGCCTCATGGTGACCCTGGGGCCAGTGCAGTGTAACTGTCACATGACTGATGTTGAGTCAAACACTGAACAAAATTCGGCTAAATATTCCTTGATTGGGGAGCTGCAAAGGAAGTAAAGGGAAGAGAGTCACAAAAGACAGAATTTGATAGATGGAAAAGCAGGGACATTCAAAGAAAAGAGAATGCAGCAGTAAATTAAAGAGAAGAGGAAAGACTAAGAAGAGGAATTAGGCTCGTTCCCAGGCCCAGGAGAGCCCTATGCAGCCCCAAAGGTAGGATCGCACTGCCTCGTCCTCACATGGATGTTGGTTACATGGTCTGAGAAGACGGCCCTGGCTTCTAAAGTCTCCCAAGCAGCCATGGTTGACAACCAAGCTGGTCTCTCGTACCCTTCCTGCAATTCTTCCAAATAGTATGATTGCCACCCATAGTTTGTGAAGTTTTTAAAGTCAAGACTTTTGTGCCCCTTTTCAAGTGGCTTGAAGAAAATATTCACCATTTTCCATCGAGTTTAAAAGTTGAGGTGTTTACAATGTTAAAGTTAACTGACGAGAAAAGGACACATTCCTTTCCGACACCATGTAGCTCTTGCAAGGTCATATTATTTAGTTTAGGGGAAGAAACTACACTAGTGCATATATTATGTAAGAAAAACTGGAAACACCAAACTGTAAAGTAGCAGTAGCTCACAAAATGACTATGCTCATTGTAGAGTAGGTGCTGTGTAACACGTTTTACGTTCTGAGGGTGGTTTCTTCATAGCTGTTAACTGTTCCTCTGCTATGTTAGTTGTTGGAACAACCTTATAGGAGAACAAGGCTTTTCTGGAGTTATTGACTAATACAAATGTTGCCACGCACACTATTTAAAACGAGTCGAGAAGAAGGCAAACGAAAGAAATGAGAAGCACTCAGCACTGAAATAATAAAAGGAGAAATTGCGAAAGGGGAACAAACAGTAGAGGGCAGTTAAAGACTTGATGGTCAAACACATTCTGGGGTGCGCCGCACAGCACTTTCTCAGCGACTAGCAGTAGACACAGTCTAGAAGGCTCTGCAAGTGACTGGGCTGCACAGGAAACAGCATTACAGGCGTGATTTGTTTATCTAACCCACACTGGTGTGCCCGGGCTGCTTTACGGCCGGGCTGCCGCCCTCAGACTTAGCAAGCTAAGCTTGCGGTGATGATGATCAGGCCTCTTCAACAGCATGCCCTCGTATTCTGCCAGCATGACCAGGTGAAGGCTAGTTGCACTCTGGAGCTCACCTGTTACTTTCACAATACAAGCTGCAGTCCCCCGTGATGACTCACTCCCCTGCACGGGCCAGGCTGCTGGGCAGCGGGTGAGGTCCAGGACGAAACAAGGACGATGCCTCAGCCTCTCATGACTCTGTGTGGCACCGGCCATGCTGAGGACTCACTGGTCGATGCTGCAGCTGGCCTCCCGCCGGGAAACGGGGTATAAATGTATGCGCAGACAGCAGCGCACCAGGACTCTCGACTCTCAGATTCAAGTCCCCCGCTGATTTTTATTCTGACTAACCTCACTTCCTTCTCCTGTGTTCCAGGACTTGACGGAGGCAGAGGTCGCATCCCGAGAATCCCCCCCACGGTGACAGCCAGTAGCAACCACTGCTGAGGGCACACCCCTCCCGGGATTCGGTAATTCAGCAGTGCCAGTAGTCTGAAGTCAGTGACTGACAGCCGCCGCGGGCGGGAATACGGCCGCAGATTTGTAACATTGTACCAGAGCTGAGCTGCACTTGCAGACAAGCTCTTTAACTGTTTATTGACTGAGCCACTACCTGCTGGCAAGTATGAGGGGAGCAGCAGAGCCGGCGCCCACTGGTGTCACAGGTGCCGGCGTGCGCGTTAGCACCCTGGGGAGCTAGGTTCAAAGTGGCATATAAAAAATGCGTGACAATGCATTTCAGTGCGGTGATGCGGAACACCGCACTGAAATGCGTTAGTGTCACACCTAATGTGTGATACTTGGCAGGCCTGTGCACGGTAGACTAAGCCAATCACACCTAGATCCTCTGTAAAAACACAAGGTGGTTGGGAGTTGGAAAAGATGAGGCAATATCAACTCAAGCATAGAGGATTCAAAACGTGCATAACTCAGTGAGCTAAATGTCTGCTTAAGAGATCTTTGTCTAACAGCTTGTCACAATAATCTGTACCAGGGTGACCACCTGGGCGTATTTTGGGCAGTTATTGTAAGAATTCAGGACAAAGGGTCAACATTCAATACAAAAAAACATCAGAAAAAAGGTAAACTTTAAGAGCACATCTGAGGAGGTCATGCATAAATCTAAAAGTAAATAGAAAAGACGGCTGACACAAGTACATTCTGGCTACGCTTAATGCCACCAAGCTGTTCTACCTTAGGTATTATCAGTTCCACATTCTATCACTTACTTACAGAAATCATAAGGCAACGGAGCCCTTCCCAAATACGTTCAGCATAAAACATGTTTTGACTCTTGTGTTCTTGCACTCTTCTATTCTAATCCTTTCTCTTTAATGTCTGGGGCAGGGTAGTAGATGAGCAGACAGTCCTTTCAATGCTAACTTGTCTGATCTCGGTTCATTCATAATACCTTTGTGCTACGCACATTAATGCGTGTGTTCCACTTTTACACACACATTAATGCATTATGCTATATGTTACCGATAGGGTTCGACGACAAAAAAAAGAACGGTGAACTGTGCAACATTTCACTTTAATACCTTTAATCTGTGCCAGAGCAAAATCCACTTCATTTATCAAACTATAGAAATTGCATGTGTGTCATGACGTGTAATGCACATGCAGATCCAGAAGAAATGGTGGATTCGAGGCAGCGATTCACACCTGCGCACTGCTGCACACAAAATGAATCTTGGCTCGGTTTGCCATCACCACTGCACCATACCCTGCATCTTCTTGATAGAGGCTCTCTTTGTGCAAGTAAATGCAGGCTGCTATCATGCACCTCACCTAGTTATGTATGTGAGGAGCTGCATACAACTTGCAGCCCCTGACATATGTACTGATGCTCAGCAAGAACAGCTGACAGTGTAGGTGTGTCTTCAAAGTAATCCGCCAGACGACAAGCCAATGAGGTGTTCGTGGTTCAAAACACCAGTGAAAACCTAGGTCTTCCATATGGACCTTCACAGTTCTGTGCACATGCACCCGTGTATCTCAGCTCCGCTTGGTGCCAATGTGAATACCCACATTCAAGGGCATCGTTTAGAGGTCGACATTAGTGCAAACACAGGAGCAAGGACCTTTGTATTTTTTTTTGTACCAGGGCAAAATAGGAGTTGAGATGAATTGGTGCCAACTCATTTGATATAAATACTGTGCTAAATGCCACAACTGCTGAGTAATTGTGTAACAGCTAGCGCCATCTGCACATTGAAAAGGTTTGTGCCTGCTAATATTCATTCTGTCTGAAAAAAGGCCAACATAGTACAAAAACATAGTGATCACCCAATAAAATTCTAGTTATGCCACAGAATTATTGCATCTGACTAAACCAACACGTTATAAATGACTTTGCACGTGGGTTGTGTGTTTGGGCCCCAACATCTTCGAGCCGTGTCCATGGTCCCCTGTCCTCGTCCATGCGTCCTCTTCTCTGCATCTGTTCCAGTCCAGGAATCTTTGTGTCTTTCTCACATCATCCTTTCCACTGGATCTATCTCAGAGTAACTTTGCACTCGCCCCTTGTATTTTTAGGCGAGGATCTTTGTCCAGCGACCTCGCACCAGCTTACTTGGACATGAAAACAAGAGTTTTTAATTATAGATCAATGTAGCCTCTCCGCGGGCAGACGTTGCTGGCATTCAAGGTGTATTCAAAATGCAAATTACAAGCACTTTTTAGTATATATGCTAATTTAAACTTTCATTCCTATAGCTTAAATGTAATAAAAATAATGGTTTCAATGAATGTCAATCTTTGCAATACTAAAAAAAAAAAGTTCCAATTTAGGCAGCCGTTTGAAAAACAGATGACATCAGCTGTTTCTCCAAATAAAATGGCACAAGGGCTCCAGTGAACACGTGCAACGGCCAACATACGGCACACGATGACATTTAGGACACTTAGGAGCATTTATGGCTAAACAGGTGAACAACTGTAACCGCAAAGACGTAAGCGAAAAGGGAAACACTGATGTTTGTCTGCTGAACCAAGTTTCCAAATAAGCTAAAAAGGTCATCTTTAGAACTGACGCATTTAGGCGCCAACAGACGCTCCAGTGTAATGAATTGAAGAATAATCATTTATAGGAGCGTTTTTGCGTCGCATTTGTTCCAACAAGACCTGCATGAGAGTGAGGAACATGTTTGAAGTTCATATTAGACAGGACTGGGCTGATTTTAATGGGATCGGTAAGCAGCACGAGACTGGGCCAGGAAAGGAGGGGGTAGAGTCTAGCGTTTGAGTTTTTCTTAAACAATGTAGTGCTCCCCAAGGTTCATCCAATCCTTTTCTCTGCTCCTTTCTTGACTTAGCTACACTTGCAGCAGACAAACTGAAACACATTCGCATTTGAGGCTTCAATATCAGAATAAATTGTCTTTTAGTCCCTACTGCACAGGACACAGTTAGATCACGAGCTGTATTTAAACAACATCAAATTAAACTCGAAATGGACTGGGCTAATTTGTCTCCCTGTCCATGTGGCTAGAAGTTGCTTTGCCCTATAACAAAGCGGCCATTACCACCACCGACTGAGCTGAGACGCTCTAGCACAACGATTGGGGGTCCTTGGATGCCCAGTGGCTGAGATGGCAGGCTCAGATTAATGCTGTCTCTAGATCCTGCTTTAGTGGTTTGGTTTCGATGGACAGATCTGGTCTTTCAGGAAAAGCTGGTGCAACTGACCAAGGCATAAAAATGCCCCACTATGGCAGGGACGGGAGATGTCTCAATGTACAGTGGCTCCGCAGTCAACACCATTAAAACAGGACAGCCTCTGAGTGGACGCAGGGCCACACAATTGTTAGTATCAGCTTCTGGATTGAGTGATGGGCTGGTGTCGGACTCCTCTTGATGGGATCACTTGCTTGGAGAGGCGCTAAAAGTCAAACCCACAGGCAAATATTCCAAACATAAAAGACCAGCAGGTGCAGGTCTGTGGTGCCAGGTTTACCAAGTGTGGGTTGGTGCCTTGTACTGATGCTCTTGCCTAAGAAGCTGCACCAGAGATGGGAAGAGCTGTACTAGTGAACGTAGATGGTGCACTAGGAGATGAACCAGGAAGTCTATGGGGTCTCTCTGGCCTTCAAGCTCAGAACATCCAGGAAAGCTCTGGATACAGATACCATGTACAACACGATGGAGGCAAATCCAACAGTCAGATCCACCGGGTAGTTAGAGTAGTGTGGCAATTCCTGGTTCACCATCACTTATACCAAAGGATGACAAAGGGCCTGGTACCCAAAGAAACCAAAATCCCCAAGGGAAGAACACCAAAAGGGAGAGTTCACTGGAGATTGACTACTGAGTAGGGGGGCCTCCGGTACCAAGACATACTGTTGAGAGCCAGCAGCGGCACCAGGTAGAACTACTGTAAAGTCATGCTCCTTTAAGCACTGGATTGGTAGAGGAGGTGGGCAGGTCGCATGCTCTTTGGGGCATCTTCAAAATGGGGCTGGTCTAGTGGGCATCCAGATTGCCTCTGCTCCCACTTGTACCTCGTGAATTTCACAAAGGGATCACAGTATGCCCAGACTCCAATAGAGGTGTTTCAGTCGTCTATGTTCAGCTGATACTCGTTTTTTGATACTTCCTAATACTAGAACGACTCAACAGGGAAGTCAAGAATTTTGCTTTCAAACTTGTTAAATGTGTAATATCCTGTAAAGACACATTCGTTCTGTCACTGCCCCGCTCCAGTTCCGAAAGGCTCTCAAAAATAGGCCGTTTACTGTGATGCTGGCTATGACTGCAATTACATCTCCCTCAGTACCAGCACAACTATTGATAGTCTCATGCTTTATACAATCTAATCTAATAAATGCCCATCACAGATGCAAAATATGTTCCACACAACATCTAATGGTGTGCATTAGCACACGTGGTCCCTCTTTGCACTTTCACTGTCAGAAACATGGAGCTAAAGATCCGATGCATACTGTTGGTCCAAAGTTGTGTTATGTCAGGCCCCTCCTTTCGGTGCCGAACTAAACTACCTCTAATTCGCAAACTGCTAAAACAGTATTTGTAAAGAAACTCTTATCTTAAGACTTGTTCCAGTGCTACGACTGAAACATGTGTAAGGTGAGTCCCAAACCAGCGACCGGACTAACCTTTATTAAATGTAGTATTATTCTCAGTACGAAGATCTCCAAACTACTTGTGGGGTGACAAAAGGAGCTTTACAAAAACACAAGAAATCATACATGAACACTTACACAATCATGGAGCACCTTCTCTGGACTCAGGTACTGCTGAGTCCACCTGCACAAAAACACACCATTGTAGTCAAGCTTCCACAGTCATGTGAGGGTTTTGGTTACTGCTCAGTTTGAGATTATTGAACTATAGGTCCTGAGTAATCCTTTTGAGACAGTTCAGGGAAGCAAAAGACAGCCCCGGTATCATGGTCATGCATTCTAACATTTGTTTTTTTAGGCCCTCTTGGCAGAATACAAATAAAATAATACAGCACAAACATTTTCTTTGAGTGTAGGCCAGCAGATCAATGGTTTACCCATTGAGAATAATTTCTTAGCAAGACAGCTAATACAGCATGCAAAAGTTGCTGAACAAGTAGTTTACCAGTAGAGCACACCATTACATGTGCCATTAGCCTGTCTTGAAGTAGTAACTTAATAAGTAAACTGTTTGGACATATTTTCAGAAAGGTCATTTTACCGTGCCTACAGGCATCCGAAAAACCATGTACAAGCCTAGTGGGTGCCTTCTAGTACCTAGACTTAAACTTATATAGGGTGGTGGGCCCATTAGATTCTGACCAATTAGCATTTCTTGGATTATGTAAACCCTATTAAAAATCTTTAAAAAGAACTCTTTACAGAGAAAGGTACTTATTAATTTCTTCACAACTCTGCACAGAGTGGTATTTGTGAGGGCTTAAAAGTACATCAAAATATTTACGTATGTTATTTTTTTAAACAATTAGGCAATTAGATCCATGGTCAATCAATCAATCAGCATTTGTATAGTGCAGTACTGTCACCGCTAGGGGTATATGGGATCTGAGGGTGCCAGGTCTCCTTCGAAAAGCCAGTTCTTGAGTTTCTTTCTGAAGTCTGCCAGTTCTTGAGTTTCTTTCTGAAGTCTGCCAGCTCTTGAGTTTCTGAAGTCTGCCAGGAAGGGTGTTCTGTGAAGGGGTAGGCCGTTCAAGGTCCTGGCATCGATGCAGGAGAAGGAGCCGCCCCCGCAGCGGCGATGACAGATGGGGGTGTGTGCGAAGGTCAGAGAGGAGGAGCGCAGCTGTTTTGGGGGCAGATGGAAGTTGAGTTAATGGTTGATGCAGGATGTTCCATGATCATGTAGAGCTCTGTAGGCATGTGTGAGGGTCTTTAACTGGCATCTCTTCTGGATGAGGAGCTATTGGAGGTTTCTGAGGTGGGGGTGATGTGGGTCCGTTTGGAGAGGTCCAGGATGAGTCTGGCAGCAGTGTTCTGTATGGCCTGGAATCTTCTTAGGAGCTGGGAGGAAATTCTGGCATAGAGAGTGTTGCAGTTATCGAGGTGGCTGGTGACAAGGGTCTGTGTGACGGTCTTTCTGGTGTTGTTTAGGATCAATCTGAAGATTCTATTCGATAGTCAATTTTGAATAGAGGACATGAGAAGACAAACATAATGCCGTCAACTTGGACCAGATATTTAAAAGCAGGAACTGTGCTGACAATTTTTATGCTAGATTCATTAACCATGCGCCAAAGCAGCAGGAACACACTGCATTTTACAGATATTTAAGTAAAGAGTTAGTTGTAAGATGGGAATTCACTAATTTGATGACAGTCACACTCCCTTAAGTCACCAACAACACAGACACTCTTGCAACCCCAGAGTATACCATGAAGTCCATTAAAGAATAGACACATCGTTATTCTATGGTACAGAGAGTAGATGGGTAACATTTCAGAATATTTACTTTCTGCCAACTTTATACCAATTTTTAGAATTAGCTGTCGCAGAGTGTTAATTTTCAGTCAACTCTGGAGACGAATTCGAATTGTGGGAGTATGGTTCTTGCTGGGATTAGAGGCCCTCTGCTTGACCTTGAGCTGACAGTACCTCCAGCCGTCTGCCTGCGGCTCGTCGATGGGTACAAAGGAGGACTGTTCAGTACACACACAGACTTCAAAGATGGCACCATAAGCCATTGTAAACAGCAGCTTACTCAAAGGGCGAACAACTAAGCTCTCATGAAAGTGTGCAGAGATTCATTAAAAGTGTAAGGAAGAAATTATTTCATCCAGTAATGGAGCTGAATTTAGCAACATTTTAGGAGAGCGAAGGACAGAGAAGTGTGGGGTGTCTAGGAGCACATCCGCCCTGGCAGCACTACTAAGGGGATTTCCAGCAGACAAGCGGAAAACGACAAACAGTAACTGACGGAAAACATGATTTACGCCCCGAAGACGGTCACAGAAATGAAGCAGATGTCTGTTACCTGACTGAATCGTGCTTTCTTTTCTCGACCTTCATGAGCACGGCCACCCCAGACGGATCCCGGACATAAACCTGCAGTCTGAAAAGAAGATGCGTTGAATGATGGGCATCATTTTAACCGTAAACAGAACACATGGGAGGCACTGCTGCTTCGAAAAAGTGCACATTTACAAAACGTTCATAAACCATCATCAAAGCCCTGACACGGGACAAGCGCGCAAGTGTAGGCGTCTCACTGCAGCGCCATTCTGATCACACTCATCCTCCGACCTGTAACACAAGCTCACTTTGGTGCAATTAGGGGGTTTACTGTAATCATGTAAACAGAGTCTGCCCGGAGGGGGCCTTTAGATCATCAATCACAGCAACTCCACTAACTAAAGTACTGTGACTTACATCGACCCCCACCATACACACATACTTCGGCTGGTGCTTCGAGGTTAAGATGCATACAGGAACTGATCACATTATTGACACTGCAGTACCGTTTCAAGCGAATATAACAGCATAACAACATCAGATCTACCAACTCACATTGTGCCACCGAGTGTCACATGTCGGCTCCCTTCGTAAGGTCACCAATATATAAAATGGTGGAAGGGAAGGTGAGCTGGAAACCCCTGCACAGAGGGGGTTTCAGATCGTTTTTGGAGGTTCTAAGCAGTCGATGTCCCATTAGTGGGTGTAAAAACACGCAAGGAAATCGGTGGCAACTTCAGCAAACCTTTTTTTTGGGATGTTGGGACTGCTGGCATGGGGAGGGGGCAGAAGGGCCACTCAGGCAGCCATAGGCATGAAAACCTGCCCATCTTCCACAGTGAATTTTATTTTAAAGTTGGCAAGTCTGCAACATTTGTACCAAGTTCCCTCAAAATTTGAATGGAAAAGACGAACAGTTGCCTTTTATAAAGCCTGGTCTTTGAAATGTGAATGTTGAATATTAACATAACCAACTGGCAGTAAATCAAACCTCATTTCTCTTGGAAATCTGTAGTTTTCTTGGAGGAGGAAAGACCTCTGGACTTGCATGCCTGAGGGTCATGGGATAGCATGCAGATTTTGCTGCATGGGGTAGCATGCAGATTTTGCTAGACCAAGGCCTCGCTAGTCCTTTTTGCTTTTCGTGTATCTACACATCCAATGCCTCAGGCAACTTAAAGTCAACATTGTGCTATATAACATACCTAACTAAATGTATTGTTAACATATTCCCATAGTTAACTAGAAAACATTTCTGTGGAAAACAGCCCTTACACTAAAATCTTTGCCATTGCCTCAGATATCATAAACATCTGTAATGCATTTGTATAATATTTTCCTATCACTGGTGTGCTTTTGAGGCAATGTGCTCTCCTGGTCCCATTACTTGCAAGTCAGGGATTGACTGCATGTTTTGAATAGCGTATGGCTGTTGTGGGAAACTTATGTGGGAAGAGTTTGATGTTGCCAATGAGGTCCAGAGTGAGGCTCCAGTCATGTTGCAGGGCGCAGGTGTACTTCTAAAACACAGAGGAGTGCATGGTCGTTATAGCTTTACTTTATTAATATGCACTTCGAGACAGTCCACGGTGATAAGAACTTTCTCATACATAGGGTTTGTGCTCATCGTGTTGGTGTTTCACGAGGCAGTGATTATTATTAAAACCTTCTGCTGAAAAGGGAGACAATGTGATTCGCATAGAAGAGGGAGCACATTCAGACTTCGAGTGAGAGAGGTGCTTGCGGAAGGGAATTTATGCAGGAGCTCATGTGTGACTTACGAACCACTGCCCGGGACCGGAGAATGCTCACAACATTTTATTCTGGGTAGCATACAATAACAGCAGAACTTCCCGCTCAGGAGTGGCTCATGCTAAAATAAGCCAATATGAACTGGATCTACAGGTTCTTTGGAAAGATGTTGGTTTAACGACTGGGGAAATTGAGGTTTCTCACAACCGTTAAGCAGAGATACCTAACTGTGATTGGATTGGTGTTATCTACGGCAGGTGTGAGGGCACAAGTTTATCATGGAAGTTACTTTTCTAGGCAAAAAGCACTTCCACATCCAAACTACTGGAAAGTCCTCTCCTGCCCGAAGGGAGCAGGCAAATTATTGCACATCAAAAAGTAAAAATGTGAATTTCCAAGTCCCGGTGATTAAATATGTGGTCTAGCTTCTGTTCACAAGACACTTACTGACTACAACAGACCGGTTCTCTATGAAGCAGTTGCATTAATATGTAATAACATCTGTGTACCCATTCGTACAGACCAGAGCTGTCCAGTTTAGGCCAAACCGGACCATACCCAGGCCAGACGTTTTCAATATTCACACCAGATACAGATAAATGCCATTCTTCGAAATGGATCTTATTTACATTGTCAATGTTTAGCATTAAAACCTAGAATATATCAGGCTCTCCTGGATCTCTGACAGGCACGGGTGCTCCAGAACAATGAAAAGACTGACAACCATTCAAAAACAAAAAACAAGGGAGGAAGGCGCTAACAGACGAGCCTTAAGCTCCTTCGTTAATCGAGACAGGAGCACACCGAATACTATACCGGAGTCTCACGGTTGTTTTCCAGGAAATCCCTTGTCAAACCCTACTTGCCTCCAACAGTATATATCATCTCCACTGGGGCGATTATTGTAGGTGGCATCATCATTGGGTTACGCACCTGGCTACTCGCTTTCCCAGGTGAGTGATGCTTCCAAATGGTCGGACAGTATTTGGTAAGTAATACTTGTGGGATCTGTGCAATTAATAAAGTCACCTCCAATGCTTAAATCGGAGTTTAATATGAAAACCAGGGAATAGGGGGCAAGGCTAAAAACAGTGTGTGACGCAGTGGGACATATTACTTATCCTTGGCGTCAAGCAGGATGGTAAAACTGTCTGTATACTAGTTCCTCAAAAACTAGTTAGCCAAATTCAGGGACTAAGTGCAAGAACTGAGTACAAAGGACCCCTCGGTGAGAAAGAAGGTTTTTTTTTTTTACCTTCCCCATAACCTCATTTTGGTTTTCCAACACAATTCTGCCTGTTCCTGAAAGCTGGGAATATCTCTATTTTAGCACCACAAACCGGTCATTAATACCGTTTGCAGGAAAAAAACAAGACGCTTTCTTCTGCAGCACATTTTTCCCACCCCCCTAACACCCCAAAAACAATTTCACTGTATTTTGATTAATTTCTCGGTACCCTCCAGGGGCATCCAAACCCTGGGAATATTTAGAATCCTCATTATGTTAGGAAAAAAGGACATGCGTAATCAAGAGAGAGAGGTAGGACCAAAAAGCTAGTCCTTGTCCCCGGGTATTATATGGATTAATCAAAAAGAGACTAGCTCATATTTGTTTTAATTTATAAAAGTACAATGGAGAAGACTCTGGTATGTTTCGTCACGGAGTGGGAACACCTGGCAGGTGTGTTCATAAAGCCCTCACCCACCAACCTAGTTGGTGGCATGCTTCATCATCGGGCCCACCCAGTAGCACCTAGCGTGCCCCGGGTGTGCTTCGACGCCTGACTACAGCGGAGCTGGTATATTGCTGAGCGTGCAGTGAAGAAAGTGATGAAGGTGATGTTAAAACGGCCGAACGGTGGTCCCAGTACCCGAAGGTGAAATTAGACTTTAATACCTGGGCCTCCGTCAGCGGTTAAAAATAAGGCAGTGGGATGTAAGAGGCGAGTTACGACCTCTCACATCCAGTGGGTCAACATGTTTCAGCCAGTGCCTTATGACTAAGCTGGCTTTCGTCAGGACCTAAATAAAATAGTGAGTGTAAGTAACTAGTGGGAGTGTGGATTAGACTATGTGTCTACACGCCCTAAAGTGTATCTATGTGTGAGAGGGGGATTCCCTTCTCAAGACCACACTAGTTTTTGCTCAGTCTGACCTCAAGGTTGGGAGGTGGCAAGGGCTTGACCAGCATTTCTGGGCAGAGCCTGCTCTGGACCTGTAGTGCCTCCTTCGCATACCGGTATAGTCTAATCCACACTCCCACTAGTTACTTACACTCACTATTTTATTTAGGTCCTGACGAAAGCCAGCTTAGTCATAAGGCACTGGCTGAAACATGTTGACCCACTGGATGTGAGAGGTCGTAACTCGCCTCTTACATCCCACTGCCTTATTTTTAACCGCTGACGGAGGCCCAGGTATTAAAGTCTAATTTCACCTTCGGGTACTGGGACCACCGTTCGGCCGTTTTAACATCACCTTCATCACTTTCTTCACTGCACGCTCAGCAATATACCAGCTCCGCTGTAGTCAGGCGTCGAAGCACACCCGGGGCACGCTAGGTGCTACTGGGTGGGCCCGATGATGAAGCATGCCACCAACTAGGTTGGTGGGTGAGGGCTTTATGAACACACCTGCCAGGTGTTCCCACTCCGTGACGAAACATACCAGAGTCTTCTCCATTGTACTTTTATAAATTAAAACAAATATGAGCTAGTCTCTTTTTGATTAATCCAGGAAAAAAGGACACACATTTGGTGTGGATACCTTATGTGGACAAACAGTTATGAGAGCCTAAGCACAAACTGCCCCAAATAGCCCCCACAAAAAAGGCTTAGTATGGGGGGAGAAAGGCCTAGCAGCGAAGGAATCGAAGGGGTTAATAGGGAACAACAAAACTCTGATATTTGATATTGCAAGACTGTCCCTGAGACTGAAGGATTGGGGAAAAAGGCAGGCATAGTATGCTTATCATCTGCCAATCTTTCAGTTCCAGCTGTAAACCTGCCAGAAAACCACTGAGGAGCATTGCATTGCCATAATCTGGACTGTGTGGTCAGGACACCTTCCTGCAGTGGGTATACAATAACTAACTAAGCCTGTCTGTTAAGACCAGAGCATATGAGTGGATGTTTCAGGCTAACATGATATTGCTTTGTAGGTTTACTGCTTGTAATAAGAACATAACTCAAATTATAACTAAAATGATATCCTAGGCAAGCTGAGAGAGCATTGGTATATACCTCCAATCCAGTGAATATTTTAACTGTACCTCAAACATCACCACTCATAAGACTTAATGATGCCAGCATTGAAGGCTTGCTGGCAGCCTCCACAAAGAATGACACAAAGTAAGAAGAAAAGACTTAACAGAAGCTTGCCTATTGGCCCAGGTAGCCCCTCAGCTTCAGTAAGGAAAACCTAAGACACAAGCAAGTTAGATGAAGGTATAATTTGTTCAGTGTGAGTAAACCTCTCTTTTTGCGTGATCACCCCATCTTTAGCTGACAGTATTGTTGGCTTGTTGAACTCTGCACACTAGGACACTGCTGTCCAATCCCCAGCATATATGCTTGACCTCTAAAACACGGTAACACTGATTAATCCTCAATTTGAATAGTTAACATCAAAGTAATGTCTAGTAACATATAGGAATATCAAAGTATAGGGTGCAGAAAAACACCATACCAATGGTATAGGAAATGTAACTATTAAATGTGGACTGCAGCACAAGCTGTGCCATCCACTAGGCTGAAACGAAAACATAGCTTCAGGTCCATCTGTGTAGCAATGCTGCTGCAGCTTTTAACCTTGCAGGGGAACCTACCAAAATATTCATATTTTACAAAAAAACACTGCTTTTAAACATTAGACGAGTTAGCCCTCAGTAGGCATTGTGCCTCACAAGGTAAGGTGCCTAGAATTTAAAAAGGGTTACACATAAGAATTCAGTGTTGGCACGTACTTACAGTGACTAGCCTTGAAAAGTTATTTTCATTGCGAAGGGCTGTAGCTGTTCGTATGACAAAAACTAAAGCTCAAATAAAATATTACTTCAGTTAGCTCAGATATTTAATAAGCTACAGACAGGATTCAATCACTTTTTTCTAATATTTATTAAAATCCAAATCACTGGTAAAGTTAGATTTTTGGTAACTCAAAAAATGTAGACGGCTTGAACCTTTAGGGGCTAATTGTCATTAGCTGACCAGCTGCTACCCCATCAGTTCCTCCTCTTAATGAGGTGTGAAACCTGCTCACAGGGCAGAAAAAATGGCTGAGGCATTTTGGCAGGAAGACCTAGATATGAGATCTGTGACTGTTTTTCGCTCAGGAAGGGCAGCTGGGGAGGCTTTAGGGCAGTTATTAGCTTGAAAAGACCTGAATGAGGCCTGACAATTTGCAGGTAAGTGTAAAGGGAGACATGGAGAAGAGGAGCTGTTGTTCTCTGCTTGGCACCAGACTAGTGGGAGTGCTGGTCCCAGAATCAGTTTGGTGTGGTTGAGGACGAGAGGCCTGCTCATGTCCATAAACACACACCTGGCTCACACACCAGTAACCTCTATGGGCAGAATGGTGCAGTCATGTTGAGTTTTAGTAATTGTGTTTGCAGTAAGACAAAGAGGATGTGCTGCAGAAAGTAGAAAGGGTTGCCCATGGAAATGTTTTCTCATTAGTTAGGGATTGTCCAGGTGTCACCACTACACACTAGCTAATGAATCCTACAAAAGTGGCACTTCACCCGCAATGTATCAGAACACATCTGGCCCTGAGGAAGTACAGAGGGGGTTGTGTGAAAACCTGAGGGGTTGGATCTGGTTCCACTTATTCCCAAGACTGATAAGTAGACAACAAGGGACAGTTTGTTGGCCCTCTGTGTGGGTACTGGGACAAAAGTGGCAAGAGGGCTTTTTCCTGGAGTGCCATCTGACTATGAGAAACTGTATCTGGTCCTGGACTGAACCGTGCTAGTGGTTTCAGCCATAGTGGGTTCTGACCCCCAAGTACTGTCCCTGAAGTCCTTGGAGCCTTAGAAGAGGCAAAGAGCAACTGCTCCAGAAATTATGAGTAGTGGGGACTTTGAAGAAAATTATTGGATTTCCATGACCATCCAGTCAGTGGGACTTTGTGGCAAAGGTGTCCAATTTTGAGAGGATATCTTTAGGCTTGCCCCGCAGGAGGATTTTGAGCTCCATAAAAAAGCCCAAGACTGAAGGCAGACCAATCGAATGCGCGAAAGTATCAAACCAATAAAAGCACTTCAGCCTGATACCTAAATTGAATTTTCACACACTGAATTTTTCAGTCAAAACAAACTGCTTTAGTAGGACCTCATCCAACAGTTATCTGACTGTGAGAGAACTTCCATGAATACGTCCTGTAGCCTTGCCCTGCAGTGGATATTTTATCTTCACTTCAAAGTCGAAGATAAAATCTTTGATTGTGACGGCCAGCTTGTGGCATCAGACCTCCACTCCATTCTGTTGAGTCCAGGCTGATTTATTGAACTAGTGTGTTGGAACAGACAAGGTTTTGGACATATTACATGGGAAGGACACCCATCCTTCTCAACAAATAACCCATTTTCTTACACTTAGCCTAGCTTTGTTGAGTTAGTGGTAATGGCACCCTAAAAGGAGATAACTAAGAGGGTGCATATGACCTTGATGTGGCTGTGAACTGGTCACTGTGCATAGGTAAGAACATGAACGCCAAATGCCCATTGGGACCAAAAGTCTCCCAACTCATTTTAACATTAAAAGGCTCTGTTCCTCAAAGGGAAGAACACCCCTAGAAGAACCCACCATTTGGCGTTGGGCATGTGTCCACATACTTTCCTCATGGCATGAGAGTCATCAAATTAGAGGGGGCCGAAAAGGCCGACTGACATGCCTACAACCAGGGTACAAACTGGGTGCCAAAACTGGTCAAGTCCCACCTTGTCAATGCCCAGTACGCTTAGTAATGTGGGAGGGCAGAAAGATTCAAGACACAAGGAACTCATCATTATAAAGCTCATAAGAGTGATACTCTGACAGAGTAATCCCCGCTCTTTGAAGACCTTCCAGAGCAGTGAGTATCTCTTCATACAAAGTGGCTTGCCCATTTTTTTAAAGACCTAATTGGAACAGCTAAAATCTAAAGAAGACATAACTGGGACTGTCTAGTATGTTGGTAATAAATAGTGTTCAAGTGAGGATCTGCATTTACGTTGCTGATCACTGGTAAAAAAAAAACCTAAACAAAACACTGGTGTTGAGCCCAGAATTGGAAAATACAATATGTAGGTGCTCAGTCAGGCCAGTGTTTAGTAGTGTCGGCTCTTCAGGTGACCACCCAAGGTTAAGTCTGATCTGTAACTGAGGAATTCCTTTAGTGATTGTCGAGCCCTCTGATGACAAGAAACTACTCATGAAAAAGCAAAGATTACAGGGATTAGTGTCTTATCCGAATAAAAAAGGCTAACAGCCTACAACGCAGGAGTGGATGAGGTGGTCACAGGGTCTCAGTATAATCAGTGGTGGTCACATTCTGAGAACTGGAATCTGAAAGGAGGAGAGAAGTCTGGCAAAGAGGGTCATAGCTTGGTCAGTAAGACTTTGGGGGTGTGATCTTCCGATTTTTCAACAATCACGCAGCATATCATGTTAATCATTATATGAGAAGCAGTGTATGATCGGTGCTTAAGGACCAGTGGAAAGGGAAAGAAGTGTGGATATGGAACCAAGAATCAAGGAATTCGAAAGATGTAACAAGCAAATGGGTTATTATTCCTGTATATGATTATTGTATGTACTCCCTTTATCTCTCTATGCTCCATTGCATTGCCCATTCCTACCCGTGCACTCAGGTTATATTGAGCTGTTATGTTTGTACTAGTTGATTCAATGCCCATTAGATTCCCCATGTTAGACTAATGTTCTGATTTGTTACCTTCTGCCTCAAATTGTAAAGCGCTCTGATATCCTTCGGGATCAAGTTTGCGCTATATAAAACTTTATATATAAATACGCAAAATCAAATCAAGGACTAAGGTAGGCAGCTGTGAGAGAAAATATATTTAACTCTAAGTCAAAAGACATTCTCATCTGAAAGAAATTCAATAGAAGAGGAGTTTGTAAGTTGACCAAAATCGTGTCCATTCTCAAGTGGAGCGAAAGCAGGACCAGAGGGAGTATGATGACTTGGCAAGTGCAGAGCCATGTACTTGCACATGTTTTGAAATCTGAAAGTTTACTTTCTGCTGTGAAAAACCTACTGTCCAATCCTTTAGTGGGAGAATGCACCCCATGTCAATGGAAAAGAGGAGGTGGGCATAGATGCAGCAAACAAATATAAAACAGAGAAACAGATGCAGCATGAGAGCAGAAATTATAGCTACATTTCGTGGGTATTTTCCATTTATAGGTGAATCTGCCATTTTAAGTCTGTGTTCCATGACTGTAAGCTCTCTGAAAATGCAAATGGACCAAGACCATTGCGAATACTAATTTTATCAATAGGTACATTACTGAGTTTGATTTCCCTTTTCTTAAACCGAAATTATACATTTCTTATAGATTAAACATTTTGAAAAGTACCTCTGACGAATTACTGGATCCGATTCTTGAGGGTCGATGTAAGTTTTCAATAGTTGGTGCAGCGTTTGATCATCTGGCACTCTTTTCACAAAAAAGAAGCAACACATTGAGACACGTTACAATAAACAACACATAGCTTGATGCATTAAACTACCATTCCAAATCCAAAGGTTGGGGCCCTTGTCTCAAAGGATGCCTATTATTTCATTAAATGTAATATGTTATTTGCAATTCTTAATGCTTTCAAACAGGATTCAGTATCCCGCTCAGCTATCAAGGCTTTTTATGCACAGACAACTAGTAAAGACCAGGTGTACATAAAATAAATATATAACAAGCTGCTCTATTACAGCATGTGGGCTGCTGTAGGAGGGATGTTCAACAACAAAAAGCCAGCTAACCCTAGAAATTGGAGGTGTGGGGTTTTGAATGCATTTTTCCTTTGTTAAGGTCCTAAACTTTAAATAAATGGGAGACTAGTTGCTCCTTTGAAAACTTCTGAACATCCAATTTCAAACAATAGACACGTGAACCACACACATGTAGATATGTAGCAGACCGTATACTGGCTTTAATATGATCATCATTGCAAAAACAACATAGAGAGGTAGGCGGTGGGGGCAGCACCTACATTAAGTCCCAGGTGGCAATCTTTTTCTTAATGGAGTCTTAGGATTTTAAAACTCAAGCATATGTAATGCTTATTTCAAAGATGATTAACTGCAACAACAACAAGGTTATGGATGTAATGCATGAATTAATTACCAGCGACCCAAAGTAACTATCAGTGGCTGTGATTAATTCAAGCATTCTGCCCAATTTTTTTGTTCACTTTAGCACAATGCCCTAGGTGCTGCAAATGTGCCTAGACATGAGTCCCATGCTCCCGATGCCAATGAAGCCAAGCTGCACCTGACTTAAGAGCCCCAACTAGGGCGAAGAAACCAGTCTTGGGTTGCAATTCATAGAGGGAGTGGCTTGGCAGTTCGGGCTGGACTGTTTGTACTAGAGCAGGATCAAGGCTGATTTACATATTGTTGGGTCTAATCGGAGGCATCGTGGACAAAAAAAAGATGGATTTGGATGCAGCCCAGAGTAACTTCTAGTGACTGAGACTAATTTAAGCATCCCACCCATCACTTCTTGTTTACTTCTAAAGTTGATTAGAGCAAGGCAATGAACTGTTAAGCCCAGCTCAAGACAGCCGATTGTGCCTTTTTGTGCAGGTAGAGCAAGAGCCAAGCCAGGCTTTTCGTGAAGGGGTGATTGAGTGGCCCATCGCGCCCCCTATTAACTATTAAGAGATTACACTATTCAACATTTATCTAGTACGTTACACTGTGAAATAATCACTGGACGAGGTCATGCTTTGGCACTTGATGTCAAGTCACACCTCTGGGATGACATTGGCTCAAACATAAAAAAAAAAAAAGCCTACTTCATAATTGAATGCTATTATTTTCATGCCACTTTCTTTTTACCTGGATTTCAGCGAGGTAATGCTGCGCTGCTTATCAACTAGCACACAAGTTTTCATTTCAGCATGAGAAGCACCCAATATAAATGGATCATCATCAGATCTCCTCATTACATAAAGCAATCAAGTACTCTATAAGCATTTGAAACGAAAACATATTTGTAAGTCATGAGTCTAAACACCGCAAGCACACCAAGGTTTCATAAAGATATTGATATTTTTTAGGAAATTTACAGAACAATAATTTTAATCTAACATAGTCTTTTATACCTATATGCATATTTACTCTGTTTTCTAGAAGAATTAAACAATGGATACCTTTTCTCAAAATATTCAGCATGACTCTGGGGAAAAACGAGCTTCAAAGACCAGTAGAACTTCTGCTGCCTAGAAAATTGATTGCAATAAGTCAATTAAGATTAGTAATCAGTTTCTGCGAAACATCTCTGTCTTCTCTTTACAGTAAATCCCTTTTAGGGGATTGCCTCAGGGCAATGCTACCAAACTGTGAACACAGTTGTTTGCTTGCTCATCTCCTATTTAAGCAGAAAAATAACCTGGGTAGCTATACTCCGACTACTACGCCCCCCTTAATTGCATTTCACAAAATTAAAACATTAAACAACGATTTAGTATGCTACAGATGAATATTGAGACTATACATCTGATATCAGTTGTAACTTATTACCTTGAAGATTCTTTACTAACTTCATTATACATACTTAAACTATATAAATGTACATATTGCATAAGAGGAATGGTGGTTATATTTTTGTGCCACACAAAATGAACAAGAACATACACGCTAAATGAACCAAATCAAGCAGTAGTCGGATGAGGATATTGTTTCATGTACAGCTTTGCTACTTTTTTCCTTACATTTATCGATGCAAAATTAACCAATGTGGTTGTGTACAAAGCAGAATGTCTAAAAATCACTACGAATGTAGATCTCATTAACTTTACCCGAGTAGGCAGACAGGGGTGCCTAAGGAAAATTACTTATATGTAAATACTTCATGAACCAGTATTATTCTAATTAACCTCGCCTCACAGTCGAAAATATTTTTTGGGGGTGACTGTGGTATTTTCATTACTATTGTTTCTACCTAGAAATGAACTCTTGTACTCTGGAATGCCGGCAAAAATATTTTTGAAGGTGCTTTTCTGAATACTAAATTGAATATTTAGTTTAAAACTGCAATTGGAATCATTGTTCTATGAGTGTAAGGACTCTACTGAGCTTTTGTTGTGAAATCTTCAATGAATTGAATTTTTAATGACTATCAAAATAGTTGCTTAGTTATTTTATAGCTAGTCACATTCCTGAAAAAATAGCTTTGAGGGGCTAGTCACTGTAAGGACATATAGATTATTAAACATTTTTGCATGTCCTTCTATTAAATACCATGCACCTTGCCTTTCTAGGCACTAAGGCCTACCTTAAGGGTAACTGCTAAGTCTTTAAAGGGAAGGTTTTAGGCCTGTCAACAGAATGTATTTTGGCAGAGGGAACTGACAATTTAAAAACTACTCTGCCATCCTACAATAGACCTAGGGTCGGGTTTGTTGTGGCATTGAGTGGGTAGCACAACAAGTTTTGCAGCTCACTGTTGGTATACAACTTAAAAGCCCTAGGTATACTTTCAATATGTACCACACACTAGCGATTATTAGGTAAGTTCAATGCACCAATCAGTTTTATACCAATTTAATTATCTTTAAAAGTGGGAGCACAAGCACATTAACACTGGTTAGCAGCGTAAAGCATACAGACTTCTATGGTCAGCAAAAATATTTAAGGCAAAAATATGGGGGAACACCACGCAAAAGATGGTCATTTCCAACATTTATGTTTATTCAAATGTTTCACACTGGAGATAACCTAACACAAGAAAGAGACCAACTTTTATAATTTAATATTCCTTGTACCATATAACAATTAAGATGTTAGGTAGTATAATGAACCTGAAGTAAAGTCATACAATAAATATAATTAAGTGCAAGCACCACTGGAGAAATACTTGGGTTCAGAAGAGTACAAGTAAAGGAACACATCAAATAGGACTCTCTAGTCAAACAATCATTGGCAAAGTCAACGATCTCATCATAACAACCTACTAGCTGTCTTAATGTTACAATGGTTCAGAAAGATGCTGTGCAGTATGGCCAAAAGAAATACAATGCAAGAAAAAGAAAAGGCGCAAAGCCACAACTACTCTGTCATTTTGTAGGTGTATGCTTGTGTGATGCGTACGTGCATGTGCTATTACACATTCGAAAAAAATTAAGGTAGTACTGCAAAAGTGCTTTTTTAAGGCAGAGGATTTGGCCCCAATTTATTGCCTGGTCCATTCCCCGCCCCAAAAAATTTTAATAAATAAAAATACAACTTGAAGAGGATGAAAAAAGCAGGACGAGGGTCAACGGAGGATCGGGTGGGGGCAATGAGGGGGAGTGATTGAGGGAGTGTAGCTCAAGATGGACAGCAACAAAGGGAAAGGGAGGGAAGCACACGAGGAAGAAAGCAGCAGAGGAGCATGGTGGAGGGAGTTTTGCAAGGGAGAAGCACATACAAGAGAGCTTGCAACACCAGGGAGACAGAAAATGGAATGTGGGGCAGGAATTAGGTGAGGTGAGAAGCACATAAGGGAGCAAGCTTAAAGTGAGCAGTGGAAAAATAAAAGCCAGCCAATCAGAGAGATGGTAATGAGGCTGTGCTCCAGGGGAGGTATAAACACAAGATGGATAAACTGGCGTGAGGAAAGTCATTGAATAAGAAGAAAGTAAATGAGAGTGACAATAAAGTCAATCAATGGCAACCAATGGGAGGGCTGTAAGTCCCTGAACATTCTTTGTAAACCACCCATAATATGTCTTTTGCAATGAGACAGCCTGCACAGTCTGGTAGGCTCAGCCTACAACATTGCAAGTTAAAAGGAATTTCCAGCGTTTGATGATTAACTATGGAGCTGGATTGGCCTGGCCAAATTATGTAGCAGAGTAGCATTATCTGAAAGAAAACCTAGGTTTTCACAAACTCTACAACAGAAGCTCTGACATAGATGGAAAACGCCAGATACATTAAAACGTGCACAAGTTGTGTGAAGAATTCATTAGCCAATGCTGTTCAAGGTGACCTAGTGGCTAAAAGAAATGTATGCAATGTTCCTAACATTGAAGAGTGCCGCTGGTATAGACTCCAGGCCCTTTCGGTACTGTGTGGGTGAATTTCCACAAGGATTTCATTGCAGGCAATGTCTTCTTCAGTGGGGTCTGGACAGGGAACTGTGGGTGGGCCACTTCGCTGTGACGACTGTTGTTCAGAACTGTGATCTCAACGTATAAGGCATATTTGGACTGTTTTGGACGTTTGGAGGCGTCCTGTCCAATGTGTTCAGTTGAATGTCTGTGTGTGGTGTTCATGGTTTGGTCTTTTGAAATCTGTGTGATGGCCAAGTACAATGTGCTTTAATGGATGTTGGTGTACCCTATTTCAGTACTTACCTTTCCGCGTACAAACTATAAAAAGCACAACTGTCACCATACACTGAAGAAATCAGCAGTGTCATGCTTTAAAATATGTGTTGCTGTCTTAACATATTTGATCTGCTCATCAGGCAAAATAAATCTTGTTTGGAGGCCTCCAGCTGGCGAAAAGCTTCCCAAAAATGCGTATGTGCACCTAGCAGCTAAACAAAACACAACTTGGTTGCTAAGTAAAACAGATTTCATGGGTGAGTTATGGGTTTTTCTTAAGCTTGACATATGCAGTATATTTTCTGCAATTTTGTGGTCGTTTCAAGGTATTTAAGAACACGTGCTAGAGCTTCTGTCCTATAACAGTGTTGCACTCAAACAGGCGATTTCTTTTTTAATTGAACAGATACACGCACTATATTATTTACGAACATGAAACTGTGAATTTATGTTTGTTTTGACATTCGGTCTCCTTTTTGAACGAGCACACCTGAATCAGCATTCACTGGTGTGCCTTTCACACTTAGTGAACATGGGCTTACAGAATCCTGCAATTTAACACTTTGTTTTAAAACATTACCCATTTCCAACCCTGGTTTGCAACCTTAAATTCACATCCAGTTATAATAGGCCCGGAGTCAGATCAATTATATTCTCTCGCCCCTTTACAAAGGTTATTTAGCTACATGTGACCGCATAGCTGTTTAACAATATTAGCTCTAAATAATGACTGTGGCATGACGAGGTAGGACTGCTCCGACCATTATGGAAGGCAACTATTCAATCTTATCAATCAAAATAAGAATTCATAAATTCATGCATTTTAGCATTTACTGTCTGTGTTGCCCCACCTGTACATCGATTGCTGTTACCGTTTGCGCCACAAATGCCCCATTCACATTTAATGATCACTCATCAGCATTTACATACAGAAATGGCGTAACTAGGAATGTCCCACTAGCATATTCCTGATTCACAGCCTTACCTTCTTTAACTCTCATGAACTAAGAGTGGTAAGGCAGAAATGCTCAGAAGAGTAGGGGCCAGGCCTAGTGAAGCTGACAGTTTTATCCCAAATTTCCGGTCCATATTAAGACCGCAATGTATCAAAGCTTTTACCCAAAGACACAGAATGGATAAAAGCAGGTGATGCATCAGGGCCTCAATTCAATTTTGCTAGCTTCTGAAGTGTTCAAACCATACGTGATATACAACGGGTGACCGCTGCATACTACCCACCGATATCTCACAGAATCGGAAGAATATATCAAATTTAGGCCTATTTTTTAAATACTTGTAAATTTCCTTCCACTTTTATCTTCAGCGGTACTATCAAGTTTCTCCTGTTAGCAACCCTCTCCTGCTCTATCATGGAGGAGAACTTAAAAAAGTGTGGGAAAAGAATTGGGTCTTTGGTGTAGATCTGTATGTATTCCCCTTTAGATATGTGTTGATTGAACAAGTCATTCATAAACAGATCAGTTGTGCTAGAGAGCTCTGTGGTCAGTGTTGCAATCGTGAATTGATTTTATTTTTCTCCTGTTTAACCTAGCACAACTCTGGTGGCCGAAGTCCGCATCTTGTTTACCTCATACAGAATCCTTTCGGGGATGACCACAAATAGCTTGCTGAAAGTATTCATCTAGCCACTAACATTTTAATTTTAATTTACAAGTGTTTGAAGCCTGAAAAGCGCTTTCAAGCAGGAATTGCAATCATAAGAGAATGTATTTATTTATCTGTTGCACCATAGTTAGAGTGAATAGAGTGATGTGCACTTCTATCTGAAACGGGTTGCATTCCTGAAAGTGGCTATTTTGTCTTAGCCTAATCACTATAAATTATGTTCTAATAGCATGTAAAGCCAACCAATTTTCGTAAGAGGGCTCTTCATTTAGGATGTGTGCGTCCTGGGGATGGAGCCGATGCCCAAGCACATTATGATCCAAAGGAGGAGTCACCTATCCTGTGACTTCCAAAGACTTTTTTACAACAAAAACAAACTGCAAACATCCGGGCCCAACACTAGGTGGCCATCTATGCACAGTGTGTAATCTGCAGCTCATATGCCTCGAACCTATAGTTTTCAGATAATTCAAAATAAAGCTCTAGAATAAATTCAAAACAATAAGAAACCTTGTGGTACACCTCAGTGCATAAGGATTTTTTTATTTTTTTTAATTTTTTTTATAAAAAACCTTTATTTGAGCAAGCATAGAAAAATACAAGAATGGGCCTACAACCTCACGGGCTGGCCGCTAATAATAAGGCACAAGGCATGAATTAGAAATGTACACCCGTGGTCAGGCACAAATACAGCACAAAGCATTACTCCCAACATATCACAGAGCATATTGAATTTTTATTTTATACAAAAAGAAAAACAAACATTAAAAAGGCGAAGGCATGGTAATCAGGGTCAGCCCAAAGAACGGAGGGGATGGTCTACAATCAGGAGAACATAGCAAGAGCCCGGAGGCTCCAACAAGGTCGGGGGGGGGGGAGCAGCGGGGAGAATCGGAAATTCAAAAAAACAGTATGAAAGGGTTCCGGGAACGCTCGCCTAGGGAGATAGGACAACATCAGTAGTGCCTACAAGGGGAGGGGCACAGATCTCCCCACGATATTCATTCCACTGGCCCCAAATCCTCGTCCACGCCCTGGGTCTGCCCCTGGCCACATAAACAGTCTTCTCACGAAACATGGACCAGTCCATGTTGTCCTCCCATTGCGAGACCTCAGGGGGCCTGGAAGCGCCCCAGAGTTGCGCAATATCCCGTTTCGCAATCATGTAACCCAAGGTAGCCCATCTGGTCTGGGCCACAGAGTAGTCAGTGGGCTCCCACACATTCAACAGACATCGTCGAGGCTCCGGCCGCAGGGCCACATCAGTCACAGCAGTCATCACCTCAAGCACAGCAGTCCAGTAAGCCGCCACAACCGGGCACTCCCAAAGAATGTGTAAAAAGGTAGCACTCGACCCACAACCACGCTTACATAACCCATCCAAGGAAAAGCCCATCGTCACCAGACGCGGACCAGTGACATACACTCGATGAAGGATTTTAAGTTGAACCAAACGGAGACGGGCAGGAATGGCTACCTCCTTGGGAGAAGAGAGTGCCGATTGCCAATCCTCGTCGTCCAGTTCCAACCCATCGCCAACCCAAGCCTCCCGAAGTCGGACCAATAAGTCCGCCCGATTATTGATCAGCTTCTTATAGATCAGGGAAATAGTGCTATCAGGCAGGTGCCCATCAAGGACACGATCTTCGAGGGGAGAAGACTCGGGCAGGGCCCTATCAGGAGTCAAGACTGAGGCGAGGGCGTGCCGGACCTGCAAATAACGAAAAAATTCCCTACCATTCAAACCATATTCCGCCTGGAGGGTCTGGAACGACTTCACACTACCTTTCGAACATACATCACCCACCTTACATATCCCAATCATATCCCAGCGGTCGAAGCCCTTAGTAGACCAGAGACACCCCAGACGTTCCGAGGCATAAAGCGGCGTCGCCAGCGTCATTCGATCCTCCCACCCCAAACTCACATTCGCGGCTCGCCACACAGTTACTGCAATCCTGGACGGGCCCACAAGATGGCGCCCGGCTGATCGAGAATAAAGCGCTCTTTTAAAGTCCCCACCCGGCAGCTGGAGTCTATCCATCTCGAATGCAGGATTTCGACCCGGTGAAAACATCACGTGATTAATAGCAGACAACTGGGAAGCCCAATAATATCGCTTGATATCGGGGAGCGCCATGCCCCCGTCGTACCAAGGGATGGTGAGTTTTGCGAGGGCAATACGCGGACGCCCGTCCCAAATCAATTGCCTTTGAAGACTTTCGATCTCTCGGAAATAGGTCTTGGGGATAGTGTCATAGGAGTTCTGGAGCGCGTAGAGGAACCGCGGCAAGGACATCATTTTAAACAGGGCCGCCCTGCCCAGAGGAGACAAAGGAAGCTTACGCCAACGGGCCACGTCCAGTCGCAATCTAAGCAACGGGGGGAGGAGATTACGCTCAAATCGGAGCGAGGAGTCCAACGTAATAAAAATCCCTAAATATTTGAAGCCAGACTGGACCACCTGGATAGGAAGTCTGCTCGGCAATGGGGGTAAAACACCCGAAAGAACATACACGCAGGACTTGGCCCAGTTAATAACGAGGCCTGAGTTGGCACCAAATGAAGTAAGAACGTCAAATAAAACAGACAGAGATTTACGCGGGGAGGTGAGATATAAAAGAATGTCGTCCGCGTAAAGCGAAACGCGGTCCTCAAAGTCCGGAGACCAGCGAATCCCCTTGAGCGAAGGTTCCCACCGAAGCCAAGCAGCCAATGGCTCCAAGGCGAGTGCAAAAAGCAACGGAGACAAGGGGCATCCCTGACGGGTACCCCTACCAAGGGTGAAAGGGGCCGAAACTCTACCATTTACCACTACTTGTGCCAGAGGTTCCGCATATAATAACTTGATCCAACCAATAAACTCAGGCCCGAAACCAAATTTCTCAAGAGCCGCCCAAAGATAAGGCCACTCCACAGTGTCAAAAGCCATTGAGGCATCCAACGATGCCAAAATGGCCGGCTCCGTCAGAAGCCCCGCCCTCGCAATCGCGCCGTGAAGACGACGTAGGTTCAGAGCCGTGTTGCGATGCGGGATAAATCCGGATTGATCTGGATGGACCAAGCCACCAATGACTGTCAGGAGGCGGGACGCCAGGAGTTTCGCCAATACCTTGGATTCAACATTTAGCAGGGATATGGGCCTATAGGATGAACAAAGGTCCCGCGGTTTACCATCCTTGGGGATGACAACTATGGTGGCCAGTCGCTGATCATAAGGGAGAATACCCCGTTCCCGGGACTCCAGAAACATGGCGCGAAGATATGGCGCCACCCTGTCGGGACGTAACTTGTACAGTTCAATTGGCAACCCGTTCGGGCCCAATGCTTTGCCCGAACGGAGTGAACGGATGGCAGTAGCTATCTCATCAACAGTAAAGGGGGAATCCAACGCTGCACGATCCAAATCGGAAACAACGGGCAGAGCTATATCACGCAATAGAAGGCGAGAGTCAGCCACATCTCTCACAGACACAGGGGTATACACCACACGGAAGTACTCAGCAAAACGGTGAACTATTCCAATCGGGTCCGTCACACTCTCACCACTCGAAGACTGAATCACGGGTACCACACGATTAGCTCTCTCCTTCTTATCCAGCCACGCCAACAATTTACCCGCTTTGTCACCCACATCATACAAACGACCCTGTTGCTCCCGAAACATCACTTTAGCAGCATCCGTGACCACGGACTTATAGGCAAATTGTTTCAGACCCAGGGCGTGGAGTTTCGCAGACGTGACACCAGATTCCAAAGCATCCTCCAATGCAGAAATCTCTCCCTCAAGATCCACCACCTCCCTATTCCTCGCCCTCTTAGCTTCAACAATAAGGGAAAGGGCCTGCCCACGAATCACCGTCTTAAAGGCCTCCCATAGGGACACAGCTGAGGAAACCGACCCCTCGTTATCCAGAAAATACGCGTCCAAAGACTTAAGCAAAAGGCTGCGGGTCTCGGGGGAGGTAAGGTACCACGGATTGATGGGAGCCACCCGGCCCACTGCCTCCACTCCAACCTCAAAACGAAGCCAGAGCGGAGAGTGGTCAGAGATACCCCTGGGTAGGTGTACAATCTCACGCACCGCAGGCGACTGAGCCGCAGGCATCAGGAAATAATCCAGCCTAGACAGACTCCCATGGGCCCCAGAATGAAAGGTGTATTGAAGCTGAGTAGGATGCAAAAGCCTCCAGCAATCCACCAAGCCAAAGGTATCCAAAAATCCACCCAACCACTGTTGGGCCGCAGGAGTATCTCTAGGGGGGTGGCGATCGTGGAGACCGGAGAAGACCGAATTAAAATCACCAGCCAGAAAGAGAGTACTATCTGGGAGGTCCAACAAGACACGGCCCAAATCTGAAAAGGTATAAGTCTGCAAGCCGGGGGGCACATAAACAGTAAATAAGGAGAGGGCACGACCCTCATAGCGACCCACAAGGACCGCATAGCGCCCCCGATCATCCTGAATCACATCATCAATAGCTAGGGGGAGGGACGCCCGAACAAGGATACCCACACCCCTAGAACCCGAGGTAAACCCCGAATGTGCTACGAGGCGATAGCCCCACCTATTCATTGCATGACAAACATTGCCTACCAAATGAGTCTCCTGCAGGAAAACAATATCAGGAGATAAACGTCGTATACATTTCAACACCACACTTCGTTTGATACGATCTCCCAGACCGTTAACGTTCCACGAAACAAATCTCAACCCGCTACCCCCCATCCCACCCAACAAAGCCAAACCCCCCCACCAATGAGCATGACACCAGAAACTTGTTCAAATACAGGATAAAGTCGCCTTGAAAACAGAACACACAAACAACAAACTCCCGAACCACCCACCCCCCAAACAACAAGAAAACACCCCCCACCCTGCACCCCTGCAAAAAGCTAAAAAGCCACCCCAACCTGCAGTGTGCCTGTCGCCCAAGAACCCCTATTCTACACAAAGACCCCGGAGGAGGAAAGGCTCCGTCCCACCCGCCACCCCGATCAAAACCAATGACGAGAAAAAGAACATACAGCAAATCACATAAGCAATAGAGGAACATAGGCATACACTCCTGGAAGAGTTATTCAAAACAAGGCACCAGGCATAAACGAAATGTTCAGCTCTCTACACCACCTTCAGCACCGCCCGGGTGGGCATCGGACTCAGTCTCAGGAGGTCGGCTAGGCAAGGAGTCCAGCCAGTCATTCACAGCGTCCGGCCGATCAAAGAAGAAAGTTCGGTCATTATACTCAACCCGCAGCCTGGTCGGAAAGAGCATAGCGTAACGCATCCCCATGTCCCTAAGGCGCTTCTTGGCACCACGAAATCCCATCCGCTGCTTCTGGACCTGTTGGGAAAAGTCCGGATAAAAGTTTACCGTGGCATTCTCAAAGGCCACCGGGCCCTTCACCCGCGACGCCTGTAGGATGGCGTCCCGATCTCTATAGTGGAAAAGCTTTGCAACAATAGGTCTCGGCGGGGCGCCTGGCTTACCCTGGCCCCCCGGAACACGATGTGCACGCTCCACTGCGAAAAATTTACTAAGGCCAGACGGGGAAAGGTGGTTCTGGATCAGGTCTTCAACCAGGAGATCAACCGAGTGGGGTTCTGGGTTCTCCGGTACACCAACCACGCGAACATTACAGCGACGTGCCCTGTTCTCAAAATCTTCCAAGCGCCGGGTCATGAAATCGTTCACCCTACGGAGATTGCCAATCTCCGTCTGTATCTCAGAGACGTCCGCCGTGAGGCTGGATGATTTGATATCCAACGACTTCACCTTTTCGTTCGTTTTGGAGAGATCGGCTCGAATTAGGTTTACCTCGATTGCCACGGTGTCAATTTTGTGGGCCAAGGTTTCGTACTGGTGGCCTATTGACTCCTTCATGCCAGAAATGGCGCCCATGATGTCCTGCAAGGAAGGCTCCGTCGACGCATCCACGACGTGGTCAGACGCACTGGGACCGGGCAGGGCAGCTCCGGGGGACCCCTTAGAATGGGTATAACGGTCCATAACATTAGATTGGACCGGACCCCCGCGCAGAGGTGTCTTCGTCTTGCGCGTCTCCCGGTCCCCTCTGCCCGCCATTTTGGAGATGCGTCACAAGGAGATTCACCAGGGTCAACGGACCGGGCACCAGGAATGGAGGCCTCGGGACCAAAGGACCACAACAAGGGTATCACTAGGCGAGGGGCAGCCAAATAAAAGAATAGTCCAGCCAAAGGCCCGACAGCCGACGCGTGTCCTGGAACCAGCTCTGGCCCGACCCTCTCACCGATGTCCCAGTCAGAGGCAGAATCGAAACCGAAACTTAAGAAGGGGACCCACAAGTCCAATCCCCCTGCCGTTGTTGTTCAACTCCAAGACGGCCACCGAACCTCACCCAGTCCCGGGCGCACCTCAAGGGCGGAGCCCAAAAGTTCAATTCACCATAACTCAGGCACCCGGTGTCAAAATAAAGTTCTGAAAAGTCCAGGTAGATCAGCCCAACGTCCTCTATACAAATCCTCGCGAAAAATCAGGATTCATGCAGGATATTATGCCGGGAGCGGCGGGGGTCCGGGGAGCGCTGTGCTCACGCGGCCATCACGGATGCCCGCCAAGCTCCTCCTCCTAAAAGCCTGCATAAGGATTTTAAATTAATAGATGCACCCTTTGGTAGCACCCACACCTATTAAAGCAAAAAGGAGAAGCAGCCAAGTGCTCTTTTTGAAATTATACTTATTAATTCCATCTCTCCAATAGAATGTTGTAATTTATTGTTCAACAAGATTGAATCTGTAGAGCTTTTTTATTTTCTGGTGCCCGCAGCGAAGGGTGGAGGGAATCTATTTTATGGTGTGCTTGTGTAATCCCTTGTCTATTTTTGATGACTATCGCTTGAAAATGTTCTTCCGTTGATGCTGGGAATTAAGTTACTAAGTTTTACCGTGCCCTAAAATACAAAATAGAATTCCGGAAGAGCAATCGCTTTTGGTTACAATTTATAAACCTAGTTCTTAAGCATGGCTGCCAAGGTTTTAGATGACATTTCAAAAACTATGAGTGACACTTTCTTGCAAGCAAAATCAAGCAATGAAGACGAGGGAAGCACATAAATATTAGAAAGTACACCAATTAGAGCAAGGAGAAACTCTAAGTTAACTGCTGCAAAGCATAGGAAATATTTGATAAGGAGTAGTTTCTGTCCTGTAACTCCAGTTCTGTAGTAGAGGTATCTCTGTTATAGTCATAATCTAGTGAATAGTCCCGCTCATGAGCGTGGACCCCGGAGCAATCAAAAATGATCTCTTAAGCTGTCTAAAAATGCAGTCCTGCACAGATACTTAAGAGAGAATTTAAAGACAAATAATGCAGCCTATATCCACAGGCTACACTGTCCAGTACTTCAACTAGACATTCCACCAAAACCACAAACAGCACAGCCTGCCAAGTTTTCATCACAGAGAAAAACGTCCCCTTTTACCAACAAAGCCTCTGGAATGATAGAGAGGAAGGGGAGGACAGACAAGCCCCATAGGCTGCCATTATGTGGTTCAAAAAGGGATACCGTGCCTTTAAGAAAACTTTCTAGAACTTTCTCAGTATCCCAGAATGCCCAGCAGGTCCCATTTACTTTCAGATCTTTTTGAAGGCGTATAACGCCAGACCTGTAGCATTCCGAACATGAACATCTTTCTCCACTGGGGAGGAGGGCGGGCGCTTATGACTATAACAGAGATACCCCTACTACAGAACTGGAGTTACAGGACAGAAACTACTCCTTCTGTAGTAGGGGATCTCTGTAGATAGTCATAATCTAGTGAATAGAATGGCAAACCCATCCCCACACCATGCGGCGGTGGAGAAAAAAAATCATACAAAACCACTACTGTGCGAACAGATTTCGCAGCGAAGACTGCCCAACCTGAGCGTCTGCCCTGGAATCAGTGTCCAGACAGTAATGCTTAGCAAAGGTATGGACCGACTTCCAAGTGGCCGCCCTGCAGATTTCTGCAATGGGAACATTACGTAACAAAGCAGTCGTGGCAGCTTTGCCCCTGGTGGAATGAGCCTTAGGTTTACCTCCTAAGGTCTTATAAGCCTTTTCATAACACAATTGTATACAGGACACAATCCACCTCGAAATGGACTGTTTTGAGGTGGCAAGACCTGTCCTGACTGACCCATAATTGATAAACAATTTGTCTGACCTACGAATATCCTTGGTTTTATCCAGATAAAATTTCAACACCCTCCTGACATCCAGGGAATGTAGAGACCTTTCCGCTGGAGAGGAAGGATTCTGAAAAAACGTAGGTAAAGTTATGGTCTGGTTAACATGGAAATCAGAAATAACCTTAGGAAGAAATTTAGGGTGAGTACGCATAACAACCTTAGCAGCATGAAATACAGTATACGGTTCTTGGCAACACAACGCCTGAATTTCACTCATCCTGCGGGCCGATGTAATGGCCACGAGGAACACCGCCTTCCAGGACAGGTGCTGCAACGAAGCCTTATGAATAGGTTCAAAAGGTTCCTTCATCAATCTGGACAGCACCACATTCAATTCCCATGAAGGCGAAGGAAGCCGGACAGAAGGAAACACTTTCTTCAAGCCTTCCAAAAAAACTTTGATCACAGGGATCTGGAAGAAGGAGGCCTGTGAAGGGCATTTCCTGTAGGCAGTAAGCGCAGCGAGGTGAACCTTAATGGAATGAAAATTAAGGCCAGACTGCGCCAAATGTAAAAGGTAGGAAGGATGACATCTTCCTTACATGTTGTTGGATCATAGTTCTTGGACTTGCACCAGATGCAAAATCTCTTCCACTTGTACGCATAAGAAGTCCTAGTGGAAGGTCTCTTGGCCTTCTTCAGTATGTCCATACAATCTGCAGGGAGATTCAAATGGCCATATTGCACTATCTCAGGAGCCATGCCGCCAAACTCAAAAACGAGAGATTGGGGTGCACCATCTGCCCCCCGAACTTCGTGAGAAGGTCCTGCCGGCACGGCAGCCGAATGTGAGGAAGGAGAGACCGGTGAAGCAGGTCCGTGAACCACCACTGCCTGGGCCATTCCGGAGCAATCAGGATCATCCGTGCCCTGGACTGGGCCAGCTTGATGAGCACCGCCGGAATCAGGGGAATGGGTGGAAAAGCGTACAGAAAGCTGTTCGACCAGTTGAGCCATAACGCATTCCCCAGCGTTCCCTGCTGGTAGTACCTGGATGCGAAGTCTCGGCATTTGCTGTTTTCGGCGGTGGCGAACAGATCCACGTCTGGAGTGCCCCACCTGGCGAAGACGTCTCTGAGCACTTCGTCCTTTATGACCCATTCGTGGTTTTCCTGAATCAGTCTGCTCAGTGCGTCTGCCTGAACATTCTGCACACCTGGTAGATGAGTAGCTGTTATCGTCAGTCCTCTGGCAAGGAGCCAGTGCCAGATCGCCTGTGCCTCCTGCGGCAGGGTGCGCGATCTCGAGCCCCCCTGCTTGTTGAGGTAATACATCGTGGTCGTACTGTCCGTCTGTACAAGCAGAGAGTTGGTCTGGAAGGACGGATGAAAGGCCTTCAGTGCCAAGTGAACAGCTCTGAGTTCCAGAAAATTGATGTGATATGTGGACTCCGTCTGGGACCACGTTCCCTGGATCTGTAACTCCCCGGAATGCGCTCCCCAGCCGTGGAGAGAAGCATCCATCACGATAGTCTGAGTGGGAATGTCCTTGTGGAAGGGAACCCCCTTGAGGAGATTCTCCGCTGAACACCACCATTTCAGAGACTGCAGAACATGCAGAGACAGTCGTATCTTGTCGTCCCAGTTTCCTCCCCTCTGGTCCCACTGATCCTCCAGACACTCCTGCAGCGGTCTCATGTGTAGCCGTGCGTGTGGCGTGAGGAAGATACTGGAGGCCATCGACCCCAGTAGAGAAGCCACCGTCCTCACTGTCGTAGATGGAGCGGTCATATGAGCCTGAGCCTTCCGAAGGAGTGATAAACGTCTTTCCTCCGAAGGAGACACGCTTGCAGAGAGCGTATTGATGGAGGCTCCCAAGTACTGTAGGCATTGGACCGGAGTCGGGACAGACTTGGACATGTTGATGTGCAACCCCAGCTTGTTCAAGAGAACAGACGTCTTCTGGAAGTGCGCTTGAGCTTACGAGAAGGAGGATGCCTTGATCAAACAATCGCCCAGGTACGGGTAGACAAACACCTTGTTCTTTTTCAGGTGTGCCGCTACCACTGCCATGCATTTTGAAAAGGTCCTGGGCGCAGACTTCAGCCCGAACGGTAACACTGTGTATTGATAATGATTTGCGCAGACTTGGAATCGTAGGAACTTCCGGTGCTTCTGTGCAATGGGCACGTGGAAGTATGCATCCTGTAGGTCTATCACGCACAGCCAGTCTCCCCTTTGCAGTTGAGGGTAAATCTGGTGCAAAGACAGCATGCAAAAGTTTTCTCTGCGAATCCACTTGTTTGCTTGTCGCAAATCCAGAATAGGCCTGAACTCGTTCTTGTCCTTTTTGCGGACCAGAAAGAACCAGGAGTACAGACCTCTTCCCCTTTGAGACAGAGGGACGTCTTCTATTGCCCTTTTCCTTATCAGGGTATCGGCCTCCTCCTGGAGCTCGCCAAGCTGAAACTGCGAGCAAACCGGTGAAATTGCTGGAGGCGGGCTCGTGAACCGAAGACTGTATCCTTTGTAAACAATATTCAGCACCCACTTGTCCTGAGTAATGTTTGTCCACTCTGCCAGAAAATATTGAACGCTTCCCCCCACCGGAGTGGGTAACGGATGACTGGGAAGTAATCGCTCAGGGCCTAGACCCGGCCGGGCCTTTGGTCGCGGTGGCAGATTGCTGACCACCCCTGCCCCTCTGACGTTTCTGGAAGGGCTTCCTCTGGAACTGCTGCTGCTGTTGTCCAGACTGTTGACATCGCCCTCTGCCCTATGCCCCGTACCGTCTCTGGAAGGGGCGGTAGTTCTTCTTCTGGTCCTTGGGCTTCTCCAAGCTCACAGCCGTCAGAGTCTCAGCCTCCGCCTTCATGCGGGCCATCTCATCGTCGGCGTGTTTGCCGAATAGGGTCTCGCCCGAGAAGGGCAGGTTGGCCACCCTCTGCTGGGCTTCAGGCTTCAGTGACGTCAGTCTGAGCCAAGCATGGCGCCTCTGATTAACTCCATGGCAGTACCCGTGGGCTGCCAGGAGCGACGAGTCTGCAGCTGCGCTGATCAGCTGGTTCGACACCAGCAATCCCTCATTCAGGATCTCCATAAAATCGTCCTTCTTTTCCCGTGGGAGGAGGTCGGCGAACTGTTGAAGGGACTCCCAAAGCACCCGATCATAGCGCCCCAACAGCGCAAATGCACTGGCAGCCTTCATGGAGGTAGCGGCTGTCGCGTACACCTTCCTGCCTGCCGAGTCCAACCAGCGACTCTCCTTGTCCGGAGGCACATTTGAGGACGGGGTGGTGGCGTGTTGCTTCCTTGCCGCTGTCACAATTACGGAATCCGGAGTTGGATCCAATTGGAGGAAAGACGTGTCCGCATCAGGAGCCTTGTACTTCTTTTGCAGCCTGGAGGGGGCTGCTTTCGCCACCGCCGGAGTGAGGAAGAGCTCCAAGGCAGGTTCCACTAATCCAGGCACCAAGGGCAACAGAGGCCTAGATAGGTGCTTCTTGTGGAGAGTCTCAAATATTACGGAGGTCGTAGGCATGGGCACAGTCAGTTGGATGCCCAGCTTGCTCGCACCCCTCAACAAGACTTCCTGAAAGGGGACCACGTCGTCCACAGGGGATACCCTCGTCCTAGGGGATTCTGATAGAGTTGGCGAATAATCCCTTGCGCTGGACGAATCTGTGCTGTACCTAGACCGACCCTTCCTATGGCGTCGTCTGGATCTCGTCGATGAGCGACGGCGACTCCTTGATCTCCCTCTCCGTCCGGAGCGAGATCTGGCCTTGGGCGTTCCGCGGGTGCTTGCGGCGGAGCATGTGGTGGGGGCCTGACCGGGGACCTCGGCCGTGGTGCCCCCTTAGGCGGCGTAGGGAGGTGCGTCAGTGAGACCGACCTCAGAGGCCGTGGTGGTGCATGTGGAGGAACAGGAGGAGGTGGTGGTGAAGGAGTGCGCGGCGGCGGCTCCTTAGGCAGTGGAGTAGGAGGAGTAGGAGACTTCGGCTTGGGGGTCGAGTACACCACAGAGTACACCGTTCCCGGTGACTCCCTCATCTTCTTCCTTGGTGTAGGCGATCGAGAGGCAGCGCCCCCTGTCGGTGACCGACGTCGCCGTCGTGCCCCGGAGGAACCGGAAGGACTCCTGACTCCAGAACGCCTCCTGGAGGATGATCTCTTCTTCTTAGGCGCCGAGCGCCTCTTCGGCGTCGAAGAACGCCTCCTCGATGCTGCCGAACGTCGTCGACGACCTATGCCTCGACGGCAAATGGCGATGTCGCCTCGACGGCGAGCGCCGAGTCAACGCTGAGGGCGAACGGCGGTGTCCCCTCGACGGTGAGCGCCGACGCAGTCTAGAATCCTTACGATGTTGAAGTGTCGACGACGACGTCGATGCCGATGATGATGACGTCTTCGGCGGCGACCTCGACGGCGGTCTCGTCCGTTCCCCTCGACGCCGAACGTCGACGTCGCCTCGACCCAGAGCCCTGGGGAGACGGGGAGCAGATCGCCGTCATGCCTCTCGACGCCGTCGTCGATGGTATCGACGTCGACGGAGAACGGCGACACTTTCTGGCCTTCTTGATGCTGGGGAGCCCCCCAGAGGCCTCAGCATGGCAAGAGGAAGTTGATCCAGCCTGCCCAGACCCACCTTGACTCTGCAGCCTTCTTTCTTCCAGTCCTTGGAGCCTGATCTTCTTTCTGTCTCTCAGGGTCCTGGAGGAGAAGGTCTGGCAAATCTCACACTTCTCAGGTAAATGAGTAGAAGGGAGGCACAGGATACACACAGGGTGTGGGTCCGACTTGGCCTTCTTCCTGGAGCACTCAGGGCATTTATCAAACAATGCTGGCATTTTTGACAAAAAGGAGTGCTCAGAATACTAGAAGAGGAAGAGGGCACCAAAACATGTCGAGTGTAAACACTCACACACTTTAAAAGTGCAAAAATTCTTATAACAAACCCAAAAAAGGGAGAGCTCAATGCTCCAGGGTCCTGCTAGCAGGAGCCGGAAAAAAGAACTGAAAGTAAATGGGACCTGCTGGGCATTCTGGGATACTGAGAAAGTTCTAGAAAATTTTCTTAAAGGCACGGTATCCCTTTTTGAGCCACATAATGGCAGCCTATGTGGCTTGTCTGTCCTCCCCTTCTGCTCTATCATTCCAGAGGCTTTGTTGGTAAAAGGGGAAGTTTATCTCTATGATGAAAACTTGGCAGGCTATGCGGTTTGTGGTTTTGGTGGAATGTCTAGTTGAAGTATTGGACAGTGTAGCCTGTGGATATAGGCTGCATTATTTGTCTTTAAATTCTCTCTTAAGTGTCTGTGCAGGACTGCATTTTTAGACAGCTTAAGAGATTATTTTTGATTGTTCCGGGGTCCACGCTCATGAGCAGCACTATTCACTAGATTATGACTATACACAGAGATCCCCTACTACAGAAGCAGCATTCATGTATCAGACTCTAACCAAAATTGTAGAAAATAGATAAAGCGACGTTCATAATTTATTAATGATAAGCTGAGTGACTCTCGGACTCCCTCAACTGCTGCTGACGACATGGGCACTAAGCCCCGCAGCATTGGAAAACTGAGTGTGAGAGGGACTCATTTAGTTCACAGCTAGGCAGGCTTAAAGCACATCTTATTGTAAATGTGTGCACCACAACAACTAGCTAGCCCCAATGCCAGGTCCAATCAAAGTGCAATCCCTACTCCTAGCTGGGCCTGGTGGCTCAGTGCACTAATGAATCCACTATTCTGGGATTCATCTCATGGTCACAGGTTTAAATATTGGCAGGTTAGCTCAGTATTTCTTTGCTCTGCGTTGGGTGGCATACGTACCATTGAGATGAGTATCAATAAACATCTATCATTAAAGGCAAAGGGGTGAACATTTGCATTACAAATATACATATTATGGTGTGTTATAGTGACTCACATATGCGTGGCAAGACACTGCTATTAATTTAACGGAATGGGCTGCTACTTTGAGCAATCTTTTTTTTTTTTTTACTTGCTTATTTGGAAAGCACATGCTTAATAAAAGAGATTTGTAAATAAGGTCCTTGTGCTCCTGTTCCCAGTAAGGCATGTTCAGCCTCATCGCTCCCAAGTGAAACTTTCACCGTGATTTAAATTACATGTGGCAAGGTTCAGCAAGTTATATACAAGATGGTACTGCTTTAATGTCACAGGAAGTAACTAGGTGCGCAACACCATCACCTAAATAAACTGGTACCTCCCTTGTAAACATATATAGAGTCAAACATGCTGCAAGATTAGAACCACCACAGTGAAAGCACCGCAGAGACCAGCTGACTTTGACCTGTGATGGAGCCAGCCTGGGGAGGGCACAGCTGTGTGCGGCGGGCAAAGAGGCTGGTGCCCCTGACACAATTGTGGAGAGTGGCAAGGGGATCGTAAAAAGTGTATCATGATCATCTAAATCACTGCCTGGACGGCTTACAGTGCAAACACCTCCCCCTCCTCCCTCCCACCGCCCTCAATGAGGATGGTTGTGCCATCATGCAGTGCAGTAGGGGAAAGCGTAGAGCCTGGCGGCCCGGTATAATGTTGCGCATATCATGCAGAAAATTATGGAAAAGTTGTTGTGGGATTTAAAGTAGCTTTTTCAAGATTACAGTGGGAATCTCTCCTAAGTGAAGTACAAAGCGGAAATGGCTGTTGCTCAAATCTCGTACTTTGTGCAGGAGAGTGCGAGCAACAACTGAACTTTAAAAGTATGCAAACTTACTACAGCGCCTGCCGCACTGGAATTAAGTTGCATGCATACTCTAAAACAGAATCCTAAGAACACGGAAGTCAAGACGTACGACAAAGTATAAACAGAAGAAGAACCATTACACCCGGCCTCGTAAATGTTGTGATTACTTACTTGACTCAGCGTGCGCCCTCTGCCTGTCTGAGCTTCACCGGGGATCGTCCAACCAGGACTGTGATTCCACTCCACTCATAGCTGCACCACTGCTCTCCAAGCCGCAGGAACTGCGCGGGCCAACTCTGATACTTGATGCACTCCGGCGGGGGTGGGCCCCGTGCTGTGAGCTCGGCTGCATTCTACCGGTTGTACTACTAGCTGCAAATGTGCCCCCCCCCGGCCCTTTTCAGGATGGGTCAAATTAAACCTCAGTCCCAACATGACCGTGAGGTCAGCAACTTTGCGTCAAGACAGTGATTAAACCATTGCAGCCACCCCTGGCCATAGGGAGCTGCCTCAGCCAGCCCCCATGCCTGCTACTTCAACGTGCGCTGCTTGCTGATAAAATTGTCACTGTTTGGTGCTTTAGCTTAAGTGAGCTAGCGGAGTAGATGCTACATGCGTGACAATGCATTTCAGTGCGTTGATGCGGACCACCGCACTGAAATGCGTTAGAGTCACGCCTGATGTGTGATTCTTGGCAGGGCTGCTTAAGGTTTCTGCTAATTTTTGCGAATGAAATTTTTTTTCTTTCTCGTTCTGCCATTATTTAGCTAGAGTTATTTACAACAAGGGGTGGTGATGGACAGAGTCTCTGAATTAAGCAGAGTACTCTCACCCAGTCAAGAGATCAGGGCTAGATCCAACACCGTTTTTTAGCTCATTGCACCATCCCAGTTTCAGAACCTGGCTGTATGCAAATTAGTCTGTCCCTGGCCCAGTGCATCATGGGAACAGGGCAGACCAGACTACAAAAGCCAATTCTTACACTGGGAAGGAAACAAGCTTCCGGGGACCGGTTTCTGGCATTACAGCCGTCTTCGGCCCGGCTTGCTTGAATCCTGATGGTGCAATGAGCAAGGGACTCACATCTGAGTATACCCTTCCACGCTTAGGGTGGACAAAATTATTTACAACAAGGGGTGGTGATGGACAGAGTCTCTGAATTAAGCAGAGTACTCTCACCCAGTCAAGAGATCAGGGCTAGATCCAACACCGTTTTTTAGCTCATTGCACCATCCCAGTTTCAGAACCTGGCTGTATGCAAATTAGTCTGTCCCTGGCCCAGTGCATCATGGGAACAGGGCAGACCAGACTACAAAAGCCAATTCTTACACTGGGAGGAAACAAGCTTCCGGGGACCGGTTTCTGGCATTACAGCCGTCTTCGGCCCGGCTTGCTTGAATCCTGATGGTGCAATGAGCAAGGGACTCACATCTGAGTATACCCTTCCACGCTTATGGTGGACAAAATTATTTACAACAAGGGGTGGTGATGGACAGAGTCTCTGAATTAAGCAGAGTACTCTCACCCAGTCAAGAGATCAGGGCTAGATCCAACACCGTTATTTAGCTCATTGCACCATCCCAGTTTCAGAACCTGGCTGTATGCAAATTAGTCTGTCCCTGGCCCAGTGCATCATGGGAACAGGGCAGACCAGACTACAAAAGCCAATTCTTACACTGGGAAGGAAACAAGCTTCCGGGGACCGGTTTCTGGCATTACAGCCGTCTTCGGCCCGGCTTGCTTGAATCCTGATGGTGCAATGAGCAAGGGACTCACATCTGATTATACCATGAGATCAGGGCTAGATCCAACACAGTGTAAGAATTGGCTTTTGTAGTTTGGTTTGCCCTGTTCCCATCATGCACTGGGACAGGAACAGACTAATTTGCATACAGCCAGGTTCTGAAACTGGGATGGTGCAATGAGCTAAAAAACGGTGTTGGATCTAGCCCTGATCTCTTGACTGGGTGAGAGTATTCTGCTTAATTCAGAGACTATGTCCCTCACCACCCCTTGTTGTAAATAATTTTGTCCACCCTAAGCGTGGAAGGGTATATTCAGCCATGAGTCCCTTGCTCATTGCACCATCAGGATTCAAGCAAGCCGGGCCGAAGACGGCTGTAATGCCAGAAACCGGTCCCCGGAAGCTTGTTTCCTTCCCAGTGTAAGAATTGGCTTTTGTAGTTTGGTTTGCCCTGTTCCCATCATGCACTGGGACAGGAACAGACTAATTTGCATACAGCCAGGTTCTGAAACTGGGATGGTGCAATGAGCTAAAAAACGGTGTTGGATCTAGCCCTGATCTCTTGACTGGGTGAGAGTATTCTGCTTAATTCAGAGACTCTGTCCCTCACCACCCCTTGTTGTAAATAATTTTGTCCACCCTAAGCGTGGAAGGGTATACTCAGACATGAGTCCCTTGCTCATTGCACCATCAGGATTCAAGCAAGCCGGGCCGAAGACGGCTGTAATGCCAGAAACCGGTCCCCGGAAGCTTGTTTCCTTCCCAGTGTAAGAATTGGCTTTTGTAGTTTGGTTTGCCCTGTTCCCATCATGCACTGGGACAGGAACAGACTAATTTGCATACAGCCAGGTTCTGAAACTGGGATGGTGCAATGAGCTAAAAAACGGTGTTGGATCTAGCCCTGATCTCTTGACTGGGTGAGAGTATTCTGCTTAATTCAGAGACTCTGTCCCTCACCACCCCTTGTTGTAAATAATTTTGTCCACCCTAAGCGTGGAAGGGTATACTCAGACATGAGTCCCTTGCTCATTGCACCATCAGGATTCAAGCAAGCCGGGCCGAAGACGGCTGTAATGCCAGAAACCGGTCCCCGGAAGCTTGTTTCCTTCCCAGTGTAAGAATTGGCTTTTGTAGTTTGGTTTGCCCTGTTCCCATCATGCACTGGGACAGGAACAGACTAATTTGCATACAGCCAGGTTCTGAAACTGGGATGGTGCAATGAGCTAAAAAACGGTGTTGGATCTAGCCCTGATCTCTTGACTGGGTGAGAGTATTCTGCTTAATTCAGAGACTCTGTCCCTCACCACCCCTTGTTGTAAATAATTTTGTCCACCCTAAGCGTGGAAGGGTATACTCAGACATGAGTCCCTTGCTCATTGCACCATCAGGATTCAAACAAGCCGGGCCGAAGACGGCTGTAATGCCAGAAACCGGTCCCCGGAAGCTTGTTTCCTTCCCAGTGTAAGAATTGGCTTTTGTAGTTTGGTTTGCCCTGTTCCCATCATGCACTGGGACAGGAACAGACTAATTTGCATACAGCCAGGTTCTGAAACTGGGATGGTGCAATGAGCTAAAAAACGGTGTTGGATCTAGCCCTGATCTCTTGACTGGGTGAGAGTATTCTGCTTAATTCAGAGACTCTGTCCCTCACCACCCCTTGTTGTAAATAATTTTGTCCACCCTAAGCGTGGAAGGGTATACTCAGACATGAGTCCCTTGCTCATTGCACCATCAGGATTCAAGCAAGCCGGGCCGAAGACGGCTGTAATGCCAGAAACCGGTCCCCGGAAGCTTGTTTCCTTCCCAGTGTAAGAATTGGCTTTTGTAGTTTGGTTTGCCCTGTTCCCATCATGCACTGGGACAGGAACAGACTAATTTGCATACAGCCAGGTTCTGAAACTGGGATGGTGCAATGAGCTAAAAAACGGTGTTGGATCTAGCCCTGATCTCTTGACTGGGTGAGAGTATTCTGCTTAATTCAGAGACTCTGTCCCTCACCACCCCTTGTTGTAAATAATTTTGTCCACCCTAAGCGTGGAAGGGTATACTCAGACATGAGTCCCTTGCTCATTGCACCATCAGGATTCAAGCAAGCCGGGCCGTAGACGGCTGTAATGCCAGAAACCGGTCCCCGGAAGCTTGTTTCCTTCCCAGTGTAAGAATTGGCTTTTGTAGTTTGGTTTGCCCTGTTCCCATCATGCACTGGGACAGGAACAGACTAATTTGCATACAGCCAGGTTCTGAAACTGGGATGGTGCAATGAGCTAAAAAACGGTGTTGGATCTAGCCCTGATCTCTTGACTGGGTGAGAGTATTCTGCTTAATTCAGAGACTCTGTCCCTCACCACCCCTTGTTGTAAATAATTTTGTCCACCCTAAGCGTGGAAGGGTATACTCAGACATGAGTCCCTTGCTCATTGCACCATCAGGATTCAAACAAGCCGGGCCGAAGACGGCTGTAATGCCAGAAACCGGTCCCCGGAAGCTTGTTTCCTTCCCAGTGTAAGAATTGGCTTTTGTAGTTTGGTTTGCCCTGTTCCCATCATGCACTGGGACAGGAACAGACTAATTTGCATACAGCCAGGTTCTGAAACTGGGATGGTGCAATGAGCTAAAAAACGGTGTTGGATCTAGCCCTGATCTCTTGACTGGGTGAGAGTATTCTGCTTAATTCAGAGACTCTGTCCCTCACCACCCCTTGTTGTAAATAATTTTGTCCACCCTAAGCGTGGAAGGGTATACTCAGACATGAGTCCCTTGCTCATTGCACCATCAGGATTCAAGCAAGCCGGGCCGAAGACGGCTGTAATGCCAGAAACCGGTCCCCGGAAGCTTGTTTCCTTCCCAGTGTAAGAATTGGCTTTTGTAGTTTGGTTTGCCCTGTTCCCATCATGCACTGGGACAGGAACAGACTAATTTGCATACAGCCAGGTTCTGAAACTGGGATGGTGCAATGAGCTAAAAAACCGGTGTTGGATCTAGCCCTGATCTCTTGACTGGGTGAGAGTATTCTGCTTAATTCAGAGACTCTGTCCCTCACCACCCCTTGTTGTAAATAATTTTGTCCACCCTAAGCGTGGAAGGGTATACTCAGACATGAGTCCCTTGCTCATTGCACCATCAGGATTCAAGCAAGCCGGGCCGAAGACGGCTGTAATGCCAGAAACCGGTCCCCGGAAGCTTGTTTCCTTCCCAGTGTAAGAATTGGCTTTTGTAGTTTGGTTTGCCCTGTTCCCATCATGCACTGGGACAGGAACAGACTAATTTGCATACAGCCAGGTTCTGAAACTGGGATGGTGCAATGAGCTAAAAAACGGTGTTGGATCTAGCCCTGATCTCTTGACTGGGTGAGAGTATTCTGCTTAATTCAGAGACTCTGTCCCTCACCTGCTGTCTCTTCGAGACGTATAGTAAGTGGCTTTTAAAAGTGCCACCAGAGGCTTTTGTTGGCCAACAGATTGCGTTCATGAGCTTGTGCACAGCTGCCATCTGTGTTTTTTTTTGCTGTAATCATGCTCCTCTGCGTGCACTACCCCCCTCCCTTTCCCCCTCCCTCCTGGTCAGCTTCATTTGTGTCTTCTAGCTGTAAATCATGCTCCTCTGCTCGCAAACCCCCTCCCTTCTCCCCCTCTCCTCTTCGTCAGTTTCAGTTGTGTCTTTTATCACTGTGAATGCTCCTGCTTCCATCAGGCACACACACTACCAGCCGTCACACACTACCAGCCGTCGGTGCACGCTTCCACCAGGCACACACCACCAGCCGTAAGTGCACACTTCCACCAGGCACACACACACACCACCAGCCGTCGGTGCACACTTTCACCGGGCACACGCACCACCAGCCATCAGAGCACGTTTTCACCAGGCACACACAGCACCAGCCATCAGTGCACGCTTCCACCGGGTACACACACCACCAGCCGTCAGTGCACGCTTACACCAGGCACACACACCACCAGCCGTCAGTGCACGCTTTCACCAGGCACACACAACACCAGCCGTCAGTGCAGTAGGCAGGCTCCTCTCAGAGTTTCTTAGTACATATGTGTTCGATGCCTGGAAGGAGTGGGTAGAGTTTCCTTAAACCATGCTGAGTATGCAGGTGCAGTGCATGAACTCCTGTGTGAGTGAGTCATGCTGCCTGTGGCTCACTCACTCCACACTTGTAAATTGTGCCTGCACCAGGCTTTTTCTCATTTGCAAAGTTCGGGGCATGCGCACAAGCTAGGCAGCCCCCACATCCCCGGGACTGACTGCTTCCTGTAACCAGAATGGAAACAACATTCAGAGCAATGAAAACAAGTTCATTTGATGCAAAGAACTGGTTACAAAAACCATGTCCAGCTATTGTAGATCTGGCAACTTAAACAAAACAGCAACAACAAAAAAACAAGCATTGGCATAGCCAATAGGTCTCGCTTTTTGGACCCTATAAGTATTTGGTTATGCAGCAGAATACCCTTGGTGCAACACCACCAACTGTTGCATGGCTAAACACTTATAAGGTCCCAAATGCGAGACCTATTGGCTATGCCAATGCTTGTCTTTACATGAATGGAATTCTGGGGTAAACCTCTTTTGGGAACGCCTCATCACTTTTGTGTTCCTTTTTCAAAGCTATGGAAATACACACTGGAGTATTTTTAAAGAAGACAACTGACTAGCTATGTCACAGGAGGCTGCTGAATTATTCTAAAATGTGTTTCTACATTTTCTGCAGTAGTATATATTTGTCACAAAAATGGATGTTTCAGCACTCATAAATTACAGACCCTCAATTACGGAGATTCTGCCTCCCTCCCCTACCCCTAATCTCCCAACCTGAGGAAAAGTTTGATGGCCACCTTATTCAGAGGACCTTTTTAGGTCTCGTCTGAGCCAGCGCATGCGTTGTCTGGCGAGACTTTTAGTAAGGGCTTTAGAAAATGCTACCACTGTGGCCTAGAGCTTGCTGTTACGCGCGCTTACGAGCAGAGGCGCCATCTGGCTTTCCTCTATCGTCATGGGTCATCAGCTTACAAGATACGAGAGCTTTCTTTCACATGCCTGAAGTCGATAGCTTCCTTGTCATTTGCGTTACTAAGCAATCCTGGGCGGAGCCAACTGTTAATTTAAATTAATCAGGTTATTTGTGTTTACCTCTCTTCTACTCTTCTACCCCTCTACCTCTCTACACCTCTTCCCTACTACCCCATTACCTCTCCTCTACCTCTCTTCTACATCTCTTTTACCTCTCTACCTCTACCCCTCTACTCTACCTCTTCTATCCCTCTACCTCTCTTCTACTCTTCTACCCCTCTACCTCTTCTACCCCTCTACCTCTTCTACCCCTCTACCTCTCTTGTACCCCTCTAACCCTCTTCTACCCCTCTACCACCCCTCTTATAACCCTCTACTCCTCTACCACCCCTCTACCAGTCTTCTACCCCGATACCCCTCTTCTACTCTTCTACCCCTCTTCTACTCTTCTACCCATCTACCCCTCGATCCCTCCACCACCCCTCTACCCTTCTACTACCTCTACCCCTCGTCTAACCTTCTACCCCTCTACTACCCCTCTTCTCTCCTCTACCCCTATTCTACCCCTCTTCTGCCCCTCTTTTACCCCTCGACCCTACTACCCCTCTTCTACCCCTCTTTTACCCCTTTCTACTACACCTCAACCCCTCTACTACCCCTCTACCCCTCATAACTCAGCAGCACCACAGCATCACTCAGCACCACCACAGCATCACTCAGGGCCACAACAATATCAATAAGCACCACCACAGCATCACTCAGCACCACCAGCTTCACTCAGCACCACCACAGCACACTCAGCAACACATCAGTATCACTCAGCATCACCTTTGCAATAGTACACCACCACATCATTTTCACTCAGCAAGACCTAAGTAGCATTCAGCATCACCTCAGCATCGTCTCAGCACCAGTCACCACCACCACTACCACCTCAACATCACAACACCACCTCAGCCTGCTCTCGGAATTTGCCATCTGTTGATTCTCCCCTAGCGTCTGGCCGCCGCTAGGTCAGGCCCGGGACCAGGGTTCAAGACCCGACGCGACAGGATCTTGGGCTCAGTGTCCGCGGACTCGATAATTCTCGCCTAGGTGCTTACTCTAATCATGGGTCCCACTCTGCAACTCTGGGCAATAGCTTGCTTAATCTCCACAACGGCCCCAACAACGCTGGGATGCTTGGCTTCACCTTGGGGGTGCCCAGGAGTGGGCACTTCACAGAGAAAGCCAGGATGGGTTCCACAGCGGTATGCGTACCAGCGCTTTGAGACCCCCCTGGGGGTGATATGTGCGCTATACAAATACAAAATTATTATTATTATTATTATTATTATAATACTGGTACTAGTTCACAACCTTCCACCTCCAATTGTTTGTGCCCCCTCAAAAAAATACTTTAACAAACAACCATTGAAATAGGCAAAAACAAGTTGCCAGCATTGCAAGAACAAAAGAAAATTGAGGAAATGTTTTATTGTACATACATTTTTTTATATGGTCATTCTGTTGGACATAATGCCTTCTTGGTCATATATAAGTTAACAAAAATGCTTCTGGTACTTTTTTATTACAACTTTTCAGCATGCTGCACAGCAGCCACACTTCTCTACAGCACAGCTTAAACACATTGGCAAAGTCAATAGCTCTGTCTAAACACTTATAAGGCCCCAAAGGTGAGACCTATTGGCTATGCCAATGCTTGTTAGACATGGGCTCACACCACACCAATTTGTCTTGTCAATACAAGTGTCAGCACAGTTTTCCAGCTCGATGCATCATTCAGTTTTTGCATTTCTCATTACATAACATGTCGTCTGTGCTTTTCCATTGCTCCGACATCAATGCACTTCTTGTTGATGCAGTCACTTTTATAGGCGGCAACCGCTACCTCATTTAGTTTTCTTTGGAAGCTTGGTTTCTAAATCAAAGTTTCTCCAGCGTCACAATTCCAAAGTGAGCCAACTGAACGGAGTTCGGGGGGGGGGGGGGGGTAAGTACAGGGTGGTCAACGTAAGCTCTCAGTCCAAAGTTGCCGAATTTTATCTTACTAAAAACCTAGCGGCCATCTTGCCACAGTATACTTGGCTAGTCTTCATCATATTTTTTTCAGGAGTATAGGTGCAAAGCAAACACAGGCGTAATCTCCAGCCAATGTTTTTACCATCAAATCAAAAAGACTAGACTACTTTCTACCAAAGCAAAACAATAAATAACATCTTTCACGTAATATTTCAGATTTTGAGAATGACATGTTAACTGAAGGTGGCAATATAACACGACATACTATTGACCTCATTAGTAAAGGCAAACTTATCTTGCAGTCCTTCTGAACAATCTATCAAAGTAACCCATTCCTTCTTTCTAAATAAGTACATTTAAAAAACTAAAGTCAATGTGAAATTTTTGAGCCCAGAGAATGTTTATAAATTAATAAAATCTAGAGAGTACACTCTCATATTGCACAGTTTTCGCCATGGCATATGTGCACCAATATTTCTAATCTGTGGGGCCAATATGTATAATTGTTCGCTTTCTAGATAACATACTCAAATGAAAATTAATTCACTGTAGATGCTAAAATGGTAACACTGCCTCATACTTTGCTTCAATGCATCCCCTATATATATATTTCACTCTGGAGTTGTTCAGGAGCGTATGCACCGAATGCCAGTCTGAAAGGAGGTGCTCACAAGATAAGTGTAAGTATAGTTTAATTTCCAGTCAGGAAGGAGAACGACTGCCAGCTCCATCACACCACTGCCCAACCGTTTCATCCCATGCGTATCATGAAATCCAGAGTCTGGGATTCAATGAAACAAGGTGACACAAAGTATTCCACCCCTTTATACTGAACAACATTTAAACAAGTCCTGCAGAACAGTAACAGCATAAATGGTTAAAAGTCTACAGAACGTTTAAAAATCACTAACCTAGTAGTATGTGATAAACAAAATAGAGAAATGTAGAAACCTTAACCCCTTCGACGCTCATGACGAGCTGGGCTCGTCATGGCGTAGCCTCCTCGCACGCTCATGACGAGCCCAGCCCGTCACGTAAAGTGCGGTTTCGCAAAACCCAGCGTACGGGCGGAATTCCGCCCGCACGCATGCGGTTAAAATAAAATATATCATAGACATAGGTCACTTCACACACAGTCCGATTACTAACTAGTAACAAAGTCATCGGTTCAATCTGGCAAGTGTGGGAGCTGAACCTCAATACTCTTCCGAACCCCAATTTTGTTGAACCCAAAATTGGACCCAAGGCAGTTCAGCTCTGTGAGTCTTCTCATTGATCTAGTGATAACACACAGAGTAAAATCATAATTAGAAACTGGGACAACTCAAGAACTGATTTCTAGATAAAAATTAAGTAGGTTTAACCCCTTCCACGCTCATGACGAGCTGGGCTCGTCATGCAGTAGCCTCCTGCTACGCTGATGACGAGCCCAGCTCGTCATGAATAATGGGGTTCATGGAGTTCCAGCACAGGAGAAAAATCCCCATAGCATTCAAGGTGTTAATACAAAATCGTTGATAAAAACATTACAGAGAAAATGCATTATTTGGCAAGAAGGCTCAGATACAGAACACAGAATCATAAATCATAACGGAACCCCTGGATAATCAAAAAATCTCTGTAAATTCCAAGTGTCAAACTCATAAAGAGTACTGACAGGATTGTAAGTGAGGAAGAAAATCTCAAAGTAATTGGACAGAATATCTGGAGTAAAATGGAAAGTCACCCCAAACCTATCAAAATCAGGAGTTCCTATACACAATTTATGCATTATAATTAATAAAACTGCGAACTCAGCATGGCACAATCATAGTTAAGTCGCACTGGCACTGGCAAATAAAAAACTTTAGTAAATCTGAAAGGTTCTTAAAACAAACCCATTTCTTAAGGTAAAAGAAATCTTCTGCTTTCTTCCTTTTCCTAACAATAGAATTAGGTTCTCATGCACGCCTGCATCAGAACTAGCAGAGGAAATCCTTCAAAATTATACATTGGGTACATGATGGAAATGTACATTCACAATATATGCTTTCTAACACTACAGTGTAGTTACGTCGTAGAGTTCTGTCTTCTATGGAAACTATAAGGAGAAAAGACTCAGCGGGTAGATAATTGAAAGGGGGAATGGGAAGGATGAACACAACACCAGAAAAGCTAAAAAATTTAAAATAATGGTGTCTCATACGTAAATGTGCATAACTATATTGCGTTATTAGTCACACTTCTAAATGAGATAATTATATTGTTTTAAGTGCAAGATGATTACTGTATCGGTTACGGTCATATGCATTATTACAATTACTAATTTGCACAAATAATCTGCCAACCAGAATTGCACATCAGAGAAAAACTTTAACAATCTTCTCCTCAGATTATTTTTTAACCCCATTAATAAACTTTACTAATCAGCCATCAGCTACTTGAAACATTTATCTTCTTAGATAATCGTACATTCTCCTCCAATTACTTTAATAGGTGATGCATGCAATCCTTGTAGTCTTCCATTTCCACTACCATTTACCTTTTTCTCTTTCAAAATTTATTACAGTAAAAACTATAGTAAAAACAATAGAGTAATTGCACAAATCATCACAATTCTTACTGGTGGTAGAACCCACTGAAGAGCACCACCACCAATATCAACTAACCATCTACCTACTTTACCAAAACTACTTCCTAACTCTCTTACCCAGGATCTTCCCCTTTGAAATAATCCAGGCTCTGTCAATGATCTAATCTCGTAAATTAAATTAGTTATGCTATCAATAAAAGAAACAATCACTCCACTATAATTAGGGATGTGAGCACATTGCCTTAATTACTATACCAACTCTGCACTTATTTGCCAAAGGATTTTCCAAGGCAAGGTGGTTCTGCATGATCATTGCCCTAATTGTTACCATTTATACATTTACTAAAATAAAAGATACTGCTGTATCGACAGCAAGTCTATGTACTATTTAAGACAAATGTCGAATTTTCACATCATTCATGGCTACGCCCATTGGTGGAATAATCGCTCCTAAAATGTCTACAACTATTTGTTTAAAACTTTGTTCTACTCTTCTCATGCCATGCTCTTCCTCTAACCAACCCAAAAATATACCTACCCAATTTCCAGGCAGGTCATATAAGCAGTCTTACCACAAATTTAACAGATTCCCCTCATAATAGGTTTACTTCCAGACTCCACTGACCTCATAAGATTTGTCACACGTTCACCTACAAATTCAACTTTTTCATTTTGCATAGGACTACGCCTTGTCATACACATTTCACATTTTCTTTCCTGATCCACTTTTAACCTAGGGTGGGAATGTGAGACTCTAAATTCTTCCTCCTCTATTTCTTCTAAAGCCATCTTCTACTCTTCTAAATGTATCTCTATTTTCTCTCCTCTCATTATATTCTCTAATAAAATTACACTCTTCACTGATAAATACAAATAATCTCTATTCAGGTTAGTAGCATATATGTTTAGCAATCACCCTCGAATGCCCACCATATTTAAATTCTTTAACATTCTCATTAATGAACAAAACGTCCAAGGGCCCATTGAAATCAGTAAGGTAAAGAAATTACTACTGGTTAAAAATAGACACAAAAATGTTACATAAGTGATTATGACGTCTATAAAAAAAGTACTTATGTTGGGCCTTTTCCACCTGATGTAAGAAGGTAAGTGTACAGATAGCACTTGCTAATCTTCCTTATGTTAATGTATTCTCCAATCATTTTATGAAACACAGTATCTTTAATAGCACTAGCTAAATGCTCTTCATGTATTGTATCATTTGTTTAAATTCTTCAAGATTAGTTTCAGCTTCAACATTACTATTCATATAGCTTCAAACATTTCCCACAGGAATCCGTAAGCACACCAAAAGGCCAACTAGTAACATTATAATTAGCAGTATCATCCCTACAATTTTACAGCATCTGCTGTTTCCCACCTTCTTATTTGAGGCCAAAAACCCTTTAACCCCTCCCAAGCTGGTGACGGAACCGCTCAGTCACCAGCCACGGACGCGCTGTGCTGATGACGGAGCGGTTCCGTCACGGCCCGCTCGGCGCGCCTGCGCGGATTCCGCGCTGGACGTTCTGTTGAGCGGGCGGGGCCGTGACGGAACCGCTCCGTCATCAGCACAGCGCACCCGAGGCTAGTGACGGAGCGGTTCCGTCACGAGCATGGGAGCGCCACGCGCCCCCCCGCCCCAACCCCCTAGCGCTGCGACCGGAATTGCCGCCGCAGCGAAGGGGTTAAGGACAAAAATAAAAACAACTAAAATGTAGTTTAATATTTTCTTCTCATTCCTTTAAAACAATAATAAACAAGAAAATGGAAAAGCATTTAATCCGCTTTTCAGTCTTTGCAAATATTTGTATATCAAAAATTCAAAACAAAATCTGTCAGTCTATAGACCGGTTCTTACAACAGAAAATGTATTTACATTCTTTCATGGATCTTCCTCATTAGTAGTGGATGATTATAGTCACTACTTCTCCTTTCAGGGTGGCTCTTTTTCAGTTTCTGTTTCGGTTGTACACTCAAAATGAAATTGACTATTTTTCATTCAGTAATAATCCTCCTCAATTTCTTCTGCTGCTTCTTTTTCCGATACTGGGGTCAAATACACCCACTCAGGTGAGATGTACTTTCGGTTCGGAACTCTACTTCTGGGTGATCTTTTAGCAACCACTACTATCTCTCAAAGTCTCTTTCTGGCTCAAACTGCTTTTGTTTACTGGTTCTCTTTCTTGAAATGTCTTCAGCCCTCTTTAGGTTGAGCCTGGGCAGCGCAGGCGTCGCTCTACGAGGCATGCTGTTTATTTACTTTTGTCACAATCGCGACACAGGCGCTTCATACATCTTAAAATATAGTTCATACAAAAGGACGGTGCACTTGATAGAAGTCAAGCAGGCGACAACTTTAAGATCCAAAAATTCTTCTTTCTATTTAAGTTTTGTTAAAAAAACATACACAGCTGTGTGCCGGTTTTTTAACGAGACTTAAATGAAAAGAAGAATTTCTGGATCTTAGTTGTCGCCTGCTTGACATATCTAGTGCACCTTCCTTTTGTATGAACTTTTGTCTTAAATTGGCATCTCTCAACAGCGGATGCTGGAAGCTGTTGAACTTATCCTTTGACTATTGAAACTGTAGAATTGTTGTGTTGGTTTTTGTTCTTTGTTGATCTTAAAATATAGTGCGGGCGCCTCAATTGTGACATAAGTAAAGAATACATTGACTGTTCTATTGCAGCAAGGCGCCTGCTCCACTGTGATCACGGTGGTGTCTGATTGCAGGACCCCAGGCAGTCACGGATACTGCAGGGTTTTTTAGGTCTCACCTACTCAGCGTGCAAGCACTGTTTATGAATTAACCTCTTGGAATCGCTCAGGACTTTTTGGAAAACTCGTGCCTGTACTGCACTGTTCCCAATGAGCCCTCGTGATTGTATCGTGTTTTCCCTTGCAGGAGCAAGCAGCGGTGCCATCTGTTAGCAATTATTGCGCCCGCCGCTGCTTGCTCCTTCAAGGTAAACACTGCGCGTCGCTTTAACTTTTGCGGCCGTGCTTGTTGTCCTTCCCACTCACTCCAATCTTTTGTTTGCATTCCTTACATTATCTTCCCCTTGTGTCTTTTCTTTCCCATCACATTTCCCTTTCGTAGTCATGGTCTCCCCTTATTTGACTCCTTCACTTTCCATTTTATTTTCTGCATTTATAAGACATGGAAAGAGGCTGTCGGTGCAAGTAATCAGCGCCGAGGGCAAAGTAAACAAACTGAGCCCGTTCAGCGCCCTACAGAGATTAGGCAGCTGGGCCAAATTGGACAGTGTACCTCAGCTCGGAGACTTTCTGTCTGCTAAAGTTCCATTCTTCTACAATGGGCGTGGCTACAGGGCGGTCATCCAATAGGGCAGAGCTATGAAAATAGCCGAAGGGCAGGGGAAATACGTTTTAGGCGAGATACGCAATATTACACAACAACAGAACCAATGGCCACACATTCCACTGTCTGAACATCTTCAGGGCACTCACTTTGCTAAGAACGTAGTCAAGTTTACAAACCTGTCTTGCACGTGGCTAGAGGAAATGTTCGGAGACAGTGAGGGTGGGCTTTCCGGTTAGCGCCTGCGTGGTTCTTTTGGGGATGGGAGTGGCGTATTGTTCCGGGCGGGTCTGTTTTCTAGCCAGTCAGAAGGATTTGTCTGGAGGCGCTAATGGACGCAATCGTAGCACCTCCCCAAAGCCTGTCAATCAGTTAAAAGTCAGAATTGCATTAGAGGCGACAGGATGCATGAGAAGTACTGAGAGGAGGTAAGGTAACTTTTTGGGAAATGTCTTGATTCTGAAAGGTCAGCATGGTGGTACTGCTAAGCCGGGCTAGTGGAAGTACTGCGTTTTTTTTAGGTGTTTATGTCTTCAAACTAATAATGGTTAACTTTCGACCCGTTTGGGTTTAAAAGTCAGAATCAAGGACATCTTCTAACAGTAGATTTAGAGTTTAGACTGAAAGAAGAGTGGTCCTTCACCACATGAAAAACCAGCATTGGCATACCCAATAGGTCTTGCCTTTGGGACCTTATAAGTATTTAGTTATGCAGCACAAAATCCTTGGTGCAACAACATCAACTGTTGCATGGGTAAACACTTATAAGATCCCAAAGGCGAGACCTATTGGCTATGAAATGCTGGTTTTTCCTTGCTGCCGCCCGGTGCACTAGCTCACGCTCTAATGTACAGTGGCACCACGAGGATGACTTTCATCTTTTAGCCCTCGCCTAAGCAGCCCAATCTCCCAAGTAGAACATTTTGCTGCCGTCCAGGGGTTGGGCCCATGGGATGGATGATGTAAACATCACTGAACTTTTCTCCTACCCTTTGTGTGTGTGTGTGTTGAGAGAGCCATTGGGGTGGGGCTGCAGTGTCAGTTGACTGTCCCAGACAAACAGAGCAGCCTTTAAAATTGTTCTACTTTATTCTTACCAATCGTGAGACTGCAAGAACATGCAATAGCCTATTCTAAAGCAGTGTTTGTCATCTGGTTCTGCTGCACCTCTTCGTTTGGTTTACTTTAGTAACTGCAGCACGGCAATATTATATACATTCCACTTTCTATACAACGAGTGGCATGCAGGCTCCGTGCTTCTCTCTTATGGTTCTCCGAGCGGATTCTTTTTTGTGCTTTTTAGAACAATGTAGCCGCTAAAAAGTTTTTTAAGCAGCATCTGTCATTTTTGAGCACTACTATTATACTGTATTTGCACTTTCAAACCACCCTGCCAGTGTGACTTAAAAAATGCTCCTCACTGTACGAAAATACATAAGCAGTGTATTTTATAAAAGGCCATGCAATCACATTTGATCTATTGCCTGCTACTTTCAGCATCCATTTTTTCACATCAGCGTCCCTCCTAACAAACTTCCCTCTTTCTCAGAGGAAAATTCAAAATCTTTGCAAGCCACAATTTATTCTTTTTAGCATTTTCCTTAACTACAGGCAAGTGTTAAACATGCCACATTTCCCAAAATCAGAAATTTTCCTCTTTCAGTAGCTTCTCGTTATTAAAGAAATTACCATGTGATGCAACACACACGTTTTGCTTCTGACGTTTACAAAACTAACAAATAGCCGATAGTTTCCTAATGAGGGATAGAATATTCTTCAACATTGTGCACTTGTGAGTCCTGTCAGAAGAAAAACGCACGAACAGCCGATTTAAGTTAGCCTTTTGTAAAATGGGTAGGACTCTAAGGAAAGCATTGAATGTGCAGCTCTGCACAGTGACAGAAATTGTCAGCAACAGCAGCGGAATAATCAGGACGTACATAGCTTAAGAAAAGTTTAATGACTTTACATACTGTTAGCACACATGATAAGAGTATAAAGTTTAAAAAAATTAATGTGTTAATGTATAAAAAATACATATTGTTTGATGATATTTTTTTTAGTTGTACAAAGAGCAGACCATAAGTACACTCAATGATAGCACTCGTAAAAGAGAAGGTAATGAGGAAAAATAAAGATATTTCTCTTTGGCAATCCTTCTCTGAGAAGGAGTATCTTTTTGGCGCATTCCCAGTCTACCACTTTTGGTAAATCTGTGAATGAGTCAAAATCCATGGGAGTTGTCTGGGAACGCTGGCAAAACACCCATGGTACACCTTCTCAGGACAGAGTAAAGCAGCACAGCGATTTGCACTGTGTTAGGTTACTCCAGTTTTAAGAAAGCCACTCAGGGCCAGGCAAGGTGGCCATGCGTGGATAATAAATAGCATGTTGTGCTTGTGTCGCGCTTGCATCATGCTGCGTGGTGCAAGTGCAATGCAAATCCTCTAATAAATATGCCCCTAAATGAGTTTCTGTACCTGCTCTAAGTACACTTACCTTCTACAAAGTACTCAATCTTTTAAAATTACAAGCAATAGTTTTTTTTGCTTAAAATTTTAAATGTAAGCATATTCCTACATTTAGGCAATATGTTTTCTTTTTTCTTTGCATTTTTGTGGCACGTCTTTACAGTAAATATATTAAAACACTAACCAATGCATTAGCTGGCCAAGGCAAGACCCATTTCCTTTGCCAATCCTTGTTAACTGTGACTTTAAGGAAAGCTGATTTCACCTGCTAGGTCCCGGGTATTTTTGAAACATGCAAATGACCATCTGTTGAACTGCATACCCATGTTCTTTATAGATGAAATACTGTTTTTTCTGCATCCTAATAAATATGAGGTCAATGCATGCTTAAACTCTGGCACACACATGCACAATATTATGTTTTATGTTACTGTAGATGTCAACTCTGGTATCAAGTCAGATATCTGTGTTATTTTGGTTTCGCCTGCACAAACAGCTTATTAACCCCTTCGATGCTGATGACGGCCCCCAGCCGTCATGCATCACGGGGCTCATGTGCTGATGACGGCTGGGGGCCGTCATAAACCCGCCCACTCGCGATTCTGCCGCACAGGCGCAGAATCGCGGCCGCACCCAAGGGGTTAATAATCACATAGGTGATACCTAATGCAGTTACCAATGCTTGTTTTCTACTGTAGGTTTTCGACTTTTGTCTTCTTGGCTTTAACTTGAGCCCGATCCTGAGCTCTGACTTGACCCAGAGTTTGCACTTTGATCAAATTTGTCTCTGCTTTTTGTTTCCCACAGCAAATCCTTTTCTTTTCTTTTGAAAGGGGTCGTTTTCACTTTTATTTTCAACTGCAGCTGGTCACTGCTTCAATAAGAGACTACTACTTCTTTCTGCCACTCATGCATTACTATTTTTGCACGGCAGTAACTCTTAAGCTCTGACTCTGAACAATCTGTAAGCTGACTTTAGGAATTTCAGGTTCTTAATCTTGCTCATATCTTTTCACTTTATCTTCACCAGTTCCACAAAATCTTCATCCCCCCCTGTGGATTCAAACTGCGAACCTGGATTTAGCTTTGAGCTTGATCAGCAGACTGCGTACTTCGTTCATTCATCTCATCCACTGCTCCAGCTACATTTCCTCTCTTTGAATGAGGAGTGTGGATCAATTGAAGCATGGCTGCACATTCAACAGCTCTATTTGTTGTCAATATGATCTGGAAAGAGTCTTTACATCTTTTGCCAAGACAGCTTTTACGAATGTGCTTTCGGATAACCACCCAATCCCCCGCATTTAGATCATGTCAGGGCATATCCTTGCAGTCTTCAGTTGACACGTTAACCTGATGAGAGACAGATTTCACTAGATCAGCCAGCACTTTGCAGTAATCCAGAACAATGTCATCAGTTAGAGTCTAGCACTGCAGAAGATACAACCAAAAGTCTCATTGCCCTGTCCATCAGGTTATCATGGGCAGTTAAGTCTGTTTTCGTGTCTAAAGTACTTCTCATATTCATCAAAACGAGAGTAAAAGAATTAGGCCACTTCAGACAAGTTGAGGCATAGAGCTTTGCCCAATTATTCTTGATTTAGCCATTGGTACATTTAACTAAACCTGAGGATTGTGGTTGATAACTACAATGAGTTAGGCCTCTCTTCCTGTCTGAAGTACTTCTCATATTCATCAAAACAAGAGGAAAAGCATCAAGCCACTTCAGACCAATTGAGGTATAGACCTTTTCCTATTTATTATTGAGTGAGCCATTAGTACGTTTCACTAAACCGGAGGATTATGGTTGCTAACTATAATGAAATCTCTGCTAGATCTCAAATGCTGTGCAGATTAATTTAAACACTTCATTCTTAAACTGTGCACCCTGGTCAGTCTCAATTGAAGTTGGAAGTCCGAATCTTGGAATCAGATCCCTCAACAACAATTCTGCAACTGTAAGGCTATCTGCTCTTCTTGTGTAAAATGCTTTCACCCATTTTGAGAACAGGAACACTATTATCAAGACATACGTCACTCCATGACACTATGGCATCTCAATAAAGCCTACCTGCAATCTAGTAAATGGGTCTTCTGATTTGCCGCAGTGATTTATTACTGTAAGTTTTTCTTGCCCTGGTTATTTCAGTGACATGTTAAACAACAACTACACACATCTTCAGCAATAGGTCTAAATCCTGCGATGTCCCAATATTCCAGAAAAATCCTAACCAGACTATCTGTTCCCGCACAAGTCTGATTTTGAAAATGTTTACACATGGGCTGTAACACTGAGTCTGGCAGGACATATTCTGTTCCGAATTTACACACAAATCCTGGGTATTCTTTTTATAGCCTAACTTTTCTCATTTTCTGTTCTCATTTTCAGGAACATCCCCCTGCAAGTCTCTTAGTTCACTCAAAGATGTCTGTAGCAAATACATAAAGAAATATTTCCTTATTTGAACTCTGTAGAGCATGGGTACTCAGAAACTTTCTCTCGGGGCCCAAATTACTTCATTTCGGTAACGATGTATCTGGTAGAGACGTTGTCTAGCTGCAGATTCCTTAACTTAGAATATCCCCAGGCGTCAGACTGGATCCAGAATTTTTTTGCAGCAGCACCTCTGCTTGGCGGGGGACGGTGCCACACAAGCCCGCCCCGACGTCATCCATATAAGTCCCTCCCGGCGTGCTGACGTCAGTTTTCTTAGGAGACACTTTACAGCCGCACAATGCGGAGCCACCAATAAAAAACTGTGAAAGTATGGGAACAGTGTGCGAGGGATGAAAAATCTGTGAACAAGAAGGAGGATGGTGGAGACACCATCATAAAAGACAGAATTAGACACTGCCTACATATAAGTGAAAAGCGGTGCGAAAAAGCCCGCAAGCTAAGCAAAGACCCTTCCCTGAGTGCAACAAGGCAAGAACATCTCAACAGACCGAAATAGACTGATATTGCCATGTAGAACTGTGTCGTTTATTAAGAACGGAGCACAGAAGAACAGTGCACCGTAGGAAGGATGAAAAGACTAGCCCATTCCCTAAAATAACGGAGGTTGAAACAGAGCACAACTGACGACCAAGAGGAGACCAGGACCCCGAGTCAATAGAGAAGAAAAAAGGAAGGGAAGGTAGCTGGAGAGGAAAACGAATCTCCTTGTGCCAGATTACAGGAAAGAACCCCCTCAGCAGAGGTTAACTGTATATGGAACACTCAGAGGGGAGCCACAAACTAAACTCATGTGAGAGCTAACCCAATGGCAACTGAAGAGGCCAGCGGAGGACCCCACTCGGCAATGTTCTCGCAGAACGGGGAGGCTGGGTGGGCGTGAAGGAATCTGCGGCTAGACAACGTCTCTACCAGATACATCGTTACCGAAGTTAAGTAACTCGTACATCTGATAGACACATCTAGCAGCAGATTCCTTAACTTAGAATAGATATCATAGCCATACCCCCAAGGGGAGGTGGGTCTGAGACAGAGCAACGGAAAGCGCCAAGCATCCGATCCGGTAGAGGCCACAGGAGGGCACATCTGATGCGAGGAATCTAGGTTCTCTACTCTGTTTATTTTTCTGCCTCCGGACAAAAAAATGACCTTTGGTGGTCAGGGAAAACTTCAAGTCTGATGTTAGCAGATACTGGGGGTAATCCTCTCCATCCCACTCTGCGCCACCTTCCTGTGATACTACTTACAAAAGGATACGTGTTCAGGGGCAGTAGGAAGATCGAAATCCGGAGCAAACATTTTTTCGGGATGGGCACCAACACTACTAGGATTTCTGCATAGGGTTCACATTTCTGCTGCAGTCCCACAGTTTGTTCATTTTTGGGGCATTGTAATAAAGGCAAAGCACACAGGGATATTACCCACCCACCGCAAACTTAGGGGACTCTACATGATCCTAGATACCACTGACCCTTTTTGGCCATGCAATAAAACTGTGCGGACAGCTGAGCTTCCTGGCATAATGCATGCTTTTCTCAGGTCTCCACCCAGTTCCCTAGGGGAGCAGGTAGAGGGTACTACCATCCAACTAGGGCAAGTGAGCCCCACTGAGCACAAGAGACACAGATTGACCATACATGAAGGATTCACAGGACCTGTGTACTGTGGTTTAGTGTCTGCTCCATTTGTGACACCCAGTATAGCTATCCCACATAATTGAAAATCAGAGCACATGAGAGGGGGATCAGGCCACAGTGGCGAAGAATACTAAAGAACTGAATCCATGCACAGATGCGTTTGGATTCCCAGCTTGTCAGTGAGATTTGAAAAGAAGCATATTTACACTGTTGGTCTTCTGGCTGGTTTGTTCTGTTTTGTACTGATCTGGATTGACTTAAAAATCCTTCTACTTGAAAAATCGAGATGTCGACCTGCAATATTTCTTCAAGAACCTTGTTTTAAGAAAATTTGTTTTTTACACAAAAACCAACTACACCCATACATGTGCACAGAACATTTGTTCATATTTGTCGTGTGGGTCTTGACCCATACTCATGCACGGGTTGTTTTTTGTTTGGGTTTGTTCCACCTGATCTGTTTGCACCATGTACTCACCTGCTTCAACATAGACTCTCACACGCATATGCTACAGCACCACTACTTCCTGTAAATAATCTAAACCATTCACCGATACAGAATATTAGAAGGTGTTACTTACACAGATACCTTTACCCACTAAGCTATATTTGCCCATAATGTCTTAAACTCTACATATCTAAGGGACCCACCATGAAAGCTTCACCAACTTTGACATTCCCAGGCATCTAGATTTCAGAAATGTTTGGGGGTTTTAGTTTCCCCTGAGTGATAGCACACTCCGGGGCCATAGCACCCCAGTTACCCACATCATACATTCAAAGATGCTTTTAAGAGCGTTCTACTGAGCTTTCCCTCTCAGAGAAACTGAGAAAATGCAGTTTTGTGAAGCAGAGTAAAATATGTAGTGGGATTCATGGAAAGACACACCAGTCTGGACTCCCCAGTGTCTGGTTTATAGAAATACTTGGGGTCTGTAGGTGTCGCTGCCTGCTGGTTGACCTTAAGCCACATGCACCAGTTAACCACATCAGAAATTATGCCTTTTGCAAAGTACTATTGAAGCAATTTTGGGCCTTTCCGGACTCAAGCGAGAGTCCCACCCACACTTGGATGGGGTACTGTTTGTAAGGGAGAAGTGTGGGAACAGAAGATGCTAGTTCTGTTGCCATACCCTCAATTATAGGAACTTTCTGGAACATAAATTTGAGGTAATGTTTTTTGGATTATGGCTTAATATGTTTGGAGGGCATTCTGAGTGAGATTTATGCAAACATCATACTATCCTGTCTCTACTTTTCAAAAGTGTCTGACAGATGGTAGGTATCTTTGGCGGATGGCCTACCCAGGGCCAAATAAGACAGAAAAAAGCCACTCGAAAAGTCTCCCTTTTCTTTAAGTTTAAAATAAACTTTATTGAAATATAAACGAAATAAGTAAAATTGTGAAAACATTAGACAATAGGATGAAGTAACCATAGGCTAGAATACATTGAGTTCAGTACAGTATTGTATAATAAAATACTAAACTTATGTCGCAAAGAAAAGAATAAATAATAGAGAAACCGAAGGGGGAGGGGATAGAGGTAGGTCTCCCTTTTCTAAACATAATTTCCTCTGTTCACGTGGTTGCATTTTAGGCCTTTGTTGTCCTATACAATAGGGCCAGTCATACATGTATGGTACTGTTTTTGATGCAATAATTGTGCATAAGCGTGATAGTAGGACTTTAAGATGCTGGATTTTTATGTAGTGTATCAAAATGAGGTACACTATGTACAAAGCTCAGACGACCCTCAGTGGCTTACAGGGCTTAAGTTATTAATCCCAAATGCTCTCTTTTGTGGTAGTGTGTGTCAGCCGTTTAGACTTATCAGATTGTAGTGTTAAGCATTTGTTGCAAACACAGAGTCAATAATGAGACACACACAAGAAAAAACTCCAGACCAATTTACAAAAATAACATTTATATATAATTTTAGCCAATAAGATTGTCGGAATCAGATTTGAGGCATGCGTCTCGAAAGCAGTAACATTATGCCATGGGGGAAACATTCACTCCATAGGCAGAATTGCAGACGACTTACAGGACAGTTCTTCTCGACTTAAGCTAAGTAGGGGCCAAGGTTCAAGAAAGCACCAACAGTTCAAGTTTACCTGCTCTCGGGTGTCCGGGTGCAGAGGTGCTTTAAGCGGTAGTAGCCTCAAATGAAATACGCAAAAGTTAATGGGGAAAAGTATCTGTAAGAAAAGGGGGCTGGTGGACCAGTCCGGCAGAACCCAAAGGGGAAATCGACTCTTGAAGATCTCAGGAGCACAGAGACACCATAGGTTTACACGAGCCCTTTGAGAAGCTATCCTGGTATATGATGTCCACTAATGTAAGTGGGCACCCTGCACCAGTCCAGACAATCCTTATGGTGATTTAAGAGGCCTTAGACAACCTTAGAAATCTCTCTAAGTGGTAGCTGAAGAGAGCAGCCTCGAGGCTTAGTCCAGAAGGAGTGTAAAGCAGCTTGGTTTACCAGAATGCAATCTTATAGTATAGATTAAGTGAAAAAGAACCACACAAGGTTTTTATAAAAACATGTATTTATTATAAAATACTCTCTAACACGTTTAGATATCTCCTACACGGAGATAAAACACAATGCATTGAAATACAGTAAATAGCACAGAATACACAGTGGGTCCCAGGGAAGGATCAAATCATATACTAAAAAAGTGGTATAAGAACCACGACTCGGGTCAAGACAAGGTCAAGAGGACCTAGAAGTGCTGTGGATCCAAGGAACCACCAAAAGTGAATAACTAGGATCCCCACGGGGAGCATGTGCAGTGTGGGGGCACGACCGCCTCCTCCGTACAAATCAATGGGTAAGTCGCGGTTAGAATTTTAAGGATTAAGGACCCTTCCCAGTGGACCCTGAAGAAACCCCGTGGAAGACACGGGGTTTCTTCAGGGTTGGAGAGCCAAACTCACCTGTGGATACCCTAGTACCCAAGTTACCTACACCAGGGAAGCCGGATGCATAGGTGTGAAGTGGTGGCGGAAACCGCTGTTGAACCCAATGGAGGACTTCAGGAAAGTGCCGCTTCTGAAGAAGGGGAAAGTGTCTGGTAGAATCCAAAGGTGGATTCTAGTTGAGAGGTGCCTGCAAGAAGAGGGGACAGAGTCTATGTCAACTCAGGAGTGACCAGGAGATCTGGAAGACGAATGCCCACCAATGTCGGAAGTTGCAGGAGAGTTGACGAGAACCTTGACTCTGCAGCTGTGAGGACCAGGCGACGCCGAGGAAGACCAGGAGTCATGAACGAGCTGTCCCACGTCAGATGTCGAGTGCTGAGGAGTCAGTGTCCGGCGGGAGCGCCAACAAGCCTCGGCAAAGGCAACCAACACATAAGTCGAAGAAGGTGCAATGTCAGGACCAGCAAGGTCCAGGAAACTCACCAAAAGCAGGGGAGTCAGGTCAGGCCCGAGCAATCAGGGGAGCCCAAAAGAAACAAAGGTGACCCTCAAATGGACCCATGGGCCAGAGGCCCTCGTTTCGCAAGAGGACCTCAAGCAGCTCACCAAAAGATGCAGGCCACGGTGCAAAATGATGCGGTGTGGTCGAAGATTCTGGTCACTGGAAATGCTCGAGGCTGGGGCTACTTGGAGACCGAAGATCTTCTTGGAAGGAAGCCAACAAGCCTTTGCAACTGCAAGTTGATGCGGTGCACAGGGGTTCGGTTATTGCAGCCCTCACGAGGGATACCTGCCTCAAACTTGGTGAGAGGGCAGGGCAGGGTTCGAGAGCTGTGGCGAACCACCACATGTGTTGCAGAACCTTTCGGAGTCCGGAGGAGCTCAGCATCAGCAGACCAGTTGACTTAGTTGCAGTGCCTGCGAATGCAGGGAATTAACTCCTTCACTTCAAGGGAGATTTCTTCAGGTGTCTTTGATGCCCACAGGCCTCGGAAGGTTCCTGTATGGTGCACAAACAATGCAGCAGACTGAAAGGGAGATGAAGTTGAGCCCTAACAAAGTCCAGAGTGTACAGACGGTAGAGGAAGAAGTGGTGTCTGATCTAAATCTTATCCCAAGACGAATATAGGGACCTACACCCAGGTAAGCCCTCAAGTATCCTAAGGAAAGAGTTGGGACGATTCAGGGGACCCGCTCAGGGGAGGGTCTGGACAGGGGGTGGTTACTCCAATGTCCTTTGTCCATTTCGCTCCCAGAGCTGGTTTGAACAGGACTATGCATGGCAACACCAAATGCGTCCATCTTGCAGACTGAGTGGTGCTGGCAAGTGCACCCACCTGGCCCCAATACACTAAATCCTATCTGAGAGGTGGTCACACCTCCCTGTGACTATGATGCCTATTGTTCTGGCTTTCCCTGTTCGAGCTTGGCTCAGCAGCAGGAGGGCAGAATCGTGGCTCTGGTCGGCAGCAACCATGATGTGCTGTCCGGGTCTAGAAGACTGGTACTAAGAGCCTAACGGAGGGCTCTTCCAGTGTTTGGAATCATACCCTTCAAACCGTTTACGGTGTGTAGGGTATGATTCCAACATGTTTGATACCAAACATGATAGGATTCATTGCAGCCAGTTTCGAGATGTCATCGCGTAATTATGTGGTGCCACTCTTTATAGTACATGGCTGCTTCACTTACAAATCGGGAGAATGGACGCTCTAGACTGTAGGGGTGTCCTGCTCATGCAGGGGCACCCTCACACTTAGAACCAACCATCCTTCCTTCAGGTTTAATAAGGCCTGCTATATGTGTGACTTATAGGCTTTAAGTGCAGTGACCCTAGATATAGGAAACCAACATCTTTAGTAAGTGGTGCTAGCACCAGCGTACACAGGCTGCAATGGCAAGCCTGTAGTTCCATTTTGAATGGTCTCCCATGGGTGGCATAATGCATGCTTCAGCCCATGGGGGACATCTGGGGTACCTATGACCTGGGTACCTTAGTACCATATACTAGGGACTGATGAGGATACTCCAGTATCCAATCTAGGAAACACTTAAGTACTGAACATAACAATTTAAGGAAGAAAGCAGATAGACTAGGGTCCTGATTATCAGCGTCCCAGTCAGACAAGTGAATAACAGCTTAGCACTAGGCAAAAGGTGGGGGTAACCATAAAAGCAGATCCTACTTTCCTACAAGCTCGGCTGGGGAGCTCTGGTGCAGAGGTGTTTTGTACGATAGATTAGTAATTTAGAGGTCCTCGCGGTTCTCGATGTACCTGTAGGAGATGGAAAAAAATACAACAGTGCCACTCTCTGTGTGGCGCTGGCCTCTCTTGATGTCCCTTGACATGGAGGAAAGATTTGGCAGTGGTGGTGTTCTGACTGAACACAAACCAGCCTTGATGTTTGCAACTAGCTATGGTACTCGGGTACTGGTGTAGGGCAGCTCCTCAGAGTCCTGGTATCTCCAATCGTGGCAGTGAGTCGGATTTGAGCACAAAGACCATTTACTGGGGTACTACTCCCTCAGTTGGCCTGAGGATTGACAGAAGGCGGTATCTGCAGTCGGTGCCTGCTAGTGCAGGGAAGTAGCTTCTCCACTCCAAGGGGGATGCTGCTGAGTCGGGAAAGTGATGAGCACACCACCAAGGGTCTGGGGAGGCTGTTCTGTTTCTGGAGAAGTCAGTATCGGTGGTTGTCAGGAGAGCAGCAGTCATGCAGGATTTTGTGCCAAAGCAGGTGCAGGTCCACAGTTCTCATGTCTTCTGGCTTTTCTTTGTCTTCTTGTTTAAGCAGACATAACAGAGTTCCTGGAGTCAGGGGCCACCGACATTTTGATTTAGGGATGAGAAGGTTAGGAGCCCACCAGCTACTTACCCCTGGGGTCACTATCAATCAATCAATCAATCATGTCATTTGTATAGCGCACTACTCACCCGGGATGGTCTCAAGGCGCTTGGGGGGAGGGGCATGCTACTGCTCGAACAGCCAGGTCTTGAGTTGTTTCCTGAAGGCGAGATGGTCCTGGGTCAGCCGAAGGTGGATGGGGAGGGAGTTCCAAGTCTTGGCAGCCAGGTAAGAGAAGGAACTTCCTCCGGCGGTGGCTCTTCGGATGCGTGGTACGGCTGCGAGGGCAAGGCTGGTGGACCGTAGCTGGCGGGTGGGCGTGTAGAAGGTCAGGCGGTCGTTGAGGTACTTGGGGCCCAGGTCGTGGAGAGACTTGTGTGCGTGGGTGAGGAGCCGGAACGTGATCCTCTTGTCGACGGGGAGCCAGTGCAGGTTCCTCAGGTGGCTGGAGATGTGGCTGCGTCGGGGGACATCCAGGATGAGTCGGGCGGAGGCGTTCTGGATGCGCTGGAGTCTTTTCTGTAGCTTGGCTGTGGTTCCGGCGTAGAGGGCGTTTCCGTAGTCCAGTCGGCTGGTGACCACTTCCTGTGGGGAGTGTGCATAACTCTGTACCAGAGTTCCCAATTCCACCAAAAACAAGATGGTGGAACCCTTCTTACTTGGAGCACATTCGGTAGCCCACCTTAAAGTGGTAGCCTAGTGTTGCAACACGCCTACTGCACAGCTAATTTCCAACCTGTTCTGGTGCCAAATGGGCCTCAGAGCATGGGGTTGCACCTCTCAGGTCTGGGGGAAGCCGAGGCCGTATATCAAAGGTGGCAGGGTCTTTGAAGCCCCTGGCCTGGATATGCTAAATCACTAGCCATCCTACTGGAAGAGGTGTGAACACCTTCCTCTGGAGCAGGCATTGCTCCTGACGTCCTAGACCTGCAGGGGGTCAGAAACTCATCTGTGGTGGCAGGCTGGAAGATACCAGTCAGCCTGCATACTAGATAGTGAAAGATTTTTCCATGGGCCCCTCTAAGGTGCCCTCTGGATGCATGTCATAATAAATCTAGTACTGGCAACAGTACAGATTTATTAGGCCAAGGTGTTTGATACCAATCTCTATAGGTTTCAGTAACGCCACTATGTATCTGGGGAAGTACATATATTTAAGATAGCTTCCCTGTTCACTTGTACCATCTAGTAACTGAACTAGACCTCACAGGGGGATATCTGCGCATGCAGATATATCCTTCTCTTGTAATGTAAGACACCCTGCCTTAGGGTTAGAAGGCATACTGTAGGAGTGACTCACATGTATTATATTCAGTGACTTTGGCATGGCACACAGTGAGTATGCCATGTCGTGCTTTCACATATGATTTGCACCATGTCATACAGCCTGCAATGGAAGTCTGCAAGCAATTTGTATGGGGGGTCCCTTAGGCTGGCATAATAACATGCAGCAGTCCTTAGGGGTCAGCTTCAGCACCCATGTCTTAGGTACCAGGCGTACCATTTACTAGGGACTTGAAGGGGCGCTAAAGTGAGTACCAATTATTACACAATTAGACCATTTTGCCTTGTTTTTAGGAAAAGAGCACTAGCACTAGGGCCTGGTTAGCAGGGACCGAGTGCACATCAGTCGAAATACATCAATACCAGTGACAAAAAGTGGGGGTGACCACGACAAAAAGGGTCACTTTCCTACAAGGACATGTTATTGTATAATGAATGGTCTATATTTTAGCTTTCGATTGTACTTCACTATGCATAAAAATCAAATTTTGATAAAACGTCCTCAGAATCCTGCAAATTGTGGGTAATTCTAAGTGGTACAAAAAAAACCTATAGCGAAAACAGATTCTTGGGCACATTTAAAAAATCTACAGCTTTCCTTCAGACCTGTTTTTATTTATTTGATTTTTCATTATGAAGTGTTGATGATAGGTGTACAAAAAAACAAGTACGGGGTCGAGAATGCACTGAATGGGAGAACACGGAAAACACCCAGGGCCAAGGAAGGAAGATGCAAGCACACGGGAGAGCAGGCGGATGGGGCTTGGACAGCAATCCAGTACGGGGTCGAGAAGGCACTGAATGGGAGAACACGGAAAACACCCAGGGCCAAGCAAGGAAGATGCAAGCACACGGGAGAGCAGGCATAGACAAGCTCTCAGCATTGCTGTGGCGGGGGAGCGGGAGCGCATTCCTTTGAAGTCTGATGCGGGGGCGGGAGAGCGGCAGCCTTTGAAGTCTGATTGGGGTGGAGCGGCAGTCTTTGAAGTCTGATGCGAGGCACAGACACATGGTGGTGTGTGATGTGGCTGGCGTTGTGCACGCGCATAGATCACATGAACTGTGTCTAATCTGCCGTTTTGGTAGACTGATCTTTTCCCCTTACTACAATCTTGCCGGAGCAGTGCGCAAACGCATTGGCTCAGGCGAGACCTAAAACCTGGAACTGATGACGCTGAGAGAAAGAGGAAAGCAGGCAGACTTAGTGTGACTGAGTACAAGAGGCAAACATAGTGCGACCTGGAGAGACGGGTCAGAGTGGCAATGGAAGGAAGAGACAGATGGTGACACTCGGAGAACAGGACAAAGTGACGCAGAGACAAGGGGAACAAATGCACTCATTGAGGTAGAGTTAATCCGAGGGAGGCAGAAGTAAGGTGACAGAAGGGGGAGCTGGCAAAAAGAGAAGCAGGGACTCCGAGAGAAAGAGACATGGGGACACCGAAAGAGTCAAAGAGTGACACAGAGTAAGAGACAAAGATAGACATCCCCTCGAGGGCAGAAGGGCGCTGGGAGAAGATAGAAAGTTGTGGAGAGATTGATTAGAAGCAGAGACACTGGGTGCAAGAGAGAGGGGGCCTACTGGAACAGGGTGTCACTGGAGAGAAGGTACAGTCACAACTGAAGGAAAAATATATGCATGGTTGAAGGAGACAGATAAGGCCTTAGAAGAGGTAACCGAGGAAGTGACAGGTTGAAAACACCCTGAGACTGAGAGCGGTTGTGAAAATACACATCGACAGGGTGACACCGATGGAAGGGCAGAGTTGCGCGGATAGACAGTCGGACACCGAAAGTGTCGATGTGAGAGAAGAGACGAGTGACACAATGGAGAGCGCTATGAGTGAAACATACTTAGGCCCTGGGCAAGGGGGACCTTAGGCCCTGGGGCAACAGTGATGACGACACAGAAAGACCGAATGAAATCAAGGGGTAGAGTGCAGCAAATACAGAGAGACGGCTAAAGTCAGAGAAACAGGGTGACACTGAACTGTGGGACTACGAGAAGGAGCCACCACTCTGAATCCGCAAGACGTACACGTTTTAAGACGGTGACTTCGCAAAGCGTGCACGTTTTGCGACATTACAGAGCTGCGTATTTGGGGAGTAATTAAGCAGTGGATCTGAGAGACATATCACGAGAAGTTAAACATGACCAGGCAGTGGCTGGAATGAAGCAGAGCCGTAAACATTGTGAGTCAAGATGTCGCACTACAGAATATCTAGAAGGAGACATCTTTCGACGTATGGAAAAAGCTTTGTACTTCGGCGTCTAGAGAGAGTGGAGCTGCAAGCAGCTGATGTGGGTGGAGTCGGAGTGAGGTGGGTGGCAAAGAGGGATGGGCAGGGTGGAGTGGGTAAGATGGCACGTGACATATATGGGGAACCCTGGACAGGGTGGTGGGTACGGGAAGTGCGTTTTCACTGAAGAAAGAGAAGAGGGGGGGAAGAGGGTCAGGGAATTGTAAGGAGTAGCGAAAGAGAGGGGAGAGATAAGTGTTCGTTTTGCTTTCATGTATGTAGCATTATCAGTGTTAAATGTAAATGTGTTTGTATTTATATAGCGCACTTCTACCCAGAGGTCTCGTAGCGCTGTATTCATACCGCTGTGGAACCCATCCTGGCTTTCCTGTGAAATGTCCACTCCTGGGCACCTCCAAGGTGAAGCCAGGCATCCAAGCGCTGTTGGGGCCGTTGTGGAGATTAAGCAAGCTATTGCCCAGAGTCACAGAGTGGGACCCATGATTAGACTAGGCACCGAGGCGAGAATTATAAGGTCCGGGGAAATTGAGTCCAAGAGTCGCCGAGGCGGGAATTGAACCCTGGTCCCATGCCAGACCTCTGCATCAGGGTCTGCCGCTCTAACCATTGAGCCACGTTTCTAAATCAAAACGCAGCGCTTTAACGTCATATTTAAAAAGGTTAAACAAAGTGTTAGGCCTAATGGTTGGAGCAATGGAGTTCCAGCGTTTCAGAGCGTTCCCAAGAGAATTATTGGAGACGCGCTTTTGACTTCTTGAAGAGGGGTGAAAATGAGCCGTAACTTGCCGTGAAGCTCCAGACATAGAGCTGGGCAGTTAAGTTCTTCTAGAAAAAAAGAGATAAGGAGGGTCTAAAAGGGTTAGTTTACCGACCCCAACATCTCAACACCCCAACTCAAATATGATAACAAAGAAGTGAGATGTCTGGTCAAATAAGTCTGTGTGCTGTACTAGAAACTAAAGACAAGGTGGGATCGTATAGCAACCAAATGAAATAACACAGGGCTGAGAAACTCCCATCAGCCCACCCTTATGGCGGAATGTCATCATGTGGGATACGAATAGTAAATCCAAACCTCGCCCAACCCATCAATTGATGGTGCAGAGATGGATTTCTGAGGTGGAACTCTAGCCACAGTGCAATTCAGATGATGCTGATGGAGTGCAGTGCTGTGAATGTGTGAGTGAAATATAAAATTGGCTACTAGGACAAAAAATAAAGTTTAATAAGGATTGTCCATTCCTACAGAGACGGAAAACAGTGCACAAAAAATATATATAATGTATAGAACTTTATTATATTATTTTTTGTGCACTGCTTTCCGTCTTTGTAGGAATGACAAATAACTCAATCCCACCAGTCAACATTGGGGATCCAAGTTCCTGGTAGAAAATATTGATGAAGGGCTCGACAAATCTAAAAAATCTCACTTGACCTGCAGGTCGAGTGAGTATTAATATTCGTATATTCGCACTCACTTGTATTTTTTGCAGTAGATATTCAGAAAGCCGGACAGGTTGTTCCACACGGCTGAAACATGTTGACCTCACTGCACAGCGCCACAACATAGTCATATTTTCACACTATTTGGCGTTATTTTAAATTTGACACTAGGACAATCCTTATTAAACTTTATTTTTTGCCCTAGTAGCCAATTTTATATTTCACTCACATTCACAGCACTCAACTCCATCAGCATCATCTGAATTGCACTGTGGCTAGAGTTCCACCTCAGAAATCCATCTCTGCACCATCAATTGATGGGTTGGGCGAGGTTTGGATTTACTATTCGTATCCCACATGATGACATTCCGCCATAAGGGTGGGCTGATGGGAGTTTCTCAGCCCTGTGTTATTTCATTTGGTTGCTATACGATCCCACCTTGTCTTTAGTTTCTAGTACAGCACACAGACTTATTTGACCAGACATCTCACTTCTTTGTTATCACAGTTAAGTTCTTCTCCATGGAGAGTTTTGAGAGAGATGCACGCAGCCTTGAACACACTTTTGGCGTCTATGGGTCACAAATTCAGAGAGAATACAATTCCAGCGATGTGCTTGATTTTCTGCCACCCTGAAGAAGGGCAGCAGCGCCTAGAAGTGTAGCCGTGAGGGCACCACGTGACTCTTCGTCCTGCGGATAGGAAAGCGTGGCCGTAGTGGAGTCTCACGAGGACTAAAGATTGAACTACTATTGTACACTCATCATGGGTAGGAGATGCTTCATTCTCCTGAGTCGGGTTATTTGGATGCGTGTACTTTTCACTCAGGCACTAACGTGTGCCTTTAAGGTCAAGTTCTTACCCAGAGATTTGTCAATTTGTGACAAGGCTGGGCTTGGTGTCCAGTAGCAGGAGGGCATCCAGTGGGGTCTGAGCAGTGGACGCTAGGCTCCGCCATCATGCCATGTAGATGCCCAGAGCATTGTCCACTATTTGGAGCGTGGCTGTGTCAGTGCATCTGGATAGAAAGCCTGGTTAAAAACCATCGAGGAGGTAGCTAGCCTCGTTGCGTTTAACAAGTGTTTTGCAACACTGAATTTAAAGGAATTTGGGCCTGAGGGTGGCGAAATCGGCCTAACATTGGCATAAAGTTCATGACAAGAACCCAAAGGGTAGAAAAAAGTATAGGTCTAGCAGAGAGTGTGATGGAATGAGAGAAGGACAAACAAGGAAAATACCGAATTAAAACTGAAGACAAAGAAGGACAGAACGAGTTAAAGAGAAACCGGGCAGGAGTAATGAGTTAAAGACAGCAGAAACGTCCAGCGAGGATGATGAGGGGAGTGATGAAGAATGGAAGAGCGGGGATGGGTGCGCAGTAAAGTAGTGGCTCCTCCCTGGGCCATGTCTGTTTGTTTAAAGTTCAGCAGGTGTTACCCTGGGGGCGGAGGTGTTCATGGAGTCCGAGGGTGTGTGTGTGTGCTGGGAGGAGGGGCGCTGCAAGGGTCAAATATTAGAACCATGCAGTGGGGCCGGGGCGAGTCCATAAAACTCTGCTGGCAGGAAGAAGTCCCCTTCCCGCCCCCTCCCAACCCTAGGTACATTTTACAATCTGACACCCCTCTGTGACATTCAGCACCTCTGCGGCCATTAGCTCCCCTCACCCATTAGGACCATACGCCACCCACCCTTCCTCCTCAAACCCGCCCCCGTCCCCCGGCACAGGTTGTTCGAGAGCGGAACTGCTCCCCGTGTGCAGACTTCTCGGCAGACTCAGGTGAGGATAGACAGACGGTCCCGAGGAAAGTTGGGGACCACTTTTGTCTGCGTGTCAAGACACGCCGGGTTGGCAGCTGTGAGTGCCACGCACTAATGTCTTATAAATGAATAAATACTCGATAAACAGTTCGGCCTCGTTCACAAAAATGTAAGTAAAAACAGCTTTTCCAGTGGGTAGTTGACCTTTTTTGTCGGAACTCAAACAATAATATATTTGCAACATTCTGCCTACCGAGGATTCCAATACTTAAGTTATTGATTTTAACTAAAGTTATAGATTTTATACGGGTGAAGAAGTAAGTCGGTTCTCCATCTCTCAATCGAGTTCGCAGGAAAATTCGAATTTTCCTGCGATTTCGATTGAGAGACGCGGACGTTTTCTATCAGATTGTGCTCACCAAGCATCAACTAAAATAAGCTGTATTCAGAATCATTAATGACTGAAGCGCCCAACTTAAATGATCCATGTGACAAATATAGACAGCAATTGCTGAAGTGAAAAACAAGTATCCTTCCATGACAGCACTTTACTGTCATTAGACTGAAGGCATTTTCGTTGATTTTTTCACGCATTTTTTCACACATCAAGATGGTGATGGTGTCATCCTCTTTTACTTGGGTTTGTGCATGAAATGATATGTGCACTATTCTTCCTTCCTCTCCTACACACGGGTCCTTGGTTTCTTTGAGATTGTGTTACATATCAAGTATTTATATGTAAATCGATACTTTTTATGTTCAATATTAGGGTTTCCCTATCAGCTTCAAACAAATTGTCCTGAAGATGGTCTGAAAGACAAAAACAGAACAGACCGAAACGTCGACCTCTGCATCTATTTCCACGTGGAAATTTGTTTTTCCCAAGTTACATATTCTCAGTTTTGATTTTTGTGACTTGTGATATATGTGGAATAGTTCTTTTATTTATGTACTGTTAGCACAATTTGATTTTGGCTTCTCTACATAATGTTGTTGCTCTGAAAAGTCTTTATTCATCCATTATTGTGTACCCTATATTTTACTCTCAATGTCAAAATAAGACTGCCATTGTTTTTCAAAAACCTAAGGTTTCCCGTGTTTTCATTCTTCTATTTTCATTGTTGTTTTGTTGTCTGTTGACACTAAGAAGTTATCTCCAGTTGGAGTGACATCCCTGACTAAGCCTTTTAATTTAGTAGAATATTTTACAGAACAGCAAGCACTGAAAGGCCAATAGCAGGCAGCAAATGGACACTCACACGTACGAGCGTGAGGAATTTGCAGGTCCATTTTTAAACTCCCTGCAAAAGGGCTTTTCGCTTCGCTCGCCCTAAAAATCTCTGTAAGCCACAGCTCAGTTGCTGGCTCTGCAGATTGCTGATTTTGGACAACCTACATACAATATATATCTCAGCAACCTATACAATTTGACAAAAGTAATGGTATAACACTTTCATACATCAGCCACCACTTGAAAACCCACAAATGCAAATCCCCAGGTGCCCATTTCTTTTTTCCTTACTATCCCTATTTTTTTAGTTTCATCAATTAGCCTCGCTGGGAAATCCTTGAGCAATCTACACGAATGACCTCTTACGGAATTCTGTATAGGATTCAGAAATGTGTAGATTTCTGGGTGCACCAATCTGTTCCACCCCCTAGTCAAATTGTAAATAGGAAGAAAATGCAAAAATCGAAAATATGGACCAACCCTTAAAAAACTGCAAAACCTCAGATTTTTTTTTAAACTGTCCCCTTTTGACATTTGTTAAGACTGCGATGTTAGCACAGTAAACCTTTCCTTAAATAAAAAGAAAAGAAAAAAATACACTTTTTAAATAATACTTTTTCCAATTTTTTCATAAAGCACCAGACATTTGTCATATTTTGGTTATTTAGTCAGGCTCTTTAGGGTAAATCACAAAGCCTGGATGCCTATGTAATCCGCTACGTGAGGTGAAATCCTAACAAGTGGACTGGGGTCCTCATGCTGAGTAGGCCATTAATAGTTAACACCATTCTAAATCAAGGTGTTATCTGATACAAAGTCGAAAATATGTGCAACAAGCCCTACCCAACTCATTTATTTCAAGAAAATACTGAGAACAGCAGCACTGAATATATAACTGAAATACAAATATTGATAACGAGCATCCTTCAAATAAAATATTGCCACACAAGATTCATCAACTGGTTAGTAAAAAAAATTCTATACCACAGCAATTTTGAAAATGCACATGTATATTTTTACAGGTGAGAAATAAACCAACAGAAAACAAACCTTGTATGGAAGAATGTAGAATTCTCTTTTCTCTTTCGGAATCCAATAGGTAAGATGTGTAGGTCTATATTGCGCTTTCTGGCTTGTTTTTTCAGAAAATGAAGCTTGGGGAAAAAAATCGGAAACTTGAAATACGTGTTTCACAAGTAGGTAGTAGATTCATCAATATTAGTAATTCAAGGACAAAATAATAAACATAACCTAAAATTAATGCAAACCACATTTGTAAATAAGCCACTAATTTTATTAGTAAGATTGACAAAAAGGATATTAACATCAGTAATCCCCTTTCTAGTGGATAATCTTTTTAACACGAAATTTCTCACCAAACTGGATCCGGAAACTTGCATTAGCTGCCACACACTAACAGTTGATGCCATTGAACTCCAGGCACGATCCCCCAAATGGAGCGGCTAGCAGAGGGAGGACAGGGGGGTGCGCTGGTACCCACCCAGGCCTGCGTGTGGGGGTTGAGTGGCGGTTCTCCATCATATCGCTATAGGCTTAGATAAACCTCAAGCAAGCCCTAGACCTGAGAAATAGGACTTCTGACACACGCCACAAGAGGAAACTGGGCAATCTCTACAGGGCAAACCAGACCAACATATCAATCAGGATCCCACTCAGAGAGCTACTACTGGAAGTCAAGGAATTGCAGGCTACTCCCAAAGCTGAAACTGACACGTTGCCTTGGACATTAATCTACTGAGAGCTGGCAGCTATAGGGAGTGCTGCTAAGACCTCAGAAGAAGTGTGGTAGTGGTTGGGGGGATGTCAGACCATTGAGTAGAAGAAACACATGGACGTGCACTCAAGGGAACGTGATGAAACCTGGAGATCCATCTCACCAATGGAAGCAGGAAGCAACACAACAGAAGCAGGTTGGATTTCCAATGACCATCACATGCGGGACGAGTAAGCCAACAGACCTTGTGGACTAAGTGACTAAAGGCCAAAGGAGCAGCAGGACGGCCCGAGCCGTGACCACTAACACTCCCCAAATCCACAGTTGGGAAGGGACAGAAACCATTTTGTGTTGTCATTTTACGTTTTAATTAATGTTTTGATGCTGTTTAAGGGGTGACAAAACCTCAATCATTGTGGATGTGGTCAGTTCTCAACCCACAACATTAGGCAGTAGGGTGGGGGGATTGTTACAGTTGGAAGGGGGTTGGGTGTTGGCAGCTTGAAATACAGCATCTACGTTTCAAAGATGGTGGCAGGTGGTGCATGCCCAGAGACAAGAAGTGAGGTTGTGGCAATGCAAAGGTCTACAGAATTACGGGTTCTGGTACACTGGACCTCAGAGTCCTAACCTGGAATGTCAATAGATTGGAGATTAAAGTAAATTTGGAGGGGATCACGAAGTTGTGTGCTAGACAAGTGCCAGATCGGATATTACTTTAGGAAATGCACCTCATGGGTAATAAATGTGGGTGACTATATAGGGTCCTAGCTCATTAACATCAGGTTAATGATGGATGGGGATATTAGCTTTAAATGCCGCCCCTTACAATTAAACAAATTGGCTTGACCCTGAGCGCTGCTAGGCTGCCATACTAGGAGAATAGAATGGGTAAAAAAATTCAGTGTCGATTTATTTTCCTCCGGCCCTCCAGTCACTGATGCTGGAGAAAATGGGTCACTGGATCATACAAGTCCCTGATGCTATAATGGTCCTGGGTGGTGATCTGAATCTCACTACGCAAGCGGAACTCAATAGGACATTGATGACTGCACAGTTAAGTAGAGTAGACAAATGACTATACAACTTCACAAAGGAGCTGGTACTGGTAGACCCCTGGCAGGCAGTCCACCCAAGGGAACGACAGTACTCATGAGTCTCAGGATGCGGGTGGAGCTGTGCAGTTCTGTTCTAGACTATTTGAGGGTGCCCGCAATGCATGAAACGAATGCACGGACACCCAGTTTTTGCCGAGTGGTATCTCAGACCACTCTTCCCCTATCCATTAGGTTATAAACAATTATACAATGACATAGGATAGATCAGAGGCTAGCCTTCTGGGAACTCTACACCTGGGAGGTCAAAAAGCAATTGATTACCACCACAGAATGCTATTTAAGAAAAATACATGGGTGGTTGAATCAGCCATGAAGCTTTGGAAAGTGTACAAGACTAGGGGTAACTTGATAGCTGCTTTGGCAGGAAAAAGTATAGAGAAATACAAGATAGCCATGTACAATATTGAACAGTGGCTCCCAAGGGGGGGGAAGCTAAATTCCTGCAAGATCCCGGTGCCTACCTGTCTCATAACATAGCATTGGCCAGAGAAGAAGACAGGCAGTTGGCAGAGGGCAATGCAAGGGCACACTTAAGGGTGTGATGATACAAGCTTTATGAAGTGGCCAACAAGGCGGGCAACGCCCTGGCGGGGCTGACGCAGTGTGAGACAAGACAGAGATGGGTGTGGGCGTGCAAACAGATGAAGGTAATACAGTGCATACTGCCAACAATACTGCATGGGCCTTTTCAGGCTATCTGGAAAACCTATACAACACTAGGGTACCTGGGACCACAGGGTAACTGCTGAAGAAAAAGGTAGAACCACCTGAGGTGGGGAAGCCATAAAAGAGCTTACAAGAGTTAAGACTCCTGGCTTCAAAGGTATGCTGCCAGAATTGTTTTAAAGCCTTAGTTGGGAATTGTAAAAGCCCCTTACACAGTTGTTCTACAAGGGCTGTGGGGAAGGATCCCTCCCAAGGGATCTCTGTGAGGCAAATATTATCCAAATTCATGAAAACGAAAAACAGGTGGATGAGTGCACCTTCTATAGAGGTACACCCCCATAAAGGAAGCCCTGATTGCAATGTATGGCTCCACCTTTGAAGGGTATAGGTTAAGGTTCAAACTGCCTCACCAGTCATGGGAGGGGGAGTTTGTAGAGGATTGTTGCACATCACTAGATGGCTGGATGAAGAGTAGCACAGTGTAACACTTTTGACGAGCTCCGTTGTTCTTTACCAAGACTACACCAACACCTGTTGGATTGTAAATGCTTTCACCCCAGGGATCTTGCAAAAGTGGCAAGTCTTTGGGTGAGAAGCAGAAGGTCTGGTAAGGCACTTCGGTCAAACCAGTTGTGGTGTCTGGCAGTACCACTGCACAAAGGAGGGTGCAGGAGCCCATATGGCAGGGAAGGAAGGACTCACCCATAACCCCTGTGATGCCTAATGGTACAGACACTGGGTTCGAGGGCCAGGTTCAGGGTATCACCACTGACCTGAAGAGAGGAGCAGCTGCCACAAGCGTCCCTACAATTTTGTCTTCTGGGGGTACCACTCCTGGTGGGAGGGTACAGAACCTCAGAAGGAGCAGGGGAAGGAAGGACTTGCCCCTGACCCCAGTTCAACCCAAGAGTGCAGACCCCGGGTTGGGAGACAACTTGCAGGGCAGAACCCCTGAACTGGTGGGGAAAATGTGCAGGACAGCTGCTACAAGTGCCCTGATAGTTCCGGATTCTGGGGGTACCACTCCTAGTAGGAGGATGCAGAACCCCAGAAGGAGGGACAAGGAGATGAAGGACTTGCCAGTCTCCAGTCCAGCTTAATGGTACAGACCCTGGGCTCGAGGGCCTGTTGCAGGGTAGAACACCTGAACTGGTGGGCATAGGAGTAGAGCAAGGAATGTAAAGCACCTGGGGCAACCACCCCCACCCCTGAAAGATCACAGAGGCGAGAGACCCCTTGTTGACTTGGGGCCTGGCTCTGGCCACTGACAGCTAAGGAGTACTCATGGGTTAGCTAAGGTTCTCCTGAGAGCATAGCCAGAGGGATCCAACTGGGTTCAGAGGGGTGTAGCACTGGTAAGTGCAGCCCCTGCAGTTGCGGGTCATTGCCCACGTTCTATCGCCCATCAAGGCATTAATTGGTCTACTCTGGGAAATGAGTCAGCAGTCGCACTAATGTATATTAATAAATATCATGACAACTCTTACACTCTACTTCTCGTGGCACCATTGCCTAGAAACCACAGTTAATGACTCAACCAACAAAACAATTTGAAAAGTAGCATCAATTATGTAAAATATATTGCCGACCTCGTGTGCCAGCGCCCAACTTAACTTTGCAGGATTCAGCCTTTTCTATTAACTGCCAGTGCCCGCCGCCACATTACGCACTTCTCATTTTTCTACTACGGGGACGTTCTATTTCTAGGACTGCCTCCCTGAGCAGGAGCACTCTTGAGCTGACGCCGCCATTGGCTGAAACACTGTAGCAGAGAGAGACGATCGGTTCGAGGTTGTGCCTTCCCCCTTTTGACTCAGGGTCTTATAGTGGAGGTCCACAGAGACACCTGGGATTGTGAGGCCCCGCGTTGCCACTCTGGACTGCCGGCTCTGGGCAGGACTTGCCTTCCATTCTCGGCCCGACGGGCCACATCCTGCCGACAAGTTTCTTCAGCATTTGCTCACACAGATTTACCGGTCTCATGGGGGCTGTAATCAAGCGTTAATTGGGAAAGAGGACCCTCTGTAAATCTCCTCGGTCAGAAGAACGGGTCAGCACCATAGTGCGTGGATCACCCAGCACAGAGGAAACATTACTGTATTGTGTGTAATAGACTGCAGGGGTTTATTGTTGATGATATTTCGGGATACCTGCATTTCTGGCAATAGGGGGTGGTTTCTATGTTGACATTTCCTAGCTTTAGGTATCTTATGACTGGAGCATTTATTAACCTTTTGGGTACCAAGCACATTGACGCTTATGATATCAGGATACTGAGGACCATTTCAATTTTTGTTTTAGATGAGCAGTCATTATGATAGAAGGGGATTCATATGTGCTTTGCTATGACCTACCTGCTGCATTACATGCCCTGATGTCATAATGTACGTCATTTTGATTTTCTCATACCGATTCAGGATTGCCAGAGTATGCACAGTATTTACGATTTATGTTGTTTTAGTCTATGACTTATGTGTAATATACAATCTATATTTTATATTATCCTGTGGAGTCTCTTTTTGTGGTGTATTTATTGTGTCACAAGGGCTTTACACATTGACTCTGAGTATAAGCCGGACTGCTCTGTTCCAAGCTACTAGGGGGTGAGCATACGTTATCTTCGGTGTGTAACTTACTTGCCCTGACTAATGTGGTCGGTTCTGCCTGGCTTCGGTGCAAACCCTAGCCAACCAGAAGCCTCATTTTTAACAACATATCACCACTAATGTAAAAGACTTTATGTGGCGTAACCTTGGTAGAATACTTGACTAATATCAGGATGAAGTTGACCATTGGAGAAAACGCCCATTATTGGGACTAGGGCAGGCAACATTGAACAAAATGATCACTTGTCCCAAGTTCCTATATATACAGAAAAATACACCATATGAGCTTCACAATAGTTCTTTAACCGGGGATGATGCAGTAACTAGAACACCTTCATGGGACAGGTGACTGCCTAGGATTGAACTCTGGATACTTTCAAGAATTATCTATGAGGGAGGTATAGCCCTACCTTATTTCAAACTGTTTTACGGGGCCTCCCAGCTGATAGTTGTAATCGATTGGACATTTGCCTCGCAGCATGAAACATTGTTGTTGGTAGAATTCTGACATCTAATGTGTACATGAAAGTGCTGAATGTGTCCGCATCAGGGCCCAACAGAACTCCCCTACAGCCAGAGTGATTAAGATGCAGCACAAAGGTGATGAGTGGTGGGGCAAAATCATACTAGAAACACTCCTGTGGAGCTCTGTTGCTGTTTGTGAAATGGGTAACTTGAAGGGATTTCACAAGTGAGATCAGATAGGCATTTCTAAATATTGCGATATCAGGAGTGATGAGGGTTTGCTGTAATTTTCCAAATTAAAACAGCAATACGAACCGGCCAACTTCCGATAATTTAAATACCTGCAATTTAAACACACTGGGCATGAACAAATAATCTGCTTGATGCGGCAGACGAGTCTCCCCTTGAACATAGAAATATGTACATCACCATGCAATTTTGCAAGTGTATCGTACACTTTTGACCAATTGCGGGAGGCCCCTTTAGCAACTCAGGGATCAATAGGAACAGGGTTTAGGGTGTCTGGGTGATACAGATTGGTAAGAAGCCTGTAGATACCCAAAGGAACTCAAGATCCTCCACAGGACCTATTGCACAAGTTACTACTTGTGTAACGATACATCTGTAAGAGACATTAGTTAGTGATAGATTCCTTACCTTAGAATATCCCCAGGCGCCAGACTGGATCCGGAAAGTTTTGCTTAGCAGTACCCCTGCACGTTGGTAGGTGGCGTCGTGCAGCTCCGTGCCAGTCACTGAAGAAGTGAGCGCAGAGATGACCTCACAGAGACTACTTAGGCGGGCGCTGAAGTCAGTTCTATACACGATTTTCCGCACCGAAATACAGAGCCATCCAAGAAACTGACCATTGGTGCATAAAACTAGGGCCCTAAAAGGGGATGACCTTAACCATAGTAATCAGTTCGCAGAACGGGGAGGATGGGTGGGGCGGTAAGGAATCTATCACTAACTAATGTCTCTTACAGATAAATCGTTACACAAGCAGTAACTTGTGCTTCTGAAAGAGACACATTAGTGATAGATTCCTTACCTTAGAATAGATACCCCAGCAATACCAATCCCGGTGGCGGGTCTGCGAACAAGATTACACCAGAAAGTCACGGAGCACCGAATGGCCAAAGAAGCAGTCTCTCCGGACCAGACTGTCAAGGCAGTAATGCTTGGTAAAAGTTTGCAGCGAGGCCCTCTTGGCTGCCTGACAAATGTCCTGCAGGGGAAAGCCGCGTCCCAAAACAGTAGTTGCTGCAGTTGCCCTGGTCGAATGGGCACGCAACCCCACAGGAGGCTCCTTCTTAGCCAAGGAGTAACATGCTTTGATGCACAGAACGACCCACCGGGAAATGGTCAGTTTGTGCACAGCCCAACCTTTTTTGGCACCCACGTAGCCAACAAAGAGATGATCATCCACCCTGAACTGTTGTGTACGCTGCAGATAGAAAGCAAGCACACGTTTTGAGTCCAGACGGTGAAACCTCTCCTCTTCTCTGGAAGGAGGCGGAAAGAAGGTGGGCAAAGTGATGGTCTGCCCGATGTGGAAGGGCGTGAAAACCTTTGGCAAATAAGAAGGACGGGTCCTTAAAACCACCTAGTCCGGATGAAAGGAAAGGAGGTTCAGAAGAAAGAACCTGGAGCTCACTCACTCTTCTGGCAGAGGTGATAGCTACCAGGAAAGCAGTCTTTAGTTTAAGAAGACGTAAAGGACAGTTATGAAGAGGCTCAAAGGGAGCGCACATCAGAAAAGTCAAGACAAGATTTAAGTCCCATTGAGGCATTATGAAAGGCACGGGAGGAAATGTGTGTGTAATGCTTTTCAGAAAGCGGTTAACAACCGGGGACTTAAAAAGAGAATGCTGATCAGGAAGCCTCAGGAAGGCGGAAATGACAGAACGATAGCCTTTGATAGTGCCCAGAGCAGAGCCCTGCTGGGTCAAAGAGAGGAGAAACAGAAGAACCACAGAAAGAGGGGCCGAAAGGGGATCCACAGCCTTCACTGTGCACCACGCCACAAATTTGTTCCATCGGCAGGCGTATACCGTTTTAGTGGAGGGACGCCTAGCTGCCAGAAGAACATTACAGACTTCGGGAGGAAGGTCGAAAGCCGTCAACTGTTGCCGCTCAATCATCATGCATGGAGGTGGAGGCTGGACAGGTTTGGGTGGAGGACCGCCCCCTGCTGCTGCGACAGAAGATCCTCCCGAAGAGGCAGACGGATCGGGGGATCGATGATCATACTGAGTAGCTCAGGATACAATACTCTTCGAGCCCAGTCCGGAGCCACACGAATAACTTGGGCCTGGTCGCGCCTGAGCTTCTTCAGCACTCTGGGCAGAAGTGGTATAGGCAGAAAAGCACACAGTAGACCGCAGCTCCACTCGAGACGAAAAGCATCTCAGAGTGAGTGCCGCCTTGGAAATTCAACGCGCAGAACGGATGACATTGCGCGTTCTCTTCATGGCAAATAGATCTAACCAAGGCTCTCCCCACTGCAGAAAGAGACCTTGTGCCACGTCCGAGTGCAGACGCCATTCGTGATCAATCATGCACCAGCAGCTGATTCGTCCGCCCTGGCATTCAGATAACCTGCCAGGTGTTGCACCACCAAGGTAATGCCTTGATGTTCCAGCCATGTCCAGAGGCGCAGATCATCCTGACATAGGGTCCACAACCCCACCCTGCCATGTTGTTGTAGTACCACATGGCGGTGGTGTTGTTCGTGAACACCTGCACTACACTTCTCCGGACAGAGGGAAGGAATGCCTTCAGTGCAAGTCGGATCGCCCGCAGATTCAGAAGGTTGATATGGAGCCGGGACTCCGCCGGAGACCAGAGGCCTCTGATCTCTGCCTCTCCCAAGTGGCATCCCCATCCCAGGAGGGACGCATCCGTCACCACTGCATGCTCCGATTGGGGAAGGGAGAGGGATCTGCCATTGACCCAATCACGATTTGTGAGCCACCACTGCAGATGTCGCACGGTGCCCTCCGAGATCTGGACATGATCGGACAGGTTGCCCTGGTGCTGTACCCACTAGAACCTCAGGTCCCACTGCAGAGCCCGCATATGCCATCTGGCATGTTGAACCAGCAGGATGCAGGCGGTCATCAGGCCCAGGAGCCGGGGGGGTCATCCTGACTGAAACCCGGGATAGAGGCTGAAAGTTCTGAATCATAGCCTGAATATCCCGGACTCGCTGCTCGGGAGGATAGACCCAAAACTGCGTCAAATCCAGAACCGCTCCGATGAAGGGGAGCCTCTGAGAGGGCCTCGGGTGCGACTTTGGCACATTGACGGAAAACCCCAGCAAGTGCAGGAGGTCGGCCGTAGTCTGAAGGTGGGTGACGACTGCCTAGGGCGAGCCCGCCTTCAAAAACCAGTCGTAGAGGTAGGGGAAAACTGACACCCCTGACCTGCGCAGATGAGCTGCGACCACCGCCATCACTTTTGTGAACACCTGAGGGGCACTGGTAAGCGTGAAGGGGAGCACGGCATACTGAAAATGCTCCTGGCCTACCGTAAATCGCAGGTAGCGCTGGTGGGACGGCAGGACGGGGATGTGAAAATATGCATCCTGCAAGTCCAACGCCAAAATCCTGTTGCCAGGGTCCAGGGAAGCCAGAACCCGAGCCAGAGATAGCATCTTGAATTTCTCCTTCCGGAGGAAGCAATTGACACCCCGAAGGTCCAAGAAGGGGGGAAGGCCCCCTTGTTCTTCTTGGGGCCAGAAAGTAGTGGAAATAACAACCACGTCTTACTTCTGGCCCAGGAAAGCGCTCGATGGCCCCCTTGGCCAGGATGGCCCCCTTGGCCAGAAGGGCCAAGGCTTCCTGACGGAACAGATTCAAATGATTCCCCGACATGTGTTGGTGCAGAGGCGGCATGGCCGGAGGGGAGGGCAGAAAGGGGAGTGCGTAACCGTGGTCGATTATTTGCAGCACCCACTTGTTTGATGTGATTTTGCACCAGTGGTGGAGGTGGTGGCGGATCCTGCCACCCACTGGCGTGGGGTGCTCCCTGAAGCTCAGATTAGGAAGGCTTAGAGACGGAAGCAGCGGGGGTGGAAGTGGACTGACCCACACGCTGGCTACCAGACCCGCCCCTGCGGAATCCACGGCCGCGCTGAGGCTGGTTCTGCACAGGCTTGCTGGAAGAGAGTGCCTGGGTGCCCCTGCCCTGGCCACGAAAGGAACGAAACCCCGGCGTGGCAGGGTTCCTTGTGGAAAGACCCAAAGACTTGGCCGTAGCCCGAGAATCTTTAAAACGCTCCAGGGCATTGTCGGCCTTATCGCCAAAGAGGCGGCAGCCATCAAAGGGCATGTCCATGAGCAAGCTCTGGACATCGGGTGAGAACCCAGTGGAATGCAACCAGGCGTGGCGCCGCAACCCACAGTGGTGGAAATCACCCTGCCCAACGAATCAACAGTGTTTAAACCACACCTGATGGCAAACTTCGCTGCATCCTTGCCTTCCGCAATCGCTTGGGAAAAGACAGCCTGGGTCCCCTCAGAACACTGAGGCAAGACCTCAGCTACCGTATCCCACACTGCGTGGGAGTAACTGTCCAATAAGCAGGCGGTGTTAACTGACCACAACAACAAGCTGGCCGAGAACAACCTCTTGCCGAATTGGTCTAGCTTTTAGAGTCCTTATCCGGCGGAGCCGTGGGAAAGACACTCTGCGACGTCGAAGCCTGAACAACCAGGCTCCCAGGCGTGGGGTGAGTGTTCAAGAAGGCGGGGTCACCAGCCGCCGGGCGATGACATCCACTGGCGCCCCTGAGGCCAGTCGCAACCAAGTGCCCAAGAGGACTTCGGTGAGAGCCTCATTGAAAGGGAGCAGCGGCTCCGTCGACGCCGTCTGGAGCACCTCCGTAAGAAGGTTGGTCTTAAGGGCCACCGTAGGGAGGTCGAGATGGAGAGCCTCCGCAGCCCGACGCAGCACCATGGTATAGGAAGCACCCTCCTCCATAGTAGGCGGAGGAGAGGCAAACCCCTGGTCAGAAGACATCAAGCTCGCCCGCATCTTGAAGGTCGTCCACCCAATCCTGCTCGGAGTCACATTGCCGGTCAAGGGGTTCCTCGGAGCCGTCCCAGTCCTCATCCGGCTTCGGAGTAGAGGGAGCCGGCTGCGGCAGCAGGGACAGAGCCGGAGAGGGGGCAAGCGGCGCCGGGTACGGCGCTGGTCGGGCTGAGCCGGAGCCGTATCCCATTGCGGATCCCAGGTCGGAACGAAATGGTCCGAGAACCAGGGCAGGGGTGGGATAAACGGCACCCAGTGCGGCGGTTGTGGCGCAGCCAAGGGCGGCGCCGGGTCCGGAGCCAGCGGCGCTGCACCTCGAGGCGCCGGGGGCCGTAGCCGCAGGATCTTGTGGCGCCGGTGGCAGAGCTGCCGGGCCCACAGGATCTAGACACGGGATCGCAGGGCCTGAAGGTGAGCCAGCGGGAGCCCAGGGCCTAAAAAGGTGGTCCATGGTAGCATAAACTCTTGCATCTGTTCGGGAGTCGCCGACGGACCCGGGTATAGCGGGTAGACCGCAGGACTCCCTGGCTCCAGATGAACCACAGGGGCAGAGCCCCTGTCCCCCTCGTCCACCTCCGGGGAGCTCGTCCACCTCCGGGGAGCGACGGGGCGACGTCTGAGAGCGCACACGCTTCTTCAACTTCTTTTTATGGCGTCGCTTACCGGAATCTGAAGGCGAAGACTTGGGAGTCCGAGGAGCGACGTCTCCGGTCCCACGAACGGCCCCTAGACCCGGAGCGGCGGTGAGAGGAGTGCCAGACTTCCAGCAACTTCCTGCGCCACTCCCGCAAGGCCTTTGGGGCCATGGCTCGACAGTCTCGGGAGTCATGATTGGTCTCCAGGCAGTAGAGGCACACATCGTGGGGGCCCGCCACCGACATGTTACTGCGGCATGACCCACAAGACTTAAATCAGGGCATCCCTACGTGCACCAGGAGAGGAGACAAAAGTCTCAAAAAAGTAGTAAAAAAATGACTGAGGTACGTGCTCAATCCAGAACTGCGCTTTCGGCGTGGAAAAAGAAAAAACTGACGTCAGCGCGCAGGGGTGTCGCCTAAGTAGTCTCCGTGATGTCATCTCGGCGATCACGTCGCCAGTGACAGGCACGGAGCCGCACAACGCCACATTCTGACGCACAGGGGTACTGCTAAGCAAAACTTTCCGGACCCAGTCTAACGCCTAGGGATATTCTAAGGTAGAAATCTATCACGAACGTGTCTCTTTCAGATTCATCTGAATTTGACTGTTACATATGGGCAGGGAGCAGGAGATTCTTATGTTATATAGAGTTTGATTAAGCGCTCAGCTACTCGGACCGAGTGTCCTGGCGCTATCAGACCCAACATAACATAACCTTCACAGCAGAGGGGGATTTATTGCAAAACAGCCACGTCTTAAGCTCCTTCCTAAAAGACAGTAGGGTCCCGCATTTTCTTAGTGACAGAGGCAGTGCATTCCAGGCACGGGGTGCAAGGTATCCAAAAGAGCGACCCCCGATGCGAGCACGCCTAACTGCCGGAACGGAAGTCAGTGAAAGGGACGCAGAGCGAAGTGCTCGAGATGGAACATGAAATCCCAAACGCTTCCTTAGGTAGCCGGCCCCAGCGCCGTGGAGAGCCTTGAAGGCCATGGTCAGCGTCTTGAACTCGATACGTTTCCGTATCGGAAGCCAATGAAGAGATTTCAGCAGGCCAGTAACGTGGGCCCTCCGACCAAGGCCGAAGATTGTACGAGCGGCCGAGTTCTGCACCACCTGCAGCCGTGAGAGAAGATAATCAGGGAGGCCGAGGTAGAGCACATTGGCGTAATCGAGCCTGGATCCAACCAAGGCTTGCACTGTACTTTTCCTGTGGGCAATGGACAGGAGAGGAAGGAATTTCCTAAGCATTTTCAGTATCCTGAAACATTGGCCCACCAGGGGCTTAGGGGGTAGTAATCTTCCAGGAACACTGCTTCATACCTTGTGGGCATACCCAGATATTGCCGAATTTTGAGAGAGTAACATACTGCAGGGTATCATACAAACTGACCTTAAACTGTACTATCAAGTGGAAATGATAGGGCTTTGGGGTGAACAAGCAATTCCAAATTATATGTTAAAAATTTGTAACACTACCCTAATAGTGGGCAAAAGGGACATCGTGAAACTATAGAGCTCAGCTACACTGCCCTCTCTAAAGGAATGGTCCCAAAATATAGACTGGTTTATGTGTGCCGAGGAAGTGGTCTATAGGGTTACCGGAGGCACACTAAGAATTTGGGCCCATGGAAAGAGACCCAGGATGCTACATAGGGCTGGAGTGTGGACAATCCTAAGCTTGCTTCTGTTCCCCTTCGCCATTGCTTACACTGTATTTTCAACTATGTGTTGAGTCACTCTTCTGTTGTGCTGCTTTTGCGAGTTTTCTGACCCTTGCAATGAGTTTGGAATTCGGTTTCTTAAGCTCATATGTAGCAGGATTAGCTAGTGTAATTCAAGGGGCTATCAGCTGAAGAATAGTGAAAAGGATTCCATAAGGGGCTTTTTTAATTATGAAAAATTTGGTTCGGATTTGTGCAAATACTTTCTCTTGTGATTGTACTTTTGCGCTGAATTACTTTGATTTACAGGAAGGGCTTATGATCTATGTCTCTCCTTTTGAATTAAAAAATCTTATAAAAAGTACCAGTAGCGTTGTCAGTTACCAGAGAGACCTCACATGTCGTATGAAGACAAGGATATAGGTGATTTCCCGATCTTGTCATCCTAGGGTAGCCCAGAAGTACCGGGCCTGGTATCTGGACAATGATACTCCCCGTTTTTTTTACTTTATTCTGTATGAATTTGCTTCTGTTAAATGATTTAACTGAAAATCTTCTGAGAAAATAGGTAAAGCCTGGTAATCCTACGGCCAATGTTTTTACAGAACAACATTAACTAGCACAAGAATTTCACTTCAACCCAAAAAAATGAAAAGATTTGTACAAAAATGTTTACATTTATCAAAGACTGTTTGAATCTATTTCATTATGGTCCCAGTATTGCTGTTATATTAGGGGTGAGGACTCATATGTTGCTCACTATGGATTAACTTGCACACAATGACTTTTGCTATGTTGGGGGTTGGCGGGCGGATGTTCCATGGGAACTCATGACGGAATAACTTCAATAAAAGTGTATTATCTCAAGGCTGGGGGGGGGGGGGTGTTCCTTGGGAACTCATGTGGGATTAACTTCAATAAAAGTTATCTCTAGACCCTTGAAATCGTTATTTGGTATAAATGTAATCTTTTAATCCGGACCTGGGTGTGGAATTTTGTGAAGACTCTCTTACGTCTTTGCCGCTTTGTTGGGGTGAGAATTCCTCTTTAAAGTAGTTTATGGAGTATTTACACACAAATGCAGCTAAATTGTTTTTATCTACAAAGGTTTGTAATTTTAATAAAAAACGTATGAATGTATTTATCTGATTTAGGACTGCGGGCAGGCCGGGGTAGGGGGGAAGAGAGATCTCTCTTTCCGTTCATTAAGGAACACTTCGTATAAATTATTTATTTTATTTTAAGGAGGGTTTTAGTGGAAATTAATTGGAACAATTATAAAGATTTTTATTCTAGTCCTTTAAAAACTGTGTACAGCAAAAGTATTTAAATGATCACTGAGGAAAGGAGCTCATGTGTAACTATCTTTAATCGCCCCATATCTCACAAGGTATAGCGACCTAAAAGAAACACCACTCAATGAGTGAAGAGCCGACAGTGCAGTAGAAAAGACATGTTTACCAAATGTATCAATTTGAATGGGCTCCCCATCATAGAGAGCTTAAGGAAATGTTTGGGTTGCGCTATTACCAGAAAAACAGATATTCTACAGTGGGATGCTGGGTCAAAAAAGATGGATGTAATGGAGTAGGTAGCTCACAGAAGGACCGGAATGCAGTCAACCAGGAGGTTAAAGCATCACTGAACTGCAGCAAGAGCTGAGCTGTGAAAGGCCCAGCTTGTGTAATTCCTGAAAGAATGTTGGTTTCCGTGTCAACAGTAGGTAGCTGTGAGCCCATGGCCTCTGCAGCCCAGCAAACTAACGGCACACAAGATTAACTCTTCTGTGGGGAGACCTGAGGTTGCGTTAGGGTAATTTTTGAGTGAGGTGTATAGGGCTCCTTGTCAGTCCAGATACAGCCATCATCTGCATAATGAAAGGGTACAACATGATCTACTTCACATTGTTGTCCTGGTACAGAGATCCCTGGGCAAGGTTCTAGCTAGTGTTGGAATCAGAGTTGAGAATGGCCTCCAATCTCCAGTAATATTAGACACCGTTACAAGGGAACTGGTGGGAAGTCCTCCATAGCCACTGGCTGGGCCTTTGTAATCTCACACCAAAATGCAGGGTGGGAACACACTAAAGACAGTTGAAGATCATGAATCACAAGAGATGCAAAGTCAGAATTTAGCACAATTGGAGACAGGACCAGCACCAGAGAAGGGTTGGATCGACACTTAAACAAATCTGCCAGCAAAGGTTTGCATGGAGCTGCTAATGGAACTGTGTGGAATAAAGGTGTACCAGTGGTTCTTAAAACGGCATAGGATATCTGCAGCATGGCCTCCTTAAGGGCCTAAACTTTCTGCAGCGTCAACAATGGAATGAGAAATTTGTAGGATATTGATGTCAGGAAAGGAAGCAAGATTAAGCGTGCAGTTGATGGAGCGAGTTTTGGAAATAATTTTAATTTCAACTCGTGAAGTTACACTTCCATAATAAGAAATAATCTTACTAATGATTTGTGCTGTGTGTGTATTAATTCAACCTAGTTTAAAGTTGCATCTACACAGAAAACGCGGGAAACTAACATGTGTGCTCATAAACGTGCATTATTGTGCATCTTTCTATTTGTGCAAAATAATAAATTAACTCTGTCTATTTGTCATGTCATAATTAATTGCGGCTGATTTATAAATGACGTGCTTATTTTGCTTTCCTTGTCTATGTAGTGTCACTCTATTCTTTACAGGTGCATAAAGAATTTCGTTGGTTTTGATGAAGAATGGTAGATATAATTGCTGCTTTATTTGTTCGCTTCAGCTAGGTAATTTAGACTAAAGGATTAATCATTAGCAATGGTGGGTGGCAACAGAACAAACTATATTTCTTACATTAATTATTCTTTTGTGTTTGTTTATATAATAGTTACCGTTAAATTGGCTGCTTTGGGCCTAGATTACTCGAGTCTGCTAAAATTCTGCAAGGAGCAAGAGAAAGTCCTTACAAAGAAACAATTCCTTTGCTGTTGCAACATTGGGCAAAAGTGATATGTCTCTGACTGTTGCTTGATCGGACAAGGCCAAGGCCAGGAACCGGCAAAAGAAACGTGCGATGATTTTGCATCCGAGGAAGCGAATGACATGATGACATTTTTATTCGAATAATGTTTCAATTTAAGGAAGCCTCAGTGCTCGAATACTAGAGACAATGGACTCTAAGAGAAGCGACGGAACTGATGTTTTGAAAATTGTGGTGTCATGTCACTTGTCACTCGTAAGCCAATGGGACTCTGACTTCTGTAGAAAAGATTTTCTTTTACTTAGATTAGCTTAGCGTAGAAAGGTATAAAAACCCATTCCCCGTGGAAGGGTTGCGCTGCTGCTTTTGCTGACCTTTGGATGAGGATGTCGTGCAGACGGACTTCTCTTGGAGCACGTAAGAGCCCTCAAAGACTTTATTCTTTATTTTCATTTATTTAGCTTAGTTAGGGACTTAGATTTTGAAATGCCAAACTGATAATTTCAATTGCAATAATAATTTCTAAAATTCATAAAACTGTCATAATTAATTGCAATGATTCCAATAAATAAAAATGCATCAATAAAGATTTCAATTACAATATTCCAATAAGTAGCTAATAAAAATCTTACTTTGAAAATCAAGCTGGACTTGTTATTTTCATGAGTTTAGGTTACCATTAGCTAGATTCTATCGCCATAAGTGGCTTAATAGTTAGTAGGGTTTGTTAAGTATGATGATTTCATTTACCGCAGTTGTATATAAATGTATATAATTTTGTGAATAAGTTAATTAAGCCACATGATTCAGTTGGTCAAAATATGTCATGTCAGATTTATGGGCCATGTGTTTGAAAAGTGATTTATAGTGTATATTGTGAAGATTATAGTGTAGCTTATGACATATTTCCTATAGGCCGCTGGATCAATTCCCTGGTAGCAGATTTGATGGTTGCTATGGTAACCAACATACTATATGGTAGTTACATAGGATCAATGTCTAACATATGTTGAGTTTGTTCTCGTGTTATACGTAAGCTGTACCGGTACAAAATAGTGTGATGAGAAGAGCACATTTGATCTGTTTCAGAATAGTGGTATCGACGTGTATCACAAGTGTTGTAGCCGTGCAACACATGTTAGGGAAATTAGGTGTGAATATATGCATAGTGAGGATTATCTAAGAAATTTGAGCAGCATGAGTATAGGGACAATGAGCCCGTTCTAAAACTCACTGTGAAAAGAGTAATAGTATATATACAAGCTTGAGTGAAGGGTAAGATAACGTGGCTTATTTTACTAACGGTGCATGTTATCTATAAGCAGGTGAGAGTCCTGCAAAGATTTCATGTGTGTATGGTTAGGGATATTTTCCGTTTGAAAGTTCGTAATTGATTCTGTAATTCCGTTCGAGTCAAACTTTGAATTGCTACTTTAAATGTGCATTCAGAGGGAAACGCGTTCGCTATTTCTTGTTAGAAGGGTAGAGTAAAAGGATTACTTTATCGGCAAATGTATATTCTGTGAGAATAGCGCCGTCTATTCCACGCAAAGGAATTCTTGTACGATTGAAATTAAGTCACTTTATTAGAGAAACAGACAGATGAGTCTTTCTTGTCGCTGTTAAATTAAAATTTAGTGAAAAAGGCGTTCTTAAAATGGAGCTGTGAAAAGTTTTTGTGAAGGAGGGGTGAACGCTGAGAGTGAGACACGAAAAACCGCAGCAGTTGTGTACGTCACACGGTTCGCGCAGTGATTGGGTAGCATACGTCACAGGCTGTGTTCTGATTGGCTCTCGTGACTCTGACTAGCTGTAAGTTGATTGGTTCTTTGAGAAAACACCATTTCTATTGGTTGAGTAAGATAGTGACGTAGCTTAACCGTGATTGGCTTCTTGGTGTGTTTCGCGCACGGATTGGTTGGTGTAACGGAACATTCAGGAAATAACTTACGATCATTTTCACTAAAGCGGATTTGATTCGAAAAATGAGTTATTTTAAACATGTTGAGAAAAAGCCCACAATGCTTCAAAGGTTTAAAAACTTTATCTCGCCTAATAAGAAAATAAAAACGCGAGGTGGTAAATTACTTCATAAATACAAAACACCTGCAGCGTATATGGAAGGTGAATATGGTTATCATACTGTTTTATGGTTTGATGTTTGGAAACATTATACTAAGGACGATGGCGTTTTGATATGGCCAGACGATGGTTCATTTAACATGAGAATTTTCAGAAATTTGAGAGAAAGGATGTCAACTCTTATACCAAAGCCTAGACCGACACAATTTGAAGCTTTAGTTGAATGGGAAGATGAGATGGTTCAACTTCAGAGAGAAGCGAGTGGAATTAAAAGGCCTTTGAAAACACCGAGTTATAGAAGAGAAACGCATGAGGATAGAATGCGAATGTGGAGACAAGGAGACATGTGCGATGGTCTCTATTTAATTAGAGAAATGGTTTTAGGGTCTCCAGGTGAAAAAAGAGCCGAAAAGAAGAATAATGTTGTCATAGAAAGTGAATCTGAGGATGCAGTTTTAGAAGAAATTTTTACTTCTAATAAAAAGAATGAACCTTTGAGACAACCTAAGTCATGGTCTACTCCAATGGTTTCTACTGGAACCATACCAAGTGCACCTATAATAAATGAATCGCCAACATTATATCCAAATAATTCTGACTCTTTTGAAACTCCAGAAAGATTAGAAACAGGAATAAACACTAGTGTTTACTGTGGAAGCAGACAGTTTTCAATAACTCCGAAGGAAAGGGAGGCTCCTAGGAATTTAATGAGAACTGACAGAAATGAAGAAAATGTAAATAGTTCAGAATATTTATGATCAAAAGAAGAATTAATTCGACAGATAACAAAGGACATGGAAGCAGTAACAGTTCCAGTAACGATTGGTCCTGTTCAACCTGTTTTCGAACAAAGAGAAAACAACAAGGCGGGTTTGACAATTCCTTTAAATGCAGAGATTCAAAAGGTTGCTGAATAATTTCAGATAAATCTGAATAAAATTTATCGTGAGAAAACTAGAATGCCTGATTTGACTTTTAATGAAGTTTCTTTTAATAAATCACCAATGGGTGCAGAATCAGATGCTGAATCTTCTGAAAGAAGAGGATCAAATTCAAAACTTGATGTTGCGAAATTAAAAGCAAATTTAGAAGAATTAATAATTGGCACAATTGGTCCTGACAGTTTAAAATTTTATCGTGATGATGAACTCCTGTTCATCTGCAAGAGCATTCAATGGAAAACAAAGAATAAATATGATCAGTTAGAAGAACTGGCAGGTGAATTAGATATCCATTTAAACAAACAGAAAAATTTTGGTAAACACTACAGATTAGATTTTACAGAGAAGGACATTGAAAACTTTAACACAATGGGAAGAATAATGCACATAAAGGATTTGATCGTTTACATAAAAAAGTTAGGTGAATTGAGTAAATGGAGAGTAAAATGGACTAAAAAGAAGGAAGATGAAAAGTTGGAAAAATTGTCTAAACAATTTCCAATGAGAGAAATTGCAGGTGGAGGTTATGTTCATGTCCCTTGGTCGAGACAGGATATTTTACTTTTCACAAATGATTTTCCCAGATTGAGAGAGAAACCTGTTGAATGGTATCGACAGGTAGACAGATTCATCAAAGTTTCGAAAGTTCTGTGGATTGATCTGGATGGATTTTTTGACATTGTTGTCCCATCAGATCTTTGGACAGAATGCAAAATTGCTGTGGGTTGGCCAAAAGAGGAACCGGAGCGAATTAAAGAAACAGGTGCTCCAGCTCCAATAGTCATGGACTTTTACGAAAAAGTGATTTATTGGTTAAAACAGAAAATTGCCCCAAAAGAAGTTGATTGGGTAAAAATAGATAGAACAAATCAGGAACTAAAGGAATCAGTTCATTCATTTTATGAAAGATTATTGTTGGTTTTCAAACAATACAGTGGCTATGAAAAATTAGATGAAAAGGATATGAGTCATTTTATCTACAGATTTGTTTATGGTCTTAGACCAGAGGTTGGAGAAATGATCAGGAATAATATTATCGGATGGCAATCGCTTTCAGTTGATGATATCCTGAGAAAAGCTAAATACTGTAGTGACGAGTTAGAGGTCAAACAGAAAAAGTTAAAGGAGAAGGCGATGTGGGCACAAGTAAAAGTGGCTGAACAGCAAATAGCTAGTCTTGAAAATAAAAATACAAATTTTGTTCAGAATCAGAACCAGAATCAGGGTCAAGGAAAATTTAAAGGTAATAATAATAAACCAAGGTATAATGCTAAAGTTGAGGAATTAAAACAGAAATTACCTTGTTTTAATTGCGGCGAGATTGGACACTGGAAAAGTGAGTACAAAAACCCACCCAGAAATTTTAAAAATCCATTATTAAACCCACAGATGCAGAATGATGTTGATCTGCAGCAACAGCTACAGCTACAGCGTCAACTGAATGACCTGAGTCTTCAGCGACAGCTACAGCATCAATTAACTCAACAACAGAATCAATTTCCACAGCCCCCATTTCCAAATTGTGGGGGAAGTCAAAAATATAATCCAGGTGTGGGATTTGGAGGAGATGACCAGGTAATAAGGACTCAAAGACAAAATGTGAAAAATGTTTCAGGACAATTTTTGTTAACAGAAAACGAAGGAAGTGATTCTGATGACTGCTTCTGACGGTGCCCGAGAGAGGGGGAAGAGTGTGTAATTGGAGCCACTCTTGAGGTTGACCAGTCTGGTGCATTTGTAAACGGGAAAGTAAATGATGTAGATATTACTTTTCTTGTGGACACTGGTGCTACCCGTTCTACTGTTAGATCAGTGGAAATTAAAAACCTACCTCTCTCTGGGGATACCATCCAAGTAGTCGGAGTAAGTAATCAACAAATTAAAACGGATCTAACTGATCCAGTACAAGTTGAAATTGGCAGTTTTAGAGACAAACACAGATTTGTAGTTTGTAACAGCAGTCCAGTGAACTTACTGGGGAGAGATATATTATGCAAAATGAATTGCAGAATATATTGCTCTCCTGAAGGAATAGAATTACAAACAATGGAGGAAGATGCTTTGTATAAAATGACAATGTTATTGGTGGAAGCAGAAGAAACAAAATTGTTTCCTGCATTCGAAAAAGAAAATTTACCAGAAGAACTAAAGGAGACAGTTAAAAATTAAGTTAGGGATTTTACAGGAAATGAGATGGGACTGATGAAACATATCGATCCAGTTAAAATTTCTGTCAAGCAGGGAATAGAATTTCCAAACATTCCTCAATATAAAATGAAAGCAGAAACAATTGAGGGTGTCATTCCTGTGATTGAGAAATTCATTAAACAAGGTGTTTTAAAAGAAATTGAGAGCAGTCCTTGTAATTCACCGATTATGGGAATCAAAAAGTCAAATGGAACTTATAGAATTGTTCAGGATTTGAGAAAGATTAATCAAATTGTGGTTCCTTGCTGTCCAGTAGTTCCAAACCCAGCTGTCATTTTATACCAGATTCCGCATGATGCAGAATGATATACTGTCATTGATCTTTGCAATGCGTTCTTTACTGTTCCATTGCATCCAGAAAGCCAGGAAATCTTTGCTTTTAGGTTCCAGAATAGGACCCTCGCTTGGTGTAGAATTCCTCAAGGGTATACAGAGTCCTTCCATTTTTAATGAGCTATTGAAAAGATCATTGGAGGATTTAAGTCTACCTGGCAGATCGACATTAGTACAGTACATTGACGATTTGTTGATTGCAGCAAAAACAAGAGAAAGATGTGTGACAGATACAATCACTCTTTTGAATCATCTGGCAGATGAAGGACATAACGTGTCTGCTGCGAAGTTGCAATTTTGTAAACAAGAGGTAAAATATCTTGGTCATAGAATTGCAAAAGGAATGAGACAAGTGACAATTGAGAGAATCAAGATGATTCAAGCAATGTTACCTCCAAGAACACAAAGACAGGTCAGAATGTTCCTAGGAATGGTTGGTTATTGTCGTCAGTGGATAAGTGGATTTTCGGTAATTGCAAAGCCACTGCAGAAATTGACAAAATCAGATTTAAAAGATCCAATTGTTCTTACTGAAACTGAGTTGGAGGCTTTTGAGAAACTAAACAGAAGCCTGTGTGAAGCTCCAGCTCTAGGGATGCCAGACTATGAGAAAGGGTTTGAGCTTTATTGCAGTGAAAGAGAAGGTTGTGCATTGTCTGTGTTAATTCAGAGACATGGGAATCTGAGAAAGCCTATTGCTTACTTCTCAGCAGTTCTTGACCCAGTTGCAAAGGCCTTACCAGGTTGCTTAAAAGCAGTTGCAGCAACAAGTGTTAGCCTTGAGCAGAGCGAAGGAATCATAATGGGGTTCCCTGTAAAAGTATATGTTCCCCATTCAGTTGAAATTTTATTAACAAGGAGTAAAACACAACACCTGACAAGTAACAGATTGACTAAATATGAGAAAATTATTCTGGGAGCAGATAATGTGTCAATAGCAAGGTGTGTGAATTTAAATTCTTCCACACTGTTACCAGATACTGAAATAACTGATGAAATTGATGTAGAACATGAGTGTTTAGATGTTATGGAATATTGTACTAAACCAAGGCAAGACATTAACCCTTTAGGTGCTGCCGTCGGCCAACGGTCGTCACGGGCACTACCTCCCCAGTGCTGCGTGCGACCGCTGGACGTCCAGTTCAGCACTGGATAATGGACAGCGCAGCACTGGGGAGGTTTGTTTACTAGCTCCTAAGGTGTTAAAGATGAACCTTTGCCTGAATCAGATTTTGTTTACTTTGTAGATGGCTCCTGTCTGAGATCAGAGGGAGGTGTTTTGAAAGCAGCATACTCAGTCTGTACAGTGGCAGATGTTGAAGAAGCATCATGTCTTGAAGGAATTCGTTCAGCACAAGTGGCTGAATTGATTGCTTTGATTCGTGCTTGTGAACTGGCAAAAGATTTAAGAATAACAATAATCACAGATAGTCAGTATGGGTACGGAGTTGTGCATGATTATGGACAGCTCTGGTCTCAGAGAGGCTACATGACATCAGCAGGATCACCAATTAAAAATGCACTGTTCATTAAAAGATTAATTGATGGCATACAGTTGCCAAACGAAATTGCTGTCGTAAAGTGTGCAGCACACAGAAAAGGTGAAGATTTCATCACCAAAGGCAATGCTTATGCAGATGAAGTTGCAAAGTATTGCGCAAGGAATAATTATGGACTTAATCGGGAGAAAAACAGAGATTATGTTTCGAATTCACTGATGCTAACATCAATTGTTGAGACATGCAGGAAATTAGAGATTTACAAAATGAAGCTGATGATGAAGAGAAAGACACATGGTTAAGAGCAGAATGTAGACAACGAGATGAGGATGGAATTTGGACTTACAAAGATGGCAGGGTAGTTTTACCAAATTGCATGATTGCTGACATGGCTAGATTGTACCATGGCCCTGGCCATATTGGAAGAGATTCAATGATTAGACTTTTTAAGGAAACATGGTTTAATACTAAGTTCAGAACGATTGCTGAATCACTTTGTCAAAGGTGTTTGATCTGCCAACAAATGAACCCAAACAGGAAATCAGTTGTGGGAACGGGAACCATAGGTCGGGAGGGGGGTCCTTTCACCAGGTTACAAATGGATTTCATAGAGATGCCTAGACATAACAGGTTAAAATATGTTTTAGTAATTGTCTGTTTATTCTCTAGATGGGTAGAAGCATTCCCCACATGTCACAATGATTCAATCACTGTAGCAAAGTTACTCTTACGAGAAATAATCCCTAGGTATGGATTTCCTGTGACTATTGAGAGTGATAGAGGAGGACATTTTGATAACAAACTGTTGAGCTTGATCTGTGAAGCATTAAACATTGAGCAGAAGTTACATTGTGCATACAGACCAGAGGCTTCTGGAATAGTCGAACAGATTAATGGGACAATAAAAAACAGAATTGGAAAAATGTGTCTAGATATAGGTATAAAGTGGACAGAAGCTCTTCCACTTGTTCTAATGTCTCTGAGAAGTACACCTGATAAAAAGACAGGTTTGAGTCCACATGATATTATCATGGGCAGAGTCATGAGACAAGCTTTTGTACCTGTAGGAAAACTGTTAAGCATTAATGACAGTGCAATTTTGGAATACTGTAAACAGTTGTCTGACGTCGTGGCTTCTGTGTCTAATCAGGTTGGTACTGAAGTACAGTCGAAAGACAAAGTGTTAACGCATGATCTGAGACCTGGAGATTGGGTCAGAACAAAAGTTCATCGAAGAAGAAATTGTCTGGTACCGAGGTGGCAGAAGCCTAGGCAGGTGATTCTTGTTACAACAAATGCAGTGAAGTGTAGAGGAATAAAGAGGTGGATTCATCCAAGTCACACTATTCCGATACCTACACCTGAAAACTCTGATGAAGAGAGTGATACAACAGCTGATTCAGATTCTGAGGTAGAAGGTGAAGAAGTTCCAGATTCTGAAGATCGACAGAGAGGTCGACATCTGGAAAAAGTGTCTGTGAATGGAAATCTGAACAGAAAAGATTTGGAAATCATTGAAATAGACTCTGAAAAAGATGAAGATCTGCTAGAAGACAATGAAGCAGATGGAATAAGGATAACTGATAAAATCGAAGAAAAAGAAGTTGAAACTGCAGAAATATCTGACCAGGAGAGTATCGAAAAGCAGAAAACAAGCTCTGAAAGAAGGAACAGAAAACCAGAAACTGGGAAGTTGAAGGTAATTGAAGAAGAGAATGAAAACGAATTGCCAAGTACCAGTAATGGAAGACAGAGTATAGTTCCTAACGGAGTGAGACTGCCGATTAGAAAAGTTCCTGAGTCAAGAATTGAAATTTCTGACAGTGATTCTGGAGAAAGCGATGAAGATTGTCAAAGGGAAAGTGTGAGAAAGAGATCTTGGAAAATTGAATCGAATTTCACTGAACCACAAAGGAAGATTCTGAGAAAGGAAGAAACCTGGCCAAATGAAAACAGAGGATTAAGAGTCAGGTTAATTAAAAGATCGAAAGAGCAGGTGAATGAGATTTCTAGTCAAGAGGATCCTGAAAAGAAAGCAGAAAAAGGAAGGAAAATAGAAGTAGTGACTAGAAAGACAAAGAGAGTTTTGAGACCTAATCAAAAATACAGATCTCCTGAATGGACGTATTTAATTATACCTCCTGTTATTGAAATTAACAGCAGTAGTCAAGAAGAAGTTGAGGAAATCAGTGACAATGATTGAAATACTTATCTGATAAAAAAAATTTGGTTTCTGTTTTTGGCAAAAGGCTGAAGAAATTGTGTTAGGTGACACAAGGTCGAAGAAATTATGTTTAGTTGGAAAATAATTTGTGACATAAGGTCGAAGAAAAGTTGTTAGAGGGACAAAAAAAAAAAGATTTTAAAAAGGGGGGTGTTAGTTTAGATGTTTAGATTTCACATATTTTAAAATTTTGTTTTCTTTTTCTTTACTTCCTTGAAAATAAACTAGCTAGAATGCCTTATGTTATGGAACGTAGTACTTCGAAATGTTCCATTTTTAAGAAATGCTGTAAGATGACACTAGTGTGTGTGCTCATATTAATTCTGCTTTGGTTGATCTTAGCTGTTGTTGTTCCTTTTGAAATCAATAAAGAGTTGTATAAGGTCAACATGACAAGTAAAGCTTCAGTTAGTCAAGACAAACATAGTGCAACAGGCAAAGCTAACAAAGTTATTGATCACAAACCTGAGGCTCATCAGGATAAATCTGTTATTGATTTTTCAAGCAATACATTTTCAAGACTTCTGGGAGAATATGTTAAAGTCATGAATGTCAAAGATTGTTATATCTGTGTAAAGTTGCCAGCTTCTGTCTCTGAGGGAGTGACATACAATATGCTTCCTCTTACATATGGCATGACCTGCAGTGTAATAGCTAGTTTATTTTATCAGACTGGTCGCTTGGAATATTATTATTCCAATTTTGATGAGATTCTTGCTAATCTAAAAATTGAGAGTGCTTTGAATAAACATAAAAGAGCTAAACAGATGAGGGAATTATTTTTAGTTACTAATGAACTCACCTATGAGTATGCTTATAGAAATAATTTAACTTGCAAATTGAGAGCTGAAGAAAAGACTTCCCTGAACCTAGTTGAGGAGAGAAGGGCGATTTATAAAAGAAATGAAATGGTCAAACAGACCAAATCCAAATTCTGGCAGAAAGAGGATGAGAAACTTAATGGCAAAACTTTTGATAATGTTGCAATACATATAGACAAACCAATTAGTGGTAAACTTTGCATTAGAAGAGAGAATACTTTATTTGATCATTTCTTTGTAGGTGCTAGCAATTGTGAAGATACCTACCAAATCATGGGGGGTTGGGGATTCAAAGGTGGCAAAGATCCAATTTTTCCTGGAATTTACTTTATCTGTGGTGACAAAGCTTATTATAATCTTCCTGACCATTGGTATGGAACATGTTTTGTTGGACTTGTTTTCCCAAAGATGTTTCATGTTGACAGAAACGCAGAAGGATCATTTGAAATCAGTAACCATGCAAATAGATATAAAAGAGAAAGCTTTTCGGAAATTTTGGGAGCTATTTTTGAGGCAGTAATACCTTTAGTAGGTATAACTCTAAATGCAGGAAGAATCAGAAAATTATCCACAATTGTTGACAGATTGTCAACTGACACAGCAGGTGGTTTCCAATTAGTTGTTGTTGTAAAGCTTTATTCGAGAAATTTACTCATAAAAGCACAAATATACATTTAAAAATACATGTTAATTAAAATCCATATTTCATACATATAAGTACCTTTAAAATAATTGTGTAAGCTTTAACAAGAGAAAAAAAGTTATTTATATTATTTAACAATATCAATTCATATTAGCAGATAAAATCCGTCGCCTAATAGACCATGCCCACCCCAAATACTTTGCTGTTCCAAGCACAATGGGCATATCAGTGGTGGTACAGATGATTCGTAGCCCCTCAACACCACTAGATGCCCAAAGGTTTCTACAAACTGGGGTCAGCCATACTCTCCTTGGCGTTGCATAGGCCTCACACGAAAATAAAAAGTGGCCTCTGCTTTCTTTACTTGCGCCACACACCGGACAGCATGAAGTGGTCGAGCTCCGCCATCTACCCGTCAAGGATCGCAAGGGAAGGGAACCAGACCTTAACTGAAAAAATAACTTCCTATCCATTGGGACAGTGATACTGTCCCAATATTGTTCCGGTATAGGTCTCATTTTAATTTCCAAGAATCTCCCCCCCATTGTTTCAGATTTAGTATTCCTCCATAGTCTTTCTTCTATATAATCCCAATAAAGAGTCTTGATAGTATTTTTACTTGGGAATACTTCCCCTGATGGGTTATCCCAAAGATTAGGGAGGCCAAGTTCACCCAAAGCGACCCTTAGTTTCTTCAACCATGTTATTTTATGGAAGGTGTCTGTTTTGATTAGAGCTAAAAACCCGTCAGCATAGTGTCGAATCTCTGGGGTAGTCCATAGCCGTCTCCAATAGAGAATAGGCCTTAATCTAGCTCGGTCGCTAACAGATCTCCTCCCTAGATCAAGGCCAAGCGGGACTAATGGCGCACTCTGGGGGAGACCCGTAATTCCCCTTAAAAACCTATTCTCTGATGTTTGTAGGGTGGGTAGCCTCTCAAAACCCGCACATCAGCCCCATACAGGGCTGACCCTATAGCTTTAGCATCGTAAACAAGAAGAACTGGTTTTATAGGCTTTGTTTTTGATTTAGCTTGCTCCACCCGAAGTGCCCCTGCAATCTGCTGATGCCTCAGTACCGCTTTATCTATGTGGTGGGACCAACCAGGCTTGCTAGATATCTCAACCCCAAGATAGGTAAAACACTTACTACCTCGAGCTCAATGTTGTTCAGAGATATCCTTGGTCGGGGTCTACGCCTATGGGAGAAGGCCATCAATTTGGTCTTCCCAACATTAACTTCAAGGCCACGCTCCCCACAGAAAACATCAAATATATTTAAAGCACGCTGCAATCCAGCTGGGGTTTTGGACACAATTAAAGTATCGTCAGCGAACATCAGGATCGGGACCCTGATGCCCGCTAGCGAAGGTGCGTCTACACTCGCATTCAGCATCCTACCCACAATTCCATTAATAAATAGGGAAAAAAGCAAAGGTGCCATTGCACATCCCTGTCGCACCCCCCGTTCTACCGGGAAGTCGACAGTAGATTCCCCATTCAACCCCCACTGTACTTTGGCAAAATTGCACTCATGAAGTCTCATGATCAAAGTGAGCAACTCAGGCGGGACCCCTATTCCATTCAAAACAGTCCAAAGTTTGCTCCTTGGGACCAGGTCGAAGGCAGCCCGCAAGTCAACAAAAGCGACATACAGGCTGCCCTCACCAAGGAGCACCGTCCCCCATCGTAACATAGTAAAACGGAATATTTGATCTACCGTACTGGTTGCCCGTCTGAAGCCTGCCTGGTAGGGGGAGAGAGCATCATACTCCTCTACCCAGTCCATTAGTTTGTTTACCACCATCTTCCCCACCACTTTTTGGACAGTGGCAATCAAACTAATTGGCCTGTAATTTGCTGGGAGTGACCGATCACCTTTCTTGTGGATGGGTATGATTATTGCTCTCTTCCATATTTCTGGGATTACAGCCCCTTTTGCTATGGCATTTCCCAGTAGGGTCACGTACCTGGCCCACCGTACTTTATCATTTTTAAATATGTCGGAGGGTATCCCATCTAAACCCGGTGCCCTTCCCCCTTGCAAGGAACAAATTACCAATTCTACTTCCTTGGTGGAGAACAAACTTTCAGTGCAAAATACAACTGGAATTGCTTCTGGAGCCACTGCCTCCCTTATCTCTGCATACTGGGGTTTAAAATACTCCACCCAGGATGCCTCATCAACATTGTTATCTGGTTTATTTGGGGTGCCACCTCTACCCCACTTCACAACCTTCCAAAAAAGCCTGGAATCCCTTGCCCCTGAGGCCTCGAGCAATTCATCCCAATATTCTTCGTCCCATTTTTTCTTAGCCAGGCGAATACTTACATTATAGTGTTTCCTTGCTACACCAATCATGGCCCTATCCCTACTTCTGATTGCTCTACCCAATTCTAATCTAGCTGCCCTACACTGCTTATTAAACCACCTAGCCGGTTTAGGTGGAACTTTCCTGCTTACATTGGATGATCTCATAAAATGTGGTTTTAAAAGGGAAAAAAACTTATCGTGTATGTCAGTAGCTACACTGGACCCAGGAATTACGGGGCTTGTTATCTCCATGGCTGCGATTGCAGTATCCAACTCTAAACGTATAGAGTCCATAGACGCTACATTCGCCAGCACATTGGGCCATTTAACTCTACGCATGTCATTGGCCATAACAGGTAATAATCCATCACAAGGTTGCGAACTGCCGTGCATGGCAGTCCACCAGGTGTGAGTGACACAAAGGGGATTGTGATCACTTTCCAATCTTTCCATTATTTCCATGTCGGATACCCCCTGCCATAAATTAAGGCTACAAATGACATAATCTATCCTACTTTTACTATGGCCATTGTCGAATGTACAAACACCTTCCTGGTCACTCTTAGTCCTTCCGTTAAGGGCCCTCAACCCATATTCCAGACACATTGCATTTAATAGCAATATGTCCTTCGTCCACCGTTTGACTGGAACCAGGTTTAGAGTCGAGACACCCCATTGGGTATCTTCCTCTTGTCCTAGTGGATTTTCCGTATCATCCAACGGTTCGAAGGTCCTATTAAAATCGCCAGCCACTACCACTCTATTTCCCAGGGACAATGATTCGAGGAAAGGTGGCAGGGCCTCTAGGGTGGGGGAGCTCCCGGTGTTGGTACCCCTAGCATAGATGTTATAGATATCCATTGCACCCCACTTGTCCGATGTCATTCTTAGCAATTGGATATCCTTAGAACCCAAGTCCAACACTTTCACTTTAATTTGTAGACCTTGCTTGACCCAAACTGTCAACCCTCCCTTGGGTCGACCCCTGGCACCTCTGGTGGCTGGAATGGAATAGTTTAGGTGGCCTGGGAGGAAGATGGGGTCGCAGGCCCATGTCTCCTGAAATAGACACACCTCAAACCCACTGACAAAATCTATCCAATTTTGGGACAATAGTCTACTGCCTAGCCCCGCAATATTCCACGAAAGGAACTTCCCCTGGCTAGAGCCATCTCTATTTTCCACCCCAATAGCTGACGTGGATATGAGTTTGACCGAGCACTCAGAGTTCCCTTCCTGGTCTACATCATTATCCATCATATTAACATCAATTTCCTGGGTAACAGTGGTGCTTGTTATGAACGACTCTTCGTCCCCCAAACTTTGGATACAGGCCCCATGGTCTCCCCTCCAATTCAAGATCTTCCCACCACTAATCACTTCTTTTGGATGCACTATTGTATCCGGAGTGGGCACCACAGAATTCTCGCATAAGTCCCCCCTTAGCACACTACCCCTGGTAATCAGAAAATCACCAGACTTTCGTCAACAACCCCACCCAGAGTTTTTCCTTCCATCAATGGAGTTGTAGATTTGACCATTGTAGAAATTTGGTTGTACCAAAGGGACAGGAAAGGGGGTGATCCTTGGCAATAGTGAATAACTAAAACTGCCTAAATCACTATTCCCACCATATTGGGGTCCACTTGGTCTTGGGTAGAAAAAGGTAAGGTCCACAATACCAATCCCACCACTGTTAGTGCCCCAACCGAACCTCGTGATCCAACCTACCACCCTTGGATCTTGAAAATTAATAATAGTACATTCCCCCCCCCAAACTTTTTAGGGTACAACCTATCCATTTGACCCTTCTTACCCCAATAATCAGACCGTCTACTTCACCGGGCAATGGTCTATTAGCCCTTAACCAGTGCATGACCTTATTTTTTAACATCTGGAAGGTTTCTCTTTGGCCTACCAATAATGGTGGAACATTGGTAAGGACAGCCACATAAGGGTAAGAATCCGGAGTAAGGTTTATGGGGGGTATCCTAGGGAGAGGCTTTGTCACAAGGAGTGTGGGACCACTTGTATCTTGAACAACAGGGCGAGATATTGGGACATTTTGTGAAACCTTGGAAACCTGGGAGTTATTTGTTTCAGCATTACTTTTTCTGGAACTATCATTACCACCGCTTACTGGACCAACATTTTTTGGAACCTGTATGACCTGTGACTTATTCAATACCGCATTGTTTTTTTTGGTATTGTTATTATCACCAGCTACAGCACCTTGGCAGGGTTTCAGGGTACTTGATAGAGGTTGAGTGACATTACTTAAAGAGGTGGAATTTTTAGAACACTCTTTACTACCCTTAACCACAGTATCAGTGAGCTTAGTTTTCCCACCATTCTTACTGCCTAGGGTTACTGACAGATCAGTGTTGGATTTGCGGCTTTGTCCCTTTCCCTGTAGCCCAATTTCAGTGCTGACCACGGGAGAATGAATTTCCACCGTGGAAACACTATCATCTCGCCCAGTAGTTTGCTGTAAATTTCTACTCTCTCCCGTCCTAAAATAGGACTTAATTAAAGATTTTGTGGAGAAAAAATTGTCCAGACTAGCCTGCTCTAAGTGATCTAGCTGGACTACTAGTTTGTTAACTCGTTCCTCAATGGGAGTCAGGAGAGTCCGTATTAGTCTCTCCAACTCCAGGAACAGTGGCGAGATGGGCGGTAATGACTCGGGCGATGCTATCACTATGGGATCTATACCTGACGGGGCAGCTTCCCTCTCTCCCATTGGTAATCCACCAAGGCTGCTCCCAGTAGGTTCCCGAGATCGTATACATGTTCCTACTTTTCTCGTTTTTTTAGGGGGTTTTGGAACATTACATTTCTTTTGAGCTACACTCCTCTTCCTTTTAGGGCAGGGTTTGGGTTTTTCTACATGTGTTGTGACACTGGATTGTGCCATGCACAACTGATCGATAAGTGGATCGGTAGGCGTACTAGTAGGGATTACAGGCAAAGTAGAGGATTCTGATTCCAAGGATAGAACAACTGGTGGCTCTATAATTTGAGGAAAGGGATAAGGATTTTCCGATGCAACCTGCAGTGTGATAGATGACAAAGGGGTAACCAAAGCTGGATAACTTTGAGGATAACGTTTGTCAACAGAGGTTTTCAATAGTTCAATAGATAACCTACGTTCTAGACGTTTTTCCGCCAGGGAAATTTCTCTGTCAATATCTTGGGGTACTCGTTTGAAGTAAGTATCCAGAGGACCCATAATAGCTGCCCCTGCCTCATTCAAAGTGGGCAACAACGTAGAAGAACTTAAAGGTAACGACATCTTGTAGAACCCCCTACGCCTTCACAAATGATAGAACACTTTAGAATACAAGGAACAATTTATGAAACACAATGTTACTGTATCAGGGTTCCAGCCGATAAATGTCAGCGGGGTGGCCCAGCCCGGCCTCCAGCGGCCCCGGACAGCCACAGACGGTCCCGCCCTTGTCCCGGGCTTCTCCCGGGCACGCTCCCGCGCGCTCCCGCGCAGCGTCCCGTGAACCTCCTTTTATCCAAATAAGGAGAGATTATGGGCGGGTGGGCGGGGCCAGCAGGGAGAGCAGCCCAGGTGTGGCTAATAGGGCTCGCAGGGACTCCTGGTAGGTTGAGTCCCTGCCTTCAAGCGCGCAGCCCTGCCGGCAGCTCCACGCGCCCCAAGTGACACAGCTCCTCTCCCAAAGCAGCTCGGGGTGGAAAATGGAGCGCTGCGGGAGCCGCGCAGCGGGTCCGGCGAGGTCCTTGTCCCCCACAAAGCCAGGAAAGGTCAGTGGCAGCAGCAATCAGGTGGCCAGCAAAGCGACGGCAAATCCGCTCTAAAAGGGTCCCACAACAGCAAACTCCTCACCCGCCTTTCACTCCGTGGGCGGGGGGGGGCTGGGCCAGCAGGGAGAGCAGCCCAGGTGTGGCTAATAGGGCTCGCAGGGACTCCTGGTAGGTTGAGTCCCTGCCTTCAAGCTCGCAGCCCTGCCGGCAGCTCCACGCGCCCCAAGTGACACAGCTCCTCTCCCAAAGCAGCTCGGGGTGGAAAATGGAGCGCTGCGGGACCCGCGCAGCGGGTCCGGCGAGGTCCTTGTCCCCCACAAAGTCAGGAAAGGTCAGTGGCAGCAGCAATCAGGTGGCCAGCAAAGCGACGGCAAATCCGCTCTAAAAGGGTCCCACAACAGCAAACTCCTCACCCGCTTTTCACTCCGTGGGCGGGGGGGCGGGGCCAGCAGGGAGAGCAGCCCAGGTGTGGCTAATAGGGCTCGCAGGGACTCCTGGTAGGTTGAGTCCCTGCCTTCAAGCTCGCAGCCCTGCCGGCAGCTCCACGCGCCCCAAGTGACACAGCTCCTCTCCTAAAGCAGCTCGGGGTGGAAAATGGAGCGCTGCGGGACCCGCGCAGCGGGTCCGGCGAGGTCCTTGTCCCCCACAAAGTCAGGAAAGGTCAGTGGCAGCAGCAATCAGGTGGCCAGCAAAGCGACGGCAAATCCGCTCTAAAAGGGTCCCACAGCAGCAAACTCCTCACCCGCTTTTCACTCCGTGGGCGGGGAGGCGGGGCCAGCAGGGAGAGCAGCCCAGGTGTGGCTAATAGGGCTCGCAGGGACTCCTGGTAGGTTGAGTCCCTGCCTTCAAGCTCGCAGCCCTGCCGGCAGCTCCACGCGCCCCAAGTGACACAGCTCCTCTCCCAAAGCAGCTCGGGGTGGAAAATGGAGCGCTGCGGGACCCGCGCAGCGGGTCCGGCGAGGTCCTTGTCCCCCACAAAGTCAGGAAAGGTCAGTGGCAGCAGCAATCAGGTGGCCAGCAAAGCGACGGCAAATCCGCTCTAAAAGGGATAAGTGCTGACTCTGTCCTTCCACCCCAGCAACTCCCAATGTTCTTAGAGGCAAAGCTTTAGAACACAAGTAACAGCAGACGGGAATGCTCTCAAAGGCATCTTCGAAGTTTTCCTGGTGGCACTGGTCTTTCTGAAGCGGTCACCATGGTTAAAGTTGAAATAAAGTGCTGCACTGATGACGGGAAACGCACGAACGTGCGCGAAGAGCTGGTCAAAACAAGGCAACAGAAAAAGAAGTGCAACAACGTGATTAGTGGATGTTGAGGTCATTGCAGTTAGATCTATGGTGATGCAAAATCGCCTTGCATTAGACATACTCCTGGCAAAAGAGGGAGGAGTCTGTGGTATTTTACATGTCCAGCACTGCTGTACCTACATCCCAGATGAAAGTAAGAATATTGAAATGTATATCAAGAACATCACAGAAATGCATTCAGAAATAGTTTCCTTAGAAGAGAATGATTTTTCAGAACGACTTTCAAAAAGATTTCAGGCTATCAAAACCTGGTTTCAAGAAATTGGTGGTTCAGTTCTTGGCAAGATCCTAACACCTTTGTTTGTAATAATATTTGTGATAGTTTTAAAAAAAATCTGTTGCATGTTACACAAGAGAAAGAAACACATGAAGGAGAAGAGAAGAATTTATAAGATCATAAAGGAACAGGAGAGGGAAATTGAGCTGGAGGAGTTACGTAGAGCTCAATATGACAGTTGCAAAGATTTTGCTGAAACAAGTCTTTAGAAATACTAATACAAGTGAATTCGAACCATTTTTGTTTAAACAAAATTTTTAAAATTTTGGGTGTGGTGTGGTGATTTGGTAATCACCAGATGAGGGAGTTGATGGAGCGAGTTTTGGAAATAATTTTAATTTCAACTCGTGAAGTTACACTTCCATAATAAGAAATAATCTTACTAATGATTTGTGCTGTGTGTGTATTAATTCAACCTAGTTTAAAGTTGCATCTACACAGAAAATGCGGGAAACTAACATGTGTGCTCATAAACGTGCATTATTGTGCATCTTTCTATTTGTGCAAAATAATAAATTAACTCTGTCTATTTGTCATGTCATAATTAATTGCGGCTGATTTATAAATGACATGTGCTTATTTTGCTTTCCTTGTCTATGTAGTGTCACTCTATTCTTTACAGGTGCATAAAGAATTTCGTTGGTTTTGATGAAGAATGGTAGATATAATTGCTGCTTTATTTGTTCGCTTCAGCTAGGTAATTTAGACTAATGTTTTAATCATTAGCAATGGTGGGTGGCAACAGAACAAACTATATTTCTTACATTAATTATTCTTTTGTGTTTGTTTATATAATAGTTACCGTTAAATTGGCTGCTTTGGGCCTAGATTACTCAAGTTTGCTAAAATTCTGCACGGAGCAAGAGAAAGTCCTTACAAAGAAAAACTTCCTTTGCTGTTGCAACATTGGGCAAAAGTGATATGTCTCTGACTGTTTCTTGATCGGACAAGGCCAAGGCCAGGAACCGGCAAAAGAAACGTGCGATGATTTTGCATCCGAGGAAGCGAATGACATGATGACATTTTTATTCGAATAATGTTTCAATTTAAGGAAGCCTCAGTGCTCGAATACTAGAGACAATGGACTCTAAGAGAAGCGACGGAACTGATGTTTTGAAAATTGTGGTGTCATGTCACTTGTCACTCGTAAGCCAATGGGACTCTGACTTTTGCAGAAAAGATTTTCTTTTACTTAGATTAGCTTAGCGTAGAAAGGTATAAAAACCCATTCCCCGTGGAAGGGTTGCGCTGCTGCTTTTGCTGACCTTTGGATGAGGGTGTCGTGCAGACGGACTTCTCTTGGAGCACGTAAGAGCCCTCAAAGACTTTACTCTTTATTTCCATTTATTTAGCTTAGTTAGGGACTTAGATTTTGAAATGCCAAACTGATAATTTCAATTGCAATAATAATTTCTAAAATTCATAAAACTGTCATAATTAATTGCAATGATTCCAATAAATAAAAATGCATTAATAAAGATTTCAATTACAATTTTCCAATAAGTAGCTAATACAAATCTTACTTTGAAAATCAAGCTGGACTTGTTATTTTCATGAGTTTAGGTTACCATTAGCTAGATTCTATCGCCATAAGTGGCTTAATAGTTAGTAGGGTTTGTTAAGTATGATGATTTAATTTACCGCAGTTATATATAAATGTATATAATTTTGTGAATAGGTTAATTAAGCCACATGATTCAGTTGGTCAAAATATGTCATGTCAGATTTATGGGCCATGTGTTTGAAAAGTGATTTATAGTGTATATTGTGAAGATGATAGTGTAGCTTATGACTTATTTCCTATAGGCCGCTGGATCACAGACGCAGGGAGAGTTAAGCATTTGGAGCAGCAATAGTACAACCTCATACGCCTACAGCATGAATGGCGGGAAGGGGGCAAGCCATTTTTGGACATTGTGTTCTTTCAACTCGTCTTGTCCCTTGACTTCACCAGGACTTAGCTGATGACGGAAAACAAGACCAAGACTCGGACCTACGTCGGGACTATCCTCTAATGTTGTACGACAAAGCTTGACCTTGCTCTCCCTGGTGGCTTTCGGCTGCACTATGGATCATTTCTTGCTCAACTTCGAATTGTGCTTACAGCTGAGACACCAGTGACAGACGTTCTGCGGATGTGTGGCCGACATATATTTGAGACAGTCATGGTACAGCGTAAAACCTGCCCTCTTCAGTGGTGCCATACTTCTGACAGACTATTTATTGAACTTCAGGAGTCTGTCACTGCACAGAGAACTTGAAGGTGGAGCTTCAGATCTAAAACTAAGTGTGAAGAAACAAAAGAGGAAATAAAACTGCAAAAATTCATCAGTTATAGTTATCCCAAGTAACTATAACTTGTGCCACCACCATATACAGTTTTGTCATCAACGATATTATTTTAGATGTTGCAGTGATGTTATCAATGATGTCATAGAACATGTCATAAGTGATGTAATATGTGAGGTCATTTGCAAAGCATGGAGAGGACGCAAGTTATAGTTACTTTAGGGCATGACTCTTAGTTACTTGAGATAACTATATATGGTGAATTTCAGTTGTTTTATTGGATAAAAATATGACATTTTGACCTATATATAACGTCCCTTCAACCATTGCTTGTTTTCAATGAGTTTTTAAGGTTTTATTTAATATGCAACTATATTAATCACTTTAACCGTTTGGTTTTTTCACAGGTTTTAAAAAAAATGTAAATTACTTTCAAAAGATAAAAGTCAAGTCTATTGGTGTTTTAGTTACATTTTTAACCGCATGCGCGCTAGCGGTTTTCCCGCTGCGCGCTGCGATTCGCAAAAACCCGCGTTACGTGACGAGCTCAGCTCGTCATCCGCGTAGCGCAAGTTACGCCCATGACGAGCTGAGCTCGTCATGAGCGTAGAAGGGGTTAAATGAAGCATTTACAGTAGAAAAATAAATATCTATATATATTCTAAATAATGAACGTTTTTACACTTCCCAGGCCGCATAATGCAGCCATAAAACCAACCACAAGGGGTCCCTGCATTACTGAGCTGAGATAAAAATCTCCAGTTCTGGAAAAGCTCGAAACAACAATTAATTTTCCTGAGGTCATATTCTATTGAGCCCAGGAAACATGGGGTTATTTTTTTTTTAAGTGCTTGTGCGGAATTGCTGCATTCCATGCAGCTCCTCCCCTCCCCCCCCCCTCGCCCAAACAACACTTCATGCATAATGGGATTCTCCTTGCTAGGATCAGGAAATAATAAATTAGAGGCTCCGGACTTTCATTTTTATAAAAATGTTACTGTGTGTGCCCTGTCCCAACCGGGACCTTACACCTTTAATTTTTGTTAGATGGGGCGGTGAAGATAGGGCCCTAGGGCCCCTGCCAGCTCTCTGTAAACGGCCTCATTTCATGGGTGGTGTAGAAGCCAGTACCATTACCTTTTAAATACAATAAAACATAGAATAATTGGGGTGCCCACCCGGCCATCACACATCTTAATAAAGAATTGAATTGAGTTATCTGATTAATGTCAGCTGCATGAAGAGAGCCCCAGGATCCTGTCAGTTACCAGCAAGCAGCCCATTTTATGGGTCCGCCCAGTAGCCAGACTTTTTTATTTTGTTTACCGTACAACATATCTGTTGGACTTGACAGGTTCACCCCTGAGCTTTTTTGCCTTAACCCCTTCCATGCTCATGACGAGCTCAGCTCATGCAGTACACTGCTTGTGTGCTCATGACGAGCTGAGCTCGTCATGAACAATGGGATTCAAGGGAGTTCAGCACCAAGTGGGATTTGCTGTAGCATTGATAGTGTTAAGCTCTGACATGGTGCTAGTGGTTTTAGGCCTCTGGGACCTTTAGCACTGTGGACCAGTGTAAAGTGCGTGCGCTCGCTGTGTACATGTGGTGAGATGGGCCTGCTCTCCCATAGGAATGAATGGGGGATAAGTGTATCCATGGTAATTCCTGGTATGAGAGGAGTGCAGGGTCGAGTTAGTATGTATGAACGCATGAGGATAAATGCTGCGCAATGGTGTGCACAGATGTATGATGACTGGTGGAGAAGTACCACTTTTCGAAGTAGGCATTTCTGTGTGCTATGTGTCTGCCTGCCTGATATGAATTGCATGTCTGGCTTGTGAGTGACAGGAGCTGAGAGGTGTGGGTGGCTCCAGGAGGAGCAGGGTGAGTCAGCTAGGCTGAATGGGACACCTGGGCTAAGAGTAGTGGGAGGGGTAATCCCCTGACTCTGAATAGGGCTGTGCCCAGGCTGTACACTGCTGGCTCCGCCCCCCGTGGTGTGTCTGATCACTGAGCCACCAATGACAAAGGGGAAGAGGGGCTTTGAAAACAAAGTGCTCCAAATCCCCCCTGAACCAGTTGCATCTGGTTCACCCATGCCCTGCACTTTTAGACAAAGGAATGTGTGATATAAATATAGGGGCTGTGACCCCATGAAAATGTTCAGTTCTGTACCTGGTCTAAGGGGTCGCGCTGCTGCTGGGGCCCAGGAGGACCTGCCACGAGGGCTGCCTCCCTGGGCCCAGCATGGCCCCCTGGATCCATAAAGGAACTTTTTGCTGGACTTACTCTTCTCTTCTAGGAAGGACCCATTTTCTGCAGCTAGCGCCTGGTGAGCGCTATATTCTAATTTTAAGGACAAGAACGTGTGGGCTGCGCAGCACTGAGCTGCCGCCCTTCGAGAGGGAATCCCGATGCGAGGGATACCCCGTGATGTTCGAGTTGGTTTGCAAATTCTGGTTGTGTATGATTGTTAGTTGGGTGGCATGAAATAAAAAGAAGGTGTGCAAGATTGAGAAGGATGTTTGGGAGGTCACAGTAGTCAGAATGGGATGAGTCAGCGGGAGAAGGGATGGGAAGATCAGAGGGAGAAGGTTTTTTGTAATAGAAAAACACACACAATGCTTGGTATTGATAATCAGGGATGTGGAATTCCTATAGCCCGATGCCCAACACATATTGTTTGGGGTCAAGGGCAACAAGTTTTCATGTGTATTTTGTCCTTGGGACAAGTAGGCCCAAGGCCCTGCAGCACAAACCCTTTGGCTGCCAGTTTGCAGCACCATATTATAGATCAGGGAAGGGAATTGTCTGCAGTTAAGGTAATATTTTTATCCATATGTTAATGCTGATCAAACTTGTATTTATGGTTCATTAATGCAAAGCCTTAATTATTAGGTTGGGCGCTCTAAGTAAATGTGGCAAGTTCTGACTACACTATCATCAGTGGTTCAAGTTTTAAATTGTGTACACATGTTTTCAAAGTTTAGCACAGGAGGCTATGTATAATGCTCCTAGAATGCTATCTGATTTGATGCAAATATTTTTAGAAGCTTGAAATCAAGATTGACGGTTCTTTGCTTTCAAAATAAAATGTTCATAAAAAAAATAAAAGCAGGAAAAAAAAAAACATTTGTCTAAACTACTGTAAAATTTCAGGTACCATTTCTTTGCAGCATCTTTTAGTAACATGTGTTGATGCAGCCTAGTATTTCCCAAAAATATTCATAATGGAATATCAGTGTAATCAGTTTCAATAAAATTATGGGAAACAAAAACAAACTAGCATTGGCAAAGCCAGAAGGTCTGAAATTGGTGGTCAGCTTTTTAGTTTTGTCAATGTGTGACTTGTTTTGGCATGGTTTTTGTAATACTTATTAGTGTGGGAGCTGCCGGGCCCTCACCATTATAACAAAGCTTGGCAAAAGCAAAAATAGTTTTTGGTCTTAAAAAGCACACACTGCCACAATAGTTACTGGCACTGAACAAAACTACTTTGTGTGCCGATATGCTCCTTGTGAAAGAACAGAATGCTGTCACTCACTGTGAAGCCAGCCGATACAGAGAGAGAGAGACAGAATTTTAATAAACGCAAAAGGCCATGTCAAGGCCATACCAAATTAGGGGGCCAATTATTAAAGAAAGTATCAAAAGTGCACCCAGGGAATATATTCTTGCGTTTAGTGCAGCTATACGGCTTTCGTGAATTCCCAAGAATTTACAGAAGTAGGGCAAGAAATAATACTCCTAGAAAATATTTGGGAACTGCATTTTAGCATGAGCAAGTATGCATGTGTAGATTTGCTCATGCAAAAATCTGAGTGTTTGCAAGTTCACTTTCCCTCCAACCACTTTTTTCCTCAACTCTAGAAGAAGATTTACGTCTGCCGTTGTCAGGAGTAAATTTCCAGCATTTCTCAGTATGGGAAACAATTAGAGAAGAGTTGTTGAAAACCCTTAAAACATGCAAGTTAGTATGTTTGCATATACTCAAAAGGACATTCTAACCCTGGAACTATTGCTTATCACTACCTTCAGCCCCAGTATGTAGATCTGCGGAAACGTGGCAACATAAGGGGATTGCAAGAATTCAAATGCTACTATGGTATGTGCCCTGGCATAATCAGAGAGACTATATCAGAGCTCTTATATAATGAGATTGCTGCCATAATTTGTCGCCGCACTACATGGCACCAAAGGGACAAGTGAATTTTTTTACAGGACAAGTAGATTTATGAAGCAACCTGCCCCATGGACAAGTAGATATTTTATTAAATTCCACACCCCTGGGTAATGTTTTGTTTGCTATACAAATACCTGTATGTACATTGCAGCAGCAATATTTAGATGGGCAGCTGTGCACATTTGCCATGTGGTAAATTTTTATGGTTTCAGGTAACTGTAATTTAGTTATATATGCTTAAATATACATATGGCACTTATTGTAGTTATTGTACGGGGCAAGATGGCGGCAGTGGCTGCGGCTCAGTGAGTGGCTTGTGAGACGTGCTCCACCGCAAAAAACCTCCCCATGGACTCCCCCTCACCTGTGGCTATGGTTTACCCGCTGAGATGTGTGCTCCGAGCGGATGATGTTGTGGCGGCACCTCCTTAGATTCTTGGCGAGTGCAGGAACAGGTACGAGAGTGAGAAGCAGCCCATGGCACTTAGCTTTCCTGTACCGGTACTCGGCTGTGGTTCAGAGGCGGCTCCAGCAGCGAAAGGGCTCCGAAAGGTGCAGGGCGACGGGTATTGAGTGGAATGGCCCCTAAATGAAGTAGCAGGGGCGCTAAGACCCGAGGTGCAGCAGGAGCGATGGAAGCAGCACCAGTGTCTGCCATTCCGGCAGCAGTATCGACCCCCCACAGAAGGAGAGAGACAGCATATTCGCAGTCGATCTGAGGACGCTGGAGTGGAGAGCGGACGGCGGCTTGATGGTGCGGGGAGGCTGTCTTCTCCCCGCCACAGAGCAACCATGTACAGCAACAAGGTATGCCTCAGAAAACGCGAACGGTTCCGGCTATCTTTAAAAAGTAACCTGCAGGGAGAGGCAAACCGGAGGATAAATTGGATAGTAAACTGGCTGGTCAGCAGAAAGGGGGATCTGGTGGAAACAAAGTATCTGGTGCTATGGTAGATCAGATAGCTGAGAGTGAAACAATGTTGCCAATTGTAGAGTCGACCAGCAGCTCAGCTAGAAATCGCGGAAAGGAGGTGGGAGATGACTGCAGCACCAAATTAGGGGCCAAACCAGGGTCAAAGTGTCAAAGATGGCGGAAAATTCACAAAATGCGGAAAATCAAGTTGGGGAGACAGTAAATGATATGGAATCAGGCGATTCTGGGGGGAAGTTTTACTCAATGTCCGATGCCTCCAACTCCTCTGAGAATGAAAGCACCGTAGGGGACTGGGCTGACGAAAATAGCTCTCAACGAGATGAGGATGAACTAAGCTTTGAACTATCTATGAATCAGGGGACAGTCCGGAAAACCCAGGATCCTGGTAGGCCTTCTGTGAATGGAAACCCGACCCCCGCTGGACCCCTGTTGTGGGACTGTTCACCCTCCCCTCAGGTGGTGATGGATGGTGAAGTTGTGGATAGCTCCGTGGCAACGCTCAATACTGCAAAAGATGGCGAAAGTGAAATCACTCTCAGTACGATTTATCGGGTGATAATGGTACACAGAGAAGAAACCAAAGCTGAAGGGTTTCGGACCCAGGGTGCGGTTCGCAAGCTGCAGAATATGGTGCGACGAGTCGCAAAGACATGTACCGAAATATCGACTTGGATTGGGGAAGCCGAGGAGAGGATATCTGCAATGGAGTACCAGATAGTGCAGCAGAAGGCGGAGATAGCATCACTGCAAAACTTAAGAGATGACACTAACTGGAAACTAACGGATTTAGAAAATCATTCCAGAAGGAACAATTTACGGGTGTTGGGCATTCCAGAGGGACGGGAGGGGAATAATGCTAGGTAATTTGTTATTGAGGTATTTTCTGAAGCATTTCCAGATCTTAAGCAGTGGAATTGGGAGACAGAGATCATCAGAGAACATAGATTTCCTTTTGTTCAAAGAGGGAAGGCAGGGGGATCTAATGAAAAACCAAGAGTGATACTTATTTGTCTGAACAATTATCTGTTCCAAGAGGCATTGTATGATTTGGCTAGGCCAGATAGGCGTAGGACTGGTAAGGGGTGTGACTTCTTTGTCCGTCCAGACTTCTGTCAGGCTACTGTTCAACAGAGATGGAAGCTTCGCCAATTGATGTAGTCTTTTTAGTCTAAAGGGGGGCAGGCTTTTATGTTGAATCCTGCGAAGCTAGAAGTAATTTATAAGGAGAAGACCAAGTACTTTGTGTCAGATATACTAGCAGAGGAATTCTTGAATGCAATTTGATAACATGCATTTAAGTTAGCTATAGGATCTCCAATTGCATGGTGAGCTGGTCCATAAAGCTTGCTTTGGAGGTGTGGAGGGTCAAGGGGGCGTTGGTGTGGGCACGGTTTTCAATCCACTATCCATCATTGAGGACTCAGTCCTTATGCCCTTATGCCTCATTCGGATGGGAGGTAGTAGGGGGTGCAATTGCAGTGGGAGAGGAAGGTGAGAGGTGAGGGGGGAGGGGAAGGCACAGAGGGTTGGTGGTGGTTGATCATGTGTAGAATGGTTATGGTACTAATGAGTTCGAGGCAGGAAATGCTTTGTTTCCGTTTAGTTTGGGGAGGGAAGGGTAGACAAGACTGTTTGATCAAATAAGGAATATGGGTCGATTTTCTATTTGTTCATGGAATATATGTGGCCTGAACGATAAAAGAAAAAGGGGGGTGATGGCTCAAATGCTGCGGATGCAGCGATATGATCTGTTATGTTTACAAGAAACACATGTAACCTGGAACAATCGAAAGTGGCTTAATGATCTTGGTATGGAAGTTTTAGGATGTACCAAATAAGGTTTTAATATTAGGGGTGTAGCAATCTTTATGAGACACGGGTAAGGGGTAAGAAGGCAGGTAAAAGAGGATGCCTTGGGGCACTGGGTAATTGTGGAACTGGCTGTCAATGGTGTCCCATTGACAGTTTGTTCAATTTACAGACCAAATTTGGATGATCCCGGGGTGTTTCATGATTTAAGCACCAAACTGGTGGCTTGGCCAGCCCCCCTAATTTTTTGTGGGGATTTTAATCTTCATCTGGAGGGGGACTTTGACATTATGAGCAATAGTCTGTACATGGGAAAAAGGCCAAAGCTTTTAAAGCCATCAAAGGTCTAGCTAAAGAGTTTGGTCTGGTTGATGCATGGGTTGCTCAGAAGAACAGTGCTCCCGGTTATACTTTTCATTCTGCTCCCGGTTATACTTTTCATTCTGCTCCCCATAAGAAGTATGTTCGCCTAGATTATTTTTTTATTTCTACTGAGGTGGTGGCAAATGAAAAAATAGAGATAGTACCAAGGATAATCTTGGATTATAATCCGCTGGTACTGGAATTTGATTTAAAAGTAAAGAAACAATTAAAGTTATTGACCTTTCAATGCAATCTTCTGCTAGATTCCGAATATTGTGAATATATGTGTGAGTGGATCTCAGAATTTATTTTAATTAATCGGGGAACAGCTTCCGACCCTATTGTTTGGGATACATTTAAAGCTGGAGTGAGGGGAGTTACATTGAGTTATTCGATAGCTAAAGAACGTAAACTACTCAAGGAAACCAATGAGGAGATGAAGCAGCTTAGGCTTTTGGAGATTCAGTTTATGGGTGAGCTGTCACATCAGCAAAATACAGATGATACCTTAAAGGCTATTGCTATTCTGAAAATGAAAATTCACCAACATTTTGTAACAAAGATCGCAACAAAGTTGGCTATATATAGGGCTCAGGTTTATGAAGTAGGGGAAGATGCCGGCAGAATCTTAGCTAAAAGATTGCACCAAAGGGAGAATTCGAATCGAATATCATTATATTTATTATATTATTATATTTAAATTGATATGGCTCAACAGCTACCCAAAGGTTTCCCGGCGCCTTAAGGACATAGCTAAACAACAGAGTCGTTGAGACGTGAGTCCCTTGCTCACTTTGCCTCTGGATTCAAGCAAGTTGGGCTGAAGATGGCTTGAATGCCAGAAACCGGTCCTCGGAAGCTTGTTTCCGGTCCAGGGAAGGCATGGCTTGGCAGTTCGGGCTGAACTGTTCACATGAGGCACAGGGTCAGACTGATTTGCATATAGCCATGTTTGAACTGGGGTGGCAGAGTGGGCTAAAGAACGGTGATGGATCAAACCCAGATCTTTTGACTGGGTGTGAGTGTTTGATTGGTTCTGATGCTCCGTCCATCACCACCCCCTTTTGTACCGCTTTTGGCCGCCATAAGTGTGCCAGGGTATGCTCAGACGTGAGTCCCTTGCTCACTTTGCCACTGGATTCAAGCAAGCCGGGCTGAAGACGGCTGGAATGCCAGAAACCGGTCCTCGGAAGCTTGTTTCCGGTCCAGGGAAGGCATGGCTTGGCAGTTCGGGCTGGACTGTTCCCATGAGGCACAGGATCAGACTGATTTGCATATAGCCATGTTTGAACTGGGGTGGCAGAGTGGGCTAAAGAACGGTGATGTATCAAACCCAGATCTTTTGACTGGGTGTGAGTGTTTGATTGGTTCTGATGCTCCGCCCATCACCACCCCCTTTTGTATAGCTAAACAACAGAGCAGAGGAAAAAGCAAGCTGTATATTAAACAAGCATGTTTTAATGTCTTTCTTAAATTTAATATAGTTTTGTTCCAAACGGAGTGGGAGAGGCAGTGAGTTCCACAGGACACGAGCAAGTAGGGAAAAAGAACGGCCATCAATAGGAGTCCGTTTAACTCTAAGGGTCACAAATTTGGCTAAGTTCAAGGACCTGAGGGCACGTGTAGGCATGTATTTCTGAAAAAGAATGCTCAGATAATGGGGGGCTGTGCCTGCATTGATTTTGTGCATGTAGCACAAGGATTTAAATTTGGATCGATTATCAATTCTTAGCCAATAAAGGTCCCGAAGTGACTTAGAAATGGAAACTGTACGGGGTAGCTGACATAGAAGTCTGGCAGCCGAATTTTGGACAACCTATAGTCTACGGATAACGTCCTTGTTAGCCCCTAAATACAGGACATTTCCGTAGTCCAGTCTTGAGATGATCATGGCCGGGACTACCGTTTTTGTGCTATAGCAGGCAGCATCCATAACATCTTTTTAAATCATTTTAGGATGGCAAACCATGTTGATACAACCTTAGTTCCTTGTTGGTGCATAGTCAATGTTGCGGTCCCCAAAGATCTTTGTTGCCGCCCAAAATCAAGAGTTCAGTTTTTCCACCGTTTAGTTTAAGTTTATTTGCATGCATCCAGACATCAATATTTTGTAAGCCAGTTTTCAGGGATGAGGGTTTAGCAGTACTGTTAGTCGAAAGAGAGAAGATTAGCTGGGTATCGTCTGCATACGAAAAGATAGTGAGTTCAGTTTCCTCTGCTATGGCCGCTAATGGGCTAATATGAACATTAAAAAGTAAAGGACTTAAAATGGATCCCCGAGGAACACCATGAGATGAGCCTAATAATTTGGAGTTAGAAGTTGCGGAGAACACTTGAAATGTGCGATTAGTTAAAAAGCTGGCAAGCCATTTCAACGCTAGGCCTCCAATGCCCTTAGCATTAAGAATTTGAATAAGGGTCTCATGTGATATGGTGTCAAAAGCGGCACTCAAATCTAACAAGATGAGTGCCACTGTATTGCCACCGTCTAGCTGCCTGCGAATAGTTTCTGTGACTCCCAGTAATGTCGATTCTGTTGAGAATCCTGATCTAAAACCTGATTGAGATGAATGCAATATATTTCTGGAATTCACAAATTGGGTCAGTTGACAGTTCACATGTTTTTCTAGAATTATTGAAAAGGCAGGGAGTAACGAGGCTGGGTGAAAATTGGAAGGAACTTCTAGGTCATCGTTTGCTTTTTTCAGCAGAGGAACGATCATGTTTCCAATTTGCAGGTATTATTAATTCAGCAAGTGAGGAATTTAGAAGGTCCATAATCCATTTAAGGATCAGAGGGTCCAGTTTTTTTCAAAGGATACAGGATCATCAAGATAGGATACAGGAGTCACGAGCCGAAGTTTTGAATGTTTTCCGTAGATTTTATACCGGCCTTTATACTGAGGATAACATAAAACTAATGTAGGAGGGCAAATGGAAGAATTTTGTGGCAATATGGAAATCAATAAAGTTACACAAGATCAAAATGTAGTATTAGCAGCAGATGTAACTTGGGAAGAGATGGAGGCAGCAATGTTATCATTAGCTACGTGTAAAGCAGTAGGCCCCGAAGGTATTCCGCTGGAATTTTTTAGAACTTTTCGTTGTGTGTTAATACCAGAGTTTATGATATTATTTCTTGATGCCCAAAGTGGGATTGCGCAAAGAAAGTGAATACCGCTGCACTCAAGTGTATATAAGGTACTGAAAATTTAAACTAAAAGTCAAGTCTTGTAGGTACTTCAGGTGTTCACCTCCTGGATCCTGAGGTGCAATAAACATATGATACAGAAAATCTTACAGCGAGTAAGAATAACCTGGAGTACTCTTTGAGCAAGTAGATGCTGTATGTAGTTAAACGTCAGTAATCCAAAATAAGTTGAAGGATTTATTCCATGAAGTTCATGATGGTTTCAACAGTTTATTTGCTAATCATCATATTACATTCATATGACTAGGTAATCAAAGCGTATATTCAATGAATAGTTCTCCTTAAACGATGTGTTTTTGGTCCACATTATTTAGAATCCCCAATGCATTTCGCACAAAAGTGCGCTTCCTCAGGGGGTCTGTAAGTAAATAGAAATAACACTAATGGGTACACTAGCAAATCTCCAGGAGCTAGGCAAAATATAAAGTGCACGAACCTATTAGGCAAGTAAGTGAGGGTTAGAGTCCAAAAAGTGAAATGAAATAAAGGTTAGGGTCTAAAAAGTACATACACCAAGGTCGCCCGCGTGCACACACAACTTTAAAGGGTGAAATAAATTAGGCGGAAGGAATTGGGCGTTAGTCAGGAGGTTCGGATTAACGTTAAAAAAGGAGAGCGTGAACCAAAAGCCATCACAGAAAGAAATGCGGTAAGACGCGAGAGAACCCGAGTGTTTTGAAAACGAAATGTAATAAACACGTGAAAAAAGTGCCAGTAATGTCTCAAAGTTATGCCAAAAAAGCGAATATCCGAAGCAATAGAAGCCAGAGTGTCTTACCGTTGTAAGAAGAGCAAAATAGTCAGTGTCAGGTAACCGAGTGTACGCGAGAACCAGGCTCCGTGACCGGCAGGAACCCGGAAGACGCCACGCATGCGCATGCATGTGTTAAAGTATGCTTTCTTAGAGTAAGCATAGAAAAAAGACGAATTGCACACCCGTGATTAGAAAAAGAAACGTGAAGTGGGTAACACCAATCTAAATTGTCAAAAATAATTGGAGGTAAACAATGGTGTAAAAGCAAGTAATAGAGTAAAAATAGGAAAGTAAAAATGGGAAGTAATAGAGTGAAAATAATAAAGTGAAATTCCACGATGCAAAATACATAATGACAATATTTTCTGAAAACAGGTAAAATGAAAACAATATGGGAGGATAAATGGATAAATAAACAATATGGGAGGATAAATGGATAAATAAACAGTAGGCTATATTTTCTGAGCCCTTAGGTTATATGACTATATAAACAGGAATATGATAAATCACAGCAAGATCACAGCTAAATCGAGAGGTATCTATGAACCGCCCAAAGGACTTAATGAACGCCTTGAATTTAGTTGCCATTTATGATTCATTTATGATCTTTGTGACATTTTGAGATCAGATGCATTGTACATAGATACCTCTCGATTTAGCTGTGATCTTGCTGTGATTTATCATATTCCTGTTTATATAGTCATATAACCTAAGGGCTCAGAAAATATAGCCTACTGTTTATTTATCCATTTATCCTCCCATATTGTTTATTTATCCATTTATCCTCCCATATTGTTTTCATTTTACCTGTTTTCAGAAAATATTGTCATTATGTATTTTGCATCGTGGAATTTCACTTTATTATTTTCACTCTATTACTTCCCATTTTTACTTTCCTATTTTTACTCTATTACTTGCTTTTACACCATTGTTTACCTCCAATTATTTTTGACAATTTAGATTGGTGTTACCCACTTCACGTTTCTTTTTCTAATCACGGGTGTGCAATTCGTCTTTTTTCTATGCTTACTCTAAGAAAGCATACTTTAACACATGCATGCGCATGCGTGGCGTCTTCCGGGTTCCTGCCGGTCACGGAGCCTGGTTCTCGCGTACACTCGGTTACCTGACACTGACTATTTTGCTCTTCTTACAACGGTAAGACACTCTGGCTTCTATTGCTTCGGATATTCGCTTTTTTGGCATAACTTTGGGACATTACTGGCACTTTTTTCACGTGTTTATTACATTTCGTTTTCAAAACACACGGGTTCTCTCGCGTCTTACCGCATTTCTTTCTGTGATGGCTTTTGGTTCACGCTCTCCTTTTTTAACGTTAATCCGAACCTCCTGACTAACGCCCAATTCCTTCCGCCTAATTTATTTCACCCTTTAAAGTTGTGTGTGCACGCGGGCGACCTTGGTGTATGTACTTTTTAGACCCTAACCTTTATTTCATTTCACTTTTTGGACTCTAACCCTCACTTACTTGCCTAATAGGTTCGTGCACTTTATATTTTGCCTAGCTCCTGGAGATTTGCTAGTGTACCCATTAGTGTTATTTCTATTTACTTACAGACCCCCTGAGGAAGCGCACTTTTGTGCGAAATGCATTGGGGATTCTAAATAATGTGGACCAAAAACACATCGTTTAAGGAGAACTATTCATTGAATATACGCTTTGATTACCTAGTCATATGAATGTAATATGATGATTAGCAAATAAACTGTTGAAACCATCATGAACTTCATGGAATAAATCCTTCAACTTATTTTGGATTACTTACGTTTAACTACATACAGCATCTACTTGCTCAAAGAGTACTCCAGGTTATTCTTACTCGCTGTAAGATTTTCTGTATCAAAGTGGGATTGCACCAGAGTCATGGCGAAAAACTATGATTATTGTTGTTTTTTTTAAAGGGTAAGCCTGAGCTCTCTCCCTCCTCTTATAGACCGATATCACTGATCAATTCGGATAGTAAAAAATGTTCAAATATTCTTGCTTTACGTTTAGGGACAGTTATTACTCCTCTTGTATCTAGGGTACAACATGGCTTTATCCCAGGGAGGGATACGGCCGATCATGTAAGAAGGGTTATTGCTTTATTGGACTGGGCTCAGGCAACCGACTTGGTGCTGGGGGCGATCCTGTTGGGCGCTGAAAAAGGCGTTCAACAGGGTCTCCTGGCAATATTTGTGGGAGGTTCTGCGCTGGAAAGGCTTCTGTTCAAAATGTATTCAAGAAGTAAAGACTTAACATAAGTCCGGTGGCTACTATACGGATATCAGGGCTGGAATCTGATGGATTTAACATCAGTAGGGGTACAAGACAAGGTTGCCCGTGCTCCCCCCTTCTATTTGCTTTATATATTGATTTATTTTTGTGTAAACTAAACTGTCATATGGGTATCAAACTGATCAGCTTTAGTGGTGTCGAATATAGAGCAAATGTAAATGTAAATGTAGGGGACACTTATATAGCGCATCTATCACTCCATGGAGTATCTTGGCGCTCAACCAGATGGAAAACGGTTTAGGGAGAGATGGATCGATGGGGGCGCTTAAACCAGTGCTATGCAGGCTGCATCTGTGAGGGAAAACACCCAGGTCTTTAGCGCCTTCCTGAACTGTGTTTCATGACATAGTAACCTAAGGTGAGGAGGAAGCTTGTTCCAGGCTCTGGAACCCAGGACAAAAAGAGACTTTCCTCCCTTGGTGGCCAATCTAAATCTGGGGATGGTTAATAGATTCTGGTTAGCAGACCTCAGGCAGCGAGTGGGATAATATCGCTTAAAGCCAGTGCACAGATATTTAGGCCCATGCTGATGGAAGGCTCTAAATGTGATCAACAGGATTTTGAAAAGGATCCTTTTACCAACTGACAACCAGTGTAGCGCTTTTAGTGCAGCTGACGCAGATGATTTTCGGGGCCAGCGTAGCACCAGTCTGGCAGCGGCATGTTGGATCATCTGCAGCCTATGGAGTACGGACTTATTAACTCCGGCATACAGGCTGTTACAATAATCTAGCCTTGAGTTTATTAAGGCTACTGCAACTGCTTTCCTGGCTGACAGAGGAAGGAGGTCAAAAAACTTCCTCAAGGATTTAATGGTGTGAAAACACATACCAGCTACGGCCACCGCTTGCTGTTTAAAGCACAACTGGTCGTCAAATTTGATGCCCAGATTCCGAGCAGATGTTATGGTCTCAGGGGGCGATTCAACATCGTCTGGCCACCATTGTTTTGGAGAAAACAGGTTTCGATTTCCAAACGGCAAGATTTCCGTTTTGCCGGAATTGCATTTAAGGTGGTTTTCAGTCATCCATTTGAATGTGGCTGTTCAGCAATTCTTCAAGTTTTCTTCCGCTCCCAGCAGTTCTCCATCCAGTACCAGAATTAGCTGAGTGTCATCTGCATATGATATTGTGCTGATGTTAAACGATGCAATTAGCTCAAGCAGGGGTACCATATATAGGTTAAACAGGATCGGGCTTAACCTCGATCCCTGAGGAACCCCGGAGCTGATACTTGCTTATGCCGACAACATAATTATAGTATCTAGTGATCTTGTAATTGCTCTTCCAGCAATAAAAGTATTCGGCACAGTTTGGTCATTTTTCGGGGTATAAGCTTAATATAGAAAAAACTCAAGATTCTTTACTCCGGCCAAGATCCCCCGGCAGATGTGGTAGTAACATCGGAGGCAACATATTTGGGAATTATAATTACTCCTATTGTGGATAAGATCACAGCTTTGAATATTCTTCCAGTCATTGAGAAGGTAAATACTACTCTGGAATGCTTGGATCATCTTCACCTGTCCCTCCACGGTAGATGTAATGTTTTAAAAATGTTGGTTCTCCATTTTTTAAAATATATATTTAGAACAATCCCCTTAGAATTCTCTACGTCATTTTTTTTTATAGGAGAGTATGTGTTCCAGATTTTTGTGGGGGTACCGAAGAACGAGAAGGCCCACAAGAAAATTATTCTTCCACGATATCAAGGTGGCTGGGGTATTCCACACTTTATAATGTATTACTGGGCTGCCATGATGCAGATTATGGGGCCGTTGGTTGTGGAGAGCAAAGCCCCTACCTCTTTAAGTCATTGTCCATCGATCTATGAATTTGGGATGGGTGACGAAGCCAATGGCTGTTTTGTGACTATTGTAGAGCCAAGCTATTACAAAAAACCAAGATTTAAGATCTTGAAGGAAGCTTATAGAGTTTGGGTACAAGTCAAACGATTATACCATATTCCAAAATTAAATTTCTATACCCTCTTTAAGGCCTCTGGATTGCTACCTGTAATCTTTCGGGACCATGTTGCATTTGAATAGGGTCTAAAAGGCATTTCCTGTCTAGGGGACCTGTTCGACCAAGGCGATTTGTTGGCATTTTCAGATCTTAGAGAGAAGTTTGCCCTTGATAAGCAAGATTTTTTTTAATATTTGCAAATTCGGAGCTTTATGGGTAAATTTGGTGCAAATATGGATAAGCAATTTGGGGAAAATGTCCTAATTGAGAAAATGAAGAAGACGACTTCGATAGGGCAGTATTATCAACAATTGGTCGCAGCCCTCCGAGATGATTTGGAGGATTGTCAAATGAAATGGGAGTATAAACTTGGTGTGGTGGGACTTAATACAAGTAGGTCGCTGGAACTCGCTAATAGTGTTTTAATGACAGGTAGATCACGGAGTTAGCATTATATGGCTCTATTTGATTTATATTACTCCCCTAGGAATGTTTCTCGGTGTGGAGCAACAGTAGTGGATGAGTGTAATCGCTGTGGGTTGTTTGCGGCCGACTCAGTTCATATGTTTTTTTTCCTATTCAAGACTGGAGGGGTTCTATCAAGATTTGGAGGAATTTTTAAGTATTATATTCTGCACCCACATAGTGATTACGGAAGATCTAGTGGTTATTGGGGGTGGGCTCGGATACAGGGGCCAATATAAGGAGCGATTCTGCAACTGCATTGTTGTTCATTATGATGGCAGTGGCTCGAGCATGTATCACTAATGGGTGGATTAGTTCTGATCCTCCAACTTTCTTGAACTGGAGATCTAGATTGTTGGCTATGTATAAGTTTGCATCGTCAATCTACAGAATTTAAGGGAGAAGGAAGAGAAGATTGGGTGCTAAAAGCTGGGCTCCCATTCTGGATTGGATGTCAGGACAGTCGGGGGTTCTAATGGGGACGACCAAAATAACCAAACTTGAAGGGTTTAATTTAGGGTGTGTAGGGAGGGGTGATTAGTGATTTCAGAGACATGATTTATTCTGTTATATGCCATTGTTTGTTGCTCTTACTATATGTTTTGAATTGTACCATAACCATGTTGAATAGTTTGTATGTTTCCCAATGTGCCTGGGAGAAAATAGGGTTAAAAAAATCCAAGAAAAAAAAAGAAAAGGGGGGGGGGGGAATACAATAACCCTTTCAGATTAAACCTCATCTCTGAACAATTTGAAGGTTCCCTAGATGATAAGACCTGAAACTCACTAACTTGCAAACTAAAAGTTTGTGCATGATGCAAGTGAAAAAAAACGAAGGGCCAGATGTACGACCCTTTTTTGCAGTCGCAAACGGGAAATTGGCTCATTTGAGACCGCAAAATTGGTCTGCCCCATGTACAAACCCTTTGTTGTGAGTCGGTAACCCATTACTCGCTATTAGGAATGGGCGTGCCAAGGGAGTCCCTTCCTAACAGCGACTCGCACTTCAATGTACAATTGTTTTGTGACCTCAATTGTGGTCGCAAAACACTCGCACTTTACCACCTACTTTAAGTAGGTGGTAAGCCACTCATAAACGGGAACGGGTCACCATGGGACCCTTTTCCCTTTGTGAATTGATGCGAAAACATTTTTTTAGAGCAGGCAGTGGTCCCACTGACCACTGCCTACTCTTTTAAAAAATTAAACAGAAATTTTACATTTTTCTTTTTTAAATGCATCCCGTTTTCTTTTAAGGAAAACGGGCTGAATTTTAGAAAATAAAAAACTGCTTCATTTAAAAAGCTGTCAAAGATATGGTGGTCTGGTGACCCCAGCAAGCCACCATCCTTGGGAGTGCTAGCCATTCCCAATGGGGTCTCAAATTGCACCTGCCTCATGAATATTAATGAGGCATTCAATTCATGACCCCATTAGGAATAGCAAACAGTGTCTGAGACACTGTTGTAAATTACAATTTGCGAGTCACAAAACGACTCAATTTGCGACTCGCAAATTGTAAGGGTCGTACATCTGGCCCCAAGATCCTATTTTGGACTGTCCTTTCTAATGGATGGTTGAGTCATCTCACTCAGAACATAAACAAACCATAGGCCTTCTGTTTTTAACATCTTTATTTAAATTTTTTTAGACTGGAGAGTTATCACGAATTAACACATAAAAACAACGATTGTTATGTTATGTATATTTGTACAGCACTCTATCACCCGCAAAGGTATCCAGGCAGTGTTCGGGTGGCCTCGCCTAGAGGGGCGGAGAAGGTTATTGGGTAATTGACTAATTGTAGGAACTGCGGGGGAGAAAGGCGCATCGCAGTCGTCCTCCCACCTGACCAGCTGACATCTGCGGCCGCCTCTGACATAATTGGGTCTGACTTAGATGACGACTGCCCGTGTTAATTTTCCATATCTACGACTAAGGTGGAATTTCCTGTGTGGAGAGTAATCAACCCCGTACTATGATCGGAGGAACCTTCACTAACTATCAAACTGGACTGTCACTCCCCCCTCACCTTTGTGCTCGGCCGGGCTCCACTGTGAGTATCCCTTTTCTTTCCCACCCCAGTCTAGAGCCACTATGTTCCCTGTGAAGCAAACTACAGGGCTGCTGCTCCCAGCGAGTCAGAGGTACAGATCTACATGACAGAAATATGGGGAGTGTAAGTGTTTAACTGTCCAGCGGAAGGTCTCTAAATCTGAACTTTGTGCACACATTTGGGTGCATACCTCAATTTTGGGAAACTACATACCCCTGTCCGCTCAGGTGAACAGATGTAACATTTGAATCCGAACACTTTTAACACTTCAAAATGTTGTGATGGCCTATACACACATGACTTTCTCGAAACATGCTCAACAGTTGCCTTACTCAGAAGCATTAACCAGTGCTGAATCCTCAACTCAACAATCTGTAACAAGCGGTTGCAATTTAATAGGTCTCACATTTACGAGAGTTTGAGCTATTGGCATTTACAATGGCAATAACTCAAACTCTCGCAAATGCAAGACCAAGTGCATTGCAAATATTTTTTGTGTCAAAGCACCCCATGTTGCGCTTTCACGTTAATGGAGGCTGTGCCCCTTTCTTTAGACAAGCCACGTCTAAAGAAAGGGGTGTGGCCAACATTAAAGTGAAACCACGGCACGGGGCTTTGAAAAAAAAGCATCTGTTTGTCAAGTTGGCAAACAAATGCTTTTTTTGGTAAAAGCCCCTAATGCCTCGCTTTCACTTTAATCGGGGCTGCGCACCTTCCTTTATACGTGGCTTGTCTAAAGAAAGGGGCGCGGCTTTCATTAATGTGAAAGTGCCGCAGGGGCACTAGCAAACAACATTTTTTTTTAAATAAATAAGCGCACCCGCTATACTTAAAGCGGACTGTGCTGCTAAAGTAAATAAAGAAAGAAAAGTGGCCGCTATAGTCAAAGCGGACCACCATTAGTAAAATAAAAGCGTGCAAAGTGCTGCCACGTAGTGGGAGGAATAGGGGCAAATCATTGAACAAAATAGTGCTCACAGCCAAGATAAAACAAACCGTGTAACAAAGCAAGTAAAAGGTCCAGTCGTTATGCCAAGTTACAAATGTAGACAAGGCGGTACCAAGAAGGGACTAACAAGCCTATTCAGGAATGGAAAGCAATGATTTAGCAAGGACAGTAACAGGAACCATTTGAAAAGATGTGCGGTACATGGGCGGAGCTTCAAGTCCCTACCTCAATACAGCAAGCCTTGGAGAGCAGAGCATGCGCTGCCCAGGCTCGACCAAAAAATGTTGGATACTTCAATGTATACAGTCTTGAAAGAACTCACAATGACTAGAACAAAGAATCCACATTATCCGAAACCTCAACTGAGGTCAAATCTATGGGATCAAATTTTGTGTCAATTCAAAAATGCTGGGCTAAAGCAGACAGAGATTAGAGGGTGTAGAAATGCATATCCAAATGCAGCCAAAGTTAAGAGATAAACTCTTGCTCGTGCAGCACTAGCCAAAGTAGCAGAATCCAAAGACCACATGTTCCCATACTGCGTACAAGGGGGCATCTTTCTCTTACACTAGCAACAATTTATGCACCCAACAACCAATAGGAGGGTTTCATTACTGGCGCTTTGGTGGAGATCCTACGCACCCTGAGGGAGCCATCCCGGTTGGGGGCCTCAACCTGGTCATAAACAACAACCAAATGTGATATCAAATGATAATGATTTAAATAACAGGCAACTGAGTACATCATAATATATATATATAGATAGACTGACATGACAGTACTGTATATAGTTTGAATCTGAAAGAATAAGGCTAACTGACCCTGTAGTAACTGTACAAATAAAAAAGTATATTATTGATTGAGATGGTAAATATATGTGATTTTTATATATACTATTTATATATTTTTTGTCTAGGTATATGTTACACGTTATTATGTCTGTAACGTACGAATGACGGTCACCTGACGAAGGCCAACTGGCCGAAACGCGCGTAGTGTTCTATTCCACCGCATTGCCTTCATCTAATGTTCCATCGACTAGTTATACCGTATAGTATTTTTTGTGTCTGTTATATGTTTTGTTAGTTAATTTGCACTGTCTTATCCAACCTATTTCTATTATATGTAATTGATTGTTAAACTTTATGAACTTTATATAATGTTTTATGGTAAAAAAAAATGAGAAAAAAATAATCAAAAATTTATCAAATATGAAGACAAAAATAGAAATAAAATTTGAAAATATCCTTTGATATAACAATGTCTCAAATTAATTTCAATTGATTTTGTACAGTATTTAATAGCAAGTATGTTTCTTAAGGGCAGTATATGATCATTGAGTTTGCTATATATTTCCTTTCTCTAAACTGTTTATATATTCCCTACGAATAGCAAACTAAACATTTTGTAGGGGTCCCCTTCTTTCCATTTAACATAAACAACAACCTAGACAGATCCGGTCAACGATATGGGTAGGCGGCCTTACAGGGCTCCAAGAGTGTGATCTCGAGAACTTCTCGAAGAACTGACATCACTTGGACAAAGACTACACTTATTACTCCACAACCCATAAAACTTTGGTGCATATTGACTACTTTCTATGCACTCCTCTCTCGTTAGTGACGTATATAGAGATCCTATGTCTGTTTGATCACGCCTTGTAACCATCATAACGCCAACAGAAAGGAGAGCCACTGGCATGTGGAGACTAATAGACAGCCTTATTCAAAACTCAGATAATATAAAGGTGCTCAGTGAAACAATAACACACTATATGAAAGATAATGAGAACAGCGAGATGTCACCCCTCATGTTGCGGGAAGAGCTAAAGGCAGTCCTCAGAGGGGGATTGATACTCCCGTCAGTCAATGAAAATCATCTACTGCGAAAGAAGCAGACTCAATTAGAAAAAAAAGTGAAAGAACTGGAGACAATCCATAAACACACCAGTCCCTCAGAGTGTGGCGATTACTGGACAAGGCCACGCACAACTGAACTGACTTGACCTTCACAGGGTCTAATATGCCCAGTTGCGCCTCAGTCAAAAAATGTAAATAGGCAGTAATAAAAGTGGAAAGATGCTTGCGCATCGACTAGGCGTTAAAATGCACAATGACAGAACTTGAACTATACAGGTGCCAAGGGAAACAGTCATTGGAGACGCCCAAATAGACAGCAAAAGTGGCTTTATTGTCAACACCAAATAGATACTCCACCTCATAGACAAAGTGGTGAGATCTCAGGTGGAGGCAATACTATTGGTAGTCATTACTGAGAAGGCGTTTGATGGAGTACACTGACCTTTCCTCATTAGCACCATGAAGCACTTAGGCATTGGGAGGAAGTCCTGTCACTGGATACCGTGTGATTACATGGAGCCCAGAGCCTCAATGAGGGTGAACTGGGTCTTATCAACCATCTTGCTCATATGCCGTCGGAAACAACAAGGATGCTCCGTCCCTACTCTTATTTGCATTATACATGGAGCCTCTGGCCCAACTAATCCAGGCTCACCCAGCCATTACAGAGGCACAGCAGGTATCATTAGCCTCTATGCAGACAACGTAATTGTGGTGTTAGCAGACGCCACAGACTCCCTAGTAGACAGGATCAAGGACCTACAGAGCTTCAGCCAGGTGTCAGGTTTCAAAGTTAACCTAGAAAAATCCTATAATTCTAAATCTCACACTTTCGTAGGCCCACAAATACAGCTAGGATCCCACTACCCAATAACCTGGACAGAGACATCCATACCATACCTGGGTGTACAGCTCTTCTTAACAGCATCCAAACTGTTGGAGATCAACTATCACCTACTCCTTAAACAAGTACACACTGACTTGTCCACCTGGAGCTGATATGGCATGTCCTGGCTAGGAAGCATCGCCCCCCACCTTAAAATCACATCATACCCAAGGTCCTGTTCATGTTCCAGGCCCTTCCCATGCCCCTGGAATGGGGCCAAGAAGCCACAGAGAAACACTGGTGGTTCCTGGAACAGGCGGTTGCAGGGGTGCACATCTGGAAGACCCCATGGCTGAATCGCAAGCAGAGACCACAGAGTTTATGTACCTTCCCTATAGTTAAAGTCACAATGCTAGCCTGGGAGGCGGCGTGCCACGGCCTCACAACCTTTCCGTCACCGATGACTCCCTTCTTCACCAACCCTGATTTCTCCCCGGGCTTGCATACGGATTACTTTCACTGATAGTTACAAGGGGTGCAAAAGGTTGAGCAGCCTTCTCAACACAGTTCCTGAGTCCCTTTCAACAGTCTTAATAAAGATTGCAACTTTCTTGAAACAAACCGATTAATGCACATTCATATCGGACACTGGGCAACATACCCATGATCAAAATGCAGATGGGTCTGCAAAGCTGCACCCCTAGGGTAAATCCAAGGGGCAAACTTGATGGGAAGCTGAACATGGGAGAACACACAGACAACATACAGTGCATCTGCTGCTGAGGCTGCTTTTAAGAAATAACATATACATACGTACATACATACATACATTTGACAGTTCAGGACATCTTGGAGGAGCCCTTACTGGTACGACAACTGATATTGATAATGTGTTAATGATATCAATGTAAGCAAAACCTTCTTCTCAGGAACCAAAATCTAAACCTAATTTTCTCCAGAACAGTTGAGCAATGCATGAGAGGTTGAGAATCATCCCTTTGTGTTAGTAGAATACATTTGTTTACTTTAGGGGGTGTACCTAGGAATTAGTAGATGATAGGACGAAAACAGGCGAGGCCATGTTTGTCCTACACTAAGCAGAGAAGAGGTAGTGTTTCTTTGAACTTCTGCAATGTTTTTCTACGGTAAAGGGAAAAAAATACGTAATACCTTGCATGGTAGGAGAACAATTCGAGATAAGAAAGCTGTTGCCTGGGAAGCCATTGCCCGCTCTTTCAGAAAGAGGTTTGAGGCTAGAATGTAAGCAAAGCAAGAGTTGCATTTCTGTAGAGTGTAAAGTGAACTGTGAAGGACTGATTGACAGTATCATGGTTATAAAGCACACATTTCTCTATATGCAGACCCCAAAAAATGTAATTAACACTGAGCAGAGTGCAAGTGAAAAGCAGGTTGAGGTATAACTATTAAACAAGCATTTACAATGCAATCGATCTTGCCTTCGGGATCTTACAAATGTTAAGTCAGAGCTATTGGCTCAGCAAATGCACACGTGGGGTTACAGAAAGGTTATGATTCAAAAACAAAAAAAGGGATGCACTACAAGACTGGCACTGCATTCCATTTTTTGTTAGATTCAGTTAATCTAACTCATTAGTGAATGCAGCATTTTCTCACCAACCCTGGTCCCCGTAAATGTTCATAGGGCTCTTTCTACGTTTCACTACCAATAGCCCCGGTTTCAGCCATTTTCAAGAAATCATCTAGGTGCTACTAACACACATCAGAAATCTTGAGAACATTCAGGGAAAGTACTGCAAGCCACATATTCCTATACAATTTCGAATTTATGAAAATGTCTCACATAAGCAATCTGAAACCTTAGCAACTATGGGTATAGTGACGCTGAGGTGTACTGGAGAAAATAAATCCGCCCTGCAACTGCATGGCAGGCATTGGGTATAGAGCACTGTGCAGCATAAAACACGCTAAAGTAAAGAGCATCAGGGCTGAACATACTGCAGTGGAGACAGAGAAAATGGAACACTGCCAGAAAAAACAAGCATTTACAATGCAATAGGGCTTGCAGCATTAAAGTTTGAGTTATTGGCATTGTGTATGACAATGAGTTGCATAAATTTTCCGAAAACTCTGAATTGGTGTATAAAGATGATTTGCAAACTGTCATATGTTGCTCAATAATAAGGAGAGTTGGGAATAATTATGCTATGCTATATTTTGCTATCCTGTGCTTTTTTATTATGCTGTGCTGTGTTTTGTTATGCTATGCTGTGTGTTGTTATGCTATGCTTTGTTATGCTATGTTGGTGAGGGTGTGTGAGGGTGTGTGAGGGTGAGAGAGGGTGAGAGAGGGTGAGAGAGGGTGAGAGAGGGTGAGAGAGGGTGTGTGAGGGTGTGGGAGTGTGGGGGTGTGGGGGTGTGGGGGTGTGGGGGTGTGAGGGTGTGAGGGGGTGTGAGGGTGTGGGGGGGTGTGAGGGTGTAGGGGGGGTGAGGGGGTGCAAAGGTGAGGGGGTGTGAGGGTGAGGGGGTGTGAGGGTGAGAGGGTGAGAGGGTGTGAGGGTGAGGAGGTGAGGGGGGGTGAGGGGGTGAGGGGGTGAGGGCATGTGAGGGTGTAAGGGTGAGTGAGGGTGTGTAAGTTTGAGAGGGTGTGAGGGTGAGGGTGTTTGAGGGTGAGGAGGTGTGAGGGTGAAGAGTGAAGCATTGTGCAGCGTGCACATAGTAAGGGTGATGCAGTACTCCCAAAATAAACATGCCGGAATTCATAAAATAAATGAGCAATAAAATGCTTTTACATTTTTTTTTTATCTTGTCACATTTGCTGCGCTTTAAAAGATGGTCAAATGTCAGGCTTTTTTGGAAAGTTGGTACTTGTTGTTTTAACGTGGAGTGTCGAGTTTACTTTTCTTTCTCCGAATGTAAAAATAGAGGATTTTGTAAAGCAAACTGACAATCTTCCTGGGAAGCAGGGAATGAAAAGAAAGGCTAAATTATGCCAGTTTGTATTTTTAAAAATAACGATTAAATACCTATAAATACACCAAATATTTCAAGCCATATCAGCAGTTGCGGCGTAAGACGTAAGCAAAAACGAAACTGTGGCCAAAAACGAAACTTGCCGTGGGGCGGGACTTCCGTCTTCGGAAGCCCGCGACCACGGAGTGGCTGGCCAGAAAAGCAGTGCTGGTGACGCGGGGCTCTCATGCCCGAGGGAGAGCCCCGCGGAGGATGCATTTTTCCGGAGTGGTGGTAAGTGGGGCTTGGGGGGAGGGGGGTGCGCGTGTGTGTATGGTGCGCTGGTGTGTGTGTGTGGGTATGTGTGCGACAGCGGGGGTGTCTGTATGCGTTGGTGCGTGTGCTTGTGTGTAGGTGCGCCCGTGTGTGTGCGCATGCGTGCAGGGGGAGGTGTGGCACAGCTTTCCAGGAGAGGAGACAGGAGCTGGGCACAGCGAGCGCGTTCACGTGCGCGTGGCCCGCTCAATTCCGAGCGCGCGGCCAGCTCCTGTCCCCTCTCCTGGAAACCAGACTCGCTTACAATAGGGTCTCTGGCGAGACCACGCTTCGCGCGGCTAACGCCACGAGCCCTAAAAACAGGCACACAGTCCATTGGAGTGAGGTGCATCAAGAGCATTGCACAGTGTGGAGTTGTTAGGCAATGTAGATGTGACTGCACAAAACACACTGTATTGAAGAACATTGGAATTGAGCACACTGCAGCAAAGCGCATCTGCATGGAAGCATAATAGTCACACAAAGCAAGCATACTGCACTGTAATGCATCAGGCTGGTTTTCAGTGCACTTGCAGAGCACTGCATGTTTCATACAGTTCAGTGCCTTCACCACTCCATCCAAATGCATCCATCACAGCGTGTGCAGTGAGCCCCTCGCGGTGTCTCAGACTTTATGACATGGCTGCTTTCAAAATGTATAGAACTGCAACAATTTAGTCCAAAGAAGACACAAATAATCGTTTTTTATTCGAAAAAAAGCTTTCCAGTGCGACTTTCAGTGACATTGAAGGGTCTCTGACAACACCAGTTTTGCATTAAAATAACACCACTTTAACTCAGGCTATTAAGTGGAGGCATTCTGGAATATTTAGGTTCAACTCCTATGGGGGCGTGCATGGCGCATTCTCTACTTCAACCTGGAAGTCGGAGATCAGTAGGGGCACCTTTCACCACTGCTATCTTGCTAACCGCGCATTATATTGTAAAACATTAATTGACACTGGTGATGGTAAAAGGTAGGCTCCTCTCCAGGACATAACTCACCATAGGCTAAGCCCTGATGGCTTCTCCCCTCCCTCCCTCCCACACACTGCCTTCGTACCCGACCTCAGCAGGTCCTCACTGCTCCAGTCAAAGAGAGACGCGGCTACAGCAAAATTCTCGTGTGAGAAGGGGCATGGCAGTTCACCTAAACAAAGAGCACCTACACCAGTGTTCTTCAAACTGTGGGGCGCGACCCCCAGCAGGTCCGTGGAGTGATACAAAGGGGATCGGGCATCCCCCGTCACACTTCTGCCCAGGCCCATAGGGCCCTCCTCCTCCTCCCCCGTCGTGTGTCTCAACCCAGGCTGGTGTAGTGCAGCTCCAGCTGCTGTGGGCTCAGCTGCGCAGTGTCTGGAGTCTTATCTCCGGCACACTCGAATTTGCAGATTTACATGCCTTTGTAAACTGGTTACTGAGGCTTAGTTTTATTCTGGTTCCAGTACCCCCTGGGCCCCACTCTGCCTATTCTTTACATTTTCATTTGCCATTTACTGCTGTAGTGTGAGAATGCATTTCATGAAAAGAAATATAAAGTACGGTTGCTAAAAGAAAAATGCCTGCTGTGTGTTCTTTAAAGAGCCTGCAAAGCCCCACTAAATAGAGTTATAAATAAAAAAGTATGTATTCACTTGTTATGTGACTTTTCTGTTTTTGTTGTCCTTAATTATCAATCATGGATCATTGACTAGAACACAATTAAAAGCGCTTCTTATTTATATTTGGTGTTCTAAGTATGCACAGATAAGTGCTAAAAATCCGGCTTTAGATGACTGCTTATTTTTGTACTGTCTGGGTCATCAAAATAATGAGCTGGCAACTCTAACCATAGGACTGGAAGTTTGGTGCAGGATCAGCAAATTATTTCTTTCCTCCACCCTCAATCCCGGATTAATGCCGTAATAGTAATAATTTAACTTGTATCTTAACCCCTTCGATGCTGATGACGGAGCGGTTCCGTCATCAGTATCGGTTGGGCTGTGCTGATGACGGAACCGCTCCGTCATCAGTACAGCCCTGGGGGGGGAGCGCTGGCGCTCCCCCCCTGGGGCATCGATTGTGGTGCTAGTACCTGGGGTGGCAGCGGAAGACTTTCCGCTGCCACCCCTTGGCCCCCCCACGCTTCCTGGTGACGTCAGCGCGCACAGCGCACGCCGACGTCATCAGGAAGCGCTGGACGTGCTGGAAGCCAATTGTTTCCAGCGCGTCCAGCACAGAGGTGGGTGTTCGGTGCTCCGGTGGGGCGGGGGGGCCGTTTTTCGGTGCCTTGAGGCATCGGGGGGGGGGGACTGTGTTTACTCTCCCCTGATGTCCCAATGCACGGCATTCCTGGTGCACGATCGCGCACAGCGTCGCGATCGTGCACCAGGAATGCCCCACTAGACACCAGGGATTGTTTTTGGGCATATTTATTTGTCGAGGAAGCGACCCCTTGGGCAAGGGTTGCTTCCTGTTGGGGCCATAATATAGGTCAGACTTTTCTGCCCCCCCTGGGGCAGAAAGCCTTTTTTTTTTGCCGATCTGCACCCAGGGGGGGCAGCAACGCCCCCTAGTCAACAGGGATTTGTTTTCATTTGAAAAGGAAGCGACCACTTGGGGAAGGGTCGCTTCCTAGTGGCCCTAATTCTTTTTTAGACTTTTCTGCCCCCCCTGGGGGCAGATCGGCCGTTTTTTGGGCCGCATCTGGACCCAGGGGGTGCAGAAAAGCCCACTAGACACCAGGGATTGAATTATATTTATAAAGGAAGTGACCCCTTGGGCAAGGGTCGCTTCCTTAGGGGAAAAAAAAAATTCAGCCTTTTCTGCCCCCCCCTGGGGCAGATCTGCCATTTTTTTGGCCGATCTGCACCCAGGGTGGCAGAAAAGCCCACTAGTCACCAGGGATGTTCTGAAGTGTCTTTATTTGGCGTTTCTGCCCTCCGTAGTGTTGCTTCCAGGAGGCCCACGTTTATAATGATTTATAATCTTCCCCCCTTGGGGACAGACAACCCATTTGTGACATACCCTGTGACATAGCCTGTTGTAATGTGTGTTGTTTTTGTTTCTTCTAATGTGTATTGGTTTTTTTTCTCTTCAGATTGTTGCAGTGTGCGGTTCCGTTACTGGTGGTTCTGTTGTTCTGCTGTTTCTGTAGTTGCATGTGTTTGGTAAGAGACCTCTTTTTTGTTCAATTGTAATGTAATTGTTTATTTTGCAAAGTGTGTAGTAATACCAGTATGTTTGGTTTCTGTTTGTTGTGATTGTAAAACATGTTTTGCATTTGTTTTTGATGTGTCCTTCTGTAGATGTAAGTTTTTTTTTTCTTCTTTCTAGTGGGATATCGCTGCCCATTTGCTGTGTCTTTGCAGAGTAGGTGCTGGTGAGTGTAGTTGTGTCTTGTAAGTGAATTGTATATTTATTCTAAATATAGTTTTTTGTGAAAAAGGCTTACATTTTTTATCTTACTTTGCGCAGTGTTGGGGTTGTTGAGTTGTTTGTGCAGACTCCTTTATTTGTAAGGATAATGGCTAGCCGCCGGATTACTGCTCAGCAAGTTGTTGGAATGCTTTTTGATTCTTCCTCTCACCATGGTCCAGAGACTGACTCTGATTCTGAGCCAGAGGTGGGAGGTGAAGATTCAGGTAGTGAGTTTTCTCTACACATGGCTTCATCTGATGATGAAGACACTTTGAGTGCTGATGAAGCTACTTTTGGTGTGGATAATGTGCCTGTGGTTGCGGAGGACATTGCTGTGCCTGTGGTTGCGGAGGACATTGCTGTGCCAATAGTGCGGCAAGAGACATCTGGGCTGCAGCCTGGGGCTGCTAGACTTCCAGTTGGTGTAGTGAGACAAGAGGCAGCTGGGCGGCAGCCTGCGGCTGCAAGACTTGCCGATGAAAGTTCTGACCTCTGGGTTGCACCAGGCATGGTGCAGCCGGCATTGCCTGAATTTACTGGTGTTTCAGGGTGTAGGGTGAACACTGAAAACTTTTTGCCTATTTATTTTTTCAAGTTGTTTATGGATGATGTGTTTTTGGCAGAGATTGTAGAGCAGACTAATTTGTATGCAGAAATTTTTTTGAGGGTGAACAGTGCCAGCCTTAAGCCCCACGCTAGAGCTACCCGGTGGACTCCCACAAATTTGGAGGAGATGAAAAAGTTTTTGGGTTTAACTTTTTTGATGGGCTTGCTTAGGAAACCATCAATGGCTTCATATTGGTCTACTAATCCCTTGATGGCAACAGCTATATTTCCGGCAGTCATGAGTCGTGATAGGTATTTGCTTCTGCTTCGGATGATGCATTTTGTTGACAATAGTCTTGCTTTGAAACGAGATCACCCTGATTGTGACCGTCTTTTTAAGATTCGGCCTGTCATTGATCATTTTGTTGATCGATTTTCTGAGATCTTTTATCCTGGGAAAGAAATTGCAGTGGATGAGTCTTTGCTGTTGTTCAAGGGCCGCTTGGTATTTCGGCAATACATTCCTAGTAAGAGGGCACGCTACGGAATCAAACTGTATATGCTGTGTGACAGTGAGACTGGATATGTCTCTAATTTCAGGGTGTACACTGGTAAGGAATCCAGGATTAACCCCCTAGTTGTCCGTCGACTTTTGGAGTGACTTGGTCGTGGATTTTTTAACAAAGGCCATCATTTGTATGTCGCTAACTTCTACACTGGTGTGTGGTTGTTCAGGGAATTGGCCAAAGTGGACACTGTTGCTTGTGGCACAATCCGCTCAAACCGTAAAGGTTTCCCAACAGAACTTGTTTGTCGAAAGCTTGCTCGGGGACAGTGCAGTGCATTGCGTTGTGAGGAGCTTCTAGCTGTGAAGTTTTCAGACAGGAGAGATGTCTACATGTTGACTACAATACATGATGAAAGCACTGAACCGGTGCCTGTTTGGGGTCAGGTTGCAGAAGTGCGCGAACCTGTGTGCATAATGCACTACAATAAGTTCATGGGTGGTGTTGACAGAGTAGATCAGAGGTTGGAACCGTATGCTGCTCTTCGTAAGGCTTACATTTGGTACAAGAAGTTGGCTATCCATCTTTTCCACTTGGCAACCTTTAATGCTTTTGTTGTGTTCCAGAAATCTTGTCCCCAGTCAAAGATGACTTTTGTAAAGTTTCAGGAGTCTGTAATAGGCAGCCTTGTTTTAGTGGAACAGGCAAGTGTTCCTAGAGTTGGAGTGGTGGAGGATGTTGCCCGATTGAAAGATCGCCACTTTCCTGATACAATTCCTCCTACAATCTCAAAAGACTTTCCCAGTCGGAGATGTAGAGTCTGTTGGCGAAGAGGTTTGCGGAAGGAGGTTCGTATGTACTGCCCCGACTGCCCTTCAAACCCCGGGCTGTGTGTACCTGCTTGTTTTAGATTGTACCACACGCAAAAGAATTTTTGGGAGTATCAATGATTGGTAAAGTGAACTGGTTGGTCTTATTGTTCAGTTTCAAAGTTTGCATTTGTGTAGTCTTTTTAGATTTAGTTGTTGAGTTAGTAGATTTGTATCAATTTGCAATTTGTTTTTGTTTTATTTAAAAAAAAAAACTAAAGTATGATGTTGGTTTGCGTGTAGTGTCCATTGTCTGACGGTGTGCATGGTTTGGCGCTTGGCTGCCGGTGTCTGTGGACTGGTGCTTGTCTGGCGGTGTCTGTGGACTGGTGCTTGGCTGGCGGTGTGCGTGGTCTGGTGTTTGGTTGGCGGTGTGCGTGCTCTTGCGCTTGCCTGGTGTTGTGTTTGGATTTGTCCTTGGCTGGTGGTGTGCGTGGAGTGGTGCTTGGCTGGTGGTGTGCGTGGAGTGATACTTGGCTGTCTGTGCACGGAGTGGTGCTTGGCTGGCGGTGTGTGTGGAGTTGCGCTTGGCTGGTGATGTGTGTTGAGTGGCGCTTGGCTGGTGGTGAGTGTGTAGTGGCGCTTGGCTGGTGGTGTGCGTGGAGTGGTACTTGGCTGTCTGTGCACGGAGTGGCGCTTGGCTTGCGGTGTGTGTGGAGTGGTGCTTGGCTGGTGGTGTGTGTGGAGTGGTACTTGGCTGTCAGTGTGCGCTGAGTGGTGTTTGGCTGGCGATGTGCATGGTCTGGTGCTTGGATGGTGGTGTGCGTAGAGTGGCGCTTGGCTGGCGGTGTGTGTGGAGTGGCGCTTGGCTGGCGGTGTGTGTGGAGTGGCGCTTGGCTGGATGGTGTGTGTGGAGTGGTAATTGGCTGTCTGTGCACGGAGTGGTGCTTGGCTCGCGGTGTGTGTGTGGAGTGGCGCTTGGCTTGCAGTGTGCGTGGAGTGGTGCTTGGCTGGTGGTGTGTGTGGAGTGGTACTTGGCTGTCGGTGTGCGCTGAGTGGTGTTTGGCTGGCGATGTGCATGGTCTGGTGCTTGGATGGTGGTGTGGGTGGACTGGCGCTCGGCTGGCGGTGTGTGAGTAGTTACTTTCTGTTGGTCACTACACACACTGCTAGTTGAGTGACACTCCACGCAGTCCATCATTTTGTGTTGTTGCAATGTCAGAAATGTGGGCGTGTGAAAGTGATGGGCCCTTGAATGGCGCTGTCTGCTGGTGTGAGTGTTGAAATGTGATGGGTCCGCGGCTGGCGGTGTGAATGTTTTGTATGTGTCACACGTACGAAAGGTGTATGAATGGCCTGTAAAGAGGTTGGTGCCTTGACGTGGCTTTACAGCTCACGAGCTGTGAGTCAGTGGTTCAGTTTATCATACTTTCAATTATACGCAGTGTATTTCATTTTTGTGAAATTACTTGCGAATACAATTGTATGTACTGAATCATCACTCACCCTCGTGCCAAATCCAACCAGTATGTGTGTGTGCTGGCGGAATAGATGGCTGTGCAGTAATATTTGTCTTTTATCTCTTTCTGAAGTAGGGTGTACCTTGTCCCTTATTGTGATTGTTGTAATGTGTTGCTGTTCCTTCCGGATGGTGTCAATGGTCTGGTTTGTATCAGGTATGAAAGGTGCGTGAATGGCCTGTAAAACGGTTGGTGCCTTGTCGTGGCTTTACAGCTCACGAGTTGCGAGTCACTGGTTCGGTTTTTATGCATTTATTTATTGACAGAGCATTCCATTTTTTGAAATATCTTGTTAATAAAATTTTACCTCCTTGGAAGCCCCCGGGTGTCTACTTTTCAGAAATGTGTGGGTTTGGTAGGTTTCCCTAGATGGCCGTCTAGCACGGGGCCAAAAACTCAGGTAACCCCTCTTGCAAAAGCTGCTGGTGTCAAAACGTTGAGACAAAAGGCTGTTTTTTTCAACAAATTTTCAATTATTCCAATATTTAACTGTTAGTTTATATAAAGAAACCTTCATGGATTTAGACAAATGACCCCTTTTTGAATTCAGAATTGTGTCTACTTCTCGAAAATGTATAGCTTTCCAGGATCCCTTATTGCTTTCATACTCATTTCTACCATTAACAGGAAGGTGGTGAAAAGCTCTAAAAATAGCAAAAATAGGCTATGTCCCAGAAAAATGCCAAAACTGTGTGAAAAATGTTGGTTCTCCGACAAAAGACTGTCATTCCCTAAAAGCTGATAAAATGGAGATTTCAGCCCCACAAACCCTTTTTGATACCATTTGCAGGGAAAACCCAGAGGCTTTCATTTGCAGCCGTTTTTCCAATTTTTCTGAAAAAAACAAAAATTTCACTATATTTTGGTTAATTTCTGGGACCCCTCCAAGGGAATCCACAAACCCTGGGTACCTTTAGAATCCACATGATGTTGGAAGAAAAGGACGCAAATTTGGCGTGGATACCTTATGTGGTCAAAAAGTTACAGGGGCCTAAGCACGCACTACCCCAAATCGCCAAAAAAAGGCTTAGCACAGGAGGGGAAAAGGCCCAGCAGCGAAGGGGTTAAACCCAACTTCAATAACATGCTGAGTTACTTCAAGCGTCAGGGAATGCACCCTGCATTCAGACAACTCACTCCTCATTCTCACCCTTCACTTTCAAGCTCAACCTGCACTCATAGTGATCACTCTGTACTCGCAATGCACTTGTGCTGTTCACCCTAAACCTCACCCTGCAGTTACACGAGCACACTACTCACCCTGCACTCATGTGACACTTCACTCACCTGTCCTCCTCACTGCTCAATCTGCAACACACTCAAACAAGCCCAACACTAACCATACATCAATTCGCCCCACTATGCACTTACATCCGCACCCAAATTTATAGTCACCTCACTCACCCTGCAGGCACTCCTCTTACCCTACTCTCACACTGTTGCATCGCTCACTGTCCACTCACATGGGCACTCTTGTGACCCACACAGTGCAGAGGGTTAATGTGCCTGCTACACATGTACCATGCAGATCACAGAACTGAGTGCGAGTGAACTATGAGTAGCGCTATAAAAAAATGAAATGTTTGTCAAAAAGGTGCTATAGAGAGATGAGGTGAGTTGTTGGTGACTGGTAGAAAGGGAACTCATGGAGGAGGAGGAAACGGGGAGAGGGCGGGGCAGCACCAAAAAAGACTGTTGCACCGCGTGCAACCAGTGCTGGGGCCAGCCCTGGCTGGGAGTGTTGGCCCCGGCTGGGAGTGTTGGCCCCCGCCGAAGTTCGGGTCTAGTGGCTCCCCTGCTTCTGCCTATTATTTACATTTGTAGTGCGCTACTGTTCCCTAAAGGTTCCTGTGGCTAATAACCATCTGCTGCCTGAAGGCAAATGAGAAACACACAGAAGGGGAAGGAGAACCAGTCAAATGGGGTGACCTCCAGAAAATAGAGCCATGTTTTAATATCTTCCTAAAGGATAATAGATTCTTTGTGGAGGGAAGCAAAGGAGGGTGCAAGTTCCATAACTGCGCGGCCTACATCAAATCATCGAGACAGACAATTCATGTCTTTCTAAATTAGGGAACAAAAAGGAGTGTGGCACAGGCCGAGAGGAGCATAAGGGTCCAACCCGTATGCTCGGTGGGAAGAGATGAGAGAGGACAGCAAAGGAGTGAGAGAATTAGATTGAAGAGGTCAGGGATGAGGAGAAATGTGAAATGCCGAAGGGAAGTGCGGACACGCAAGAAGTGAGTGTGAGCGAAAGGTGAGGGCTACTGTTAAACTGTGAGAGAAGATAGCTGAGAGATGATCTGTGACCTAAAAAGATAAAATGATGCGACATGGGTGAGGGGCAGCAGCGATAGGGGAAGTGAGGGAGTCCTGGGTTGGGTGCTGGGCAGTGATTAATGTGTAATAAAACATGTGCAGAGGCCCTCACCAGTAGGCCACTGCAACTTTAACCACCCACCCTTTGCCTGCGGGGCCAATGACAATACCTATGCAACTACCAACCATAACACTTGTACAAGTGTGACTATTCAGACTACTTCAAGCCACCAAAGCTATCAGAACGGCAGGTCCAGGTGAGCTTCTATTGTGGCGGCACGTATTCCTGTGGAGTGGAGGGCCCTTCACAAAGGTTGACTAGACATTTTTCGGATGTTAATTGCTATATTTTGGTTATAAACTGATACTGATGGGGTGAAATCTTTCCTCAGTGTTACTATGTGTAAAAAATGTCAAAATAATGAAGTAATGCTATCCCAAAATACGCAGCATCACATAACATTATTTACATTTTCTTCCCACACTATTTAGTCAAGCCTGTTGTGTAATTTGGTCCTCACCTGCCTCATAATTCCAGTAGCCCTACCTACAGGGTTAGACATTTTTGTCAGGAGGGAGTCCTTATGCCTGAAAATGTTGACAGGGGGATCTTGGCATCTAAGGGTTTGAACACCTAATACATAGCCGCCAAGGTTGTATATTGCTATGTGTGACATTTTAATAATTTCAGAGTAATTATGAATGACATTTCAATGACTAAGAGTGACACTGTCTTGTATGCAAAATCAAGCAATGAAAAGGTGGGAAACTATGTCAGAAATTACACTCATTTGATTAGCAAGAAACTAAGTTAAGGACTGCAAAGTTTAAGAAACATAAACGACTTCCATTTCCATTCAGACTGTAGCTAAAATTGCAGAAAATAGATAAATCAGCTAAGCTTGGAAGAGGTTCAAAATGTCATTATAATCAGGTGAATGACTCGCAGACTCAGTCAACTGCCGTCAGTGACATCAGCAGTGACACAACTGAAAAACAGAGCAGAGACATACTACGTGACTGACAGAGGTGCAGGGAAACTCAGAATAAAGTTAGGATGAAGCGCATTTGTTATTGAAAGCACCCGATTGCTATGATCCACACTTTAGTCATAAAACTGGGTAAGCTGTTCAGCTACGTTTGCACTTTCGTTTCCATTAGTTTAAATGGTTGACATTTTCTGCATTTTAAGACGCCCTTAAAATTGAAAGTAATCTGTTCCATTTAATTGGACGCCATGAATAAACAGGACACAGTCTACGCTATTTAATAAGACGCCTTAATAAATATAGGTCCCCTACGGGAGGGGGTTTTGCTGTGCAGTGCTAGCTGCCTGGCCCCATGCAGACTGACGGTGTCTGGATTGAGTAAGTGAAGGATCCGCAGCTGTCTTCGTGTGCGGTTTCTGATTTCTTTTATCTGCTTGTGAGGAAGAGACATGGCGCTCTTAAACAAGGAGGTCCAATGAGGGAGGCTACTAAACGAAGACATAAAAGAGCCTACAGGCCGCTTCAGAGACGCGCGCTCCCAAGGCTCCACCGAGGAGAGACAACAGAGATGCAGCGGAACAGCTGCATGCGGGGCTCAGTCAGCACCTCAACTCAGCTCACACAACCTCTCTCCCGCTGACCACGACTAGTCTGGCATGAGCTGATAGCAAAGTTTCACTAACCTGACTCAGAAGAAGGGCCTTCCAGTGACAGACTGTCTGTTATTGCCGCGCCTGTGTCACTGACTTCTCTCCGTCGGGCCGGCGCCATGATTATATGCAGTGCTCCTTCTGGCCACAAATACGTGCCATGCAGCCCGCAAACTATCCAACCACATTCGAGCTCCCAAAATAAACTCAGCACGCTCTCCCACGCAGGATGTGACGTCTCCCGTGATTACATCATGTCAACAGTAAAGACCGAGCTGCGGCAGTTAGATTTACAATTTTCATACATTGTAGCAGTGAGTTAAAGCAGCCAGCCACCTTAGCACTGCTGCAACCCCAAGCCTGCTAGAGCAGCGCGTGTAAGCCACAGTGCTGTAAGCCACAGCAACGCACTGCCACGGACTCTTTTTAGTCAGGCTTTCACTGACAACTGACACACAGCTTAGGCGTGCCAATGCATTTCAGTGCGGTAATGCGGAGTACCACACTGAAATGCGTTAGTCTAACGCCTGATGCATGATACTTGGCAGGACTGCTAATAAGCTCTCATGCCACAGTGCCACGTACAACAGACTAGAAATGCTCAGGGACATCAACATGATTTTACTGCAAAGAACTGAAGAAATAAACGAGGGTTCTCTATGAGCCAGTCAGTCATTATCTGATCAGCCTGCAGACCCTCCTCTCCTTCCCAGCTGTGCCTGCCTTAGAAGCAAACACCTGTACCCTCGAACCTCCATCTCCGAGACGTCACCCGCTGCCTGCGCTTGTCTAACTCCTGTGCCTTACAAGCAGAGCTGTCAGGTACCCGGCCCACTCCAACCCCCCCAACTTGTCTCCCCCAGGGGAAGTAATAATAATGCCATCCAAGCAGCACAGCCACATGGGGGATTTCAGGCCCAGATCCCCTCCACTGCAAGGGACTTAATTGGAAGCTACAGAACATGCCAAAATGATACACAATAATGGGCAGACCATGCTCCTGTGGAACAATTGTATATCTAAAAAGTACTGGAAACAAAATTACAGAGGGTCCTAGGTGAATAAGTGTTTATAGACCTGCTTGTATCCTGTCCCCCAACTAGACAAATACCACACACACGAAGGATACCAATGGTCTTACAAAAGTCTTCTACTCAACACTCAATAGTAGTGTCTGTACAAGACTAAACCGAACATGTTACTAAGACCTGAAAACACAGTTCCTAAGGAGAAGAAAGTGTAAAACAAAAGTGGAGAACAATGCCCATCAGCCCACCCATTGGCGGAATTTCGTCATCTGGGTCTTTGTGAAATGAAAACTGGTATCCGCTAGACACCTCATCTCATTTTATGAGGATTTGCTAGTATCGGATCCTCCAGTGCACGTACAAGCCAAAAGGTAAGAGTGGTAGGCTGAAGAAGCAAGTTGTAGTGCTCGAAAAGGTGTGAAAAAAGAATAGTGAAAACTTTAAAAATGCCTGTTCTGATGCCTAAATATACTTTATTAGATTTGAACAACAAAACGGCAAGATTAAAAAACAGAGTGAAGATAGTATGTAAGGAATTACTATCTATCATAGATTGAATTGGTCCCAGCCTACCACTCTTACCTTTTGGCTTATACGTGCACTGGAGGATCCGATACTAGCAAATCCTCATAAAATGAGATGAGGTGTCTAGCGGATACCAGTTTTCATTTCACAAAGACCCAGATGACGAAATTCCGCCAATGGGTGGGCTGATGGGCATTTTTCTCCACTTTTTTTACACTTTCTTCTCCTTAGGAACTGTGTTTTCAGGTCTTAGTAACATGTTCGGTTTAGTCTTGTACAGACACTACTATTGAGTGTTGAGTAGAAGACTTTTGTAAGACCCTTGGTATCTAAAAAGTAGTCATTCAACGTAACAGCGTCTGGTTTAAATACAATGCTCCTTGTTAGAGGGATGCCACGCCGGCACACATGCAGCACGCTCACACACACACACCACAATATTAGTTTATTTTTTTATTTAAAAAAAAAAGTTTGACAGGTCAAACATTCTGATATTTATTGAGGGTACAATATCTGATATATACAAGGACATGCAGATGTTGGTAATAAATGATACTTGTTGCACACAAATTCCTTACACCTCAGGGTCGGTTATTATTGTGTGTGCTCATTATCGTACAAAACACAAACTACTCGCACGGAGGTTTTAAGGGAAATGCATGATAATAGAAAATGGATGCTGGAATTTTAAGTTCTAACAACACTGACATCAGAGATTTTCTCTAAGTAATTATAATTCCATAATGAAACCCCTATTCTTTATCCACCACGGCACAGATTGCTAGGGTTTCATTCTAAACAAAGATCTTTCAAATATAATGAAACTTAACGTATAAGACAGCGCAACAGACCCAAATCATTGTTAACGACCTTCACTGTAGTTGCCACGTTCAAACCGCCCAGTAAATGACGCAATTCCATTTTAGAATCACAGTGGCGCAATTAGCAATGCATTCCATGCTAGTATTACACGTTTCTAATTAGGTGCACATTTCCGTGCCAGGTTCACTATTCTCAGTTGCGTAACACATTGCCTTACCAGTATAACCGTGCCCCAGTTATAGGAACACGATTTCATAGCAGTGTAACAATACACCAGTGAGGTATGGGCAAAGCCTGCAGACATATGGGTTGAAGAAACAACATAATTTGAGTATAGTGAACATCTAGGCCTCTTCGCACATACTCATATTCACACACAAACACACACATAACAAAGACAAAACAAAATGTTGCCAGTAAGAGTTAGAGGGCATGTCCTACTTCATTAAAACAGAAGACTGAAATGAGGGCCATTGGGAGAGTGGGGCAGGGCACTTAGATTCAAATGGTTGAGTTGGTGTTAGAAGTAGCAACAAAACTTGCCACCTCAGGAAAATGTTTGATTTTGTTTGCAAAGTCTCCCATTTAACCATTCTAACAAAATATGGGCTGAACATTAACCCTCTAAAAATCCATAAAATGTTGAAATTGAGGTTAACCAATGGAAATGTAAAATGCCTCACTGCAACAACAAATGCTGTCTATTAAAATGTAATTCTTTGTTTATCTTTCATGCAATATATGTAACGTCTGCATTAAATGTGAAAATAAGTGGAAACATATTCTTACATACAACATAGCAAGTACCCCATTACCTAAAATAACATTTTCAATCTATTAGGAAATGAGGGAAAGACATAAGGGCATTATGCTGAGGGTTACTGGCCAAAAGTGTGGAGTTTTACCCGGCATGCGCAGTCTACCAGCGTTACACTGAGCATGAGGAACAATTCAGCAAAGGCTTTCCTGGCTGATGATCATCCAGTTTTCAGAGGGATGAGGATGTGGCCCAATGGCTTGGTCGGTCGATCCCAAATCTGGGGAACCAGGTTCGAGACTCGTCATGGACGCTCAACATCCTGTGATTCTGAACAAATCACTCCCCGTGCCCAACAAAAAAAATGAATGTGTCCTTGTGTAACACAACTAGTGCTCATGTAAAGCGCTCTGATGCCTTATACCTTCGGGTCAAGTTTGCGCTATATATATATATATATAAAAAAAAAAGACAAAGGTAAACACATCCATGCTAGCATCACAATAACCGAGTTCGCAATGAATTTCAGTGTTGGATCACAGGGCCCCAGCTAGTTACATATTTTTAACACCACTGTCACAATGTACCCTATTAGATACACATTTCTATGCCAGCATCACAATGCCCCAGTTTGGTACACATTTATATGCCGGGATCTCAATACCTAGTTAGGCACACATTTCCATGCCAAGTTCAGAATGGCTCATTTGGACTTTGAGCTGTGCTGTCTACGCCCCAGGCCCCAGGCCCTTTCTTTAGTGATTGTAGTCATTAGCCGAAAGTGGCAGCTCTGTACTTTATCATTTTCAATTTTTTTTTGTATTGTCTTTCTTCTTACCCACCTACTGCTCAGCCCACTCACATTCCAGTATTTCTTTTGTACCTAACGTTATCTCAAATGAGATCTTTCACCTCACAAGATCTGTTTCATAATGTTGTTCGCTGCTTTTCGTGCTTATTATAACTCAAAATGCGTCTCAGCAAACAAGGGAGGCTATTTATGCAAGACGTTTACAAAGGTACATTGGGATATGTTGACGTTCGCATCTTTGACGATAGGTTATGAGAGGCTGTCTATGAACAAGCGGTCGAGATTGTGCCGAAATTGAAGGCGCACACAGATCGCTGAAAGCAAACAAAGCACATTGTCCTGCCTCAAGTAGGCCAAACCCAATAAAGAATATAGTGCTTATGGTATGAGAACCAAAGTAAAGGGGCCAGTAACCATGGGAGGAATCAAAGGACGATATTGACGTCACTAAGCAGGGACTAAAAGCCTATGAAGGAATCAGAAGCCAGCATTTTAGAAGTACAAAGACACAAGCCAATGAAAAATATGGGCGGGGTAGTGGGCGGGGCTTCTCTACCGTACTGAACTAGCCCAGATCTTCCCTAGAGCAGCGCTTGTGCGCGGACTCTATGCTCGACCTAAAAAGGTTGTAGGTAAAAAAAATACTTAAAATCTAATAGGAGAAACCTGCATCAAAGAGTAGATAAATGTGCAAAGACCAAAATAATGCTAACATCTAAACACAGATTCAAGCCTTTAATATTATCCGAACAAAGCATCATGACACCACAGATAATAAATACGAGAAGAAAAGCTAAAACAAATGCAGAATATGTGGGATGGCCAGCCATAATCACTAGAGCTTTCAGTAATGGCTACTAAAGCTGCTATGCAAAATGTTCATTCTTGGGCTCACCATATAAAAGAAGCAAGAGGGGAGAGGCAGTGATAAACAGCGTACCCCTGCTATATGATAGAATCTGGGATTAGATGCTTTCAACACACTATAGACACCTTAGGGTCAAAGGTCTTTAAACTGCGAGATGCACCCCCCTGGGGGCCGTGGATGTGTTCCCAGAGAGGAAATAGGTCTGCAATTACATGTAAATAAAGATAGCTTGGAAGCACGAAAGGCGTGTTTCTTGGCTGTCTTCATTCACATGCAGCAATTAAAGTCCATTAAAAAAGTGCGCGGACAGTGCTACTGAGTAACATGGGGCAAGGTCAGCGAGTGTGAAGTTTGGCCGAAGACATAGCTAAAACAAGCATTTACAATGCAACGGTTTCGCCTTTGAAAAAGTTAGAGCTATTGGCATTGTAAATGACAACATTTTTATTTATGTGTTGGTTTTGAAAACAGATAAATAAATGGTACTGTCATTTACAATGCCAATAGCTTAATCTCTTAATCTCTCGCAAATGCCACACACAAACACACAGACCCACGCACATACATACATACAGAGCCACACACACATACAGAGCCACACATACACAGAGCCACATACACAGACACACACACAGCTACAGACACACACACAGCTACAGACAGACACACAGCTACAGACAGACACACACACACACAGCCACACACACACACTTCATCCACCCGCATTAATATTATTATTTAACATGACAGTGCTCTGCTGACATTAAACCATACTTATGGAAAAAGATAGCATTCTAGTGGTTTGAATGCACAACCAGGAAACTTGGGATCAATTCTGGCTTCCTCCTTGACCAAATTGTATGAGCCAAGTCAGTTACCTTACATCACTGTGCCTCCTTTTCCTTTATCATTATGTTTCAGAGCCATTGAAATATGCGAGACCAGGAAGTGTGCTGTACAAAAAGCTCTTGTCTACATTTTAGTAGACTTTAATATTGCTCCACCTATAGTAACAACCTAGGCCACATAAGCTACAGGACAACGGACTTACGCTTGAATCACCAATAGAATGGTCGTTAGGGGGTATGATTGAATGCGCTAATGTCTGGAAATTATCACTGCTAATAAATACCACTTAATTAAGTGCCAAATATGACGCCGGCTGGGCTCTTGTTATGGTCCTTCGAGCGGCGTGGCTCCTGTACAGCGTCACTCCATTAAATGGGCCCCCAACACAGTAGCACTTTATTAGTCAAGAACTCCCGACGTAGCACTTCATCATTCAAGTGTGAATATTACGTCACTCCTCCAGAAGCATCTCTTGTTTCGTGTCTCTATAACCAATAGGCCTTTCATAAAAGGGGCTTGGGGTCCGTCGCCGGGTTATCATTTTTTTCACACTTTTCACAATTCACGTAAACAACGCAATTGGCTCCATTCCTTGCCTTTTAGAAACTGTACGCCAACTGCGTGAATTTAGTTTGTGAATTGGAAGGTGACAACCGCTTCCCCGTCTGTACTTAGAGGTGACAATCCGGAAAGCACTTATATATCTTCGAAAACTGATCATCTTCATCAAGATCATCTACTAGGGTGGGGTGATACTCAGCCTAAATTCACAAAGAACAGCTAAGGAAACAACGTAGGCTAGTGCTATACTAATTGGGGTCATTAAGTGTCTTGCTCAGCTGTTCCACTACCACCCACTATTCACGTCCCCAGGTGCTCCGAAAGCGCTGCGCAGGCCAATGCATGGGGTAGAGGACAGCGCAGCCAGCGTGGCACATGCGTACTCACCTGCCCACGAGGTTCTCGAGAACTGAGCTCTTGCCGACGCTCTGCCCGCCCACCACGGCGATCTGTGGCAGGTCTAGGTGGCAGAACTGGCCCAGGGAACTAAAAGCATCCTGCAGCCTATTCACCAACGGGATCAGCTCCTCCATCCTGCGGTTCCCCAAGGCGCCCCCTGCAAACCCGTGACTTCAATGGACCTTGATGCGCCGGTGTCCCTTTTACTGTCTGTGTTTCTTGACCTGGGTGGCAATCATGTGGCACGTGCACTCCTTGCTCCACAAACCTCCAGCATCCAGGTGGCCACGATCTTCCGCATGTAGGGTTGCACTTCACGCTGCACGCACTTAAAGTAGGAAGCGGACGGCAGGCAGTTCTCCTCCGCCTTCAGCATGGGGTTTCCACCTCGCAGCACAGCAGCTGATGTTCCATGTCTCCCCCGGCGCGTGGTGCCTGCTCTTGAGAGGGGGTGCGGGGTGCCCGTGCTGTCCTGTGAGTGAGAGAGCTCCGTTCAGTGCTTGCTGCTGCTTCTGCTGCTGGAGCTCTCTGGAGGCTCCGGTTCTGCCCAGCTCTCAGCTCAAGTCTCCTCCTGCGGCAGGCCAGCATCCAGGTGGCCACGATCTTCCGCATGTAGGGTTGCACTTCACGCTGCACGCACTTAAAGTAGGAAGCGGACGGCGGGCAGTTCTCCTCCGCCTTCAGCATGGGGTTTCCACCTCGCAGCACAGCAGCTGATGTTCCATGTCTCCCCCGGCGCGTGGTGCCTGCTCTTGAGAGGGGGTGCGGGGTGCCCGTGCTGTCCTGTGAGTGAGAGAGCTCCGTTCAGTGCTTGCTGCTGCTTCTGCTGCTGGAGCTCTCTGGAGGCTCCGGCTCTGCCCAGCTCTCAGCTCAAGTCTCCTCCTGCGGCAGGCCAGCATCCAGGTGGCCACGATCTTCCGCATGTAGGGTTGCACTTCACGCTGCACGCACTTAAAGTAGGAAGCGGACGGCGGGCAGTTCTCCTCCGCCTTCAGCATGGGGTTTCCACCTCGCAGCACAGCAGCTGATGTTCCATGTCTCCCCCGGCGCGTGGTGCCTGCTCTTGAGAGGGGGTGCGGGGTGCCCGTGCTGTCCTGTGAGTGAGAGAGCTCCGTTCAGTGCTTGCTGCTGCTTCTGCTGCTGGAGCTCTCTGGAGGCTCCGGCTCTGCCCAGCTCTCAGCTCAAGTCTCCTCCTGCGGCAGGCCCACACGGCCCTCCAGTGCTCACATCAAAGCCCTCCAGTGCTCACATCAAAGCCGGCGCCGACTTAAGGAGGGGGCGGATTCAGCAAGCAAATATGTGAGTCATTGTGAGAATTAGTGAGTGGTTAAGCGTGTGGCTTACTCTGAGTAAGGGAGTGAGTGCACGATTTGGAGAAGACACCAAGAGAGACTGGGGGGGGGGGCAGGAACGGTTAGACGGACTGGGGGGGGGGGGGCAGGAATGGTTAGACGGACAGCGGGAGGGCGGGAACAGACAGCGGGAGGGGGGGGTCGGGAACGGGATAAAAACAAACAAAGTGAAAACACATTTATAAACAAAATGCTCCTTACCTGATCGCTTCGTGGGAGCTCGAATCTTGCAGCCAACTCCAACAACAGACACTTGTAAAAGGAAGAAAACAGGCAGACTCGAAAAAAAATAATAACACACACCCACCGCCGCGATGACGAACAGAAGTGGGTGGAGAGGGAAAAAATTGCGGGAACGCCCCCGAATCTGGTCCGGCCTTGACAGACAGATCCGGCTCCCAATGGCTAGCCTCCATATTGGCTATCGGCCAATATGTTTACCATATTGGCCGATAGCCAATATGGTAAACAAAAGATTTCACCTGCGCGAACTGCTTGCGCAGATCGCCAGGTCGAAACCTAAAGATGAAGAAATTTGGCATTTTATTTCTTTTTCTCACCTTCGGACAACTACATCTACAAACATTCACACACCTCAAATGAAAAATAAATGCAAGCTAAACTAATCAATGGGAAATATGCTCTTTTACCATGTGAAACCTCAGTTGGCTGAGTCACATAATTAAATTGGGATTGATCCAGGGAGGAATAGTGACTTGTTAATAGAGCTAAGAGGTCCCAGTCTGTGACAGAAAGCACTGTCAATGTCATTATTTTAAAATTGTATTACACTGTATAAAACAGGCTGCCGGAAAATACTGTTTAAGATAAAACAAGTGCTTCAAAAATATAAATTTTAGTAATTAGCATTCAGACTATATCTACTGTAAATATCTTTATATGTATCCATTAAAATTATGCACTCCTTTTAACAGACACAACTTACCCCTTAAAAAGAATAAATATTTGTCACCATGACGCCGACTCCATTAATTAAAAGCTACACTGGCTCCAAAGCAGCCTTTATATGTGGTGATTAACCACTGCACACACTTGGTGGCCAGGCAAGATCTCCTAGTAGCCTTTCCTCTAGTCTAGGCACTTCCGCAATCCCGCCCGTATCCTGCAGAATCGGACAGGAATTTCTCACAGACAGATTGCCGTTGCACAGGCACTTTGCTGTGGTGTGCCTGGGGTTCCCTCCCAGGGCTTCGGGCTGTTTGGAGGTGGAAGCGCGGGACAGCGCAATTTTCCTGCTGGGGTTGACCGGGCCCAGGAACTGCCTGAGTGAAACAGCGGCTGCCCCAGCGGACTCCGACAGGGTGACTGCGGGCCCCGGCCAGCTTGAGTCCAGAGGGGGGGGGCTCCCTGGAGGGGAACCGGAGGGGCAGACAGGCTCCCAGGGATGCTCAGAGTGGTGACAGTAAGGAGGTCTGCGTCTGCCGGCAGGGAGACGGCACCATAGGAGAGGGGCGCTCATCCTTATGCAGGGGGAAACAACCGCCCTGTCAGCCCTTGGAAGGAGCGTCTGGCGTCCGGTCGAGGAGCAACGGTGACATCCTGCATCGGCCGGCATTACGGAGGTGAGGAGGCCGCTGGCCGCTGTGGAGAACAACACGAGAGGGGAGCACTTATCCCTGTTTGAAAGCCTGATTGAAAGGCCCGGTGCGGACTCTGTGGGCCCCTGAGGCGGAGCCCCGGGTTCGTAGTGGAGCCTCTGTTGGTGTCCCACTGTGGGCGGCGCGGTGGAGGCCAGTGACCAGGGAGACAGACTGATTTGGACCCCCAGGAGGGGCCCCTGAAAGTGAGCCCGAGAGAGAAGACTGTTGCCCCGAACTATGCAGTGTTTGGTGTTTAGGAGACCTGTGTATGCGGGGTGGGGTGGGCACGAGAGAAGTGTGCTAATCCCCAGCATCACCAGTGAAACCCTGCTGACTATCTGCCCGGGCCCCATGAACTACGCCCTCCAGCCTAGGGGTTCTATGTGACAGCCGTTCTAGGGCCTGGAAGGGGTGAATAGAGTGCTGCGACATGGAGGGTGTACCGATTGTTCTTCACACCTGTACGCAAAAATGACCAGGCAGCCAAGGTGGTAGTGCCAGACTTGTCGGGGATCCCTGCAACGTCCCTCCCTGATTGATACCGGTGCCCTGTGGTTGCTGCTCTATCAAGCTCCATGCCGGCTCTGGTGGCTCAGTGGACTAATGCATCTACTGCAGTATCGGTGTTCGACCTCATGGTCACAGGTTAAAATCCCAGTGGGTCCACTCAGCCTTTCATCCATCTGAGGTCGATAAAATGAGTTCTATTGAGTTGGGTAACAAACAGCTGTTATTATCAAAACGCCTATGGGTAAACATGCACTTTACAAATACATGGTACGTTATGAATGATGATTAAGAAGAGGGGGAACAGGACGGCCCTGACAAAATAATGAATTAAGCACAGCCAGTTCTTCCAGAGGGCAGAGCCCAGGAGGTGACCTAAGCTAAAGAAGGGGAGACACTAGTACAGACGGCAGAGGTTGCCTCCTCCCTTGCAGATTTGTTATTGGGGGATCCAGAATTCACAGGTCGGGATAGTCCATAAGATTGACTGTCATTATCGACGTTAATCTGTTTCGGACTGATTTAGGCGGGATATCATAGCGAGTGACTACCAAAGAACAAAATGTGAGCACCCTACAGAGGGAGGTCAGCACCCTCCACGACACGGTCATCTGTCTCCAGAAACAAGCGGTCCGCCTAAATGATCAGATGGAAGACTCTGAGGGGAGATTCCCCAGAAAACAATCTGCGATTTGCAAAGGGCGGAAGGTCAATCCACCAAACTTTTCTTGGAAGACTGGATTACTACCATTCTGGTGCATAGGAGACTCTTTAAATTTTTCACTATTGAATGCGCATACAGGCCAGGGAGCTTGCCCCACCGCCCAAACCTGGCGCTTCACCTTGAGCAATTATAAACAGGTTGTTAAATTGCCGAGATTGGAATGCAGTGCTGCAAACAATCCAAATCCGGGGACCTTTGCTGTTCGAGGGACTTCCCATATCCATTTATCCTAACTATACTCAGAGGTTACAGGGCCAGAGGAAAATGTTTCTATCAGTGAAGAAGCGACTCTGAGATCTTAACTTTAAATACAGCCTCCTGTTCTCACCAAAATTGAGAGTTGAGCACCACAGGAAAGTGTTGTTCTTTTTCTCGGTAGTGGAGGCCAGTAACTGGTTGGATTCCATAGGAAACTCCTGCAACCGGCTCGTGTCCTCGACGGGGTCATCGCAGCCATAGGCGCAGTGTCAGTCTGGGCATGTCCAGCGGCGACAGGGAAGTTGGAGGAACCAAGAGGCTAGCGGAGGGCCAGAGAAGATTATCGTCTGCCCTGGTGGTACTTTGCAGTCCACTGAGGTGGTCCCCGATTCGGATGTGGCCTCTCAGGAGCAGCGGGAGGACCAGGACCAAACTGAGAATGCCTCGCCCGACCCGGAGATCTGTTTGAGGACTCCCCTCAGTTATACATTGATTTTTTTCCATTTATAGGTATGTGACTTGTATCGACAAGGTGATTACTCCCAAGGGGCGGACAGCCGTGGGAAGGGAGCTGGAGTGTTTAAGCCTCACAACCTTCCCGATGACCTAGCCTCTAGGGAAGCACAAGTTTGTGAAGAGAAGGGGGAAGTGGAAGTATTGTTTCTCTTTTTTTCCTACTTTGCAACATTGGGGTATGGGGCGGCATTCGCGGACTACCAGGTTGTCTAGGTATGAGCGCGGTGGGATAGTGGTACTGCCCATGGGGAGAGGGGAGTTGAGGGATGGATATGACTTTTAAATTGAGGTTTTGTTAGGGATGTTGATTTTGCGCTTGCCAGGCCTGTTGAGCTGACTAGGCCCATTTGTTGGTGGCATGAATGCAAGCGTGTTGGGCCTGTGGGGAGAAATTGGCAAGTGGTGTGTGAAGTATGGCTGCATCAATGAAAAAAATGATTTCCTTGAATGTCTGGGGATTAGCACACTTTGAGAAGCTCAGGTGGGTATTTACTTATTTGAAGCGCCATGGGGTGAATGTGTGGTTCCTACTGAAAATACATGTCTGGGGCGATTGCATCCCTGCTTGAGAAACCGATGGAGGGGGCAGATTTATGCTATTTGCTACTCTGACTATGCACTGGAGCACCTATTTGGGTGTCGCACGGAGTCCCATTTAGGCACACAAATCATGTTGTGGATCTGGAAGGGCGATATGATATTCTGCAGGTGACGCTTGAGGGTAAGGAGGTTTAATTTATCAATGTCTATGCCCCAACACAGATTGTCTGGACTTCTTTTTGGGTATTTTAGCAGCGGAGTCTCCCCATTTGGACGTGACTGTGGTACTAGGAGGGGATTTTAATTGCATTCTGCACGGGACGTTGGATTGTGAATCTTCTGGGGCCCATTCTAAACCCCAGCTCACCGAGGCGCTCCATGATGTGTTGGATGGTTTGCACCTATGCAATGTCTGCCAAGAAAGCCAGCCCGATTTGTGCCTGTTTTCTTGTCATACTCTAGAGACGGGCACATTTAGTCATTAGACTACTGCCCTATTTCCACCGAGCTAGCATCGATGGTTGCGGATATCACCTATTTAACCAGGTATCTTTGGGACCATTTGCCAGTATTGTTGTACCTCGGAGGTGCGCCTGGTCAGCCAGCCAGCGTTTCCCCAGTCACACCTCCAGGCGTTGGCAGCCTTCCCATTTGCAGTGTGTCACCTATACGCTAGTACACCACTTTGATGAGAAGTGGGGATGTGCGCCTTATAGGGCACTCAACTTGGAGGCCATGAAGGTCGTTCTCCAGGGGTGTGTGTGTATAAAAACATCTTATGGGGTGTGGCGTCAGAATGGGTAATCTGTCCCCAGGAACACAAACTGGGAAAGTAGGAGGCTGCGCTCCCGTCTTTCCCTCATATCCAGCAGTTGAGCACAGACACTCGGGAACTGATATATTTGAATTTAATTTGAATTTAAAAACATTTATTGAGCGCACTTTTACCGAGCGGTTTCTTGGCGCTTTTCAGATTACGACCAGCAACAGCAGCGAGAGGGGGCTAGGCAGCAAAGGCTCGGGAAAAAAGAAAGGTTTTGAGGTTCTTACGGAACTCGATGTAGGAAGGTGAAGTGCGGTGTCGCACAGGGAGAGAGTTCCAGAAAGCTGGGGCAAGAACCGCAAATTTTGCTCCTCCCGCCTTCTTCTTTTTGAAACGGGGAGTGACCCGGAGTGCCGAATGGGTGGAGCGGAGTTCTCTAACCGGCAGGTAGGGCTTGATGGCTGAGCATAAGAACTCAGGAGCGGTGCCCATCCTGGCCTGAAAGGCGAGGCAGCCAAGTTTGAATAAGGCTCGCTCTCTCACAGGCAGCCAGTGTAATGCCTGCAGCAAAGGAGTAACACGGTGAAATTTGGGCAGGCCATGGATCAGGCGAGCGGCCTGATTCTGCACTAGATGCAGGCGGTGGATGGCGTAGGCCGGCGCGCCATTATAGATTATGTTGCCATAATCAAGGCGCAAGAGCACCATTGCCATCACGATGATTTTTAGTGCCGGGAGGGAGAAGAAGCGGGAGATCTTCCTGATTGTCCTGAGGGAGAAGAAACAGGAGGACACCACTGAACTAACTTGGGAGTGAACCGAAAGTTGTGAGTTGAGGAGAATCCCAAGGGTTTTAACTTTGGGGACAGGGAGTGGGGAGACACCGAGTGATGGGGGCTAATAAGAGGGAGACCAGGGACTGCAACCACCTCCGGTCAAGACCAGCTCTGTCTTGTCCGGATTGAGTTTGAGGTGGTTGCAGTTCATCCAGTCCTGAATGAACAGCATAACTGTTTGAACATTCTGGGCGGATGAGGGGGAATGGGAAAGGTTGAAAATTAGCTGGAGGTCATCGGCGTAATTGAACACCGTGACCTCGAGCTGCTGCAACATAAAAATGAGGGGGTAGATGTATAAAGTAAACAGGAGAGGGGAAAGTGAAGAACCCTGGGGAACACCACACTCCACCTTACGGGAGGCAGCGGTGAAGCCGGCAAGGTGGACCGCCTGAGTCCTCTTGCTCAGAAAAGACTCGAGCCATGAGAAGGCTAGGCCCTCTATGCCCGCCGCCCTGACACGGGTGAGAAGGGTGGGGTGGTCCACCGTGTCAAAAGCGGCGGACAGATCTAAGAGGATGAGGGCTTGCGAGAGGTTAGTGTCGATGCCCTCACGTAGCCCATCCATCACTGAGATCACCACCTTCTCCGTAGAGTGGAGGGGCCTAAAGCCCGCCTGACAAGGGGAGAGGCAGTGATTTGCCTCCACGTGAGTGCTCAGGGTACTGGTGACATGAGTTTCTAAAACCTTTCCCAAATAAGGCAGAAGAGAAATGGGACGATAGTTAGAGGAGGATGAGGGGTCGGCGCCAGCCTTTTTTAAAATTGGGATGACAACCGCAGTTTTATGGAGACTAGGAACAACGCCATTACTAAGTGAATCATTAAGAAGTGTGAGGGACGGGGTGGGACAAGCTAGAAAGATTTCTCTAAGGATGTGAGCGGGGCCAAAATCCAAGGGGGAGCCCGATTTCACCCGTTGGAGCAGTGGGAGGAGTGTGTCTTTGGTCAAAAGGGGAATACTGGTTAATTTGGAGGCAGTGGGAGGGGGGAGGGATTAATGAATGTAGATGATGGGAGAGGGATGTTGGTTTTAATCTTTGCGACCTTCTCAATGAAAAACTCATTGAGCGAGTCGCAAAGAAATTGGGAGGGGGGAATCACAGCCGTAGCTCTGTCGGATGAGGCCAGTTCATGCACTGTGGCAAAGATTTCTTTGGACTGGGACTCCGCTGCCAGTATCCTGTTAGAATAAAACTCTGTTTTGGCATCAAGGATGCCTTTTTTGTAAATCTGAAGAACAGATAGGTAGGTGGTTTTTAACACAGGACAGTACGCTCTTCTCCATGCTCGCTCGGCTCTCCGTGCAGCCAATTTCTTCACCTTAAGATCTGAGGTGAACCATCGGTTGGCTGCATGGGCCCGCTTGACCGTGATACGTCTCAGGGGAGCGAATTCGTCGCCCACTTGGGTCAGCCAGTTATTGATGGTGGTCAGCTGAGCTGGGGCAGCAAGACCTGAGAGGTCAGGGCTGGTTTTGGCCAAAGACGAGCAAAGGGACGGCATATCGGCTTTGCCCCATTTCCTGATCCAGATGTTTTTGGGGAGCGGGGGTTTGGCCTCATGGGCTAGGGCAAGGAAGAATGAAATGAGCGAGTGGTCTGACCAGGGACAAGGAGCAATGGTGGGGGGTGTTGTGGGGATGTTCAGAGTCCAGATCTGGTCCAACGTGTGACCCTGTATGTGAGTAGAACTGTGAATGTGAGGTGTAAAGTTAAGGCTGATCATCAGATCAGTGAACTCCTTAGAAAGGGAGCTTTCAGCAGGATCATTTGGCCAGAAATTGAGGTCCCCTAGGACTAGCACTGACAAGTTGTTTATCGCCAGTGTAGCCAGGAGGTCTTGGAGGCTGGAGATAAAGGAAGGAGTGGAATGGGGGGGCAGGTAGATAAGAACAGAGGTCAGGGGTATCTGGTAGGAGGTCGAACGTGTCACCAGGTAGTCTACTTCTGGAATGGGGGGGAAGGGAAGAATCTGAAAGTGAAGGTCAGTGCGAGCTAACAAGGCCACTCCTCCACCCCTCCTGCCCTCCGGGCGGTCCGCTCGAATAGCAGAATATGAGGGGGGCAATGCAGCTAAAACGTTGGGCAGGGAGTCGGCCTTGAACCAGGTCTCCGTTAGAAACAGGAGATCCGGTTCATGTGTGTCGATGTACCGTATTTTCCGGCGTATAAGACGACTTTTTAACCCCTTAAAATTTTCTGGAAAGTCGGGGGTCGTCTTATACGCCGGGTACAAAATTTTATGGTATGTTTTCATGCGCTTTTTCATAGCGAGGACTTCACTCTAAGGTGTCAGACCGCTTCACAATAGGAAATAACAAGAAACAACACACCTTATGTTAAAAAATACAGCCACCGGCCCTGGCAACGTCCACACCCAGCCCCCGCGCCATGAATTGTGCAAGTATCGAAAGCGAGCGTTTTTTTTTCATAGCGGATGACTTCACTCGAAGGTGTCAGACCGCTTCACAATAGGAAATAACAAGAAACAACACACCTTATGTTAAAAAATACAGCCACCGGCCCTGGCAACGTCCACACCCAGGCCCCGCGCCATGAAGTATCGAAAGCGAGCGTTTTTTTCATAGCAAGGACTTCACTCGAAGGTGTCAAACCGCTTCACAAGCGAGCAAATGGCGCCATGAGTCTTACCTCGACTGCCGCTGCTGCTGTACACGCGCCTCCAACCGCTTGCACATCCCCAGGCAGACGAGGCAGCAGGACGAGGCAGCAGGACGTCCGAAATACGGTATATGGTAACGGGCAGCCAGCGCCGAAGATGGCAGCGCCCGGTGTGTTGACACGTTTGGCACGTTTTGGCACGCGCCCCTCTCTCCTTGACATGGGCGTGGGCATAGAAAGGGGACTGTAGAATGTTCCCGAATGTTACCGAAGGCAGTAGAGCACTTGCCTGCGCTGGAAGTGGAGGTCGTCTTATACGGCGAGTATAGCACAAAACCTAAATTTTTTCAGGCAAAGTAGGGGGTCGTCTTATACGCCGGGTCGTCTTATACGCCGGAAAATACGGTAATCAAATAGCTCGTACTGATGGTTGACCGCCGAGCTAGTGTTCAAAAGCGTGGCCGCGGTATTAAATACCGGGGTATGGGGGGTGAAGGGGAGGGGGGGAATGAGCCGGGGGGTAGCAGACGAAGGGGTCAGCTGCGATATAATCGCGGGTGGTGTACTAGAGGGGAGAGAAAATAAACCAAGGTGAGTCAGATAATTAGTAACAGAGGATCCGATGGCACCGGGGTTCCAATATGAGCAAAGCTGAGATGATGAATATGTGAGTTTTCACTCTCGCCCCAAGGGAGGAACCCTACCCAAAATGGCTGCCGCACTCGCTCTGCCCTAACCCCAGGACGAACAGCCCCAAGATCGGCCGGACCCTCTGAGGGAGGTAGCGCTGGGTGTGGTGAGTACAGATTAGTCAGCAATAGTTTTTACAATTTAAAATGAAGTCTTAACCCTAAATCGGAAAAGACAACAGCGTCGCGATAAATCCGCGCACTTAGTGCAGGGGGGGAAAGGACACAGGGGGTAGTGCACTCAAGAATAGTACGTTTTTAAAACAGCTCTAGAGAAGGAGAAAAATAAAAAGTAACTGCCCGGCTCAAGCCTCAGGCATCGATTGCAGGAATCTCGCTCCTAGAGTCCTTTTACTATTTTTATACTGTTTTCACTCTCGCCCCAAGGGAGGAACCCTACCCAAAATGGCTGCCGCACTCGCTCTGCCCTAACCCCAGGACGGACAGCCCCAAGATCGGCCGGACCCTCTGAGGGAGGTAGCGCTGGGTGTGGTGAGTACAGATTAGTCAGCAATAGTTTTTACAATTTAAAATGAAGTCTTAACCCTAAATCGGAAAAGACAACAGCGTCGCGATAAATCCGCGCGCTTAGTGCAGGGGGGGAAAGGACACAGGGGGTAGTGCACTCAAGAATAGTAAGTTTTTAAAACAGCTCTAGAGAAGGAGAAAAATAAAAAGTAACTGCCCGGCTCAAGCCTCAGGCATCGATTGCAGGAATCTCGCTCCTAGAGTCCTTTTACTATTTTTATACTGTTTTCACTCTCGCCCCAAGGGAGGAACCCTACCCAAAATGGCTGCCGCACTCGCTCTGCCCTAACCCCAGGACGAACAGCCCCAAGATCGGCCGGACCCTCTGAGGGAGGTAGCGCTGGGTGTGCTGAGTACAGATTAGTCAGCAATAGTTTTTACAATTTAAAATGAAGTGTGGTATATAAATAAATAATACCGGATCTAGGTTTGACTAGGCATAGCAATAACAGATAGCTCAATAAATAAGAGTCAAGATTCGAGGTAGTAGGAGTTTGCAGGTTTATTACAGCATAAAGGACAGGAACAGGACAACCTGCATAGGAATAGAATGGCAGGGCCCGGCAGCTGCCGGGGCTGGATCTGGGATGAGCGCGCTAGCATTTAATAACAATACACAAGCATATATAGTAAAACAGTTGCATTACAGTACATATGATAGGCGGAGCGGTGGGTGGAGCAAAGGGTGTGACGCGTAGCAGTCGCGAAAGATAAGGGTGAAAGTGGGTGTAACAGGGCGTATACATAGACATGTGATGCAAACGTAACAGAATATGTCATAAATGGGGCGGAAACATGGAGGGGGCTACCTAAGGAGCCGGGACCTCTAACCTGATGGTGCGCGCAAACTGGCAATGACGTGTTACTAGGAGAAGCTGGGGGCTACGAACTCTGTGCTAGGAGCAGAGACTGAAGTCTGGAGAGTCAGGGCGACATGTACCTAAACAGTATCTAGTATCTGATGTTTAGAGAACATGTTGATATAAACTAGAAGTCAGGAGGGGAAAGGCTAACTTGATTCTAAGACTGGAGCATGCATTATTCTACATGTAGTGCGTGATGAAGAATACTAAATGACCATTAATACAGTATTTCTCTTACATGGAGACGTAAAGGCTAGACAATGACGGAAACTATTGATGCGGTTCAGTAGTTTAGGAATGCAGAGAAGGAGGGCTGGACTGATAACTAGAATCATAACATACTCTTGGCAGACTCAGAGGCAGAGCCAGGCTGGGCCAGGCACTGCGAGGCAGGAAGTGAGTGAAGGGTCAGGGATACAGGTGGGGGCTGTATCGCTCCTCAGCGAAGCTCAGGAGACAGGAGCTGAATCTGGTGTCCGGGCCCTTTTGAGGCCTAGAAACGGGGACTTTACAATGAAGTAACGTGCACACTGAGAAACGTGGCAACGTAACTTTACATAGGCCTAATACTCGTAGCTTTCACGAGAACTGGAAACTGGCATACTAGTGATGGACCCAACTGTAATTGCGTCATTAATCGAACATGGGGAATACATATGCATATTAATCATGCACAGATAACATATGATGGAGGACGCGTAGGGACACAGAACATGGCAAAATTTACTTTTCCACATTCCCTCCTTGTCACTACGTTTCCATCAGGAAACATCAATATTCATGATACCATCTATCATTTCATACAGTATCAATTGTTCGTCTCGAATTTTCTTGGAACGGGATTTAGAACGGGACTTGGGACTAGGAATACAAGAGGTAGCACAAATGCCGCAAATCGCAGGGCCACATTGTATACAGAGGCAGCAACTGAATATGATCGCTACTGCAATACCTAGAAAGGACAATACTTTCCATCCCCAGGCGGAAATTATATTCCAGAACCAACCGGACCATGTCCAGGTGCCTGGATCTTGGTGTAACAGATGGGCAATTTTATGGAGTCTGGTTATAGCTGAATAAACAGACGGCGCGTTATTTGGAATGAAAATGCAGCAACTAGATCCGATGACTCTACAGGCCCCGCCCCTATCGGCCAGTATGACGTCAAGGACGAGACGATTTTGGAGCACGACAAGTCTCATAGCAGATTGCTCTTCGGTTAAGTTACCTAGAGCAGAGGCAGTCTCATTTACTACAGCTTCAAGGGTTCTGGTTAACCTACGGATTAGCTTACTGTTCTGGATAGGGCCTATAAAAAAGAAGAAACCTCTATTGAAATCTGTATACTGTTCTAGAGCAGTTTCAGTATAATCGACAATTGGGGACTCAATCTCCCTTCTATGTCTAAGGTGTACTAAATGTGTGTTTCTATGATAATCAGATGGGGCTAGGAAAACTGGTGGCAGTAGGAAGGCAATGTAACAGATTCCCTCCCAATCGAGGGGCAGACGAACATATGCGGTTTGGCCACAAACAAAATAAGAATGACGTGAAGCTTTGAAAATAGATTTCCCACTGTCACTATACTTGACAATAGTAGTACAATCGCTATGTCCTACATGTACGGAACCATTATTTCGGACACATAATTCGCCTTTGACTGGTAGTACTGAAATAGCAGGTAAGTCTGGAGTAGTATCAGACTGAACATTCAGGACCATAAAATTTGAAGAATAATTACCTAAGTTGTAAACTTCATTCTCTAGATCTAACCCTGTTCTGTGGGGAAGACCTTGCTTGTCTGGGAAACATGTACTGTTAAGAAAAGACATATCTGTTGAGGATGACGTTAACGTGGACCATGCTCCACACGAACCATTATGAGAAAATGGATAAGGAAAGAGTGGCAGAACTCCCTTCGGTGTCTGGAAAGGGGGGAGTCGACCACACACCCAACAATTAGTGGCATTGCTGGTCTGGTGTGAATAATGTAACATGCGGATAAATGAGTTATTACGCATAGCAAGGCGGTAAGAGAGTTCATGAGGAGGCAGATCACTAAACGTGTGCTCTACTGTAACATTAGAAGACTTATTTACATGAGAAACTGGAAAATACAAGTAAAATGCATAACTGGTGCAGGAAATCATAATGCTGAGAAATAATATAAAACTTAGAAAGACGATACATCGGATTGAGTTTTGACTAACTCTCTCACTATGGGGGTCTATTTTATACATGTCAGAAACCGGTCTAACCGTTTCACCTAGGGGAGGACTTAGACAATCAAACTGGCTGACTTATTTTACTAGACCTTAACTTTTTCTTATACTCCTGTTGCGGAGTTTTCTCTAACAGGGAGGGTGCAATATCATTGTCTTTTGCGGGACAGTCCTTAAGAATAGTACTTTGGCAGTCCTTTAAATGATCTGAAATGTTCTTTGAAACGGGCTTCAATCCATAAAACTTTTTGATATGCGAAAGATGCACCCAGCCTTTGCGTCCCTCCAACTTCACGGCTGTACGGGTGGCCAGGAGGACCTGTCGGGGCTCCTTCCAGCGAGGCTCCAGCGGACTTGAACGATCAAAATTTCGCACTAAGACCATGGATCCGGGAACGATTTCATGCGGTGCCACCTCGGTATTGTCTGGAAATGCGGCGGCAACCTGTGAACGACAAGAGTTGAGGGCAGACATCAAGGAAGCTAGGTAATCTGTCAGCATATTACTTGAAACATCGGTAATACTTCGAGGTCTAGGAGTACCCCACATGTTAGGGGGGCGGCCGAAAACGACCTCATACGGGGACAGACCTGATCTGGAATGTGCGACCATGCGCATATAGAACAGGGCAACTGGCAGAGCTATTAGCCAGTCCACACCTTTCTCTTGACATACTTTGGCAATGCGAATTTTCAGGGTCTGATTATGTCTCTCTACGAGACCGGCTGCTTCAGGATGGCGTACACAATGGAACTTCCACTGGTACCCTAACAACAGGGAAACATGTTTCATCAACTCAGATGAGAATGGCTGGCCGTTATCAGAATACACGACCCTAGGGAGTCCATACCGGGGGAAGAACTCACGAACCAACTGCTTGGCAGTGGTCGCGGCTGTGTAATCTGGGACTGGATATGCTTCTGTCCACCTGGACAAAGCGCATACAACTACAAGGACATACTTGAAACCTCGACATCGCTCCATCTGAATGTAATCCATCTGGAGGACTTCAAAAGGGTGGTCAGGGGGCTGGAATCCACCTTGTTCCACCGGGACACTTTTACCTGGATTAAACTGGCAACATATCATACAGGTACGGACTTTCTGCTTGGCTGCAGCTCGTAAATGCTTGTTGAACCAAATGTTCTGGATACTGTTTAACATTGCTTTTTCTCCTAAATGTACTGGACTATGTGCGGTATTGATAATGACTTGAGCCATAGAGTCGGGGAGAAACCATGTGGCTCTACCCTTCGTTAACCATCCTTGATCTGTCTGGACCCCTCCTTGTTCGGACCATTTCTTGATTTCATCGGGAGTAGCATGTAACTGGATATCTATGACATCTTGTGTAGGGTCCTTAACTGTCATACATGTAGTCGGATCTGGAGTAAGTGTCTGTGTTGGCTTAACTGAAATGTCTGGAGCCTGTGCTGTAAGCTTAGCTGTGCGATCCGCTAGATCATTACCCTGGGAAATAGTGTCAGTAACTTTCGTATGTGCTTTGCACTTCATGATAGCAATGGATGTCGGTAAGTGTATTGCATCTAACAGAGCTTGAATAAGGAGACCATGCTGAATCTTGGTTCCATGAGAAGTCATGAAACCTCTCTCCTGCCAGAGCACTCCGAAGTCGTGTACGACTCCAAATGCGTAGCGTGAATCTGTGTAAACATTAACTTTCAGGTTCTTGGCATGTATGCAGGCTTGAGTCAGAGCAACTAGCTCCGCTGCTTGAGCAGACAGGGTGTCAATACGGTGTGTTTCAATAACTTCAGTGTCAGTAGTCACTGCATACGCGGCTACTAGTTCTCCTGTACTTGTTCTCATACATGAACCATCCACATAAAGCGTCAGGTCGGGATCTGGTAATGGAATATCTGTCAGATCTTGTCTTGGCTTGGTCATGATGTTAACTACTTCCACACAATCGTGTGTGGCAGGATTTGGATTAACTGGCGGTAACAGTGTGGCAGGATTTAGGACGTTGCAGCGTCTGATCTCTATGTGTGGCTGGAACAGTGTCAATTCATAACCTGTTAAACGTGCAATTGTCAAGTGCTGAGTTTGTGTTCGGTTTAAAAGAACTTCCACAGAGTGTGGAACTTGTACTGTCAGGGAGTGTCCTAAGACTATGGAATCACTTTGTCTGATAGCTAGTGCTGTGGCTGCAACTGACTTGAGGCACGCAGGCAGAGCCTGGGCTACAGGATCTAATGTGCTCGAAAAATAAGCACAAGGCTTGTATTGTCCTGCTTGATCTTGTGTGAGAACAGATAATGCTGTACCTTCGCGTTCAGTGACGAAAAGTGTAAAAGGCTTACTGTAGTTCGGTGTTGCTAGAACTGGAGCTTGGCATAGAGCTTTCTTTAACTCATTAAAACTAAGTGTATGTTCAGATGTCCAAGGGAGGACAGTCGATACGGCTGCCTCCTGTGTCGTTAACTGTATCAGTGGTTTGGCTAGAAATGCATACTGAGGAATCCATTGTCTGCAATAAGAAGTAAGGCCGATAAAAGCACGTACCTCCTTCTGGGTCTTGGGCTGAGGAAGACTCGCTATTAACTGAATACGATCTGGTGTCAACTGCCTACCCCTCTTGGACAGTAAGTGTCCTAAGTAGACCACTTGCTGGACACAGAATTGAAGCTTAGAAGGGGACACCTTGTGCCCCATCTCGGCTAGGAAATACAAGACTGTAAGGGATGCTTGCTCGCAAGCATGTTCAGAACGGGCTGTGATCAGTAGATCGTCGACATACTGGAGCAGGGCAGTGTCAGTTGGCATGTGTATGTTGTCTAGTTGTCTCTTGAGTGCTTGACTGTAAATACTAGGACTTTCTGTGAAACCTTGAGGAGCGCGTGTGAACATATAGCTCCTTCCATTTAAACAAAATCCGAAAAGAAACTGGCTGTCTGGATGAATGGGGACACTAAAAAATGCGTTCTTGAGATCTATGACTGTAAAAAATGTGGCTTCGGAATCAATGGCTGTCAATAGGGAAGAGATATCTGGGACAACTGGGTACTGGGGAATAATACATTTATTAAGTTCTCGAAGGTCAATCACTAATCGATATACTGGAGGTGCATTTGGATCAGTACGTTTCATGACAGGAATGATCGGAGAATTACATACATTGGAGTCAGTTTCTACCACTACTCCTTGAGCCATGAGCTCGTCAATAATTTTAGATAAGGCTGCTACAGCCTCAGGTGGCAATCTGTACTGTCTGATTCGTGGTAACACTACACCTGGCTTGAGAGTCACACGATGGGGTGTGATTTGCATATAGCCAACATCAGTTGGACCTTGCGCCCATAGATGCTGCGGAACATTAGACAATCTTGGATCAAAATCTCGTAATACATAGTGACCCTTGAAGTCACGTAGGAACAATCGTATTCCCTCTGGGGAACAGCATATAACTGCACCTAATTCTTTCAGTGTCTTAATGCCTAATAGATTCTCTGGACATGACTTAGTAAGTAACAGATCAGTAGTGCGGGACAGTGGACCTACTTCTAGGGTAACTGGCTTTGATATTTCATTTACAATAGGTTTTCCTGAAAATCCAAGGGAAACATTTCTAGAGCCTGAGAGCGGAGCCCCTGGAACTTCGGCGTGGCTGATGGTGGTCCTACTTGCCCCTGTATCAATCAGAAACTTTCTGTCTTTCCCTAGTACTTGACTATGAACATAGGGACCTTCTTGATCTACAGGTATCTCGATGAGAGGCAAGCCTACCTCCCTCTCCAGGCTGTTTCATGAATACGGTTGATACTCTGGATACTCGGACTGAGCATACTGGTACATCTGCTGTGTAACATGCTGTGTTGCAGCGATGGGCTGCGGTACAGTAACTGTCTGTTGTGCATTCTGTGGCTGAGGAGTCTGTGAAACTTGTTCTTGTCTAGGCGGACGTGGTCTTTCTTTAGTCTTACCGGTAGCTATGTTGTGTTTCAGAACTGCACACTCGTTTATAAAATGACCTGGCTGTTTACAATAATTGCAGTTCCCTTTAACGGGAGCTGCAGGATGACTGGCTTGATTTGGTCCCCTCTTCTGACTGTCTTGAGGAACAGATTGTGCAACTAGTACTTTCATTTTCGTGTCTTTCATACGCTTTCTCTCATGATCTTGCTCTTCTCTGATTCTATTCTGGTGATATTGAAGCATCTGTAACATCTGGGACGGGGTATTAGCTTGCCAGGTACTTTCGACTTTCAAAACTCGATTCTTAACTTGTGGACTTGAATTCTCGACTAGTTTAGTAACAAAAAGATGAGGGTATGACTCGCTACTCGTCTTGAGGCCACTGTTTATAATAAAACATTTTTCAAATCTAGAGTAAAAATCACTAGTGTCTTCGTCTTGTTTCTGTTTACATGCTGAGATTGCATCCCAGTCTTCCTTTTTAGTTGCTAATAGTCTGGGCAAAACTTGTATTAACAGTTCAGGTAATTCTTTACATTTATCTCCAAGACCGGTACCTGGTACTCGTGCCTTATCTTCAGCTTCTAGAACTGCCCAATCGATCTTTTTCTCTCCCACCTCCCATTCTTTTTCCTTGAGTTTCTCATATACCCCTGCGGGCAACAGGACCTTTAGCATTTTAATTATGTCTGGATACGTGTATTCTCCCATACGGAGCATGTCTTTCAATTCTCGGTGGAACCCTGCTGGATCTTTATCATGACAGGGAATTAACTTTTTCATCTCTAAGAGTTCCATCTTTGTGATAGGGGTGTAAACAAACACTCGTTGCATTTCACCACCCTCTGTCTTAACTGGATGCACTTCTCGTAACGGATTCTGTCTGTCTATGTAAAAGGGTTTACTTTCTGGGGGTGAGACATGAACAAAATGCGGGTTCAGAAACATACTATATTTGTGGCGCTGTTCTAGAATAACACTAATTCAATCGGTACCTAAACCTTTCCATTTATACTGGAGTAACTCGTTCAGGACATCATGTAACGGACCTGGATCAGAATGTTGACCCTCATACAATGTAATGAGGTGTTGAATCATATACATACCCGCCAGTCGTTGCTCGGCTGGGGGCAATTTCAGAAACATTTGTGCCACTATTTCGTCTGGAAAAGTGGTAGAATCAGTAATCCATCGGACTGCTGATCGGACTAGTTCTTGTTCATGCATAGTACTTAACTCGTTATAACCGATTCGTGATTTCAGAATGTGATCGGTAGCTTGAAATACTTGTTCCAGAGAACCTTGTTCTGGTGCTGGATGATGTAAAACTGACTTGTGTTCTAGGCGCAAATGGCGGTCTGGAAATCTAGATTTTCCTACATACGCTATTCTGGCGGGATTCTCGTCCTCTACCTCTTCCGCAGAGTCATTTTCTTTCTCGCTTACTTGTGCTGCCTTACGTTGATCATGTAACCTTATTATTTCCTTACGAATTTTCTTGTACATACTCTCTATACTACCGATAGTTCTATGCTTACCGTCGGCTATATTATCACTCCATCTTGTCAGGGTTCTCATTTCGGCTTGATCTTTGGTCGGATAATCTTGTTCTCTTATTAGACAATTAATCAGAAACTTTAATAGCATGAGCTGGACTTCAACTTTTCTTTGGCACATAACGCCACTAATACTTTCTGGATCATTCCCTGTACGGATGAAACGATATATTCTGTCTAGATCTTCTTTCATATCTGGTAGGGTGTCTAAAAACCCGAGCACCCGTCTTACACGTATAGAATATAGAATCATACTGTCATCACCTGTGACTGGATCATAGCGACATTCAGTAAGGACTCGTCGGATATCTGCAGCGGACTGATATTTGGGCGTACGTTGTGACGCACATTCATGTAACTCGGCCAACGTTTTACGTTGGTGCGGTGGCGGGGTACCAGGAGGACCTCCTCCTGCGGCCCCTAAACTGGAATCATCGACTGATGCTCTTCGTACTAGCGCGGCGGGAAATTGAAATGCGGGCTGAACTTGTATGGCGGGCTGAACCTGGGGGACCGTAGCAGGTACTGCAAGGGGTGCCCCGGTGTCTGGAGGAGCAGGAAGTGCCTGATTTACAGGGACTGGCGGAACAGGATTTGCATATTCTGGGACTGTGTCGTCCAAATAGGACGAGATGAAAATATCAGCTGCGGTCGGTTTGTGACGTAGCTTAGTCGGAACTAGTGGTGGCGGAAAATTACTGGATGCCTCCGGGGTTGCTTTTGGCAAGCCCTCGGCAAGAAGAGGATACATACCCTTGATGAGGGCATGCCTCTGTCTGTCTGACTGTTCTGTTTTAACTCGTTCACCTATCTCGATTAGTTCCCTTTCTTGGGCTCGTTCTAAGGATTCTCTACTTAGTTCTGACTTTCTGATTTCTTTTTCGGTTCTTTTATGAGATTCTTTGCGCCATAACTCGATGGCATCTTTCTGTGACTGTCTGGCTTTCTTTTTCCATAATGCTTCTTCTACTCTCATGATGCACTCGGCATCCCACGTACCTGATACGGGCCATCTATACTTTTCTTCTAACTCCTTGGTATACTCTACCCATAAATCTAGATACAATATGGCGCTTATGCCATGTTTCTGATACATAAAATGACCTGGACTGTCCCTAGGCGGGACAGGAACTGCTTCTTCTAGCAGACCCTTTCTAGTTTTTAACTGACGTAATCTCGAAAAGAGGGACATTGCAAACTTGAATCTGAACACAATACAATACACGAGGAACAATAACAATTGAGAAAACAATTCAGGCATACCACGACATTGAAAATACATTGAATAACATTATGAAGCAACAGTTCGGACAGAATACTACCTGGAACACTGAGAACAGAAACACATGAATTTCTCGAGAACGGAACAGACTAGAATTACTGGATGCGCTGCTGAAACAGCACGGAACATACCGGTCCCATAAAGGGACGCATCAAGACCCGTATCCACCTAGGTGAACACTTCGTTTCAGATCTGCGTACCCAGACCCATCGGACCAGAGACAATTTAGATTGACTCTGTCTAGATACTACCCCAGCAACGGTACTCACCGGGCAGCAAGAACGGAAGGCCTCGGACTGGACTGGACTGCTTCAACGCCGGACGGACGAACTTCGGACTTCTGTTACGGGTGGGCCTCCGGATACCTCGGACCTTGGACTCTCGGCTTGGGCTCTGGTCGGGACTCGCCGCGTTCCTCCACCGTCTCGTCTGGATGCTGGACCGCCTCCTCCGTCTCCTCCGTGGGCCTGAGGGATACTTGAAGCAGAAATATCTGCCGGTGCGCAGAAGAGTTCCGTCACGACTGCAGAGGGTCAGGGGGCCGGCGTGGCTTCACCGACGCGTGGGGAAAGGGCAAGTCCCTATTCGGGCGCCATTATGTGGTATATAAATAAATAATACCGGATCTAGGTTTGACTAGGCATAGCAATAACAGATAGCTCAATAAATAAGAGTCAAGATTCGAGGTAGTAGGAGTTTGCAGGTTTATTACAGCATAAAGGACAGGAACAGGACAACCTGCATAGGAATAGAATGGCAGGGCCCGGCAGCTGCCGGGGCTGGATCTGGGATGAGCGCGCTAGCATTTAATAACAATACACAAGCATATATAGTAAAACAGTTGCATTACAGTACATATGATAGGCGGAGCGGTGGGTGGAGCAAAGGGTGTGACGCGTAGCAGTCGCGAAAGATAAGGGTGAAAGTGGGTGTAACAGGGCGTATACATAGACATGTGATGCAAACGTAACAGAATATGTCATAAATGGGGCGGAAACATGGAGGGGGCTACCTAAGGAGCCGGGACCTCTAACCTGATGGTGCGCGCAAACTGGCAATGACGTGTTACTAGGAGAAGCTGGGGGCTACGAACTCTGTGCTAGGAGCAGAGACTGAAGTCTGGAGAGTCAGGGCGACATGTACCTAAACAGTATCTAGTATCTGATGTTTAGAGAACATGTTGATATAAACTAGAAGTCAGGAGGGGAAAGGCTAACTTGATTCTAAGACTGGAGCATGCATTATTCTACATGTAGTGCGTGATGAAGAATACTAAATGACCATTAATACAGTATTTCTCTTACATGGAGACGTAAAGGCTAGACAATGACGGAAACTATTGATGCGGTTCAGTAGCTTAGGAATGCAGAGAAGGAGGGCTGGACTGATAACTAGAATCATAACATACTCTTGGCAGACTCAGAGGCAGAGCCAGGCTGGGCCAGGCACTGCGAGGCAGGAAGTGAGTGAAGGGTCAGGGATACAGGTGGGGGCTGTATCGCTCCTCAGCGAAGCTCAGGAGACAGGAGCTGAATCTGGTGTCCGGGCCCTTTTGAGGCCTAGAAACGGGGACTTTACAATGAAGTAACGTGCACACTGAGAAACGTGGCAACGTAACTTTACATAGGCCTAATACTCGTAGCTTTCACAAGAACTGGAAACTGGCATACTAGTGATGGACCCAACTGTAATTGCGTCATTAATCGAACATGGGGAATACATATGCATATTAATCATGCACAGATAACATATGATGGAGGACGCGTAGGGACACAGAACATGGCAAAATTTACTTTTCCACAGAAGTCTTAACCCTAAATCGGAAAAGACAACAGCGTCGCGATAAATCCGCGCGCTTAGTGCAGGGGGGGAAAGGACACAGGGGGTACTGCACTCAAGAATAGTAAGTTTTTAAAACAGCTCTAGAGAAGGAGAAAAATAAAAAGTAACTGCCCGGCTCAAGCCTCAGGCATCGATTGCAGGAATCTCGCGCCTAGAGTCCTTTTACTATTTGTATACTGTTTTCACTCTCGCCCCAAGGGAGGAACCCTACCCAAAATGGCTGCCACACTCGCTCTGCCCTAACCCCAGGACGAACAGCCCCAAGATCGGCCGGACCCTCTGAGGGAGGTAGCGCTGGGTGTGGTGAGTACAGATTAGTCAGCAATAGTTTTTACAATTTAAAATGAAGTCTTAACCCTAAATCGGAAAAGACAACAGCGTCGCGATAAATCCGCGCGCTTAGTGCAGGGGGGGGAAAGGACACAGGGGGTAGTGCACTCAAGAATAGTACGTTTTTAAAACAGCTCTAGAGAAGGAGAAAAATAAAAAGTAACTGCCCGGCTCAAGCCTCAGGCATCGATTGCATTTATGCGCAACAAGCGATCAATGAATCAATAAGGTGTTCTGCACTCATCTTATCAAGGTATATACAGAACAAGTGCATCCCTTGCCAGGAGATCTACAGGTTTTTATGGCGGACACTGAACTACCAAGCCCCGACCCAGACATCAGGGAGGCTCTGGATACCCCGCTTACTAGAGAAGAGATCCTCTCAGCGATTCAACACTTAAAGCCTGCTAAAACCCCGGGTAGAGCTGGATTGCATGCGGAATTTTATCATACGTTTGCGGCAATGATTGCCAACTGGCTTCTGGAGGTCTACAATGAGGCCCTAGACACCAGCACTCTGCCGGCCTCCATGGGGGAGGCTCTAATGGTCATGATACCGAAGCCTGGCAGGGACCCATCATCCGCTTCAGCGTACAGGTCGATATTGTTCCTAAATAAAGATGTGAAAATTCTTACCAGAGTGCTGGCGGCGCAGCTCCTCACCCAGTTGCCTCTCCTCATGCACTCAGACAAGTCGGGATTCATACCGAAGCGCAGTATCATCCTCAATTTGTGGCGACTGGCCCATGTTTATCATGCCCGTGGGTCTTGATGGATGATTTTGCCTTAGTGCTCCTAATAAAGCAAGCATTCACTCCTTAAATTGGTCTTACCTATGGTAAGTGCTCCAAAGTAGGGTTGGGCCCTGGGTTTATCCTGTGGGTACTCTTTTTTTTTGTGCAGTTTTATATAGCGCAAACTTGACCCAAAGGCATCAGAGAGCTTAACTGCACCAATTGCAACACAAACTGACACATTAATTTTTTAGGCACAGGGAGATAAAGTGATTTGCCTAGAATTACAGGATGCTTGAGCCTCCTGCCAGACTGGAACCTGGCTCCCCAGCTTTAAAGTCAGCCCCTCTCTGCTCCATAGGCTAGGGTGCGATTAAGGAAGGGGGTGATCTCTGAACCCTTTAGGTTGCATAGGGGCACCCAGCATAGGTGCCCTCTCTCGCCGCTCCTGGTTGCCATCGCCATGGACCTGCTGGAGGAGACCCTGTGGCGCAGGATGGGACAGTGGGGTATATCTGTAGGAGAGACCAACCATGTGGTCTCCCTCAATGCTGACAATGTACGAGTTACTTACATTCGGTAATGATGTATCTGGTGAGACGTTGTCTAGCCGCAGATTCCTTAACTTAGAATATCCCCAGGCGTGAGTCTGGATCCAGAAACATTTTGCAGCAGCACCTCTGCGTGCCTGGGGATGGCGCCACATGACCCCGCCCTGACGTCATCCTCGTACATGACGTCAGCGAGGTCCTATAAGTCTCTCCCGACGCGCTGATGTCAGTTTTCTTTCGGAGCAACTTTTCCGCTGCACAAAGTGGAGACACCAACTAAAAACTGTGAAAGTATGGGAACAGTGTGAAGGAGGATGGTGGAAGACACCATCCTAAAGAAAGAATAGACACCGCCTACACCTAGAAGTGGAGGCTGTGAGAAAGAGCCCGCAAGCCAAACTGAGGCCCCTTCCTGAGTGCAACAAGGAAGAACATCACAACAGACAGAAAAGACTGACAGTGCCATGTGGAACTGTGCTGTCCACTAAGAACGGAACACAAAAAGAACAACAGTCCACTGTAGGAAAGAAAGTGAAAAGACTGGCCTTTCCCCTCCAAAACCAGAGGTAGAAAAACAGAGCACAATCGACCCTCAAAGAGGATGGCCACGAAGGGAGCAGGACCCCGAGGCAGTAGAGCAGACTGAAGGGAAGGGACTGGAGAGGAAAGCGAACCTTCCCGTGAATCAAAGACAGCATGTAACAGAAAAGAAGCCCCTCAGCAGAGTTGTCTGTATATGAAAGTACCCAGGGGAATGCAACAACCTGAACCCCTTGAAGATATAACCCAATGGCAACTGAAGAGGCCAGCGAAGAAGACTACCGGACAAGGTCCTTGCAGATCGTGGAGGCTGGGTGGACGGTAAGGAATCTGCAGCTAGACAACGTCTCTACCGTACCGGATACATCGTTACCGAAGGTAAGTAACTCGTACATCTTGTAGAGACATCTAGTCACAGATTCCTTAACTTAGAATAGATACCACAGCCATACCCCAAAAGTGAAGCGGGTCTGCGACAGGAAAACAGAAAGCGCCAGGCATGTGATTCGGCAACAAGGTGACGAATAAAGGGGAAAAACTGTGGCAAAACAGACCAACAGCAACCCCAGCAGCTCGAAGAGCAGAAGTCACAGGACAGAAGATATCCGACAACATGCCAGAATGGCGCCACACCATTCCAATATAAAACTGACAGGTAGAACGGTATGATCCCCAGAAGAGAGAGAGAGAAAGAAAGATCACTCTCTGTGAGAAAGTGGCTCTATATATACTGGACCAAAGTAAGGTACAGTGTGTATAGAGACCACCAACCCCAGAGGTATGACAGAGGTTAAAGTCAGGGCTGACCATACTCTCAAAAGTGGTAGCTTGGTCGAGCAGTAAGGCAGTACCAGAGGACAGTGTAAAGCATTTGTTGTACACACTCAGTCAGCAGAAGGTTTCACACACTCAAGGACTGAACTCCAGGCCAATTGTTTTTATATCAAAAGATATAGTTGTTTTATTTTTAGAACCAACAGGTATCAAAAATATACTTTTCTCAATTATGAATGGTCTCAAGTAATTACTTTGCAGAAAGGAAATAACTTTGTAAACACAACAGGTACAGGGGTTGCAAGTAGGCAACACAATTCTAAACACAATCTAACATTGAGCTCAATGGGTTTTTCTACAACAAAAAGGCAGCCGATTACTTTGTAAATTACTTTTGTATTTCCAGGACTGGATCCTAGATTCAGTCCTGTGGTCTAAGATGAAAACACTTCAGTAAATACGTTTTGGTTATTGCAATGATTTTTAAGGAATATAAAGGTATTTTATAAGTTCACACTTAGAAACTTTTCAGTGAAAATCTACCAATGTCATCCAATGGGAGAAAATTTAAGTTTCAGGTAAAGTACTTTCTCGTTACTTTTGTAATCCAGTACTGGGCTCCTAGGTCCAGCACTGGGATCTCTCCTTAAGACAGGTAAGTAATTCCGTTTCTGTAGTAGGTACGATTTTTAAGGAATATTTCAAATTTTCAAATGTAGACAGAAGAAATTTCATAGAAAAGCAGACAATGGATTCCTATGGAGAAAATACAGGTTACTAGTAAACCCGGTTAGGATTACTTTTGTGGTTCAGTACTGGGCTTTAAGGTACAGTTCTGGCTTCTCTCCTGATCACATGTGAGTACTTCGGAATTCGGTATTCGGCTGATTTTATAGGAATATTTTAGAGTTTCAAAACTTCACACTTAGAAGATTTTTCAAGTCAAACCTGTCAATGTTATCGTATGGCAGGAAAGTGAGTTATCGGTTTCCAGGTGAGTACTCGACTGGTGAAGTTAAGGTTCTGGGCATAGACTCAAGGGTCCCCCAGGGTCAGGTAGGTACAGTTGGTACACCTTCAGCGGCACAGGGGCAGCCGGGTGCAGAGGTAGGTAGGCCCAATCTTATCCAATGGAGGGGAGGGGGCCTTCGGTTGATGGCTGCAAGCAAGCAGGCCACGCGGCTGTGGGAGCTGAGCTCCTGGTCACTTACTCAGGGCAAGTTGGAAAGTAGAGTAGGGTAGTAGTTGCACTTCCAGCGGCACTCGGTCGGCTGGGTGCAGGGTGCTTTTAAGCCGTCGGGCGCCCAATGTTATTGTAATATTCTGTGATTAGTTTTGTCTGCTCAGGCGATTGTAGTTAGAACTCCTAGGTCATGGTGTTTTTGATTGCTATATAGAATGTGGGGGTTGAGGTTTTGACAAAAAGTTTAGAGGGACTTGCACAGCTTGGTGAATTCGGATGTTACCAATTGTTATGGTCTGTGGCGTGCTCCCAGAGATAAACGCTGTCTGTACCAACCAGCGTAAGAAACAGAAGACTACTACAAGGCTTCCCCAGCCTGGAGGAAGGCTCCCCGGTGCACAGCGCTGAAGTGACTAAAAAGTCTTAATGTTTATACATAGTTCATCACAAAGTAAAGAATGCAAACTTGAAAGGTTCCACGTTTTTAATCAAACTCATTAGCTTCATGAGTGCTTCATGGTTATTTGAAATATAGTTTCACAATGCTGTTCCAACATGCATCATCCAAAATTAACGACCCCAATGCATTTCGGGCTGATAGACAGCCCTTCTTCAGGGGAATGCTGTGGATGATCACATCCGAGTAACAACCGAGTAACAAGAACGATTGTCCAACTACGCGGAGTCCCACGCTCTGTGACCAGCTTGAAAGACCAGCGACAGAAGCAGAAGAAAATAAAGAGAACGAGATCGCTTGAAAGTAATCGAAAAAGAGATAAGAGCTCAATTGAGCGAAGTAACGGAGTGCTCGGAATTGTATTTGTATGCGAAAGGGTGGAAAAGTGGCTTATGAACCGATTACAGCGCAGTTGGCGAAGCGTGGTTGGAAACGTGGCAAGACGTGGTTGGCAACGCGAGCAAGAGCGCATACTGACGCATACACAAAGTGTGTTGGCCATTTTACAGTGGTAGGCAGAGTTTGATGCGTAAGTGATTGGAATTGTAAGCCGGAGCGCATACTGACGCCGAGTACGAAGTGTGTCGGCCATTTTACCGTGGTTGGCAGAATCTGATGTGTATTTTCAATAACAATGTGGAAACCAAGCGGCAAATATTAATAAAAATTAAAGATAAAGATTTTATGGAAAAACGCTGCAGATATTACCAACAGTCAGGAACGGAGCAGCAGTGTGTTTGGGAAGTTAAAAAACCCCACAGCTTCTATGTTTAAAGCAGTAGCTTCCGTTTTGTCAATTAACATTGGATAAAGTTGTCAATTATATTTTTACATGGTTGGCAAAACAACAGACAGTGCTGGTAGGAAGAATATCTTGTGCATAAAATACTTATTCAATTTATTGAAATCATTTTATCTAATTTACAGTTGTGCACAGTTAAAATGCAGTCTGTTTCTGCACCACCTCCATTTCTGGAAACACCAGGAAATCCACCTATAGCATGGAAAAAATGGTTTGATGCTTTTGAGACTTACCTAGGAGCGATAGGTGCATCTAGGTACCGTGCAGAGAGGAAAAAATACTTACTTCTGCATTCATTAGGATTTGAGGGGAGGGAGATTTATAAGCATCTACCTCCTTTAGTAACAGATAATGCAGAATAAGATATTGATGAGTATATGGAGACTATAAGGAAGCTGGAATTGCGGTTCGATATAAAGCCTAGTCTTGTGGTAATTAGGCATAAATTCTTCAAAAGAGAGCAATTGACCGGTGAGGATGTCAAAACGTATGTTTCTACACTTAGACAATTAAGTGCAGAGTGCGAATTTGAGACATTCAGAGAACAGTCGATTAAAGACCAGAACATTTGCAAATGTTCAGACAAGTCCATTCAACAAAAGTTACTTACATTGAGAAATCCTACTTTGGAGGAAACTATTCGCACAGCTAAGAGCATTGAATTGTCTAAAAAAGAAGTTAAGGCACTTGAAAAGGAAAGTGAGGAGGCAGTTGCTGTGGTCAGAGCTAATGAGACTAAGACAACACCTGGTACACAACGTTATGAAAGGAACACTTTCTTCAAACCAAGTGACATTTGCTATAGATGTAGAAATTTATCGCACAATAAGGGAAAAAAATTCTGCCCTGCAAGGAATTCCACTTGTCGGAATTGTGGAAGATATGGACATTTTGCAAAAATTTGTCAAACCAATAGGCAGTCAAATCCAGGATTCCGGAATAAAAATCAAAGTCAAGGAAATACAAGTGGGGTGGGAAATGTTTCTGATATTGTTGGCAATGAATGTGATTCTATCAAAAGTATTCAGGATGATCTTAAGGAAATGGTTATCGTGGTACATGATGAAGAAATTATCACAGGGGATTCATCTGAATGCATTGATCCTCATGTTGAAATTGGTGTGGGTAGCAAAACTCTTATGCTGCTTGTTGATTCAGGCGCAAGGATAACTATGATCACTCAAGAGTTATTTAGAGAAACAAGGCCTGAAAGAACGTTAGAACCACCTGATAGAGCTCCTGTTTCTTATGAGGGGCGTAAGATAGATTTGGCTGGTTATTTTGAGGATGTACTACAATTTAAAGGAAGGAAAATATTGGAAAAATGTAAGTCGCTATAAAAGGTTTAAATATATTGGGATGGGTTCATCAGGGTTTGTTCCAAATGGTTCTTAGACCAGGTACAAAAGAGCAAGTAAGTGTGGTTGATTCCTCTGACTACACGGAGAAATTGAGTCTTACTCTTCCTGTAGTTTTTGGAAAGGGTCTTGGAATGATCAAAGATTTTACCCATGAGATAAGAGTGAAGGATGGAGCTATTCCAATTAAACACAAGGTGAGAAGTGTCCCATTTAGCGTAAGAGATAGTTTAGAGAAAGAATTAAATGAGTTATGCATGAAGGGCATCATTGAGCCAATAGAGTCATCTTTGTGGTTGTCTACCATTGTAGTAGCACGAAAGAGGAATGGCAATTTGCGTGTTTGTGTGGATTTACGCAGTCTGAAAAAAAATATCTGGGTTGACTCCCAGCCCTTGCCAAAGATCACGGAATTGTTGTCACTTACAAGAGGGGCAAGGTGGTTTACTAAGTTGGATTTGGCATCAGCTTACCATCAGGTGGTATTAAATCCATCTTCTAGACATTTGACTGCATTCGTTTCTCCTTTCGGTAGCTATCAATACTGCAGAATGGATGTATGACATTACAACGCATGCATTTATATCGCATGCCTTTACAACGTAAGTATTACAACGCAGTCCATTACAACGCATAGTGCTTTGGGTGCTGGATAGTGAATAGTTTAATTTACTATTCCAACTCCAGTCCCCGTGGACACTAGGGAAGGTTATTGGATAGTAAATTAACCTATTCCCTATCTGAGAGCGCCCCCCAGAGCAATGCGTTGTAATAGTTTGCGTTGCAATGGTTGCGTTGTAAAGGCTCTGCGATGTAAAAGTTGCGTTGTAAGTGTTGTTCACCCTGCAGAATGCCGTTCGGCCTTGCGTCGGTGGCAGCGGTTTTTCAGAGATTGATGAGTCAAATGTTTAAAGATACCCCTGGTGTCATTGTTTTCCAAGATGATGTTTTAATTTTTGGAGAAAACAAAATTGATCATGACAAATGATTAAATCAAGTTTTGGAAATTATGCAGGAGAAAGGGGTTGTACTCAAGAGTGAGAAGTGTGTTTTTCTCAAGGAAAAGATGGAGTTTCTTGGTCATGTAGTTTCACATGATGGTGTTGAGCCCCAGCTGGAGTTGGTCAAGGCTATTGTTGATGCTAGTCCACCCGTTGATAAGTCTGGTTTGAAGTCTTTTATTGGACTTAGTGAATTTTATTCTAGATTTATTAAGGATTACGCTTCAATGGTTCAACCTGTAACTAACATGTTGAAGAAGAGTGTCCTGTTCAAGTGGGATAAGGTTTGTCAGGAAATTTTTTATTGGATAAAGTTGCAGTTGGTAAGTGACAGAATTTTGCAACCTTTTGATCCTAACAAAAAATGTACTATAACTGTGGATGCAAGTGGTTTTGGACTTGGAGCAGTTCTTACTCAAGAAAATGGACATACAGACAATACTATAGGCTACGCTTCTAGGGTTTTGAGAGCTGCAGAGAATAGTTTTTCAGTCATTGAAAAAGAATTGTTAGCCTGTTGGTGGGCAGTCCGGAAGTTCAATCCGTTTATCTGGGGAAGTCATTTTGTGCTAAGGACTGACCATAGTCCATTAGTATCTATTTTGTCTGGTGAAAAGATCAAAGAGTACACACCCAGAATTGCTAGGTTGTCATCGAAATTGTTGCAATACAATTTTGAAGTTGTTTATTTACCTGGTCTAAAGAATGTACGGGCAGATTACCTGTCACGATTTCCAGTTACGGCTAATGATTCAGAATTTGAAAAGGAAGATGATCAGGATGATTGTTTTGTTGCGGCATTAGATGTTGAAGGTATGTGTGCTGTGAGTGAAATTGAGTGGAAAAGAGAGTTGATGAAGGATGAAGTTCTTGTACAAGTCATGAACTTTCTTAAAAAAGGTTGGCCAAAGGAAAAAAAATGATCTTATCAGTTTCAAACTTATGTGAAAATTTCAGTAGAGTTAAAAGTAGAAGATGGCATTTTTCTACGTGATGAAAGGCTTATACCCCCTGAAAGTTTGAGCATACATCTGTTAAATGGTGCGCATGAGGGGCATTTAGGGAAGACGTTCACTAAACATAGACTGAGAGATGTGTTCTGGTCGGCACAGATGGATGTATGCGTAGACGAACTTGTTGATAAATGTGTAGTTTGTAAATCATCTGACAAGAGTCACAAAGTGAGGACACCACCCATGGAACCAGTTGATTTTCCAGAGAGACCGTGGGAAAAAATTGGTATTGACTTAGTGGGACCGTTCAATCTTCTACCTTCTGCATCACGTTTTGCTGCAGTAGCTATTAATTACTATTCAAAATGGCCAGAAGTTCGATTTATCAATGAACCTACTACAGCAAATGTGATTCATTTTTTGAAGGATATTTTCCTACTTCTATAATGTCTGATAATGGTGTACAGTTTGTCAGTTCTGAGTTTCAAAATTTTTTGAAACAAGGTGGTGTTATACATCAGAAGAGTTCTTTTTACCATCCTCAAGCAAATGGCCTCGTTGAGAGGATGAATGGAGTTCTAAACAATTGTGTGCAATGGGCTATAGCTAGTAAGTGTGTTGTGGAGAATGCTGTGCGTTCTATGCTCTGGTTCTATCGCACTACTGCATATTCGTCAACAGGAGTATCTCCTTTCGAACTTTTAAAAGGTAGAAAACCATCTACCAAAATATGCCCAGGTTGGATGTCAAAATGGGTAAAAATGAATGTTATGGGTGATATAGATGGTTTTGCTAGAGGTAATGTTAGCAGAGCCCAAGGAAAACAAAAGGAATATTTTGATGAAAGAAAAAAGGTTCTTCCGCACAGTATTTGTGTTGGAGATGTTGTGCGGATTAAAAGTCCTGTTCACATATTCAAAGGGCGGAAAAAATTCTCAGAACCTTTTACTGTTGATACAGTTTGTGGAAATGCGGTGAGAGTTAACAATAAGAATTGGTGGAATATTTGTAGAGTTGTTAAGGAAAAAGATCTGAATGTTGATTGTAATACTTCTTTTGCAAACTCAAATTCTAATACAAAAATGATTTTATGAAGGAAAATAATAAGAAAAATGACAATGTCTTTGTACCAAATCTTCGCAGGAGCATGAGAATTTGTAAAGTTCCTTTCAGATTTAGATTAGTTTCTTTTGTACATTCATTCCAGTCTGTTTCTTTGGTTAAGGCTTAATTACATTTTTATTTTCATTTCTTGTTATTTTTTTCTCTTGTTTTTCTACCTTTATTTTTTTTCCTCTTTACTCTGCTCTTATTTCTCATCTTATTTTCTTCTCTTGTTTTGGGAGAGAGGGGATAATGTAATATTCTGTGATTAGTTTTGTCTGCTCATGCGCTTGTAGTTAGAATTCCTAGGTCATGGTGTTCTTGATTCCTATATAGAATGTGGGGGTTGAGGTTTTGACAGTTATTTCCTGACTAGGCTGTCGTGCTATCTGTTGCTGTATATCTCTTGAGAGTGAATAAACATTAACTTGAAGTAATAAAGTCTGAGGAACTTACTACAGTTATTCAATGGAAAAGGTAAAAAGGGAACAAAGGCTGCAGGCTCTTCAGGTGCGGTGATTCTTCAGGTGCGACCACCACTTCGAGAGGTAAGTTGGGATCTTGGAGAAGAAGTAGGTACCCCGAAGGAAGGCACAGGGGGATGCAGGGAGCCGGGTGCAGGGGTGTCTTTTCGTGTCGGGAATCTTACCTTCGGCTGGTCGCGGTTGGGGGGAGGTCTCTGGTTCTGAGGCTGCAGGTGTCGTCTGGTTCATCGAGGAGGGTCGCTGGGCACTGGACTTCGGGTCCCAGTCGCCGTGGGGACATCCTCGTGGTCTTGGTTCACTCGGGCACGGGTTCGGCAGGTGCAGAGTGGGCTGGATTTGCGGTTCCTGGCTGGCACCAGGGGTGTTGCTGTTGGAGCAGAGCCTCTGCTCATGGGAGTCCCAGTCTCTAAGAGGGTCAAGGCAGGCAGGTCCTCCGGGGTTCTTGAGGTTGCTGCCCGCAGGAGACGCCGGGGTTAAGCAGGAGCAGGTTCAAGGATCAACAGGCCGGTAGGGCTGGGGCTAAGTCAGTTGTCGTCATCCTTTTGTTAGCAGCTGCACGGCAGGTCATTCTTCTTGTTGTTCTTGTTTTTCAAAACGGGATCCCTGGAAGGAAGGTTCAGGAAGCCCCTAAATACTGAATTTCAGGGCGTTACAGGTAGGGCAAGTACAGGGACCAATAGGTCCCTGTCCTGGGGTGGGTACACCCCCTAGCCTGCTCCTCTCCGGTTGGAGGGGGACGGGAATATAGCTGTGATTGGGCAGGGCTCCCCATCTTCAAGATGGCCGGAGCTCGGGGTCGTGCTTCATCTCGCCTCTCCCACCGGAGACCCCCACAGGTGGGGGCCAGTTGCTGGGTACAGCAAATGGTCTGGAGAAGCTCACAGAGGCAGCATGCCTTTGAAGCTTCCCCCTGCCCATCCTGGGGGAGGAGACCTAGCACCTTGTCCAGGATGTGCATTGTTGGAGGCACAGGAGAGCGGGGGCTCTCCACCCAGTGGTCCAGCAACATGTCTGCTGTGTGGCAGCTTAGGCAGCCTCTCAGTCCAGACGTGGATTGTAGGTTAGGTTTCAGGGGGCATCTCTAAGATGCCCTCTGGTGCATTTTACATTAAACCGCACACAGGCAGCAGTGCTGGTTTAATATGCTGAGCAGTTTGATACCAAACTTCTCAATCTTCAGTGACGCCATCATGGTGCTGTGGAGTTTGTAATGACGACCTCCCAGCACCATATACTCTTAAATGGCAGCACTGCACTTACAGTGCCCAGGAATGTCCCTGGGTACTGTAGGGGCACAGGGCTCATGCACCTGTGCCCACACCACTGGCATAAGGCACCCAGCTAGAGGGGTGACTGATGTATGCCAGAACAGTGGGGTTGTGGGCATGGCACACAGGGATGTGTGCCATGTCGACTCTGTTTAGTTCTGTACTTAGACACTCAGCCTGCAAAGGCAGTGTGTGGGTGTCAGGGTACAGGGCCCCTAATCGTGACGCCTTAAAGGCAACAGAACTCGCCATGGCTCGGCCCTAAGAATCCGCAGTATCTAAGGCTGAACGGATTGTGAATTCGGCCAGGTCGCGGCCATCCCGAATGGAGTGAAGGAGATCAACGCGAGCACCTTCGGAGGTGGCAGTAAGCAAGGACTCTGCAGAGTCCCACAGGGCAGAGGTAGCCAGAGCCAAAACACACACTGTACTTAAGGACCGAAGGGCAGCACTAGTGAATGCAAAGACGTTCCTACCCCAGGATACAAGCCACCTGGACTCCCAAGAGGGAGGAAGCGTTAGAGGGGGCAGAGAAGGAAAGGCAGTCTGCAACACAAACCCCTGCGCATCAGGGTGCACAAAAAGACAGACCGAATCATGTGGAGCTGGGCGGTGCAAAACTAAACGAGCCACCTGATCACCTGAAGCAGGTCAGACCCAAGAGGGCATCATAAAGGGAAGCCTTAAAAGGAAAAACTGCTCCACATTGCCGGACCCCCGGTGGAGGACCTCAAGCAAGGGGTCCACCGACAAGGGGATAGAGGGGGGTGCATATTCAAAACACCAATGGCCAAAGAGACCACACTCAAAAAAGCCGCACCAGCCTCGGTAGCCCTCCGCGGAGGGGAAAACAGCTCAACAGTGATCAGTGGGGGAGGGTTGGACGCTGACCCTCCCAAGACACTGAGGGTGCGCCCAATGCCCCACAAAAGGAAGCCTCATGGAAGAATGAGGATCCTGACAGGGCTCCTGGGGAGGCGAACAGCCTGCCGGACCTGGGAGCTCTTGAGGAGGCTCCACAAATTCCAAGGGGGGCATTGGTAATACTAGCTCCGGCGACGCCGGGCGGGAAGGTGGTGCCAAACACTCCCCAGAGGCCTCTATAGAAGAGTCCAGAAATCGGTGTCGACACGGCATCGAAACGACACATGTCGGCGCCGATTGTCCCTCGTCAGACGCCGACTCAGCAGCCTCCGGAGTGGAGTCGGTGCCGTCCGGCGCCGAAACTATGACAAGCTCCCCAGACAGGATTTTCGAACACTGGACAGCTTAATAGTGGACCTCCTCTGTGGTTCCAAATGCAGAAGGACTGGACCGTGGAGTTGAAGAGGACCTTAAAGTTCCCTATCTGGAACTTTTGCTAAATGGCAGCTCAGCTGCAGCATGCGGTCCAATGGCTGGATGATGTGGACAATTGGGATAAATGGTTCTTACTGGGCATTCAGAGGACGGCCCAGGACCAGGGTTCAATTCCCAACGCGGCAGGGTGTTGGACCAGGGTCAGCGGACTCGATAATTCTCGCCTCTGTGCCTACTCTAACTAGGGATCACACTCGGCAACTCTGGGCATTACCTTGCCTCATCTCCACAAGGGCCCCCCACATACGCCGGGGATGCCTGGTTTCACCTTGGAGATACCCAGTAGGGACCATCTCACAGGGAAAGCCAGGACGGGTTCCCCAGCGGTCTATAGCGCAGAGCACTCCTTCGGGAGTCGATTTTAGCGCGTTAGAAACCCACAATTAATTAATTAATTCACGGGGGAAATCCTTGCCAGTCCTTCTCATAATTGGCTCCAAGTCCCCTCCTCATTTCCTTATATTATCCAATAAGTGGGGGAAGTTTGGGAGGGTGCAGTCCGGCGAGTCATCTGGTAGGCCCCATGTACATCGGATACACCTTTATGGGCAGTACTGCTTTTCTTGTGCATCGCAGAGTCTATTGGCGTAGCGCTGGAGAGTCAGTCTGTGTGACTTTATGGGAGACCTTTATGTTGAGCAGCGTTTTATCAGGCGGGAGGAAGCCATGGCTTCCTTTTCTCTGGGCATGGGGCAATATCTTTATATATGCAAATCTCAAGAACAAAGCAAGAGGTGTGGCAGTCCTTTCCTGAGGAGCTGATCAAACCTAGTACTCTAATGGTGATGCTTGACATGGCCCTGGCCACCAGCTGATATCCCATCTCTATTGAGCTCTACGCAATGACCTGCCATGGGTAGCACTTCCTATGCAGGCCAAGTGGGACGCCTTGTTGGGGAAACTGTCTATGAGGGAGTGCGGACGATCAGCTCTGATGCACGCTTTAAGCTACTACAATACAATTTTGTGCATCAGACTTACCTCTCTCCGCAGACTGCATGCTATTTAAGATAGCTGCCCGGATGGTTGAGCCCGTTTCAGGGCTCCAACGGCGGACTTTATTCACATGGTGTGGACTTGCCCAACCCTGGCCTCTTAACGGCAATATATTCTTGCTTGTCTTATTAAAGCATTGGGATGGGATGCCCCAATGGAGATCCAACAAGTACTGTTGGGATTACTCCCATCTCCTATGAAAAAGAAATTTAGCAGGGACTAGTTCTGGTGAAGAGGCAAATTGCCATAGCATGGCTCCGTCCAGCACCCCCCACTTATACAGCATGGTTGAGGGATGTTTGTGAGTGGGTGAATGCGGCAGAGGTGCAGAAGCATCATGTTTGTAGGGACGATAGACTTGAGGATGATTTGACAGCCTGGTCTTCTATGTTGTCTGCGTTAAGGGAACCAGTGGAGTTGCCTGCATCTGGAGGGGATACTGCATGTTCAACATCTCTAATGTAAGAGGTGCGAGTTTGGGGAAGAAATAGATGTGGGTGATGGCTGAGAGTTCCAAAGGTAACTAGCAACCTAGTGCAGCCTCTCGCTATTTTATTTGTTGCACAGGCCGAACATGAATGCAGACGGGGGGTTAAATTGTTATGTACTGGCTTGAAAATTACATAGACTGTTTAATGTCCCTTTCCTCTTGTATTGCTGTATTTTCGGTTGAGTTTTATAATCTCATGGGATACCAATGACTGTTTTAGACCTTATACATGGGGAATTTGTTTTGCCTTGCATTTTCCTTTATTGGATCCGGCAGTAATCCCTGAACATGCAGTAATAGTTGTGCTGCCTATATGGGTGTTGACGGGGACTACAGGATGTTGGAATGCTGTAGATGGACACATTCTGTTATGTACTGTCTGCATGATATCCATATATACCAATTACGCTTATTGAAGAAAAAAAGAATAGCACACACTTACATATCTTTCAGTTAGCAGGCACCTTGGTGAGAAGGCATGTTTCTTCTTTAGTTCTCCATTATCTATTTCCCAGCACAGAAGCCTACCCCCAGCATCTGTGAGTGGGCACTGGACCACAGTTATGGCAGTCTTACTGTGAAAAAATATGAAATGCATTTTCCTTGCGAGCAATAGAGCCCAGGTCACCACTGTTGAGCACAGAACCGGGCCCAAAAACTAGGGGCTAAATGTGCATTATTTTATTTTTTACACAAGGCAGCAGAAAGCCTGCATTACACATCTGGCCTAGAAGTAATGGCCCTGTTGAGTGGGCAGGGTACACAAAGGGTACTTTTACAGGGTACTTTACAGAGCTGTGGGTATCATTGGTGCTGCAGCTGCATTAGACGCCTAAGGCTTTCTTGCTGTGCCAGTGTTTTTTTGAGCCTTGGAGCAATGGCCTAAGGGATGTGAAAATTGAAGCAGAGGAGGCACCTTGATTTGGGCACCAGAGAGATGAGATGGAAAGGGACAATGAGAGATTGGAGGGGGAAGGATGATGAGAGATGGGAGGGAGAGGGATGGTGTGAAATGGAAGTCCATGTTAACCGCATGCGTGCGGGCGGAATTCCGCCCGTACGCTGAGTTTTTTAAAAACGCATGTTACGTGACGAGCTGGGCTCGTCATGAGCGTGCGAGGAGGCTACCTCATGACGAGCCCAGCTCGTCATCAGCGTCGAAGGGGTTAACAAACGTCAAAGGCGACAACAAGGCAGCACCTATCCAAACATGTGCAGTGATACTTTTGCCCAGGGGCCCAATGCATCACTATTATAAATGTTTTACAATATAAGGTGGGCATGGGGGCTCAGTTTCCTTGCTAGCATTAGGGCAGTTGCCGCCTTTGTTGCAAAAAAGGGAGCAACATGCAGTAGCTCATTTGTTTTCAGAAAGAAGATTTAAATGATGATCAGACATGGTGGGGAAGGAGTAAAAGAAGAGGCGATAGCCTGCTTTTCAGGGCTAGAGCCACCATTAATGCAGCAGATGGAGCTCATTAGGGCACATAGCAAACCAATTATTGGCAGCAGTATTTTGGTCAATTCTGTTCTTGTTTGGTGCGGTTGTTTTCCTTTCATTCTCTCAATCAACAATAGACAGAAAGAAAGCTTACAATATTTATTGAAACTATTGTGCTCCATTTTGTAACAACTGCACTGCAATTAGAAAACATATACAGGTCAAAAATTTGATCATAATTAACAGACTTACACAATGAAAAGCCCTGTCATATTGAAAAACAGAGATCTGCCTTGGCCTACCCTCACTATAGAAACACAGTGTGATCTCTGCGATTAGTGGGGGACTCCATATCTGGCGCACATAGGTAGCTGTTCTACATCTCGGGCAGGGTGGCTATTTTGCATCTCGGGGCCCTTGCTCTGCGAGAATGTGCCCTCTCAGCTTTCAAAACTACAAGTTCCAGATTATGTTATAAAAATTGCATGTTCAAAACAGCAGCTGGATTTCTCAATTATGTCTATATGCTAGTGTTTGACCACAGAGAAACCAGAGCAGTGTTTGTCACCTATGCAGAAATGTTCCATCTGAATCCCAGCAGAAAAAACTAAATAACAAAACATGTGCAGCCTATTTGAAAAATAAACGTGTAGTACAAAACATTCATGTTCTTTTTTATAACGTGTGCAAAACAAATGCTAGCTATTACATGCAGTTAGGCTAAACTAAGGAAGAAAACACATTGGGCCTCTGGGAAATACACAACAGCTAATTATTTGAATAATAACCATAAGCAAGGGATGGTTCTCTCTATATTAGGGAAGTTCCCGGCTGGGACTGTGAGGCTCCAAGAAAAGCACTTTCCAAGCTCTTCTTGGGAGATAAGGGTACAAAACTGTTGAAAATTCAATGCAAGAAATTAGGAAGAGTGGAGCCTGATGGCCAATTAGAGACAGGATAATAGCCAATATTAACATACAAAATAGTCATGGGGTTAAACACTCTGCTAGATGAGGGAATAAAGAGTATATATGCTATAGCATGGTCTTAATGTCAGAATTTTGATGATGTAAGAACATGGTTGCAAATCATGGAAAATCTTGTTGAATTTACTCTATATTATGTAATTGAAGGTATCACAACCTCTTAATCACAGTCTAGTTAAATATCAAGCACCATGTGGCCATAAATAAGACTTGTAGGACTTGGCCTTTATGGCTAAAGTTCCCTAAACATTTGGTTTCCCCCCGGAGATTGGGTCCATGTGAAGATCCACCAGTGAAAGTTAGTGTTCCAGCCACAACTACAGTAAAGCACCATGCATTACTGCTTGAGGCCCATGTATCACACTGTAAGCAGAAAAGCAAAATGAGAAACATCACACCTGTACCCCTGAAGCTACCTGCCGCTACAACCCAAAGCGCTCCTGCACTTGGAAACCGAAGAGCTCCCTCCCTCCATTACAACATCAAGATGCTTTCCCTCCTGCAGCCCATAGCTATTGCATAATTGGCTCACGAAATATAGAAATCAATAACAATTAGTCTGCTACCAGGGGTGGAGCTTGCTGGCTCGACAAAATGGCTGTGTCTTAGTTGAGCTCCGCGACACCACTACAATATCATTCAATATGCTAGGAGAGATAGTGCCTTAAGTTCTATCTATTTGGGTGCCTAGAGGATCGGGAGCCCTTCGGCACAGATTGGTGCTGCTCCGATGCGGCTATGCCCCTCCGTTGCCAAGATATCGTGGACTGGAGTAGATGTGCCTCGGTGCTGGCTTGAGAGCTGCGATGTCCTACTGCGTAGCACGCCGCAGGCCGGAAAACGCCTGATTGCCTTCACGCCATGGGGGCTGAGCACTAGTACGCCGGCGAGTGTGCGGTGCAGGTGGGCTCGGAGGACTGTACCAGCTTACCTGCACGTCTCGCACGGCCTGGCCAACTACATTGGGGCGTGGTGAGGCCTGGGCATCGCGCGAAGCGGACTTGGCCAGCTCCCCGGTGCTGCGGCTGGTGCACCCCAGACGTCGCCCACGAAAGACTGAGTTCTAAAGCCTCGACAGTGTTGGAGGTGAGGAGTGGAAATTGTCTGTGAGGCCCCGAGCGGACTACTTATTTTTGCTCAGTCTCTTGAATTTGCTGGTGTTCCTTGGCCTTTAGTGGAAAACATGTGTGACGCATCTGGCGAGCGTGTGGAGTGACTCAGGGCACTGAGTCTCTTCTTTACCTTCCTGGAGCAGAACATCCCTTGCAGCGCCCAGACGGTGCTAATCGGAAGTATTAGTGACATTGAAGGTACGCAGCGGGACTTGTCCGTAGGTCGTCCTATTGTTGCATTGCTCCGGCTCCCTCCATTGACTCTGCTGGCGCCACTGGGCCCCTGAAGTGAGTCGTACAGGGTGCAGCTGGCGGATGCGAGGTGCGGGACCGGGTGTGCACTGACTTCTGGACCTGCCCGATTCGGACCACTGCTGGCAGTGTGCGGACGACAGCATCCCCGCGCCCCAGTAGCATTGGAGGAGGGTAGTGGGACTCGCTCGGACACCCTGCTTCTGCAGCCTTGCTGATGGACTTTGCCTATGCTCCTTGGCCCCTCAGGATGTGACGTGTGGGGCACTCCTGGTGAGCACAGAGAGTGTGACGGGGCACTGTCTCCTGGGGCTCAATATAAGCAACCCTTGCAGCACTCGGATGGCGGAGTTCTGTGGCCCTGGCCTTATTGATGGTGTAAAGTGGGACTTTCTGGGCCACCACCCTGTTCGCGCTTCACTACTGCTCCATTAATTGCTGTGGACTGTGCTCCTGGGGCCTGCTGCAACGATCGGAGTGCAGCATGCCTGTTGGACCTGAGGAGGGAGGTTGGGTGCTGACTGTTACCTAGCTTACCTACATGGACTGTGGAACCAGGGGTTTGTCATGCTCTTTGTTTGGACTACAATGATGTGAGGAAACGCTGTTGCTACCCTGCTGACGCCCCCTCGTATAGACAGTAAGCGTATTACAGTGCGCTGTGGTGCGACCTTGGGCGCTTATGGACTGAGCTCACCGGCAAGCTGGTCTCTGACACAGGATTACCTGCAGGGAGTGGAGAGGCCAGAGAGTGCTGCAGGTTTTAAGATGGACTCCATAGGGTTGAGCGGGTCTGGGTCACGTGATTGGTCGCCTTGCAGACACTGCACTGTCACCGGAGTGGTAGTCCTCAGCGTCCCCTGTGGAGTGTGACACAGCCAAAATGGGGAAGGAGGACAAAGCTCAACCTAAACTCACATTTGTGCAGCGTAAAACCAGGAACCGGGAGCCTGATGAGAACCAGTCCTTCCCAGAACAGGGTGCTATGGGCGCAGGGATCCCAGCGGAGTTCTGCCAAATCCGATCTACTATTCAATCTAGCCTTAGCTCCATTCATGGTCTATGGAGTTGGTCGTATGTCGGAACGCCTTGATAAACATACGGAAAGGATCGATATGGCAGAGCGGCGTATCACTGAAGTGAAGAAGGCGGACATGGAGTCCGACACGGCGCAAAAACAGATGAAAAAAGCATTAATGCAGTTGCAGAATAAATTAGAAAACCTCCAAGCCAGGTCTTGAAGGAGTAGTATACGCTTCACGGGCCTACCTGAATCTACACCTACTGGAAATATGGAACGGTTAATTGAAACTCTTGATTACACTATTGGGCCGTGACACCTTCTCCACTATCTTTGTTATCGAGCGGGCGCATCGCTCGATAGGCCCGCCCCCTCCCCCAGTTGCACCACCGCGCCCGATTATTGCCAAGTGTTTAAACTACAGGGACAGAGATGTCGCTCTGAGGAAAGCCAGAGACTTGGGGACACGACAATGCCAGGGCTCCACAATTTTGCTGTTTCCCGATTTTACTGCCAAGGTACAGTAGGCGCGTACACCGTTTGCCCCCCTAAAACAGGCATTGAGAGCCCAAGAACTGGAATATGCTATACTCTATCCTGCGCGTCTAAGAGTTACCATGAATGGAGTGTCCAAGATCTTCATAGACCCAGAGTCTTTGCAGAAGGCACTCAAGGACTACTCCAAGGAGCAACAAAGAACTACCACCACAGAGTAGACGCAGGGGGCGGAGGGAGGCAACAAGGATGATAATGATTAAGTTGTGTACTGCATTGACTGCTGCTAGTGCATACGCATACGATACCAAAGGGGATGATGGACGGAGCGTTTGAGCAAATCAAACACTCGCCCCCAGTCAACTGACCTGGGTTTAATCCATCATCATTCTTTTAGCTCACTCCACCACCCCAGTTCAGACATGTCCATATGCAAATTAGTCTTGACCCTGTGCCTCATGGGAACTCTCAGGCTTAAAAATCAACTGGGATAAGACCATTATTTTTCCCTTGATGTCTACCACAACCCCCATTGAATTGTAGTTCCCCTTGACCTGGACCACTGAGCCGGTGGTCTACCTAGGGATACAAATCCGTACTGACTCGGAGACTATATTCAGGGAAAACTATGGGAAGGCAGTAACTAAACTTGAGGAAGATGTATAAAGATGGATACGTTTGCCTATCTCACTTTTGTGGCGGATATTGTTGATGAAAATGGTGATACTCTTGAGGTTTTTGTTCTTATTTTTAAACATTCCTATGGTACTTCCGGCCCACTTCTTTAAAACCATCACCTCTATATTGACCAGGTTGGCTTGGGCAGGAAAGCAGCCGAGAGTTCAGTGGAAAGTCTTCAAACTCCCCTATTATCTTGCTGGGCTGGGAGCCCCAGATCTTGACTTGTATTACGGAGTTGTACAAAGCTCACATGCATTTCATTGGCTGCATCAGACCCTAAACCCTCTGCACCTGCATATCAAGAAAGTGTAGGTTGCCCCTTCGGACCTCCCCTCTAGTCTATTTTGACCTCCAGGACATTGCACATGTAATCTGGACTCCATAACCTCCACACTGCACGTGTGGTGTGACTTGATACAAAGACTGCAATATATTGTACTCCCCCTTAGTGCCACTGGAATGGTGCAGTTGGCTCCCTGTATGCAGAGATCGCGCTGTGCTCAGGGCAATGCAAACTCAATGTCAATGTCGTGGGCGACCTTTTTCAGGATGGGAATGCGCGATCATGGGATGATGTGGTACCTGAGGGGGCTGCTTCTACCTCATTGGTGTACTTTCAGTTTTATAGGATGAGACATGCCGCCATGCATGGGATGCTGCGCTCGACCCAGCCATACCAGGAAACTACTGCCGTATTTCCTTGCTTCCCTGGGCGGCCAAGATCACAGAGGCTTAAGTTAACTCCCTTCTATCAGATTTTCTGCCCACTAACAACATACTGGACCCCTCTCAGAATGGTTTTAGGCCGGGCCATAGCACAGTCAGCTCTCCTAGCTGTTATAGAACATCTCTGGTCTGCTATGGACAAGGGTCAAACGTCAGCGCTTATCTTGTTAGATCGGAGCGCCGCATTTGAAAGTGTTGCATGATATACTACTGAGACGTCTTGCGGAGGCTGGAATTATGGGCTTGGCTCTGGAGTGGCTTGGCTCATTTCTTCGTGAGGGGTCATTTACGGTAACTGCCCCCTGTTTGCTTCTGGTGAATATCCAGTCAAACAAGGGGTGCCACAGGGCTCCTTCCTTAGTCCCCTGCTGTTCAATATCTATGTTCAACCATTAGTAGCAGTAGCTAGCAGCAGGTGTTTGACCATGGTCTCCTACGCTGACGATACTTAGTTGTTGGTGGCACTCTCTAATAACACAAAGCAGGACGCCCTTAAATTTTAGGACAACCTTGCAGCTGTGGTCGAGTGGATGAACAGCAACTGCCTCCAACTGAATTCTAATAATTCAGAGGTAATGTTTGTAGGTAGGGACAATGGTCGGTGGAGTGATCTCTGGTGGCCAACTAGCATAAGTAAACACCCTTCCCCTAAACAGGCAGTAAAAACTTAGGGGTTTGGCTAGACTCTTCTTTAAACTATCGAGTCCAAACAAAAGAAGCGGCAGGGACCTGTTTTGGACTCCTCCAGGGGCTCAGACCCCTGTTGGTTTGTGTTTTTGACGCATCCACCTGGCAGGTCATCATTCAGGCGACGGTTCTGTTGAGACTTGACTATGCCTGTTCCCTCTAGCTAGGGTCCAATAAGGCGGAGGTCTGGAGGTTGCAAAGGGCACAGAATGCAGCCGCTAGAACACTCTTAGGTCTGCGCAAAGTTTGCTCTGTGTCAAATGCCACCCGCCATCTGCATTGGTTACCTGTGGCCATGCGCATTGAATTCAAGACCTTATGCATTGCCTTTAATGGTTTGAAGTTGGCCACTCCTCCCATCCTGGCTGATCTTCTGATGCCATATGTCCCTACACGGTCTCTCCGCTCACAGGGTCAGCACTTGGTGGTGGTTACCCGGACCCGTAGAGTCCGGGCTGGTGGCAGCTCTTTTCGTTGCAGAGCCGCCACCCTCAGGAACTCACTCCCTGTGCAGATTTTGTGGCCTTGTGTAGGCGTGGGAGTAGGGACGACCAAGACACCAGGCAATGCGAGTCTTTCTCCTTCTCTGGGTCAGTCTGTCTCGAGGAAAAGTGCTGGAGTCCGTGACGGCGTTCTTCTCAAGTCAGATGGCGGACTGGACTTCCGGGAGTGTTCTTGCGGGACCCACGCCGGCTCCGTACATGCAAGAAACCAACAAGAGGGAGGCCGTTAGATCAAGTCCTCTTGGAGACAGTGCACCTGGGGGCCCGGGGTATGTGAGGATAGACCCAACGTGAAGTGCTCTCACTTTTTACAGTGCACTGTGAACGAGGGGTGAAGGGTAGGAGGGTTGAGGCACAGGGGAGGAAAAGGGGAATGGAGGCAAGGAATGTAGCCATAGGGGAAAACGACGAACAGGTTTTTTTTTCAATATCTACACACGAGCACTCCGGCTCCCCACCCAGGCTGCCCAACGCCGCCGTACCTGTGACAGCCACACTCCTCCCTCGGGAGTGTGGCACGGCGGTTCACGGGGTCGTTGGCCTCCTGGCTCTCCTTCCCTCTGTCGCTCTCCGTCTTCCCGCGATATTCCTTCGGGTCGGTTCTCTCTCAGTCTTCTCTGCTCTGCCCCGTTGTTCCTTCCGCCTTCCGCTCCTCCGGGGTGAACACACACCTCGAGTACATTACTTCCTCCCTCTTTACCAATCCGGTCTCGCTGACGTCATCAGGGGGTGGTTCCTCCTCCTCGGTTAGTGACGCCCATTTAAAGGGGCCGCTGAGTTCGTCCTCTTCTTCGGGGTCGATCGGACCACCCGTCCATCTGTCGTTCTGGAAAGAAGGAGGTGGGGTAGGGTCAGCAGGGTAAGGCCTCCACCAGTCCTGAGCGATACGTTTTCCTACTCCTACCTCGTTACACCTTGAAAATTATTTCGCATTCAGAAAGGCCATCAAGACCTATCTTTTCCCTGCATCTTAGTTCTTGTCTGCCTCTTGCTCTGTCAGTCTTTCCGCTGGCACGCCCCGTTGCTGGGGCAGCTGTTGTGCTCTACAAGTCAGGATAACAGAACATAACATATGGCGGAGCCCCCAGAGGTTACCCCACATACACTTATCCTGAAAGCAGAATCGCCTGTTAAACTAGTGTCCAGGTTTTATGGGGCCATGCAAGCCCACAGTAAGAACTACTACACCAAGGATAGACTTGAGTGGCAAAGGGATCTGAGCATCAATATTAAAGAGGGCACTTGGAGATATAGCTGTGAAGCGACTCGTCGAGTGTCTCTAAATGAGCGACACCACCTAATCAACTTTAAATACTTTCCAAGAGTTTACTATACTCCTGAGCGGTTGTTTCGTTATGGGTTACGTGAGACTGCTGAGTGCGAAAGATTTAGGCTGAGTCCTGTGGATTTTTTGCATGTTGCCTGGGGATGCCCAATTATTGGCAAGTACTGGGACAAAGTATTTCTGGCCCTGAGCGATATCACCAAAATGCCCATAATCCCTGGCCTACTAAGTGCTTTGCTGGGGCACATGAAGAAGGTAATCCGTTGATTAACCGAGATGGAAATGCAACTCACTCAGCGCCGATTGGCAATGTGCTGGGTGCGAGGTTTCCTCCCCCCCCCTCCCTCCCCCCGATAAAGGAATGGTCCGCCGATATGTTGTACTGCAGCACCAGTCCGAACTGTATAGTGAACTGCTTCAACCCCCACCCCACCCTTCGGGGTCGATCGGACCACCCGTCCATCCGTCGTTCTGGAAAGAAGGAGGTGGGGTAGGGTCAGCAGGGTAAGGCCTCCACCAGTCCTGAGCGATACGTTTTCCTACTCCTACCTCGTTACACCCCTCCCCACCAGGATTCGCCCGATTGGGGAGAATAGGCATCCTGGAAAGAAAGTCTGCGTTCCCGTTGTCTATTCCTTTCCTATGTATCACCTTGAAGGCAAAAGGCTGAAGAAATAAAAACCATCGTAGGATCCTAGCATTCTGGGTACGGTTTCTGTGCATCCACTGCAATGGGGCGTGATCGGAATGGAGGACGAATGCCTTTCCTTCTAAGTAATATCGCAGTTTATCGACAGCCCAACGGATTGCCAGGCACTCCTTCTCCACCGTGGGATACTTCTGTTCCCTGGGGTGGAGTTTCCTGCTTATGAACAGGACAGGATGTTCCATACCGTCTGCCCCTTCCTGGGACAGCACCGCACCTATGCCGGTATCGGAAGCGTCCGTGGCCAGGGTAAAGGTTTTCTCAAAAGTCCGGGGGAATCAGGATCGGGCTTGAAGTGATAGCATCCTTTAACCCCTGGAAGGCTGTACAGGCTTCCTCAGAGGGTGGGTCGGAAGGTTGTTTCGGACCCGTTTCTGCAGGAGATCTGTTAGTGGGGTGGAGAGGGCCGCGAAGTTCTTTATAAAGCGTCTATAGTAACCGATAAGGCCCAGAAAAGCCCTCAGTTCCCTCTTAGTCGATGGAAATGGAGTCCCTGTTATGGCTCTGATCTTCTCCTCCTGTGGGGCTATAACGCCTTCCCCCAGCATAAACCCCAGGTACTTCACTTTGGGAAAAGCCGCTCTTGACTTCTTCGCATTGATATGCAGTCCTGCAGCCTGTAGGGCGGTTAGGACGCTGCTTATGTGTCTCAGCTGTTCTTCCCAAGAAGAGCTAAAGACGACTATATCGTCGAGGTACACTGAACTATACCTAGTGTGTGGAGCCAGCACTGAGGTCATTAACCGCTGGAACGTAGCCGGGGCTCCATGTAAGCCGAAAGGGAGTACGTTAAACTCAAAGAGCCCGTCTTCCGTTGCGAAGGCCGTTTTGTGTCGGTCCCCTTCCCTTAAGGGCACCTGCCAATACCCTTTGGTCAGGTCGAATATTGTGATATAACGTGCTTCCCCTATCCGTTCTATCAATTCATCCACTCGTGGTATGGGAAACGCGTCGAAGGATGAAATAGAGTTCAAGGCACGAAAGTCCATACAAAAACGGGTCGACCCGTCGGGTTTAGGGACCATGACTATGGGGGACGCCCAGTTGCTCTTTGAGTGTCTTATCACTCCTAGTCTGAGCATGTCCTGCACCTCCTTCCTCACGTCGGCCCTTGTGGCGGCTGGTATACGATAAGCCCTCTGTTTGATTACCTGTCCTTCTTTGGTATGTATTTGATGCTCTGCCATATGGGTACACCCTGGGGAGTCTGAAAACAACGGGGAGAAAGGCCGAAAAGTGTCTAACAGTTCCTGTCTTTGTCCCTCAGGCAATTCAGTATTCACAGGAAGGTGTTCCAAGGTTGACTTGGTGCTACTAGACGGAAGAGCTAGATTGGCATTCCTGGGTGGTTGTCCTATCCACCGTTTGAGGAGATTGATGTGAAAGGTCTGTTTCCTGTTAGGGGACATCTGTAGTCTATACGTCGTCCGCCCTATAGTGTCAATGACCTTGTAGGGCCCCTTCCACTCGCTCCTGAACTTTTGGGCTGAAGAAGGTAGCAGCACCAGTGCCCAATCCCCTTTCTCTAGGGTCCTCCACTTCTTCCCCTTATCGTACAGCCGTCTTTGGTTGTTTTGTGCTTTCTCTAGGTTTGAATACGCCAAGTCGTGCAGTTTACCCAGGCGGGATCGTAACTGTTGGGTGTATTCTAGCAGGGTTCTCTGTTCGGCAGCCTCTTCTCTCTCCCAGGCCTCCCTGGTGATTTCGAGTAGAGACCTGGGTTGGCGGCCGTAGAGGAGCTCGAATGGTGAAAACCCCAAACTGCTCTCTACTTGTGCTCTTACCACGTATAGGGCTAGGGGTAGCATCCGGTCCCAATCCTTTGTCTCAGTGCTTAATAGTTTCTTTAGTGTTGTCTTTAACGTCCGGTTATACCTCTCTACGAGGCCATCCGTCTGAGGATGATATGCGGACGTACGGATGTGGCGGAGATCCAACAACTTACACACTTCTACCATCATTCGGGACACGAATGGAGTACCTTGATCCGTTAGGATCTCCCTCGGAAACCCCACCCGTGAGTAAAGCTCCGACAGCTTGTCTGCCACGTTCTTAGTCGTAGGGGTGCTGAGGCCGAAGGCTTCCGGGAACCTTGTGTTGTAGTCCACCACTACCAAGGCGTAGGTGTGTCCTCGTGATGTGCGGGGTAGAGGTCCGATGAGATCCATCCCTACCCTTTCCCATGGGTTGCCTATTATGGGTAGTGGTTGCAGGGGTACGGCCGGAGGTCTGGTGAGGTTTTTCTTCTGGCACACCTCACACTGTCTGCAGTAGGCCTCTGCTTCCTTGTAGATGCCTGGCCAATAAAAGAGCCGCAGTATGTTCTGAGTTGTTTTCTCAGTACCGCTATGCCCTGCCGTTAAGTGGGTGTGAGCGTAGAAAAGGATCTGTTCCCTACATTCTGTAGGCACCACTAGCTGTAGGGGTTCCCCTTCCTTCCCTTCCCTGTAAAGTAAGTCTTTTTCTATCCTGAACCTAGGGTACCCGTGTGTCGGGGTTGTTTGGGCGATGTGGGCCGCCTCCCACGCATTCATCAGGGATGAGTCATTGGCCTGAGCGAATTTGAAACCCCGGTCTAGGGCCCACGGTTCTATGGACAGATAAGCTCCCGCGGGGTGTTCCTTAAGTTCTCTTTTAAACAGGGATAGGAAATCGGGGTTGTCCACTCCTATGATCAATTCCTCCGGCAGTGTTCCCACTACTCCAACCTTTACTGAGCAGGGGTCCCTACCGTGCGGGTGAAGGGTTATGCAGGCCAAGGGGTAGGGTTTTACGTCACCGTGCACACATCTAATATGAACGATACCGTCGTGTCCTATCTGGGAGGGGTGCAGCAGTCGTTTCTGTATGACTGACTGCCTACATCCTGAATCTAGTAAGGCTTTCACGTTTTTGTGATTTACTTGTACCCTTACATAGAAAGAGGGACCCATTTCGGCGGTGTACATCACGGCTTTGGGAATGTAGCCAACCTCCATGGGCTCTTCGGTGGGTCTTCGGTGGGGGCACATCCTGGCTATATGGCCCCATTCCCCACACTCAAAGCATTGAGGTCCCTTCATTGAGGGTGCGTCCATTCGACAAGGCCTTGGTTTGGGTGGCTCAGGGATCGTCTTCTTCCTGTCCGTTTTGGATGGCTGTACGGGGGCCTTGCCGCTTCTATCGTTGTCCCATGGAAATGTTCGGGGGGGCAGCCCTGGTATAGTTAGCTGCCATCTCGATGGCCTGAGCAGCTGTCAGACCCGGGTGTTGTCTTAACCACCTCTGGGTGCCGTATGGCAAGGCCTCCATGAACTGTTCAAGTATGATGCTGGTCATTACTTCTTCCTTGCTCCTGCTTCCCGGTCTCAGCCATTTCTCGGCAGCCATCTTGACTCTTAGGTACAGTGTTTTAGGATTCTCTCCAGTGTTCCCTTTTTCTTTCCTGAAGCGGAGTCTGTATTGATCTGTTGTCCAATAGCCCATTCTAGTTTCTGTTGTCCATCAATTAGCGTTTGTATTACCTGGTCCATCACCATGGTCGGTTTTGAGGGGGCGGATCCCACTTCTGACACCAGTGTAGGCGTGGGAGTAGGGACGACCGTGACACCAGGCAATGCGGGTAAAGAGGGCTTTATTTTTAGGCTGCTTTTATACACAAAAGTCTTTCTCCTTCTCTGGGTCAGTCTGTCTCGAGGAAAAGTGCTGGAGTCCGTGACGGCGTTCTTCTCACGTCAGATGGCGGACTGGACTTCCGGGAGTGTTCTTGCGGGACCCACGCCGGCTCCGTACATGCAAGAAACCAACAAGAGGGAGGCCGTTAGATCAAGTCCTCTTGGAGACAGTGCACCTGGGGGCCCGGGGTATGTGAGGATAGACCCAACGTGAAGTGCTCTCACTTTTTACAGTGCACTGTGAACGAGGGGTGAAGGGTTGAGGCACAGGGGAGGAAAAGGGGAATGGAGGCAAGGAATGTAGCCACAGGGGAAAACGACTAACAGGTTTTTTTTTTTCAATATCTACACACGAGCACTCCGGCTCCCCACCCAGGCTGCCCAACGCCGCCGTACCTGTGACAGCCACACTCCTCCCTCGGGAGTGTGGCACGGCGGTTCACGGGGTCGTTGGCCTCCTGGCTCTCCTTCCCTCTCTCGCTCTCCGTCTTCCCCGCGATATTCCTTCGGGTCGGTTCTCTCTCCGTCTTCTCTGCTCTGCTCCGTTGTTCCTTCCGCTCCTCCGGGGTGAACACACACCTCGAGTACATTACTTCCTCCCTCTTTACCAATCCGGTCTCGCTGACGTCATCAGGGGGTGGTTCCTACTCCTCGGTTAGTGACGCCCATTTAAAGGGGCCGCTGAGTTCGTCCTCTTCTTCGGGGTCGATCGGACCACCCGTCCATCTGTCGTTCTGGAAAGAAGGAGGTGGGGTAGGGTCAGCAGGGTAAGGCCTCCACCAGTCCTGAGCGATACGTTTTCCTACTCCTACCTCGTTACACCTTGAAAATTATTTCGCATTCAGAAAGGCCATCAAGACCTATCTTTTCCCTGCATCTTAGTTCTTGTCTGCCTCTTGCTCTGTCAGTCTTTCCGCTGGCACGCCCCGTTGCTGGGGCAGCTGTTGTGCTCTACAAGTCAGGATAACAGAACATAACATATGGCGGAGCCCCCAGAGGTTACCCCACATACACTTATCCTGAAAGCAGAATCGCCTGTTAAACTAGTGTCCAGGTTTTATGGGGCCATGCAAGCCCACAGTAAGAACTACTACACCAAGGATAGACTTGAGTGGCAAAGGGATCTGAGCATCAATATTAAAGAGGGCACTTGGAGATATAGCTGTGAAGCGACTCGTCGAGTGTCTCTAAATGAGCGACACCACCTAATCAACTTTAAATACTTTCCAAGAGTTTACTATACTCCTGAGCGGTTGTTTCGTTATGGGTTACGTGAGACTGCTGAGTGCGAAAGATTTAGGCTGAGTCCTGTGGATTTTTTGCATGTTGCCTGGGGATGCCCAATTATTGGCAAGTACTGGGACAAAGTATTTCTGGCCCTGAGCGATATCACCAAAATGCCCATAATCCCTGGCCTACTAAGTGCTTTGCTGGGGCACATGAAGAAGGTAATCCGTTGATTAACCGAGATGGAAATGCAACTCACTCAGCGCCGATTGGCAATGTGCTGGGTGCGAGGTTTCCTCCCCCCCCTCCCTCCCCCCGATAAAGGAATGGTCCGCCGATATGTTGTACTGCAGCACCAGTCCGAACTGTATAGTGAACTGCTTCACCCCCCACCCCACCCCACCCCACCCTCCCGATACAGGAATGGTCCGGCGATATGTTGTACTGCAGCACCAGTCCGAACTGTATAGTGAACTGCTTCAAATTTTAAAATGTTAAAAGCTTTTAATGTTAATATCTGATGAAACTGCAATCCTGACAACAATTTTACGATACAGATTCATGTATTATTTTTAACTGGCTTCAGGATAGGGATATTACTTCCAGTTTTTAGGACAAAATAAGTAACATGCTCTTTTTTATATTGTAAATCATGTATATGTTTGTAAACTATTGATACCTTATTCTCATCATGATATTGTTATGGTTTGAATTAACTTAAACAATAAATTATTGAACTTGAAGTACTCACTGCACTCCACCCTGCAAATACTGCCTGCTGTCTGACTTGCAAAATTGAAAGACGTAGGATCCCTGTGGGACAGAGCCAGCGAGACGTCTCATCTCCATTTATCTGGGCTAAATTCTGTTAACTCACATTTTAAACTTCCTTCAGGAGTACTGTTTAACCAAGCACAGATGAAGGAACTGAACCTGCTTTCATCTGCAGCAGCAGAGAGACTTCAGACTGCTCGATTATGTGCCACTCTGTTACCTGCTACTCAATGGGACTGTCAATCTTTGAGTTACACCCAGTTGCCAAAGTACTGGAAGAGGTAGCAAGCTCCAATGCAATTGCCTTAGATTTGATCTTCGTTTAATTCAATGCCAAACAAACTGATTTTGAAAGCAGAATGGCTCGATTTTGTTCCGGCTGTCAAAGGTGGACTTTGTGCTATTGTAGAAGCATAGGAAAACATGAACAGATTGATCACCTACGTGAAAGTTTAAATCAATTACATACTCAAACGTAATGATACTATATCTTTTGAAAGTGTTTGGGCAGGACTTAAAGGCATTTTTAGGGGTTGAGTATTAGATTATCGAATGGATATTAGACATTTTATTTAATCCTTTAGCTGATTTACAGTCTTGTCTGATTCATTACAGCCTCACCTAAGTCAAGGGTGCATCCCCATAATACCATTTAAGAATGCGAGATGACAAAGATGATTATGGTGGTCGAATGGTTATTTGGAATGTTATGATGAAAATAGGGAGAAGTGAATTGATAAATGAGTACTGAAATATCTAGATTGAACAAATAAATAGCAAAAGAGGAAGAGATGATGAAATAGAAATCTCTGCAATAGCATAACAATAGCTTGCTCAAGCTAACATTGTCAAGAAGTAGTGCCAGTCTCAGATGTTGGGAACCCTCAGACGCTCACCTGATGGAGAAGATAACGAAGACTAGCTTGCTCAGCCGAAATGTTTTCATATTATCGTTACTACCCGTTTCAATTGATCTCATGAGATTAGCACCTGCTTGTAATTTTTTTGGGGTTTAAATCTATCACATTACCTTATTTGAAACTTACGAGTACTAGTGTATAAACTCTTGCTTTGCGTTCGCTTAACAAGCTTGCCGAATTCAGCTGCTTCGAGAAAAACTCTGGTCAGCTGATTACGTGATTCGGTGTATTCATTTTTCTTTTGTTAATAAACCCTTGCAGAATTCAAATGGAATACAACATTATTTTCTTGGACTTATGCTTAGTGTTCTGCTACTAGAAACTTGAGAGATCATTCTGCCAGCTGGTTACAGAACTGGATACCCTATCAAAGATCCTCATATAAATGGTAACCAGGTATACATCAGGGCGCTCAACAAAATCAGGGAAAGTACAATAAGCTAAGTCTCCAACGGTGCTCCAAGGGGAAGAGGGGTTGGTTGCCATACAGCCCCACACAATCCACAAATGCAGATAACAAATAACAAAAAGCCCTCACCGAGCACTCAATTCAAAATAATTTAGTGTCCATATTTGAAAATTCTTTCTCCAACTTAATAGTATTCCTCAGTTGGCACAGGTAAGTCCTTTATATCCGTGTTCCGTATTCGTACATCACACAGTTCATATGATCCGTGTTTTCCAAAATGATGTTTATTCATCCAAAATGTTCAATCCAAAGAAACACCAGTCAATATTTATTTATCCAAAATTATCAATCCAAAGAAACAGCTGTTTCTTTGGATTGAGAATTTTGGATAAATAAACATTGACTGGTGTTTCTTTGGATTGAGAATTTTGCATCAATAAACATCATTTTGGAATACACAGATCATATGAACTGTGTGATGTACGAACACGGAACACGGATATATAGGACTAACCTGTGCCAACTGAGGAATACTATTAAGTTGGAGAAAGAATTTTCAAATATGGACACTAATCAATTATTTTGAATTGAGTGCACGGGGAGGGCTTTTTACCCTATCAAAGATGTCAAAGGAAAAAAAGTAAACTTAATAAACAAAATCTGCAGAGGACAAAGCTTAGTTCAGAAAAAAACTGACTAACTTCAGAGAATTGTCAAATAAACAGAGAACCTCTTCGAGTTAATATGCTAAGAGTGACATGAAGTATCACAAAACTGGAGGACACCAGAACCTAACCTGGTTCTGAAATCAGTCAAGACATTGTTGGAAAGTGATCAAATAGGCATCTCAATACCGTATTCCTTTTGAAGACAAGTCTCACAATCTCGTATTCCGTTGACCAACACCACCATTGCAAAAGATACGAGACCTAGACACACATCTCATGAGGAGTTTCTGGCAAGCACATAACAATAGTTGAAGGGTGGAGCTAGAGTAGCACGCCTGTGAAAATTTGAACACAAAGAAATTACTGGCATCTTTATATGTTACCTCTTTGAGGACCATATTCAAGGAAATTCCAGCACAAAAATACATTTTAGATACTGCTCCCTTTAAAATCTACATGGTCATTTTTTATGTCACCATTTCTAATCAGCTTTACAAGCGAACTAAAAAGAATTAGCAAATAATTTCTTTAGTAAAATGGCAACTCACAAATTTGTTGGTTGTTGGCCTCTGAATGCAAATATCTCTTGCAGCGCAGTCAGCTGACCTTGCTGCATCCTCCAAAAATCGATAATCTGAAATATTGAACAAAGATAGAATGGCATCACAAGAGTACATTACTAACAATCTCTAAATTAGGTTAAGGAGTACACATACCGCTTAGAAGGTTGATGTCATTAAATTCGGTTTTATCAACAAATGCTGCTTTGTCTCGGATCCCAGTACACTTCAGATCTGTTTTGTGCTTCTTTACGCAGGACAAGCTTAAAAAGGTAAAACGAAAAATATCACTGATTGTATATGCATGTATGTAGAATACAAAAGGAGAGTGACTGTTAATTGCTAGTCTGCAGAAAATGTATGTTTTGGATCCCTAATATTGCCTGAAATTCAACAGACTTACACATTTACTTCAAATTACTTAAAAGTAAGTACAGAAGGAATTTTTACTCTCAGCTACAGCAAATCTTACTGGACAAATTCACACCAAGCTTAACATAAAAATAGAGATGATCTCAAAATAGATCTTTTTTAGGTTTGGTCCAAATTTCAGTCAGTCACAAAATTCATAGAAAGAAAAGCGCCTTACCCAGAGGTTTGAGTGTTTATTTTAGTGCCATCAGCGATATAAGGTTTGTAAAATGCTTTGTTTATGCAGTTCTTCAATTCAGAGGTAAAATGTCATCTTTGGTTCACAAACCACTTGAATCAGAGTGGCTGAACGAACGAAGGACAATCTTATGCTCTGGTGGCCATTTGGTATTTTGACAACTATGATCCGAGATTTAAAATCTTCCTTTGGCAAAAATCTCAGTGGTATGTGGGAAACAAATTGAGCACACACTAACCTTATGAAGGCTAAGGTCACACGTGTGGAAATGAAAACAACCAAAAAAGGTCCAAGACATTTGAGAACCAACAGATTAGGATCAAACGACAGTGGCAGTGTCTCCCGACCCCGCTTGGTGCCAGGTAACATTTTCAGAGTGGATCACTCTGAATAGCATTGCGGATCATGCTGTAAACTCTGTCACTTTTTGGAATTGATTACAATTTTTAATTGATTACAAATTTTAAATATCACTTTCGCCGTGTAAGATTGATAACGAATTTTAAACCACCCACGCTGTGCTGATATTGAAATTGACTACTAATTTTAATCACTCACTCACCGCGTACCTACGATCTTCCCCAGAGCTGCAAGGGGCATTGGGGCTCACTTTCGAAGTCTGTGCTCGGTGTTTCAGCCTGCCCGCCCCGTTCCGACTCGGTATCCAATACCGTTGAGCGGAGGGCGGGACAGGTAAGAGCCAGACACGCCCAGACACCCCGAGACAGTCGAGCAGTTAGCGCTCTAGCCTCACATCTGAAAGGGCTATTTAGCCACTCGTTGGCTCAAGCGCGCATCGGTTGCGCGCAGAGGGGTGCCTAAGCCAGTGCCTGAGACGAGCCAAAGACTAGCCCGTCTGCGCCCGTCCGCGACAGGACGGGGCCAGGGACTATGGCTTTATCCACCGATGCCCTAGGAACTGTTCCTAGCACTCAGAGAACCTATACATCTCAGGTACTTTTTGGTTTACAAGACAATCTCCCGAGGGGTTGTAGCAAGAGGGTGGATGTCAGTTTGGAAGGCCCGTTCTCCTGCAACAATTGTAAAGCCCAGTTCCATACATTACTTGAGGACAGGACCCCCACTAGCAGTCAGTCACAGATGCAACCATTCAATAGGGAGCCGATCGATAGTAACACCGCCCAAATTCACAGGGTGGACGCTGACACACCTCTAGGGAGCAAGAATCTGCTCTGTAACATCAGATCTCTATCTAAACATTCCACAGAGGTATGGGACCTTATCTCTACTGAAGAACCCGATATATGCTTCCTGACAGAAACATGGCTAAAGCCCCACTCGGTCCCTGCTGTAACCTTAGGAATCCCAGCTGGGTATAAAATAGTTAGGCTAGACCGGCCTATTAAGACAGGAGGGGGAATAGCAATTGTTCATAAGCAGGAAATAGAGATCTCTGTGATTGAAGGACTATGTACCCCCGAGCTAGAAATTCTGATTTTTAAAATCAAAACTATGCCCAAAGGGAGCAGGAAAGGAGCTCTGGTATATCGCCCCCCTGGTCCATGTACCAATTTCTCCATTTCACTTGTAGAAGCATTAGCTCCTCATGTACATGAAAATAGTGACTTTCTGCTTCTAGGCGACTTCAATGTCCATAGTGAACAAGCAGAATGCAATGAGGCACAATCCCTATTAACAGATCTGTCCCTACTGGGACTGAAACAAGCCAATAGTGGCCCTACACATCAGGCAGGACACACCCTGGACTTGGTCCTGTCTAACTCCCCTCTGATTAAATACATGCCTCCATCTCAAGTAGAGTGGACTGATCATTTCATTATTGAATTTTATACTCCTATTGTGAACCCCCCTTCAACCTGTCGGATTACCTTACCTAGTAAAAGGAGACAATAGCACAAAATGACTCAGGAGTCTTTTAAAGACAGATATGTAGAATCCACCCTGATCCCTACTGAGAACATTGAGACTGCTCTGGTTAAATTTGAAGTGGCGATTGCTGCAGCAGTAAATGACATCGCACTGCTAAAACAATTTAAGTCTCGCCCAGCACATAAACAAGACGTCTGGTTCTCAGAGCATCTAAGATCGCTAAAACAAGCAGCTAGAAAACTTGAAAAGAAATGGAGAGCATCTCATTTGGCCGAGGACAAAAAATGTTATTGGAACTCCCTCACCACATATCACAAAGCCATCCGTGCAGCACGGAAAAATCACATTGCATCCCAGCTCATGGCTGTGGGAAACACTCCAAGAGTACTATATCAAATCCTGCAATCGTTCGTGAAACCCATGGCTTGTGAGAGTTCTGAGCTGGCGTCACAGCAACTTTGCGACGAGATCTCGCTATTTTTTACCAAAAAAATAGATGGGATATATGATAAAATCATTAGCTCAATTCAGTCTTTTAGTGGAGGAAAGTCGCCACCTCTGACAGCTGTAGAACCCCCTTCTTCCACCCACTCCCTTGACCTGTTTCCCCCTATCTCTTTAGAAGAGGTAATTTCGTTAACCTCTCAGATTAAGAGTGGATGCCCAACTGACATCATTCCGGCAAGATTAATGCCCATGCTTGCCAATGATCTAGGTCCTGGGATTCAAAAACTCGTTAACCTCTCCTTAAACACAGGGGAAGTCCCCAATGAGTGGAAAAAGGCTCTGATTAGACCAATCAGGAAAAACCCCGAAATCCCCTGGACAGAACTAGCCAATCTAAGGCCAATATCCCTGCTCCCTTTCTTAGGCAAGCTCATTGAGAAGCATGTCAATCGTCATCTGTCCAACTATATTGAACTAGCAGGAGGGCTGGACTATTCCCAATCGGGGTTTAGGCCAAAGCACAGTACCGAGACAACCCTGATGTCAGTCGCAGACGACCTACATATGTATCAGGACAAGGGTTTTTCCGTGATCCTGGTACTATTGGACCTGTCTGCGGCGTTTGACACTGTGTCACATAACATCTTGACAACTCGGCTGGCCAACATTGGCTTGGAACATAAGGCACTCGCCTGGCTAAAGAGTTTCTTATCTAACCGCACCCAACGTGTGACCATGGGTGCCTATCGCTCAGAGGAGGTTGAGATCTCAAAAGGGGTGCCACAGGGCTCTTGTTTGAGCCCCACCCGTTTCAACATCTATGTGGCACCCCTGGCCAATATCATGCGAACATATGGCTTCATTCCGGTGTCTTACGCCGACGACACTCAGCTCCTCTTCCCTTTCAAATCCCTTACCACCAAGATTAAGAACTCTTTTTCCCAGGGTATGAAGGCTGTGGCACATTGGATGTCATCCAATTGCCTTCAATAAAATGTCAGGAAGACCGAAGTTATGCTGTTCGGAGAGGCTAAACTCCTGTGGACCCCGGACTGGTGGCCACAAGACCTTGGACCAGTTCCGGAACCTAAACAGGTCGTAAAAAACCTAGGAGTCCGATTGGATCAGGAGCTCTCACTGAAACAGCATAGCAATTACGTTGTGGGTTCATGCTTCCACATAATTGGCCTTCTACGAAAAGTGTTCCCACTACTCACTGACTCAGTCAGAAAAACATTGGTGCAGGCTCTTGTCTTAAGCCGTATAGATTATTGCAATGGCCTGTTTCTGTCTGCTAACGAAGGAGTTCTGGCAAAACTCCAAGTGGTTCAGAACACTGCAGCTCAGTTGGTCCTAAACGCCCCTCCCCAAACTCCTTCCAAACCACTGCTGGCGAAACTTCATTGGCTGCCTGTTAAACAGAGAACCAAATTCAAAGTATGCTGCATAATTCATAAAAGCCTTAATGGATTCGGTCCTACATATCTAGTAAATAAATTCACTCCCTATATTCCCACACGCTCCCTCAGGTCCAGTGACCAAGGCCTACTATGTGTCCCCCGGGCAAAGAAGGTCAGACACGGTGGCAGGGCCTTGTCTGTGGCTGGGCCCTCTTTATGGAACAGTCTCCCAGAGCTCTCAGACAATGCTCAGAACATTTATCATTTAGGAAACAACTTAAAACTTTTTTGTTCCAATTTTAGCATACATTCTACCTGGTTTTCCTCTCCCTTTGTTGCTGTGGCTGCCAAAGGCGCAGAGATACACCTCCGGGAGTCGAATCAAGCGCGATACAAACCCGCAAATAAATAAATAAATAAAATGCAACATTCTCTTGGATCACGAAAGGCAGGTGCTTCTCAAACCAGTTTAAGAACCAGAATTATGGTTTTAAAGTTACATGCTCAATAACAATAATTCTGTGAAATAAAGCAGGGCTAAGGGGTTATTGTTAATTCACAAAAGCTACACACCTCTGAAATGGACCACATACTGTGGTTACCTATTGCTAAACTTAAACAGAAAGCAGAAACGTTTTGGGGAGTGTAAGGGTAGAAATGGTGCCAAGGGAGAGTTTAATTGCTGACCTATTTAGTGAGGTATGCTAAACAATGAATATTAATAAACCACAGCCATCCTGCTCAGATTTAACTTGTTACTACTCTATTATGCATCCATCCTTTCAACCACACAGATGTCCCCCACTCTCCATAGCCATCGAGCTCTCGCCACGGTTGTCCTGATCGATCTATTTCACTAATCTACTTAACTATTGTTCCCTTTCTTCTTACTCTGCCTCTTTTTCCTCTTTGCGTTATCAGATAACCTTACTCGTTACCCATCTCTTTACAGTTCTTCCCTTCACCTTAGCAATCCTTCCGTTATTACCTTTCTTCCCTACCCTTCTATGTACTTTCCACTCCTCATGCATTCTCTACTTTCGATATTATTCCAAGTACTTCCCTGCCCCTTACCCCACATATCCATCCTCAATACTAACCTCTTGTTATCTCATTTGTTATCATTATGTCTTCTCCTCTTTCCGTGCTCACAATCATTATCATTCCTTCTACATCCTCTCATAGTGTCTTCCTCTTCATCATCCCTGATATGTTTCATTCATTTTCTCCGCTGTTCTTATTTCCTTCTACTTTAATTGAAACCCCTTATCACCGCCTCTCATTTCCTTACTTGAGAACATTTCCCCATGCCTCTTTCCTCTCCAGTCTTCGCCCACTATCAGCACTTTAAAGTATGAAATGAAAGAGTGTTGAGCAAGAGAGACAATCTGACACTTTAAGGATGAAAACCAAGAATTGATTAAACAAGTTAAAAGGTTCTGAACATATTTAAATGTTTCTCTACCCCGCTCTCTCCCAATATGCAGGAACGAATGATGCACAACGTGTGAGCAAAGTGGATACAGCGAAAATGATATGGACACTGGCTTTAAACCATGAACTTTTGGATCACTTTTTATTAGTATCTTACATTTCAGAAAACAAAGAGAATAATACCATTACATAGCCAGGGTGCTGATAACCTGCACAGATCTATTATTTCCTTCCATACCTCTTACCAGCTTCACCTTTACATATTAACTTAAGTAAATAAACAGGAGATGTCAGCGAACTTTGGGCGACATGTTTCAAGAAGAGATAATTAAAACATGGGACCAGGTAACCACACAGGGGGGTGGAGGGGCGGGGGTGGGGGGTGTTTACAGCGCTGGATGCTTTTCAGTATTACAGGATCTGTAGGGCACTGCGCGTGTTGTTGGCCCAGCTAAGCGAGATCTGCCAGAAATGAAACCACTGACATACTTGTTGCAAACTCAATCTCCACAATGTGGTATTACAATACTTTATACACTTTTCAAATAACAGGGTGCGCAGGCTAAACTAAAGTTTCAGCTGGAGTGGGAGAAAGAACTTGGGATAGATATTACTATGGCGCAGTGGTCTTGGAGCTTCAGTAACATCAAATCGATCTCACAGAATGGTCGGCACAGACTGCTTAATTTTAAATATCTCCATAGAACCTATTATTTGCCAGAGCGGCTATGTAGATACGGCTGATGGGGAATGACAGATGCATGAGATGCGCTGCAACAGATGCACACTTTACACACTTAGCATGGGAGTGCCCCGGAATACGTGTATTTTGGGATGAGGTGTTCACTGTCCAGTCTAAAATGCTGGATCACGTACTGCCAGAATCACCTTTGGTTGCTCTACTGGGGTTTGATAAACAAATACCAAAAAGAGTGCTTACTTTTGGTCAAGTGTAGGGTAGCCATGAGATGGATGCAAGGTCCCTTGCCTACTATTGCGGACTATTTACAACAAGGGGTGGTGATGGACAGAGTCTCTGAATTAAGCAGAGTACTCTCACCCAGTCAAGAGATCAGGGCTAGATCCAACACCATTTTTTAGCTCATTGCACCATCCCAGTTTCAGAACCTGGCTGTATGCAAATTAGTATACTATTGCGGACTGGCACACTGATTTGGCATACTGTTCCACACAATCAGAACACTACAGTTGTTGGTGCCTGCTAAATGTCCACCTAAAGATATTTGGGGGCCATTTCGACAACACCTACTGGAAAAAGCTGTAGTGGATGGAGCCCAGGCAGAACAAGCTTGTAATGGGGTGGGTTGAGCAGTGTGTCAATATGGGGATCATATGTAATATTGGTTGTTTATACTACAACTGAATATTTCTGCATTCAGTAATATGATGATGTTTCCGGGAAGCATAGTATCTCCTATTGGCGTTAAGTTGTGGGATTGCAGACTATGTGTAACTAATGACATGCTAAAGCTATTCTACTGTCGCACTGTTACTGTTCATGCTGTAGCTACTGCACGGTGTGTATCCCAAAATTACTGCTGTAATAGCCTTTCCTGCTTTTTTGTTTTTCTTTCTTCTGGAAAAACATAAATAAAGTAAAGAAAATATAAAAAGTGTCAGCGAACTCTGATACCCGCAAGGACCTGGGTAAAGATAGCCTAGTAGTCCCTTGGAAAGTTGGGAGGTGACACAGCAGCTGGTGAAGATACTTCAAATAGACAATGGAAATGCTTACTTCAGTAAGCAGGAGGTATTGGCACTCTTTCTATCAAGACATTGACAGCCAGTCAATATCCCATTACTTCTAACAGGAATCTAGTCCTCACAATAAAGTCTTGTAAAATTAAGAGAGCCAATATACCCTTTAAGTGGTTCAGGACCAACATAGATCTTTAAAGGAGAGGAAAGGACTATGTTACTTACCCTGTAAGCATCTACTAGTTGAATGTAGTGCTGTAGATTCACCTGATCTTTATACTCATGCCATTTAGTGTTGTGCAATTTGTTTTTCTTCAAAGAAGTGTTTCAAGTCACAAGGTAGAGGGACTCCTCCTCTTGGCGATATTGTGCATGGGCATCAACTGTTTTGTTAGATTTTTTTCCCGCAGGCGGGTGAGTATGGAGTGTAAAGAAAGTGTCAGAATGAACGTGTCAATGCTAATGAAAGTGTGTAAAACATAATTGCAACGCCCACAAGTGTCCAGGGAGGAGGAAGGAAGCATGTGAATCTACAGCACTACAAGCCATGAACAGATGCTTATAGGGTAAATAACATTCCTTTTGATGGCATGTGTGGCTGTAGATGCACATGCTCTGCATAGACTGTAAAGCTGTCCCTCCTTAGAAGAGGTGGCTAGCGTGTGGGAGCTGCAGTAGTTGGAAAAAGGGTACTTAGCACTGCCTGACCTACATTGGCTTGCTAACGTGTCTACACAGTAGTGTTTCGTAAATATATGTGGTGGAGACCATGTAGCTGCTTTATGAATTTCAGCTATGGGGATAGTTTCTAAAAAGGCCATTGTTGCTCCTTTTTAAAGAGTATAGCGTACTCTAAGTTATAGGAAAAGGTCTTTTGACTTTAATGTAGCAAGTTTGAATGCATTTTATTATCCATCTGGCTACACTTGACTTGGGTATGGGGTTGCCTTTATGAGGTGGAGAACAGGCTACAAAGAGGTTTTTTTTCTTCTGAATGCTGCATAGAACATGAGCACTCTTTTGACGTCTGTTGTATGGATTGCTCTTTCTGCGACAGCTCATGGTTAAAGAAAAAGACAGGTACCTCAATGGATTGATTGAGATGAAACTGAGAAACTACCTTTGGTAGGAATTTAGGTTTAGTCCGAAGTATCAATTTGTCTTTGAAAGAAAAGTTCTTCTAAAGTTAATGCTTGGAGCTCACTAACACGTCTGAGTGAGGTAATGGCAACCAGAAATGCCACTTTCCATGATAGTGGGCACGAGTGAATAGGCTCAAAAGGTAGACCCATGAGCCTAGTAAGCACAATGTTTATGATCAAAGAAGGAGCTGGAGGTAGATGAGGTGGAATAACTCATTTGAGAACTTGCATGCATGCTTTAATGACTGAATTGTGAAGGGTGATGGATGCTATCTATTTTGGAGATAGGCAGTTATTGCAGCAAGATGCAGTCAAATAGAAGTGTATGCTACATTGGACTTCTGCAAATGAAGAAAGCAGCAAATGATGTCCTGTATGTTTATGTTTAAGTGTTTTGTAGAGCGCATAGCTGCCCAATGGGTTCCCAGCGCTACAGAGCAAGCGAGAGCGGATACCGAAGACTCTACCTGGAAATAGCCATGTCTTCATATTTTGTTCCTGACGGCAATCTCATCCGTGAAGAATCTTAGTTCTATAGGCATGGAGTTCAAGAGTTTTGGCGCCAAGTGCATGAATGATCATCCTCCGCATCTGGATCGCCTAATCCTTGTGGTTTTGCCAAGGCGATCTGAAGAGTATCTTAGGGCTCTTTCTGGTGTGATCAGCGCCCTGAGTAAATGTGGCCCTTTGCTTTTCAAGGCACTGTGTCCTATGCACAGTGCTTTGAATTTGACCCTGGCCTGTACCGGAAGCCAGTGGAGTATTTTCAGAGCTTCTTTTGCTGATTCATAACGGAGTATGCTTCTGAGTACCCTGGCTGCTTTATTTTGTACCACCTGCGGTCTATTCAACAGGTATTTGGGTGAACCCAGGAAAAGAGAGTTCCCGTATTCTAGACGCGATACCACCAGGGACTGTATCACTGTTCTACGGGTCTCCTCTGGAATGAGGTCTAGAATTTTACGGAGCATTCGCAGAATTCAAAAACAGGTGGTGGCCAGTTTCATGGCTTGACTTTCCATGGTGAGGTTGGTTGTGGTCTATCCACACTCCTAACTCCTTTATGGAGTTTTTATGCAGCTGTGGACATCGGAGTTCTTTTGGCCATTCAATGGTAACTTGTGGTGGAAGATTATTACCTAGGAACATGAGTTCCGTTTTATAACGTTTTAGCTTACAGCTTGTCATCTAGTTAGCTACCCTTTCCATGCAGAGAGACACTAGGTTGTGTTTCAAATTGGGGTTCCCTGCCATAGAAACTACCAATTGGGTGTCATCCACATACAATAGACAACCCAAATTCCTGGACAATCTCGGCCAGAGTGGCACTCCGCATGTAACCTATAGAATGTCCGAGTAGTGTCCGCAATCTGTGGTCTGAAAGGATCTGTCCTTCAGAAATGACACTATACCACCTTAGCATGCTGTCTTGTATCCCTGCTCTCTCTAGCCTAAGAATGAGTGTTTTATGATCCACCGTATCAAAGGCTGCACTTAGGTCGATCAACAGGATGGCAGCAGTACGTCCTTGATCGAGGATTCCCTTCCGTTCTTCTGTGACCAGTAGTAGGGCAGATTTGGTGCTGTGTGCTACTCTAAAACCTATTTAGGTCTGGTGAAACACCCCATTCTCCTCAAAGAACTGGGACAGAGTGTGGTTGACATATTTTTCAGACATCTTTCCTAAAATGGGTAGAGTGAAATGGGGCGGAAGTTAACCAGATATTTTGGGTCCGAATGTGGCTTTTTTAGCAAAAGTCAGACTATGGCATTTTTCCAGGTTTTCTGCACTTTCCCTTGTGTAAGAGATAGAGTGAGTAACTCTGTGGCAGTTGTCAGAATAGTGTCTCCCCCTGTAACAAAATATGTGGGGGTATCGATCTTTAGGGGACCCCGATTTGATGCCTTGTAGGATCTTAGTCATGGTGTCTTTTTTTAATTGCTGAAAATTCTTTTAGTATAAGTCTCGCTGTGTGCCCAATGGAAGCTTTGGTGCCTGTAGGGTCTGGGTTATCTCTACTCCCTATCATGGAGTTGTAGATGTTTTCAACCTTATTTTTAAAAAAGACTGCCAGTTCATTGCATTCCTCCTTAGAGGAAGATTGTGGAGAGGCATCCGGTTCTATTGACGTGAGGGATTTACCACCTTGAAAAGTTCTCTGGAAGAGTGGGTGGCCGAGTTTATTTTTTCCTGGAAATATCTAGCTTGGGCTATCTTGATTTCATTGTGGTAGTGTTTAATCTCTTTCTGATGTTGTGCCTTTATGGTAATGTCATATGCTTTCCGCTAGGTTATTATTATTTTTTTTATAGCAACAGTCCCGTGCACTCATACTAGTATTACATCGGGTCGACGTAATGTAGAAGCAAATTGAACCAATCCAAAGTTGTTGTTCTTGAATTCTTGAATTTGGTTCTATACCTTGTTCTCAGGTCATCCTTTGTATCATTCCCAGCCCTGAAGAGTCGGATTACACTGTTTCTCTGACGAAACACGTGTCGGCTGGCTGTGTGGCTTTCTCTTTGATGGCCAATTAAAGAATTCAAGAACAACAACGTTGGATTGGGTCCATTTTCTTCTACATTACGTCGACCCGATGTACTACTAGACTGTATGAGTGCAGTGGACTGTTGCTATATTTGATTGTGCTAGGATTCTCCTTCATCGATTAAGGGGTTGTAGGGTTTCCCCTTCCCGGTTAGCACAATACCAAATTGTTTCTAACTTCACACTTTACGTTAATTTTTGCAGAGCACCATTCTTTCCTGTCCAGGAAAACCCTTTCCACTTTACCCATCTTTCGTTTTTTTGCAAGCTCTTGTTAGGGATGCGAGAGGGCTGTTAAACCAAGTTGATTTCCTGTGTGTCTGGTTCGTTCCTGTCCTCTCTTTCTTACTACAGTGCTCTGCCGCATTAGTGAACCATTTGTCCCAGCGTGAAACTGCTATCTCGACATCCCCAGTCGTTTCCAGGGTATGTCTCTTTAGAGACTCTATCAGTTTATCTGGGATGGTTCTGGTCCATTCCCTGCCTAATTTAGGCACAATGCATCCTGTGTTTTGAAGGTGCCTGGTGGTCAATTACAAGGAGATGTAAAAATGGTCTGACCAAGGCACTAGTGTAGGGGGGCTGCTTTTAGTTTAGGGTCATTGGTAAATATTGCATCTAGGATATGCCCTTTTTCATGTATTTTCTGACTCAGCTGTATGGCATCCATGTCTTGTATAAATCTGTTGGTGATGGGGTTGTTCTGTTTATCTAGGTGGATATTAAAATCGCCTAGTACAGTTGTTGTACTTTTGGTAGGAATACTCTCTGCTATGAGGTCTGGGAAATGTTCCAGGAAGGTGTTGCAGGGTCCAGGTGGTCAATAGATTAGTATCCCAAAAAGATTTGGGTGGATGATAGCCTGATACTGAACAATATAGTGTATCAGTTGAGGACGGGTTAGGTGAAATAGTGAAACTGTAGATGTCTTTATATATGATGGCTATTCCTCTCCCAGTTTTTGCCACTCTGTCCTGTCGCTTTATGTTAAATCCTGTACAGTGGCTTTCATAGGACTGAGTTGTTTAGGGTGGCAGTAGTAAATAAAACGTTCCCATTTTGCAGCATAAAAGGCTCTAGTTGTGGGTCTGCATGCCTGTTTAAGAATATCTATACATTCTAATGGTAAGTTTGAATACCAACCTTTAAGACCTCAGTAGCCAAATCACTAGGTTGAGCATCTTGAGGTCCAGGTGTCTTATTTGTCCTTGATCAGGAGTAAGAAAGTCTGGCCTTTTGGGGCGCTTATTGTGATGGACTACTTAGAGATCTAGTAGTGTTGTGAACCAGGGCTAATATGCCCAGGTGGGCGCTCCAAGGATCACAGTGAGAGATGTTTGACTGAGCTTCCGAACCAGAAATGAGAAATGGGAGTGAGAGGTGGAAAAACGCATGCAAATATTCCTGACCAACTCATCAATAGTGTGCTACCCTTGTATAGTTGGTCTTTTTTGAGCATTTGCGTTTTAGACTGTGGCAAACAGGTCTATGTGAGGAAACACCCACTTTTGAAAGTAGGGACTGAGGACTTGTGGGTGGAGTTCCCAATTGTGAGTCTGGTGGCGCGTCCCGCTGAACAGGTCCGCAAGAACGTTGTCCGTCCCCGGCAGACATTCCGCCAACAAATGAATGTGATAGTGAAGAGTCCAGTTCCAAATAGTCGGAGAGAGGTGTGACAAATGAGAAGACTGGTTCTGCAACCTGCCACACCCCCGTTTTTGTAGATAGTACATGGCTGTTATATTGTGTTTCCAGACTAGAACAACCTTGCGAAATAGATGGGAAAGTTACTCTTTCATTGATAGGACTACTGCCTGAAGTTCCAAGTAACTGTTGTGTAGAGATTGATGTTTGGCACCCCACAGACTTTGTATTGTAAGGTCTTGTAGGTGTGCACCCTAACCTGTCATTAAAGCGTCTGTCGTTACAGTGACTTGAGGTATAGGGTTCAAGAAAGGCTGCCCTTACAGCATTGCAGAGAACAGTGAGTTTCGCAATCTATCAACACTAGATCCTGGCAGTTACCGTGTGACTGAGACCACGGACGAGAGAGACATTGTTGTTGTGGGCGCATGTGTAGTCTTGAGCTGGAAACCATGGCAAAGCAAGATGCCATCATACCCATTAGACGAATGACAGTCCGAACAGTGAGAGTTTGTTTGGCTGAAATTGAGGTACAAGTATCTGAAAGCTCTGTATCCAAGCGGGATTGGGGTAAGCAAGCCCCAACTGTGTAGAGGATTGCTCCCAAGTATGGTTGAAGTTGAAGAGGTTGAAAATGAGATGTGGGGACATTGATGGTGAGCCCCAACTTGTAGAGCAGGTCTACTGTCAGCTGTATGTGTTGCTGACACTGCTGAGGGGTGCTAGCTTTGATTAGACAATCGTCCAAGTATGGGAATACATGAACGTTTTGCAGTTGTATATGTGTGCTGCTACTACTGTGAGGTAATTGTGAACCCCGAAAAGAAGAACTTTGAAATGGTAGTGTTTTCCTGATATGACAAACCTGAGGTACTTGCATTGAGCAAGATGAATTGGTGTATGGAAGTAAGCGTCCTTTAGGTCCAGAGTGGCCATAAAGTCGCCCATCTTTAGAAGTGGAATGACATCCTGTAAAGTGATCATATGAAAGTGTTCTGACAGGATTTAGTAGTTGAGAGGTCAGAGGTCTATCATTGGTCTTAGTGACACGTCCTTCTTTGAAATTAGAAAGTTGCTATTAAAGGGAAACTGGTTCTATAGCCCCTTTTAGAAGAAGGGCTTGGATCTATTGTTTTAGCAGTGTTCTGTGTGATAACCTGTGATTTCGAGGTGGGATGTTGGGTGGTGTGGTAATGAGCTCCAGACGGTAGCCATGTTGGTTATTGGCTAATATCCCACTGGTCTGTTGAGATGAATTTGCAGACCTGGTGAAAAAAACTGTAGTCTTCCCCCGACAGAGGTTATGTGGTCAGGGGAAGGAAGGGGCAGTCACCATTTGGGAGCGGATGCTGTACCATGTATTTAAACAATCCTACCTCTTCCTTTGTTGTTATTACTACTGAAGGAGTCTCTGTAAAACCCTTTAGTGTAGGAGGATTGGCACTGTTTGTACTGAGAAGTCAAGACATCTGTGGCAATGGATCTGTAGCTGCTCCTTGTAGTCGGAGAGACAAAAGGGGCCACAAAGTGTAGGATTTGGTAAGGCTCCCATAGCCTTCACAGTATCTGTAGCTTTTTTCACTTTATCTGATGTGGAGTCTACTTGAGGGCCCAATAGATGTTCTTTGTCAAAAGGCATGTTTAAAACGGACTTCAGGTTTAAAGCCTGAGCATCTGAGCCAGGGATGTCTTCTGACAAGTATGCTAGTATTAATGCCCCAAGTGGCTGTATCTGCTGCATCCAAGGCACATCGAATGTTATTAGTTCTGGCCTGACCCTCTGAAACTATTTTTTTTACCCCTTTTCTTATGTTTGTCTCGGAGATGCTGCAGCAGTTCTTCCAATTCATCCCTGTGGGTCCTATCGTAACGTGCAAGTTGGGCTTGGGAATTGCCAAGGTGCCAATGACTGGGTGCTTGAGCTGCAACTCGTTGTCCAGCAACATCCTTAAGTTTGCTCTCCTTTTCAGGAGGTGGCGTATCCCCAGTAGCCTGACTATTGTCTAGTTTATGAGCTGTGGTAGCTACAATGGAGTCTGGTGGCACCTGACTACGTATGAAAAGGGAGTCTGAGGAAGCTGCTTTATATTTTGTATTTACCCATGGGGTTATCATATGGGCACTTACTGTCTCAATTAAATATGTCATCAGCGTGACGCACAATGCCAGGGACCACGGGTAGAAATTGTGTCTTTATGGGTGGATGACACAGGGTTGGGGGAATCATATCGCCCAACGCCCGAACCATGTAGATTTTTAAAATGGGCAAGAAGATTTAATGTCTTTTTTGTCCGATGGACAAAAAAAGACATTAAATCACTAAACACGGGTCTCTGCCCTCCAGCTCCCTGGCTCTGTGATCTGGAAGCGCGATGCCGCTGCCCCAGAAGTGGAACTGCGGGGCTGACGCAGAGACAGACTGAGAACTGGACTGTCTCTGCGGCTGCTGGCAGGTAGAGGCCAGTGTGCGCAGGAGCAGATGGACGGGCACAGTGCCCCAAGAGTGGAGCAGGGCTGGAGGCATAGACCAGGCCCGGGAGAGGGGCCCGGGCGCAGCAGACAGAAGCCCCCAGAGCACTGAAAGACAGTAGCCGGGTAGGGGGCTCAGAGACAGACCCCCGAGAGAGGAGGACCAGGCCTCAGGCTGCCTAGAGGACAGACGCTGTCTTGTGTACTTAGGATAGTGGGAGGAAGAATAGGCTGTCTGCCCGTGGCTCTAGGGGAAAAGGCCGGCTGGCCGGAGAAAGAGGCTGGCCACGGCGGCAGAGACAGGCTCACAGTAGCTATAAATCGGGGCAGTGGGCAGGCCCAGAAGAAATTATCTGAGGGTCAGAACCCGGTGGAGAGAGAGAGGCAGCTCAGGGAATTAATTACAGACCAGACAACCTCGGCAAAGAGCAGCCTCTGAACGGGGATAGCTGTGCCTCCCTGTCAGGGTGGGCTCTGGGAGGGGCAGAAGCTGGAGAGGGAGAAAGGGGCAACCACCAGAGGAGGAGAGCCGGCAGTGTGGGACAGGAGGGAGACAAAGAGACACTGAGGCAGCAGCTCTGGCCCTGCCACTGAGCAGAGAGAAGAGGCTGAAGTTAAGGGACTACCAGGGATGCAGCTATGGAGCAGATACATTACCAGTGCTCGGAACACCCTAAACCCCCAGTATGTCATGAGGCTGTAGCAGTGGGGGCATAGGCCTCACCTCCTTTCACAGACCATGTTCACTTAGCACCGACCCGCATTCCATGACCCTCCACATGCACCCCAGTCTTGCGATCTCCCCTCATCCTCGGGGGATTGGCGTCTCTCCCGTTTAACAACTCTTCCACTTTTACCAGCCCTAATCAAAGAACCAACTCCAGCCCCTACCCGAAACCCGTCTCTGGTGCCAGCTACCTCCCTCAGTATCAAAGACTGTGCTATAATCCCAGCCATAACAGGGGCCTTTCCTAGCACTAACTTCTTCAAACGACCCACGGCAGAATTCCTCGCTTTTTGAAAGATGCTTCCCAGTCTGCTGGGTTTGTTGGATCTGTTCTTACCAGTACAGAATTTAATCATGATAAAATGATTAGACCATCAGTGATGTACAGTCTTCGTGTTTCTTTTTTAAACCTGTGTATCCCTGAATCAGCCAGGATGGGCCCCTTAATGCGACTGTATTTTGGGTGGAGAGAGCAGGTCTTCCCCCTACTCTCTGTACACACCTCATCTCACCCTCTCTAGGGCTCAGGGAAATGGTCCCCTCCCCTTGCCTCTCTGTACACATCACTTTCACCTTAGTGCAGGGACGCAAGCGTCCCTCTTTCCACTCTGTGTCTGTCCCATTTACCCCTCTGATCCGGATGGGTGCAGGGAGAAGGGTTCCACCTGCTCTGTGCGAGCTGCACATACCCACTTCTGGGTGCAGGGAGATGGGCTGCCCCTTACCTCATATCTCTCACACCTTTCTCATTTGCGCAGGTTGTTGGTCGTCTGCTTTTACCTGTCTCTAAAGTCTTTGTATGCATCCCTTTCTAGGTCTATGGAAGTTAGCTGTGTGCTCTTTCCTCTGTTACTTTTCCTCTCTGTGAACGTACAACAGTGGCTCCTTGGTCCATTGGATGGGCTCTGTTCTCCAATTCTCTATACTCATTCACTTTATTTACACCCCTTGCTTGTGGTTTCCCATGTAGTTTCAGTTGTGAAATTTAAATAAATTGTTGGCCCTCATAAAGAGTGAATTCTGCGTTTGGGGAATGCTGTTGGAGTCTTGTAAGTTTTCAGCTTTTTTTTAATGTGGAATTATAGGGATGTCAAGAGGGACAACACACACAAATAAGGGGGAGTTGATGTGTGGTTTATGCTTTTAATCCTTCCAAAGTTGCTAGATTGAGAACGAATTCCCATCATGGTTGTAATGTGTATATTCCTCCGATTGTGTGCAAGAAGGTAGTTTATGATCTTGGCTGCTTTTCCCTTTACACAAGTTATCTTTGCGGCTCCAGCCACCTGTGCGCTGGAGTAGCGGACTTCAGCTCTCTTTTCTGTGATCAACGGTGAGTTCGCTGTCCAGTATGCTTGCCTGCTTCTTCATCTGTGGACCTGTGCAGACTGCCCAGCTGTAAATTATTTATGCACATCGCTCCCTCTGTCACTAGTTTAGAGGGGATTCTTGCTCCTGGGCTGTGTTTCGGGGGGACGCTTGCTTCTTGACCTTGTGTTTTAGAGGAGTGATAACAGTGGCAGATCAGCCTGTTTTAGAGGGCTGGCGAAAACGGTTCATTGGTCTTGTTTGCCTGAAGGTGTGGTGGCTTGAAGGCCTGAGTTATATGGATGTGAACAGGGTGCTGACTTGTGGCCTGGTTTGGGAGGGAGGCTGGGTGCAGATGCTGGCTTCTGCGTCTGGTTTAGGGAGTAATGGCTCAACTTTGTTGCAGGGTTGGAGACTCATGGGCCTTGTCGATAGACTGGAGACTCCTGTGCGTGCTCTAGAGGTGGCTGAAGACTCCTGGGTATGCTCTAGAGGGCTCGAACTCGTGGGGCAAAATTAGGGAGGCACTGGTGCATATGCTCAGCATAGGAGCTGAATGGCCTAGAGTGCTATTTTCTTTGCTAATAATGCAGGTGCTATTTTCTGAGCCCAGTTTAAGTCAAGGGAGTGTTGGGTCTTGAGCTCAGTTTAAAGGGGGGGTGCCGGTTCCTGGTCTAAATATTATAGGAGAGGCTGCTGGTTCCTGGAGCAAATATATCCACCATTAATTCTGCCCTCAAATAAAGCGGACTGTGATATCTTCCTGCATATATGGCGAGCAGTGGGAAAGTATGTATTTCCCATAAACTAGACACAGTTGTTTCTCTGTCAGCCCTTATAATTGATTTATGGAGTAGGTGAGACAAGTGAATTTTACAGGACATGTAGATCTCAGAAGCATTTTGTCCCTTGGCCAAGTAGATTATTCAAAAAATTCCACACCCCTGAATGACAGTGTATCAAAGAGGAAGTCCTGTTCTAATGACCCTCAATGAAGTTCGACTCCATGATAAGAAGCTGCCCTTTCTATCACTTGCTGGTAAGCAATAGCATCTTCAAGGATGGGGCAAGCTGGGTAAAGATCTGAGTCATTGTGAGGCATAGGGTCTGTATCATAAGCACAGATCAAGGTCCCCCAATGTTCTCCTATACCTGCTGTGGGTGAACCTGGAGGTGGGTGTATTGTCCATAGGGTCCTGATGTGGAGGTGGAGGTGATGATGCTGGAAAAGGTGAAGGAGGGGGTGGCGGTGGTGGTGGAGGATGATGTATAGGGCTAGTAGCCTTGTCCTTTGTCTTCTTTTTGAGAGGTATTGGAACGTCTAATTCCTCTCCGAAAGTTAACTGCCTTGTCAGTGGAGAAGAGGTGATAATTGCCCGTGCCTTCTTGAATGTGGATTTTTCTCTGTTGAATATAATTGTTTGTATTTACTTATTTAAGTATAGGCACAACAGGGGACATGGAAACCGCACATTGCTTCAAGGGTTTCAGTTCAGCTGGGCCCAAAGGCTGGGCGTCCGAAGAATCTTTTCGGATCAGACCATGGCCAGATGTCAGCGGCGATCTGCCTGCCGCGGGTGAGTGAACGGACTACCTATTGGTGGGGTGGGGGGTGTGGGGGTCACGGCAGAGTGGGATTGCGGCCTGGGCCTTGGGTTTTGCAGCCTTGGTATTTGTGGCTTATCGGCCACCAGTGTTGCCCTCATGGTGCACCCAGGGCAGTAGTAGTTGCAGTGTGGTATACCCCCCGAGCCGCCACTCAACATTGGAGTATGGGCCTGTCCTGTTGTTGCACACCTGGGCTGGTCTGAACTGCCTTCCAGGAACAGAGATCCAGAGCTGCAGCTGGTGCAGGTGCGTCACCACACGAGCACCGGGAGAGATGACGCCTCAGTGTCGATGGGCCCTGGTGACTAGGAGTTGGTACATGGAGCCCCCCTGTGAATCCACCCCATGAGTGCCTGTTAAGGGGGGTGGGCCCTTCTGCCTACGACGTGAGCAGGGGACCAGTTGCTACTACCTGTGATGGGTGGGTGTATGAGCAGCACTTCCTAGTAGAGCACTCTGATCGTGTTCATGGTCATTCCGGCACCTCTGCCTCGTGGAAGTTTGGAGCATTCTTCATACGTAGCCCTGGACTGGAATTGACCATCTACCGCTTTGTGACCCCTACAAAAGCCTAACCATGTCCTCCCTCAGCACAGGGAAAAAAGAACCCTTGGTCAAGGACATATTCGCCATATCAACCGCTGGGTAGGGAGAGGGAACGCTTGGGCCTACAACACCAGATCCCCCTGTTGAAGACGTCCGAGTGGGTGGCCTGGCCCGAGATGACTCTCCCATCACTAAGGCGTTACTGGAGCAACTGTTTGAGAGACTCTGTGAGATGACTTTGTGGGACTCAAACGTGATATAGCCACTGAGATTGAGATGATACGCCATGACGTGGAGACAGTGGGCCTGAGAGTGGAGTCATTAGAAGAAGCCTGAGATGCACTGGAAGAGGAGTTGGAGGGCCACTGCCAGGAGCTGCTGGCACTACATGATCAGAATTTAGTCCTCCACTATTGCCTTGAACACCCTGAGAACCAGTCCTGTCGCTCCAACATACGAATCAAGAGCGCCCCACTGCATGCGATTTCAGGTAGTCTCGAGAACTTTGTCACCGTCTCTTTAAACTTGTAGCCCTTTCTTTGCAGGATCAGGAGATCGTTTTGGACCACACTCACTGCGCAGGGTGGCCGACTGCTGCGCCAGGCCAACCCCAGGACATACTTACCTGCCTCCTTCTTATCAGCAGATGGAATCTATCATGGCAGCCGCCTGGGAACTACCAACCATCGACTTTGCGGTTCTCTACCAAGAACTTTCACTGATACCGCTGCAGCACCGGAAAGCCCTCAAGCCTCTCACAGATCTCTTACGAGCCCAGAGCAATAGATATAAATGGGGGCATCCCCCTTCTTCAATTTGTGAGGCAGGGGAGGTTTGAGTGGTACACGCTCCTGAAAACATTAAAGCAATCCCTGCCATGCCGGACCTGTACACTGCCTTGCGGGCGGCTGCCCCACTACTGGACCCTTCGGTCATTGCCCCTAACTCGCGGCACTCCAAACAATGGAAAACAAAGTCCTGAGTAAACCATCTGAAGCCAACAACCGAGAGGCCCACACTAAACTGCTTCAGCAACTCCAACAGGAAGGTGACCATGAAAACGCAGATGGTGATCAATGATCGACTCTGGGTATCTTGAACCTTCAGCGAAGCCCTGTGTCTCTTCCACGGCATTGTTGGCGGCTAAGGCCGCAGATACTTATCTTTTGCATTGCCTCTGTCACAGGCTCCGGAGTGTGCCGGCGGAACTCCTCTGTGCTGAGACAAAATCGCTGGTGAAGTTGCCCACAACATGGACCCTAACCAATGTTTGCTGTTTGACCCCAGGTGGGAGACGTGTTGGAGTTACTGTTTCACTTTTCTGTCTTCTGTCCCTTTCTCCTTCTCTCCCCCCTCCTCTCGTATAGCTAACCTTGCATGCTCCCAATAGGAGGCCGTGCGTGTCCTTCTGTGGGAGGTATACTGACACACCTTTTCTCAGGTACTTGCATGGCACTGTCCATATTTAGCCTCAACGTGTGTGGCCTTAATGCACCAACTAAACGCTTGGCACTCCTCATTTCTCTAAGACACTAAATGCGACATCTGTATGCTACAGGAACTCACCTGCTCCAGAGTAATTAGCAATCGCTGCTCTCTCGCTGGTTCGACCACCAGGACTTATCATCTGGAGAAGCCAAGAGGGCAGGTTTGCCACCCATTTCCCAGGTCGGGTGGACAGAGTTTTTATGAAAATCCCAGGCAGGCTTTTAGCATTACGTCTTAATCCAGGGCACTAGACTCACCATAGCCATAATCTATGCACCCAATGAACGTCAGGAACCTTTACTCAGGGATTCACCGGGCCAACTGTTAACCACTCCAGACAAAGGTGTGGTCGTGGTTGGGGACTTTAATATCGTAATGGATACTAATAGGGATCATACTACTATTATGGCAGGGAAGGTTGGGACACTGGTTAGAGGAGGCAGGTTTAACTGATATATGGCAGTATACACATACCACAACTCTGGACTACACTTTTTTTTTCCAGGTGCCCACCAAACATATGCCTGTATTGACTTATTTTCTTACCTCATCCAGGGTGACCGCTACACGTCTCGGTAGGCACCTGCGCTGCATTCTCTCTGACCATTCCCCCATATTCTTACGCCTCGAGCTCCGAGCCATCCGCCAGCCCCACCAGCCTGGGGTCTTAACGTGAAATTCTTTACCTATGATCACATACGTAAAGATACCCTGACGGCTATCACCGCCTTTTTGAAAATTGATACACTTGAAGTTGCTGTTGCCATGTTGTGTGAGACGTTCAAGGCTGTGATTAGGGGCCATTTCATTGCCCTGGCCACGTTCTGTAACAGGGAAAGGCAGAGTAAGCGTCACCAACTAGAGTTACAGATCAGGGAGCTCAAGGCCACTCTCGTCTGGTCGGGCTCATTGGCGGTCCGCCGTCAATTGACAGCTGCCCAGAACCAACTACGGGAGATAGACATGGGTATAGCAGAATACGCACTGCTTTGCCTTTGCCAGAAATATTATGACGGTGGTGTTAGACCTGGCATCTTTGGCGTGGTTTCCCCTATCTTTTTGCCTCTACCTCCTGTATTTTTGATGCTGTGCTGGATTTCGTTTTTGCTGGTTTAGATGCTTTGGACACTCTGCCACTGCTGATCAGTGCCAGAGTGTAAGTGCTCCCTGTGTAAATTATTATTCTGATTGAATATACATGTTTGGCATATTTGTATCACTATGAAGTCCCTAGTAAAGTGCACTGGGTGTGCCAGGGCTGGTGATGACAAATACTACTGGTGGGCCTGCAGCACTGATTGTGCCACCCACAGGAGTAGCTCTAAAATGGTGTCTCAGGCCTGCCACTGCAGTGCCTATGGGCAGTTTAGAACTGCCATGTCCTCCTGGTCAGTGTCCCCACTGACCAGGCCTAACCCTTCCCTTTTTGTGCACATCAGTCACCCCTATGGAAGGCCCAAGGTACCCCCCTGGGCAGGGTGCAGTGTATGTAAAAGGTAGAGCATGTACTAGTGCAGGTGACATGCTCTGGTAGTGAATGGCAGCCATTTTCGTTTTTCACTACTGTAAGGCTATCTTGCTCCATAGGTTAACATGGGGGATGCTGGCTACAGTGGTTAACATCATTTCTTCCCATAGGAACAAGATAGGACATAAGTATCTAGTATCCCTGAACTCAGAATTTAATAACACATCTTTTAGGAAAGGTTGTTTTTAAATCCTGTGTTTGAGAACAGCACTTTTAGAAAGTTGCTGTTCTCTTGTCTGACCCTTCTGTGTGCCTGGGCCTGTTTGTGTATTGACTGTCTGGTTTGAGAGTGACAGGGGCTGGGGGATTCCCCAGGAGGCTGGATGAGTCAGCACTAGGCTGAATGACTGCATTTGCAACTGGAGTGGTGGGAGGAGTTAGCACCTGGGCTGAATAGGGCTGTGCCTGCCTTCCACAATGCTGGCTCCACCCCCCTGCTGGGCGGCTGAGGACCCTGCCCCTCACTCTGAAAGGAAAGATGCAGCCAGCAAAACAAAGTGCTCAGGATCCACCCAGAACTGGTTTAGACCGGGCTCAGGGCCCACATGCACCAAGAGAACAAAGACTTTAGGGGTATAAGTACAGGACCCCTGACAACAGAAAATTAGATCATCCTGGAAATCAAGAAGGAACCTCTGCCAAGGAGAAAGCTGAAACTGAAGAAGGAAGATTGTCCTGCTATTGCTCTGCTGGACTGACCTGTTGCTTTGCTGCCAAGGAGAGGGGAAGGACTTTGCTTTGTGCTGTTTCCCCTTGCTTGAAGGAATCTCCAAGGGCCTGAGAAGAGCTGGCTCCCTGTTTTGAAGTCCCAGGAACAAAAGGACTTCACCCCCAGCTTCCCTGGACTCTGCTGAGAGAGTTCTGTCCTTCCTAGAGCGCTTGATCCAGTTGTGGGGCCTCTGGGAGTTGTACCTGAGCTGGGAAGCTTGAAACTAAGCTTGAGTGACTTTTGAAACTGAAAAGTGTCGCATCGCTCGCTTGCGGAGCGCATCCCCGACAGTGCGAGAAGTTTCCCGCCGCTACGGAGGTCGAGATCGTCGCAGCGCCTGACGCCGCTGCCAGAGACGTCGCATCCTCCGTTTGCGGGACGCACCAAACCGGTGCGGGAGAATCGAACATCGCTGCGAGTATCGTCGCAGAGCCTGTCGTCGCTGGGTGAGATCGCCGCACCGCTTGCTTGCGGATCGCATCACGTCGCTGCGAGCATCGTCGCAGAACCGTCGCATCGAGGAGCTGCGAGAGAGTGGATCACCGCCGGACCGCGCATCGTCGCCCCGGAGATCGTTGCAGCCCCTACGAGATCGTCGCATCGTGCCTTTGCGAGAACAGACTTCCTACGGAACCTACGCACCGGAATCCATAAAAGTGGCCTTCCTCCCCATACAGACCGGATTCGTCGCAACACGCCCGCTGCTGCAGCGGGGCTGTCGCATCGCCTCCCCAGGGTCTCAGGAGCAACGCATCGCTTGTTTTCCACCGCACCAGCATCTGCTTTTGGAAGTTTGTTGCAACTAAAAGGTACTGTGAGTAAACGTGACGCAACTGTGAACTTTTCACGCATCTGTAGAGAATTCTATCGCAACGTAGAGAATTCTATTGCAACCTAAAGAATTTTAACGCAACCTTAAGAACTCTTTTTGAAACCATATTCTTGAACTGTGTATGTTGGATTTTTGTCGTTTTGGTCTTGTGTAGTTTAGATTAAAAATACCTTTATTTTTCTAAACTGTTGTGGAGTCAGTTTGTGGTGTTTTCACTGTATTACTGTGAGTGTTGGTACAAATACTTTACGCATTGCCTCTGGTTAGCCTAGACTGCTCGTGCCAAGCTACCTAGAGGGTGAGCAGGGGTTATCTCAGAGGGTTATCTCCTTGCCCTGACTAGAAGCAAGGGTCCCTATTTGGACAGTGGTACCTACCTCTGCCAACTAGACCCCCAGATCTAACATTGGTGGTCAGGCGGTGGGATTTGAACTTGTATTTGTACTTGACCCACAGTAATTGGTGTACATCACTAGTGAGTGCAGACCACTACGCCACCGCATACTACTGGTTTTTGGTTTTGATTTTCTATTTTTGAGTAACTCTTCAATACAGCATGTCTTTGCATGGGAAGGCACCCAGTAAGGAGGCAGAAGTAGAGATGGAGTTTGCCATTGGAGATTTGTATTCATACAAAGTTGAGCAACTTAGGAAATTCTGCCTTGAGTTTGAGTGCCCCATAAAGAGCGCCTACAGAAAGGAGGAGCTGCAGAAAATCTTGAAGGCCCATTGGGAGGCACAAGAGGGAGAGGATGATGTGGATGTAGAAAACAGTTTTCAAGTCACAGATTTTCCAGTGGGCAAAGTAGGTGCAGGAGCTGGCAGCAACCATTCCAGCAGGGGCCTCTCCCCAGAAGAGTTACAAGAAAATCAGAGAGTAAGAGAGTATGAGTTGGAAGTCATGAAAATGAAAATGAAGCAATTGGAAATCAATAAAGAGAGAGAAAAGGCGGCGGAGGAGAGCAAAAGTGCCCGCGCCTTAGAAGAGAAGAAATTGCTTTTGGCTCATGAGTTGAGCATGAGAGAACTGGATCTTAAAGCCAAGGAGGTGGATGCCAGTTCTAATGGTGGCAGCGCGCAGCCAGTGCATGGGGGTAAAGTATATATTCCCAAGGACCTGGTACAGAATTACCATAGGGGTGAGGATATTTATGCCTGGTTCACTTCGTATGAAATTGCATTGAAGATGAATGGTGTGCAGGGGGGGGTTGTGGGTGGGAACATCTCTTTTTTTTTTGGGGTGCAAGGACATACAGCAAGAAAATGTTTTCAGTTAAGGTTATGAGTTATCTATGGCAGGTGTCGAATTTTGTAATTCACTGTTATATGATTTGCTGCGCTAAATCACTAAAAGATCATAATGGCTAAGCTGTCGATATGTTCCATCAATGTTTGTGGGTTAAACGATAAAAAAAAAGGGGAATAATGGCTCAGATGCTAAAAACTATGCGGATGGACGTAGTCTGTATACAGGAGACTCACATTGCTTGGTCTAATAGAGGGTGGCTAAAAGATCTTGGATTGGAAGTTGTAGGGTGCTCTCGTCAGAGTTCTACAATAAGAGGAGTTGCAATTCTTAAGAGATTTGGATTGGGGGAAATTAAAAAAGTCAAAGAAGATTTATTAGGCCGATGGGTCATTGCCGAACTTAAAGTTGGAGGATTGACTATTACTATCTGCTCATTATATGCACCAGTAGTTGACGACCCCACTGCCCTTATCCATCTAAGTGTGGAGCTAGCTCAATGGTCATCCAACATTGTACTATGTGGAGATTTTAATTTACATATGGAGGAAACGTTTGACATTTATGGTAGTACCCCATATAAAGGTAGGAAGAAAAAGGTATTCAGGGCACTTAAAGACACAATTCAAGAATATAGAATGTTAGATGTAGGGTATGAGAAAAGGGGGGGAATGTTTGGATATACTTTTTTTTCTGCCCGCACCAAAAATCTTTTAGATTGGATTATTTTTTTGTATCTAAGTGCTTATACAATGAACTTACACAAGTGGAATATGGGGTGTTACCCAAAATTATCTCGGATCATAATCCTATCTCTTTTAAATTTGAATTAACTACTTCATGTACCCCTCGAGCATGGTTATTTGACCGCAAATTATTGTATGACTCATCCTATGTTGACCACATGAATATCTGGATCCCCGAATTTTTTTCTAATAATAAAGGCACTGCACCTTCTGAAATAGTTTGGGATGCTTTTAAATGTGGGGTTCGGGGAGAAACATTGAGCTACTCAATAAGAAAACAAAAGGAGGTCAGAAGGCGAGAAGAACTAGAAATGAAAAATTTAAGAGTGCTAGAGATTCAGCTGATGCAGGCGTGTAATAGAGCATTAGCTACTGAAAGTATTATAAAGGAGCTAGTGATTCTTAAAGCTAAGATTCATCAGGGGTATGCGACAAAGTTTGCTCAGCAAGTTACTGCCTTTAAGACAGAGGTTTACGAAGTTGGTGAGAATTCTGGCAAACACTTGGCTAAGAGGGCTAGGCAGAAAGCGGCATTTGCTAGCATTGATAAAATACATAATTTGACAGGGACAACAGTTAATAAAATGGAGGATATTCTTAAAGTATTTAGTGACTTTTATTTTAAACTATATACTGAGGATGCGAGGCCAGATTGTTTAGATCAGACTACTCAATTTATCGAATCAACTTTAAATATCACCTTATCTAGCGAAGAGAAGGAGAAGTTAGATTTACCTTTTACTTGGGAGGAAATTGAACTCTCTCTAATGTCTTTAGCCTCAGGAAAAGCAGCTGGTCCAGATGCTATCCCTTTAGAGTTCTTTAAACAGTTTCGGAGTGCTTTAAGAATAGAATTAGTAGATTTATGTCTGAGAGCTCAACAAGGTATTGCCCCTCAATCATGGCATGACTCAATAATAACTGTGTTTCTTAAAAAAGGGAAGCCTCCGTTATTACCCTCATCTTTTCGTCCCATATCACTCATAAATGCTGATAGTAAAAAAAAATCAAAAATTTTAGCTTTAAGATTATCTAATATTATTTCCCCCTTAGTTTCTAGTTATCAACACGGCTTTATCCCTGCTAGAGACACTGCTGATCATATTCGACGGGTGATTTCGTTCCTGGACTGGTCCCAAGCAACTCGGTCTAATGTTGGATTAATATTTCTAGATGCTGAAAAAGCTTTTGACCGAGTTGCCTGGGACTATCTGTGGGAAATTCTATCTAGGAAGGGATTGGGCCCAGGAATTATAAAAGCTTTAAAAACTTTGTATATCGATCCTAAAGCGTGTATTCGAATTAATGGACAAATCTCCCCTCCTTTTTCAGTGACCAGGGGCACTCGACAAGGTTGTCCCTGCTCTCCCTTACTCTTTGCTTTTTATATTGATCCTTTAATTAATCGGTTTTTTTTGGAACAAAAAATTAAACCTATCTATTTAGCCAATATTAATTATCGAGTTTTAGCCTACGCTGACGATATAGTGATAACTACTACTGATGTTCAGACAGCTTTACCAGTGATAGATGATCTTGCTAAACAATTTGGGGTTTTTTCCGGCTACAAGCTCAATCTTGAGAAAACACAAATTTTATGCTCTGGAGATAATCTATCTCCAAACATATCTACTACTTTAGAGGTCACATATTTAGGAATAAAGATTTGCCTCCCCATAGAGAAGATACCAGAACGTAATATAAATCCCATAATAACTCAAATTAATGCTTTACTACAGCGCTTGGATCATCTACATTTATCATTATATGGCAGACTTAACATTTTAAAAATGATGATCTTACCAAAAGTACTGTATATCTACCGCACAATACCATTAGAGTTTCAGCCGCTTTGCTTTAAAAATTTAGAAAGAAGTACTTTCCGCTTTTTATGGGGCTATAAACGTCATAGGAAAGCATCAAAGAAAATGATATTAAGTAATGAACAAGGTGGGTGGAATGTTCCCTATTTTCTTTTTTATTATTTATCTGCTGCATTGCAATACATAAGTCCTTTAATTATGGGAGATAGGGTAGAAATTCTGGAATGTCAAACTCCTTCTATTTATGAAATGATTTTGGGCGAGCAAGTTAAAGGCAGCTTCTTGAGGATTGTAGAGCCCAGTTATTACAAGAAAACAAAATATAAGATACTTAAGACAGCTTTTGGAGTCTGGCAAAAAATTCGTAAACATATAAAATTATATAAATTAAATGCTTACACTCCCCTTATATCAAATGGCCTTTTACCTGAAATTTTTTGTGACTTAACTATGTATAGATGGCAGCAGAAAGGAATACGGTACCTGGGAGACTTATATAGTGAAGATCAATTTGTGTCATTTCAGGATTTAATGAATATATTTTCTATTGGTAGAAATGATTTTTTTAAGTTTCTCCAAATTCGAAGCTTCCTACAGAACCAATCCTTACTTTCCCCAGTTAAAATGACGAAAATGTCATTGTTAGAAATCTTGCAAAAAAAACCCGTATAGGTGCTATCTATTCAAGCTTAATTCAGGAATTTGGGGATGATTTGGGACAATGTCAGCGGAAATGGGCTAACAGTTTAGGTGTATCTGATGTGGATATTTTGTTATCGATTAAAATGGCTTCAGATTGCCTAATGACAGGGATGATGAAATCCCAACATTTTATGTGCATTCATAATCTATATTACACCCCAAACAAAGTTGCTAAATGGAGTACAACGATAGGTACAAATTGTAGCCGCTGTGGGCTATATGCAGCTGATGAACTGCATATGTTTTTTTCTTGCCCCAAACTTTCTATTTTGTTTCAACATGTGGAAAATTTCTTAACTATTGTTCTTAAAAGTGAGATTAAGTTAACAGCGGAATTAGTGCTGTTGGGTATTGATCATACTGTTGTTAGGTCGACACCAATCTCTTATTTTCTATTTTTATGTATGGCTGCAGTTAGATCCTGTATTACTAAGGAATGGATCAGTTCGGATCCGCCGTCTTTTTTTATGTGGCGGGAAAAATTACTGTTTATGTACAATATGGAATCTGCTATATATAAGTTAAAAGGAATTAAAAAGAGAATATTGGGGGAGAAAATTTGGGCACCAATTGCCGAATGGATTTAAACTTTTTATGTTGTTTGAATTAAATCTATGTTATAAATTGTTATGTACCTTAAGAGGATACTGATTTATTCTGGTAACTATGTACTGCTGTATTTCCTTGCAATAAAATAATAAAATAAAAAATAAATTAAAAAAAAAGAAGATGAATGGTGTGCCTGATCAGCATTGGGGGGCGGGCCTGTGGAAACATTTTGAGGCTTCTGGGAGGAGTGCTCTAGAGCCCTTAGAATTAGCAGGTGCCATGACCTACCCCAATATGAAGGACGCCTTATGTCTCAGGTATGGCCTTACCCCAGAGCAGTACAGACTGCAGTTTAGGAACTCCAAGAAGAGAGAGTCTGAGACTTGGATGGAGTGTGTGAATTCGTACTCGCGTGCACTGGAAGGTTGGATGAAGGGCAGTAAAGTAACTGATTTTAAGGGGTTGTTGCATTTAATCAGTTGGGAGCACTTGAGTAGTCTTGGTGTTCAAGAGCTGCGCCACCATCTTGTAGACAGCAAGCTGACAGACCCCATTGAGCTTGCTAAGGAGGCGGACCGCTGGACCAGTACCAGGGTCCACAGAGGAATTGTGGGTACCACAGCCAAAGGTGGGCAGGGTCCCCAGCAGAAGAGTGGGGGGACAAGGGTAACCAAAAGGAGTTCTCAGAAGGGCCCCAAAATAGTTCCCAGGGAAAGGAATCCCAACCCCCCAAACCTAAACAGCCATGGCCCTCTAAGGGCAGGCGGGACAATAAAGACAACAGGGGTCCACCTACCTGCTATCACTGCAATGAGGTGGGCCACATTGCTCCAAAATGTCCCAAGAAGAAGCAAGCACCCACTGGTGCCCCCGCCCCAGCGTTAGCTAGTGTAGCTTTGGGAGGGGATTTGGTTTCTAGTGATTGGGGGGAGCTAGCAGTTATGACCCTTGTCTCTCTAGGAGACCAAGAGGTGGTCCAAGAAACCGTATTGCCCTCTAACAATAAGAAATATGGGCAGAAGGTGACCATCAATGGGAGGGAGATTGAGGCTCTAAGAGACACAGGAGCCAGCGTGACATCCGTGAGGGGTCAGTGGGTGTTTGAAGAGCAAATCATCCCTGGTCTACTCCGCCCTGTAGTGGCAGCTGACAGTTCAGTGCGCTTCAGCAAGCTGGCGCCTGTTCCCTTTGAATGGGGGGGGGGGGGCGGGGAGTCTCTGGTCTTTTGGAGGTAGTTGTCAGTGATGCCTTGCCTGTAGACTGTCTGTTAGGTAACGACCTGGAGAGTTCTCCATGGAAGGATGTAGAACACAGAACTCACTTGGAGATGTTGGGTTTGCCTGCATGGATCTGTGTGTCCACACGTGCTAGGACAGCCAGTAGGGGGGAGTCAGCAGAACTGGAGCCTGAAACAGTGGCCCAGAGACCTGCCAGGAGAGGAAGAGGCAGAGGGCGCGGGAAACCAGCCCCGGCCGTTCCCACGGTCCAGGAGGAAGCAGAACCTGAGGGGGATGCCCTGGAATCTACAGGGGAACAGGTAGCCGAACTGGGAGACTTGCCTGAGGGGACCCATTGGCAGCAGGAAGGTGGTCCCTCCAGGGAGGAATTCTGCAAGGCGCAGAAGGAGTGCCCTTCCCTCATTGGTCTGCGGCAACAGGCTGTAGATCAGGCAGCAGGTGGAGCAGCCAGAGATCACTTCATCTACTGGGAAGATGACTTGTTATATAGCGAGCCTAAGTTTGCTGAGCCCGGTGCAGCCCGTGTGCTGGTGGTACCCGAGCGCTTCAGAAACTTCCTAATGGGTCTGGCTCATGACGTGCCTCTTGCAGGACATCTGGGGCAAGACAAGACCCTAAACAGGCTTGTCACCCACTTCCACTGGCCCCAGATGAGAAAGCACGTTGGTTTCTTTTGCAGATCTTGCCAAACCGGTCAAGCCAGTGGCAAGACTGGAACAAAGTTGAAGGCACCCCTTCAACCCTTCCCAGTAGTGAGCACCCCTTTCGAGCGGGTGGGCATAGACATTGTAGGGCCCCTGGACCCCATTACAGCCTTAGGCAACAGGTTCATCCTGGTCTTGGTGGACCATGCCACCCGGTACCCGGAAGCAGTCCCTCTCAGGACAATCACAGCACCCGTGGTGGGCCGTGCATTGATGGGGATCTTTTCCCGTGTGGGGTTCCCCAGAGAGGTGGTCTCCGACCGGGGTACCAACTTCATCTCTAAGTACATGAAGTCTCTGTGGGAGGAGTGTGGAGTAACTTATAAGTTCACCACTCCTTACCACCCTCAAGGAAATGGGTTGGTTGAAAGGTTCAACCGGACCCTGAAAGGTATGATTATGGCCCTAGCGGAGCCCATGAGATGCAAGTGGGACGTCTTGTTACCATGCCTGTTGTTTGCCTACAGGGAGGTGCCTCAGAAGTCCTTAGGGTTCAGTCCCTTTGAACTCCTGTATGGCCACCCTGTTAGAGGACCTCTCTCACTGGTGAAGGAGGGTTGGGAAAAGTCCCGTGGGAAAACCCCCCAGGATGTGTTCAGCTATGTGCTGGCCATCCGCAACCAGACACAACGCTTCAGGAAGCTCGCTCAGGCGAACCTGGAAGCAAGCCAGGAAGAAATGAAAAGATGGTATGACCAGAATACCACTTTTGTCGAATTTCAACCTGGGCAGAAAGTGTGGGTGATGGCGCCAGTGGAGCCTTGTGCGCTCCAAGACAGGTGGACTGGGCCATATGAGGTGGTGGAAAGAAAGAGTGAGGTAACCTACCTGGTTAACCTGAGGACTCCCAGGCAGCCCCTGAGAGTCTTGCATGTGAACCGCCTCAAACCACACTTTGAGAGGTCTGAAGTAACCATGCTCATGGCTACAGATGAAGGAATGGAAGAGGATAGTGATCCTCTCCCTGACCTCCTGGCAGTTAAGGAGCAAGATGGGTCAGTGGATGGTGTGGTCCTCTCACCCACCCTGACCCCAGAACAGCAGAGTGACTGTCGCCAAGTGTTGGGTCAGTTCTCCTCCCTGTTCTCCCTGACCCCAGGAGTCACCAACTGGTGCGTCCATGATGTGGACACTGGAGACAGTCCGCCTGTGAAACAACATTTTTACAGGGTGGCTGACAAGGTCAGGGCCAGCATCAAGGAAGAGGTTTCCAAGATGTTGGCGCTAGGGGTGATTGAGCCCTCCAGCAGCCCCTGGGCTAGCCCAGTGGTCTTGGTGCCCAAGAAAGCTGCTACGCCCGGTGGCCCTCCAGAACTCCGGTTTTGCGTGGACTACCGTGGGCTCAATGCGGTCACGAAGACTGACGCACACCCCATCCCCAGAGCTGATGAGCTCGTGGATCGGTTGGGAGCTGCCCAGTACCTCAGTACATTTGATTTGACTTCGGGGTACAGGCAGATTGCCCTAACTGATGGGGCCAAAGAGAGGTCAGCATTTTCAATGCCAGAGGGGCACTTCCAGTTCCGAGTCATGCCCTTTGGGTTGAAAAATGCCCCTGCCACATTCCAGAGACTGGTTAACCAGGTACTGACCGGGCTGGAGGGATTCAGCGCCGCATACCTGGATGACACTGCAGTGTTCAGCTCCACGTGGGAGGAACATTTGCAACACCTCTGCGAAGTGTTGAAGGCTCTGCAAAGGGCAGGCCTCACTATCAAGGCCAGCAAATGCCAGATAGGGCAGGGATCTGTGGTGTATTTGGGACACCAAGTGGGGAGCGGCCAGGTGGCGCCCCTACAGGCAAAGATTGATACCATTCTGGCTTGGGAGCCCCCCAAGACCCAGACAGAGGTGAGGGCCTTTTTAGGACTCACCGGGTATTACCGACGGTTTGTCAAGGGATATGGCACCATTGTCGCCCCCTTGACAGAACTCACTTCCAAGAAATTGCCCAAAAGAGTTGACTGGACTGACGCCTGCCAAACTGCTTTTGAAACCCTGAAAACTGCTATGTGCACAGCGCCGGTGCTCAAGGCACCTGACTTTTCCAGTGAGTTCATAGTTCAGACAGACGCTTCAGAGCATGGTGTGGGAGCAGTACTCTCACAAATCACTGAGGAGGGAGGAGACCAGCCGGTAGCCTTCATTAGCAGGAGACTACTCCCCAGGGAACAGAGGTGGAGTGCGATTGAGAGAGAGGCATTTGCTGTGGTCAGGGCTCTGAAAAAGTTGAGGCCCTACCTGTTTGGGACTCACTTCCGTGTTCAGACCGACCACAGGCCCCTCAGATGGTTAATGCAAATGAGGGGTGAGAACCCAAAACTGTTGAGGTGGTCCATCTCCCTACAGGGAATGGACTTCACAGTGGAACACCGCCCTGGCACAGAACACGCCAATGCTGATGGTCTGTCCAGGTTTTTCCGCCTTAGTGAAGAGAACTCCCAAGAGGGTGGGCAGTTCTCCCCACTTTCAGCTGGAGGGGACACGTGTTAGACATGGCATCTTTGGCGTGGTTTCCCCTATCTTTTTGCCTCTACCTCCTGTATTTTTGATGCTGTGCTGGATTTCGTTTTTGCTGGTTTAGATGCTTTGGACACTCTGCCACTGCTGATCAGTGCCAGAGTGTAAGTGCTCCCTGTGTAAATTATTATTCTGATTGAATATACATGTTTGGCATATTTGTATCACTATGAAGTCCCTAGTAAAGTGCACTGGGTGTGCCAGGGCTGGTGATGACAAATGCTACTGGTGGGCCTGCAGCACGGATTGTGCCACCCCAGAGTAGCTCTAAAATGGTGTCTCAGGCCTGCCACTGCAGTGCCTATGGGCAAATTAGAACTGCCATGTCCTCCTGGTCAGTGTCCCCACTGACCAGGCCTAACCCTTCCCTTTTTGTGCACATCAGTCACCCCTATGGAAGGCCCAAGGTACCCCCCTGGGCAGGGTGCAGTGTATTTAAAAGGTAGAGCATGTACTAGTGCAGGTGACATGCTCTGGTAGTGAATGGCAGCCATTTTCGTTTTTCACTACTGTAAGGCTATCTTGCTCCATAGGTTAACATGGGGGATGCTGGCTACAGTGGTTAACAGCATTTCTTCCCATAGGAACAAGATAGGACATAAGTATCTAGTATCCCTGAACTCAGAATTTAATAACACATCTTTTAGGAAAGGTTGTTTTTAGGTCGAGCCTGGAATACACGCATCCGAAGGATGCGGTCCAGGTGGAGAACTATAGTTAGCTGACTCGGGGGAATGAAGGACAAGAAAGTGCCACGCGCTCTCCGGCTGGATTTCACTGCGTGCACGCGCACCCACACTCACGCATGCGCACATCACAGCCACACGCATACACAGCCAGATGCACACACACCCCCCCCCTCGCCGCACCTACACACACACACTAGCGCACCGACACGCACACGCAGAGACCCCCCACACACACACCAGCGCACCTTCACACACACACACATACAGAGACCCCCGGCTCTCCCCCCCCACACATAAACACATGCGCGCACACAAACACATTCGCACACACACAAGCGCACCCCCCCACCCCCCTACTACTAAGCCCCACTTACCGCCACTCCGGACTTCTGCAGCCTCTGCGGGGCTCTCCCTCGGGCATGGGAGCCCTGCGCCACCACTGCCAGGCACTCCGTGGGCGCGGGCTTCACAAGACGGAAGTCCCGCCCCACGATAGGTTTCGTTTTTGTAATTGCGTGCGCACGTCTCAGTGCCGCCGAGCGCGAGGAGTATGTTTTTCGAGCTGAAGGGAGCAGGCAATTTTGTGGGCACTCCAGGCGTAGCAGGCATATAATATTGGCCGGAGGGAGCTTTAATATAATCATGGCGCCAGCAGCTGCAGGCTCTTTCCGACCCGGTCTGCCACGTGCTTCTTAGCTGTTATTGAGGAGAAAAAACTCTTTCTACAGGGTCAATGAAAGGTACCCAAGAGCGTTCTTGTCCCCCATTCCCAAAGAAATGTAGTGTTTCCCACACCCCTGTGCCTATTAAAAGCCCTTCTGCCTTTCCAGACTCTCAGCAGGTGGGCCCTGTATGTGTGTTTGCTAGGGCTTCAAGTGCGAAGCAATACTAGCGGCAGGCGCTTGTTACAAGGTAATGTGTCTTCAGTTTATTAACCACGCTGTTATGGAATCCACAGCGCCGAAGTCAAGTGTGTCTGCTTCATAAACAATACTGCATCGCAGAACACCATTTCTGTGCAATCTGCAGAGACGCCAGTGCTAGGTCACTAAAGAAACTCACTGTGTTCATCAAAAAACAGGCCAGGTGAGGAGTGTTTCAACGAATCCGAGGTTAAATCATCGCTCTGCCTAGAGCGGCTGCAAAATATTTTATGGGTGTCATAAATTGCAACGAATAATGTACCCCCTGAAAACAAACATCTCCGCTTTTGCAATACGCAGACAAATGCGCTTTCATTTAAAGGGAAAAGCGAGTGCCACAAACTGCTGCTCATAAAGTGCGTCACGAGGAACAGACTGCGGGGAGGACAAGCAGGATTTTTTGCACGCACTTCCAATTGCCATTTCTTACCGCGTACTCGCTCTAATCCCAGCTCGTTCCCTTTTATTGGCGTTCAATCAGCTTTATTTCAATTTGTGAAATCAATCCCTTGCTTTCCTTTCTGATGTAGGCCTTGCTTGCCACGTGCGATTCCAACCAGCAAATCCCAAATCTTTCAGCAACTGTGCACAAGGCAAGTAGGGCTCGTAGTGATAATAAATAAAAAGAAAAATAAAAGCATTTGCAATGCAATAGGTCTTGCATTTACGCAAGTTTACGCTATTGGCATTTTAGATGACAATGCCTTTTATTTATGTTCCTTTTTATACAAACAAAACTTAACTACTGCATAAATAAAAAGACATTGCCATTTACAATACTAAAAGCTCAAACTTTCCTAATGCGAGACCTATTGCATTGCAAATGCTTGTTAAATCCTGTGTTTGAGAACAGCACTTTTAGAAAGTTGCTGTTCTCTTGTCTGACCCTTCTGTGTGCCTGGGCCTGTTTGTGTATTGACTGTCTGGTTTGAGAGTGACAGGGGCTGGGGGATTCCCCAGGAGGCTGGATGAGTCGGCACTAGGCTGAATGACTGCATTTGCAACTGGAGTGGTGGGAGGAGTTAGCACCTGGGCTGAATAGGGCTGTGCCTGCCTTCCACAATGCTGGCTCCACCCCCCTGCTGGGCGGCTGAGGACCCTGCCCCTCACTCTGAAAGGAAAGATGCAGCCAGCAAAACAAAGTGCTCAGGATCCACCCAGAACTGGTTTAGACCGGGCTCAGGGCCCACATGCACCAAGAGAACAAAGACTTTAGGGGTATAAGTACAGGACCCCTGACAACAGAAAATTAGATCATCCTGGAAATCAAGAAGGAACCTCTGCCAAGGAGAAAGCTGAAACTGAAGAAGGAAGACTGTCCTACTGTTGCTCTGCTGGACTGACCTGTTGCTTTGCTGCCAAGGAGAGGGGAAGGACTTTGCTTTGTGCTGTGTCCCCTTGCTTGAAGGAATCTCCAAGGGCCTGAGAAGAGCTGGCTCCCTGTTTTGAAGTCCCAGGAACAAAAGTACTTCACCCCCAGCTTCCCTGAACTCTGCTGAGAGAGTTCTGTCCTTCCTTGAGCGCTTGATCCAGTTGTGGGGCCTCTGGGAGTTGTACCTGAGCTGGGAAGCTTGAAACTAAGCTTGAGTGACTTTTGAAACTGAAAAGTGTCGCATTGCTCGCTTGCGGAGTGCATCCCCGACAGTGCGAGAAGTTTCCCGCCGCTACGGAGGTCGAGATCGTCGCAGCGCCTGACGCCGCTGCCAGAGACGTCGCATCCTCCGTTTGCGGGACGCACCAGACCGGTGCGGGAGAATCGAACATCGCTGCGAGTATCGTCGCAGAGCCTGTCGCTGGGTGAGATCGCCGCACCGCTTGCTTGCGGACCGCATCACGTCGCTGCGAGCATCGTCGCAGGACCGTCGCATCGAGGAGCTGCGAGAGAGAGGATCATCGCTGGACCGCGCATTGTCGCCCCGGAGATCGTCGCAGCCCCTACGAGATCGTCGCATGGTGCCTTTGCGAGAACAGACTTCCTACGGAACCTACGCACCGGAATCCATACAAGTGGCCTTCCTCCCCATACAGACCGGATTCGTCGCAACACGCCCGCTGCTGCAGCGGGGCTGTCGCATCGCCTCCCCAGGGTCTCAGGAGCAACGCATCGCTTGTTTTCCACTGCACCAGCTTCTGCTTTTGGAACTTTGTTGCAACTAAAAGGTACTGTGAGTAAACGTGACGCAACTGTGAACTTTTCACGCATCTGTAGAGAATTCTATCGCAACGTAGAGAATTCTATCGCAACCTAAAGAATTTTAATGCAACCGTAAGAACTCTTTTTGAAACCATATTCTTGAACTGTGTATGTTGGATGTTTGTCGTTTTGGTCTTGTGTAGTTTAGATTAAAAATACCTTTATTTTTCTAAACTGTTGTGGAGTCAGTTTGTGGTGTTTTCACTGTATTACTGTGAGTGTTGGTACAAATACCTTACGCATTGCCTCTGGTTAGCCTAGACTGCTCGTGCCAAGCTACCTAGAGGGTGAGCAGGGGTTATCTCAGAGGGTTATCTCCTTGCCCTGACTAGAAGCAAGGGTCCCTATTTGGACAGTGGTACCTACCTCTGCCAACTAGAGACCCCCAGATCTAACAGGTGGTAATAAGGCAGGCCACATGCTTGCACACTTCCACTGAGCTCAGGCGAACGATCTTAGAATCTCTGAAATACCGGGAGCGGATGGCACATTACGACAGCAAGATGTGGCTATAGCGGATACCTTTTGAGCTTTCTATGCATCCCTCTACACGGCAGAACCCCTGCTGGAGTCTGATGCACTGACGTACCGATCTCAGATGCCTGCCCCCACTGCTGGTGCAACTACATTCAGTGCTCTTGATGTAATTTCACTCCACAGGAGGTCTTAGCTGCCTTCCAAAAGTTACAGCCTAGAAAGGCACCAGGCTCAGGTGGCTATAGCGTTAAATTCTATAAAGCTGTCGCACCGTAGCTTGGACATATCTTAGTACTGCTGTTTAATTCCTTCCGTGAGACAGGCACACTACCAGACAACATGAGCTTGGGCACAATCACGGTGATTCCCAAAGCAGGCAAGAATCCCAAGTGATGTTCTCCCTATGGTCCTATCTCCCTTTTGAACATTGATGCAATTTTATTTACCAGTGTTCTAGCCCACAGACTGGCCCCCTACGTTCAGGGTCTGGTAGACCCTGACCAAACCGGTTTTATCCCAGAGTGAGGATGTAGTGACAACACAAAACGATTGTGTTTCCTTCTGGACAAGTTGTGGCACCCCCAGATACCGGCTTTATTGCTCTCGATCGACGCTGAAATAGCCTCTGATCGAGTGCACCGACCCTACTTGCAGTGCTTGCTATAAAAGTGGGTATCGGTCGCAGGTTCGGTAGTTGGGTAGTCATGCTACCTTACCCCAGGGGGAGGGGGGTGTAGTGTGTGTGTGTAGTACTCCACCCCATTACCTATCATGCGTGGAACGCGGCAGGGCTGCTCCTTATCTCACCTGCTTTTCGGGTTCCATATGAAGCCCTGTGCGGAACGCATACGGAATAACCCCAGCATAACGGGCATCCAGATGTGTGGGAGCGTACCTAAGAAGATGCTGTACGCGGATGATGTCCTTTGAAACCCTCACCAACCCAGAACTTACTTTAGCAGTCTTGATGACAAAGCCGTCTGTGTTCAGTGCAGCCTCCAGGTTCAAGACCAATCTGCAGAAGTCCTCAATCCTTGGCATAACCGTCTCTGAAACGGAGACAGCCCCGCTGGGGCCCTTTTCCCCTTCCGGTGGGCGGATAATGGGATCCCATATCTGGGAATACAGATACATTCAACAATCACGGCTACGGTGGCCCAGCACTATGGACGTCTCCTCACCAGAACATGGTCTATTCTCACTAAATGAAGTACCCACGGCCTGTCCTGGCTCGGGGCAAATAGCTGCCATCAAAATGATATTACTGCTTAAACTTCTTTATGTTATGCAGACCATACCCCTCCAACCTCCTCCCCCAAAGATTTTGGACACATTGCAATCCCTTATCTGGGACTTTGTCTGGGAAAGTAAACAAGCTAGGATGGCCAGAGTCGGTGCCTATCTGCCACTGGAAGCAGGAGGACTAGGGATTCCGAATCTGCGCTGGTACCACCAGGCGGCACAATTGCACTACATGGTTGTGTGGTCTCGCATCCTAAAGGAGAAGCACTGGTGTTTTATAGACCAGGCGATTGTGGGCATCCACATTTGGAAAATACTGTGGCTGCCAAAACCATGCAGGCCGATTAGTGTCTATGTTTCGTCAGTGAATATTGGGGTTTGGGACAGGGTCTCTCTACACCAATATCCCCTGAGATGCCACTGATAAGCAACCCAGACTTCCCTTCAGCTGCCTCGGGTTCGGCATATATGGCCTGGCAGTACGCCAACTGAAAACGGGTGGGAGACTTATTTGATACTGAATGGCTTATGGACTTCCCTACCTTGCAGGCTTCTTATGGTCTTCCTGACACAGCACACTGGCAATACCTGACCGTGGCCCACTGGGTGCGCAACCTTGGATTCCACCAAATACCAGTAGAGTACTGACGACTTATGAAAAATGGCTTCTGACACGTTGCCCCAAAAAGAAACTACTACTGCTTTCTTAGCTGCGCCACAGACCCCCTATAAAAGCACCGGCATGCAACAGATGGGAAAGGGAATGTGGGCGGCCCTTTAGTGACAGGGAGTGGGATGACATTCTGCAACGAGCTGCACCCTTAACGCCACCAGTGAAGCAATGCTCCTGAAAATTGCACACTACTGGTACCTCACACCAGCCAGACTAGCCACCAGGGTCCCGGAAGGGGATGGCCGTTGCTGGCTCCACTGTGGCCAACAGGGTACGCTTACTCACCTTTTATGGCATAGCCCCAAATTACAGTCTTTCTGGGAAGGGGTCTTCGAGGCGGTAAACACTATGCATACGATTGATATCCCTAGGTTCCGGAGCTATGTTCTTTTGGGCCTCCCAAACCACCTATGTTATCCTGGAGGCAGAGCTAATACTCTTGCACTGGAAGCAGCCATGCAACTCCTCCTCACAAAATGGGGTACAGAAGCTGTACTAACACAACTTGATTGGCTACATAAGTTATGGGATATAATAGGGATGGAAAAACTGACAACTGTGGCTATGCATCGCCTTTCTCTTTTTGAAAAGATGTGGCAACACTGCCTCACATATTTGATTCACGAATTCCATGAATTATTCTGCCCCCGCTACCTACAAGTACTGCGTTTAACCTCTGCAACTCGGCCTAATGACCACCAACCTGCCCGAGTACACCCCAAGTCTTAACATCAGCGTGCGCCTGAACACAACATCCCTTCTGTCCTGAACCACTTGTATCTTTCCCTTTCCTTCCATACTTCTCTACTTGCCCTTTCCGTGATACATGCCCACAGCGCTTACAACATGAGTCACAACCGGCCAATGGATATAGGTGTGCAATATTGTACCGATTCCTTTTAATAAAAATAGTAAAATAGATGAAAATCCTAAAAGTTGAGAGGGTGAATGTTTGGAGGTATTTTTGGTTGGAGCAGAGTCTGGGGCGACAGTACTCATGCGCTGATCGAGTGGCAGGGTGTATTCGAGTTCCTCTTTCACATCGGAGACAGAGATCTCTTTCTCGGAAAACGCCCCTTCTACCTCTTTGGCAGCAGGCTCTTCCTGAGCGTGCTCCTCACCCAAGATGGCGGGAGTATCGTCTTCGCTGCAGCGAGACATCTCCGGTTGACGCAGCCTTCAGTTGTGAAGTGTCTTTTACGATCTGAATGACTGGCAGGCATCGCAGTCAGCCTCTCTGCGATCGAGCGAGAGGCAAAGGTTACACACCGGTCGATACTTGATGTGACACTACAGGCAAAATCGAAACGATGTTCATGCCATCAGGAACACTTCTTCCATACCGACGGTGCAAGTGGAAGGGTAGGCCAGAGATGAGCGGTGTCCCAAAGGGAGACCTGTCAAAGGCCAAACAGACAAAGATTTTTTAGTGGAGCAGAAATGGAAAAAGCGCAATCGAGATCACTACACCGTTGATGATAGGATAGGACCGAAAACTCATACCGAACAGAGTTGAACACAGAGGAGAGGCACACGTCCGAACCTGACAGTGGAGAGAAATCAATCTAAGAAAGGAGTCAATGCCAATATGCAATATCACCGAGAATAGGAGTCAATCTACCACTTGACTCAAAAGACTTCTTCGAAGAAAAACAAGTTGCACCAATCCGTACCAACACCATAGGGCAGGAGTATGCAGTGCATGTGCATCTACAGCTACACATGCCATAGAACATTTTATTCTCTAAAGAAAAATACCACCAAAGAAACAAAAAAATGTAATCTTATTCCAAAGGGGAAGAACATTTTTAAACCGTTTCTAACTGGAACACGTGTAAGTCTCCAGTCATAAGTAAAGGAAAACAAAATTGAAAAACTACATTTAAAAAAAAATAATAAAAAAGCATACCTGCATGAATATTTCATACAACGTGGACATCTATATTTGGCTTCTTCGGAACCACAAGTCCCACAGCTAAAACAAAAACACAGAAAAACATGTCAGTATTATATGGCTAAAGTTTCCCACTTAAGAAGAAAGTTGGCTGTACCTATGGTTCTCCAAAGCAAGAATTATAATAAACTATGTCTAATGATGAGGAGAGTTAAATACCACATTTAAATCTTAAAGCAAGGGGCGATATAGGGATTAGCCCATAACCAGACAATCTGGAAAGAGGGGTTGCGAGGAATACATGTTAGGTCTCATAATTCCACAGAACTTAGCAACTATTCTTTAAAGTGTCTGTGCCCACTAATCCATCTTGTATGGGCTTTCAGAGATAAAGGTTTGGTGACCCAGACTTGTAAGTACTCAACCTCCTCTGCTGCAATCACTGCCGTTTACAGAGTTTCAAACTTCAAATATCTCTGATATCTACTGAACCACAGCTGGGAATAGAGTCACAGATGACTCATACATGAAGTGGTCTCATGTTGCAAATTATGTTTTCTTGTGACTGAATATGATGAAGGAGCAAAGTCATGTAATAGGAGCATACACACACACACACACACACACACACACACACACACACACACACACACACACACATACACATCCACACACACACACACACACACACACACACTCGTATTGATGGATTCTATTCTCCTGGTACTGCAATTAGAGATGGGGTTAGGACTCTACACACTTGAAACCAGTTGAACATTCTGCTAACTCAGTTGTACGCTTTTAACTCCGGCACAGGAAAAGGGAAAGAGTAGTAAGTATGGACAAACAGCACTAAAAAAGAGGAAATAGTTGTGGGTTTCTAAAGAAAAACATTTTCTTCCTGCTAATAACAACCCTGGCCGACATTTACAAGTAACATGGATGGAGTCTGACATATATTAACCCTCTATAAGCATTATATTGTGAACTACCCAACAACCAATTCCACAAATAAACAACGGCTGTTTGTTTACTAGATCATAGTGATGAATTGTGAATTAATTATATTGGAAGGGTTAGTAAGCGATAGGTTAAAGTAATGTGGAGGTGAAGCCAAGTCACATGCAATATAGCTGCGCTCTAATCAGGGATGTGGACCCAGGACATATTGTTTGGGGTCAAGGGCAACAAGTTTTAATGTTTATTTTGTCCTTGGGACAAGTAGGCCCAAACCCCTGCAGCACAAACCCTTTGGCTGCCAGTTTGCAGTAGCACATTAAGGGCCAGGGAAGGGCACTGCTTGAAGTTAAGTTATTATTTGTGTGCCTATGTTAATGCTGTTCAAACTTGTATTGATAGTTCATTAATTGAAAGCCTTTAATATTAGGGTGAGCGCTCTAAGTAAATGTAAGTTCTGATCGAACTACTGACAGTGGTTACAGTATAAAAATGTGTACTCACGGTTTCAAAGTTTAGCAATATGAGGCTATGCATAATGCTCCCAGAATGCTCTCTAATTAGATGCAAATATTTGCAGAAGCTTGAGAACAAGATTAAGGACTCTTTGCTTTCAATATAAAATGCTCCTAAAAAAATGAAAGCAGGAAAAAAAAACATTTTGCTAAACTACTGTGAAATTTCAGGTACCGTTTCTTTGCAGCATCATTTAGTAAAATGTGTTGATGCATGCTAGTGTTTCGCAAAAATATTCATATTGGAAAATCAGTGTAACCAGTTTCAATAAGATTATAAGAAACATAAACAAGCATTGGCAAAGTCAGTAGGTCCGAAATTAGTGATCAGCTTTTTAGTTTTGCCATGGTTTTTGTAAAGCCTTCTTGATGTGAGAGCTGCCGGGCCCTCACCATAACAAACATTGGCAAAAGCAAAAAAAAAAATTGGTCTAAAAAAAATAAAAAAAGCACACACTGCCACATTAGTTACTGCCACTGAACAAAACTACTTTGTGTGCCAATATACTCCTTGTGAAAGAGCTTAATGCCGTTACTCACAGTGAAGCCAGCCGATACAGAGAGAGGGAGAAAGAACTTTAACAAACACAAAAGGTTGTGGTTAACGCCAGACCAAATTAGGGGCCCTATTATTAAAGAAAGTCTCAAAAGTGCACCCTTGGTATATGTCCTTGCATTAAGTGGAGCTGTATGGCTTTCACGAATTTACAAGAATTTATAGAAGTAAGGCAAGAAATGTATTCCTGGAAAATATTTGTGAACTGCAGTTCATCATGAGCAAATATGCATGTGTAGATTTGCTCATGCGAAAATCGGAGTGTTTGCAAGGTCATTTTCCCATCAACCACTTTTTTCCCAACTCTGGAAGAAAGTTTACGCCTGCCATTGTCAGGAGTAAAATTACAACATTTCCCAGCATGGAACTATTGCTTACCACTACCTTCAGTCCTAGTATGTAGATCTGCAGAAACGTGGCAACATAAAGGGATTGCTAGTATTTAAAAACTACTATGGTATGAGCCCTAGCATAATCAGAGAGGCTATAAAAGAGCTCTTATGTAATGAGATTGCTGCCATAATTTGTTGCCGAACCACATGGCACCAAAGGGACAAGTGAATTTTGTTACAGGACAAGTAGATTTATGAAGCAACTTGCCCCAAGGACAAGTAGATATTTTAATAAATTCCACACCCCTGTCTAATTATGTCCTCCGACCGAAGCCTATTACAGCCTGTGTGGAATGCAGAGGCATACCTGCTGGGTGGAGAGTGGATGAGGGAGATAAGAATGATGAGGTATCACCTTTTTGGGTCTGTTGGGCTAGAAAGGACCTTGGAGTAGAACCTCCATTCCACTCAAAAGTTACAAGGCAAGATTACACTGTGTGCTTCACCCAGTATCCGAAACTGCCAATCTCCACAATCACACCTAGAATTAGGCAACCAGGGTACTTGCATATCACTCCCACAACACATAGACCCAATCTCGTTGCTATATCCTAATAACAACCAAACACCCTGAAACGACAGAACTCACATTCAAACTCATACTCATTAACACTTGCTTTACAGTACACCATACATCAGACATAGCAGACCTCCTATCACAAGCTTGACACCCTTTTCATCACAGAAACATGGCTCACCAGCATATCCTCGATGCTCTTCTTTCCACCGGTTACAGAATCCATCATGTGGCTCTCGCAAATCAGAATGAGAGGAAGTTTTGCTGTCATCCATATGTTCTCCTAGTCCTTTACCGTACGTACACAAGAACACTCAACTTCATGGAGTTGCTGACATGCGATTTCTCACTCTCTGCAACTCAAATCTTCCATCTCATATACAGACCTCTCAGGTAGAAAATCAATGAATTGATACATTCTCAGACCTCACCTCATTCAACCGACATGCCCACACCACCATCTTGGATGACTTAAATCTCCCAGAAAGCACAAGTAAAACATAAAATAAAAAATTGCCTCCTTTTTCTACCTTGTTGACACGCAACATGGTACAGCATGTCATACAACCAATACACTTCAAAGGCCACATCCTCTATCTTGTCATCCCAACATCACCAACTATCTAATGCAAACTACCCATGCCCCTGGACTGGACCAAATATTTACCATCCTTATCTATCTGCTCATCGTCCTATCAACAAACCAGGGACAACACAAAAGAGAAGACCAAATTTTCAGATCCTTCAAAGACTTTCCATAGACCGTATCATGCTAGAACTCATCTCTCAAATTATCAGCTCCATATTCAAAGCCAGCACCATTACTAACAACTTACATTCTCTTTTGGAAAACTAAGGGAACATCCTCAACACAATTAAAACATGCAAGTGCAAGCCAATGCCTTCAGCACCCCAATACTCTGAAGACCTTGCTGACAATAAATGATCCATCTGCAGGCAGGAAAGAAAGAAAGGGAATGGAAGAAAAACAGGAAGCCAGATGACCTCCTGATACTGAAGTACCTCCATGCAACATGCAGACATTTCATCAGATTAGCCAACACAAAGTGCTGGACCAACACCATCAATGAATACACAAACAGAAGCAGACCATTTATCAAGACAATCAAGCAATGCATCAAAACCCTGCTCAGCTCTCGTATTCCTCACTGTGCATAAAGTGCAACCCTATCAGCCTTTTCTTCGGTGAAAAAAATACAAAAGATCCGACAGCATATCAACACTAACTCTGCTTCATTTTCTACTACCATCGTTTCACATAGAATCCCACCATAGTCAGCCTTCAAAGGCCTCTCTCGCAATCTACAATTACTTTTCTTTCTCAGACTTGCAAAGTTCGAGTATTTTGTATAGTGAACTGTCTGACAAACGTGCTGCACAAAAAGTGTGAAATGAAAGGCTGTAGGATGACTTGTTTTATTCTAACACACAATTAAATAGCTAAAAAGTGAACAGTTGAGACACTTCGAAATAAGTTTCAGTATTTATGAAAGACTTTGTTTTGTAATTCTGTGTGATAAATAAAACATTCAATAGGATGAAAACAAATTAGAACACTTTACTTGGTGATGTACAAATGATAAATATTTTGCTGAGTCCCAATTTCCATAGATTATTGTTTATACACTAAATAGTTTTATAGGTAAAACAGTGTGTTAATTGAACAGTTTTTGGCCATTTCAATGGAAAATGTCCTGTTGATAACTAGCTACAGATTACACCCTCATGCTTTTGTAATATATTTATTAAAAGTGAGTTTTTAAAGATGACCTGAGAGATATTCCTGCCCCAGCCCTGATGGCAATCCTATTAGCGAATTAAGAGGCTAGTCAGGGGTCATGTGTACACTATATGTGAACTGGATCCTTATTGTGCATGGAGCAAACTTTTAGTCTATTAAATCAAAACAAATAGATTTTTCTGTACAGCAGGAATGCTGAACTCACAAATTGTAACGTGCTCTCGTACGTGAGAACGAAGAAAAAGGTGGCTCTGTAAAATACAATATTTGCATAGGGTGACATAACGAGAATAGTTTAAAGGTCAAGAAAATTACAGTTAGGTTGAGTAGATCATTTAAGCCACTAGACCTGCGGGTCTACAGGCTTCTAGAAATCTACTCGCCTACTTGCAATGACGAGTCAGATGTAATCAGGGAGATCTATTTTTAGGGACTACTGGCACGGTCTGGGGAGAGACTCCAGTTGACAGAGAATAGGTGTTCTTATAACTAACAAAGTCAAATAACAATAAAGCATCTTTGAATCTTTTTATATTGGCTGTGCGTTCAAATACAGAGGTCAGATGTCAGCCTATGTAATCTCACAGATTGTCTCTTATTTTATCCTAGAGATCGTATAACAAAGTCCTCTAACTATGCAGTCAGAGGAAGAAAAGTGAACTGTATGACAATCATGATGTCTGCAATGAAAGAACATATAGGATGTCAGTTTTATTTCTAAAAAATATGTACATACCTTGTATGTGACCTGTACAAATATTTCACATTTTATTTCAGTAGATGGGAAACCACTTTTGTAATTCTGATGTGATGGAAACAAATATTTTAATAGTATCAAAACAAATCAGAAAACTTTACCAATATTCATTTTTTTAAGTGCATAATTAAACACTTTACTTAGTAATGTGCAAATGATAAATATTTGCTGAAACCCAAATTCCCCACTATCGTTTGTATGCTATATAGTTTTAATCAGTAAAACTACATGTCAGTGAGAAAGTTTCCAGCCATTTCAACGGAAATGTGCGGTCTGTAAATGAGAGCGCACTAGCACATTATGCTTTAATAATAGATCTATTAACCCCATGGATGCTCAGCATATTCCCCTGCTATGCTGAGAATCCGTAAAGTGCACTTTACATGACGAGCTGGGCTCGTCATGAGCGTGCGAGGAGGTTACTTCATGACGAGCCCAGCTCGTCATGAGCGTGGAAGGGGTTAAAAGGTCGTTTTTAGAGATTAACTTAGAAACATTCATGCCCCCCGCCATGCTGTCAATGCTACTGATGAAAAAAAAGGCAAGTGAGGGGTCATGAATACCTTTATGTGGGCTTGATTTTTATTAAACATGCGACAAATGTGTAGTCCATTTAATAAAACATAGGAGTTTTGTACAGCAGACATCCTGAACTCACATATTTGAAGGAGCTCTTGTATTAAGTAATGAAGAAAAAAGGCGACTTCATGAAATAAAATATTTGCCCTGGACGACAACATTTGGAACAGTCAATGGGTCAAGCGAATTGCACTTAGGTCGAGTAGTGTATACAAGTCACTAGAACTGCAGGCCTGGGTCTATTCACATTTTTATGATTTTTAGAGTCCTGCCACAGCAAGCTTCCAATAATTCTTGATACAGGAAGCACATGCAGACAAAACCTAAGAATGTTTACCAGTGAAACAATAACTAAATGTAGTTAATGTGATACTAACAGCATTTCATTTGCACTTATTGGTTATTGGGTTGCATATCCATGTATAAATGTACAGCCTTCGCACTCTGCAAAGAATATTCTAATTTGTGGGTGGCTAGCTCAAAAGACCTTTTGCATATCATTGCTGAATAGAACAGACATTCAATTTACAATTTCTTACATAAATCTTTTTGTATTCGATCTTTTGATGTTCATTACTTAATAAAATAAAGCTCAACCCAGAGTGACAGGCAACATGCTTTTTTAATAGTTTCAGAGAAGCCTTCAAAGTTCCAAAAAAGGCATAAACCGTTATTAATAAACTACCAAGGTCCAAAATCCACTTTTAACTGAAATCAATCTTTATTGAACATTCCACACTTCCATTTCATTAATGTCATTCACTCTCAATTCATTAAGTGTGATTTTTTAATGGACTATATATACTGTGTAACAATTCACATGGTTGTGCACAAACCTATTGGGAATCTATAGGATCGATGCTTTCATGCAAGATTACTAAAAACAATACATCTCTCTACCATTTCAAGAATCACAACTTCAGTGCTAACCACTCTCTGTGAGGTGCTAATTGCATGCATGGTGACTTTGCACGATATACGTCCTTTCTTGTTACCAAGAATCCAACTACATATCAATTATTTTACGGCTGTATAAGTTATACAACACATACACTAGAAATTACGCCAGTATTTCCACAATGCTCATTGCAACCAAAGGTAAATGTGACTGCTAACTCTTGGCTAAATTTCATTTAGTGCCACATGTTCATATTAATCAGCATTAGCCATTGCACTTAAAACAGTTTGTGCTCACCTTAGCTTAGTACTTAGTTAAGCTCGAAAAGTATGCATATGCACAACTCCCTCAGTAACATTTCATATGAGAGGGTCAATCACATACGCCCTTCAAGGCACATCAGTGGTAACACTGTTATTTGCAAAGTGGCAGTGAAATACACATTATAATAAACTGGATTATTATTTGAGGTGAGTGACTACCCACTACAAGGTAAAATCACAGCCCTTGTCAGGGTCACTAAATTAACATGAGTTCAACCAACTGGTAGCTATTGCATTTAGTAGGAAAGGTCTGCTTGTCTTGTTTTTTTTCTCTTTTTCATTTCTAAGACTGCAGTCTGACGCTGACCTGACTGCGGGTGTGTCAAGGTCTACAAGAGATGGTCAACCTGTCTACAAGATAAGAAGAGGTGCGGTTCATTATAGCTTTGGACATGATGCAGGTGGTTTTTAATATGGTGTGGCTGGCAAGTGATGCCAATGGAGTTCCATAAAGATGAGGGTGAGGAGATCATATTTTATGTACTGGATGAGATGTGCTGCAGCATGTAGGATGCCCTAAAAAGTGCCAGTGTGGTGTCTGGGAGGACATGGAGTAAGACACCATCCAGATGCAAGAGTACTAGGGCTAGAATAGCAGTCCTGAAGTCGCTTTCTGGAAGAAACCGATTCATTTTAAGACGAGAGATCTGGTACCAGTCTATTTTGTTTTTTTTGGCAATTTGTTCCTTAAGGGTGAGGTTGGTGTCCATGGTAAATCCAAGTGACCTGTCATTAGATGAAAGTTAGGCTTTGAAGCAGTCATGGTTCCTGTCATACAGCTTCAGCTTTGTTTTTACGTTATCTTATTTATTGTTTTTAGCAAATAACAGGAATCCAGTCTTAATTCGGTAGAGATTCAGGTAGTCGCTGGACATCTATATCTGGATGATGTGTCAGCAGTGTTTGATGCGTTGGCTGTCTAAAGCAGAGGAGACTTTTAAGTACAGTTGTGTATCATCAACATATTGCAAACTCTTGAAGCTGTTATCTGTGATTAGCGCGCCAAGCAGCTCCATCTAGAGGTAGAAGATGACAAGAGACAGAATGGAACCTTCGGGGACTTCAGTGGTGATAGTGGTAATTTGAAGCTGGACGAGCTCACGTGGAAAAATGTGTTTCATTTGGAAAGGTAGGAGGAGAACCAGTGAAAGACACTGCTGATGAACCTCATTTAGGACTCCAGAGTCCATATGAAAGTGGGATGGTGAACAACTGTGTCATTGGCAGATGAGAATCCCAGCAATAGAAGGAGGCAGCATTCATCTTCATCTGTGGTCAAGAGGGCTTTGCATAAAATGTGCAACATTATAGTCTCCATACTGCAGTGTGAGCTGAAACCAGACTGGCAGTCGTGAAGAAGGTGGTTAGCATTGATGTGGTCTTGAAGTTCAATATAGTCTTCTATTTCAATGATCTTGCCAATGAACAGTAGTTGAGTGATGAGGAGGTAGCTTGCGAGGTCATATGGGTCTAGTGTAGGTTTCTTTAGGAGTGGGAGGATCTGGCCTGCTTTTAGAGCTGCTTGGAATGTGCCTTAAGCAACTGAGGTATTGACAATGTTAAGTAGGGGTAAGAGAGCATCTCCAGAGGGAGCTACGATGAAGGGCAATGATAAGACATAACCTTCATAAGAGCAGTTAAGACAACATGGTTTAAGATGACACTGTTGCAAAAGGTCATACTTTTGCCATTAAAAAAAATTAATTCACAAGGAGTGAAAAGGCAAACAACACATGTTAGATCTGCGGGTCTCTTGTTGGCAGAGGTAAGTACCACTGTCCAAATAGGGACTCTTGCTTCTAGTCGGGGTAAGGAGGAAACCCTCTGAGATAACCCCTGCTCACCCTCTAGGTAGCTTGGCACGAGCAGTCAAGGCTAATCAGAAGGCAATGTGTAAAGTATTTGTACCAACACTCACAGTAACACAGTGAAAACACCACAAACTGACTCCAAAGCAGTTTAAAAAAAAAAGGTATTTAATCTAAACTACACAAGACCAAAACGACAAAAATCCAACATACAAAGTTCAAGAATATGCTTTCAAAAGAGTTCTTAAGGTTGCGCTAAAGTTCTTTAGGTTGCGATAAAATAATCCACAGTTGCGTGAAAAGTTCACAGTTGCGACACGTTTAGCTCACAGTACCTTTAGTTGCGACAAAGTTCCAAAGGCAAAAGCTGGTGCGGTGGAAAACAAGCGAAGCGTTGCTCCTGAGAGCTTGGGGAGGCGTCTGCGACAGCCCCGCTGCAGCAGCGGGCGTGTTGCGACGAATCCGGTCTGTATGGGGAGGAAGGCCACTTGTCTAGATTCCGATGCATAGGTTCCGTAGGAAGTTTGTTCTCGCAAAGGTCCGATGCGACGATCTTTGGAGTTGCGACGATCTCCGGGGCGACGATGCGCGCACCAGCGGTGATCTTCTCTCTCACAGCTCCTCGATGCGATGGCTTCGGCGATGACTCTCGCAGCGACGTGATGCGGTCCGCAAGCAGGCGGTGAGGCGATCTCACCCCAGCGACGACAGGCTCTGCGACGACACTCGCAGCGATATTAGACCTCCCGCACCGAACGAAGGATGAGACGGCTCTGGCAGCGGCAACAGGCGCTGCGACGATCTTGACCTTCGTAGCGGCAGGAATCTCCTCGCACTGTCGGGGATGCGCTCCGCAGCGAGCGATGCGATAACTTTTCTGTAGCAAAGTCTCTCAAGCTTAGTTTCCAGCTTCCCAACACAGGTACAACTTCCAGAGGCACCACACATGGGCCAAGCACTCCAGGAAGGACAGAACTCTCTCAGTAGAGCTCAGGGGAAGCTGGGGGTAAAGTCCTTTTGTTCCTGGGACTTCAGAACAGGGAGCCAGCTCCTCTCAGGCCCTTGGAGATTCCTTCAAGCAAGGGGACACAGCACAAAGAAAAGTCCTTCCCCTCTCCTTGGCAGCAAAGCAACAGCAGGGCAATCCAGCAGAGCAACAGCTGGACAATCTTCCTTCTTCAGTTTCAGCTTTCTCCTTGGCAGAGGTTCCTTCTTGATTCCAGGATGATCTAAACTTCTGTTGTCAGGGGTCCTGTACTTATACCCCTAAAAGTCTTTGTTCTCTTTGTGCAAGTGGGCCCTGAGCCCGGTCTGAACCAGTTCTGGGTGTTTCTTGAGCACTTTGTTTTCCTGGCTTCTCCTTTCCTTTCAGAATGAGGGGCAGGGTCGTCAGCCGCCCAGCAGGAGGTGGAGCCAGCATTGTGGAAGGCAGGCACCGCCCTATTCAGGCCCAGGTGCTATCTCCTCCCACCACTCAAGTTGCAAATGCAGTCATTCAGCCTAGGGCTGACTCAGCCAGCCTCCTGGGGAATCCCCAGCCCCTGTCACTCTAAAACCAGACAGTCAATACACACACAGGCCAAGGCACACAGGAAGGTCAGACAAGAGAACAGCAACTTTCTAAAAGTGCTGTTCTCAAACACAGGATTCAAAAACAACCTTTCCTAAAAGATGTGTTAATAAATTCTGAGTTCAGGGATAATAGACTCTTATGTCCTATCTTGTTCCTATGGGAAGAAATGCTGGTAGCCACTGTAGCCAGCATCCCCCATGTTAACCTATGGAGCAAGATAGCCTTACAATAGTGAAAAACGAAAATGGCTGTAATTCACTACCAGAGCATGTCACCTGCACCAGTACATGCTCTACCTTTCACATACACTGCACCCTGCCTAGGGGGGTACCTTGGGCCTTCCATAGGGGTGACCAATTTGCAAAAAAATGGAAGGGTTAGGCCTGGTCAGTGGGGACACTGACCAGGAGGACATGGCAGTTCACAGACTGCACACAGGCACTGCGGTGGCAGGCCTGAGACACCATTTTGGGGCTACTCATGTGGGTGGCACAATCAGTGCTGCAGGCCCACTAGTAGCATTTGTCATCACCAGACCTGGCACACTCAGTGCACTTTACTAGGGACTTCTTGGTGATACGAATATACCATTCTTGTATATCCAATCATCATAACAATTTACACAGGGAGCACTTACACTCTGGCACTGATCAGCAGTGGCAGAGTGTCCAAAGCATCTAAACCAGCAAAAACGAAATCCAGCACAGCATCACAAATACAGGAGGTAGAGGTCAAAAAGACAGGGGAAACCACGCAGAAAGATGCCAGGTCTAACACGTGTCCCCTCCAGCTGAAAGTGGGGGGAACTGCCCACCCTCTTGGGAGTTCTCTTCACTAAGGCGGAAAAATCTGGACAGACCATCAGCGTTGGTGTGTTCTGTACCAGGGCGGTGTTCCACCATAAAGTCCATTCCCTGTAGGGAGATGGACCACCTCAACAGTTTTGGGTTCTCCCCCCTCATCTGCATCAACCACCTGAGGGGCCTGTGGTCTGTCTGAACACGGAAGTGAGTCCCAAACAGGTAGGGCCTCAGCTTCTTCAGGGCACAGACCACAGCAAAAGCTTCCCTTTCAATCGCACTCCACCTCTGTTCCCTGTGGAGTAGTCTCCAACTAATGAAAGCCACAGGCTGGTCCTCGCCTTCCTCAGTGATTTGTGAGAGTACTGCTCCCACACCATACTCTGAAGCGTCTGTCTGCACTATGAACTCACTGGAGAAATCAGGTGCCTTGAGCACCGGTGCTGTGCACATGGCAGTCTTCAGGGTATCAAAAGCAGTCTGGCAGGCTTCTGTCCAGTTCACTCTTTTGGGCAACTTCTTAGAAGTCAGTTCTGGCAAGGGGGCAACTATGGTGCCATATCCCTTGACAAACCGTCTGTAATACCCGGTGAGACCTAAAAAGGCTCTCACCTCTGTCTGGGTCTTGGGGGGGCTCCCAAGCCAGAATGGTATCAATCTTTGCCTGTAGGGGTGCCACCTGGCCGCTCCCCACCTGGTGTCCCAAATACACCACAGATCCCTGCCCTATCTGGCACTTGCTGGCCTTGATAGTGAGGCCTGCCCTTTGCAGAGACTTAAACACTTCACAGAGCTGTTGCAGGTGTTCCTCCCACGTAGAGCTGACCACCGCAATGTCATCCAGGTAGGTGGCGCTGAATTCCTCCAGCCCGGTCAGTACCTGGTTAACCTGTCTCTGGAAGGTGGCAGGGGCATTCTTCAACCCAAAGGGCATGACTCGGAACTGGAAGTGCCCCACTGGCGTTGAGAATGCAGACCTCAGTTAAGGCAATCTGCCAGTACCCAGAAGTCAAATCAAATGTACTGAGGTACTGGGCGGCTCCCAACCGATACACAAGCTCATCAGCTCTGGGGATGGGGATGGGGTGTGCGTCAGTCTTCGTGACCGCATTGAGCCCACGGTAGTCCACGCAAAACTTGAGTTCTGGAGTGGCATCGGGCGCAGCAGCTTTTGGCACTAAGACCACTGGGATGCTGGAGGGCTCAATCACCCCTAGCGCCAACATCTTGGAAACCTCTTCCTTGATGCTGGCCCTGACTTTGTCAGCTACACTGTAAAAATTTTGTTTCACAGGAAAACTATCTCCAATTTCCACATCATGGACGCACCAATTGGTGATACCTGGGGTCAGGGAGAACAGGGGGGCAAACTGACCCAGCACTTGGCGACAATCCCTCTGCTGTTCTGGGGTCAGGGTGGGCGAGAGGACCACACCATCCACTGACCAGTCTATCCTCTTCCCCTCCAGCATCTGTAGCCATGAGCATTGTCACTTCAGACCTCTCAAAGTGTGGCTTGAGGCGGTTCACATGCAGGACCCTCAGGGGCTGCCTGGGGGTCCTCAAGCTAACCAGGTAGGTTACTTCACTTTATCTTTCCACCACCTCATATGGCCCAGTCCACTTGCCTTGGAGCGCACAAGGCTCCACTGGGGCCATCACCCACACTTTCTGCCCAGGTTGACATTCGACCAGAGTGTTATTCTGGTCGTACCATCTTTTCATTTCTTCCTGGCTAGCTTCCAGGCTCTCCTGAGCGAGCTTCCAGAAGCGGTGTGTCTGGTTGCGGTTGGCCAACACATAGCTGAACACATCCTGGGGGGGGTTTGTCACGGGATTTCTCCCACCCCTTCTTCACCAGCGCGAGAGGTCCTCTAACAGGGTGGCCATACAGGAGTTCAAAGGGACTGAACCCTAAGGACTTCTGAGGCACATCCCTGTAGGCAAACAACAGGCATGGTAACAAGACGTCCCACTTCCGTCTCATGGGCTCTTCTAGGCCCATAATCAAACCCTTCAGGGTGCGGTTGAACCTATCAACCAACCCATTTCCTTGAGGGTGGTAAGGAGTGGAGAACTTATAAGTTACCCCTCACTCCTCCCCACACAGACTTCATGTACCTAGAGATGAAGTTGGTACCCCGTTCGGAGATCACCTCTCTGGGGAACCCCATACGGGAAAAGATCCCCATCAGTGCGCGGCCCACCATGGGGGCTGTGATTGTCCCGAGAGGGACTGCTTCCGGGTACCGGGTGGCATGGTCCACCAAGACCAGGATGAACCCGTTGCCTAAGGCTGTCTTGGGGTCGAGGGGCCCCTCGATGTCGATGCCCACCCACTCGAAAGGGGTGCTCACCACAGGGAAGGGTTGGAGGGGTGCCTTGCACTTCACTCCAGTCTTACCACTGGCCTGACATGTTTGGCAAGACCTATAAAAGGAACCAACGTGCTTCCTCATCTGGGGCCAGTGGAAGTGGGTGACAAGCCTGTTTAGGGTCTTGTCTTGCTCCAGATGTCCTGCGAGAGGCACGTCACGAGCCAGACCCAGTAGGAAGTTCCTGATGTGCGCGGCTACCACCAGCATATGGGCTGCACCGGGCTCAGCAAACTTAGGCTCCCTATATAAGAAGTCATCTTCCCAGTAGATGAAGTGATCTCTGGCTGCTCCACCTGCTGCCTGGTCTGCAGCCTGTTGCCGCATACCCACAAGACACGGGCACTCTTTCTGCTCCTGGCAGAATTCCTCCCTGGAGGGCCCACCTTCTTGCTGCCAGTGGGTCAGCTCAGGTAGGTCGCCCAGTTCGGCTACCTGCTCCCCTGTAGGTTCCAGGGCATCCCCCTCAGGGTCTGCTTCCTCCTGGACCGTGGGAACGGCTGGGGCTGGTTTCCCGCGCCCTCTGCCCTGTCCTCTCCTGGCAGGTCTCTGGGCCACTGTTTCAGGCTCCAGTTCTGCTGAATCACCCCTACTGGCTGCCATAGCACGCGTGGTCACACAGATCCAAGCAGGCAACCCCAACATCTCCAAATGAGTTCGGTGTTCCACATCCTTCCATGAGAACTCTCCAGGTCATTACCTAGCAGACAGTCTACAGGCAAGGCATCACTGACAACAACTTCCAAAAGACCAGAGACTCCCCCCCCCCCCCCACTCAAAGGGAACACGTGCCACTTTGCAGAGGCGCACTGAACTGTCAGCTGCTACTACAGGTCGGAATACATTAGGGATACACTGCTCTTCAGGCACCCGCTGACAACTCACGGATGTCACGCTGGCCCCTGTGTCTTTCAGAGCCTCTATCTCCCTCCCATTGACGGTCACGTTCTGCCCATATTTCTTAGTGTTCAGTGGCAGTAAGGTTTCCTGGACCATCTCTTGGTCTCCTAGAGAGACAAGGGACATAACTGCTAGCCCCACCTCCCCACTAGAAACTAAATCCCCTCCCAGAGCTACACTTGCTAACCCTCGGGCTGGAGCACCAGTGGGTGCTGGGGGTCTCTTGGGGCCCCGGCTGATAACATGTCCCACCTCATTGCAGTGAAAGCAGGTAGGTGGACCTCTGTTGTCCCTGGGATCTCTGTAGTCCCGCCTGCCCCTAGGGGGCAAAGGCTGTCTAGGTCTGGGGGGTTGGGATTCCTTCTCCTGAGAATTATTTTGTGGCCCTTGTGAGGACTCCTTTTGGTTACCCTTGTCCCCCACTCTTCTGCTGGGGACCCTGCCCACCTTTGGCTGTGGTACCCTCAATTCCTCTGTGGACCCTGGTACTAGTCCAGCAGTCCGCCTCCTTAGCAAGTTCAATGGGGTCTGTCAGCTTGCTGTCTAAAAGATGCTGGCGCAGCTCTGGAACACAAAGACTACTCAAGTGCTCCCAACTAATTAAATGCAACAACCCCTTATAATCAGTTACTTTGCTGCCCTTCATCCAACCTTCCAGTGCACGCGAGTACAAATTCAAACACTCCATCCAAGTCTCAGATTCTTTCTTCTTAGAATTTCTAAACTGCAGTCTGTACTGCTCTGGAGTAAGTCCATACCTGAGACATAGGGCCTCCTTTATATTGGGGTAGGTCATCGCACCTGCTAATTCTAAGGGCTCTAGAGCACTCCTCCCAGAAGCCTCAAAATGTTTCCACAGGCCCGCCCCCAATGCTGTTCAGGCACACCATTCATTCTCAATGCAATCTCATAGGAAGTAAACCAGGCATAAATATCCTCACTCCTATTGTAATTCTGTACCAGATCCTTGGGAATATATACTTTACCCCCATGCACTGTCTGCACGCTGCCACCATTTGAACTGGCATCCACCTCCTTGGCTTTAAGATCCAGTTCTCTCATGCTCAACTCATGAGCCAAAAGCAATTTCTTCTCCTCTAGGGCACGGGCATCTTTCTTGTCTTCCGCTGCCCTTTCTTTCTCCATTTCCAATTGTTTCATTTTCAATTTCAGGACTTCCAAGTCATGTTCTCTCACTCTTTGATTCTCCTCTAACTCTTCTTGGGTAAAACCCCTAACGGAATGGTTACTGCCAGCTCCTGAGCCAACTCTGCCCACGGGCAGATCTGTGATTTGAAAACCATTCCCTGTATTCACATCATCTCCCTCTTGTGCCTCCCAATGGGCCTTCAAGATTCTCTGCAGCTCCTCCTTCCTGTAGGCGGTCTTTATGGGGCACTCAAACTCGTGGCAGAATATCCTAAGTTCCTCAACTTTGTAGGAATACAAGTCTCCAATGACAAACTCCAATTCTACTTCTGCCCCCTCACTGAGTGCCTTTTCTTTCGCAGACATGACGCTTTGAAGAGTTACTCAAAAATGGAATCAAAAAATCAAAACCAGTAGTATGCGGTGGCATAGTGGTCTGCACTCACTAGTGAAGTACACCAATCACTGTGGGACTAGTACAAATACAAGTTCAAATCCCCACCGCTGAGCAACAATGTTAGATCTGGGGGTCTCTAGTTGGTAGAGGTAGGTACCACTGTCCAAATAGGGACCCTTGCTTCTAGTCAGGGTAAGGAGGAAACCCTCTGAGATAACCCCTGCTCACCCTCAAGGCTAATCAGAAGGCAATGTGTAAAGTATTTGTACCAACACTCACAGTAACACAGTGAAAACACCACAAACAGACTCCAAAACAGTTTAGAAAAATAAAGGTATTTAATCTAAACTACACGAGACCAAAACGACAAAAATCCAACATACACAGTTCAAGAATATGCTTTCAAAAGAGTTCTTAAGGTTGCGATAAAGTTCTTTAGGTTGCGATAAAATAATCCACAGTTGCGTGAAAAGTTCACAGTTGCAACACGTTTAGCTCACAGTACCTTTAGTTGCGACAAAGTTCCAAAAGCAGAAGCTGGTGCGGTGTAAAACAAGCGATGCGTTGCTCCTGAGACCTTGGGGAGGCGTTTGCGACAGCCCCGCTGCAGCAGCGGGCGTGTTGCAACGAATCCGGTCTGTATGGGGAGGAAGGCCCCTTGTCTAGATTCCGGTGCGTAGGTTCCGTAGGAAGTTTGTTCTCGCAAAGGTCCGATGCGACGATCTTTGGAGTTGCGATGATCTCCGGGGCGACGATGCGCAGACCAGCGGTGATCTTCTCTCTCGTAGCCCCTCGATGCGATTGCTTCGGCGATGACTCTCGCAGCGACGTGATGCGGTCCGCAAGCAGGCGGTCCGCAAGCAGGCGGTCCGGCGATCTCACCCCAGCGACGACAGGCTCTGCGACGACACTCGCAGCGATGTTAGACTTCCCGCAACGATCAGGTGCGTCACGCAAACGAAGGATGCGACGGCTCTGACAGCGGCAACAGGCGCTGCGACGATCTCGACCTCCGTAGCGACAGGAATCTACTCACACTGTCGGGGATGCGCTCCGCAGCGAGCGATGCAATAACTTTTCTGTAGCAAAGTCTCTCAAGCTTAGTTTCCAGCTTCCCAACACAGGTACAACTTCCAGAGGCACCACACATGGGCCAAGCACTCCAGGAAGGACAGAACTCTCTCAGTAGAGCTCAGGGGAAGCTGGGGGTGAAGTCCTATTGTTCTCGTGACTTCAGAACAGGGAGCCAGCTCTTCTCAGGCCCTTGGAGATTCCTTCAAGCAAAGGGACACAGCACAAAGCAAATTCCTTCCCCTCTCCTTGGCAGCAAAGCAACAGCAGGGCAATCCAGCAGAGCAACAGCTGGACAATCTTCCTTCTTCAGTTTCAGCTTTCTCCTTGGCAGAGGTTCCTTCTTGATTCCAGGATGATCTAATCTTCTGTTGTCAGGAGTCCTGTACTTATACCCCTAAAAGTCTTTGTTCTCTTTGTGAAAGTGGGCCCTGAGCCCGGTCTGAACCAGTTCTGGGTGTTTCTTCAGCACTTTGTTTTCCTGGCTTCTCCTTTCCTTTCAGAGTGAGGGGCAGGGTCGTCAGCCGCCCAGCAGGAGGTGAAGCCAGCATTGTGGAAGGCAGGCATCGCCCTATTCAGGCCCAGGTGCTATCTCCTCCCACCACTCAAGTTGCAAATGCAGTCATTCAGCCTAGGGCTGACTCGGCCAGCCTCCTGGGGAATCCCCAGCCCCTGTCACTCTCAAACCAGACAGTCAATAGACAAACAAGCCAAGGCACACAGGAAGGTCAGACAAGAGAACAGCAACTTTCTAAAAGTGCTGTTCTCAAACACAGGATTCAAACACAACCTTTCCTAAAAAATGTGTTATTAAATTCTAAGTTCAGGGATACTAGACTCTTATGTCTTATCTTGTTCCTATGGGAAGAAATGCTGGTAGCTACTGTAGCCAGCTTCCCCGATGTTAACCTATGGAGCAAGATAGCCTTACAATAGTGAAAAACGAAAATTGCTGTAATTCACTACCAGAGCATGTCACCTGCACCAGTACCTGCTCTACATTTCACATACACTGCACCCTGCCCAGGGGGGTACCTTGGGCCTTCTGTAGGGGTGACCAATGTGCACAAAAAGGGAAGGGTTAGGCCTGGTCAGTGGGGACACTGACCAGGAGGACATGGCAGTTCACAGACTGCACACAGGCACTGCGGTGGCAGGCCTGAGACACCAATTTGGGGCTACTCATGTGGGTGGCACAATCAGTGCTGCACTCCCACTAGTAGCATTTGTCATCACCAGCCCTGGCACACTCAGTGCACTGTACTAGGGACTTCTTGGTGATACATATATATGACAATCATGCATATCCAATCATCATAATAATTTACACAGGGAGCACTTACACTCTGGCACTGATTGGCAGTGGCAGAGTGTCCAAAGCATCTAAACCAGCAAAAACGCAATCCAGCACAGCATCAAAAATACATGAGGTAGAGGCCAAAAAGACAGGGGAAACCATGCCAAAGATGCCAGGTCTAACACCACATATCTCCAAATTATGACCACCATTGGTACAAGAACAGTCTGGTGCAAAGCCCATACAAGGATGCCATGAAAATGTCCATCCGTACAGGGAACTCATTTGAGAGATGAGGCTGTCAATGTGTACTGATAATTAGACAAATGATTAGTCAATTTAATTTCCTACTTGAATGTCAGGAGGGCACAAATAAAACCAGATTGTTTATAGACAGCCTATGAGCTAAAGGCCAATATTACACGTCTATCATCAGTTCTTAGCAGCCAATAAAGACATCAAGAGGGTGATAACTTACACATTACAAAACATATTTAGTGTTTTCCATGGTCAATTCCTCACTGCAGAAAGTCAGACTCTGAGAAGCAGTAATGATACTACTATACAGTGGCAGCTGGCTTCTATGGAGAGTGATGATAAAGGCACACGGGTGGTGGGAGTGTGCATGTACTATCACGTATCACAGATAAAATAAAAACTCACTTATCATACATGCTGCATGCATGACACACCCTCCTCCTTGCTCCAGTCCAGTGTTCAACGTGAGCCCCAGCCAACTCCCTTAACCAAACCTGGCGCTACTCTCATGTTGTTAACCAGCATGAGAGAAGTGCCAGGATTGGAGGAAGCGCCCTCTCTCAGCGCTCCAGAGAGCACTGGAGGCATGTGATAGCTCTCAACCCAGCTGTCTTAAGACAGCTGAGCCAGAGAGCTTGATAGTGCCCATGTCTGGCTGACCATCGCAACACAACCGGCCAAAGGGACATGCGCATTTTAAACTTAAGTGCACTGGCAACCTACCACTCTTCCCTGCTGTCACTTCGCAAGCCTCGCCCCATTCGAAAAATTCGGTTCGGGATGGGTTGATGAAAAATAAAATGGTAATAAATAAATGTTATTACCATTTTTTAATCTCTGGGGCTTTTAGGGGCATTTTAGTTGGCGGGCAATGCTCCTGTGCTCCAATGGAGGAGCAAACCCTGCTACTATCAATAATGGAACCACGAATTTCGCAAGGATAGTATGTAGAATTTGTCAAACTCATTACATAGAATACGTCTGTTGGGCGTTACTTCCAAATCTAATAAGCTTCACATTTCATTCAGTCTGGAAAGATAAAATTCAGTTGACCATGGGAAAAAACACAAGTGCAATTTAGAGACAGAAAACGGACTGTGGTCCTTTCACATAAAAACACCCAAAAAGTGAACGTTACTTACAGAGCTTTATAACATCTTGCGTAAAGAATAAGATCGTATCAAAAGATTATTTCGTAGTTGTATAAAGATAATGATCCCCATTTGAACACACATGCTATTTACCTGTCTAGAATAATGATCTCCATGTAAACACACAGCGACCACAAGAAAAGTCTCAACGACTAATACAAAATCACAGTAACACAACATTTCTGTGATGTCGCATATGTCACACTGTTGCGTACTGCTCATGAAAATTAAACCACCCACTTATTTTTTTAAGGGCATTGTGCACGCCCTTAACAGAAGTTCCCTGAATGAGTTAATTGCACATCTGCATAGTATGCAATCACTGCGATTAAGCGTTCTGTTTCCTTGTCGATATTTTTATTATTATTTTAAGCAATGTCAGACCCGGGTATTTCAATACGTTTTTTTCGCAGCATTAAAGAACTTGTATTCCGGTTTTATTCAACTATAAAACCTGGACAACTACCACAAAGTACTGAAATACTTAACATTGATAAGCCTGCCATTCCCCTCATCACCTGGAATCATGATTCTAGAGCGTTCGGTTCCTTGTAACTTTTTGATAGTTTTACATATCTTACTGAAATCATGAGTGATGCGATGTCACTACGAGATCCCTTTTCATGTTTTATTATTCAATCAGCTCTGCAAGATGGGCGAACAGAGTACTACACTGTGGAGGGATGGCAGAGGCACCATCGCAGAATTTCTGGTCAACAACCAAAGTGTAGTAGACCACGAGAGTCGACGGGATACGGACCAGCATGAGCACAAGTGGGTGTCGCAAAAGGAATGGGGAGACTCCTCCATCATGCCCCATGTTCACCCTCACCTTTGCAAAGAGATTTTACGCTTGCGTCCGATGATGGCCGCAACTCCTGCCTCCCCAAAGGCTGCATTAGGCAACTCGAGCATCTCTAATTCTTCCATTACATATATTTCACATCAATAAAAATCCAACAAGCTGGAGCCCATGTGGGATTGGCACATGCTCAGATGCGCAACATTCTGCCACGCCCCTCTTTCTGGCTACGACGGTCCCATTGGATAACATTCTGCCACGCCCCTCTTTCTGGCTACGACGGTCCCATTGGATAACAAGATCTTCAGGTTTCGTGTTCCCATTGGTAGATAATGCCCATGAACGAGGGTACGGAAAAACGAAAGCAATAGAGAGGAGAGACGTGCTAGAGCGCCATCTTCCGGTAGAACAATCGCTGGCGCAAGACTGTGACGTAATTACTATACGCCGTCCTAACATTATTGCAAAGGGTAGTCAGCGTATTTTTGGGTGTTAGTAATGTAACCGTATCTTCTGCCTGAGTGCGTTTCTCATGAAATAAAGACCGACATGATGGACGCTGGACAGAGTTTTGCAAATTGTACGTATTTGCGATTAACTAATTTGAGAAACGGATTAATTATGAGAATACGAATTAAGCATTTCTCTATAACGAGAAAGTCTACCGATTACAATTTTAAAATAATTTTGAGCTGGTAGTTTCTTTTCCTACAAGTTACCTGCCAAGTGGCTGTTCTAAGTATATGTTTAATTTGTTAATATCGTATTCTTACGTATGGAACAGAGAACAAAACACTAAAGTGGGGAGAGGTATCTTACACATGGTAGCATGGCTCAGTACCCCTTTATTTTTTTTTTATTTTTTTATTTTATGCGTTTTTATATAGCGCGGACTTTACCCAAAGTTGTCAGAGCGCGTCACAATAGGAACAGTAATGATACATGAGGAGAAAATTACAAGTGAACTAATTACAAAAGCAAACGTTGTTACATGAGGCAAGAGTGACAAATGTGAGCAAACAAAATACAAGAGGTAGCAAACGGTACATTACAGGAGGAAAACGTGATGTGTGCAAGTTACAAAAGCGTACAAAGTACAAGAGGTATAATACTGCAATAAATGGTAGACACTCAAACACAAGAACAACCGTTACGTAGCTAATGGTGGAACTTGTGCAAGTTGTAGTAAATGTCCTCTCCACTATTCCTCACTAGATAGACTGTACTATGTCATCTATGACATCATAGAATGCCTAGGTGACTCTCTAGCTCACAGTGTCTCTCTATACCTGACTGTGACAGTTGGTTAACTCAGGCTGAGCTGCTAACAGCTGGCTCCTGGTGGGGTCTTACTTCTATACCTAATATCTTGGAAGGAACTTACAATAAAAGAACATAACTCTACAGTGGACTCTTCATCATCCTTTACCACAGTTTGGCGACGTTTTGAAGAGGATGACCCTACGTGTAAACTAAGGACAAAGGCCACTTAGCGACGTTTTGAAAAGGATGAACTTGCGTTTAAACTAAGCAAGCAACTACAAGGAAAGGAACCCATACTTAAGCAAAAAGGTAACGCCCAGCTGACCCCATCAGTGTCCTGTTTCACCTGGACAGCCTGCACCCTGGGCACGTGTTTTTACTTCGATGTTCGTTTGTCTACTGACAGCCTTCAATGTGCAACCTAGACGTTTTTGGGTTCTAAGAAACTCTACAGTAGCCTCTGCCTACTCTGCTTGTGTCTGTTTTGTTTGTAGGAACGGGTGCTTATTATTTTGTTTGAAACCTATGCACTGTTCCTGCACCTCGGAAGTCTGCTGAGAGGTGTCACATGTACACGAATTGGTGTCTACACTTGTGTCTACACAGGCATTTACTCCAGAAGCATCTTATCTGAAATCAGAGGCGTCGCTTGTACACGAGTTGGTAGGAGACAGACGCCGAGTTTTGTTTGTGTTTGAAAGCGATTCCACTTGTGCAAAACATTTGAGTATTGACAAAGCAAAATGACGAACTTGAGGATACTATCTACAGTGGGAAAGAAGTTGAACGTTTTACCGATCAGTGGGCGCACTTTTGTTTATAGTTGTGCACTCATGATGAAAATGTTTTCCTTGTGGCAGTTGAACCGCCGTATTTCTAAGGAAGTCACGAGCTCTTGCGCACAAACATTTTCAACGCACACAACCTTACCGGTCTCCTGGTGCCGACTTCTTTCTACTATGACGTCTGAACCTTTGCCACAGCTTGTCGCTGCTACTTTGCCACGTTGTTCAGCACGCATTTGCTGCGAACCATCCGGCATGAACGTGACAGCGTACTGCCTTGTTGATTGAATTCACCGCGCAAGTCTGACAGGTGTGGAGAAATACATTTGGTGCTACGAAAGTGTTTTCGTGCTGGGAAAAGGATGTTCTGCAAATGTAAGATCAGATATGTGTTCCATTCGAGTATGGATGGTTCACACGGTTTACCTAACTTTACAATCTCATGGTTTTATTCATCATTTGAACACTGCAAGTTTTCAACTTTTCTCAAGTCTTAACTACGTCGCGTTGTACAATCGATCCTTACCAACACCTGGTGCAGTCTACAAGGATCCCGGGTGAGAGATCGCTCACCGGAGCTTGTGTTAATTAATTAATTATAGCAGCTAATTTACCACTGCATATTTTTTTTTAACATAGCCTTATTTTCAAAGTAGTGTGTGTTTTTATTGTGGCAAATTTGTGTGTGTTGCTCTTATGTAAACTATGTATTCAGCGTTGGGTGAAGTCCTTGTTGGGTGTAGTTGGGTAGTCAATGCTCATTCGTTTTTTCAAGGTTAGTATCCTGAAGTGTCTTAAACTGTACCCCACTTAGGGGTGGTTGTCTGTTTGTGAGTAGTCCATGCCCAATTTTGTTTCCAGGACCACTGTCCTGCGGAGTACCCATTTAAGGGAGGTTGGTATTTGCGGGTAGTCCACGCCCCATTTTTTGTCCCAGGGTTATTGTCCTTACCCTGCGGTGTACCCTTTTCAGGGGACATTGAGTGTTTACGGGTAGTCCATGCCCTATGTAGTTGTGTTTGCGGGTAGTCCATGCCCCGTTTTTTTTGTTCCCAGGACCACTGTCCTGCGGTGTACCCTTCTTAAGGGAGGTTTAATCTTTGCGGGTAGTCCACGCCCCAATTTTGGCTCCCAGGATTATTGTCCTGCGGTCATTTTTAGTCCCAGGGTTATTGTCCTTACCCTGCGGTGTACCCTTCTTAGGGGATGTTTAGTCTTTGCGGGTAGTCCACGCCCCAATTTTGGTTCCCAGGATTACTGTCCTGCGGTGTACCCTTTTCAGGGGAGGTTGGTGTTTGCGGATAGTCCATTCCTCATACTCTCCGCTATCCTCTGCTTTTGGTAGAGACTGTTTGTACACTTTATTCTTGTCAAAGTCTACCTTCTTGTAACTCCTGGCCAGGGTTTCATGTTAATAAGACTTTGAGCTGTGAATTTATCACATCTTTAGTGTCAGCACGTCAGGGGAATCTCTAGTTCTTTGGAAAAATTGTTTTCTTTGGTGAATTTTTGTGAAAGGGGTTTGCCTCCTTAGGATTATCTTGAGTGAGTTCTAACCCTATTTTGTCTCTCTCTAGCGTGTCCGTTTACACTCACTTTTTGTTTCCAGGATATTTACCCTGTGGTATACCCATGTATGGGGAGGTTATGAGTGTGACCACTTAGCTTAGCTGCTTTGGTTCGTTAAGGGAAGGGGATGAGGCATATAGTATTAAATTTAGTTTTCTTTGTTCACATTTCTGCTAATGATACCTCATGCTAATGTTATCTCTGAACATCTCATTTAGTGAATTCATGTACTTTTCTACTGATGTTACATTTGAGGTATTTTGCCTATTGTGTTCTCTGTTCTGTTCCTATTCCGTAAGAGAAGAGGATGTGTAGTAAATGTCCTCTCCACTATTCCTCACTAGATAGACTGTACTATGTCATCTGTGACATCATAGAATGCCTAGGTGACTCTCTAGCTCACAGTGTCTCTCTATTCCTGACTGTGACAGTTGGTTAACTCAGGCTGAGCTGCTAACAGCTGGCTCCTGGTGGGGTCTTACTTCTATACCTAATATCTTGGAAGGAACTTACAATAAAAGAACATAACTCTACAGTGGACTCTTCATCATCCTTTACCACACAAGTATCTAAAGCAAACAAAATATAAGAGGTAGCAAACGGTACATTACAGGAGGAAAACGTGACATGTATGCAAGTTACAAAAGCGTACAAAGTACAAGAAGAGGTATAGTACTCCAATAAATGGTAGACACTCAAACATAAGAACAACCGTTACGTAGGCAATGGTGGCACTTGTGATTTGATTTGATTTGATTTTAAATTTTATTAAGTGCAGCGAATGCCCGAAGGCGTCTTGGCGCTGGAATAGTCTGCGGACTAGAGTACCAACTAGATCCAATTCTGAATGCCTATTTCATTTTTAAACAGCCAGGTTTTCAGCTGTTTTCTGAACATCATCAGAGAATTGCTGTTTTTAATCTCTATGGGAAGGGAGTTCCATACCTTAGCCGTACCAACGACAAAGCTCCTCCCCCCCAGCGTAGCTGTCTGTACCTGGGAACTACCAATAGTTGAGACTGTGCTGATCGTAGATTTCTAGAAGGTAAGTATTTCCTAAGAAGTGTTCTGACATAGAGGGGTCCTTTCCCCTGTAATGCCTTAAATGCAAGGCATTGCGACTTGAATATAATTCTCTTGCCCACCGGCAGCCAATGGAGATCCTTCAGTCGGTACGATATTGGTTCGTATTTGGGAATGTCCAGTATCAGCCTTGCTGCTGCGTTTTGAATTCGCTGGAGTCTGAGCAAGAGCTGCGTCTGAAGCCCTGTAAACAAAGCATTTCCGTAGTCCAGCCTCGATATGGCTAATGCAGTAACCACCGTTTTTAACGCATCTCTGGGAATATATGGACGAATATTCCTGATGATTTTGAGGATCCCCCAGAAGGTGGAGGTAAGTTTGTTAATATGCGATTCAAAGGTTAGTCTTTGGTCAAATATGACCCCCAGATTTCTCACCTTTGCTACTGATACTGGGCAGTCACCCAAATCATCCGGCCACCACTTTGGGGACCAGAAGGGAGTATGGTTGCCTAGTAACAGAACCTCAGTCTTCTCGCTATTTCATTTAAGACAGTTCTTCTGCATCCAGGAATTAATCTGCAACATACAATTGTTAAAACGGTCTGCCGTCTCCTCAACATTGTCTGATACCGAGATCACCACCTGTGTGTCATCAGCATATGATATTGCAGCGAAGCCATAGTGCCTGATGATTTCTGACAACGGGGCCACATAAATGTTAAAAAGTGTGGGACTCAGAGATGAGCCCTGAGGCACTCCGCACGGCAACTTGAAGGATTCGGAGGTTTTGCCGTCCATTTCTACCGCAAATGTTCTATTATTTAAGAATGACGTCAATAGCTTAATTATTTTATACAAAACAAGGTAACCCAAAGGTATAGCACTAGGGACCTTGGGCAGTAACGTATTACAAAAAACAGGGGTCCCTAGTAGTTCAGGGATCTTTCGCAAAAATGATAGACATACGCTCAATAGTATGTATGACCTTTGTCCAGCCGGACAGGAATTTTAATTAAAGTGATAAGCAAGAATAAAGAGGATTTTTTACATAGTGGGTGCAGCCAGCAACCCACAGGGGACAAGACAAAACAAGGGGATGGGGTTAGAACGAACAAGGCGGTCTGTATACTAGTAGTTCAGTGAACAGACACAAATACATTGTAGAAGCATCATTGTATACAATTTATACTTTTCATTTTACATATGACGCTAAAATGTCGACGACGTTTCGATGCCTATTGTGAAATGAGTGGCATCATCTTCAGGACAGAGAATAAAAAAGCTTGTCTTGAAAATCTTTAGGCAATTTTTGGCCAGATTTAGGTCCAAACATTGTTGATTTCCAGGGGGTGGTGCCCAATATCAAGGGACATATGGTGGGGTACTCAATTATCTGAGCATTTTCCAAACCAGGGCAAGAAAGCCTCTTCATAGGAGACCGGACCGATCGTGTCTCATTCCTGGTTGGATTGCTCGATATTGGGCACCGCCCCCTGGAAATCAACAATGTTTGGACCTAAATCTGGCCAAAAATTGCCTAAAGATTTTCAAGACAAGCTTTTTTATTCTCTGTCCTGAAGATGATGCCACTCATTTCACAATAGGCATCGAAACGTCGTCGACATTTTAGCGTCCTATGTAAAATGAAAAGTATAAATTGTATACAATGATGCTTCTAAAATTTATTTTTGTCTGTTCACTGAACTACTAGTATACAGACCGCCTTGTTCGTTCTAACCCCATCCCCTTGTTTTGTCTTGTCCCCTGTGGGTTGCTGGCTGCACCCACTGTGTAAAAAATCCTCTTTATTCTTGCTTATCACTTTAATTAAAATTCCTGTCCGGCTGGACAAAGGTCATACATACTATTGAGCGTATGTCTATCATTTTTGCGAAAGATCCCTGAACTACTAGGGACCCCTGTTTTTTGTAATACGTCAATAGCTTAATGGCACTAGCTTGGAACCCCAGTTCTGCTAATCTTTTGATCAGAATTTGGTGATTGACCGTGTCGAAGGCCGCCGATAGATCTAATAGGTTCAAGGCGCCCTTCTTACCCTCATCTAGAGTTTTTCTTAGTTCTTCCGCTGCCATCACCAATGCAGTTTCGGTTCTGTGACCTTCCCTGAAGCCATACTGGGAGTGATCTAATAGTTCACCCCTGTGCGATAAAGGACATAATTTGCCCATTCATCAGCTTTTCCAATACCTTGGCACCAAAAGGGATCCTAGATATTGGTCTATAGTTTTTCGGTTCTGTTGGGTTCAGGTTCTCCTTTTTTAGTAGTTTCGCTAGTTTTCTGACTGTACTGAACAGCTCCTTGCTGGAGTTTCTAGACTCCAACATTTTATGAGTAAAGTAATTACTTTTCTCAATTACTATCGTCTTTTTATACTCAGATAGACTCATCGCATACTCTCGTTTCCTTGCCTCTGCATAATCTATTCTCCAAAGTCTTTCCAATTTTCTGCAAACTTTTTTCAACTCTCTTAGTTTGTCCGTGAACCAGGGTTCAGATGGTTTTTTCCTTTTTGATCATAGCCTTTTATTCGGGACCGATAGGTCCACTGCCGCTGTGATCCAGGAATTTACTTCGTTGACCATGTTGTTAACTCCCACAACGTGGGTCGTTTAGTTGTTTCCAGCTGAGTATGAAAGTTTATGGGATTGATTTTGCTCCAGTCCTGGTATACAACTGTACCAGGACTAGTTAATGGTGTTAATAATTGGTGGGTGTCCTGTACTACAAATACAATTGCTTTGTGGTCAGACCAGGTCACTGGGGTGACTTCCAGTATTTCTATCTTATTGTTGGAGGTAAATATTCCGTCTAATGTGTGTCCTGCCTTGTGAGTCCCTTGTTTGACCAACTGTTTTAGGGAGAAACTGGCCATTCCATCAATAAATGTGCTAGTGTTATCCTCTATCTTCTCCAGATGATAGTTAAAATCCCCCAAGACTGTATAATCGGCACAATTTACACTATCTTCTAGAAAAGGGCTAATACTTTCCAGCAGCGAAGCTAGGGCTTTTGGCGGACAGTAAACGAGAAGCCCTTTAAAAGTGTAATTATTGTTAATTTTTATTTGAAAAGGCAAGGTTTCACAGTCATGCGAGCCCGTGCCCATACCTCCCGTTATTTTCAGGCCTTCTCTTGCAATAACTGCCAGTCCCCCTCCTCTTTTATTCCTTCTATCTACTCTGATCATTCTGTAGTGGGTGGGGAGCGCCAATTGCAAGTCAGGGTCAGAAGTTGCGTCCGCCCAGGTCTCCGTTATAAAAGCAATATCTACTTGGAGAGTCTGTATCAGTTCTGCCATCTCAACCCCATGTTTCACTAATGAGCGAGCATTGATTAATACTGCTTTGATCCCAGTAACCCTCTTCCTATCCAGCTTGGTCTTTTTAATATATATATTGCAACTGCTAGGTAGATCATGGCTGAGCCGTATGTTACAATGCTCACATGATTTCGGTTCTGTCCTTAAGTCGGGGAATGTATATCCACAAAGTCTGGATCTTTTTTCTAGCAATAGCAATTCCTCCCGCATAAATACTATCGGATTAGGTGCATTACCTTTAAAAAGGCCAGGGGTTTGGGCACTAGGCGCGAATCTGGCGTGGACGGGCACAGACGGGCTTGCCTTAGGCGTGCCTTCAGTGCGCCCGCTGTGCGCGTCCGCTGCGCGTTCGCGCTATTGCCATTTTAATCCCCCACGCCTGAACCACTATCGCGCTCTCCCGACTCCACCCAAGATGGCGGTGCCGCGTCTCCGAGCGTCCCCTTCTGCTATGAGAGCCCTTCAAGGCGTCAGCTCTGTAAGTTTTCCGGTATTTACTATGTTACCAATTTGACCATATGTTTTGTCATTTAAAATCAGCCACAACATTAAAAACGCATCAGAATAAAAAGTTTTATCGGTACCTAGCCTTGCATCATGGCTTCTCCCGGCTCACGCCTTAGGAGGACAGTAAAAACTAAGGCAAGCCCGCTCATGACCTCCCCGCCTTTATCCCCCCGACCTGAACCACTAGCGCGCTCACCCGACTCCACCCAAGATGGCGGTGCCGCGTCTCAGAGCGTCCCCTGGTGCTAAGAGAGCCCTTCAAGGCGTCAGCTCTGTAAGTTTTCCGGTATTTACTATGTTACCAATTTGACCATATGTTTTGTCATTTAAAATCAGCCACAACATTAAAAACGCATCAGAATAAAAAGTTTTATCGGTACCTAGCCTTGCATAACGGCTTCTCCCGGCTCACGCCTCAGGAGGACAGTAAAGACTATGTGCAAGTATCTAAAGCAAACAAAATGTAAGAGGTAGCAAACAGTGTGTTACAAGAGATAAGTGACGTGTGCATGTTACAAAAGAGTACCAAACACAGGTAGAAGGATAATGCTGCAATACTTGCAGACACTCAAAACACAAGAACACACTGGGAAGGCACTTCCATAGTCATGGAGAGTAGAATTTTCCATGATGGAAGGTATTCCTTCAGATAATAGAGAGGGCGTGAATTAAATTTGGAAGTGTCTTTGAAGGAGGAGAACTTTGAGGTCAGTTTTGAAGGCCTGGGAGGAGGTGGTGGTCCGGTGCTGAGGCGGAAGTGAGTTCACGCGTTGCCTGAAAAGGATTGGGCCATCGATCTTTCCTTCTTGAAAGTGGGAGGTTCAAGCAGTAAATTTTCCGCATTATGTGATGGTCTTAAGCCTCCAGAGAGTTTCAGTTTATTCGCCAGTTAGCAAGGAGAGGAGGAATGAAAGGCTTTGTGGGTGATACAGGCAGTCTTGTAGATAGCTCTTTCCTCGATGGGAAGCCAGGGGAGGGTGGATAACATGGGTATGATGTGGTCGCTTCTTTTGGCCCCAAAAATTAAACAAGCTGCTGAATGGAGAACAGATTTAAGAGGGGACAGGTGGGATTTGGGGAGGACAGTAAGAAGAGAATTGCAGTAGTCCAGTCTGGAGAGGACCGGCGATTGGACAGGTTTTTACGGTCTTGCTCCGGGAAGAAGCAACAAATTCCCTAAAGAAGGCGCAGTTGGTATCGAGCAGACTTTGCAATGGAATTGATGTGGGAGATTAGATTGAGTTTTTTTGTCGAGTATGACACCAATGGATTTTGCTCTGTCGACAATGATGGGTTTATTGTTAAGTAGATTCATCTGCTCCATCCATGATTGAACCAGGGGAGGAGAAAGCGAGGAGGAGGAAATCAGTTTTGGAGGGATTCAGAATCAGTTGATGAGTTGACATCCAGTTTTGAATGGAGTCGAGAGTAGAGCTTAGGATCGAGAGATCGTGAGTGGAGGCAACCTTGAGGTAGATTTGAGTGTTGTCTGCATAGAGATGATAGTGGATACTTATGAGATTTCCCAGTGGTTCTAAATAGAGATTGAACAATGTGGGTGCAAGTATAGAGCCTTGAGGAACACCTTGACCTACCGCCAAAGGAGATGAAAGACTGTTCGCTATTTTGATCATTTGGGATCTATCAGAGAGAAAGGAAGCAAACCATTTAGGCGCAGTGCCCTCCATGCCCATTCTCAGTTGGAGAGTGTTGAGGAGAGTGTTGTGATTGACAGTGTCAAAGGCTGCAGAAAGGTCAAGGAGAATTAGAAGACAAGACCCCCCCAATCGAGTATCTGCAGCGCGTCATCAATCACTTGCAGCAGGGCTGTTTCAGTGCTGCAGTTTTGGATGAAGCCAGACTGAAAATTATCAAGAAGATCATTGTCCTTGATATGACAAGAGAGTTGTTTCGCTACACATCTTTCTGTGATCTTCGCAAGAAAGGGTAGGTTAGTGATGGGGCGGAAGTTGTTGAGGTCATTCGCATCAGCAGTGGGTTTTTTAAGCAGAGGGGTGACCTGCCCAGTTTTGAAGGAGACAGGAAGGGAGCCTTGACAGAGGGAGAGGTTGTATACAACAAAAAGATGCACACAGTTCCCCTAGGGAAGGGTAATAACGTAGTGAAGTGAACTGTCTTCCTCTCTTCATGGGGTACAAAGGTATTAAATGTACCAAAGTGAAACAGGGAAGGGTATCCCTTTTCGGAACTAGGGATGCCTCACACAACAAGTTGGTTTAACGGCTGTTGTCATATCACCAGCTAGTCGTCTCGTGTCATCATCGGCTTCCTGCTCCAACGTCAAGCCGGCGCTGCAATGCCTGACGGGTAGCACTTGGTGCTACACTCTTGTGGAGATCTTTTGTTCCTTGCCGGTGAGTGAGTGGGTGTGAGGGCCCCTAGAGTGTGAAGTAGTGAGCGTGAGTGAAATGTGGGGATAAAAAAGGTTGGTGTAGTCTACTCCATTCTCTTTATTTGTGTAGTTCACCACCTTGTTAAAAACAAGAGGGGCAATGGGACTTCAGCAATTAAGGAGGGTTAGTCCCGTTCAACCCTCATCTGTGAAAAGGTCAACATGTTTCATGCCCTATGGCAATTCTTCAGGACCTAGGGAGTGCTCATAAACTTAGTGATACGCCCCGCATAAGGCTGAGGCGTGTGAAGGATACAACCTGTTTGGTTGCCGACTCCAGCAAGGAGGGTTCCTGCGTCGTCGGTGTACCCTGTGGGGAGAGAGAAAAACCTTGAGCTCTTGATTCTTCACCCCCGACTTATCCTGGGGGGGGAAACAAACCATTTGTAATACAGGGGTATGGAGTGAGGAGAGAGGAAGAAGTAAAAACAGTGACTACGTATAAAATATAACATCATAGTATATTAATGTTACAACAGACACTAAGTGTCTCAACCCAATGGTTGTATGTTTAGACAGTAAAATAAAAGGATCTAACGCCAGCCGGCGTATTAATAGGGCGGGATTTAGAGAAAAATACAAAGTTCTGTTGAGCTTACCCTCACTGGTGGGCTTGGGTGCCCCAAGGCTGCTCTCGTGGGGTCTGCGTAGTGTAACAATTATCTGGAGGGTACATAATACGGATCCAGTTGATGTATAGGGCAGTGAGATAGGATTCAATTAATGGGGTGGTAGGTTTTGTTAGGACACCTGGATTAGAAGTCCGGGGGTCAGTAGGTCACATCAGCTCAACCAACGGTGGTCTCGCCAGGCACCCGATGGCCCCAGGGTATTCATACCACCCGGGAAGGTCGCAGCCCAGGTAGGGACCAAGTCAGGGAATACCGGGACCCCGCCTGCACTGCGGCAGCACCAGGGAGGGCAGCAGCAGCGCAAATGGTGAGGGAAGTACCGCTTGCCGCGCCCCCCGCCCGCCGCGCCCCAACAACCAAACCCCCGTTCTCCACAGGGTGCCGCCATAACGGTGTGTGTCGGTGGCGTGGCGGGGGCGGGGGGGCGCGCGTGTTCGCGGACAAACGCCTCACCCACCACCATGGCGGTCGGGGCCCCTTGGACCCAACCGGACACTCAACCCTGCCGACGGCCTCTGAGGGGGCAGAGCCCTGAAGTCTCTGGGGGCTGGTTCGACATTGCGAGGCTCCAGCCAGGGGACTACTGAGCCTGACAAACCCAAGCGCCCACGTCGCCCAACCTCCAGCCCAAACACCTTACCTCATCAACGCGGACAAGTAGCCTCTCCACCTAATCCCACGCTCCGACGCGGTATTGTCGCGTAGAGCTGCCGTGGGGGTGTGTTGGTGGCGTTCGCTGATAAACAGTCGGGCTAATTGCCTAGGCGTGTCTTGGGTCGGGTTGCTGGGCAACACCACGGCAACAGCGGTGCACCTAGATGACGTCAGTGCGCCTAGGTGTCGAAAGCCGACGCCATCTTAGAGAGGTGTTAGAAGAGCGGTATTGAGGTGAAAAGGCAAAGGTAGCCGACCCATATCACTACAAAATGCTCATTGTTTAACTCGTTTTTGTGCACTTAGTACTACGTGCCAAATATGGTTGGGGACCGTTCAGGTTCAAGTCCTGTGAGCATTTCATAGTTATGGAATGTATGATGGAATTGGTTATTGGATGGCTCTAGTGGACTGGTGTAGAGTTGCTACATCAAAGTAGCGGAGTGGCGAGGATGGCGCGTCATCTTGGAGTGGGTCAGAGCTCCCATGTCAGTGTGCTTATGTGGGCTGAGGTGACTGGGTGAAGCCCTTGGCTATGTATGGCCACAGAATGTCGATGGGATAGGGTCAATGCTCGGTACGGTGGTTCATAGATCAGGCGGCGGTCAAATCACTGTGTCCTATGCTCACCTATCGGTTCTGTGCTAGGTGGTGGACTGGAGAGTGGCTCTCGCTACTGGGGCCAACAGGGGGCTATGGTAATGCTTCCGCAAGCAGGGTATTGTGCTTGTCGGGGAATTTGCATGTGCTGGCAGGGGACAGGATTCATATCACGTACTGGGCAATCATATCACGTGTTGGGTGAGAGGGGTATATCCAGTGGCAATCTACCTAGGTAGTGTGTTCCAAGGGACAGCATCATTTAGTCCCTCAGTATCTAACCGTAAGCGGTGTACCCATCTTTGTTCAATCCTATATAAGGCCTGTTGGTTTGATGAAGGATGCCATTCTAAAACGACCCATTTGACGTCTTCTGCCACATGATCATGTTGTTGGCAATGTGCATATAGGCGGGTATGGTTTTTTTTGCATTGGATATTACTGTTGTGTTCCATGATGCGTACCTTCACCGTGCGGGTCGTCATTCCAATGTACTTTAGTCCGCAAGGGCAGGTCAGCATATAGACACAGTTGCTGCTGTTGCAGTTGGTGTGTCTGTTCAAACACCCCTTGAAGGTCTCCGAGAGCTGGACTGTTTTCGTTGGTGTGGTTTGAGGACAAACCACACAGTTGCCACATCGATAGTGTCCCGTGACAGGGGGCAGATCCCAAAGAGTGTTCCGTTGTAGGATACTGGTCTTCTTTGGTCGGGTGTGGACTAGTTGGTCCTTCAGATTGGTTGTTCGTCTGAAGGCGAACCGAGGGCGGGGGATGTCCAAAGACACAGAGTTCAAGATTCCCCAGTGTGCGTTCACTGTTTTCTTGATGTAAGGGGAATTTTTCGTGAAGGATGTAACGCAGGTGATGATATCCTCTTTCTCCTTTACGTGGGTTTCCAGAAGAGATTCTCTGTTGTTGTTGAGGGCTCTCTTCATGGATTGTTTTAGTAGTCTTGTCGGGTAGCCCCTCTCCTGGAGTTTGTGTTGTAGGGAGTGCGCCTCGCGTTGGTAATCTGTGGTGGCGGTGCAGTTTCTCCGTAGGCGAAGAAATTGCCCAAATGGTAAATTGTCCCTCAAAGCCTTGGTGTGGTGGCTGTTGTAGGGCAGAAGGCTGTTCCTATCGGTCTCTTTCTTGTAGAGAGTGGTGGTAATTCCTGTCGGACCTAACATGATTGTCAGATCAAGGAATGGGATTGAGTCTTCAGCGATAGTTCCTGTGAATTTCAGAAAGGGGTCCTGTTGGTTGATCCAGGTGCAGAAGGCATTGCAGCTCGTTCGATCTCCTTTCCAAAAGATCAGGATATCGTCTATATAGCGACGCCACAAGGTCAAATTCTCGAGGAAAGGATTGCGTTCCGGGGAGTAGATGAAATAATTCTCGAACGCAGCCATGTATATACAGGCCACGCTCGGCGCGAAGGTCGAACCCATTGATGTCCCCCGGATCTGGTGGTACAGTTGTGTTTCGTATTTGAAGAAATTTTCCGTTAAGGCTATGTTAGCCAATTCCATGATGAAGGAGATTGGGGTGGGAGATGTCCATTCTTCCAATCTCAGAGTGGATTCTACTGCCTCTAGGGTTGCCTGTTGGGGGATGTTCGTGTACAGGGCTTCCACGTCTAAGGTCAGTAGTAGGTCTACATCAGTGCTACCGTCCATGTCATTGATCAATCGCAGGACATCTCTGGTGTCTTGGAGATATGAAGGAATTTTCTTCACTACCGGTTGTGAGAAAGCGTCACAAAACTGTGACAGTGGTTCCAGTAGAGAACCAATGCCGGAGACAATTGGTCTACAGGGAGAGGTTGACCAGAGCGGTCCAATAGGAAAGAGAATGGGTATAGAAGTCAATGGCAATGGCACTAGGGATGGGGTCCAGGTAATGGTTGGAGGGCTTTGTTTCGCGGATGCAATTGAGGAGGGAATCTTCAGAGATGGGGTCAAAGTTCTGCCAAATGGCTAAGGAGTTGCGCTCCTCTGGAGGGGGAGGATGAACGACCTGATCCACAAGTAATTTCTCTTTTTCATCAAAGAATATAGCGAAATCCGCTGCTTTCTTTGTAGAATCCTCCAACTTGAAGGTTGGGGGAGAGCAGTTAGGATTCTTGATGAGATCGAATAGTTTTTTGGGTCTATTTTTGGGTCAATGAGGGTTCTGAAGTGCGACGCTTTCCCAAAGAAGATGTGCTTATGGTACTTTGATCTTGCTGAATGAAGCGTGGTCAAATTATCGACGGAGGGCGCTTGTCTCCATTGTTTTTCCAGGAATCTAAGGTGCTTCCTTTCTTCATAGAGGAATTTGTTGAACCAAGGTGCTGAGGGAGTGTGCCTTTTCTTTTTGCTTTGGAGAGGAGCGAGGTTATTGATTTAGACTGCAAGGACTGTGAGGCATTGGGAGGTGAGTTAGTCAACATCTAGGTTCGGGTCTAGCCTTGGAAGTGATAGCAAAGCTGATTCCCAGAAGGAACCAACGTCAATATTTTTAGTGTCAAGGAACCAGGAGGTAGCCCTCTTAGGTTGGCCAAGAGTTATACAGTGTGATAGGGGAAGAGAGAATGGGATGAGGAAGTGGTCAGACCAGTCTACATGAATAAGGGTAGCGATAGAAAGCATGCCTGCTTTAGAAATCACAAGGTCCAGGATTGAGCCCTTAGAGTGTGTTGATTCTGTGCAGTGTTGGATAAGATCATTTGCAGAGAGGAAGGTGGCCAGCAAATTCGCAGAAGAGTCTTGCCGTAAGCCCCAGCGGAGATTGAGGTCACCCACGAAGGTCTGAGTATCACTTTGAGAGTATTTGTCGCTGATGAAGTCAGTGAGTTCGTCCATAAACGAAGGGCCGCTACAAGGCGGGCAGTAAATGGCATGGAATTTCAGGGGTGAGCGGTGGTGTAATTGAAGCTCAAGAGCTAGGCATTCAAAAGTACGGAAGGAGCTGATAGGAAAAGCCTTAAGTTGAAGGGAGTTTCTAAAGATGACTGCAACACCTCCCCCAACTTTGTCAATTCTGTCATTCCTAAATATAGAATAGCCTGTGGGTAATAGGAGATCAAAAATAGAGTGAGAGGTATCATTGAACCAGGTCTCTGTGAGGAAGAGCATGTCTATGTTGTGAAGGGTGATGGTATCAGAGATTTCAAGTTTGTGTTTTATTGCAGATCTGCAGTTGTGGAGCAGACCTCGCAGCTCTGTCAAGACTGTTTTGGTGACGGGGGCACTTGGGCTATGAAGGGTGATAGGGATATTGTACTTATAAGGGGGTGCTCGGGAGTGTTTAGGTGCATGCTTGGTTCTGAGTTGGGGTATAAGGTTCATAGGTGGGGAAAGGTGGAGGTTGAGAGCGGGAGTTGGTGTATCAGAGGTGAAGGGGGAGTTGTCTTTGTTGGCGTTGCAAGAAGGACAGGAATTAAGGACATAATTAGGGGGAGATGGGTGCGGATCATGGCGGTGGGGTGGAAGGAGAGGGGAGGACTGTGTAGAGTCATAGGAATATAGGAGGTTTGGGAGGAAAAGAGGGGAGGTGGTTGGAGAGGTCCTGTCAGCTAGGAGAGGAGGCTGTGACGGTACGGGCATCTGGCAGAGTGAGGGGGGTTGGAAAAAAGGGAAGTTGAAGAAAGGAAATGGTTCTGCTGGGCTCGAGGGAGGGAAATGGAAAGGGTTACCAATGGGGGGGAAAGGGGTAGCACAGCATTGCTGGAGGAGTGGGGGGAAGGAGAGAGATGCAAAGGGTTTGTGGAGAAATCGGGGTAAATAGCGAGGGGAGGAGGGGGTAGAGAAGAGGGGGAGAGGGAGGAATGAGGGGAGCATAAGGAAAGTTAACTGGGGGAGAAGGTTGGAAGAGAGGTGGACTAAAAAGGGGGGTGGCAGATAGGAATATGGGGAGGAGATGAAATTGGAGTACTGGGATGGTGCAGATTGGAGGAGGAGCGTATTAGCTAGAGGTAAGGCTGAAGTGATGAAGGGGGGCATACTGTGAGGGGGAAGGAATGGGAGAGGAGGGCATAGGTGAGGGGGAGGGAGGAGGCCCGACCTGTGCTTCTCGAGGGTGCAGCCTATTGGAGTATAGGGGGGTCAGGGGAGGAGAAAGGGAGTAGTGGGTGGAGCTAGATGAAGAGTCAGGAGATAACCTGGTCGCAGAGGAGGGCAGTAGGGAGAGGAAGAAATGGTCAAAGAGAGAGAGACAGGTGTCTTTGCCTTGGATCATGACAGTACCGTTGTTATAGAGTGAGATAGGAGGGAGCCCTTGAAACACGCGGAGGGGGACATTTTGAGTTGTTTCCCATGAGGGATAGAGGAGGAGGAGGTGACGTTAAGGGAATTATAAAAGCTGGTGGACCAAGAGGGAGTGTCGTGAGTGAAGAAAATGAAATCGTTTTTGAGCCTCCCAAAACGACCATTGTAAAATTGATCAACAAAAAGGGAATCAGGGAAACATTCAATAGTGTTATGCTTCAATTGTTTTACTGAGGCTTTAGTCTGGCCGGGAGGATAAATGATTTTGTAGCAATTAACTCCATCCTTAACTCGAGTGGTGTCCATGTTGGGAGAAGGAGGAGGGTGGGGGATATGAGGAGGGTGTCACTAGGAAAGCGTTGGTGAGGAGAAGTATGAGGACATAAAGGCGGCATATATTCCAGATGTCGGGTGAAGATAACTGAACTAATGTGCCGTCCGGGAAGTGAGGTGATTAGGAACAGGTTGTTACTTCAGAGCAGAAGAAGATGGGGGGCTTGGTAGTCTCTGTGTTCCACTGGTATTTGTTGGGCCCTTCATCTAGGTATCCATGATGCCACCTGGCTCTAGATAGTAATTACAAGAAAATTGTTTACATGTTACAGGGCCAACTGGACCACTGTCAGAACCATCACAAAACAAATTTAGTAAAAGTAAAACAGATCATAAACGAACACCCAGTAACCACTGGTGATCACTGCACTTAGCATCAGCCTGTAACAAAAATCACATTTGGCACCAACCGCATTGTATGCCCATAATCTCAACAGACTAATATTGGACCCTAACCTCCTGAGAATCACTAACATTAGGGGCATAAAGCACAGGGTGGAACAAAATCTCACTAGTATAACCAAAATATGCAAGACAACCACATCATCATAAAGCCACCTTAAGAGGTACTCAGAACAGGGTGCGTAAATCATACTACATGAAAAACATTTCCTAGCACCACATATTGGCAATAGGGCCTAGAGCCCAACTAACCTCCCAGTCTCCCTGGCCAACTGGCCATCTCAGAGGGGGGGCTCAAATGTCCTGTACCCAGAATGTCAGGGCTGCTGATAATGCAGCAAAAGTCAAAGGATGCACACTTGTGCAAACCTAAGCGATGCAGCTGGCACTAAGTGCTGCGCAGCTGTGAGGGAATGGGGCGAAGGAGTGCATCTCAGTCCTAACTCAATCAGAACTTTCAGACACACATTATGCACAAAGATTGGTAACAACTGTAATAAAAGATTATGACGACTTTAATGAAATCTCTAGCACCCAAGTTAAACCCTTCAAAATAAAAAAAGCTTTGTGTTCTATCTACATTCTTCTTTAGAGTACAGTGATGTAAAAGAGTTTTACTTTGTGTTTGAATGTTTGTAATGTCGGGTCCTTTGTCATAATGAAGCACAGGAATACTAGGAGGTGTTAAATACATCTTTATTTGGAGAGGGAGAACGGGACCTCCGCAACTGCCAGTGCCCCTGTGGTAAGGGTAAATAAGTCCATGTAGCCGAGGTATAGAAGAAGAAGATGGTACTTTATTGATATAGTCCTTAGATTATAATGCGAGCCCCACCAGGAGCAGCTCCCTTTCTGCTCAGCCCATAATCTCAAATGACACTCCCCAGGCATCCCAACATCCTATGACCTCACCACACATACCAACGTTCTACAGCACATCCACACTGGCTGAGCAGCAAGGACAATGAATCAGGAAATATGCATTGCATTGAAGATCAGATACAACAGCCCGTTACAAAATACCGTCCCATCAATCCTACAAGGCATAGCGGCACATGACGTGATGATCGAAAGGCTGGAATGCAACACCACACTTCTTCCCCCTTAGCAACAACCAAAAACAATTAACTGTGCAATAAGTCTCTACATTGCATAAGCGAGGTGGCACCTCAACGGAGGAGCACGGAAGAACAATAATGACCACTACTGCTTGTCATGGCGCATACAAATAGGCGAGAGAGAGAGAGAAAAACATAGAGTGGAGAACACAGAACCGTGACAATCATTATACTGTGACTGCAAAGAGGTAATAGTGGACGATGGAAGAAGGGTGTGGGTTTACATGTCATACTCGCTATATTTCTTGGGTTGCACCACTGTCCTGCCCTATGGTTGTACGTGAGAGGTACCTGGAGCTCCTGTGCTTCTCCTGTGTGGGAACTGGCCCCCATAGTGCTCCCCTCCGGGCCCCTGTCATGAGAAATGGAAACCTCTTGTGTGATGTCGGGGTTGTCTGTGTCGTTGGTTTCTTGAGGTGAAGTGTGCTGTGTGAAATTAGAATTATTTGTTTCTACTATGGTACCGGCATCACCGCCTGTCTCTCTCATCTTGCCGTTCCTTTGCGTACCTGTGACGAGGCCATCTTCTTCGTTGTCAGACTCCCACCCACCATATCCGGTGCTTGCACAGTCCTTATTTCATTTGATGACTTTGTTGCATTTGGCCATTCTATTTTGCGACCACACCTTGCCATCGCTCAGCAAAGCAGAGCATGGGTAAAGTTCTCCGACTTGTAGGGGCTTGCTGAACTTGCTATCACCTTTTTTGCATGAGTTGGCAAGTTTTACTCTGACCCAATCCCCCATTGCTAAGGAGACATCTTTCACTCCATGCCTCTGATCATAGTTGTCTTTGTAAATTTTGTGTGGCTTCCCTATGTTGCTTCTGACTACTACTGGTGACCATTTGCTCTGAAGTATCAGGTTCATCCAAACGTGGTTGTCTCTTGTGAACGGTTCCTTTTCTCTTAGGATCTTCAAAGGACTGTATCCTGTTAGGGTGTGTGTTATGCGATATTCCCACACCGTGTTCCTGATTTCTGTTTCCCAGCTCTTGCCGCGCTGATGGTCGCTTGAACAGAACCCATGATCACTCGGTTGAACCGTTCAGCTAGGCCATTGCCCACGGGGTGTACACTGGGAGTGTTTTGACATGATTCCAGTTCTCCTGATGAAGGCTGTCCATTTTTCCGAAGTAAACTGGGGACCATTGTCGCTTGGAATACCTTCCCTCAAGAATGCATTGGTGAGAAAAGAAATGACAGCATCTGTGTCCACCTTCTCGCACACTTCTACCTCCGGCCACTTGGAGTATCTGTTGACCAGGACGATAACATATTTGGGTATACCCCAAGAGTCTAGGATAGGGCCCAAAATGTCAATCGACAATTCCTCCCAGGGGTTGTTGGGAGTGGTGAGCTCTCCCAAAGGGGGTCTTAGCATGGTCAATGACTTGTCTGCATTGGCGCAATGCTTGCATGCTCTCACGTACTTCTCCACGGAGTTGTCAATGTCTGGCCACCAGTACGACTGTTTCACTCTCCTCTTCGACCTCATGATACCCAGGTGTCCTTTATGCACTATGCTGAGGATGCAGCCCACTAATTCTCTCGGGGGAATTACTTTGTCTCCTCTTAGGAGGAATATGGTGTTGTCGCTGATTGACAATTCATTATGTACCTGCATGAGGGGAGAAGCGATATTTGGTGATATGCCGCCGTGAGATCTATCGCGGAGAACCACTTGACTCCTTTAGTTTGGGCCACTATTTAATTGATTCTCGGCAGTGGAAATTTGTCCACAATTATGTTTTTGTTCAATTCTATAGGGTCTATGCATAGATGCGCCATCCCGCTTTGTTTCCATGCCACGACCAAGGGCACTAACCATTCTGCACTTTGGATAGGCTCTATGATGCCATTGTCTTCTAAGCACTTCAATTCAAGCTGCACCACGTCCCTACAGTTGAAAGGAATATTCCCAACATTATGGCTGACTGGTACGGTACCTTCTTTTAGCAGTATCTTGTGCGTGAATTTTGAAAGCTTCCCAATGGTCCCGCCAAAGACTTCGGGAAACTCTTTGAGTGGATGCCTAACGCCCCATGGACAGAAGGCCCCTTTTCTGCAACGTACAATTTGCCAGTGGTTTCACTCACCTTGAATTCAAACCTAAGTTGACCTCAGGTCCTCATCCTCGGACAATCCCCATCCGCCTGAGACAAGTCCTGGTGGCCCACGACCCTGGGAACCGCACCGACACCCACGGACCACGCTCGCAACCTGGGATTCATCCTGGGCTCCTCCCTCACGATGACCAAGCAAGTCAACGCAGTCTCGTCCTCATGCTTCAACACCTTGCGCATGCTCCGTAAGATCTTCCGGTGGATCCCCAATGAAACCAGAAAGACGGTCACTCAGGTCCGCGTCACAAGCCGACTGGACTACGGAAACGCCCTCTATGCAGGAACCACAGCCAAACTCCAGAAACGGCTTGAGCGCATACAGAACGCCTCCGCACGACTCATCCTCGACATCCCTTGCCGCAACCACATATCCGCCCACCTGAGAAACCTGCACTGGCTCCCCGTCAGCAAGATGATCACGTTCAGGCTGCTCACCCACGCACACAAAGCACTCCACAAAATGGGCCCCAAATACCTCAACAACCGCCTCTCGTTCCACACCCCCACCCGCCAGCTCCGCTCCACCAGCCTCGCCCTCGCCACCGTCCCACGGATTCGCAGGACCACCACCAGAGGAAGATCGTTCTCGTACCTGGCAGCCAAGACACGGAACTCCCTCCCTGCACACCTACGACTGACCCAGGACCATCTCACCTTCAGGAGACACCTCAAGACCTGGCTATTCGAGCAGTAGCGGCACCCCCCGACCCCCCTTCAGCACCTTGATACCCTCACGGGTGAGTAGTGCGCTCTACAAATGTAGTGATTGATTGATTGATTGATTGAACCCAACTATGGGGATTTTTTCTCCAGTGAAGGTGACGGGATGTACATTGGTGGGGTGTAGGTGACTCCCTATAGAGGTGGCAAAATCCCTTTCCCAGATATCCCTCTGGATTATAGTGTATGGGGAATCTGAGTCCGCTACCAATGGTCAACATACAGGAGGGCTTTTTCCTGCTATTGCAATCAATACCCATGACATGTTCATCAATGCATAGAATACACTCATCGTCAACATCACCCTCCCCTTCCTCAGCATTTGATTCATACATGATGCATTTGACTGTAGCATTGCTGGGTTTCCGTCTGCAGACTTTACTAAAATGTCCCACAACACCACAAAATGAGCATTTTACATGGAAGGCAGTGCATCTCCTATCATTAGCCATGTGAGTCTGACTACCACGTCTGTAGCAACAACCCTTTTTCTCACTAGTATGCCTGTTGGGCCCTGCATACTTATTTATGGACCTCCTACTATTTTTGTTCCCTGCACTGGGAACTTTTTTTTGTCACTCACGTTGCACACAGTGGTTTTACTTTCATTGTCCTTCTTAGCTGCTACTGCACACCGTTTTGACAGTTCTGCCTTCTTGACGATCGCTATGATTTTATTAAGTGGTGCCTTCCCACAAACCCTCATGTTTTCCTGTACATTAGTGTTCACTGTGTGCATTATAATCTGATCTCGCACAAATTTGTCGTGAAGGTAGCCAAATTTGCAATTTACTGCCAGTGTTTTTAGCGCCGCCAGATAGTCTTCCACTGTTTCTGTGTCACTTTGTTTCCTCTGAAAAAAATAGTAACTGTCTATGGCAGTACAATTAACTGGTTGATGATGGCTGTCTAAATCTTCTATAGCAGGATGGAATACATCAGTGTCATCTGTGCCTCTTGTTTTTTTTTACAATACCCTCGTACACTTTCAACCCTTCCGGCCCCAGGTTGTGCAATAGAATTCTCTTTCTGTGTTTACTGGAGAACTCCTCATCCCCCTCATCCTCCAGGGCAGACAAGTAATTTAGGAAGTAACACTTCCAATCAGCACATTTCATGGCCGGCTCCCCTGGCTTTAGGAGGAAAGGAACTGGGTTCGTCAGCGAGAAGGTTTGTGCGCACATTGTGACTGACAGGCAGGCTTTAATAAGTGAAGACTGCTTAAGTAATAAGGTGAGGCTCTGGAGCAAGTCCCTTTACCCTGCGGAAGGCGTGTCACTGAGAGGAGGCACACACAGGCATGCTCATCAAAAGTCACTTATGAACTAGGCGGGCTGACATGACCTCGGATGACTATCAGGAATGAAAGAAGTCTGCGTGTCACTGTGGGAACATGTGCGCAGGACATGCTGCAGAGCGGCTATCACGGAGGTTGACAGCCTGAAGGAGAGAAGCCATGAATACTTGCAATCGTGATGTGCAGTGGCCGAATAATGGCGAAAACTGCTGATGTACAGGGTCCAAAGGCTGGAATGCAACACCACAATGTTCTTGTGCAAGGTTCCAGTCAGTACTGTTACCGCTGCTGGACCGAGCACACCTGTTTCCTGTTCGGGAATAAAATATGCAATCATACAAAAGTGTATGAATTTTTGCGTTATAGGACATTATGCCAAAGTTTGCCGCAAAAAGATTTTTAAAGTGAATTGTGTATACAATCCTAGAAGTTCAAGTAGCAGTGATAATGAGGATGATAGCTATAAACAGGGAAGTGTTTTGAATCTTCAAGAAAGAAAATTTGTCCTCAATACTGAAAAGAAAAAAACACCCAATGGAAACCTCAATGTAATATGTCTATTGGTGGTGTAAGGATAACAAATTTTGCTGATTTTGGTTCACCTTTTTACAAGTGTGAAGAAAGAAAAATGGAAAGATAAGTTTACAGGAAAAGTTGGAAACTACTGTGCTGGTAGTGGATGAAGGCATTTCCATTGGAAAAGAAATGGAAAGGAAGTTTCCTAAAGTGTTCAAGGAACAATTGGGCATGCTGGAGGGGTTTGAGCATGAGATTATTCACAAATCTGATGCAGTTCCTAAATTACATAAAATGAGAATGGTACCCATAATGATACATGAAGAAGTTTCTAAAGAGCTTGAAAGACTAAAGGACATGGATGTCATTGCACCTGTGGAGTGTTCCGACTCGATTTCTCCATTTGTGATTGCCCGTCGAAGTAACGGAAAAATCAGTTTATGTGTGGACTTACGCCAGGTTAATAACAATTTACTTATTGATCATTTTTCTTTACCTAAAATTACAGAAGTGGTGTCTTGTCTTAAAGGTGCAGCGTTGTTTTCAACCATCGATGTTTCAAGTGCATACCACTAGATTTTGTTATTTGAAAAGTCAAAGACGATCACAGCTTTTATCACACCTTTTGGATGTTTTCAATTCAAACGAATACCTTTTGGCCTGGCTTCAGCTGCGGCCATATTTCAGAGACTTATGTATAATCTATGTGGGAAGGAAAATGGTGTATTATTCTTGCAGTATGACATTTTAATTTTTGGAAAGAATAAACTCCAGCATGATGAGAAACTGCATAAAGTATTAGGAATTTTAGAAAGCAAGGTATTAACGATTGAGTTAAGCAAGTGCAAATTTTCTAAAAGAAATGTGTCCTATTTAGGTCATGTTATCAGTGAAGAGGGTGTTAAACCTAAACCTGCTTTAATTAATGCTAGTGCAAATGTACCATTTCCCAAGAGTTAGGATGAAGTAAGGTCCTTCCAGGGAATGGCTGAATATTGGTCCAAATTTATTCCAAATTTTGCAAAAAAAGTATTTACTATCAGGCAACTCCTTAAGAAACATTTTAAATTTTGTTGGGATCCCATGTGTGAAGAGGAATTCCAGTACATCAAGGAATTTTGGGGAAAAGTACCACATTTAGCAAGTTTTGATCCTAATTTAGATAATGACATCACTGTGGGTGCTAGTAATAAAGGTCTGGGGGCGGTCCTTTCTCAAAGGAATGAGCATGGGAAGGAAAACATTATCTTATTTTTATCCATATCTCCTGCAGAGGAAAAGTATCCTATTATTGAACGTGAGGCACTAGCTTTGAGCCGGGGCGCTTGATCATTTCAGAGCTTTTGTTTAGGGGTAAGCCTGTACTCATTCATAGTGATCATAAACCTCTCATAAAATTACTTTTTACTCAAGGTATTTCCTCTGCCTCAGTGAGATTAGCAATAATGTCTATGAGGATGAAAGATTATATTTGCAGAATGGTTTATGTTCCAGGTAAAGAAACTTTGATTGCTGATGTTTATCAAGATTACGAAATCTGTTAGAAGAATGCGAGGATGATCCATGGAATGACTATAAAGTTTCTTTAATACATGATTCTGGTCCATCTTCCATTGAACGCAAAACTTGGGTTGAAAAACATTCGGAAGACAAAGTTTTACAAGAATTTGTGAAATATATGACTGAAGGGTGGCCAAAGAAGGAATTGCTTTCCAAGTAATGTAAGGCTTTTTGGGAAATTGTATTTGAATTATCTTTGGAAAATTAGATAGTTTTCAGAGGTTGTAAAGAAATTCCCCCAGTTGGTATGAGGAATTGGAATTTTAGATTTATAGTCATGAAGGGCATTTTGGTGTTGGATATTTCGAATCAACTTTGGACATTTTTTGACATAGATCTAATGGGTCTCATTGGAGATTTACAGAACTATGTTATTGTTTTTATGGACTAAGTGGCCTAAAGTAGATATTGTTGGAAAGGCTGACACTGACACAGTATTAGAATTTTTATATAAAAAGTTCTTGTCAGAAGGTATTCCTGTTACTTTTTTGAGTGATAATGGTGTACAATTCATTCATTAGCAGCCAAGACGTATTTTACAAGAGTGGGCTTAAAACACAAAACCACAGCACTTTATAATCTTAGCGGAAATGGCACAGTTGAAAAGGTCAACCGTGTCTTGAAAGGGACAATACAAGGAGCTGTTTCTGAAGGAACTGATTGGAGATTGGCTGTTAGGAAAGCTGTATGGGAATATACAGCTTGATTCATCAACCAAAATTGCGATCGCAATAGTTGCGAAACAGCTATTGCGATCGCAATTTATGTACCCGCATTTCATGAATGAAAAACCAATCAAATTGCGAATTCGCTAAAAATATCTTGCGAGTTCGCAATTAAATTCTCAGAATCAACGTGGAACCCCCTTTGCGATTCTGTAATAGCGATGTTCCACTGATTCTGCGAATTAATTAGCGAATTCGCAAATTAATCGCAAATCCAATTAATAAAAAATTGCAATTTGTGAAAAAACCCAAAATCGCTATTAGCGAGGCGCAAATTAAGGAGAAGTCAAACCAGGTGGTAACCATGAAGTTCAATTGGAAAAAAAACATAAAAAGTAATATTGGGCGGGGCAAAACAAACGCAATTAAGGAGATACAGTAGGAGCATGAGGACATTCACAATGCCAGGACTATATATCGTGGCAAGGCGGCTGAGGCTCCAGCGTGCAGCCCGGAACCAACGCAGGATTCAGGAGCGCATCTTCCGGCTGCGGATAACACTCCTGGCCCAGACTGATGAGGAGATCTACTCCAAATACAGGCTGAATGGGGCTATGATTAAGAAGCTTATCGATGACCTTGACCCCCTGATGCAGCACCCAACACGGAGGACCAATGCCGGGCCCACCAATGTCCAGGTCCTGTGCTGCCTGCACCTCCTGGCCTCTGGAAGCTTTCAGGGAATAGTTGCATATGCAGGGGGATTCTCCCAGAGCACACTGTCCCACTGCCTACAGAGTTTCCTAGACGCCATACTGACCCGGATACACCATTACATAACCTTCAGTAACAACCAACAGGACTTAAGTCAAACAAAGCTTCAATTCTACAACATTGCGCAATTCCCCCATGTAATTGGATGCATTGACTGTACCCACATCCACATCTGCCCACCCGCTGAGACAGAGTACATGTACCGGAACCGCAAGTCCTACCACTCACTGAACATCCAGATGGTCTGCAATGCAAAGACAATCATCACTGACATAGTGGCCGGAGGCGCGCCAGAGGCAAGCCCGTCTGCGCCCGTCCGCGCCCTCACGGGCCGAGGGCCAGCAACTCTGCCCAATTCGGCAGCTCACCCCATTAGTTATACGCGTAAGGCCCTTTTACAGTTAAGACCTACTAAACATCCTAAATGTCATGCCCTGCACAGACTAGATGATACTTATACGCCTTGTAACCTTTTCAGTTCATCCCAACAAATAAAAATGCAGCGTACACCAATTATGATCCATCTTCGCATGGCTTTACTGAACTGTAGGTCTTTACCCAAACACTCCGTAGAGATCAACTTCTTGATCCAGGAAAGTAATCTAGATATACTGTTCCTGACGGAGACATTTCTTACCTCTAATTCAGAGGCAGATATAGTCAAGGCGCTCCCCACAGGGTTTCTTATTCAATTTCAAGATAGGCCCATTGGTAGAGGGGGTGGATTAGCCATACTCTACAGAAAATACCTTACCTGTAGGATGACGGGTATTGGCATATCTAATAGCGAAAGCGCGCACTTCGCAATACAAATATCTTCCACCATGTCCATAACAGGCCTGCTGGTATACCTCCCACCGGGCTGTCCAAAGCAATTTGTCAGCTCGCTACTGGAAACAGTGACGGTATCGGCCTCGACTGCCTCTAATTTCCTAGTGCTGGGAGATTTGAACTTACATTCAATGATCCTCAGGACAAAATAGCGACTGACCTGCTACTCGACCATAAATCTTATAATTTGAGACTGACCGCCACGGAGGCCACACATAATAAGGCTTTCCTTCTGGATCCGATCTTTGCCAACATTCAGATGCTTGAATCTAATTCTCCAGTCCCCCTCCCTTGGACCGACCACTTTTTGGTCCCTTTCTCTTGGCAGGTCAGGAATGATCTTCCTCGAACCCCGGTTCTATACACTTATGATAGAGCTTGGTCCAAGTTATCCATTGAAAACTGGATGCACAAATTGGAACAGACTGTTCCCCTTCACGACCCTGATCCTGTGAAGGCGGACGAAAACTTCAGGAGCTGGCTTGTTAGCTCACTGGATGTAGTTCTGCCGAAGAAAATAATTGAGAAAAAGGGCAGAGGGTCCAAATCTTCCTGGTACACCCCGGAACTCAGGGCTCAAAGGAAAAAGTGTAAGAGACTTGAGCGTATCTGGAGGAAGGACTGGGCGGACCACAGTAAGATAACCTACCGGGTGGCGATTAGAGCCTATAAAGTCTCCCTCTAGAATGCCAAGACTGCATTCTTTGAAGAGAGAATTAGGACATCCTCCAACTCATCGAGAGAAACTTTCCAGATCATTAAGGAATTATTAAAGATCCTTGACCCCCTTTGGCCCCGGACATCTCGGGAGAGAAATGTAATCAGCTCGCGGTGTTTTTTGATTCTAAAATTCAGAACATTTTAAAAACTTTGCCGCAATTAGGGGATACTCCAGACCTGAGTAATAAGTCTCATGCACAAGGTCCACAGATGAATACCTTTGCTCCAGTTGCAGTGGAAGATGTGGAAAAAAGCCTATTAGCTATGAAAAGCGGATCGCCAAGTGATCCCGCACCTATGTACATTCTTAAACAGGTTTCTGCCACCATATCAATTCCTGCCACTGGTCTAATGAATGCCTCTTTCTGTCAAGGCACTGTTCCCCCCAGCTGGAAAGGCGCGATTGTAAAAGCTCTTCTAAAAAAGCCTCAGATGGATCCCACAGAACTGGCCAATTTTAGACCCATATCACTGTTACCAGGACTTAGTAAGATTGCGGAGAAGATGGTGAATCAGCAACTATCCTCTTTTCTGGAATCTAACGAGCTACTTCGGAGCTCACAGACAGGCTTCCGACCTGGTCAGGGAACAGAAACGGCCCTGATTGCAGATATGAAAGAGGCGAGGTGCATTATGGACTCAGGAGGATCAGTGGCGGTGATCCTCCTGGATCTGAGTGCAGCCTTTGATACGGTTAACCACCGTATCTTAATTCAGCGCCTATCTAACATCGGAGTCTCAGGCATGGCATTGGCATGGTTAACTTCCTTCCTTGACAATCGAACCTATCAAGTCTGGTGCCTGTGTGGTGTACCGCAGGGCTCCTCATAGAGCCCTACCTTATTCAACGTGTACCCGTCCCCACTGGAGGAGGTGGTCACTCCATTCGGCATAAAAATAGTGAGCTACGCTGACGACACTCAACTTGTCGTCTCACTTACCCAACGGGACCAAAGTTCTGGAACCCTTCACTCATGCCTTGCCGAGATACATACGTGGATGAGTAAGTCCGCACTCAAACTTAATGGCTCAAAAACCGAGCTAATGCTCTTGGGGCATAAGTTGACAACATTGCCTGATGCCATTTGGCCGGCCTGTATGGGTGCCCCCCCCCCTGCTCCCTAACAGTGAAATCAAAAGTTTGGGAGTGTGGATTGATCAGGACCTCGCATTTAAAGTTCAAGCCAAGAAAACTGCTGGCATCTGCTTTGGCTTGCTTCGTTCAGCTTGTAAGGTTCTCCCCCTTCTTCCCTCCCCCTCAAAGAAACTTTTGATTGGGTTCTGCAGCGATGGGACGCTCCAGGGTAACCACGCGCTTTATAAATCCGCATCCATCCATCATCCAATACCCGGGGAGCACGCATGATTCCTTCATCTTCTGGCAGAATGGCATACACACCCGCTTGGCCAGGGGTGACTATGGCGAAGGACATCTCCTAGGTAAGTACACATGCCCACATACAGTACGTCGAGACCATGTAGCTGCGCATAAAATGGCACTGACCCTCTAATCCTTTCATTCAGGTGACAGCGCCTACGGCCTCCGTGAGTACCTCCTCACCCCATACCTCAACCCTGCCACACCAAAGCAACGGCGTTACAATGCTGCACACATTCACACCAGAAATTGCATTGAACGGACATTTGGTCTGTTAAAGAGCCGATTTTGCATCCTACATAAGACTGGTGGGGCCCTCAAATACCAGCCTGAGGTCTGCTGCCGCATCGTGGCCGTGTGTGCCATACTCCACAATATTGCTACCAAGCGGAGGATACCTGTGGAGATTTCTGGCAGTGAGTCGGAGAGGGACAACCGCCCACCTACACATGTGCATCATGCACGCGGGGAGAATCCTGCAGAAGGACACAGGCGCCGCAACCAAATCACAATGAACTATTTCTAGTGCACCCATCCCCCTCACACAACACTGCACTCATGCATGCCAAATGAAATAATGACATGAGTCGGATTTATGTATGAAATAAATTCTTATTGTTTTTGGCACAATAATATTTCTTAAGATTATTTTTTAACTATACATGTCAACTGTATTTCCTCATACAGCCCCATGACAGCGGAGCAGGCGTGCTTGTCTTATCAGCATGGCACTGCTGCTAGAGTACATAGAGTCACTGGCACCTCTGGCCGGATGCACCCAGTCGCCTCTCCACGTCCTCCACGACACTATTGGCCCGTGATGCTGCAGTGGGCATGGTGCTGCGGCGGCGTGCGGTTACCACTGGCAAGGACAGGCTGCTGTGACTTGATGTGCCCTCACTGGCATCATCCCCCCCCCACTTGATTGGCCATGGTCAGACGCCTGCAGACTCTGGACAGCTGTTGTGACCTGTTCCAAGGCCCTGGCGACGTCCTGGCAGCATTGTACCATCTGAATTTGCATCGCAAGGGAGCGGCACGAATGTTGGGAGGTCGCATTACCAATCAGATGGTTGGATCTTGTGTATGCTGACAGGCGGCTCAGCAGCTGGCGGTGGCGGCGGCGGGTGATGTCCTGCTGGGACACCGGGATCTGGCTGTTCTCCCTGATAGCAGCGGTCATCACCTGCATGCTTTCCGTGAGCTGGCTCACGTTTCGCGCTGTCTTATTAAGCTGCAGGTGGATGGCTGCCAAGTGCCGTGCCTGCTTCTGGTGGATAGCAAGCATCCAGCGTTCTATGCCCAGCCCAGGATCTCGCACATGTCCCCCCCTGCCAGCGCGTGTTGACACGTTGCGCTGCTGCCTCATCAGTCCGCTGTCTGCCTCCTGGGTGGTGGTGTGGCCTGTACCACTGCCATGGGTGTCACATGGGGTGCTTGCTGCGCTCCTGTGGCTGCAGGGGTGGCCCTGTCCACATGGGAGGTGGTGGTACTGCTGCTGGTGGTTGTGAGGGTCCAGGTCGTGGGGCAGGATGGCCCTCTCCCTCGGTTTCCTCAAGGTTCTCCTCAATGTGGAGTGCCTCGCTGTCTGTGCTGGGTTGTTCTGACGCACCTGTGATGTAAATGGGTGCATGATTAATGATATGTATCTTGCACATTGGATGTTACAACATGCATGCAGGCTTGCATTCCCTGACTGGTTTTAGGGATATCTTTCACTTGACAGGTCTGGCTGTGTGTGGCTATCCGGGATTTATTGTCACACAACAGGTCCCACAATGCAATAGGGCATTTCAGGTGTGCATGCCTGCATTACTGGGGTTATCAAATGGCTAGCTCTGGAGTCATGGGCATTGTTAGGGGACGGGGTCACAGTTGCATGGCACTTACCTTGGGATTGTTGGGTGGGTCAGGAGGTGTTCAGCCGGGTGACCCCCACGTAGGCTGCAGGATTGAGTGTGTCCTCCACCAGGTCTTCGAGTGGAGTGTTGGGTGCAACTCTGGGGTCTCCTCCTTCGGTGGCATGTTGCTCCCCCAGCCTCTAAGCAATGCGTTCTTTGGCACGACCTCTGAGGTCGTACCACCTCTTTGTAAGCTCATCAATGGAGCGCTGGGTCACTCCAACAGAGTTCACCTTTGACCGGATGCGCAGCCAAATGCGCCTCTTGTCGGCCTCAGGCACCCTCCGGGACTCCTTGCCAAACAGCCTGTCATGGTCCTAGGATACTCCCTCGATGAGGTACTCCAATTCCTGTTCCGAAAATTTTATTTTTCGCTTTCTGCCTGGTGCACTGCTTCCTGCTGCTTCCTGGGACATTTTATTTTGTTGTTTGTGTCCTGTTGTAGTGCTGCAGGATGTGTCTTGTTGAGCTCTGGGCTGTGCTTCTTCCACTCTCAGGCTCTGTGTTCTGAATGAGGGAGGGAACTGCCTACTTCCTGGTTGTGATGTCATCATTGTACTCGAAATGCGACTTCCCGTTTTTGCGATCTCGCAATTAGCGAGATCGCAATTAGCGATTTCGGTAATTGCGAATTCGTAATTTTAACATGGAAAACGGGTGATTCTGCGATTTTTCTGCGATTTCGCGAAAGTCGCAATCGGCAATTGTGGCCGATTGCGATTCGCTTTTTTTAGTCGCTTTTCTTGATGCATCCCATTCTGCGAATTCTTAAATTGCGATTCGGTATTTTTCGCAATTTAAAATTCGCAGAATATAGGCTTGATGCATCTGGGGGATAGAATCACTAAAAATGATGTGGCTGGTTTATCACCTTTCATGATGATTAGAGGTAGATCTCTTAGGGGCAAGTTTAATCCTGTTTGGTTGAGTGACAGTACTGTTTTAAAGTGGTCACCTGAGATTGTGAAGGAAAGACTGGTAGAAAATCAACTGAAGAGTAAAGAATTTTATGATGTGGGTAATAAAGTTAAGGATGTTTGTGTGGAAGTTGGTGATTGGGTGAGGATTAAAAAAACAGTGAAAGTAGCAAACACCAATGGAGCAAATCATCTTCAATGCTTCTCCTCAGCAAGCCCAGCAAGCCATGGCAAGAATGCCGGTTGCCAAGGGAAAACTCTTGAAGAATGGAACATACAAATTAAAAAAATACAATACTGGCGTGGCAGGATGAAATAGTCACGAGATAGACAAAATGATTTAAAGTGAAATACACAGCACATCTTCCCCCTTAAAGGATATTTTAAATGATAAGAGCAAATTAACTAGAATGGTCATTGCAGACAAAATTAGATAATCATTTTGGTTTCATACGAGTGCGTGCACAGCGGCTTCCTTCTTCAACATCCATATTTTCATTACTACCTTCTCCAACATGTACACTATCATTACTACTATTAACCATGTTATCCTTTCCAATAGAAGATTCAGGTTCAACGTGATTCATGTCAGCATCTACATGAACATTAGGAATAATATTGTTAGCATTTTCAAGATTGTCACTGTAAACAATGTCATCATCAATATCAAAGTATTGCAAATTACCTCTTGAGGGAGAACAATCTTGTTCCTTATTGTTGCTAAACAATTCAATGTTACTTTTCAACATAGCAATGCATTTAAGATTCCACACCTTTCCATCATTTAGTTGAACTGCATTGCGTAAAACATTCACAACTTTCATAGGTTCTGTAAATTGACTCTCTCCCTTCCTTACCTTCCATGGTTTCTTAACTTTGACCCAAGTGCCAACTTTAATGTCGCACTCTTTTGTACCATGTTTGAGATCATAAACTTCTTTGTTCTTAAGATTTTTTTCTCTCAATACGTGACCTTAAAACATCTACAGGTACACAAGGTTTTGAAATATTAAATAACCACTCAGGATTACACTTTGTTCTGACGGTTCTTCCCCTCATTACTTCAAATGGTGATACTTCTAAAGCATTGTGAAGAGTGGTTCTGTACATCCAAAGAGTTTTAAATAATTGCATCTCCCAATCACACTTATTGATTAAAGCTGATGGAATAGCATTTTTAAGAACCTATTAAAATGTTCTATCATGCCATTTCCACTTGGATTATATAAAGAAGTAGTGCAATGTTTTATACCCACTTTTTCAAAGTAATCCTTAGCAATTTTAGAAGTAAACTGGGGTCAGTTATCACTAATGAGGAGTGTTGGGAGTCCTTCACCTACAAAGACACTGTCTAAAAACCTTAGGACTTCCTCAGAATTCACTTATTCGACAGTTTAAGTACTGGCCATCTCGAGAAAATACCAATAAGTAATAGTATGTATTTGCGTTGAGTGCCAGTGGGTCTCATAATGGCATTGGCAACAGTGTGCCAAGGTTGTCTGGGAATAATTGGTTTTGACATAGCAGGCTTTAAGGTAATCAGAGTTTTATCAGAGTTGGCACACCACACACAGTTCCTTACAATTCTCTCAATGCTTAAGTCCATACCTGGCCACCAATACCATTTTTCTATTCTTTGTTTTGTTTTGACTATGCCACCATGACCTTCATGACACATTTTGTTTATATTCAATCTGAGCTGAAACTGAGGTATAATTTTCTCACCTCTCATGATATTACCATGGAGTACTAATAATTCATCATAAATTTCCCAAAACAGTTTTAGCTCTTTTGAAATACTGTTTATTTTTGGGGCCACCCATCAGTAGTAAATACGATGAGTTGTTGCAAAATGTTGTCATCATTGTAAGTTTTAATCCATTCACCTTTTTTGACCACAGTTAAACCTTGATCATGGACCAACGCACTTTGGATATTTTCCCATTCATGGTCAGAGCTGTCTTGTAATTCTGTAGTCATGTGTGACAAAAAATATGCCACCACGTATTCTTTCCCTGGAACATAAACCATTTTAAAAATGTAATCCTGTAATCTTAAGGACATTCTGGCAATTCTAGGAGATGCATTAAACAACCCTCCAGTGGTCAGTAGTCTTACTAAGGGTTTGTGGTCACTTTGTGCAGTGCAAGGTTTTCCCCATACAAATGTTCTGAAGTGTTCCAGCAGGCGCCATCTTAGGTGTAGAAATCCTTCATTGTTTCTGAGAAGTCAGGCAGGTACGTTAGTCACCAAACTTAACATGACTCCAGTTCGTGATTTCGGTGCATTGACACGTCTACGCCCAGAGTCCAGCACCCAGGCGGAGCTGAGCCGTGCCGACGAGAGGGCCCCGCACAGGTCCCCCACTTGGTACCGGCAGCCTGAAATATCGCCTAGCGTTTAGCCCGCCCGCTCTAGTCCCGACCTCCACCCTCATTAGCGGTTGGCGTGGTAGTGGACTATCGAGCTGATTGCGGAGTGCGGAATTTTGCGACGGAGCTAGTAGCGGTGCATGCGGCAGCCCCCCTAGTGACTCCCATGACCCACCTGAGGCTCGTGGCTCAGGGGCTTGGTGGTAGTCCAACACAGCCTCCCTTCCTGACCCCTGCCTTTCACCTACCACCCTAGTCGTCCTGGTCCTCCGCTCCTCACACTCAGTAGCAACTATTGTAAAGCTGTGTCCAGGGCGGCGGCGGTGGAGCGAGGTGGGCAAGGTGGGGTGAGGCGAGGGTGAGGGTGAGGAGAAGGGAGCCAAGGAGCTGCAGTCAAGTCCCCGTAGTGGGAAGCGAGTCACAGTGGAACCGCCAGACAGCAGAGCGGAGAGACTGCAGATGTGCATATACATAGAGGAGTGGCGGATTTTAGACATCCAGGTGGGAAACGGCAACGGGAACCACAACCACAATGGCAGAACAGTAAGTGGGTGCCAGGAGTGAGTGAGGAGTGAGCCCAGCCGTCTTGGGGCAAGCCTGATCGCCGACAGACTACAGCATGTGTCCACAGAGGTGGCCCGTACAGAATAAGTGTAGCAAGCAATACAGCTATAGCAATCTGCTGGCCCCACCAGCCCTCCCCGGACCCCGCCTTACCCCTCGCTCTTTACTGATCATCCATAAAGACCCATAAAGATCCCCTTAAAGATCCATAAAGTCTGCCTGCAAAAACTTAACTGCAATTTTAAAATCAAAATTACAATAAAGATAAACTTCAATAAACGGACACCAGCACCATCAGCACCGGTTCTAGCACTGTGACTGACGAGACCCGAGGGACAAGAATAAGGAAAAGGACAAGGAAAAGGATAAGGACAAGGAAAAACCAGAAAAACTTGTCACAGTCACAGTGAATTAGTAGCCGCTCATGCCAAGTCTAGCCAGGCCATCTCTCAAGGAGCTCGCAGCCATTCTGACTGCGCGGGGCTCTAGAAAACTGATCATCCAAGATGCAAGCAAAACCCGGCCTTATACAACCACCAATAAAGCACCCAGCACTGGAAGTAGTGCATCAGAGTCCTGCAACTTCCCAGATGACAGCCCAAGAAGCTTGTCCCTCTCATCCCTTTATCGTTGAGTACAACGAATCGCGTACACAGAGGATAGTTACAGAACACGGTTGCAAGAACCTCACAAATTTAGGAAGCTGCTGTATGTTGGTAGGCAGAAAAAAAAGCCCTTTATCACCCATCAAATGGAATTGCGTCTTTCATCGTTCACCATACCTACATCAAATAAGACCATTGAAGAAAATTTAAAGCAAACACAGCTGGCAACGCCCAATGAGTGTTGCTCACTCCAGAATATACCTCCAGAGGCCCTCATGACATCCTCAATGAAGGGAATATATTAAAACTTTTCAAATCTCTGCCAGATCTAAGCCACTTACAATTGAGAGATATAACTGCTATTGAATTCATTCCATTCACCTGACCTAATACGGGCGAATCTTCGCAAGTAACACTGGCATCCCCGGCAATCCGGGATCTGATCTTGACGAAAACCGATCTATTTAAATCCTGGGGTATAACAACAACAATACCAAGTGCTCCTCGCTACCCCTCAATACTGGAAAATAACCAGGCCCGCACTTGTAGCTCCTCCTTAGTCCCCTTTTCAATACTAAGGTCCGCAAGAGGCAGCTCACCAACAATAATCCCAGAGCCCAAAACCGATCAGCTAAACCTTGATCTGGCAGATTGGCAATGGCTGCTGTGGGCTTTATCCAGAAACCGGACCGATTGAACCACCACTAATTACTGTCTAACAATATGCTCCTGGAACATCAATGGCTTTGGGCAGGAAAAACAATCTGCTGCCACCCTGGCCTTTTTAAAAGAACATGACATCCTCCTTTTACAGGAAACATGGACAGAAGAAAGCATCCCAATAGTGGGCTTCCTGGAGTTTATGACACCCGCAACCAGGCAGTCCAAGTTTGGCAGACCAAGTAGCGGTCTACGTATCAACAAATCTATCAAAATGTATTAAACAGATTACATTTGAGAAGGATTGGCTCTCCGGAATAATTCTGGGAAGTTCACTTACTGACCCTCAGCTGCTCATCCTTAACGTCTATATCCCTCTCTGCACCACCAAGAAAAAAAACAAAATGGATTGCTTGATCAACTCCATCTGTGACTTATTTGGCAAGCATGGAAGCATACCCAGCGTCCTCTCAGGCGATTTCAATTCCAATCTCTTTTGCAATCTTGTTGATGCTACAGGACCGAACTCCCCAAGAGTCCCCTCACATTTTGCACCCCAGTCAATCCCTGCTGGAAACAAACTTTCAACATTGGGCGAATACTTGGTTATGCAGTTTAGCAGTTTAGGATTTACCTTACTGAATGGGCGCTTCTCCACCGACACCCCGCCTGCATAGACCCAGTCAGATGGCAGATCCTTCCTGTTTTTAGACTTCTCTCTAGGGAGTAGGATACTACTGCCCATGATCAAGAGCCATCAAATTGCACCACAAGGAGAGAGTGACCACGGGGCACAAATTGTAACATTATCCAGCAGCACCCCACGTCATCAAGAATCTGCCCATACCCACTCGGGCAGTTACACAGAAGCCCTAAAGCGGATAAAGTGGTCAGACTCCACGGTCCCGTCATTGATGGAAAAATGCCGATCCCTATTACATCAATCTCAAAACTTAAACACTCATGTTGTTAGTGGCTGGTCCTCCCTTCTAAACCATCTTCTTAATGAACTGCCAATTAGGAGGAGCCCAAGAAACCAAATCCCTCAATTCTGCATCTCAAAAGCCACAAGGTAATTAAGATCTGAGAGGAACTGAGCACTCCGATTATCAAGAAAGAACCCTAGTAACAAAACCTTGTTCAATAACTATAAGCAAGCCCAAGTAGCATTTAGGATCTCGACACGAAAGGAAAAACTGGCGGCTTCGGATCAATTCTGGTTGAAGCTCGTCTACGAAAGTAAAAACCCCAATCTGAAGCAATTCTGGTCTCTTGTAAATAGGAGCACACAAAGCATAAGTGCAGTGCAAATATCAGCAAAGCAGTTTGGAGTAAGTTTTTATCTCTTCACTTTGGGGCCATTAACACAAACAATTTTTAAACCATCTCCGCCAGCCCAGGTAACAATAGGTTCTTTCCCCGGGACTGGAGAGCCCGAGACAAGCTTGCCTCATAAAAATTCCATCTGAAGATCCGCTATACAAAGAACAAGTCAAAAGGAATGATATATCGCTAGAGCCCATGGTGCCTCCTGATGTCTTAAAAAACAAGATCTCACTCCTCATAACGAAAGCCAGAGCTGAAGGAGCCCCAGGTACGAACGGCCTTCCCCAGGCCATGTTCAAATCCGATACCACCCTATGGTCAGTATACCTGACCCCTTTACTTCTTTATTGCAGTCTACACAGCACGGTACCAGAGTCTTGGCGAAGCACAATCATTCACCCAATTCAAAAAAGTGGGAAGAGAAACGAGCCAAAAAGTTACAGAATGGTTGCACTCCTCGACGTGGAATCTAAGTACTATGCAAACAACTTATTGGAGGAGCTACAGGCCTGGGCCGAAATAACTGCGTGCCTTCCTTTTAATCAGACAGGTTTTGTGGCTAACACCTGTACTACAACAAACCTGTTAACTCTAACACTCCTGATGGAGAAAGCAACAGCTCAACAAATCCAGCTGCATTGCTGCTTCGTTGACTTCAAAGCGGCATTCGACCTTGTGCCCAGGGACCTGCTATGGCAGAAATTAAAATCATGGGGCTTACCCCCACCTCTTCTTCAAGCAATAATTCAACTCCATACAAAAACATGGATAAGAATTAAGCTGGGTGACGGCTCCCATGTCTCCAGGAAGATTTGTATTGAAACTGGCATCAAACAAGGTTGTGAATTGGCCCCACTTCTTTTTAATTTGTTCATATCTGACCTATCCCCAGTACTCAACAGCGTAAGCTGCCATCCCCCTCAACTAGATGGGACCCGCATTACCAACCTGTTGTATGCCGATGACTTGGTGCTGTTAAGCCACACAAAAGTGGGTCTCCAGCGGCTATTGGATGAACTGCTACCTTACACGACAAGAAATTGCCCCGAACTGAAACTGTCAAAAACCAAAACAATATCTTTTGGGAAGCAAAAAAAGTCAACAGAAAAGTGGCACTTCAACGACACAAAGCTCGAATCAACCCCCAGTTACAAATACTTGGGCATCTTTTTTGAACCAAGAGGTACTTTTACCAAGCACAAAGAAACATTGAAAACCAAAGCCTTGTCGTTAGAAGCGGCCGCTGCAAAATTGGCAAAACAGTTACTAGGTCCCAGCCTAACCCCCATGCTGCAAGTCATGAAGGCTAATGTAATTAACTCCTTGACGTATGGGCATGAGGTTACTAAGGGCACAACCAACGTATTAATTAACAAACTAATAATCAAACTTTTTAAAAGAGCTTTTGTCAAGATCTGCCTCGCTAGCCCAAGTGAGATTTGAACTGGGATTACAAGACTACCACGGAGTGGAGGCAGGGGCATTTATTAAACTATGTAATAGACTGCGACATGCCCGGGAGGGTTCCTTGGAGGCCCGACTATGGCAGGAAATACAGAAAAACCAGACCAGCCATAAGCATCGGCAACGCTTGGACCGCAGTTTACAGTTACTAGGAGCAAAAGACATCTGGGAAGCAAACCCCTCTCACCTGGTGTTAAAGAGTAAAGACTGCCATTAAAAAAAATGTTAGATTGTGGTCCTTTCACTCAGACAGGGCAACACTGTCGAAGAGGAAGCACACCTGTGCAGTGATCCCAAATTTCAAAGTGGGTGCTCAGCCACTCTATCTTTCAAGCACATACGCACTTTATTGGAAAAATACGTTTTTAGCGCTGAGGATGGATGACTGGCCCTTTCTGAAGAAGCTCCCCGAATGGCGCAGGCCAAGTAGCAGTACTGAATGCAGGTTGTGTGGTTACCATTCAGAAACAATGGAACACCTCGTCTGTGCATGCCCTGTATTGCTCATAGCCTGACGGTCACTGCTGCGAGGACAATGTATTATGTTGGGAGTTCGATCTTGCCGCCAAGCAGTAATGGCAGCTCTTAACCCTGACAACACCTAGCTAAATATTGGGCTTGCAAAATTCATCCATAAAGCGTCAAAATAACTGGAAGCCATATCCACATCTAAACCCTCCCCATCTTAGCACGGCGGTCGAGTTACCAGACTCAAAAATCTAATTGGAGTCCAGACCATCCGAAAGCTAGAGTGATGTCTTCCAGCAGAACATAATCAGCCCATAATGGTTCACCGAATTGTTAGTAATTTTAAATCCACTGTTTTTAACACTTACTACTGTCATTTTATTGTTCGATTTAGCCATCTTTTAAATTGTAAATGGTTTGCTAAGCCAATCAAAAAAGAGTTAATAATTGAAGTGTTCTAATGCCCATATGCATGCTAAAATCTCCTTCTCTATGACTGAGAATTTTTCTTCAGTAGGTGATAATGCTCGTGAAGCATAAGCGATAATAAATAGCTTGCCCTCTTGATTAATTTGAGAAAGTACTCCATCTAAGCCTTTGTTACTAGCATCTACGATGATACAATTATTAAGGTAAGGATCAAAACTACTTAAAGCAGGTGCATCGGCAATAGCTTTCTTATTATATGCAAATTCTTTATCACCGTCTACGCTCCAATTGAATTTGTTCCTGTCTTTGAGAACTTGTCTTATATTAAAAGTTCTACTTGAAAATTGTTGTACAAATTTGGAGTAAAATTCTACCAAACCAACAAAAGATAGTACCTCATCCTTATTTTTAGAGTGAGGTGTGTTAATATTAGTCTACTAATGCGAGTTTGGTGGAAACTCCTGCACCACTAATAACATGACCTAAGTAAGTGATTGATTTTACACCAAACATGCCTTTGGTATGTTCAACAGTCAAACCTTTTTGTTCTAATACACTTAAAACATCTTTCAACACATTATCATGTTATTACTTGTCTTTACCAAAAATTAGAATGTCATCTAGAAATCATTGTACTTTATCATGTTTTCCAAAAAGCTGATGTATTAGTCTGTGAAAGATAGCTGCAGCCAAAGCAAGGCCAAAAGGTAAGCGCTTGTACTGGAAACAACCTAATGAAGTTATGAACGCAGTAAGGGATTCAGGGCCAGATGTATCAAGATAGTTATTTGTGATTCCCTAATTACGAATCACAAAAATTCGCAATTAGGGAATCGCAAAATGCCATGTATGAAGGTGTATAGTACACCTTTTGCCATTCCTAGGGGGTTGCAAATGACCTACCTCATGAATATTAATGAGGTAGGTCGCAATTTGCGACCCCTAGGAATCGCAAAAATCACGGGGATGGTGGCCTGCTGAGATCAGCAGACCACCATGTCCGTGATTGCGTTTCAATAAATACTCTTTCTTTTTTTTTGTAAAGCAGTCCGTTTTCCTTAAAGGAAAACGAGATGCTTTACGTAAAGAAAAATTAAAAGTTTTCTTTTCATTTTTAAAGAGCAGGCAGTGGTACGTGGGACCACTGCCTGCTCTTAAAAATGGTTTTACAAACATTCACAAAGGGTAAGGGGTCCCTTAGGGACACGATTCCCATTTGCGAATGGGGTAACATGGAATGTTTTGCAACTGCAAATGCGGTTACAAAACATTCATACATACTGATGTGATCCAGTATTAGGAAGAGGCGCCCCTTCCTAATACCGAATCGCAAACCCATTTTGGTTACCGAATCACAAAATTAGGTTTGCTGCATTGGAAAAGCGTTTTTTGCATTTGCAAACGGGCATATTTGCACGAAAGCAAAAATGCTTGATACATCTGCCCCTTACTATCTTCAGATAGGGGAATCTGATGGTACGCAGCAGACAAGTCAATGGTGGAGAACCAATTAGCATCTTTTATGAGGGTTAACATTTCAGAAATCTTAAGTAAGGGAAATCTATCCACAACTATGTTGTTGTTTAGATAGCGCAAATCGATGCAGAGTCTCAATTTCTCATTACTGCTTTGAGCGATGACTATTGGAGAAATCCACTGTGAGGATTCAATGGGTTCAATTATATCTGCCTTGATTAATTTCTCACGTTCTAACTCTACCTCCTTTCTGAGCAGAATAGGAATGTGTCTAACTTTGTGATCTTTGGGTCAAGCATCTGGTTTCAATATGATACAATGTTCAAAATCATTAATTTTGCCTATTTCTTCACAAAATACTTTAGGGAATTTGTTTAAAAGTTCCTTACACATGTTTGTATTATCATCCAATTACATGACAGGATCAGCACTATTAGGGTTGAGAATTATACCTAAATTACCTTGATCCTTCCAACCTAAGATCACATGACCTTTTTTAGCCACATACAGTTTCCCAAAGGACTCTCTTCCTTTAAATCGAAATAAAAAGAAACGGAAACCAAACATATCAATCTTTTCACGTGAGAAACCTTCTGGATTTATGTCAGCTGGGAGTAATTCTTGCCCTAATTTATTAGCAAATTTATTCATCCGTGTTTTTTCATCAACTATAGTGTAGGGTGATCCTGAATCAAACATTGACCCCACCTAAAGATATTGAACATAAGGGCTTCTTTTTGTTATCTACTTGCTTGTCAATAATATTTAACAAAAATAATTCTCTGGAACTATAATCATTAGAGCCCTCACCATATGTTGTTCTGTGAGAAGATAATTTTTTGATTAACTGCTCTTCATCACTAGAGTTGGTTAATTCATCATCAACACGTTTTACTCTGACATTCTTCCTTCTTTTACATACTTTAGCAAAATGCCCCACTATATTACAATTGGAACATTTTTGTTTCAAGGCAGGACAAAGTTTGCTAGAAGCTAAGTGGGTACTGCTATCACAGCGATAGCACCTAAAGTTACCACTTTTTTGACATGATATCTTTTAGGACAAACCTTCCTGGACTTATCTGTAACCTTATTCTTTATTTTGCTAATGATATTTTTAAATTCAGTTTTACAATCACCTTTAAGCACTTTTGCACTGCGGCTTGATAACTCCGCCTTTTCTCAGAATAGCCAGAATGTCTTTCAATTCTGCATCACCATTAATCCATAAACGATCTTAAATGGCAGGATCCCTGGTGTGCATGACTACCTCGTCCCCTAATAAACTGATCTTATAAATGATCAAATTTACAATCATCGGCAAGTTGTCTAAGGGCGGAAACATACTCATCAATTGACTCATTCAACTCTTGTTCCCTATGTAAAAACTTGTACCTTACAATGCCTATGTATGCAGACTTTAGGTGCGAAATGGTTATCAAAATCCTTAAGAATAGCATTAAATACATTAGTATCACCACTCACAACCCCTTTTTCCATTTCTTCGTATGCTTTTAGTCCACCTGAACCAACAGAATGTAAAAATATAGTATTCTTCTTTATTGTGGACATCTTATTTTCTTCATCTATGGCATTAATGAAATTAACAAAATATGATTTCCATTTAATCCATTTCATACATGGGCTGTTTCCTGCAGGTTTAAATGTGAAGTTTTGTTCTGCCATGGTGTCAATAAAAGAGAATGTACACTTTGCAGATAAAAGGAGTATAAATACTCTTACCCAATCTAAGTAATTACTGTTGCCTATAAGGAATAATAATTTTAAAAAAAGGCAAAAAGTAATTACTGTACCAGAGATGATGCACTCGTGAAATTTGGCGAACAAAGTGCAGATAAAAATAAATATAAATTGGCGTCAAGTAACTGACCTTACCATGACCTCGTAACGCACGTACTCTGACGTTATGAATTCAAGTTGCTCATAGGATTCTTAACCGAGATGGTGTCGCGTAACGTAACAATGCGTGTCACCGCAGTGTGCCGTGTATGTTCGTTGACGCTTAGCCCCGTGTGATGACACTGGGAGACAAACTGGAACTCCACTGCAGAAGGGATCGCATTCCACGATGGTCAAGGAATCTTCTGACGTGATGGCATCCAATTCAAAGGACCCTTCCAACAGTCAAAGGCTACAGTGTGTGGTTCAGATGTGCAATTCTATGCCGCACTGACCACAATTCATTGGTAAAGGCAGAAAGAAATTCTCTCGTAATGACGATGTGCAGCAGATCCTTGTGCAGTGACGATTCAGAGGAAATTCAAAATTCAAAATGTTCAAGGTGCGCAAAAAGCAACTTTTGAATAAAATCCATGGGTTCTTGGATGGTGTCTCAACAATAACTCGTCGCCAAAAATTGTTGAGTAATGAGTACTCCAAAATCCGTAGTAATTTTGTAGATCTAGTTGTAAGTTGAAACACCAACGGAGCGTATGATCTTCACTGCTTCTTCTCAGCGAGCCATGCCAAGAATGCCGGTTGCCAAGGGAAAACACTTGAAGAATGGAACATACAAAGTAAACAAATACAATACTTGTGCGGCAGCACGAGATAGACAAAATTATTTAAAGTGAAATAGACAACAGGGTGCCAACGTTACTTACCTGTAATATTTATTCATCTTAGTCCATCTCGTCATTACAAATAAGGTGATGTTGATCCAGCGGCTTACCAGCAACAAGTAATCTAACACCTAATACTCACCTGGGCCCATAAATTCATTCACAACAACCTGGTAATATACGCTGGGGTCATGTTTTATGAATTTTTTATCATATCAAGATTAGTTATCTCTAGTTCCTAACTAATCTTTCACTAATGAAAAAGATCCTTCCGATGGTCAATGGACCATTAGATGGTCAATGGACACAGAGTCGGGAAATATTTTAAATCTTTATCTAAGGATAATTTCATGTGAACCACTTACAAAGTACAGAACAGTCTTTGTATCTCATAGGAAGGAAAATTCAAGTAAACAATTATCAATTGAATTCATTTTATACTACTCAATGACTACGCATCGAAAGGAGAGGATAGAGAGAATAGGACCTAGGCACATATAAGTATATATACCAAGTATGGTGTGAAAACCAACCCCTTGGCCATGGAGCTGGGAAGGGTCCCCAAGGAAAGATCTGGCAACCAAAGGCTTCAGGACAGGAATCAGGGCAGGACAGATGACCTCTCTATCACCGACGCTTGCGTAGCACCCCTCTCTGACACTCTCTTCCTCATCGAGATTCTTCCGCAATCTTCTTCTAAAGTAATTAGCTTAATGTAATGGATTTACAAATCGATTCTTCTTTAGCATCTCTCGTCACTCCGACAGCATCCCGAACTCTGCAGCATTCAGCATCTCTCTTCTAACTAACTAAGAACTGCCTCGGTTATTCTTTTCAGTGTTCATGTACCACCCATTAATGTTTCAAGTTTACAAAGATACTAATTCTGATTGGACAGGCAAGGGGAGGTGATCATCACACCATGCTTATTTTTCAATATAGTCTTTTGTTTTTTTGTTCTAATTCCTACCCCTACATTTTTCTTCATAAGTCTTTATTCCCACCCGCATTCACATCTTAATTGTCACAATTTGTAAATGTTCATCGGTTTCCATGTGTGTCAGTAGACTGTCATTCCTTTTCCCAGGATATGTATCCCTTTATGTCCTTGGACGGTGTTCAATTGACACAATTCTTCTCCTGGCTCAAGTGCACTACGCATGTACAGCAATCTAGAGGGAACAGACTTTGGGTCACTTAAAAAGGCCCATGTATTCGTACTATTAAAAGAATCAAAAAACAAATGTTTAAATCAAGAATAAATGGTTTCACTGTATAACACTTATCTCTATTCTAACCCATATACTTATTAATGTTTTTCTCGCGTTAGCATTTAGTAAAATAACTTGTTTTAGTTTCCAGCAAAGCAGATGCCAAGCATGTGAGTTTCAAAGCAGCCATTTTGTCAGCATTTGTGCAGGCGCAAGAAATTCCCTATAAGCGACAGCACGTCATACTACGTAGATGCAGTAGACACATGCACACTACAGTTTTTCAGTTAGCGGCCATTTTAGAACTTCATTCGAGTTACTTATTAGTAAAACACATAGGCAAGCTTCTTCTTCTTTAGTATTGTCTGTTGCGCATATTAATATTTACAATTACAAGCTTATACAAGGTTAAAAGTTACGTGAGAGGATTGCGTCCGAGCAAATCTCTTTTCTATGAGTCCTTGCTCCATCAATCCCCTCTCTGATGGCAATTTAAAGCCTTCACAAAATTACCCATCCCTAGTCAGATGCCAACTTTAACATTTCTCACTTTCTTTTCTTTCTTCATTCTTGCTTTTACCTTTATTCTTTATTTCTTTCATTCTGTCATATAGCTTCCCCTTCATTTCTTCTAATTGTATCTCTTCCTACTTTTTTATATTATATATATATATATATATCTATATATATCCAATGAAACATTGCGGTGTACTGGCGTGCTGCCTGATCGCTGGTGGTGCTCGGAGGGGGGTGCTACCGCTAGCACATAGAATATATATATATCATTACTGACAAAACTATTATTGCTATTCCTACCAAAGGAAATACTACTTGTCCTACGGAACCTTTCCCTATATTAGTAAACCAAGTCCTTATTGAAGAAATGCTTTTTGTTAGTCTTTCCCATAAACTGCCAACCTCCAGTGGTTTTAATTCTTCTTGCATTTTTGTAATATTCTTTATATATCCTTTAATTTCTGTGCTTTTATCCGGTACATAAGTGCAACAATGTTGCACTTTCAACATTTTACAGACTCCGCCCTCTTTAGCCAATAATATGTCAAGCGCAAGTCGATTCTGCAAAACCATAGATCTAATTGCAACCATTTCTGTATTAATCATCAAGAAACATCCAGCGGTATCAGTGGAAAGACGATAGATTCTATGTGAATTTAGAACAACTCCCACTAAAGGTATCAATGCACTAAATATATCACCTATTATTTCAGAACAAGTAGCTCTCTTTCTTCGTGTTAGTTCATTAGTGTTTTCATTGCATCCAGTGATTCTCTTTACATGATAAATGTTCGGAAATACTATTCCAAAATACCAACTCCAGTACCACCGTGCAGGCAGCTTATAATAAGCTTTATTCCCACACACGTAGTAAACTCCAGAAAATACTGGATAGTCCCCAACCTCCCAAAATTAGGAAGTTATGTTCACTTTCATTCGAACCAATAAATACGTTATTATAATCTGTCTTTAATCTATGGAGGCATGTTTTCCCTGTCATCACAAAGTCTAGGGACATCGCAGCATGAGCCTTGCCAGCTGTATAAGTTCCTCTTTCGCATCCCATGTTGGAATATGGTGTTTATGTTCAGCAGCTTTTCTTTGAAAATCCGGTCTCCTCTCTTAAACTAGATTTAAAAACACTTTCTCTTCTTCATGTAATGAGTATGTTAGATTGTTTTTATGTGCGTTTTCTATATCTAATGACTTGATAGTTAGGAAAAATTCACCCATAAACTGTGCATCTAAACTACTGCATACTGGATTCATATTCTTTCGAATAGGAATTTCTGTAAATACTACATCTATATTATAATAATAATATTGTTATTTTCCTGTTCTATAAAATAAACTTGAGAATATGCTACATGATATACCATATGTTAAAGGTAAATTGTGGTACGTTACTCCCTCTGCTACGGAAGAGGTAATTTCATGCAAACATAACAATCACTAATCTCCATTGTGTCTACATACTGAAACAACAACTTTGTAATTACATTTAATGAGGTGTCATTATCTGTTATGGTGTGATGTAAATCTGTCTCATTTGATGCTTCTAATTTTACTCTGTTACTTTTCTGGTTAGCAATCTTTTCATTAGTGTTTGTGTCATTCTTTTTATCCATTATCATAAAATAAGGAACCGCTATTGTTAAAAATAGTCACACTAAAATTACTAATAATGTACTACATATACAAGCTCTACAACATTTCTTTATACAACTTCGTTTTGGTCTTTCTGCAACTCTGTTGTCAGCCATTTTGACTCATGAAGATTCCTTTTCTTTTCTTTAGTTACGAATTAGAATCTCTAAGTACTTCAAGGAGGCCTTACTTCTTTTTCGTCAATCTGTTCAGCATTTATTTCTTCATCAGATTCCTCATTTAAATCTAGATTCTCAAATTCCTCAATAATCACATAAGTCCATTCAGGTCCTTTGAATTCATTATTCAAAACCTTTAATCTTGGACTACTTCAAATATTTTTAGTAATTGACCACTCAGTCTGAGTTTGGCTAGTGACCTCATTTACTTGTTCTGAATCTTCCTTTGTTTTTCTGATATTTCAACCTTTTGACAACCCCAGGCCAATTATCACCCTTTCTGACTCGCTTAAATTGCACTGCACTTTCACCTTCTTCATCTCTTTCACGAGCTCTCTTATTCTCATTATGTTGTGACACAACCTGGTTTTCTTCGTTTTCAGAATTTCTCTCACCTTTCCTTGTTCAGGTCTTGTCTGTGTGGCTTTCTCTGCCTGAACTTGTTCTTCTTTTTCTAACTGTTCCTGTTTGGGTACTCTCTTAAATTGTTCTTCTGCTTCCAGAACTTGTTCTTCTTTTCCTAGCTAGTCCTGTTCAGGTCTTATTAAAATTTTACCTTTTGCCACCTGAACGTGTTCTTCTATTCAATCAATGACATTTATAGAGCGCGCTACATACCCGTAGGGTCTCAAGGCGCTGGGGGAGGGGGGGTGCCGCTACTGCTCGAACAGCCAGGTCTTCAGCTTCTTCCTGAAGGAGAGGTGGTCTCGGGTCAGGCGTAGGTCGGCCGGGAGGGAGTTCCAGGTCTTGGCGGCCAGGTAGGAGAAGGACCTTCCTCCTGTAGTCGCTCTTCGGATGCGGGGGACGGCGGCGAGGGCGTGGTTGGCTGATCTGAGGTGGCGTTTGGGAGCGTAGAAGTTGATGCGGCTGTTGAGGTAGCTCGGGCCTTGGTCGTGTAGGGCTTTGTGTGCGTGGGTGAGGAGGCGGAAGGTGATTCTTTTGTTGACGGGGAGCCAGTGAAGGTCTCTCAGATGTCCGGAGATGTGGCTGGTTTGTGGGATGTCGAGGATGAGTCTGGCTGAGGCGTTCTGGATCCGCTGGAGTCTCTTCTGGAGCTTGGCGGTGGTACCGGCGTAGAGGGCGTTGCCGTAGTCCAGTCGGCTGGTGACGAGGGCCTGGGTGACGGTCTTCCTGGTCTCGGTGGGGATCCACCAGAAGATCTTCCGTAGCATGCGTAGGATGTTGAAGCACGCCGAGGAGACGTTGTTGACTTGCCTGGTCATGGAGAGGGAGGAGTCCAGGATGAAGCCCAGGTTGCGTGCATGGTCTGTCGGTTTGGGTGCGGTGCCCAGAGCGGGAGGCCACCAGGAGTCGTCCCAGGCGGAGGGTGAAGAGCCCAGGATGAGGACCTCCGTCTTGTCAGAGTTCAGTTTCAGGCGGCTGGTCGTCATCCACTCGGCTACCTCTTTCATCCCTTCGTGTAGGTTGGCTCTGGCGGTGGCGGGGTCGTTGGTCAGGGAGAGGATCAGCTGGGTGTCGTCGGCATAGGAGAATATGCTGAGGTTGTGTTGTCGTGCGATGGCCTCGAGGGGGCTCATGTAGACGTTGAAGAGGGTGGGGCTCAGAGAGGATCCTTGAGGGACGCCGCAGATGACTTCGGAGGCCTCTGACTTGTACGGTGGTAGGCGGACTCTCTGAGTTCTTCCGTCGAGATGATCCATTCCAGCGCCTTGTCCTGGATTCCGACGTTGCTGAGGCGCTGTACTAGGGTGCGGTGGCAGACAGTGTCGAATGCCGCGGAGAGGTCTAGGAGGATGAGGGCCGCTGTTTCTCCGTTGTCCATCAGGGCTCGGATGTCATCGGTGGCGGCGATGAGGGCGGTCTCGGTGCTGTGATTGGCTCGGAAGCCGGACTGTGAAGGGTCGAGGGATCCATTCGTCTCGAGGAAGGCGGCCATCTGCTTGTTGACGGTCTTCTCGATGACTTTGGCTGGAAACGGGAGGAGCAAGATGGGGCGGTAGTTCTTGAGTTCGGTGGGGTCCGCTGTTGGTTTCTTGAGTAGAGCGCTGAGTTCGGCGTGTTTCCAGCTCTCTGGGAAGGTGGCGGTGTTGAAGGATGTGTTGATGATGTCTCGCAGGTGGGGTGCGATGACAGCGTCGGCCTTGTTGAAGACGTGGTGAGGGCAGGGGTCGGTTGGTGATCCGGAGTGGATGGAGTTCATCGTGCGGATGGTGTCTTCGGTGCTGATCGGGGTCCAGGCGTGGAGGGTGGTGGTTGGGGGTGGTTGTTCGGTCATGGTGTGCGTTGGTTGGTTGTTGAAGCTGTTGTGTATGTCCGCGATCTTGTTGTGGAAGTATGAAGCGAGGGAGTTGCAGAGGTCTTGCGATGGGGTGATGTCGTTGTTTCCTGCGCTGGGGTTGGATAGCTCTTTCACGATGTTGAAGAGTTCCTTGCTGTTGTGTGCGTTGTTGTCCAGCCGGTCCTTGAATGCAGTTTTCTTGGCGGCGCGGATCAGCTGGTGGTGCTTCCGAGTGGCCTGCTTGAGGGTGGTCCTGTTGTCCGGTGTGGGTTCCCTTCTCCAGACTTTCTCGAGGGCTCGGCAGTTCTTCTTGGAGCTCTTGAGTTCGTCGGTGAACCACGGGGCTTTTTTGCTGCCGGGTCTGCTGGGCGGGGTCCTCAGCGGGGCGAGCTCGTCCGCGCAGTTGCTGATCCACTTCGTGAGGTTGTCGGCGGCCTGGCTGGGGTTCCCTGAGCTGGCAGGAGGGTGCTGGCTCAGGGAGGTGGCGAGCTGGTCTGCTGAGATCTTGTTCCAGCTTCTGCGGGCGGCCTGTTGCTGGTGGTGGTGGGTCGTCGTTCTCTTGAAGGTGAAGTGGACGCAGCTGTGGTCCGTCCATTGAAGCTCTGTGGCGTGGCTGAAGTTGATGTCTGTGCTGGAGGAGAAGACTGCGTCGAGTGTGTGTCCGGCGAGGTGGGTGGGGGTGGACACCAGCTGCTTGAGTCCAAGATTGGCGAGGTTGTCGAGCAGGGTGCTGGTGTTGCGGTCGTTGTTGTTCTCCAGATGGAAGTTGAGGTCTCCCAGGAGGATGTAGTCAGCGGAGGGGAGGGCATGCGGGCTGACGAAGTCGGCGATGTCCTCGCTGAATGGGGTGCGTGGTCCCAGGGGTCGGTAGATCAGGGTGCCTCTGAGGGTGGTGTTCGGGTTGGTGTGGATCTGGAAGTGCAGGTGTTCGGCGCTGGTCAGGGTGTTGTCGGTGCTGGTCGTGAGACGGATGGTGTTCCTGTGGATGATGGCGATGCCTCCTCCCATCTGGTTGGCGTTGCGGTCCCTCCGGACGATCTTGTAGCCCTCTGGGATGGCGATGGCGATGTCGGGAGCTGAAGATGCGTTCATCCAGGTCTCCGTGAGGAAGGCAACGTCAGGGGCTGTGGCGTCTAGGAGGTTCCAGAGCTCGATGGCGTGTCTGTGGACGGAGCGGGTGTTGAGCAGGATGCACTTGAGGTGGGTGCTGCTGGTGTTTGACTTGGCGGGTGCTGGAGCGAGGCAGGTCTGGATGCAGGAGAATTTGCAGGCGTGGCAGCTGAAAGGTCCGTGGGTGCGTCGTGGTGTGGCTTGGTGGCAGTCTGGAAGTCGGCCGGTGTTGAGTGCGATGAGGGTGACGGCGGAGTACGTCAGGCGGGTAGGTCGGGGTCTTCGTGGGCCAGGGGTCCTGGCGCTGGGCGCGGTCCGGTCGCGGACGGGCGCAGACGGGCTTACCTTTGGCGCGCCTTCGGCGCACAATCGGCGCACCCGCTGCGCGTGACCGCTGCGCGTTCGCACGGTCGCCATTTAAGGCGAAGTGCGCGGGTGGGCGGAGCAGCTGGGAGGCGGGAGCGGGGAGGGAACAGAAGAAAAAAGGGGCGGGGCAAATGGCGGTGGCGGGAAGCGGGAAGCGGCAAGCGGCGAGGTAGGCGGGCAAACAGGAAGGAGACTGAGACACGGCACAGGGACTACACCAAATGAGACAGGCACAAATGGAGGGCAAAACAAATGGCAGAAACAGTGAGAGAAACGATGTCACGGCACGAGTAAACACAAGCACAAATGGAGGGCAAAACAATGGCAAAAACAGTGCCTGTTAGTCCCTGCTCAGGTCTTTCGGTTGATCTCTGTACCAGAGTATGTTCTTCTGTCCCTATCTGGTCCTGCTCAGGGTCTCTATTTTCTTGTTTCTCTTTTTCCTGAGCGTGTTCTTCTATACCTATCTGGTCCTCTCTAATTTCCTGCTCCTCTAATCTGGTTCTACTTCTTGTTTTGATAACCACCTCGGTATCTCAATCACTGGTATCCAGTCCTCCTGGCTTGTGCTCGGTTGTTCTCTGTCAGGCTCCCTTGAATCTTGTGCTATAGATTCTTCAACTGCCCAACCTTCAGCTGCCTCAACTGTTGGAGTCAATTGTAGTCTTTCTTCATCAGGAGCTGGCACTCTTTTTGTGTGACTGGCATGAATCCAGTTTGGTAAACCTGCACACTTCACTGCTGTGGTAGTGACTAATATGACTTGGTTCATCCCACAACTCTCGGGTGTGATTCTTTACTACCACCCAATCTCCTGGATTCAAATCATGTGCTTGATCCGGCTGCCTGGTCACTTTGTCTTCTCCAACTTGGTGAGAGACAGAACACACTAGGTCAGCCAATCCTTTGCAATAATCCAATACCAGATCATCAGATATATTCAGCAATTTATGTCCTGCTATATAAGCTTGTCTCATTGCTCTTCCCATGATAATTTCATGGGGACTCAGTCCTGTGTTTCTGTCAGGAATACTTCTGAGCCCCATCAGTACAAGAGGCAATGCCTCTGGCCAACTCATCGAGGTGGATGCACACACCTTGACCAGTCTCGATTTGATTGTACCATTCAATTGTTCTACCACTTCAGAAGCCTCTGGGCGGTATGCACAGTGCAGTTTCTGGTCAATGTTGAATGCTTAACAGATTATTCAAATTCTTTCATTATTAAAATGAGGTCCTCTATCTGATTCCAAAGTTACTGGAAACCAAAGTGTGGAATAAATTCCCTCAACAATAATTTGGCAACTGTTATACTGTCATTTCTCCTAGTAGGGTATGCTTCTACCCACCGTAAATACAAACACACTATCACAAGGAAGTATTTCATTCCCCTACATGGTGGTAATGATATGAAATCTAGCTGTAATCGTATGAAAGGTCCTTCTGCTTTTCCAATTTTTCCCCAACTGACAACTGTTTTTCTGCCTGAATTTACTTGCTGACAAATTAAACATCTCTGGCAAAGACTCTCCGCGACTACCCTAAACCTTGGATTGTACCAATTTTATCTGAATAGTCGTATCATAGTGTTCCTGCCTACATGAGTGTCTCCATGGTACATTCTCGCCATTTGTGAGAGTAAACAATATGGTATGACTGGACTGCCATCATGGTACACTCACACTTCGTCTTCTGCCCTCTTTTCACTACCCTGCTTTATTCAGTTTTCCTGTTCACTCTCTTTGACTTCATCATGCAACTATCTCACTTCCTCTCATGTTTCAATAACTGAGAATGACATAAGTTGACAGCTGATTCCACTTGTTTCCATTTTCCTGTTTATTGACATGCTGTTTTTAGCAGAATATTGAGCAACCTGGTCAGCCTATTTATTTCCAGCTGTCACATAGTACTTTCCTGACTGGTGAGCAGCACACTTGTCCACTGCTAGTTCTTATGGCAATTGTATTACTTCCAATAGTTCTTTAACAAATTTCCCATTCCCTATAGGGGATCCTGAAGAAGTTATGAATCCCCTCTGCATCCAAAGTTGGCCAAAGTCGTGCACAACCCCGTAACTATATTGTCTATCAGTAAATATGGTCACTTTCCAATTCTTCCCAATTTTGCATGCTTTTATTAAAGCTATCAATTTTGCTACTGGTGCAGAGTAAAAAGGATGCTTCAACAACTCCAGTTAATTTACATACAGTATAAGCTGCACTCAATCCACCTTTCTCAAGCCTTAAGCATGAGCCATCAACAAATAATTAATTCATGGTCGGGCTCCGTCAGAGGCTCTTCCTGTATGTCAGGGTGGGGCTTAGTGCACATCTCTGTCACATCTAAGCAATCATATTCTACTTCATCTTTTACTTCTTCACATCTTGAGTCTGGCAATAGTGTAGCCGGGTTTATCATGGTACACCGTATTGCAGTCACATTATTCTTTCATACTTAGTCATCAGACTAGGGGTAAGATGCTGTGTTCGAGTTCTTGTTAATAGAATCTCGACTGAATGTGGCACATATACCTTCACTGGATATCCCATCACAATTTACTCACTTGGGGCCATATGTATCAAGGCCAAATGGGTTTGCAAACGCCGAAATTCACAGAATTCCGGCGTTTGCGAACTCATTTTCGCAAAATGGTATGTATGAAAGAATTTGGGTGCAAAATAAGGAATTGCAAAATCTGCCATTCCTTATTTTGCGATTGCATTGAAGGAATCGCAAATTTTGCGATTCCTTAAATGCAATGTATTAAGCAAAAAAAATTCCAAAATGCCCTTAAGGAATCGCAAATTACCACCAACTAGAAGTTGCGATTTCCGTGCAAAGTGCCATGTGACGCAAATACATGCCCTTAGGGCATGTATGTGCACCACATGCACCCATGCTTATTTCAGGGGTGCAACAGGGTGTCCTTTGGACACCCCTGCTTCCTTGAAATTATTCTCAATTTGCGATTAGCAAATTGCGAATCGCAAATTGAGAAAAAATTCCCATTCTTTCCTATGGGCCTTCTGGTCCATAGAAATGAATGGGAAAGTATTCCTTAATTAGCAATTAAGGAATATCAAGAAATGGCAAAAAAATTGCGTTTTTCTTGATACATACCATTTTGCGATTCTGAAATAGCGATTTCTTAAAAATCGCTATTACAGAATCGCAAATTGGTTCCTTGATACATATGACCCTTTGTTCTATGCTCCTGCAAGTAGCAGCTACTGCTTTTAAGCAGCCGGGTAATGCTGAAGCCACAGGATCCAAACTAGCAGAAAAATATGCTGCTGGATGTCGGCTTAAGTTGTGTCTTTGTGTTTGGACTGAGAGTGCACAACCTTCTCTCTCACAGCAAAATATTGCAAATTCTTTCATATATATTCAGGCATACCTAAGGCTGGAGCCTCACATAAACAGTTTCGTAATTTTACAAATGCTTCTACACTTTCATCGTCCCAAACTATTGGATCCTTTGCTCTTTTTCATGTCATGCCACAACTCCAATAAACATTCTGATCTCTCTTTATGTTTGGGGTAATTGCATTTGCTTGATTATTCTGATTCTCTCAGTGGTCACTTTCCTCACACCTCTCTCTATTTGGTGACCTAAACATTTTACTCCTGTTCGGCAAAATTGCAATTTTTCTGGAGATACCTTGTGTTCTCCATCAGCCAAATGATTTAGTAATGTGATTGAATCAGTTACACAATAATCTCTAGATTTTGATGCTACAAGTAAGTCATCGTTATAAGACTGAATTTCGGGGCATAACTAACTTTTCTAGACACTTTTTCAAAATCTGATGGAAAATTTAAGGACTTTCTGTATACCCTTGTGGAACTTGATTCCATACATACATACGATCCTCAAATTTAAAAGAAAAAAGATACTGGCTGTCAGGGTGTAAAGGAATTGAGAAAAAGGCCTGGCATAAGTCAATTACAGTAAACCATCCAGCGTTCCAAGGTATCTAATATAAAATTACTGCTGGATTTGGTACTACAGGACAACATGTATTACAATCTTGTTAATCTTCCTTAAATCCTGCACTATACGGTATTTTCCGCTAGGTTTTTTAAGTCCTATTATAGGCGAATTACACAGGCCACTCATTACTTCTTTTAAAATGCCTTGTTTATCCATACGGTCGATTTCAGTAGCTACTCCTGCTTTAATTTCTGGACTAATTTTATATTGTCGGGTGTGCGGGTAAACCGCAGCTTCTTTTACACTGGGTCTACATCTGCCATTAGACATATTTGCTTTCCAGTAAAAAGCCACACTTCTGGATTCACAGTTGTTTGCAGCTCTTCTGGCAAATCGTTCTTTGTCATCAGAGAATACATCTCATCGATTTCTGTGCCTTATTTAGCTAACATTATTATGTATATCATATCTTCATCTAGGGTCTGAATAGCAACACCATCCGGTGTGCAATAAATTGTGCAATTCATCTTGCATAGAACATCTCTGCCTAATAAATTCACTGGACTAGAATCTCAAACTACAAATGTATGCATATCTTTAAAAGTTCCAATTTGTACCTATATACGTTTTGTGATTGGTGTTCTAATCTGCTGGTTGGAGACTCCAACTACTTGGATCGCTTCTCCCGAGAGGGTAGGTTTGGGATGACTGCTGTTCTCACAGTAGAACGGGTAGCACCGTATCAAATAGAAAAGTGATATCATTGCCTTCCACTTTCCCATTAATAAATGGACCTGACTGATCTTCCGGCAAGGATACGCCAAGTATGCATTCCTCTACCTCCCCCCTCAGGCACCGTCATTGTATATAACTATTTTCTTCGTTATTGTTCTGCAAAAAATATTGTGAAACCACAGAATTTTTCTTACCACTTCCTTGAAATCCGGCATCCGCACTGTACTTTTGCTTATTGACAAAATTTGGCATAGGGGGCATGTGGCAACTGACACTGTTGATTAACTACCTGCTGTGGTTGATTCACAAACACCTCATTCTGCGTCTTTGGATTTAAATTTTGATTTGGGCCATTATTATTCTGAATATTCTTACACTCGTTTTTTCACTGTCCAAGCTTTCCACATCCATGACAAGGAAACCTTTTCTTTGCATCCTCTTTATTCATTCGTCCTTTTTGTTTACCACCACTTGCCATATTATCACTCTGATTCTGTTTCTTTACCTGACCTTCCGTTTGATCATTCAATTTGATTTCCTGCTGTTCTATTTCACTTGTGCCCACATCATTTTCTCTTTTAACTTTTTATGTCTAGACTCAATGTCATCTCAACAATATTTGGCGTATTTCAAAATTTCATCAATGCTTTTGCTTGGCCAGCAAAGCATATGTTGCTGAATCATTTGACTCATCTCAGGTTTCAAACCATAAACAAATTCATACACAAAATGACCAATATCCTTGTCCCCAATGTTCTCAAACCCACTGTACTGCTTAAACACCTGTAACAATTGTTCATTATAAACATGAACAGATTCATTTGACTCGTGTGTTGTTCTATCTATCTTTACCCAATCTGTTTCTTTTGGAGGACTTTTCCCTTTCAAGCAAGTGATTACTTGGTGATATTTCTTCATTACATCATCTGATGGTGCTTCTGTTTTCCAATCTCTTGGATATTCTTTACTAGGCCAATCAACTGTGATTTAACATTCTGTCCATAATTCTGCAGGCACCACTATGTCAAATCTTTTAACAGAACTTTTGAAACTTGTACAAATCTTTCTACTTATTAGTACCATTCAATAGGCTTTTCTCTCAATTTTGGAAAATCATTTGTAAATGACAAAATATCTAGTTGACTCCATGGAACATGAACGTATCCTCCACCAGGTACCTCTCTCATGGGACACAATCTTTCTACTTTCCCTGTCTCTTTCAATAGATATTCAGTAGACGCTTCCTTTGCCTGTGCTTCCTCCTTTTTCTTCAACCACCTCACTCTCCATTTATCAATGTCTCCACATTTCTGTAAAATATTCAGCAACTCCTTTACTTGTAACTTCCTTCTAGACACATTCATATTTTCTAAATCTTTGTTAGAAAAATCTACTCGATGGGGCTTCTGTAATACTTTTGATCTCCCTATGTCTATTCCCATCTTAGATGAAAGTTCTGTTAACTTCTCATGAAACAATCTTGCATTTCTAGTTCTACTCCTGCCAGTGCTTAATTTGTGCCGGTGCTTTCCGGTGCTTAGCACCAGCACTTAATTGACAGGGCCGGGTCTACACTCATCTGCTGCACTGCGCACACCAGGTGCATGTCACATTTTTCAATTTAAGTTAAACTTGCACTACTGTGTGTCTGAACTGTCAGACTCTCGTGCTGTGCCCCAGCGTGTTTTTCAATCGTATCTCCCGAGGAGTGATTCACAGAGTCACACTCACACTGGCTGTAGTCTGTATAATTATTCAGATTCATCATCCCAAATGCAAAAATCGCTAATTGTGAAATCGCAAAATTGCAAGGAATTGCATTTAAGGAATCTCTATTTGAGATTCCTTAAATGCAATTCATTAACCATTTTCAAATTGCGAATTCGCTATTTTTGGCCGCTATTTACCGTGAAGTCTGACTACATGGTAAATAGCGAAAACTTAGGAAAATGCACTTTAGTGCATTTTTCTAAGTTGTATGTTACACACACACATGTCCTTTGGACATGTGTGTGCGCAACATCAGTCTACATTGACATTTCAGGGGTGCTACAGAAAGGACACCCCTGGCACCCTTGAAATCGCATCCTTATTTGCGATTAGCAAATTGCTAATCGCAAATAAGGAATGACTCCCCATTCATTCCTATGGGCCTCAGCATTTCCTGGAAGGACACCTCTAGGCCCATAGGAATGAATGGGGAGTCATTCCTTATTTGCGATTAGCAATTTGCTAATCGCAAATAAGGAAGCTGTAGAAATAGCAAATAAAATTGCGATTTCTACATGAATCCCGTTTTGCAAGTCCTTAATAGCGATTCCTTAATAATCGCTATTAAGGACTCGCAAAACGGGACAATGAGGAATCTGGGGGTTTGTCCTCTCTTGTTTTAGCACGTCTGGAAAGAAACTCCCTAAATCCAGAAGTGGAACAGAGGTGTCCTTCCAGGAAATGCTGAGAGTGGCCCACACAAACCAGGTACCGGCAGCGCCTGCCCCGCTGGCGGACTGGTGTCTCGTTTCACGTACTGCAGGACTCCTCATCCCTCACACACAGGGGACTGAGCCCTCATGTCTGGAGGGGGGGCTTTGAGTCAGCGAGGAGGCCACAGGTGCGAGAGTGAACAATATACAGGAAGAAAATTCCCAGTGCATGCTGGGAGGTGGCAGAGCGGCTCAGTGGGAGACTTGAGATAACAAAAGGGGCTGATTGCTGGGGCCGACAGAGGGGTTAGTTAGTCCTGTGGGTGGGATGTCTCAGCGATGGGAGACAGAAATAAAATCTAATCATTGCTTCTCTCGATATGAATGGAGAGATCAGGAGTCACAAAGGGCTGACTTTGTAGCAGACCCGAGGTGTCTCGATTACATCAACTAACATTAGAACTTTTTTTGAGCCTTCAAACAGTTAAACCTATGGATAGAGTGCCCAATAGTGTTACTACCAGCTCTGTCAATATATTTAGCTACGGCTGACGGGAGGCCCACACTGGAGAGGACTGAGTTTTATTTCGAATGGTGATTGGTAAATAATGATATGGAGTTGGGGGTCGGAATATGGTTTCCACACTCATCCTTTGGAATGTGTTTGGTTCCGGAACCTGCTAGGAGCTTTGGTTGGTGTTATGATATCATAGCATTAGAAAATGCCACTGACGCTGCAAATTAGATGAAAGGTGACCTCCATGCCAACCGTGTAACTATGAATTATACCATTTCCTTGTGTAGAGGGGGGGGTTTACTGGGCATAAACCATAACATGAACAGCAAGCATGCAAGGACAACAGCTCAGAGCACTGCATGCTCCACCGCCTGCAATAACCTTGGAGACAGGCCGGCATGTCAGAAGCGGCTTTGGCCGTCCTCCCAGACAGGGCATACCCAGTTCCTTATAGGTGATCACTTGCTGTAGCTGTCTCCCTCTTTGGGATGTACTAACGTATAGGCAGAGCCATTGGAATTATGTGGCAGGCAAGCAAGGCCAAATTATGCGGCGTAATTGAGCACATTTCTTGCTTGTATTACTTATTTATTTGGTACTTTTTACACCTGTTAACATTTGCCTGGGCAATGGGTGCACCCAGTGCAGTGGTCGAAGAGGGGGAAAAAAAGTAGGGGAACTTGTGGGCGGAGAATCAGAGTGCGGGAATAACCCAATGATTGGATCAGTGGGCGGAGTCAGAGGTGTGGCCAGAATGCACAAATCATCCCAATTTTTGTGTTTGACATTTCACTGACCAGTTACAGTTTATTATGTTATTTAATTCAACCAATGGATACACATGATTATTTAAGGTTTAATTTGAGTTATTGATATCAAAATACATTCACAAAGTGGGATACATATCCAATCACAGAATGGCCCAAATATGCTTAAAAGTGGAAGCCCAAGCCATTTGTCTCCGAGCCATAGAGATTCTGTCATCAGCACTTCTCGCTCTTTTTCTGAAGAGCAGTTCAAATATGAATGGCAAAATATCCTAGTTTGCAAATGTTTTCTATATAATTATGGCTCTGCCATATTTGCCACATCATACAACATCTTCTGTATAATCTGACTATTTTAACTAATAAATTGTTTGTAGCTCAAACCTATCAAAAGCTACAAAAAAAATTTGACTAGTGTTGCTGCAAAGTGGACATCCCTTTGTAAAGGTTGACAGATCACCTTTTTCACTGCTGCATTTGTATGTTACACATACACTAAAATGGCAAAAGACTGTTAGCCTGTGTACAAATGCCAAAATAGTAAAGTATTTTTTACTGCATAATTTAGTCAACACTGCGGCATCATTTGGTCCTCCTTTACTGCATAATTCTAGTAGCCCCAAGGCAGTCAGCACATGTTAAAAGTGCCTGTGCATGAAGCAGAGAAACTGTGGAGTTTGCAAACGTAGTTTGTGTGCGCAAATCCTGCATTGCCGATCCATGGTGAGTTGCAGCTACTACTGCTTAAACAAGGCCAATGGAGGTACCAATGGGTGAGGTGGACTGGCCTCAAGGGTAGGGCCGGCTTTAGTGCTGGTGGCTCCCTGTGCAACAATGTTTGTTGATGGCAAAACCAAAGACCACAAAATGAGTGTAACAGTTCTTGAGCGTTATATTTTTTTAACATTCCTTTTCTATGTCAGTAGCCTTTTCAAGGTGTCATCGTTATGAGCATTCCTGAAATTCATCTGACTTTTCGCAGTGCCAATTGAGGAAGGGGTGGAGCTAATAGAGTAAGTGGGTGGAGCCAGAGAAAATTGGGTGTGGCCTCCGACAAAAATTTGAGCACCTGCACTTCATATTTTACAAATTAAGCACTGACTCCTACATATAAACAACAACTCTTCCGCACTGTAGGTGTTTAATCTATCTATTGCCACATTTCCATCTATCATTTCTTCCAATTCCACTTTCAGTTTGTAAATATCTAATATTTTAGGAGGTGAACTCTGTTTTTCAATTCCTTGTGCCCATCTTTCTATGTCTTCTGGAGTTACTGCTGTGGCACTTCTGACTCCTGAGGATGTTACTGACCTTCCTTGTTTGAACTACTAGGCATCCTTCTCTTTGGTGTTTCACTCACTGAGTCTCTTATTAGTAGATCCATTAATGAAATTATGGAATCACACTGGCTGGCTTGGTCATCAGTAATTATAATTTCTTTTCTGGGATTGTGGTTTTGGACAATTTACCTTGTCTCCATACAAAGGAACAACATGATCTATACTTACGGGTATTGTCAATGCTTCAGGATTTACATTGAGTTGAGTTATTTTCTGTATTAGTTCCTCTCTATTTTTATTCAATGCTTCTCTTTCTTTATCATATAGTATTCTATTAACTGTCAGATCATGTAACACCTGTGGAATCAAAGGTGGTCCTAATACTGGTGCACTTGGGGTAATTTTATTTGGTCCTTCTTGATAAGGTGGAGGGTTTTTAGTTAAAATATCCTCCAATAACTCATCTTTTGATTCTCCATACCCTGTTGTATTTAAGTGTTTCAACTTTTCTTTACACTTACTCCCTGGTTGTTCATCAGCCATTAGTACTGGATATTAACCACTATTTCATCTGTTCTTCACGCGACCCATTCATACGCCTTGTATAGAATCCTGTAAATGTTTCTCTTCTACATTTTATTCTCTCTAATGACTCAGTTTCCCATTCTTTAAATGCCTCATATTGAGTCAATCTAGGTCTTGGTTCAAATTCATACAAACACATCCTCAAATTCTGTAAAATTCTTCCATTAAAGGTACCATGCTCTGGAAAAGCTAAAGCACCATCATCCTTTGTATACTCCATCCACTTCTCCATTCATACACATGTAAGATAACCTCTCTCCATCATCATAAATGAAGTAGGCATTTTTGGTGGTGGAATAGGAATTCCCTCTTTAGTCAAATCAGGTTTATCTCTCCTAAAGAAGCTCATAATTTTCTTTATAAATAACATTTTTCTCTTTTCTCCGTACATTTGGGCACATGATATATAGTTCAATAATCTGCGAAACTTCAAGCTTCCTGTTTAGGCAACTCGTACCAAAAGGACAAATGAGAATCAGGTACATAAATTTCCACTAGCCAATCTAAATTCAGCTTTCACTCAAGCTTCAGGTCACGCTTGTGGTCTAACCAATGCTAGCGCGGGCTTCGAATGTCATCAGTCCTGCTCCTAACTACTGACCCCTCCTTTACAAATCCGCATCAGACACACGCCCGCTGTTTCCACCTATCCCAGCGTGCTACTCCGGCGTCTGACCCTCCCTTTACAAGGTAATACAAGAAATGACTTTCTTTATTTTTCTTTCAAATAAAATAAAATCCCTTATTAACAACATAAAAACATTCACTACTCTGTCAGTTCCACTACATTAAATGATAGATTAATTCTCTCAACTTCAAGTAAAACCTTCCGCTCACTCTTCTTTGAGTAAGACTTTCCGTTTACTTTTCATACACTGCGAGTAAAACTTTCCATTTACCCTTCAATCAAGCTTGGAGGAACCTGCTACTCCTTCAGTGTTACCCTTACTAGGTGATATAAGACCAAAGTTTCACCAGCGAACTCTCTGCTTTCAATTACTCTCACTTTTTTAGGAAATAGATCCTAGTTTAACACTGCCAGCCCTGCATAGCTTCTCAGTGCTATTCCAACAGATGAGTAACCTCACTGCAGTGTGGTTTCTGTCACCACCCGCTATTCAATTTCCAGGGAATTCTGGACAACATAAAACAAAACACAAACTCTTTTTGTTAAACATAAATCAATAATCAAAACCAATATTCAAAATTAATCACCAAACTAGTCAATAATAACCATAGCTCTGCTACTAGAAAACCGATCCAGCGGCTTAACAGCAACAAGAAATCTAACACCACATACTCACCTGGGCCCATAAATTCATTCATAACAACCTGGTAATATCGGCTGGGGTCATGATTTTATGAATTTCTTACCATATCAAGATTAGTTATCTCTAGTTCCTAACTAATCTCTCACTAATCAAAAAGTTCTTTCCTCTGGTCAATGGACCATTAGTTGAACTAGTTGATGGTGATATGACATAAATCTACTTACTTGCATGTATAAAATGATCACAGAGTCAGGAAGTTTTTAAACTCTTTATCTAAGAATAATTTCATGTGAACCACTTACAAAGTACAGAACAGTCTTTGTATTTATAGGAAGGAAAATTCAATTAAACAATTATCAATTGCATTCATTTTATACTACGCAATGACTATGCATGGAAAGGAGAGGATATAGAGAATAGGACATAGGCACATATATACAGACATATAAGTATATTTACCAAGTATGGTGTGAAAACCAACCCCCTGGCCAAGGAGCTGGGAAGGGTCCCCAAGGAAAGATCTGGCGACCAAAGGCTTCAGGACTGGAATCAGGACAGGACAGATGACCTCTCTATCACAGACGCTTGCGTAGCACCCCTCTCTTACACTCTCTTCCTCCTCGAGATTCTTCAGGGATCTTCTTTTAAAGTAATTAGCAAAATGTAAATGGCTTTGCAAATCAATTCTTCTTTAGCATCTCTCGTCACTCCGACAGTATCCCGAGCTCTGCAGCATTCAGCATCTCTCTTCTAACTAACTAAGTACCACCTCAATTATACTTTTCTGTGATCATGTACCACCCATTAATGTTTCAAACTCACAAAAATACAAACTCTGTTTGGACAGGCAAGGGGAGGTGATCATCACACCATGCTTATTTTTCAATAAAGTCTTTTGATTCTTTGTTCTAAATCCCACCCCTTAAATTTGCATTCATAAGTCTTTATTCCCACCCGCATTCACATCATCTTCATTGTCACAATTTGTAAATGTTCATGGGTTCCCATCCATGTCAGTAGATTGTCATTCTGTTTCCCAGGATATGTATCCCTTTATATCCTTGGACGGTGTTCAAGTGACACAATTCTTCTTCTGGCTCAAGGGCACTATGCATGTGCAGCAATCAGGAGGGAACAGATTTTGGTTCACTTAAAAAGGCCCATTTATTCGTACTATTAAAAGAGTAAAAAAAAATGTTAAAATCAAGAATAAATAGTTTCACTGTATACCACCTATCTCTATTCTAACCCCAAATACATATTAATTCTTTCCCCGCATTAGCATTTAGTAAAATAACTTGTTTTAGTTTTCAGCAAAGCAGATGCCAAGTGTGTGAGTTTCAAAGCAGCCATTTTGTCAGCATTTTGCAAGCGCAAGAAATTCCCTCCAAGCGACAGCACATCATACTACATAGATGCAGTAGACAAATGCTCACTACAGTTTTTCAGTTAGCTGCCATTTTAGAACTTCACTCGAGTTACTTATTAGTAAAACACATAGGCAAGCTTCTTCTTCTTTAGCATTGTCTGTTGTGCATAGTATTTACAAGGTTAATACGAGGTTAAAAGTTACGTGAGAGGATTGCGTCCGAGGAAGTCTCTTTTCTATAAGTCCTTGCTCCATCAATGTCAACTCACAACAGGAACATATCTTTCAATACTAGCCCAAACAATGTGCCATAAAGTGGGCTGGCACTCCTGTATATATCTAAGCCCTCGTCAAAGGGCTTGAAGGGGGGCGGGGGGGGGTCGGTGCCTTGTAATGACAAGTATGAGACGGAGTAGGGGTAATGAGGATTACCTGTAAGTAACTGGGCCATTACCTCCTATGTTCCTAATCCTCATCCTGGCCATTACAAATGAGATAAACAATCTTAAATATGCAATGCCCTCGGTTTTAATGCATGTCAGACCAAAGAAAAGTGCACAATTCAAACAAATTCTAATGCAGAAATAAACACCTCTACCCAGATCAAATATCCTGAATTAATAGTCCCTGGAATTCTGTCCAGGAAGTGTCCATTTCTCTTGTGAATCTCCACTGAATTGGAAGACCAGTGGGATTGCCTTGCAAAGTGGGCATGACGATGTACCGTCCTCCCCAGCCTGGGTACTTGCCAATGACTACTCCACACATGGAGCTTAGTATAACTCTTCTTTATTCGTGTAACTGCGAACTCAACATTCTAAACCAGCATTCACTTCACTACGCTCTAATGCTTACACCACAGTTCTACGGAGCCATCTGGAGCCACAAGGGTTCCATTATTACGAATTCCCCCTGAAATTTAAATTTCCTGCAAATATATACATAATTATAGCTCTTCAATGAGTCGTCGTGGCACTTTGATCACTTTCCGATCGTTCCTTCAGAAACTGGGGACAGGCATTTTAAATGTCCATAATCAGCACTGCTGATGTAAAACTAGCAGCAGTCAGGGGTTCTTCACTTGTCCTCGCAGACCCGGTCTCTACAGTTACATCAGTGCCAGATGAGCAATAAGCTAAATGCGAGGAGTCTCACCTAATGGGCTTGCCAGGACGTTGGGCAGTCACCATGTGTCCTTTGCTGGTCTCAAAATGAAATGGTTCAGCATCAAAATGGGCATCAGACTTTCACTTTTGGATCAATAAGCGCTCGATCTCCTCTAGTGAACTTGACATCTTTTGCACGGTAACTTTTTTTTTGCTTAGGCCTTTATTTTCCTATTACAATCCAAGTCTTTCATGCGTGTTTTTTCCTCAATATTTGCTCTTCTGTTGATCCATTGAGGTAACTTGGTTGTCACGGCTCTCCCGAACATCAATGTTGCAGGGCTTTCACCTGTGGTCGAGTGAGGGGTCGAACTCTAACCTCGGAAAGGGGAATTTAAGATAGCTTTAAAGTCAAACTTTTCTAGTACATCACGCTGGACCTCTTTCTTTGGAGTATACAAGTAACATTCGACAAGAACGTTACCTATAGCCAAAAAGGTGTGGTCTTCTGATGTTTCACATTAAGATGACTGAGAAAGTCTCTGAATTAGCGACCGTTGAAAGGTGAGCCATTGTCTGACCTTAAGATCGTAGGAACACCCCACATCGTGAAGATGCTGTCTAATCTCTCGATGACACGTTCTTAGATGATAGATGAAAGATCTTCGATCAAATGGAAAACAGGAGTATTCCTCAATGATCACCATCAGGTGATGTCCATTGTTAAGCGGACCAAAGAAGTCAACAGCTATTCTTTCCCATGCATGCGTTGACAACTCTGATATGTTTAAGGGGTGTTAAGGGATGACAGACAGTTGCATAGATGACCGGTCTTTAATTCTCTTTTGACTCCTCATTGAGATTTGAGAAGAAGACTCGGTCTAGAAGAGCTCATTTAGAGGAATCAGTTCCACAATGTCCTTCATGGGCCACTTCAATTGCCTGTTGTTGCAGACTCTTCGGAATGACAATTCCCTAACCTCTTAAAATAATACATTCCTGAGTAATGGACACCTCATCTTTGACATTTTTAAACTTCTGATATTCACTGTCACTGGTAAGCGGTCGAGGGTGCTGGCACCAAGACTGATGTGTAATAATCTCTTTCTGTTTTTACATGTCACTGTCTTGACTTGTGGTAGTGACAGCTTGTTCCAGTGAAACAGCTTCTGGGGTACTTGATTTCACTATGAAATGTATGTACGCTTCAGCCGTTTTAAAATGGGTGTCAAGGCGTTTTAGAGGCACTCATGAGAAGTAGTCGGCAGAGTTCTGATTTTTCCCTGGACAATGGATAATGGTGTAGTTGTATTCTTGCAATCACAGACTCCAACTCTGAATGTGAGGTGGCATTTCTTCTTTTGGTTTGCCAAAGATAGTCAGCAATGCTTGATGATCGGTCACAAGCGTGAATGACTTCCCATACAAGAATACATGGAAATGTTCACAAGTCCACATCACTGCTAAGCTTTCTTTTTCAGGTTGTGAATAATCTTTTTCAGTTTGAGAAAAAACTTTGGCTTGCATAAGCTACAATACATCTTTGACCATTTAGGTGTCCACTGTGCTGTGCAAGGATGGTGCCCAACCCGACACGGCTGGTGTCAACAAAAACTTCAGTATGAAGCATTTGATCAATGTATGCCATTTTAGGAGGATTCTCAATAGCTTGGTTGGATTTTATGAAAGCTTTGCTTGCATTCATGTTACCAAAGAAAAGAAACAATATTTTTTGTGAAGCCTCTTAATGGCGCGCTGACAGTGGCAAAGGCTTGTATGTATCTATAGCAATAGCCAAGAAATGAACTTAACATGGAAACATCTTGTGGGGGACTTGCAGTTGACAGTGCTTGCACTTAAGGTGGATCAGGTGTCATTCCCCAATCAGAAAAGATATTTCCAAATAATTTTAACTTTGTCTTATGGAACTCTCATTTCTCGGCATTCATATTTAAACTAGCATCAGTGAGCAACTGACACACTTGCGTGAGAGCTTTGTCTTACTCCTCCTGTGTAGTTCCGTAAACAAATATGTCATCACTATAATTGAAAGCATTCATGACAGACTGTATGATACATTGAATGGCATCTTTAAATAGCTCCGCAGCTGAGGACACGCCAAAACGGAAAAGACCAACATATGTAGAAAAGGTTGTAATGTACCTGCTATTCTCCTCGAGCTCCAACTTGATTCAGATCCAGGCAAGAGAATACCTTTGCACCATTTAATTGCGTTATCAAGTTGGCAATGTACAGACCTGAATGTCGTTCTCTTTCAATTGCCTTGTTCTCTTGACGCATATCCACACAGATGCGTACTGCTCCTTCACTGTTCTTTTTGGGTTCTACCACCATGGGAGAAACCCATGGAGTTTGACCAGTGGAACACTCAATGATATAATGTTTGAGTAAGGATTCAGGTTCTTTTTCAACAGCTTACTGTAAGTGAAAGGCGATTTGTCGTGTCTTTGAGCAATAGGACAACCTCATTAAAGTGTAAATTTTTCCAACCCATGAAACGGTGAAGGGAATTGACTTACTATCTCATAATGAGCATTCATGTTATAGTTCACAGATATCAGTCCCCCATATCAGCAGCAGTGCTGAAGCTGAGTAAGCAGTCACTTGACGCCGTATCTTGAAGTGCATGAATAGGGGGCATGTACCTTAGTTTTCTTCTTCATCGTTGTTACATAGGAATCTTGACTTTTTAGGTGTGTCAATGTAGCCCACGTATACAGGTAGTTATTGATGGCGTAAGTCCGGGCAATTCATTAGATTTTTCCTCAGGCATAACATTTATTGATAATGAAAGGTAGTGAACAACCATTGACTTTTAGTGTGATTTTCGAACAATGTTTGAATGATTTTGGTGCTTTGCCATGTCAGCTTCCCTAGGCCTGGGATTTTTCCTTACACACGAGCAGTCCCACATGCATGTGCTTCTCTGAGGTAAACATAGTCATGGTACAACCATCTTCTTCACTTTCACTTGATATTGATACTGAAGAACTGTTTGAAGAAGATTTAGATGTCGAGCGACTTTGGTGGCGATTTGCTTCCGCTGATGTGGTAGCTTGACCTTATGAGCGTGCATCAAGCGTTGCTTATGTAACGTTCGAGCGGTCATTTTGTCTTTGTGCAGTGACACACCTACTTTTTCCTTCATCTTGTAAATCCTCACAAAATGGTCCTCATTTCCACAGCTTTTGCGCACTGGCTGAACATTCGCCTACGTGTGGAAATGAAAATCCATACATGAAGCACAACTTCTTTTCTTTGGAGAATTCACTTAATGTTCCTCAGCCTTACGCTTTGGCTTACTTTTTACATTCATGACTGACTCACTCAGGGCACCTCCTGCCTCCCTGTCAGTAGCTTATTGATCAGCACACTCTTTAGCTCTAGCAGCCATTAAAACTTACTCCAGACTAAGAAGTTTTCTCAGCATTTGTCTTCTGAACAAATCTAACAATCATTCGTCATTCACTCTGCGGATTATAGCTTCCTCATCATTAAATTAATTGAAATTACAGTGTTTGATAAGCGTATCCAGTCTCTCAACAAAATTGTCGATGGTCTCACCAGTTTTTTCTCGTTTGTGACTGAAGATGTACCTTTCGGGATCTATATTTGGCATTGGATTGAACTTGAGATTCAAAGCTGCTTTGATTTGACTAGGTAATTTATTTAGCTCGCAGCATTTTCTTTATGACTTCTATTACACCTTCACCTGCAAGATTCTTAAGGTACTTGATAATCTTCTTCTTGTCTGCTTCTTCAATTGTATCAATGAAATCATCACATGTCTCCAGGCAGGCCAACTGTCGCCAATATTCAGCTTTTTAGCGGTATCAAATGGCATTGGTGGTTTTAAGAAGGCAGCGGCATTGTAACCATTTACAAAATTGGTTGAAATTGAGGGTGAAGTTCTTTATGGCACCATCAGCTGTCTGGTAGGACCTGCTTCATTCATACCATCTCTAAGGTCCTGTGCTGTACTGACCTCAGAGTCCCATGGAACTTCAAACTCCCTCTTGGTCTTCATGGGAGCCCTTTGCTGTCAAGAGACCTTGGGAGTTGTTCTGAATCACTACCTTGTAGCTTTTGTTGTGTGTCGCTTCGGGTATGGACAGCTCCGCAAGCACAATTCCAATTGCTTCCTTTGGGTAACTTCCCCCCAGGGCAGAGCCCGAGCTCCTCACATGCAGGTGTTCGAGGCCCTACTCCACCTGCAGGCTCCTGCCTGTGCCTCATCCCTGGTGGACTAGTGGAAGAGCGCCCTACTCTACTGCTATTACGCTCTGTGTCCTCTGTTCTCTCTTGGCTCTTGCCTCTTTTTCTTTTCTTTTTCTCTTTTCTTTAACCCTTTTTCTCTCCTTTGCCTCTCTTCCCTTCTCTTTGTCTCTTCTCTTTTGCTCTTTTTCTCTTTTCTTGGCCTCTCTTCTTTTGCCTTTTCTCTGTATCTCCCCTGATCCTGCGCTCCCTGCCGCTGCTGCCCCCGCGGCCCCTCCCCCACCCAGTGTGCTGCTCCCAGCTCCAGCTGATCACCCTCCCGACCTCTAATTAATGGCAGCCGCTGCGAGCCAAGAAGAGCAAGACATTTGACCTTCCGGGTCAGTGTCACTGCTCTCCCGCCTCGCAACCTCACTTCCCTTGAGCCCGAGCCCATCACAGGTAGATTTTTGAGGCCCTCCTCCACCTGCAGGCTCCTGCCTGCTCCTGTGGAAGAGCACACTGCTCTTCTGCTATTCCGCTCTGTGTCCTCTGTTCTCTCTTGCCTCTTTTTCTTTTCTTTGCCTCTCTACTTTTGAGCTTTTCTCTTTATTTTGCCACTTTCTCTCTCGCCTTTTTCCTTCCCTCTTCCTGCGCTCCCTGCTGCTGCTGCCTCCGTGACCCCCCCCCCCCCAGTGTGTTGCTCCCACCTCCCAGCTGATCACCCTCTTCCTGACCCCTACTTAATGGCAGCCACTGCACTGGTGCACCAACGGCAAGCCAGGTATGTGCCCGTCCTTAACCAGCGCCAGGGACCTGGTCCCCCAAACCCGTGCGGATATGACCCCAGTACCCTCCATGCTCTCAACCCCTGACACAGCAACAACTACCCGCTCTCAACACCGAGCAACACCCAAGACCTGTTCTCCTGCCATCACTGCCACCCCACCTTCACCCAGCTCTGGACTCAGCAGTAGCCCCAAGCCCACCGGATGCCAGCGCACACAGACCACTGAACTGCATCCTCCTCAAAGTATGCTCCCTACACAGACACTCCGTAGAAATCTGGGAACTCCTCAACACCCACACCCCGACGTCGCCTTCCTCACAGAGATCTGAATCAACGCCAGCTCTGCACCTGACATCGCAACCGCCATCCCCGACAGATACAAGATCCTGAGAAAAGACCACCTCATCTGCCCTGGAGGAGGCCTCGCTATCATCCACAAAAGCCCACTCCGATTGACAACCACCGACTCTGACGCCGCCTCGCCCCCCATGGAACACATCCATTTCCAGATCCAGACCAACCCCAAGATGATTCTCCGTGGAACACTTGCCTACAGATCGCCTGGCCCCTGCTCTCCGTTCACAAGGTTCATCACCAACCTCATCGCACCTTCCCTCGCCTCCACAGACTACATACCACTCGGAGACCTGAACTTCCACCTTGACAACCACAACGACCCCAACACCACCGCCCTCCGAGAGAACCTCACCGACATAGGGCTGAAGCTACTTGTCTCTACCCCCACTCACACAGCAGGACACACACTTGACCCCGTCTTCGCGGGAATAAACATTATCTCTGTCAGCCACACCACTGAAGTGCTCTGGACTGACTGCCACTGCATCTATTTCTCCTTTAGTAAACCCACCGCACACAAGCACACATGCCACCTTCCGCGCAGAATCTGGAACAAAGTCTCAGAAGAACACCTCACCTCTGCCCTCACTTGCACTCCAACTACAACAGACACCAACACCATGGCATGCAACCTCCACCAATGGCACAACAACTATGAAAACACACTTGCCTCCCTCCAGAACACCACAAGACGACACAACAAGAAAGCAAACTGGTTCACCACGGCTCTACAAGATTCCAAATGCTCCTGCCGACGACTGGAGAAGACGTGGAGAAACAGCAAAACTCTACAAGCACGCGCCACCTACAAAACAGCCACCACAGCATACCACCAACTCATCATATCCACAAAGAAGAACTTCCTCCAAGACAGAATCCTCTTCAATGCTCACAACTTCAAGGAACTCTTTGCCATCATACAGGAATTTGCTAAACCCAACAGCAAAACAATTGATGTCCTTCGTTCCCAAGACCTCTGCAACAGACTCAGCTCCTTCTTTCACCGCAAGATCAAGAAGCTCTACGACAACAGTGATGATCAAGACCTCTGCACTGCTCCGCCCCCCACACCCAGCGACACCACCCAACAGACCCTACTCACCTGGACCCCACTCACGACCAAAGACACCATAAAAATCATGAAGAGCATCCACTTCGGAGCACCTTCTGACCCCTGCCCGCCGCAAATCTTCCATGGGGCGACCACGGCCATCGCACTTGAGCTACGTCGAACCATCAAATGCTTTCTCGAGACCGACACATTCTCCGACAACTGGCAGCGCACCGAAGTCAACCCCCTCCTGAAGAAGACCTTCACAGACCCGACAGACCGCAAGAATTTCAGGCCCATCTCACTTCTTACTCTCACAGCCATGGTTATCGAAAAGTCAGTCAACACCCAACTAGCACACTTCATCGAAGCCAACAACCTCCTGGACACCTCTCAATCTGGATTCCGCAGCAACCACAATAATGTGACTGCTCTTCTCACCGACCAAGGCCAAATGGCAGCCCTCATCCTCCTGGACTTATCAGCAGCCTTCAACACTGTCTCCCACTGCACACTAGCCACCAGACTCCACAATGCCGGCATACAAGGAAAAGCCGTAGACTGGCTACGCTCATTCCTCACAGGCACACAGAGAATAAGACTCCCGCTCTTCCTTTTAGAACCGACAAAGATCAGATGTGGAGTACCCCAAGGTTCCTCCCTCAGCCCCACCCTCTTCAACGTCTACATGGCCCTCCTCGCAACCATCGTCAGAAACCACAGGCTCAAAATGGTCTTGTATGACGATGTCACCCAGCTCATCCTCTCCCTTACCAAGGAACCTGACATAACCAGGCGCAACTTCCAAGAAGGGATAAAAGCCGTCCCAACCTGGATGAAGAACAGCTGCCCGAAGCTCATCTCAGAGAAAACAGAAGTCCTCATCCTTGGCTCCACCTGCTCTGCTTGGAATGACACCTGGTAGCACCCCACCCTCAAAAATCCACTCACCCGACAAAACATGCACGTAACCATGGCATCATACTGAACTCATCGCTTACTACAAATCACCAGATCAACGCCGTCTCCTCATCACTCTTCAACACACTCCGCATACTACATAAGACATTCAAGTGGATCCTCCCTGACACCAAGAATCTGGTCACACATGCACTCGTCACCAGCAGACTTGAGTACAGCAACACCCTCTATGCCAGAATCAACAAAAACCCTGCACAAACTCTAGACCGGCTAATGGTTTCTGTTAAAAGAGTTGCTGTTTGCTTGCCTCAGTAGGAGTGCAAGACCTGCTAGTTAGATACTAAGACTAACTGCTTTGCCCAGAGACTGCGAAGTTTTCCAGTTTTAATTCCAAGAACCTCTGACAATGGCTGGGACAATGCCAAGAAAAAGGAAAGTGGATAGAAAGTGGCCAGCAGTGCTGACAGCGATACTGTCCCAAGTTCTAGGAATAATAATAACAGCACTTGTTATAATATATGCAAAAGACATTGAAATACCATTCCTTAAAGGCAAGGTGGGAAATCGGAACAACTCTAAGATAATAGTTGGGGAACTTAAAATGAACACTACAAAGCAAGATAGCATTGGAGAGTCAGGGGTTAAAGGAGAAGGGGAAAGAGAACGATGGGACGAGTACTATGGAAATAAATATGTGGAAATGCTAAAAATGTATGTATGCATTATGAACATATCTGGGTGTTATGTTTGCACGCATTTGCCAATAGATACAGGAGATAGCGTGGGTTAACAACGTGATACCCTTTTCTATGTACGTGGAATGTGTTTTGATGAGGGACATGCTCCTTAGACAACACAACATCTCCATAGCAATGGGACTTCCTAGGAAAGTTGGAACTTCTACTGGGCAAATAACAGCAACGTCTAGGACAAAGAGGGTATCATGCATAAACATGCAAAGGGATCAGGGGATGCTAGACACATTTGACACAACATCCAGAAATAAGGATTGGAAGTATAGGGCAGGATGGGAAAACTGGGGAAAGGAAAAGGGAGAGAGCTAAAACTACCAAGGTTCTGGATAGAACAACAGCTAACTACCCTATCCTGCATCCAGAATGACACAGGAATAGCCCCTACACAAAAAGCTGTGCATGTAAGGTTACCAACGGAACCATGCACATTACAACAATTAGTCAAAGGAAAAAAAGAATGGAAAAAATGCTTGTGTGATTGCAGTGTAAAAGAATTGGAGTGGGTGAACAAGGACTAAGGGAGTTTGAAAGAATGAATAATGAAGCATTAGGAATTTCAGATGACAAAGAAACAGACAGCACACCTATCTTTTTTAGGGGAAAGCAATTGTTCACATTATACAAAGATATCACTGGTCAGGAAAAGTGATCAACGGTCATTGCCAGGGTTAGTGGGATATAAGGGACTATTTGTTGTCTGTGGCCATATTTCTATCTGCCCCCCAGGATGGTACAGCACCTGCTACCTTGCTTCAACCTGCCCAAATGACTCATGTCACTGTTCTAGTACAGATTGAGCACAAAGGGTACCGCCCTGGAAGAGCTAGAAGGACAGCAGAATGGGAAGACAACATAATGACAGGATTTGGAGTAATGGTACCTGGTGCAGGGATAGTATATACAACATTGAGGATACATCAGCTAGCAAGAATGATTGAGGATTTGGCAAACTCAACAGCAACAGACTTAGGAAACATCACTGAGGAGCTAATCGCCACGAGGGCTGTGGTAATGCAGAATAGACTTCATCCTGGCAAAGGAGGGTGGAGTCTGTCATGTCATTCACAAGACTTGCTGTTCCTATATCCCTGATGACATCCATAAATTAACAATGTGATCAATAAAATTATAAATGTATGGATGAAGTACACAACTTACACACAGGCAGCATGTGGGAAAAGGTTATGGTATGGTTAGGGAACTGGAGATCATGGATAGTGGAAGTGATAATAGTAGCGATAGCAGCACTGGTCACAATTTGCATAATGATCCAAAATATAAAATACCCAAATACCACAAATTCAGGACTGACCTAAGTTATGAAGGCACAGAGATGATAATGAGACATCGCAATGAGTAAGTTGTAGCGAATTGGTTCCAAATGGGGTAATGTGGAAACCATTTTTCTTGAGTTGATACCAAATACCTAATCTACAGGCCTGCACAACATTGAACACAAAATTATTAGTTAAATGTTTGCACTTTTCCATGACACAGAAAGAAAGATGCTCTCACAACACAAGGCTTTCTCAAGAACCACATTTGAGCAGTACATGATGCTAGCTCAGCCCCAAGCGCTTTAGGATACCATCTTTAGATGTATCACTGCTACGTGCTCATTAGTAGACCAGATATTGCACTATTTTCTATGGAATTGTACCAAGGCTAATACATTACATTTGCTCGGACAGTTCCAAAGTGTCACGTACTTGGGACAATTGGGCAGCAACAGTATATCTCAGACCATAAAAGGTATCACGCAGCTTAGGCCTCCTTTGATTGGACAAATAGTCAATGCTTAATCTGTATGGAAGCCAGAATCCAGTTGAAATTGGCCTGCACTATACACAAGGCCCTATACACAAACTCCCCTGCTTATTTGGCACAGAAACTAGTGATATCCGGGGGAAGCAGGAACTCCAGGTCCTCCAGAAACCTCCTGCTCCAACCTGCCACCTTTAAAAAAAAAAGAACCTACAACAGGGCGTTCACCGGAGTAGCACCAAGAATTTGGAACTCTCTTCCACCCTCCATTAGGAAAATCCCTCTTCTAGCACGCTTCAAAAATGAGACCAAAACATTCCTCATGGGTAAATTCCTCGCCTAAGACCTGCCCTCAACCACCCCATTGAGCGGGCCACTCCATGACTACCGCCTCCCTTATCACCAACTACCCTCGACGAGAACATTTGGAACCTTGTTTTTGCTTCTGACTTTGACGATGACTGTAACCATATTTGTTGTTTTTGTTTGTCCCTGCACCTTACTCATTTTGTTTGTTTGTAAAGCGCTCTGATACCCTCACGGGTCATGTTCGCGCTCTATAAAACACAAAAATAAATAAATAAATAATAAACATGCTTAATGACGTTCTTTCCTTCTTTGGTGTGTGTCAATAAAAGCTGTCAGAAACTTCCCCCCTTTGGACACTCAGTGGCTATGCTGACTGTCTCTGTGCTGCACATATTTGCCTTATCTTATTGACCTATAATAAATTCTATTCATCTTAAGTGCTGACAGAGAGTTGGTATTATTTGTTTATTATTTCTTTTAGACTGCTACAGGTTCATAGGTGAAGGCAGACTTTGCGTTCTTCCAGTGAGGAAAGAGGTGATCCAACTAAGAGCTGCTCCTTGGATGTCTGTGTTGTGCATCCTTGTGATGAGTCCTGTTTGTAGATCATATTGACGGCTGCCACGAGGTCTAGGAGGATCAGAGCCACAGTCTCGGTCGAGTGGGGCTCAGATGTCATCGGTATCCACGATGAAGACTGTCTCAGTGCTGTGGTTGCTGCGGAATCCAGATTGGGAAGGATAAATAATCCCAAAGCAAGAGTAGTTCTAGCTAAAGACAGCTGCACAGGGGCCAGTTCCACAAGGCAATAGTGCTCTACAATCACCCTCTGATGGTATAATTAATCCAAAACCATTAATACATTAAACCAGAAAAAATATTCAAAAGGGAGTGCCTCAAGAATCCAACAACTGTATTGTAGAGTTTGTTTTCTGAGCTTTTTCTCTCCTGCTTTCATGAAGTATACATAGTTAAATGGTGTCAATATCAATGTACTCTTCTCCAATATCAAAATAACATGGGAGCCGTGGTATGAAGTCTCAAAACAGTTCTCTTTATTATTCTTCAATACATCAAAGAAACAGCCCAGCCAACGCGTTTTGTCCTCCGAGAGGACTTCATCAGGGCTGAAAGAAAATATACATATGTACATTTACAAACATATCTAAAAACACATGATAGAAAATAAATCATTATTTCATTACAATGATTGAGAAGAGTTGAGTAGAAGGTGGTTGATAGCTTTTTCTAATACTTTGGTTGGGAATGAGAGCATTGAGATTGGTTGGTAGTTGTTGAGTTTGCTGGGGTCTGCCGATGGTTTCTGTAGTAGAGCGTTGACTTCTGCATGTTTCAGGTCCTCGGGGAAGGTGGCCGTGTCAATTGAGGTTTTGAACAAGGTGATGAGTATGTTGCTGATTCTGGCTTCACCTAGACTAAAGATGTGGAGAGGGCATAGGTCGTTTGGGGTCCCCGAGTGGACTGAGTTCATGATGGAGGCAGTGTCCTGTGGGGTGAGCTGGCTCGATTCTGTTAGTCAGATGTCGGTGGGGGTAGCGGGATCGTAGTGTTGCTTGAAGAAGTCAGTGGCCTTGGGCTGGGGTTTGAAATTTTTGTATTGGTGATGTTGTGGAAAAAGTTTACAGGTAGTTGCATAGTTTCTGTGAGGGGGTAATGTTTGTTGCAGCTGAGGGGCTGGAGAAATCTTTGATGATGTTGAAGAGTTCTTTGCTGGTATTGGAGCTTGTTTGCATGTGTGAGGCTAAGGCCTTTTCTTAGATCTTGTCTGTCATGACCTTGTGGACACGCCATCTATTTTCCAGTTATTTACAGTGTGGTTTAGATATTCTGAGGTCTTCAGTGTACCAGGTAGCCTACTTGGTGGACCTTCTGTGGATGTTGTTGCCGAGGGGAGGGACATGGTCGACGCAGTTAGTGATCCACTTGTTGAAGTTTATTGTGTTCTGGTCTAGGTTGTTGGAGGAGATGGGGTGGGTGGTATTGAGGGTGTTGATCGATGTGTCCTTTGAAATTTTGCTTCAGCTGCGGTGGGTAGCGTTGGTCAGACTGGGGATGGATTTTCGTGAGTTGGTGATGTTGAATTGGATGATGGAGTGGTCGATCCAGGTGATGCGGTTGCCAGAGGTGAAGTTGGGGTTTAGAGTGTGGCCTGCAGTGTGCAGTGGGTCATGGATGAGTTGGGCGAGTCTGATTTTGCTCATGCTGTCGAGGAGGTTGGTAGTGTTGATGTCATTGTGGTCGTCGAGATGCAAGTTGAGGTGGCAGAGGAAAATGTAGTTGTTGGTGTCTATGGCAAGGAGGGGGCGATGAAGTTGCAGAAGACTGGACGAGGTCCTGGAGGATGGTATGCGAAGGTGCCAGGGAAGGTAGTCTTGCTGTCTATATGTAGTCGGAAGTTGAGTTGTTCCATGGCTGGTGTCATGTTGTCATTTGTGGTGATGCATTGGATGGGTTCATTGTATATGATGATGATCAATCTGCCAGGCTTGTTGATGTGGTCACAGTGGGTGATCTTGTCTCCTTTAGGTATTGTGGCAATGTCAGGTGTGGAAGTGGGGTTGAGCCAGGTCTCATTGCGGACGAGGATGTCAGGTATGAGGATGGAGATGAGGTCCCAAATCTCTGGTGTTTTTGCATAGTGAGCATGTTATGTTAAGTTATGTTATGTTACTATATTTTTGTATAGCGCAAATCACCACTGACCTCTAAGCGCTTTTAAAGAAAGGAACACAACAGATAACCACCGGTGGTCCGCCCGCAACCCAGCTGACGATTTAAATTAAGGATGTTGTCTTTTTAAACACGTGGGTCTGTAACGCCTTTCTGAAGGGCAGTAGCACTGGTTCCCCTTGCAAGGTTGCAGGTAGCTCGTTCCAGATTTGAGGAAGGAGGACCAACAGAGCTCTGCCACCCTTAGTTTTAAGATTAAATCTCAATGGGGTTAACTTACAGGCTTTAGAGGAGTGCAAGGCTCTGCCTGGGATGTACTTTATAAGACGATCTTTAATATATTTGGGAGCCTCTCCATAAATGGCGTAATGGGCTATACAGAGACATTTAAATTGCACTCGGTGTTCGATGGGCAACCAGTGCAATTTCTGTAAAAGGGGCATCGCTCATGTTCTCCTCGGTAGGGAGAAAATGAGCCTGGCTGCATCATTCAGAACTACCTGTAATTTCCTAAGAAGCTTCCGGGGGAGGCCCAGATAAAGAGCATTTCCATAGTCCATCCGAGAGATGACTGTGGCGGCAACAATGGATTGTAATGTCGGGACAGAGAGAATAGGAACAAGTTTCCGGAGTTGCCTAAGTAGGCCTATACAGGAGCCCACTACCGCGGAGACTTGGGGGGCCATGGACAGATCTGCATCTATTTTTAGTCCTAAGCTTTTTACTACTCTTCCTGGGGTTGGTACCTCCCTCAGTTTGGGGGACCAGAAAAGCTCACACCAGGGGCTGTCTTGTGCTGTGATGATGAGCACCTCAGTTTTATCCGGGTTAACCTTCAGGAGATTATTTGCCATCCAGTTAACTGTGAACATAAGAAGATTCTTTACTGAGTCTTGAGCCTGGCTGGTGTTATCAAGTTGGACCAGCAATTGAGTGTCATCCGCATAATTACAAACTTGGCAGTTTCTATGCGTTAGCTCTTCCACTAAAGGTTGCAGATAGATATTAAATAGAAGAGGGGACAATGCAGATCCCTGGGGCACGCCGCAGGTCATGTGTTGAGAAGGGTGCATATGAGTTTGTGTTTTTGTTTAAGTGGTGTCTGTGGTATGTTCGGGGTGGCGCTTGTTGGTGGGCGGGTGTGCTTTCTGTGGCAGGTGAAGTGTCAGTGGGTGTAGGTGAAAGGTCCTACTGTGGGGTGTGGGTCAACACAGTGGAAGTGTTTATTGTAGCTTCTGGGTCCAGGGTGTGGAGCTTGGTGATGGTGTATCTTCGGAAGGTGGGAGTAGCGAGAGAATGATTAAGATAAAACATTGAAAATAAAGTGCAGTACAGCCGAGAATCCACAAAAAGGTGCTGAAAGATTATGAAAAGAACACCAAGTGTCGAAAGACTTCCAGTGATTTGAGTCAGAATTCGACGTGGAAGGTCTCCTGAAGATCTGTATAATCTCCCCCAAGGAACAGGAACAACCTTTTACTGGGAGATTGGACTTCTCAACTTCTAAATATTTTAGTTGGAGTCAGAAGGACAGAGTAGACAGTTTAAAATGTGAAGGGGATTTAAAAAGTGCACAAGGCAGAAGATGTGCCTGACATTTCAGGAGATGAATCCAGGAACTTGGCAAATGTGGAACCTTGTGAATCAGGTCTCCATTGTCCTCTTGGAATTTGGAAATAACCCTCTGTATCAACCGTTAGGGTGGAAAGGCATAAAGCAGATGTATCTGCCATTTCACCACAAGAGCAGCACTCCCCTAGCTTCCTACTCCAGAAACCTGGACAAGAACCTGCAAGGGTGGGTATTGTCCTTTATTGCAAACAGAGCCAGAAAAGGTGTCCAGAATCATTTGCAAATCCTCTAAAATATCATTCTGGACAATGTGATATCCTGTGAAGATAAAAATGTCCTGCTCCAGTTGTCTGATACCACATTGTCGATTCCTTTAAGGTAAATTGATGACAAGTTCAACAAGTTCTTCTCTACATAGATGCCTAACTAGGCTGTTATTACATTGAGACTCCTGGAACAAGTGCACCCTTATGATTTATATACAATACTGTAACCCTGTTGTTTGTTTTGATTTACATATTCCTCTGTAGCAGTAGATTCTGAAAATACTTCAAAGCTCATAAGTTGGCAATACGTTCTCTCCAATTCGATCTGTGACTTTCTAGAAATTTCCACTTGAACTGACAGTATCGCTCCCCAATCCCAGACTGCTGGCATTCGTGGGTAGAACCACTGGGGATTTCAGGGACATCCTCATTCCTCTGGAAAGATTCTGGACACCTAGCTATCAATGAAGCTGCCATTGGCTTCCGTTGTAAGAGGAACCATTTTGTCCAAGGAGTCAAATGCTGAAGACCAATGACTGTTCAAGTGCCTCAGAAGAGGACGCTGATGAAGCCTTGCCCACTTAATTGTATGCATAATTGCTGCGATGTGGCCAGGACTTCTAGCCATAAGCTGAAAGGATGCTGTACCTTTGCAGACTGTAAACAAATGATCCTCTTCTCTGGAAAAAAACACTTTCCCCAGATCCGTCTTGAAGCGAGTCCCAATGAACACCATATTTTAATAGAGAGAGTTGGCACTTTGAAAGGTTCAGCAGGACACCTTGATGAGAAAAGGTTGCTTTCGTTTGTTTGCAAAACAGGTAGATCTCATCCAAGTTCGATGCATGCAACAACAAGTCTTCAGGTAGGGAAACGCCAGAATCCCCATAGGATATAGGTGTGTCACCAGCAGAGCCATTATTTTAGTGAATACTCTCAGGGACGACTTCAGATTAAAGGGAAGATTTTGTAATAGGCAATGCTGGTCTTATACTGCAAACCTCAAAAAGCTGTGATGTCGCTTTGCAATTGTAACATGAAGGTAATTGTTCTTTTAAAAAAACAATATCTTCATTGCATGTTATCTTTTCTTATACAGTTGCAACACATTGTTATTCACATTCAACTTACAGTAAAAGAAATGCTGCCATGGGCCTGTGTACATAGAGTCAGGTGTTTCCACTAAGTGGTATAGTAAGGTTTGCATCTTCAGCTCACATAGCGTTATACATGCAAAAATATCATAGGTTCTAATTACAAACATATACTGTCCTCTTCATTGACTTATAAACATATGTAGCCCATGTGTGCCTCACTAAATCCGTAGCTGCCTGTGTGCAGTCACAGCCGGTGACTGAGAGATACCCGTTACATTCCTGGCACCTCCTGTGACTCAAGTCTCATTCCCTCATGCACGATATGTGTGCATAAGAATAAATAGTGGTAGATATACATTTTTGTTGTTATTTGTGATTTAAAAAAACTTGAACTCCAACTAAAGGAAACAAGCATTTGCAATGCAATAGGTCTTGCATTATTAAAGTTAGAGCTATTGGCATTGTAAATGGCAATGCCTTTTATTTATGTTTTTGCTTTTAAAACATAAATAAAAGGCATTGTCATTTACAATGCTAATAGCTTAAACTTTCGCAAAAGTGAGATCTATTGCATTGCAAATGCTTGTTTAAAGGACGCCCCAGACACTTCTTCCCCAACCTACCAACCTTCAGCGATAGGACAAAACTGCAAGCTTATCTTAGCAAGTCCATACCTGAATACAGCGTGCTTCGAAGAGCAGCACATGCGCTGCTCAGGATCGACCTAAAAAGTCTCTGTTTTAATAGCATTATACAATATGCTTGTGTATACAGGAAAGAGCTGGCAGTGTTGGATAGTTGTCAGGGGCTATTCATTCGTTTTTGTGTTAAGCGCTACATATTTAGCAAGTCCATACCTGACCATACCTCGGACTGAGATCGATGGGTGTACTGAGGCCCCCCTGTTGACAGCCTATCCACACTGTGCTTTCAGAGAGCAGGGTGGCCAGACAGCATCTGGAGCCGGAGTTCTACTGCCTAGTGCCGCCTGCAGATCACCCGGCGCTGCAAAGGGTCTGCAGCTGGATTCCTCTTACTAAGCGACCTGGATAAAAGGCGGAGTGGCGCCTGTGACGATCACCTTACTCAGCTCACTGAGCAATCTTTGGCTGTAAAAGTCTCTGCCTCGGATTGCACAGGCGGATCTCTGCAGCAGGAGCACGAACCCCCAGAGCTGTGTTATATTGCAGGATTCCGGATCTATGTAGCGGGCATATTGTTCATTGAGCTGTCTCACTGGGAATTTCACGCTCTGCAGAAGCTGCACTAACACACTGAGCTATCCCACTTGCATTGCACCTAGTGGCTAGGTCTCTGGGGAGGGAGCGTAGACCGGTTGAGCTGCCTTCCTGGGACTGGAACCTGTACACTGCACGCTCTGCAGCAGGTGCATGACTCATCTGAGCTGTCTCACTAGATTAGGGACCCGAGCACTGACTGTCGCATCTACATCTCTGCACACAGGTCTTTAAAATATTGAGCTGTGTGACTGGAGTTGGAACTGGCGCCCTGCTTCATGCACACGAGCTCCGCTGAAGCATTAACCCACCGAGTTATCTTACCTGGACTCCCTGCTGCACGTGCACACAAACCTCAGAGGGTGCATCCGAGCTGTTTTCATTGGTTTGCAACCTTTCATGGTAGTTGCACTGAGATTTCTGCAAGGGGTGCATTAACCCCCCAAGCCGCGTGCTAGCAAAAGTTAATAGCTGAATTGTAACGAAGAAAATAGAATAATATAACGTTGCAAAGTGTTCCAGGGCAGCGCGTGACTGACAGCCCTCAAATGAATCACTTTCATTAACTGCAGTTCTCTTTGCCGGGTGCCGGCTGAAATCACACCCAGCCTTCACTGTATGTACCCTATTTTGAAAAACAAAATAAAAGGGTTTGAAATACCTCTTCTCCCATTGAAAGGCGGCAGCTGCCTTCCCAGCGTTAAGGCGACCAGCATAAGAACCAAAACAAGTAACTGTAGTTCGTGCTTTAAAGTAACTAGGACCCCCTCCGCCCCCCGCCAGGCACAGTATTATCATAAATAATGTCATTTTAGATACTCCAGCAAGGTTATCAATGATGTCCTAGAACAGGTCATAAGTGATGTAACAGGCGAGCTAACTGGCAGATATTAGCTGCAGTTTCAAAGCTCCCATGTTCTGGTTATTTAGATGCCGGAAACAGCCAAGCTGCACAGATATTTTAAAAAGTCACGTCCGAGTCCAGATACGTATAAACCCACCGCCGAGCCCTGCACTGATAACGGGGAAAAATAAAACCCACAGGCCACCACCACACTCCAGGCGAACTATCTCGTTAACACCATACCCCGGCCACAAACCACAACACTTCTGACCCCAAAAGAAAGGGCAGACCGTGTACCTGGCAGCGTCGCCGCATTGCTGCTCCACACTCGCTTCTTCACGGTGTCAACAACATGTCGGGCAAAATGCAGCTGAAGTAAGACTCCAGCGCCTTTATGGAATTACACAGTATTAGGAGCTATATTTGGTTTTAACACTATGCACTTGGAGACGGCCAGTGGCCAGAATGTAAAAACAGCTCGAGAAGGCACATTTCAAATAATAATAGTGAACTAAACTGGTCGAGGGATAGAGATTGCTAGAAGGAATGACAGAATAGAAACAAACATACTTTGGGAAAGCAAACGGGTATCATCTACGAAAGAGCTATTCTTGGTCAATGTTTTTTTAGTCCTATTGTACAGCAGCATGGCTGCTGTTATGAATGGCTTAAAAAATAAACAAGCCCCCATATGTATATCCCAGTGCACTGCCACAGTCACTTATCAAAAATAAATAAATACAATCTAAGTCCCATTTCCCTCTTGTGGGTAACTAAGAAAAAGTCAGGATTGCGAGTTAGTGTTTTACCTGCTGCCAAGTTTTTCATGGTCGGTCCGCTGGGGGCAGTGACCACGTTGGCATGTTGCCTCAGCTGTGAAAGAACGTTTATTTAAAATGGTATTATTGGGACACGCTGGCCTGGAGGTGGATAACTCCAACCACCCCTAAAAATGGGCACCCGCATTGCTGTAGCGTGTTTCTACTTCAAGGTGCGCTTAGGGAGGCCAACAATGTGGTTGTGAACAGGAGGAGAAACGAGGGACCCACGGAGATCGAGGGAGGGTCCTGGTACGTCATCAGTCGCGTGAGTCACAGGAAGGAATTTCAGTAAATAGAAATGTACGCCGATTGGTTACAAATAATTAAAGCTCCAGGGATCAAGAAAATAATAAACATCATATGATTGCGCCAAAGGCATGATGAATATTTTTTATATTCAAACTCCCTTTAAAACAAGTTGCTAGGACTGAAACCGAAACCTTCCATTCCATGGGGCGGGACTTCCTTCTTCGGAAGCCCGCCCACGGAGAGAAGCAGTGCTGGTGACGCGGGGCTCCCATGCCCGAGGAAGAGCCCCGCGGAGGCTGCAAGAGTTTATAATGGCGGTAAGTGGGGCTGGGGGGGGGCGCTTGTATGTATGCGGCGGCGGCGGCGGACGGGGGGGCGTCGCTTGTATGTATGCGGCGGGGGGGGTCTCTGTATGTGTGTGTGCGTGCGTGTGTGTGTGTGCAGCGGGGGTGCCGGTGAGTGTAGGGAAGTAGGGGGGGTGCGCGCGCGTGTGTGTGCCTTCCTGCCTGCGTGTGCATGTGTGTGTTCAGGAAATCTGTGGCAGGGGACGTGCACGGCGCCGGGCTGGGCGTGCGCGTTCGCGCACCCAAATCCGGCTTTCAAGCTCGTAACACCCTCTTGTCCTTCCTTCCCCCGAGACAGGCAACTATAAGTCTCCAGCCTGGACGCATCCTTCGGACGCTAATTCCAGGCGAGACCTAAAAAGGGGGGAAGAGGAAAACGGAGAAAAGGAAAAGGAAAAAAAAGAAGGGGTGAAGAGATATATTATGCACCAGAAATAGTTGAAGGTCATCAGGTGAGTAGCCTTCCGAATTAAGCTGAGTCGGGTTGTGTGCAATGTGTGCAGGTTGCATTTTCTAGTGTGATCGTAGACATGTAGATGCCAGAACGACGTATGACTAAGTAGGTATCTATGGAATGTCACTAAGGCCTGCGTGGTCATGTGTTAGTCTGACACTTGCGGTAGATATCAGCGCTGCATATGGCATACTGGCCTCTCAAGTAATGTCATCTGCCTGTTGCACTGGAGGTGTGAGCGGTGCAGCTCGAGGTTGCGTGAGTGCCTTGAGGATATCATCCCAGGATTGTGTTATGGTGTATTTGCGTAGTCCCGCCGTTTCCCCCCCTAGACGGTGCTTTCCGCCTCCGCCCATACTTCTAGGGATTTTTTCCAGCTGAGTGTCTCGGGGGGATCCTAATGTTTCCATCTTTGAGTAATTAGTTGCTTCGCAGTTATTAGGCCTAGATCACGGAATCTAGAGCTCACTCTCTTGGCTTTATTGCGTATGTAAAATCCCAGAATACAGACCTCCCACGTGTTAGGTATTTGGGTACTAGTGCAGTTTGTGAGCGTCTCAATTACAGTGCGCCAGTAGGGCAATAGCAGTGGACAGGACCACAGCATATGAAGGAAGTCGGCATCTATAAGCCGACATCTCGGGCAGTCAAAAGTGGTGATGTTGAAATATTTGTTTATTTTGTCCAGTGAGAGGTGTGCCCTGTGTAATATATATGTCTATATAAGTTTAAACCATGAGTTGCGTGGTATATGTGTGGCGCTGGCTAAGACACGCTCCCACTCCTTATCAGTCCAAGGTCTACCCCTATCCTCAGCCCAGCGTGTTCGGAGACTTTGTGGTGGTTTTAATACGTGGGTATGTAAGGCCTGCACTAGCCAATGGACCACATGTGACCCCCTCCCCCATGACATGCAGATACTGTTGATGCGTTGGTTGCTCAGCTGTCAAATCTCCCAATGCCAGCGACAACATCCGCATAATAGCCACATAAAGGAGAAACTGGCCCACTGGTATATCACCTTCTGCTGCCAGGGTTGCAAAGGGCATAAGAGTACCGTCTACATATAGATCCCCCATTGTTTCAACTTCAGCCTCATGCCAGACCGACAACTCCACATATGTCACTGCGCCTCCGCCTCTGGGCGTCCCAATGAGTGGTAGTTTCAGGGCATAAGGGATTGCGTCTTTCGTGAGTTGTAGGCTCCTCTGGAAACACCTATAAGCCAGCTCAATGTGGATCTGTTTCGAGCGGGGAGATTTTGCCAGTGGATGAAACAAACTGTATATTTGGGACTGCGTCCACGGGAGCAACTCGGTCGCTGTATCCGATAGGTTCCTACCACTCAGCCACTTTGCGGCCCATTGTAGCTGGGCAGCTAGGTAATAGAGCTTCAAATGAGGAACCGCTAGTACTCCCTGCTCAAGTGGCGCTTATAATTTCTGCAGCGCTATTCTGGGCCTTCTCGTATTCCAAATTAGTCCGCGAATCAAGCCTTCCAGTTCCCGAAATATAAACCAGAACATCCACAGGTAGGTTTGCAAAATAATACTGTAGTCTTGGTAATACTCTCATTTTGACTAATGTAATACGACTCATGACATTCAATGGGAGAGTTTTCCAGAACTGTATCTGTGCCTTAACAGATGAGATGGCACACACCATGTTACCGTCCAATATGTCCGCTGGGGACCTATATACGTAAACTCCTAAGTATCTAAATGTGTTTGGATACCAAGCAAGTGCAGTTCCATTAATGATTACGGCAGCTTCCGTCACATCGTTTTGGAACGAGTAGATGCTCGATTTAGCCCAGTTAACTCTAAGCCCCGATACTGCTTCAAACTTGCGAAACAGTGTAGATATAGCTGGAGGTATAGCGTGCAGATCTTTGATATATAACAGCAGATCGTCCGTTTATAGAGACACTGCGTGGAGCCCATCACCTAGAGGAATGCCCCATTCCGTACTCCTCTCTCGGAGCAGAGCCGCCAGCTGCTCCATGGCGAGGGAGAAAAGCAGATGGGATAGCGGGCACCCCTGTCTGGTGCCTCTTCGAACTCGGATTGCATCAGAAATTAGCCTACCCATGCGAACCCGCACCGTAGGGCCCTGGTACAGTAGTTGTACCATTTGCAGAAATCCATCTCCAAGCTCATACTGGCGCAGAACCACTGCAAGATAGGGCCACTCCAATGAGTCGAAGGCCTTTTCCAGATCCAGCACCAGACAACCCGAATGTGGCCAGTGCTCCGATGCGTACTTCTGGATTCTGAATAGTTTACGTATATTGAGAGAGGTACTTCTGGTTGGGACAAATCCATTTTGATCATTGTGGATTAGAGTCTGTACAAATGGAGCTAGTCTCTTAGCTAGGATGGAAGCGAATATCTTGTAACCTGTGTTCAACAGAGCCAGCGGACGATAGGAGCCCAGGAGTTCAGGGTCTCTGCCTGGTTTTAGAGAGATCAGTAGCGCCTCATTTTGCGTAGGCGTAAGTGCTGAGTCATCCAGCGCTGTCGTATACACCCACTGCAATTCTGGTATTAATATATCTTAGTAAGCTTTATAGAATTCAACCGGCAGTCCGTCCAGACCCAGAGATTTGCCGTTAGAAAAAGAGAAGATGCTAACTTTAATTTCCTCCGGCAGTATCGGAGCATCTAGCTCCTCTTGCTGGCTCGGCACTAGTTTCAGTAATACAAGGGCAGAGAGAAAGTCCTAAATGTCTGCACCCGTCGCTTGCAAATGGGTCTTGTACATTTCGGAATAGTGTTCCACAAAGGCATTATGTATGCCCTGTTGTGTATGCATAGTGACACCGCGTGCGGTCTTGATAGACATCACAGGTGTAGTGACTGCACCTTATCATATCAACCATGACAGTAGTTTGCCCGGTTTGTCCCCCATATGATGGGTTTGTGCCGAATGTGCCGCATAGTTTAAAAGGCGGAGCCGTTCCATCAGTCTGGAGTGTTCTTCCCTATCCAGCACCAGAGATGCTGCGTGGCCCCTGCGTGCCTAGCCCTCTCTCTGAAGTAATTTGTTTTCAAGTTGTGTGAGCTCACCCTCTAGTTGTCTCCGCAAGCCCGCCTGTGCACCAAGACAATCACCTCTGATCACCCCCTTAAATGCATCCCATTCCACCTGCGGCATTGTGGCCGTATCTGTATTATTTTCAAAGTATTGGGCAATATTGGTGGCCATCAGGTTTCGAAAGGGTGCTTCCAGCAGAACTTCTGGTTGCAGCCGCAAGGTGGGAATCGGTGCCCGAGGGCATTCCCAGGCCACCTCCAGCACATCTGAATGCGTCGTACCTAGATAATAGGCCGCTGATACATGTGGCAGCAATTCCTCTGAGAGCATGTAACAGTCCACCTGTACATGTAATCCGTGTGCACCCGAATAATATGAGTACACTTTATCATTTGGATTGCGGTGCCTCCCGATGTCCCTTAGATGCTACTGTGTCGCTCACCTAGTTAGTTCCTTCATGGCATTGTATGTGCTCGTGCCCGGGAGAGGAGGGAAGGAGCGTTCCGGAGAGACCTCTAATACGCTGTTATAATCTCCCCCCAAAAACATGGGAATATCATTTCACCCCGCCAGGACTCGTGAGAGATTATCAAAAAATGCAGCTTGCTCTGTGTTAGGGGCATATAGTGAAGCTATGACTACCTGCCTGCCATCTAGTGTGCCTTTAACTACAACTTATCTGCCCTTCGTGTCCACCAGTGATTCTGTAATTTTAAATGTTACCCCCGGACGCACCCACAGACGCGCCTCGAGCGAAAGCCGAGTACCCCCGTAGCATACAGCTGACCACGCCAGCGACGGTGCAAGCGCTGAATTTCCGCTTTGGTTAAATGCGTCTCCTGGAGAAGAGCTATTTGTATGTGATGTCGCTTAAGATATGAATATATCTGATACCTGCGTGATGGTGAATGCAAGCCTCTCAAATTCCAGGTGCCTATTTTAAGTGAAACCATGGCATGCGCAATCTGCTGACAAGTAATGTGTTCTTGGCAGCACGACAAACATATGTGGCACAAATATCTTGATAATGTATGACTCACCCAGCTTTCTAAATCGTGGCATAGTGTGTTGCATAATCTGGCATTCAATAAATGATATCTCTGAAAAATAAAACAACAACAACAATATCATAAATAATTCCATAAGGGCGGAAATGCAACTAGCAATTGACCAAACTTTTAATAGAGTCAACAGTCAATACAGTCAGGGGGAGTATGCTACGCTCTGCGCTGCAATAGTTTGCTAAGCGTGTGATCAATTTCGCAGAGGCTCCCCATCTTCAGGCTAAGTTCCATGGAAGAGAATAACTTGTTCGCAGTAACACAATGTCACTCACCAATTTGGAGGTGTGGGCCAAGATATAAATGTCAGAGACAAAATATGCAATTGAACCCTCCCTCCCAGCCCGGACCAAATTGACACCACCAGTCCCATGCAGGCGTGAAAAGTCCAGTTGGTGACTCCCACATGTATCAGATCAGCAGACAACTGCACTCCCCCCAAACTTCCCACAGTACCTCTAGTTGGAGTGGAAGCAGCGATGAAGTCCCACAGCACCCGTTTGTCCATTTAAGTCTTGTGAGAGCTGCAGGCCATATTCGCGATCATCATCACTGGTCTGTTCATGCTGGCTGGAGTTGGAAGCATCTTCGGCAATCAGGGAGCCGATGATTTCCGCTACCGCCTGGAGAGCCTCTCGCTGTCCGCTGAGGATCAGGTCCGTGTGTGGCCCCATTTTAGGTGAAGATGGCATTCTTTCCCTCACGGCCCTCCGCTCTCTCCGAAGTCGATGAAAGGGGACCTTCGGTTTTGGCAGCGTCGCTGTTGTAGCAGAGTCTCGAGGTCCCGCGGCAGCAAAGGTGTTCATCCAGTCCTCCGCTTCTTCCGATGTGGCAAAGAAATGTGTTTTGTCATTTGCGACCACTCACAGGCGCGCTGGAAACAGTAGTGAGTATTTCAGTTTGCTTTGACGAAGACGCCTCTTCACCGCCATGAAGGAGAACCTCCGCCTCTGCACCTGTATGGTATAGTCTGGAAAAAACATTACTTTATGGTTGTCAATTTGGACATCTTGCAGCTTCCTGGTTTCATGCAGAATGGAGTCCCTATCCCTGTAGTTGAGAAGTCGTATGAGTAGAGGCCGCAGGTTCGAGCCTGTGGGAGGGGGTCTCGCAGGGACTCTGTGTGCACTTTCAATGGCAAAGTGGGGGGAGAGGGTTCCCTCAGATAGCAGGTCTCTGAGCTATTTCTCCACGTGAGAGGCTGGCTCCTTACCTTCCCAGTTCTCTGGCACACCCACTATGCGCACATTGTTTCACCGTGCCCGTCCTTCAGCATCCTCGGCCCTCTCCTCAGGCATTCCACTTGGTTCAATAAGATCTGCACATGCTTATCCGTTTGAGCCACTTGCGGTTTAACATTGGCGAGAGTGTTTTCTAATATAGTGGTGCGATCTACCAGCTTCCGGTGATCCGCATGTAGGTGGGTAAGATCGATGGCCACCTTGTCGATTTTGGCCTCTAAGGAGGTGCGGGTTTGATTGATAGTGTCTTTCTGTCTCCTAACCGCAGCGAGCACCACAATGCCACCCGAAATGTGATGCAGAGTACACTCACAGATGCCGCCTCTTACCCAAAATGGTTCTGGTGCGAAATCTCGTGGCTTGCCCCGTATCAAAGCCAATGAGGTACGGACAGCAGGTGTTCCGCAGTATAGGGCGTCGTCAACAGATCACCACAGCCGCCTACAGGTGCCTACACCACAATGCAGCCACCCAGCACTTCATGGAGAGGCATCCGCGCAAGCAGTGATCAAGAACTATGGGCAGCTCTCACCAAATCTGGATGTGTGCTCTGGGGAAGGCACTGTATCTGCGCCACACAGTCCGCCCCGTGACACCGCCCCGGCCAGGAGCAATTGGTGTTTGGTGGTACAGTTCACATGGGCCCCCACAAGTATCAGCCAGGTTCACTCTGGGGCACCTAGGCCGGAGCCGCGTCGCCCCTGTGGGAGCGCCAGCAATCAGATCGGCAGTGGATGTCACTTATCCTCTATGAGCGGCGGAGTACCTTTCCCCAAAATGGCGCCGGATCTCTCAAATGTCACTAATTCGGGGACCTCCCAGCTGGGGACACAGCAATCACTGGCAGAGGCAGGCGCCCGCAACAAGCCCTCCACACCGCTCCACAACTCTCACATCGATACCAGCAGTCTCTCGGGTAGAGCGAGGGGGCAGGGGTGCATCCGTGTCAGCAGTAGTATAGAGCGTGAGGCAGGAGCATCCGTCATCCCAGGGGGGGCTCAGCAAAGCATAGTGGTGGTCCGCACTCAGTATTGCTCACAGTTCAGAGGCACAGCAGGGCAGCGCTGGCTCATTGGCCCATCGCGCCTCAAGGGCAGCCCCAGCCCAGGCGGCTCTCACCTCGAATGTCCCGCTCAAGTAAGCTCCAGCAGCGGCATCAAGTAGATGGCTCCGCGACTGCCCCGGCAGCATTTTGTGGCATTCCGGTTGTCGCTGGAACAGGCGGCGTCAGGAAGGGCTACCGCAATGCTTTTCAGGTGGCCCACACAAGCTGCGCCATCATTCACAGCCTCGTGGGAGGAGCCAAGCCACAGACTCACATAGTCCGAACCTCGCGCACAGCAGCAGCTCAACGATCAGATCACATGGTCGAGGGCCACAAATCTGGATTCAGGCAGGGCGAGATTGGCATCGGAGTTCAGGGCTTCTGGCAAGACAGTGTTTCGACGGTCAGATGTTCCATTAGGTAATTACTGTTGGAGAAATTAGCCTTTTTTGGGGAGCTTCTAGCGGATCTCTACCCAGACAAGTCTGCCTCCATTGAGGTCGTAGCCACCCACCATGAAGGTAAGCGTTCATGAGATTCAATGTTATCAGAAAATTATTTGGCAGAAGGAGAGGAATAATCTTCTGCTGGGTTTCCATCTTGAACTTGATGTTTGGCGTGAGACTATAGGGGTTTTTCAAGTCAATAACCAGCTGACCAATCAATCGGGTTTATAAAGCACGCTACTCACCCGTGAGGGTCTCAAGGCTCTGGGGGGGAGCATGAGCAGCCCCGGAACAGTCGAAGAGCCAGGTCTTGAGCCACTTCCTGAAGGTGTATAGATTGGGGGAGCATCTGATGTTGACTGGTAGCTTGTTCCAGGTCTTTGCTGCCATGTAGGTGAAAGCTCTTCCGCCTGCTCTGGTTCTGCGAATTAGTGGCGTCTCAGCCAGGTCGAGATAGGTGGAGTGGAGGTTCCTTTTGGGTATGTGGATGGAGACTCTATTGTTGAGGTATTTGGGTCCGATGTTGTGGAGGGATTTGTAGGCGTGAGTGAGTAGTTTGAAGGTAACTCTCTTCTCGATGGGGAGCCAGTGGAGGTCTCGTAGGTGTTGGGTCATGTGCTTGTGTCGTGGGGTTCCGAGGATGAGTCTGGCTGCGGTGTTCTGGATGGTTTGGAGCTTGTGTAGCAGGGTTTTGTTGATTCCGGTGTAGAGGGCGGTGCCGTAGTCCAGTCAACTGGTTATGAGTACATGGGTGATGATCTTTCTGCAATCGGGGGGATCCACTTGAAAGTCTTGCAGAGGGATGCGGAGGGGGTTGAAACAGGTGGAGGCGACGGTGTTGATCTGACTGGTCAGGGAGGGAGAGGAGTCTAGGATGATGCAAAGATTGCGGGCATGGTCAATCAGGGTAGGAGGGTTTCTGAGGGCAGGGTCCACCAGGAGCTGTCCCATGCAGTGAGGGAGGGTCCGAAGACTAGGACCTCCATCTTCTCCGACCTCAGTCGCATCCAGGGAGTGCCCCTCACTGACGGCAGAGCAAAACGCTGATCAGAATGGTGCCAGGTGTGCACTGAATCCAGAAAGTGTGAACTATTGATTTGAAAAAGCGTGACAAGATATTGTATGCTCAACTACAGGAGCATTGCCTAAAATTCTAAGGAGCCCACGCAGGCCCGCGCAGTGACGGTTCAGACGCCGACCGTTGCATTTATGTTCTCTCCTTTGTCCTGATGAAGACCCCAACATGAGGCAAGAATAACCCTTAAGCGTACATGGGGGTCAAACGTAGACTACGCCAACCTAGCACACCATAGGATCTAACGAAATGGATTTATCTAACCTATGTGCGATGTGATCTGGGAACATTTGTACTAGCTTGATTGTAAAGGCTTATTGATTTTAATGTGATGGTATTAATGTCACACCACCTTTACCCAGTCCCTCACAAACCTTATCACATCCCTTCCCTTCCTCACTGAGAGCACCGTTGATGTAATGACTTGAAAATTACATTAACAAACTTTGAAGACCCATAAGTATTTCTGTGATGAAGAATTTACAAAAGTACACGATTGCAAAAATAAATGCAATTAGATTTTTAATATTGCAAGCTTCATTGTTCACTTTGTTTAAGTTATAATTATTGACACATATATGTGGTGAACGTCTGTATGGAGTAATACAGAACACTTGTGGAATAATTGTGTAAACTCGGACCACTTTTCTTGTACTTACGAGTTCAGTTTTAGGCAGGTGTTCCTCATCCAGGCTGCGACATCTTTCATTCCTTCTTGGAAGCTGAGTCTGGTGTCTTCGGGGTTCTTCTTGAGAGAGAGGATGAGCTGGGTGTCGTCGGCATAGGATATTACTCTGAGTCCATGCTGTGTGACGATGGCGGTGAGGTGGAGTAATGTAGATGTTGAAATGAGTGGGGCTGAGCGAGGATCCTTGGGTACTCTGCAGTTAATCTCAATAGGTTCAGAGAGGAAGCTGGAGTCTAGTCCTCTGAGTTCTGCTGGAGAGAAAGGAGCGGATGCAGTCGAGGGTGGTTCTCCGTATGCTGGCGTTGTGGAGTCTGGCTGCAAGAGTCCGATGGGAGATGGTGTCGAAGGCCGCGGAGAGGTCTAGCAGGATGAAAGGCCGCAGTGTGGCCCTGGTCGAATAGCATGCGGATGTCGTCGGTGGCGGCAAGGAGTGCGGTCTCGGTGCTGTGGTTGCTGCGATGAAGGTGGTCAGTTAGGTGTTGATGAATCTCTCGGTGACCTTGGCTGTGAAGGGCAGAAGAGAGATGGCCCTGTAGTTTTTCAGGTCTGTCGGGTCGGCCGATGGTTTCTTGAAGAGGGGCTTGACCTCTGCCTGCTTCCAGTTGTCAGGGAAAATGTAGGATTCGAGGGAGGCATTGATGGTCCGGCTTAGTTCAGGTGCTATGAAGGCGGCGGCTCTGTGGTAGATGTGCGGTGGGCAGGTGTCCGAGGGGGATCCTGAGTGGGTGTTCTTCATGGTCGTGCTGGTGTCTTCAGTGGTGGTAAGTTTCCAGGTGGTGATCCTTGGCTGGTTGCCAGTGGTGGAAAGGGGTGTGGTGTCAAGAGTCTGTTCGCTGAAGTTGTCGTAGAGGGCCTTGATTTTCAGGTGGAAGTAGGAGGTGAGCTTGTTGGAGAGGTCCTGGGATGGTGTGACATCCATGGCTTCGATGGGGGGTTCGGTGAACTGCTGTATGAGGTTGAAGAGTTCTTTTGCATTGCTTGCGTTGGTGTGGATTTTGTTTTTGACAAAGGTTCGCTTGGTGGCTCCTATGCATTGGTGGTATTCATTCATGGCACTTCTGTAGTTGTCCTGGTCTTCTGTGGTTTTTCTGTTCTGCCAAAGTTTCTCGAGGCTCCTGCAGGAGCGCCTGGCTTCTTGGAGGTCTGTGGTGAACCAGGGGGCCTTCAGGGGGCGTTGTTTGGTGAAGTTCTTTGGTTGCAGAGTTGGCGTCGGTAGTGGTGGATGGGGGTCATGTAGGAGGGTGGTGTTGAGGTGTTCCTCTGTGATCTTGGTCCAGTTCCTCTGTGGCGGGCGAGGAGCGGTTTTGGGTGCAGTCGTGGTGGTGAAAGTGAAGTGTAGGCAGTGGTGGTCTGTCCAGAGGGGCTGCGTGGTGTGTCTGGAGTGGATGTTTATCTCTCCTGCGAAGATAGGGTCAGGGTGTGTCTGGCTCTGTGGGTGGGGGTGGTGATGAGCTGCTTCAGTCCGAGGTTGGCGAGGTTGTCAAGGAGGGTGGTGGAAGAAGCGTGGGGTCCGGAGGGTCTGTAGACGAGGGTCCAGCTCGTTCTTAGGAACTGAAGCCCTCTTCCGGAAGGCTAAAACTGCTTCAAGAGGTCTCCCTCTTGGTAAGAGCTTGAGGAATCAGAGTACATATGGTCCTTGTAGGAATTAGGTATGACAAGAATTCTACTCTTTCCTGACAACTTGAAGAATGCAACGATTTGAAGTTAATTGTTCCCATTAAGAAACACATGGGTAAATCTGGCCATTGATGGAGATGCCTTTGGCTTGGCATAGCCAGGAACAAAGGTGCTTAGCACCTACTTCCTTCTTCTGCTTCTTGTAAGACCAGTGCTTAATTTGTAAATTATGAAGTGCAGGTGCTCAAGTATTGGTCTGAGGCCACACCTACTTGTCCCTGGTTCCACCCACTTCCTCCACTGGCTCCACCCACTTACTCTATTGGCTCCACCCACATCCTCAACTGGCACTGCTAAAAGTCAGATGTAATACCTGAATTTCCTGAATTTCAGCAAGGGAGCCTTGCTCATAGTAAGGTTTTGATAGGAGCTTCCCCTGCTCTGCGAACATTTTGAAAAAGATGACATCAAAAGTGCATTTAAAGCACAGATTTGGAATAGATTAGCTAAAATGAGTACACAGAAGGACCAGTGCAAAAAACAACTTGTGCACTGACAGTCCAGAACAAAAACAACTTGTGCAGTGGCAGTCCAGTGCAAAAACAACTTGTGCAGTGGCAGTCCAGTGCAAAAACAACTTGTGCAGTGGCAGTCCAGTGCAAAAACAACTTGTGCAGTGGCAGTCCAGTGCAAAAACAACTTGTGCAGTGGCAGTCCAGTGCAAAAACAACTTCTTTATGGCATCCAGTGTTAAAACAACGTTGACACAGAAAGAAACATGCATAAAACAAAATTTTTACAACTTGTGTCTGACATTTTAGTACTAAAACAGCATTTACACAGACAGAAACGTGCATAAAACAATATTTTAACTGACAATCCAGTGCAAAAACAACTTGTGTCTGACAGTGTACTACTAAAACAACGTTTACACAGGAATATCATTGTAAAAACAACATTTGCGCGGACAGTCTACTACAAAAAGAACTTCAAACATGAAGACTAGTGTAAAAACATCTGCACTTGCAGTTCATTGCAAAAACAACTTTAGTACTGACAGCCCAGTGCTAAAGCAACATTTGCACTGACAGTTCAGTACTAAAATGACATTTACACAGAAACACCAGAGTAAAAACATTTTTTTCCACCGAAGAACCAGTCCAAAAACAACGTTTAGACAGAAAGAGCAGTGTAAAAACAACATAGTCACTAACAGTCCAGTGCAAAAGCAACATTTGCATTGACTGTTCATTGCAGAAACAAACACCTGCAGTGGTCCAAGCGTGGGCCGCACTTACTCTGACCGACTGGCACAAACAGCAGCGCCTCTTACCAACTTTCTGTAAAAACAACAACATTGAGCCAGCATTGTTTTACAATGTTTTAGCAGCAGTTAGCTTGTGCAAAAGTGCCCTGAATCAGTGAAAATATTGTTTATCTGACCCCGTGTTCAGTCTTTTCAGGAACAGCCTCAGGAACTACATTTCGTTTGGGGCAGAGTCAAAGCCTGCAATGTGTGCCCAGGAAGCCCAGTGATGTATTGGCAAGGGTGATGTGTGAACTCACCCCGCCCGGACCAGCTAATGGCTCCTGCAAGCGAGAATTAAGCTGTGCTGAGTGATTGTAAAAGAAGTGTCACGTGACAGGGGAATGTGTACTCTGTGGGCGCCATTTATCTGAAGAGGAGCCACAGTGTCACAAAATATGGGAAACTGGCCTTGGAAAGCAGAATGGGGCCAAGCACATACCACAGTCAGTGGATATCCTTGGTAACTCCCTGGGACATCCTGAGTTGCAGCGGGCCGTGTCCCAGTGCTTTGGCCTCTGCTGGCGCTATTTTCCTCTCTCACCTACAGCTAAACCTCACTGACTGATAGGAGAGTGGTAGATAATGGTCACAAACGAGCATATAATTCCTCAAACAAAGTGGAGTATGGGTCAGGCTAGCAGATGACTTTACGTCACCTATGACACAGAGCCTTTATTTTTTCACTTATCAATCTATTGCATTCTGGGAGTTGTGGTTCACGTCAGTTGATCTCCTCGAACAATGGATCGTCAAAGAAACATCCCAGCGTGCGATGCCACCCTTCAATTCTCTCAAAACAATGTGACAAATGCGCCTTAAACTGCCTCTCGGTATCTCGATTATCGTTTCGAATATTAAAACCTGATGAAGTAATAACAAATGACTACATGTCAGCTTGGCAAGATAAATGAGAACCAGGCGGTTCTCTTCTTCACCCACAAGAGTTCATCAAATTCAAAGGCATCCTCGTATTCTGTAAACTGTTTCCTACTGGAAATGAATGGGAAGCTGCTCGGTCTATCTCAAGGTTATTGTGTGTGTGAGGCAGCCCCCAATTTGTTGTTACAGAGTAGGCCGCGCAGCTAAAATCTGGGGTTAAGTATAGTCACATCAGTTGCACAGGCCCACAACCGCCCGAAGGACTACTGGGGCGCCGACTCGGGTTCCTGGACCTCCCATGAGGTTCTAGGTTAGGCTCTGGCACCCCTATGTGCCCGCTGAAGTACAGTGTTGCACCTCTCTGCTTCCGGATTGCCCTGTAACTCCGCCTCCAACGAAAAAGGAAACACATTAAAGCTCCCTCAGGAGCCCCCCCTAGCTGACACTCAGGGTTAGAGGTAGGGAGGGAAAGAGTGTCCCGAGGCGTTCTGCGTGACATCCGGAGCGGCAAAGAGGCCACCACGATGGCGAGTGGGAGAGATATACCCTCTCCCTGCCTGCCGCCCCCCGGACGCGTGTCACGGATCCGCCCACCTCCACCGGGCAAGCCTGCCCTGAGGAGGGGTGGCTGACCACAGCTAGGGGCGGGGGCAGCCCTCTGTGACTAAGGGCCCACCCTCCTGATGGCCACCGGGTGGCCTCGGGCAGACACATAGTCACATCAGGGCCACAAGAACCTCCCGCCCCAACATAACCATCATCCCGCAAATAACACACAGACACAAGTGTTAAGATTGGGAAAAGTTGCTGCAGGTTTATTGTTACATACAACATTATGTAATCACGGTGGGTTATTTTACGGGCAATCCAAGGGCAGGCCGCATTCTCGCCACCTGCCCGCCTGATGAGCCAATCAGCACAGTGGCGAACCACCCAGCTGCTGCACCATTATGGTAATAAAACTACTCACGCCCCTTGCGGGGCGTATCTAGGCAAACCCCCGGTTGCACAGGCCCACAAATGTTAAAATGTTAAATGTCGTATACTTGTAAAGCGCACAGCTGCCCCAGCAAAGGGGCGTCCCGGTGCTGTATACCGCTGGGGAACCCGTCCTGGCTTTCCCTGTGGGATGGTCCCTACTGGGAATCCCCAAGGTGGAGCCAGGCATCCCCGGCGTTGGTGGGGCCGTTGTGGAGATTAGGCAAGCTAATGCCCAGAGTTGCTGAGTGGGACCCCAGGTTAGAGTAGGCACCGAGGCGAGATTTTTCTAGTCCGCTGACCCTGTTCCACGACCCTGCCACGTCGGGAATTGAACACTGGTCCCGGGCCGACTTCTGCTCCCGGGTCTGCCGCCTTTAACCAGTGAGCCACACCACTCCGCGATGGTCCCCGCCGCCGTCCGGGCCCCCCACCACTACGCTACTTAGGGAACCTGCAACCCTTGCTCTGCAGAGCTTCTCGTCAGTCCAATAGGAACAAGACCAAAACGACAGGTGAGCGGTGGACCCTTTCCACCTCAACGTGACTTTAGATCCTGACATGAAAATCACATGCTTGATGAAACCCAGGCCCCTCAGACACTAATCTGCAGGTACCCCCGGGTCCTTACTCCTTTACAACATTAGTGTAACCATCCCCGGTTCGTAAGGTCATACTACCAGGAAATGACAAAGTGATAAGGAGGGGCCCCTACTGCTGAAGGCGCCTTGTAACATACAAAAGTCGTTCCAGCACATGCCACTGAAACTCAACCACACGCCTTCACAAGCGTCAGCAGACTACACCCAGGATAAGTTACAACCACTGCTGTAACGCCGTCCTCCGCATGACATCGAGAACGTGTGCTTACTTTGAACGCTTGTGCTGCTAAACTCAAAAGAGCACAGGGGCATTGGAGGGATCAATACATAATATACTATATAACTTGGGCGATGTCCCTTCATATGCAAATACAGGATTGAAAAGGTATAACAGCAGGCATCACCTGCCCTCTTGGGTTTAGTCTGGAAGCAGCTTAGGCCATGCTACCTCTAAGATAACTTGCCTGTAAGGTTGACTTACGACCACCACCAAGGGATTGCTGGGACTGAAACCAGGTGCCCCCTTGATATCCTGACCTGCATAATGACACGCCTGTTGAAACCAATGCCCCTCTGACACTAATCAGCATATACCTCCGAGTACAATCCCTCTACAGCAATAGTGTAGACTATCCCAGGTTCGTGAGGTCATACCCCTGGTAAGAGACCCTGTGAAGAGAGGGCCTCCCCTGCTCATATTGCTCCCTAATCTATACGATGGGAGAACCAGCGCATGTCACTGCGACCCACTACACACCTTCACACAAAGTATCAGCAGCCTACACCCAGTAATGTACAACTTCTGCCGAAGCGCAGTTCTCAGAGTTCACTGTAAACTGTGCTTTGTTTACGCTTGTGCAACTATACTCACAAAACGTACAGGGGATATTTCAGTGCGCAATGCATAAAAATTTAGTAAAACTTGCGTGATGGACTTACAATTGATATACAGGATTGCAAAGGTAAACAGCTGGTATCACATGCCCCCTAGTATCGCCTGGAGGCTGCTTAGTCCATGGTACCTCAGGGATAGCTTGTCTATAAGGTTGACTTACTACGACCCCCGCCATGAGATTTATTAAACTGAACCAAGGTGCCCCCCTAATTGGCGACATCAAACGTCAGGCCAGCTTCTCACCTTGGAAGGGGCACAAAAGAATCTAGAGGATACTCAGGTTCATTCACGAGGCTGTTCAAGGCAAGCCAGGGGAGCCCAACCATACTAACCATGATCGAGGAGCCGTGTGTTCCATTTCTGATAGGAGCCCCTCGTTCAAGCCACCACCCATAATAGTGAAACGAGCAAACGGGGGTGTTAGGATACCAGGTAGATCATTCTGAATTTTCTTAATAGCTGTTAAAACTTTTTGAGCAAATTTATATTGAGAGTCTTCTAGGGGCCCACTTCTTTAGGTATTATTGGCAGTCCAGGCACAGGCTGTTGTTGCAACAGTTGCTTCACTTGTACGTGAATGAGTGTAACACTGCAGGCTGTAGGCCCTACATTCTACTGAGAGGCAGCCGGTGCTCCCAACTGATGGCGCAGCAGAAGGCTGCCTTCAGATTCCAGAGCCTTGGATAGACAGACAGACAACAGCAGTATTATGGAAGAGCGAAAGACTATTGTTGTGTGACCTTTCTTTTCATAGGTTAAGTTAACACAGTGCAGGTCCCGGGATTGTACCTATAACAGGACTAACTACACCTCTTGGTTAAGGCCTCAGGATATTGATATGCGCAAGGGGTTATTAAGAACCTATTAGCTTAGGGCTAGACCTAGAATTAGCTAATTATCCTAATTTTGGCACATCCTAGCCGGTCTTCCATACCGTCAAGCCTTGCCATGACAGTACAGCAGGTAATACCCAGAAGTGAGGGCCCCTCCCAATTGAGCGCCACAGGAGAAAGCCCAGCAGGAATTCAAATATGTATGATATTAAGGTGCCACTATGATTTCCACACAGCCATATCAGAGTCACATGACGCGGCTCGGGGCTCCACATAGCACAATTAGACGTGTAAACTATAGAGAGCCTGTTCTACTGAATTCGAACAGACCCCAAAAGACGCCAAAGACATGAAGAGACTGAAAATGAACACCTATGGCACGCTGATTCCACACTGTTGTGGTCTACGTACATACTGTTCAGAAGTCGCAGCACTATCTTGTTTTGAGCAATGTTAATGGAGTCCCGTAGACGCTCTAAATGGCCTTACAAATGCGCAAGAGCAGGTGTCCATACACATACATGTTTACTGCGCGCACAACGACGCCCCTCTCCTGGACCGAGCAGTCATTCATAAGTCTGCTGTGCACACATGACCCATTGCTCGACACCTTTCCTGCAGGTGACAGGCGCTCATTCCCATGTACGCTGCGCACACCTCACATCGTGTATGTTCCATGCACTCCTCTGCATGGCCACTCATTTACATGCCCCTCATATACATGCCCTCCGACCCCAGCATGCAGGGTTTGTTGCGTCGCACAGCCCCTACGAACAAGCACTCAGTCACATGAATACTTATATCATGCAGTGGGCAGCTTGCTCTAGTAAAGGCCCCACAAAGATGGGCACTCAATCGCATAGATATTTTAGCCACAACATACCATATCTGTCCGCTGGTGGCCTGAAACACTGCACATCTCCTGTACACCAGCAATCGGTTGTGTGTACATATTGTCCACACTATGCAGTAGCATTTGCTTGGATGGTGTATTGCATATGCTCTAGAACTGGATACTCGGTCACCTGTACATACTGATCACCTCATGCATAGTTGGCTTACTGTTTGTCTGGAATAACACCAATCTCTAACATCGGCGCACAGTTACACGTACACCTTAGTCACCTCATACCATTCTAGCTTGCTGCATGCCTGATGTATCATACCTCTTGCGCAGGGGCACCCAGTCACACGTCTTTAACTCCTTCTGACATAAAGATCCAGCCAGAGGCAGGTGTAAAAGGTAAATACCGCGGCCCGCTGTAGGGATAATTGGCCCAGCCCCAATTGACCAATAGGGTAGGCGACAAGGTACATGGGTCTGTGTCACAGTACAACTTTCAAACTAGAACAAATAATGGCCCTACTCATGATAGGCAAAACATTTGCGCGACCGCTACAACATCTCTACCGTGTGCGCAGACTTAAGGGATCACTAGAGGGATCCGAACTGACAAGGCATGACTAGTGTTGTTGGGAAACGGACCCACGATTATACATGTATAATAGCCAGATTTAATATCCCAGCTTTCTCCAATCCAGCAAACACCTCAGCGTAAGTACCACCCATGAACCGAACACGTGTGGTGTTCATATAATGCCATTTACAGCCTCTACAACCAGTGTGTGTTACCGCCCACACTCAAGAAACAGCATGCCCTTGCGCACAACGTGCAAGTTTTCAAAATAAAAGGTATGCTCGGCGGCCAGCGTTGGGTTTATACGGGGGAGGCAAGGGAATTTAAGAGCACAGTGTAGAAGTGTGGCATGACATTTTCCCGACATTGCGCTGTGGTTGGCATAAGCGGAAGACTGAACCAAGCCTTAGAAACCAGTTTCCAACCTACGGAAGGGCCACCGCAGTGTGTGCCCAGGGTAAAATGCCCAAAATTTTAGATGCATCTGAGACGTTGTTCCAAAGGGAAAATATTATAGACGGTGCGCTATAAGGATGTCGGGGACAATGGAGCTCTAAAACAGGGAGAGGAACGTTCCATTCCCCGTGAAACACTGTTCTGTTAGCACTTACTCAGGCATTCCGGTCAAAACCCATTTGCTCCTATGCGCACGTAAACGATTAAACAAGCCATCTTTATGAACCTGGAAGGACACCGAATGCTACTCTTGTGCCTGAAAGGCAGCTGGGTGTTTGAGCTTTCAATTCTTGATTACAGACTATGGCAATTCCTCTGGGTGCCCTAACACAGCGTTAAGATGCATGGACGCTATCAGAGAGCATATCCTTGCTGTCCACCTTGAATGCAGTTCAAGTGAATGTCAAATTGGTGAGAAAAGTGTAATATTGATTTCTATACACCATGTTAATCATTAACACTATTGGCTTTGACGCACAAATGTACTTATTCCGTGGCTATGCTGTACAAAGGTAAGTTGCCTCGTTTGGGAATACAAGTACTACTGCGTCCCAACTAAACAGCAAATATTTACCAGCCTTGACAACATTGCATTGCGTCCTATACCAAGGTCAATCTTACTCCTAACCGCGGATATTTACATGCAGTATATCGTTTATGAAACAAATCACATATGAGAGATGTATATAATCGCATGCAAAATGACAATTATACCAGTCCAGTGGAGTGCAGATAATCCCCCACAAGATCAAATTCTGAAGTAATAGATCTTTCTGCAACTAAATTATTATTAGGGCGCCTCCTTACTATCCGACTTTTGATGTACAATAACATAAAATTAGAGCAGCCTCTCAGCAACACGTTTTAATTACATGGCGGTGTCTGGGGCAGAGCCCATGAGGGGCACGGCGGCTTACATCACTCTGTCATAAAAGAACACCCTAGCCCAGGATGGTGACACAGGAAACCCTTATTTACTGATTTTTTCCTCGTGTCCCGATCCGCGGGCTGAGCTGTTTCGGGAAGTGTCAATGAATGCATAATAAAAGAGGAACATATGTTCTGACCGGGCAGAAACCTTAAACTAAATAATGAATTTGAAAGCTTAAATCAATGTGCTACAGGATTAGCGCTGCACCTTGAGATCAGTGTAGAGACAGTCACTTTTTGCATAATCTGTGAAGCAGCTAAAATATACATCTCAAGTATAAATAAAGATACTATGGCGAATAGCCATGAGGTGGTCGCTTAAAGAACATGAAAACATGAAGGGGTCGGATCCCCTGTCCGCATTCCTATCCTGCTAGCCCTACTTCACCTCTGGACTAAAGATAGGAATGCCAACCCTGAGGGGAGGGGAGAGCCATTCAGCGCCCACTACTCTCCCCCAGCACTACCATCAATCCCGAGCACCCGACTGTTAATTAACGGCCTGGCTGAACAGGGGAAGGACCCATCGCTCTGACATGTATTTATTACCTTTATATGTCAACCCTGGGCTCCGAGGACAGCCGCCCTGGCAGCTGCACCACGCCTTTCCACAATACATATACAGTAATGTCGTCCTTCACGCACGAAAAGCTCAAGAAGGAGCTTGACTACGGGTTAGTCACGTGCATCAGCGGATGTAAGATTTCTACTGCTTGGTGGCGCCATACCGATGCTAACCACGAAGTTACAATAAATACTACCGACGAGAGCATATTATGAGCAGGGTGGCTGGAATCAGTCATGCATGTGTGCATGTATACCGTGCTATAGATGGAAATATACAAGTGCAGGTACTCATTCTTCTGAGTACCCGTATGCTCGGAAGAAATGCAGCACTCTCCCTTTGCGTGTTTTGCAGCAGAACTGACAATTGCAGGTACTCTCCCTTTCAAATAAAGACGGTAAATGAAAACCGTACCGGACAAAACCTGCCCACAAGCACTGCTTGTATGTGAAGGTATGAAAGTGCTGAGGCAAGACTGCCATCTTGTAAATACGGAAACAATGCCTAAGGATACAAAAGCCACCAGAGAATATGCTGCAGGGCCCGGGCCACGCCATGCTCAGCGGATGCGCAGCGACAGCAGAAAATGTGTGCTTAGCGGACATGAGCGGGTGCTCCGAAACATAAACGCATTGTCATTGCTGCACTTTAAACAACAACGAAATGCCCCTGATGCAGTTGCCCACAATTCAATATAGCCATAAATCGGAAGAATAGGAGAAGCGGCTCCGAGCGGGGGTCGCGGCCCGCCAGGGGCTGGGAATAACGTGAAGCGCCTACCCTGTGCCGGGCCCTGGCGCCGTGCTGTGAGCACCCTAAGGCGTGCCCCAGCGGCCGGCCACGTGGACCGCATGCCGGGGCATGCTCGTGGTGTGGGACATCACCGCAGAGGAAAAGAAATTAGCACAAAAGAAATTAGCGCGAAGCGAACATTGGCAGGTGATCTGAAACATACATGCATTAACATTGCTGCATTTGGAAACAGCACAAAGCCCCCGATGGCGGTGCCCACCAATGGATATCGCCACGGGTCAGCCGCAAAGGAGAAACGTCTCCAAGCAAGGATTGCGGTCTGCCTAGAGGCATGGGGGTAACCGTGCAGCACCTACCCCGTGCAGGGCCCAATACACCGCGCCAAGAGCACTCAGGCGTACCCCCGGCGGCCAAGCGTTGTACAGCGCTGCACCTGAGCATTACGAAGTATACCTGAGGGCCCCCAACCAGGGGCTGCTAGCGACGGGCAAAACGGGGAGAAGCCGAGGACCTCTGACACTGCCACCCGTTCCGCTCCAAGCTCCGCCCGGGGGCCTAGGAAGCAGACGCGGCTCGTGGCCGCAAGATGGCCACGTAGGGCCGGGATCCGGGTTGAAGGGGGGGCGCACACCCGTGGACCCGGAAGCTCACCGGGAGAGGCATTTGGGCCAGGCAATTTCGTGCAACAGGTGGGGGCACAAATGGAACTTCGAGGACAACATGGCCCTAGTCACCCCAGCGCAACATGCGGGACTTCGACCCGCGGCCAATGACCCGAGCAACGCACATCGTGACCACATAGTCGAGGCTGTCTACTGGGCGGCCACGTGCGCTTTGCAGGTTCGGAGAGGGGCAGCGCCCCCCCCCCCACAATACGGTGGGGTGGCGGGGGAAGTGTGGTGTGGGGGGCGGGCGCCCGAGGCGCAACAACCTGCACTCGGCCCCGGGCCGCACAGCGGATGCCCCCTCCGCAGGGTCTCCCCGACGCCATGAGAGCGACCCAAGGGCCACCGGGGAAACAAACTGGCTTACTCCGGCCTGTCCCCCGCACACGGGAAGTGCAGCGCACAGGGGGGCCAGTTGGCCAGTATACCCCCTCCTCCACAGCGGCCCGACGCTAAGCGGGCCGCCTAGCCCCGCTCGAAAACCTCCGATGGGAGGGAGTAGGCGGAGGGGGGGTAGAGCCCGTAGGCCACAGCCCGTGGGCATCACTCACCAAAAAGAGTGTCCCGAGGTGTTCTGCGCGACGTCAGGAGCGGCAAAGAGGCCACCACGATGGCGAGTGGGAGAGATATACCCTCTCCCTGCCTGCCGCCCCCCGGACGCGCGTCACGGATCCGCCCACCTCCACCAGGCAAGCCTGCCCTGAGGAGGGGTGGCTGACCACAGCTAGGGGCGGGGGCAGCCCTCTGTGACTAAGGGCCCACCCTCCTGATGGTCACCGGGTGGCCTCGGGCAGACACAAAGTTAAAGGCAAGCCCTTCACAGACCCTGCCCTTCTTCCAGCCTTCTCCTCCTGCCTGGCCCCAGGTGGGTAGTGGCATTGTACTTGCACACAGTACCCTGCGCTGGAGGCATGATTGCTCATGGCAGGCCTTGGACTCGTCACTTGGTCGTTCACTCACTTCACTTCATGCGTATGAAGTGAAATGCGAAGTGAACAACCTAGTGACGAGTCCAAGGCCTGCTCTGAGCAATTATGCTTCTGGCGCCGGGCACGAGGCGCCAGACCAGTAAAATGCCACTGCCCGGCCCAGGGCAGGAGAAGGCTGGAAGGAGGAGGGCAGGGGCCGGTTTTCTGCAAGGCCGCCCGGCCACGCAGCCTGTTTACTTAACCTTAACCCGGGCCGGACTTCATGTAGAGCTGGAGCTACCACACCGACGCTGGTGACTGTCACGTGATATCACCCACAAGTCCACGACACGGCACACCAAAAAAAAACTGCTGAAGGAATATAGCGGCTTAAGGTTGTTACTTACCGATACTCCCTGGAGGGGGTGGGGGGCGCACTGGCCTGCCTGCCTTCAGTTATGTTAGATAGGCGGTCTAGGCCAAGCTGCAGTGCCTGCAGCATAACGGCATTTGTCTCACCACCTCAACTCAGTACTGCCTCAATGACTCATGTTCGTGGTGGGGACGGGTGGGTGCGTGCCAGAGCGTGGCATAAAAAAAATCTATGCACGCTGCGTGCTGCACAGCCCTACCCCAAATCCAGCCCCCTGCCCAATCAGGGCTTAAAGCAATTTCAAAATTTGCATTGCATCCGCATCGTGACCATCATTCACACGCTCATCTGCATATTGAATTCACATTCATTCATGCAGTAAATAAAAGGAGTTGGAAGGTCTGGACACTGGACCAGTATGTGACGCGCTGAGTCACAAGTGAGATAATTTAATGTACTGTCTAGTCTGAGGCTACGCACGCAGCACGCGTATGTATGCCACATTCATATTACCTTATGACGTGCATTCAGAGTTGCAGACGCCTGGTGTTACAGTAGACCCGGCCCTCATAAATAAGTGCCGGTGCTAAGCACCGGAAAGCACCGGCACAAATTAAGCACTGTCTAAGACCTAAATGAGGATGATTTGCCTTGAAACTTTAAAAGTTGATTTTGGCCTTGCTGTCTCCTTGAAGGTTGATGAAAAGAGGTTTTTGACTTTGAACAACTTGCCCATTTCGAAGATTGATGTTAGAAGGAGGAAGGGTGCTTCCGCTCTTTAAAAACTTGATGGAGCTGATCCTCTAGTTCAGCGCCAAATAATGTGGAACTTTCAAAAGGCATCATTAGTGCTGTTGCTCTCTGAATTGCATTGGTGTTCCAGTCCATGAGGTACAGATTCCTCCCAGTAGCTACCGAGTCTCCCCCTAAAAGAGCTGGTGAACTCACCACATCAAATAAGTTATCTAAAAGAAACTCAATCTGGCGCTCCTTGTCCTCTAATAAGGGATGGTAATTCATTTTGAATTGCTTTAAAAACAGAGAGTGCGTGTATAAGTCCGATAAATTTCAGCTCCCAGCAGCACCCAAAAAAATTTCTTAACGCAGAGTCCACATTTTTATACTAGGAAGCCTTCAAGATATTTTCTCTACCATGGATGAACGGCCCAACAGACTTGCAACTTATGATTCAACATGCACATTGTCCGATGCCTTGCTGTCCATATTCTCAAGAGCATATATAGCTTAGCTACAGATCTTGGTAATGCTATCCTGTAAAGATCCTTGCATTGTTATTTCACATCATCTAGAACAAACTTATGAACAGTTAACCACACATTTCAGGGCTTCTGGAATTGTCTCTCAAGTTACTCATTTGAGGTTCCTGGCTTTTCCACAGGAAAAACTCATATTTTCGCTAACATGAGCCAATAAGTCTGTCACCATGTGTTTTGAAATGTACTTACCCTTTAAATCAGAGGGAACAGGGGTTTTGTCAGCACTGTGTGAATCCCCAAAACTAGAGGCCAGCCGTTTTAAAGGCTGACAAAGTCTGGAGAACAATCCTTCAGATTCTCTCCATCCTATCATGCCTGCTGAGCTTAGGGGAAGAAGCGTGTTAGACCTGGCACCATTGGGATGGGTTTCCTTCCATTTTTTGCTGTTGCCTCATATATTTTTTCTGGTGTTAGGTGCTTTGGGCACTGTGCCACTGCTGTCCAGTGCCACAGTGCAAGTGTTCCCTATTGTAAATTGATGTATTAATCAGTGGTTCCATGTTTGGCTATTTGGTTTACTTGTCAGACCCTAGTCTAGTGCACTGAGTGTGCCTAGGGTGTGTAAATCCAAATGCTGCTGGTGGGCCTGCAGCACTGGTTGTGCTACCCACAGAAGCAGCCTTGTAAAATGTGTCTAAGGTCTGCCATTGCAGAGCCTGCGTGCAGTCTGGTACTGTCTGCACCCACTTGCCAGTCCCTAAACCTTCCCTTTTCTTCATATCAGTCACCTCTATGGTAGGCACAAGGGCAGGGTGCACTGTATGTATAAGGTAGGGCAAGCCCTGATGTGTGTGGCATGTCCTAATAGTGAATTACAGCTATTTTTGTTTTTCACTATTGCAAGGCTACCTGTTCTCCATAAGTCAGAATGGGCTGTTAGATTATTACATGTTTGTAATCCTAACTGACTCAGGGAACATGGTAGAAATTTGAGTTTAGTATGCCTGAACTCAGAATGATAAAATACATCTTTTAGTGAAGTTGGTTCTGTGTTTGCAAATACCACTTTTAGAAAGTAGGTATTTGCTTGTTTAACCTCTCAAGCCTGCCTCTGCAAGGTTGTGTATTCCTTTGTCCGGTTTTGTGAGTGACAGGGCTGGGGGATTCCAAGAGACAGAATGAGCCAGCCCAGTGGTAAATAGAGAGATCTGCATCTAGATGGGAGGGAGGAGTTGCACCTGAACCTTGAATAGGGCTGTGCCTGCCTTCCACAATGCTGGCTCCACCTCCTGTGGAGCGGCTGATGTCTCTGCCCTACACATTGAAAGAAGAGAATGAGTCCTGCAAACAAAGTGCTCCAGGTCTGTACTTGCCTTCCACAATGCTGGCTCCACCTCCTGTGGGGCGTTTGATGTGCCTGCCCTGCACTGTGAAAGGAAAGGAGAAGTTTGGTAAACAGAGTGCTTCAGAACTGGTTTGGACTGGGCAAAGGCCCCTCTACCTTCAGAGAACAAAGGATTTGGGGGTATAAATATTGGGACCCTGATCCCATGAAATAAAATCACTTTTGAACTACAAGAAAAAACCTTTACTGAGGAGAGGAACCTGAAGAAACTGAGGAGAGACTATTCCCAAGCTGAAGTGCTGCTTGGGAGATTGTCCTGCAGTGGTTGCCTTACTGCCAAAGGAAGGAAAAAGGAACTTTGTGTACTTGGAAAAGAGCTTGCCTCCTGCTTTAAGTCTCAGGGACAACAGACTTCAAACCCCAGCTCCCCAGAGTTCTTGTGAAAGTGCCTGCTGCTGTTTTGGGCCTTCTGAGGAACTGCGTGTCGCAAGGAGCTGGAAGCGCGACTCATCGAAGAAGAAGCGTGTCGCTGCCGCCGCATCGTAGATGTTGGCGCTGTAGTTGTCGCACTGCACCGCATCGATAGAAGCGTACGCAACGAAGAGGAAGCGTGTCGCCATCGCTGCTGCTGCCGTCGCAACTCTGAAGGAGGGTGTCGCCGCTGTAGCTGTCGCATTGCACCGCATCGAGAGAAGAGTTCGCAACGAGGTCGGAGCGTGTCGCCGTCGCTGTGCCTGCCGTCGCAACTCCGAAGGAGGGTGTCGCCACTGGAACTGTCGCACTGCACCGCATCGGAGAAAAGCGCCTCGCATCCCCGAGAAATCGCGCCATTGGAGCTCTTGCCGTCGCATCGTGGAGTTCGCCGCTGTAGTTGTCGCATCGTGCGGAAGCTTCACGCATCGTGGGAGAAGAATGTTGCAGGTGGACCTGCTGCCATTGATTCGCGGAACAAGGGTGTCACCGCTGCAGTCCACGCATCGAACCGAGAACTTCTCGCATCCCCGGAGAAGCGTGCAGCATCTGGAAGATCTTCCCTTCTTTATTTATTTGCACCTGAACGTTGCCGCATTTCCCTCGCTGCGACATTGGTTGTCGTGGAAGCGCAACCCAACCTAAGGTACATTGACGCAGAGTGTTGCATCTTAAGAACTGAACCAAACTAAGCTAAATCTACCATCTTAAAGGTAACAGTGTTCTGTATTTTTGTCGTTTATGGTCTTGTGGTAAATATATTTAAAGTATACTTATTTTTTATATAAAACCTTGTGTGGTGTCAATCTGTAGTGTGTCACTGGGTTACTGTATGTGGTCACAAATGCTTTACACACTGCCTCTGAGATAAGCCTGTCTGCTTGTGCCAAGCTACCAAGGGGGTGAGCAGGGGTTATTTTAGGAGTATAATCCCCTTACCCGGACTAGAGGCAAGGGTCCCTATTTGTCGCAAGTACCTACCTGTGCCAACTAGAGACCCCCAAATCTAACAAAGAGCCATCAGAGTAATGAGAAGAGGCAGAAGGCAAAGTAACATGCCTTCTCTTAGCGAGTGTTTTACCATCCAGAAAGGCTGTGACAACAGGAAAGTGGGAATAAACCCCAACCACAAACGCTGTCACCTAAACCGAAGGAGAGTGCTTGTCTGCGTTTAAATAATGCATAAATGGTGTGCTGGCCCGCAAATCCCAAACAAAAGGATGCACATGGTTGGACAGGTCTTTCCTCATTGAGCATATGCGAACCCTCATACAAAACATATGCAAGAATACTCGTACCATTGACGCCCAAGACTATGGCATGGCGTTCACAGTTTCTTTTGGAAATATAACCTGGCACCAGAAAAACAGGAGGAGACAACACAGTGCCAGCAAGAAGAAGGAGCACCACACAAATTCCCCTCAAGGGAGATAATTTATATCATAAAACCGGTTAAACTGAGGAAAACAACATAGAATGAGCCAGGAGTGTCAGCGTGCCTTATGGCACCCAGGTTTGATTGGTCTCGAATTCAAGGATCCTCCTGCTTCGTTCCTGCTGTAAGGTGACATCATCTTATTTGTAATGACTGGTACGACAGATGTAGGGCTAATAAAACCTTTCCCAACTAGCCACAGGCTGAAGAACAGCCTTCCAGTGCCCATGACATCACAATGAAGGCCCTGACATCATAGCTGTTGGGCCTGGCCCTTTTTGCAGGGTTATCCCCAAGCTTTTTGCCTTCTTCCTCCTATTTGTCTCACCCTCTCTTTGTTGGTTTTAGGAATCTGGGCATTTTAGTACTCCTACACAGTGCTAACATGCATGTGCTCTCTCCTCTAAAACATGGTATGATTGGTTTAAACCTGTTTGGCATATTGGATTTACATGTCCTGCCCTTGTAAAGTGGTATAACATATACCCAGGGACTGTAAAGTAAATGCTACTAGTGGACCTGCAGTACTGCTTGTGCCACCCACAGAAGTAGCATTTCAAACCTGTCTCAGGCCTGACAATGGAGAGTCTATGTGTGTAATCTACTGCTCCATTGACTTGACATTTAAAACTATTTGCAAAGCCTTAAAAGTCCCTTTACTACATGTAGGCCACCCCTAAGGTAGGTCCTAGGGGAAACATCCTAAACAGCGAAGTGTGAACTACAACTTATTTGAACAACGATGTGTTAACAACGAAGAATCTCATTCAACGAAGTCCTGAACCACGAAAGCCTGAACGACGACTTTTGGGAAAAATGTAGAATCACATATTACAGAGTCCAAGACAGACTTACGTCTTGTTTGTTTCCAGGAAGCTTACGTCACTTCTCTCCACCTCCATATCCCTCATCTTCACTTTGATTAGGCAGTGTTGATGTGTTACGTCGCTCATCTCCGCCCCCTCACCCTTCAGAACTGCACAGTAGTCAAAGTGCTAATGCCTCACATTAATCTGTGGCACGGTAATCATTTTCGCAATCCATTCCATTTGAAAAGCATTTCTGGAATCATGCTGGCAGGCAACGTGAACTGCCAAGGTCAGCCATTACAGGATTTCTGATGTCATTAGATTTATACTAATAGGTTGTTCTCACATATTTCTACTCATCTACCAGATTGAATATACACCATAGGATTGTCCTAGGAACATTACTAGTCTTGTTGGGACCCAGTGATCCGTACAAACTAAAACCACTGGGGATTTCTCTGACACATTTTAAGTGAGTACTATTTTGAACTAATTACTGTTTCCTTGTAGTTCAAGGGAAGATGGCTTCAAAGGTTTTCTTATATCCAAATAGGGACTCTAACATGAAATCATCCTTCTTCTAGACTTCATATAACATATCTCTCTCAGTGCGAGGAACTCTGGGACCAACATATTACTTTACGAACATTTGCAGAACTTGTATACGTGCAAACTACTTTTTTGATAAAAGGTTAGTTTCCCCACATTCTTCTTTTTGTTCTGCCCTTGACAATGCCTGGTCTTCCTCATATCTCCCCTTTCTTTCTCTGGGGAGTGTGATAATCAGACCATGGCCATGTCCCTTTTTTTCGTTAAACTTTAAATCACAAACACGGTGTGGGTACGGTTCTCTCTTGCCTTTTTTAAAGCTTTTTTCAACTTTTTCTTAGAAAGCCGTTCACGATATGCACAAAATAAAGTCACCTTCATTTTCTATATTCTCAAGTCTTACTATCACAACTTTCCCGTAACCAGTGTGTGGTGGTAGGACAACTACTAATACTGGACTCATGTAAACAAAGTTTCCTGACAATGTATTTAATTTTAAACATATGAGAATTATTACTGTTATTTCTGCAGCCTTGAGGAAGTCACTTGTCGTGACAAAACAGGTGTCGGCTGTCGAGTGTGCGGGTCAAGACAATGAGGACACTACAATCAATCTAATGATCATGTTTATTCTGTAACCATGAACTATTTTATCCTCATCTAACCTTACTTTGTGTACATATAAAAAATTAGTAGAACAGTAGATTTTTGAATTTTTGTACATGTATGTTTGGAAACAAATACATATTGTGTTTTTGAACATCCTATCTTTGTGGTCAGTATTATTTGGAATACTGCAATTTATTTCTTATTTGTCTGAATTAATGACAAATTTCAAACAAGACAAATTGAGTGCCGGGATACTAGTTTAATCATAGTGTTGGGAAGTAGTCTGTTTATCATCCTGCTTGTTTGTACGAAGTGGGAATTCTCTGGCATTATCAGGTAGGTCATTCATTTGAATCAATGAATATAAAAACGTTAAAAAAAACGGGTGTTTTGTTTTTCTAAATTCGTGGTATTGAATTTGTATTTAATTTGATTTAAACATTTTTACTTCAAGACACAGGTTGTAGGTATGCTATGAGTAATGGTTGGGAAGTAAATTAATTCTTGTTAGTCCGGTATTAAAAAGTATATCTTTAATTTGGAAAAGACGTTTTATAAAGTAATCATCACTTAAAACGAATTACAAAATATTAATCTATTAATACTTTTTTATTAAAAAACAAGCTCATGCTTAATTTATTAAAACCTTACGAGTCTACTATCCTTGATTGTGCTTGTGCAGGGGGCACAGCTTGATGTGTTTGTGTTTGTTACTTGTTAGGTGATTAAGAAGATAAGCCTTTAATCTCACTCTGCTTGATTTTGCACGCTGTTGGGCTTAAACCTGTTTATTTATGAGAAAATACTGGCGTGAATTAGTAATGGGCAATTTAAAATATTTTTGTTGTTTAGGAAGTCGTTGTAAAATAAGAAGTGGTTAAGCATTGTTCGTTGTTTAAATTTCGTAGTTTAGGAAGTCGTGGTTTAGTCATACATGCAGGTCCTAGGTATCCCTATGGGCAGGGTACTCTGTAAGTAAAAGGTAGGACATGTACCTTTATTGTGTGTCATGTCCTGCTAGTGGCAAACAGTCTATTTGGTTTCTCACTGCTGTGAGGACTACTCCTCTCTTAGGCCAGCATTGGGAAGTCCCTTATATTTGTTTATATATGTTTAAGTAGTAATTCCTTATGTGAAAGGAGTAGTGCTGCCATGTTTGGTATGTTTTGAATAGTAGTGATAAATCCTGCTTAGTCGTGTAAAAGTGGTAATTTCCCTGTGCTTATGACTCTTTGTGCAGCCTGACTCCAATCCATGTCGGGAGCTGGGTAACAGCTACACTTTGGGCATACTTTCCAGACAGCCACTACACAGGAAGTGTTGCGTGTGACAGGTTACATCTGCATTCATCTGTATTCTGATGGTCATCCTGGGCTCACACAAAGGGCTGGGTTACCCCCTACTGATGTCTGGAGCCAGGGTTGGGGTTCCAAGGGAATGTTGTGCACTTTTGAGGTCTCTTTTGAAACTTCCAAGGTGTCTCTTGAAGTCAACTCTTGAACAAAGACGTTTTGGAGTTTAAAGTACAGGGACTCTGACCCAATAATCTTAGACACTGCATGGAACTTGTAACCAGACACTTCTGACTCAGCTATCTACACATTGTCAGAGGATTGCTGTGTTGCCAGGAGGGGCAGCCATTGGTACTAGTTCCTTTGTTGTGCTGGCCTGCCTGCTAGGCTGCTCGAGAGACAGCCACCAACACTGTGAGGCATGTTCTATATTTAGGGGATTATGTAGGAAGCCGTTTGCGATTCGCAAACGACGGAATTCTGTCCGCCTACTTCAAGTAGATGGTATTCAAAGTGCCATGTGGTGCACAGACATACCCTTAGGGTATGTATGTGCACCACATGTACATACATGCACATTCCAGGGGTGCAACAGGTGTCCTTTGGACACCCTGGCACCCTTGGAATTGCAATTCTCAAATTGCGATTTTCTCATAGAAATTCACAATTTGAGAATGTATCCCCATTCATTCCTATGGGCCTTATGGCCCATAGGAATGAATGGGACACTCATTCCTTAATTGCGATTCGCAATTTGCTAATCCCAATTAAGGAATTTTAGAGATTCGCAAAAAAATTGTTATTTATTACATTCATTCCATTTTGCAATTCTCAAATAGCGATTCCTTAAAAATCGCTATTTGAGAATCGCAAAATGTAAATTACATACATATGTCCCTTAGAGGCTTGCGCTCACTTTTCATTCCCTGGGTCCCCCGTGCCGCCTTTCCATTGAGAGAGAACTCCTTGATGCCTGTTCCTCTGGGGAGCTACTCATCGGCGTGGTTCCCAGAGTGTGACACCTTTCCTGTGGCCTTGACCCATGTCCTAAGTGTGGTGAGCGCTTGGAGTTGCCAGCAGCTGCACCGCATGATTGGTGGCCGCTGCCTTTGACTTCCCGGCTAGAGGAAGTGTTAGAACCGGGGTCTCTGGTTGGCAGGGGTGTGTACCCTAGTCCAAGTAGGGACCACCGCTTCCGACCTGGTAGCTTGGCGCAGAGCAGCAAAGGCGTAACTTCAGAGGCAATGTGTAAAGTATTTGTGCAACACACCCACAGTTCCCAGTGACACACGCACACAAGGAAAAGACACTACACCGGTTTTATATATAAAAATATAAATATCTTTATCTAAGAATTATGCAAGAGCAATCATCCAATAAAACGTGCCCAGTTCCCAGGCCAGATCAATAATCACGAACCATGAATGCAGTCTCCAGGTAAGATCAATCATTAGTCAAAATGCACCCAAAAGCTCATGTGTGCCAGGGGCTCCTACTGGTAAGGTCCTTCTAACAGGGTCTCTTGTGTGGGGGAAATCATACAATCAACACAGTGGAGGAATTCCCAGTCACGACACAATCCAGTAAGCCAATCTCTGGACCTTCCCGGCGCACAGTTCTCCCAAGGCAAACCAGTCCTCTCAGTGAGGCACAAAGAAGATGTTCCGGCTGTCCTGCACTTGGTGCTACTGCGGCGCTATTTATTCCAGGTTTAACTTCAGGACAGTTCTGGGCGGCCCGCTAGCAAGCTACACAGCCCCCGCATCCCGCTTCCCAGTGGAGCAGCCTCCCCAAGAGGCCTCCCGCCCAAGACAATGATAGGCGCGGGAGGCTCGGCACATACACAGGCTTTACCTGGGAGCTGGATGGCGGCTGGCGGCAGTTCGGTTCTCCTCCGGTCCTCAGTGCAACTCTCCCTGTTCTGGCCGGCGCAGGGGAAGCCCTCGGGGCAACCACCAATCCCAGCGCGGCCCTTCTATGACGAGCAGGGAATCCCGGAGGCTCAGGGCCAATCACCGCGCGGCCTGGGGCTGACGTCGCACCAATCCCAGCGCGGCTTCTCCTGGTGCTGGGGATGACGCGCCCCGGGCTTCCGTGGCTCCTGAGCCGCGGCGGTGATTTTGGAGGGAGTTTCAAAAGGATTACCACTGTGTTTTTGCTCGGGCCCGCGGCGGTGACTTTGGCATGTAGCGCTTCTCTCCTCCCAGCGCTTTCCAGCCCAGCTAGGTTCCGGGTGTTTGCAGTGGCCTCGGGGGTAGTTCCAGTAGCGTCTTGTCTCTGGCCCGCGGCGATGATGTCAGGGGAGCACAGCGCTTCACTTCCACAGCGCTTCACAGTGCCCCAGGGAACCCGGGAGCTGGTGGCGATTTGTAGTACCGCAGCGCTTCAATTCCCTTCACAGCGCTAAGTGGCACAGTTCGGTCCCGAGCAGCGGCGGTGACTTTGGGGGTGCTAGAGATAAGGATTCCCCACCCCCTGGGCGGCAGAGGCAATCTTTAAAGGTCAAAGGGCCAGTGATGCTGGCTGCAGGCACCGAGATGCAGGGACAAGTCCTTATGAGAGTTGTTTTCCCCAAAAAGCAGTCCTTAAAACGATGGGTCCCAAGAAAGATGGTTCGCTGTAAGTTAAAAGGGATACAGTCCCAAAGAGGCAGTTCTTGTAAATATGGTGGAGACACTCTGGTGGTGTTTTCTTCACTCTCCTCTTGCAGGGCAGGATCAACAGGCAGTGAGACAGCTCAGCAGATGGGGCAGCAGTTCCTTGGAGCAGTCGGCCTCCTTCAGTCTGGCAATCCTTCCTGGCGCAGCAGTCCTTACTCCAGCAGGGATTCTTCTTAGTCCAGGGTGTAACAAAGAAGTGAGGCCAGGACCCTCCCTTATATATCTTTCAGTCTAAGGGCTAGAAAGTGGTAGAAGTCTCTGGAAGGGTCTGGGGGCAGGGGCTTTTGGAAGAGTCCAGGGTGTTCTGGTATGTTCCCTGCCTTCCCTGACCTAGCTGTCAAAGTGACGAGAGACAGGCCGTTAAGGCTACAGTGGGCAGCCCATCACAGCTCATCCCAGGGAAGAAGGTGTGAATCACCACTCCCACCTCCCAACCCAGGCAGGCTATCAGTATGCAGAGGGGAGTGGGGAGTCTGCAGAACCTAATCTAAGTGTAGGCAGGAAAAGGTCCCCTTTATAAAAGTGGGATCCCTAGCGTAGTAATGCCCAAACCCTATATATCATTGGAAAGGGTTCCCCGCCCCGAGTCCAACAAGACCAAACATGATAGACTTATCAGGTCCCTGTCAGAAGTTAGTCCATAAGGGGAGGTTCCCAATGTTAGCCTATGGAGGATTAGCCTTACTGCAGTAGCAGTGGCTTGTGGCAGATATGCCAGTCTCTCAAGGTTTTAGGTAAGAGAACCTGCACCTCAGCACTGTTTAGCAGTGGTGAGGCGCCCAGAGTCCTAAGTCCAACTAAATATAGGATAACAATGGGAGGCAAAAAGGGCAAAAATGTAGGGGAGACCACCCTAAGGCTGACAGGTCTAACATGTGTCCCCCCCAGCTGAAAGTGGGGAGAACTACCCGACCTCCAGGGAGTTCTCATCACTAAGGCGGAAAAACCGAGAGAGACCGTCAGCATTGGCGTGGTCTACTCCGGGTCTGTGTTCCACCCTGAAGTCCATCCCCTGTAGAGAAATGGACCACCTCAACAATTTGGGATTCTCGCCCCTCATTTGTATGAGCCACCTGAGGGGCCGGTGGTCAGTCTGAATCAGGAAGTGGGAACCAAACAAGTATGGCCTCAGCTTCTTCACAGCCCAGACCACCGCAAAGGCTTCTCTCTCTATCGCACTCCACCGCTGTTCTCGGGGGAGCAGCCTCCGGGAGATGAAGGCTACTGGTTGGTCCCTTCCCTCCTCATTGAGTTGCGAAAGTACCGCGCCTATGCCATGCTCTGAGGCGTCCGTTTGGACAATGAACTCTTTGGAGAAGTCAGGGGCCCTGAGCACAGGAGCGGTGCACATGGCCTGCTTTAGAGAGTCAAAGGCTTTTTGGCAAGCCTCTGTCCAGATCACTTTCCTAGGGTATTTCTTAGAGGTTAGCTCAGTCAAGGGGGCCACAATGGTGCCATAGCCCTTGACAAATCTGCGGTAGTAACCTGTGAGGCCCAGGAATGCCCTGACCTCAGTCTGTGTTTTGGGAGGCTCCCAGGCCAGGATGGTTTCTATCTTGGCCTGTAGGGGCTGCACCTGGCCCCCGCCTACCAAGTGTCCGAGGTAGACTACCGACCCCTGCCCTATCTGGCATTTGCTAGCTTTGATAGTCAGGCCTGCCTGCTGCAGAGCCTGAAGCACTTCCTGGAGGTGACCCAGATGGTCCTCCCAGCTGCTACTGAAGACAGCTATGTCGTCCAGGTAGGCAGCAGAGAAGGCCTCTAAACCGGAGAGGACCCGGTTCACCAGCCGCTGGAAGGTGGCAGGAGCATTTTTCAATCCAAAGGGCATCACTCTGAACTGGTAGTGGCCCTCTGGGGTGGAAAAGGCGGACCTCTCTTTAGCTCCATCTGTTAGGGCGATCTGCCAGTACCGCGACGTGAGGTCAAAGGTACTCAGGTATCGGGCAGCCCCTAGTCGGTCAATGAGCTCATCCGCCCTAGGGATAGGATGAGCATCAGTCTTGGTCACAGAGTTCAGTCCTCTGTAATCCACACAGAACCTAAGTTCTGGTGTGGTGCCCGGTGGGGCAGCTTTTGGTACCAGAACCACCGGACTGGACCAAGGGCTGTTGGAGGGCTCTATCACCCCCAACTCCAGCATCTTAGTGACCTCACTCTGGATGCTGGCCTTCACCTTATCTGGCAGCCTGTAAGATTTGGACTTGACAGGGGGGCTGTCTCCTGTGTCCACATCATGGGTACACAGGTGGGTAACCCCAGGGATAAGGGAGAACACTGAGGAGAACTGCCCCAGGACCTGGCGGCAGTCCCTCTGTTGCTCAGGAGTCAAGGATGGGGAGAGGACCACTCCCTCCACCGATCCATCCTTCTCTTTGGAAGCAAAGAGGTCCGGGAGAGGTTCACTTTCCTCTTCCTCGGCCCCATCAGTCACCATCAGTAAGGTGAGCTCAGACCTCTCATGGTGGGGTTTGAGGCGGTTGGCGTGTAGTACTCTGTGGGGCTGCCTGGGGGTCTTAAGGTCCACTAGGTAAGTGGCCTTACCCTTCTTTTCCAATATCTCATAAGGGCCAGTCCAGCGATCCTGGAGGGCACTAAGCTCCCCGGGCTCCATGACCCACACCTTCTGTCCAGGTTCTAGCTCCACAGGGTGAGAGTTCTGGTCGTACCATTCCTTCATTACCGCCTGGCTGGCCTCTAAGTTGTCGGAAGCTTGTTTCCACAACTTAGCCATTTGGCTACGGAAGGCCAGCATGTAGCTTACTACATCCTGGGGAAGCCTCCTTGGAGTCTTCTCCCACCCATCCTTCACTAAACTGAGAGGTCCCCTAACAGGGTGACCGTACAAGAGCTCTAAGGGGCTGAAACCCACCCCCTTCTGCGGTACCTCCCTGTAGGAAAACAGCAAACAGGGCAAGAGTATGTCCCACTTTTTCCTCAGGCCCTCAGGCAGACTCCTGATCATGCCCTTTAGGGTCTTGTTAAATCTCTCCACGAGACCATTGGTCTGTGGGTGGTAAGGGGTGGAGAACTTATAAGTAACCCCACACTCCTTCCACATGGCTTGCATGTAGGCAGACATAAAATTGGTACCCCTGTCCGACACCACCTCTTTGGGAAAACCCACTCTGGTAAAAATCCCCATCAGGGCCCGTGCCACTGCAGGTGCAGTGATGGTTCTCAGAGGAATAGCCTCTGGGTACCGGGTGGCGTGGTCCACCAGAACCAGGATAAACCTGTGACCAGAAGAAGTCGGTGGATCCATAGGCCCCACAATGTCGATGCCCACCCTCTCAAAGGGGGTGCTAACGACAGGTAGTGGTTCCAGGGGAGCCTTCAGCTTAGCCCCTGTTTTCCCACTGGCTTGGCAGGTCAGACAGGTCCTGCAGAAGGTATCTGAGGAGATCCTCATCTGCGGCCAATAAAAATGTGGGACAAGCCTAGCAAAGGTCTTGTCCTGGCCCAAGTGTCCTGCCAAAGGGATCTCATGGGCCAGTTCCAAAAGAAAGGCCCTGTAGCACTGGGGAACCACTAAGGCCCTTGATGACCCATGCACAGGAGCCTTGGGCTCACTGTAAAGGAGCCCATCCTCCCAGTAAATATGATACTTCGCGGAGGCATTGCCTGCTGCTTGGGCTTCGGCCTGTCGCCTCATGCCCTCAAGGGTAGGACACTCCTTCTGTGCCTGGCAAAACTCCTCCCTGGTGGGCCCTCCTTCCACCTGCCACTCTGCAGGGGTAGGTAGGTCCCCCAAGGGAGCAACGTCCCCCTCTGTGGACTCCGGTGCAACCTCCTCAGGTGCCCCATCCATCTCACGGGGTGACTGCCCCGGGGCGAGCTTCCCACGCCCTCGGGCTCCTCCCTTCTTAGCAGCTGGCTGGGCCCTTTTTCCAGGCTCCAGCCCTGGCTGACTCCCTTTCCGGGCAGCCATAGACCGTGTGGTAGCACAAATCCACTCCGGTAACCCCAGCATCTCCACATGCGCTTTGAGCTCTACCTCCTTCCAGGCAGTATGCTCTAGGTCATTCCCTAACAGACAGTCCACTGGCATGGCAGGGCTCACAGCAACTCTTAAAAGGCCTGAAACCCCTCCCCACTCAAATGGAACCTGTGCTATGGGATAGTGACCCCCCCGGTTGTCAGCCATCACAACCGTATGGAATGCATCGGGAATTATCTGCTCTGGGGACACCAGCTGACTCCTTACCATAGTCATGCTGGCACCTGTGTCCCTCAGAGCCTCCACCCCCTGACCATTGAGGGTGACCCACTGCCTATACTTAGTAGTATTGGAGGGCACGTGGACCTTAGGAACCATCTCACTGTCTCCCAGAGACACTAGGACAAGCCCGGCCCCCTCACTCCCATCATCTAGGGACAGCTCCTCCCCAAGCGCTACACTAGCCACCCCGGGGGTTTTACCTCCAGAGGCCTGTGGTGCTCTCTTGCGACACTTGGGATCCCCCTTGTAGTGTCCAAGTTCACCACACTCATAGCACCGGACAATTCTGGGCTGCTGACTTTTGTCAGGATAAGTGGGCTTCTGGTGGCCAGATTGGGGCTGGGACCCAGACCCTTTCCCTTGTGAATTATTTTGGGGGCCTTTGGAGAAATCTTTCTTTTTATCTCCCCCCTCTTTCTTCTGGTGGGAACCCTGACCACCCCTTTGGGAGTCCCCCCCAGAACCCTTGTTGGACACCCTGGTACTGACCCAGGTGTCCGCCTCCTCCGCAAGCTTCCTAGGATTGGTCAACTTGCGGTCAACCAGGTGTTGGCGCAGCTCTGGAAAACATTTCTCTAGAAGGTGCTCTCTTAAAAACAAGTTATACAATCCTTCATAGTCATGCACATTGCTGCCCCGCACCCAGCCCTCTAAAGCTTTACTAGCGTAGTCCAGGAAATCTACCCAGTTCTGTGTGGGAAGTTTGTGGCTATTCCTAAACCTCTGCCTATACCTCTCAGGGGTAAGACCGAACCTCTTAAGCAATGCTTCTTTCATAACAGAATAGTTGGTCTGGTCTTCCTTTTCTAGGCTAAGGAGTGTGTCCCTAACTTCCGGAGGTATGTACTTGTACAGACCACCCCCCCAGTGACTCTCTGGGACCCCATGGGCTCTTAGTGACACCTCATAGGCAGCTAACCACTTATCAATATTATCCCCCACCTTAAAACTGGCCATCACATCTTTAGGCATAAAGACCCTGGACTCACGTGAAGCTTCCGTAGGTATGCTGCCACCACTCTTGATGCTGTTCGTCCCTGTTTGTAGGGCTTGAATTTCCAGTTCCTTCAGGTTGAGCTCATGGGTAAGTTTCCTCTCCTCCATGGCCCACCTTTCTTTCTCACGCTCCCTTTCCAATTTGGCGAGTTCCAATTTAAACTGTCTCTCCTCTCTCCTGTCCTCCAATTCCTCTGAGGATAGGGTCCTTACTGACACACTACTGCCTGCCCTGGAAGGTACCCTTGTACCTGGTAACAAGTTGCCATTTTCCACCAAGGGCAGTAGGTCAAGTTCTCCTGTGGCCCCTTGCTCCGCTCCCTGCCCGTCCCCTTCTCCATCTCCTTCTGGGTGGGCCGTTACCCATGCCCTCAAGGCTTTCTGAAGCTCTGTCTTCTTAGCGCCTCGCTTAAAGGGCACCCCTTTCTCCTCGCAGAATTCCTTGAGTTGTGCCACTGTGTAAACTTCCAGATTGGCCAGCTCGAATTCCATCTTGCTAGGTAGGGCCTCAGACGTTTGTAGAGAAAACCAAATGGGACTTCGGCAAAAGGACTTTTAAAAATAGCAGCCAGTCAGGGAGAATTAAAAAAAAAAAAAATTCAAAAAGGCCAATTGGAGAGGGTAGACAAAAATTCAGTAGAGTCAGGTGTAGAGTTGCGGTGTACACTGCGTCGCTGCGTGGTGTTACACAAGCACAAGTCCTATCCCACCGCTCGATCACCAATGTTAGAACCGGGGTCTCTGGTTGGCAGGGGTGTGTACCCTAGTCCAAGTAGGGACCACCGCTTCCGACCTGGTAGCTTGGCGCAGAGCAGCAAAGGCGTAACTTCAGAGGCAATGTGTAAAGTATTTGTGCAACACACCCACAGTTCCCAGTGACACACGCACACAAGGAAAAGACACTACACCGGTTTTATATATAAAAATATAAACATCTTTATCTAAGAATTATGCAAGAGCAATCATCCAATAAAACGTGTCCAGTTCCCAGGCCAGATCAATAATCACGAACCATGAATGCAGTCTCCAGGTAAGATCAATCATTAGTCAAAATGCACCCAAAAGCTCATGTGTGCCAGGGGCTCCTACTGGTAAGGTCCTTCTAACAGGGTCTCTTGTGTGGGGGAAATCATACAATCAACACAGTGGAGGAATTCCCAGTCACGACACAATCCAGTAAGCCAATCTCTGGACCTTCCCGGCGCACAGTTCTCCCAAGGCAAACCAGTCCTCTCAGTGAGGCACAAAGAAGATGTTCCGGCTGTCCTGCACTTGGTGCTACTGCGGCGCTATTTATTCCAGGTTTAACTTCAGGACAGTTCTGGGCGGCCCGCTAGCAAGCTACACAGCCCCCGCATCCCGCTTCCCAGTGGAGCAGCCTCCCCAAGAGGCCTCCCGCCCAAGACAATGATAGGCGCGGGAGGCTCGGCACATACACAGGCTTTACCTGGGAGCTGGATGGCGGCTGGCGGCAGTTCGGTTATCCTCCGGTCCTCAGTGCAACTCTCCCTGTTCTGGCCGGCGCTGGGGAAGCCCTCGGGGCAACCACCAATCCCAGCGCGGCCCTTCTATGACGAGCAGGGAATCCCGGAGGCTCAGGGCCAATCACCGCGCGGCCTGGGGCTGACGTCGCACCAATCCCAGCGCGGCTTCTCCTGGTGCTGGGGATGACGCGCCCCGGGCTTCCGTGGCTCCTGAGCCGCGGCGGTGATTTTGGAGGGAGTTTCAAAAGGATTACCACTGTGTTTTTGCTCGGGCCCGCGGCGGTGACTTTGGCATGTAGCGCTTCTCTCCTCCCAGCGCTTTCCAGCCCAGCTAGGTTCCGGGTGTTTGCAGTGGCCTCGGGGGTAGTTCCAGTAGCGTCTTGTCTCTGGCCCGCGGCGATGATGTCAGGGGAGCACAGCGCTTCACTTCCACAGCGCTTCACAGTGCCCCAGGGAACCCGGGAGCTGGTGGCGATTTGTAGTACCGCAGCGCTTCAATTCCCTTCACAGCGCTAAGTGGCACAGTTCGGTCCCGAGCAGCGGCGGTGACTTTGGGGGTGCTAGAGATAAGGATTCCCCACCCCCTGGGCGGCAGAGGCAATCTTTAAAGGTCAAAGGGCCAGTGATGCTGGCTGCAGGCACCGAGATGCAGGGACAAGTCCTTATGAGAGTTGTTTTCCCCAAAAAGCAGTCCTTAAAACGATGGGTCCCAAGAAAGATGGTTCGCTGTAAGTTAAAAGTGATACAGTCCCAAAGAGGCAGTTCTTGTAAATATGGTGGAGACACTCTGGTGGTGTTTTCTTCACTCTCCTCTTGCAGGGCAGGATCAACAGGCAGTGAGACAGCTCAGCAGATGGGGCAGCAGTTCCTTGGAGCAGTCAGCCTCCTTCAGTCTGGCAATCCTTCCTGGCGCAGCAGTCCTTACTCCAGCAGGGATTCTTCTTAGTCCAGGGTGTAACAAAGAAGTGAGGCCAGGACCCTCCCTTATATATCTTTCAGTCTAAGGGCTAGAAAGTGGTAGAAGTCTCTGGAAGGGTCTGGGGGCAGGGGCTTCTGGAAGAGTCCAGGGAGTTATGGTATGTTCCCTGCCTTCCCTGACCTAGCTGTCAAAGTGACGAGAGACAGGCCGTTAAGGCTACAGTGGGCAGCCCATCACAGCTCATCCCAGGGAAGAAGGTGTGAATCACCACTCCCACCTCCCAACCCAGGCAGGCTATCAGTATGCAGAGGGGAGGGGGGAGTCTGCAGAACCTAATCTAAGTGTAGGCAGGAAAAGGTCCCCTTTATAAAAGTGGGATCCCTAGCGTAGTAATGCCCAAACCCTATATATCATTGGAAAGGGTTCCCCGCCCCGAGTCCAACAAGACCAAACATGATAGACTTATCAGGTCCCTGTCAGAAGTTAGTCCATAAGGGGAGGTTCCCAATGTTAGCCTATGGAGGATTAGCCTTACTGCAGTAGCAGTGGCTTGTGGCAGATATGCCAGTCTCTCAAGGTTTTAGGTAAGAGCACCTGCACCTCAGCACTGTTTAGCAGTGGTGAGGCGCCCAGAGTCCTAAGTCCAACTAAATATAGGATAACAATGGGAGGCAAAAAGGGCAAAAATGTAGGGGAGACCACCCTAAGGCTGACAGGTCTAACATGTGTCCCCCCCAGCTGAAAGTGGGGAGAACTACCCGACCTCCAGGGAGTTCTCATCACTAAGGCGGAAAAACCGAGAGAGACCGTCAGCATTGGCGTGGTCTACTCCGGGTCTGTGTTCCACCCTGAAGTCCATCCCCTGTAGAGAAATGGACCACCTCAACAATTTGGGATTCTCGACCCTCATTTGCATGAGCCACCTGAGGGGCCGGTGGTCAGTCTGAATCAGGAAGTGGGAACCAAACAAGTATGGCCTCAGCTTCTTCACAGCCCAGACCACCGCAAAGGCTTCTCTCTCTATCGCACTCCACCGCTGTTCTCGGGGGAGCAGCCTCCGGGAGATGAAGGCTACTGGTTGGTCCCTTCCCTCCTCATTGAGTTGCGAAAGTACCGCGCCTATGCCATGCTCTGAGGCGTCCGTTTGGACAATGAACTCTTTGGAGAAGTCAGGGGCCCTGAGCACAGGAGCGGTGCACATGGCCTGCTTTAGAGAGTCAAAGGCTTTTTGGCAAGCCTCTGTCCAGATCCCTTTCCTAGGGTATTTCTTAGAGGTTAGCTCAGTCAAGGGGGCCACAATGGTGCCATAGCCCTTGACAAATCTGCGGTAGTAACCTGTGAGGCCCAGGAATGCCCTGACCTCAGTCTGTGTTTTGGGAGGCTCCCAGGCCAGGATGGTTTCTATCTTGGCCTGTAGGGGCTGCACCTGGCCCCCGCCTACCAAGTGTCCTAGGTAGACTACCGACCCCTGCCCTATCTGGCATTTGCTAGCTTTGATAGTCAGGCCTGCCTGCTGCAGAGCCTGAAGCACTTCCTGGAGGTGACCCAGATGGTCCTCCCAGCTGCTACTGAAGACAGCTATGTCGTCCAGGTAGGCAGCAGAGAGGGCCTCTAAACCGGAGAGGACCCGGTTCACCAGCCGCTGGAAGGTGGCAGGAGCATTTTTCAATCCAAAGGGCATCACTCTGAACTGGTAGTGGCCCTCTGGGGTGGAAAAGGCGGACCTCTCTTTAGCTCCATCTGTTAGGGCGATCTGCCAGTACCCCGACGTGAGGTCAAAGGTACTCAGGTATCGGGCAGCCCCTAGTCGGTCAATGAGCTCATCCGCCCTAGGGATAGGATGAGCATCAGTCTTGGTCACAGAGTTCAGTCCTCTGTAATCCACACAGAACCTAAGTTCTGGTGTGGTGCCCGGTGGGGCAGCTTTTGGTACCAGAACCACCGGACTGGACCAAGGGCTGTTGGAGGGCTCTATCACCCCCAACTCCAGCATCTTAGTGACCTCACTCTGGATGCTGGCCTTGACCTTATCTGGCAGCCTGTAAGATTTGGACTTGACAGGGGAGCTGTCTCCTGTGTCCACATCATGGGTACACAGGTGGGTAACCCCAGGGATAAGGGAGAACACTGAGGAGAACTGCCCCAGGACCTGGCGGCAGTCCCTCTGTTGCTCAGGAGTCAAGGATGGGGAGAGGACCACTCCCTCCACCGATCCATCCTTCTCTTTGGAAGCAAAGAGGTCCGGGAGAGGTTCACTTTCCTCTTCCTCGGCCCCATCAGTCACCATCAGTAAGGTGAGCTCAGACCTCTCATGGTGGGGTTTGAGGCGGTTGGCGTGTAGTACTCTGTGGGGCTGCCTGGGGGTCTTAAGGTCCACTAGGTAAGTGGCCTTACCCTTCTTTTCCAATATCTCATAAGGGCCAGTCCAGCGATCCTGGAGGGCACTAAGCTCCCCGGGCTCCATGACCCACACCTTCTGTCCAGGTTCTAGCTCCACAGGGTGAGAGTTCTGGTCGTACCATTCCTTCATTACCGCCTGGCTGGCCTCTAAGTTGTCGGAAGCTTGTTTCCACAACTTAGCCATTTGGCTACGGAAGGCCAGCATGTAGCTTACTACATCCTGGGGAAGCCTCCTTGGAGTCTTCTCCCACCCATCCTTCACTAAACTGAGAGGTCCCCTAACAGGGTGACCGTACAAGAGCTCGAAGGGGCTGAAACCCACCCCCTTCTGCGGTACCTCCCTGTAGGAAAACAGCAAACAGGGCAAGAGTATGTCCCACTTTTTCCTCAGGCCCTCAGGCAGACTCCTGATCATGCCCTTTAGGGTCTTGTTAAATCTCTCCACGAGACCATTGGTCTGTGGGTGGTAAGGGGTGGAGAACTTATAAGTAACCCCACACTCCTTCCACATGGCTTGCATGTAGGCAGACATAAAATTGGTACCCCTGTCCGACACCACCTCTTTGGGAAAACCCACTCTGGTAAAAATCCCCATCAGGGCCCGTGCCACTGCAGGTGCAGTGATGGTTCTCAGAGGAATAGCCTCTGGGTACCGGGTGGCGTGGTCCACCAGAACCAGGATAAACCTGTGACCAGAAGAAGTCGGTGGATCCATAGGCCCCACAATGTCGATGCCCACCCTCTCAAAGGGGGTGCTAACGACAGGTAGTGGTTCCAGGGGAGCCTTCAGCTTAGCCCCTGTTTTCCCACTGGCTTGGCAGGTCAGACAGGTCCTGCAGAAGGTATCTGAGGAGATCCTCATCTGCGGCCAATAAAAATGTGGGACAAGCCTAGCAAAGGTCTTGTCCTGGCCCAAGTGTCCTGCCAAAGGGATCTCATGGGCCAGTTCCAAAAGAAAGGCCCTGTAGCACTGGGGAACCACTAAGGCCCTTGATGACCCATGCACAGGAGCCTTGGGCTCACTGTAAAGGAGCCCATCCTCCCAGTAAATATGATACTTCGCGGAGGCATTGCCTGCTGCTTGGGCTTCGGCCTGTCGCCTCATGCCCTCAAGGGTAGGACACTCCTTCTGTGCCTGGCAAAACTCCTCCCTGGTGGGCCCTCCTTCCACCTGCCACTCTGCAGGGGTAGGTAGGTCCCCCAAGGGAGCAACGTCCCCCTCTGTGGACTCCGGTGCAACCTCCTCAGGTGCCCCATCCATCTCACGGGGTGACTGCCCCGGGGCGAGCTTCCCACGCCCTCGGGCTCCTCCCTTCTTAGCAGCTGGCTGGGCCATTTTTCCAGGCTCCAGCCCTGGCTGACTCCCTTTCCGGGCAGCCATAGACCGTGTGGTAGCACATATCCACTCCGGTAACCCCAGCATTTCCACATGCGCTTTGAGCTCTACCTCCTTCCAGGCAGTATGCTCTAGGTCATTCCCTAACAGACAGTCCACTGGCATGGCAGGGCTCACAGCAACTCTTAAAAGGCCTGAAACCCCTCCCCACTCAAATGGAACCTGTGCTATGGGATAGTGACCCCCCCGGTTGTCAGCCATCACAACCGGATGGAATGCATCGGGAATTATCTGCTCTGGGGACACCAGCTGACTCCTTACCATAGTCATGCTGGCACCTGTGTCCCTCAGAGCCTCCACCCCCTGACCATTGAGGGTGACCCACTGCCTATACTTAGTAGTATTGGAGGGCACGTGGACCTTAGGAACCATCTCACTGTCTCCCAGAGACACTAGGACAAGCCCGGCCCCCTCACTCCCATCATCTAGGGACAGCTCCTCCCCAAGCGCTACACTAGCCACCCCGGGGGTTTTACCTCCAGAGGCCTGTGGTGCTCTCTTGCGACACTTGGGATCCCCCTTGTAGTGTCCAAGTTCACCACACTCATAGCACCGGACAATTCTGGGCTGCTGACTTTTGTCAGGATAAGTGGGCTTCTGGTGGCCAGATTGGGGCTGGGACCCAGAACCTTTCCCTTGTGAATTATTTTGGGGGCCTTTGGAGAAATCTTTCTTTTTATCTCCCCCCTCTTTCTTCTGGTGGGAACCCTGACCACCCCTTTGGGAGTCCCCCCCAGAACCCTTGTTGGACACCCTGGTACTGACCCAGGTGTCCGCCTCCTCCGCAAGCTTCCTAGGATTGGTCAACTTGCGGTCAACCAGGTGTTGGCGCAGCTCTGGAAAACATTTCTCTAGAAGGTGCTCTCTTAAAAACAAGTTATACAATCCTTCATAGTCATGCACATTGCTGCCCCGCACCCAGCCCTCTAAAGCTTTACTAGCGTAGTCCAGGAAATCTACCCAGTTCTGTGTGGGAAGTTTGTGGCTATTCCTAAACCTCTGCCTATACCTCTCAGGGGTAAGACCGAACCTCTTAAGCAATGCTTCTTTCATAACAGAATAGTTGGTCTGGTCTTCCTTTTCTAGGCTAAGGAGTGTGTCCCTAACTTCCGGAGGTATGTACTTGTACAGACCACCCCCCCAGTGACTCTCTGGGACCCCATGGGCTCTTAGTGACACCTCATAGGCAGCTAACCACTTATCAATATTATCCCCCACCTTAAAACTGGCCATCACATCTTTAGGCATAAAGACCCTGGACTCACGTGAAGCTTCCGTAGGTATGCTGCCACCACTCTTGATGCTGTTCGTCCCTGTTTGTAGGGCTCGAATTTCCAGTTCCTTCAGGTTGAGCTCATGGGTAAGTTTCCTCTCCTCCATGGCCCACCTTTCTTTCTCACGCTCCCTTTCCAATTTGGCGAGTTCCAATTTAAACTGTCTCTCCTCTCTCCTGTCCTCCAATTCCTCTGAGGATAGGGTCCTTACTGACACACTACTGCCTGCCCTGGAAGGTACCCTTGTACCTGGTAACAAGTTGCCATTTTCCACCAAGGGCAGTAGGTCAAGTTCTCCTGTGGCCCCTTGCTCCGCTCCCTGCCCGTCCCCTTCTCCATCTCCTTCTGGGTGGGCCGTTACCCATGCCCTCAAGGCTTTCTGAAGCTCTGTCTTCTTAGCGCCTCGCTTAAAGGGCACCCCTTTCTCCTCGCAGAATTCCTTGAGTTGTGCCACTGTGTAAACTTCCAGATTGGCCAGCTCGAATTCCATCTTGCTAGGTAGGGCCTCAGACGTTTGTAGAGAAAACCAAATGGGACTTCGGCAAAAGGACTTTTAAAAATAGCAGCCAGTCAGGGAGAATTAAAAAAAAAAAATCAAAAATGCCAATTGGAGAGGGTAGACAAAAATTCAGTAGAGTCAGGTGTAGAGTTGCGGTGTACACTGCGTCGCTGCGTGGTGTTACACAAGCACAAGTCCTATCCCACCGCTCGATCACCAATGTTAGAACCGGGGTCTCTGGTTGGCAGGGGTGTGTACCCTAGTCCAAGTAGGGACCACCGCTTCCGACCTGGTAGCTTGGCGCAGAGCAGCAAAGGCGTAACTTCAGAGGCAATGTGTAAAGTATTTGTGCAACACACCCACAGTTCCCAGTGACACACGCACACAAGGAAAAGACACTACACCGGTTTTATATATAAAAATATAAATATCTTTATCTAAGAATTATGCAAGAGCAATCATCCAATAAAACGTGCCCAGTTCCCAGGCCAGATCAATAATCACGAACCATGAATGCAGTCTCCAGGTAAGATCAATCATTAGTCAAAATGCACCCAAAAGCTCATGTGTGCCAGGGGCTCCTACTGGTAAGGTCCTTCTAACAGGGTCTCTTGTGTGGGGGAAATCATACAATCAACACAGTGGAGGAATTCCCAGTCACGACACAATCCAGTAAGCCAATCTCTGGACCTTCCCGGCGCACAGTTCTCCCAAGGCAAACCAGTCCTCTCAGTGAGGCACAAAGAAGATGTTCCGGCTGTCCTGCACTTGGTGCTACTGCGGCGCTATTTATTCCAGGTTTAACTTCAGGACAGTTCTGGGCGGCCCGCTAGCAAGCTACACAGCCCCCGCATCCCGCTTCCCAGTGGAGCAGCCTCCCCAAGAGGCCTCCCGCCCAAGACAATGATAGGCGCGGGAGGCTCGGCACATACCCAGGCTTTACCTGGGAGCTGGATGGCGGCTGGCGGCAGTTCGGTTCTCCTCCGGTCCTCAGTGCAACTCTCCCTGTTCTGGCCGGCGCTGGGGAAGCCCTCGGGGCAACCACCAATCCCAGCGCGGCCCTTCTATGACGAGCAGGGAATCCCGGAGGCTCAGGGCCAATCACCGCGCGGCCTGGGGCTGACGTCGCACCAATCCCAGCGCGGCTTCTCCTGGTGCTGGGGATGACGCGCCCCGGGCTTCCGTGGCTCCTGAGCCGCGGCGGTGATTTTGGAGGGAGTTTCAAAAGGATTACCACTGTGTTTTTGCTCGGGCCCGCGGCGGTGACTTTGGCATGTAGCGCTTCTCTCCTCCCAGCGCTTTCCAGCCCAGCTAGGTTCCGGGTGTTTGCAGTGGCCTCGGGGGTAGTTCCAGTAGCGTCTTGTCTCTGGCCCGCGGCGATGATGTCAGGGGAGCACAGCGCTTCACTTCCACAGCGCTTCACAGTGCCCCAGGGAACCCGGGAGCTGGTGGCGATTTGTAGTACCGCAGCGCTTCAATTCCCGTCACAGCGCTAAGTGGCACAGTTCGGTCCCGAGCAGCGGCGGTGACTTTGGGGGTGCTAGAGATAAGGATTCCCCACCCCCTGGGCTTCAGAGGCAATCTTTAAAGGTCAAAGGGCCAGTGATGCTGGCTGCAGGCACCGAGATGCAGGGACAAGTCCTTATGAGAGTTGTTTTCCCCAAAAAGCAGTCCTTAAAACGATGGGTCCCAAGAAAGATGGTTCGCTGTAAGTTAAAAGGGATACAGTCCCAAAGAGGCAGTTCTTGTAAATATGGTGGAGACACTCTGGTGGTGTTTTCTTCACTCTCCTCTTGCAGGGCAGGATCAACAGGCAGTGAGACAGCTCAGCAGATGGGGCAGCAGTTCCTTGGAGCAGTCAGCCTCCTTCAGTCTGGCAATCCTTCCTGGCGCAGCAGTCCTTACTCCAGCAGGGATTCTTCTTAGTCCAGGGTGTAACAAAGAAGTGAGGCCAGGACCCTCCCTTATATATCTTTCAGTCTAAGGGCTAGAAAGTGGTAGAAGTCTCTGGAAGGGTCTGGGGGCAGGGGCTTCTGGAAGAGTCCAGGGAGTTCTGGTATGTTCCCTGCCTTCCCTGACCTAGCTGTCAAAGTGACGAGAGACAGGCCGTTAAGGCTACAGTGGGCAGCCCATCATAGCTCATCCCAGGGAAGAAGGTGTGAATCACCACTCCCACCTCCCAACCCAGGCAGGCTATCAGTATGCAGAGGGGAGGGGGGAGTCTGCAGAACCTAATCTAAGTGTAGGCAGGAAAAGGTCCCCTTTATAAAAGTGGGATCCCTAGCGTAGTAATGCCCAAACCCTATATATCATTGGAAAGGGTTCCCCGCCCCGAGTCCAACAAGACCAAACATGATAGACTTATCAGGTCCCTGTCAGAAGTTAGTCCATAAGGGGAGGTTCCCAATGTTAGCCTATGGAGGATTAGCCTTACTGCAGTAGCAGTGGCTTGTGGCAGATATGCCAGTCTCTCAAGGTTTTAGGTAAGAGCACCTGCACCTCAGCACTGTTTAGCAGTGGTGAGGCGCCCAGAGTCCTAAGTCCAACTAAATATAGGATAAAAATGGGAGGCAAAAAGGGCAAAAATGTAGGGGAGACCACCCTAAGGCTGACAGGTCTAACAGGAAGGTACTGTAAATTGGCTGCATGGACACGCGAGGGCAATGTATCTGCCTTTGTTTAAACAACTATCTGCATGATCAGGGGAATTACCTGAATGGGCGAAAACCTTTGTGGAGGCTTCTTGAGTTTGGAGAGTATGCTGCACCAGTCTTGAGGGATCGGTTAGAGACTTCCTCGTCACGGACTGCGAGGGAAGCCTGCCTACACACTCCCTCACTGGAAGAGCCCTTGATTATCGTGATAGTGCTGTAAAACTTCAAGAGGCCCCATAGCTATTTCCTTGGCCGCCAACCACTTGAGGGCTGGTTAGGTAGTCTGTAAATAGCTGGGTAACTACTCAGTTGCTTTTCATGGTAATTCTTGTATTTGTCCCTGAACATATTCACACTACATACCCTACGAGGAACTCTCCCTGATTTAGGAGACAATGATATGAGGATTACTGTAATACGTTTAGGAGGTGCACAGGTGCTCCAGCTCCTTACTCTGCTTCCAGACACACTCATTGCAACTAGACCATTGTGATGGCCATGACCCTGCTAACTGGAGGGCAAGTGTTTCTGAATCCCTGTTCCTTTACAGTTATGGATCTGCTCATGGTGATTTTTATGGTGCATGTGTTTGTTGCTCTAACCAAACCTCTGCATTTCATGCCCTGATGTTCTAATGTATGTTGTTTTGATTCTTACACAGTCAGGATAATGAGTACAATCCCAGGATTGCATAGTATCCACAGTATTTATGTCGCTTTGGTCTATTTTTTTACGTACAATATACACTATATATTGTTATATAATCCTGTGTGGAGTCTTTTTTGTGGTGTGTTCATTGTGTTTCTGTGTGATTGTGTTGTGCAAATGATTTACACATTGCCTCTGATGATAAGCGTGATTGCTCTGTGCCAAGATCCCAGAGGGAGAGCACAGGTTATCTTTGTTGTGTAACTTACTTGCCCTGACTAGAGTGTTGGGTTCTGCCTGGCTTAGATGCATACTCTAGCCAACCAGAAACCCAATTTCTAACAATAGCTATCTGGGTGTCTTCAGTCCTGATGCTGAGCACACTTCATCTTCTTTGCTGCTGTAGCAGAAGTGTGCTCATGCTTCACTGTTTTCTGACCATTGTATTGCATTTATAATAATATACATATGTGGGTGCTTACTTGCCCTCTATTCAGATGTGTTTTGCCTCCTGGTCATGATTAGGCTGCCAAGAAGCTGTATTCACTTGCCCACCTGCATTAAGTGCTCCTCTCCCAGGTCTTGTAGGGAGAAGAGCCGCTCTGCCACAGTTTCACTTATGGTGCATACCCAATACAGATTCTGTGGTAACTTGTTGGTTGGGGATTCTCTGGTCTGAGGGTTGTGACCCTCAGCACTCTTTCCGTTGGCGTCTCCTTTCTCTCTCTGAGCCATCAGGCCTGTGCTCTGCTTCTTTTCTGTGAAGGACAATTGCAACAGTTTTCAGCTTTAATTCTGTTGACTAACGAAATTATTGTTTCTGTGGGTTAAGCTTACCACAGAGGCTAGGATGCTTGTTTTCAATGGTTAGGTACTGAGTTTGAGGGAACATGGAGGTCTACCATTTCCTTATGATAATAGATTAGGGTTAATGTTTTTGACATTAATAAAGGCATTTTATAAAATAATTCAAGAATAAGCGGGTACATGCATCAAAATCCAAAAATAGTGATTCCTAAATTGCGAAAAATAAGGAATCGCAATTTAGAAATCGATATCCGCAATGCATGAAGCCGTTCGCAAAAAATACTAATTGCTACGCGCTAAAACCGAAAAATACTAATTGCAATTTCACTTTTTGCGAAATCACAAATAGCGAAATCGCAAAAAGTGTGTCGCATTGGAAGCATGCTGATGACATCACAACCAGGAATTCATCCAGCCCATCCTTCATTCAGTGCCCAGAGGAGGTCAGAGGAGAAGGAAGAGTTTTGGAGCTGAGCTGAAACACACCCAAGTTTGTTTCTTGCAACTTTCTGTGCCCCAGGATGGACAAAACAACATCAGGGTATAGTGCCACGCCCAGAAAGAGAAAGATGAAATTCAGTGAGAGAAAACTAGAAAATCTCATTGAGGAGGTGTCCAAAAGCTGTGACAAGCTATTTGGGAAAATGTCTCTCAAAGTGCCAGAGGCAGAAAAAAGAAGGATATGGATGCGCATAAAGAGCAAGGTGAATGCTGTGGGTGTCACACGCGGCAGCATCAATGAACTAAAAAAGCGGTGGTACGACCTGTGGAGCCATGCCAAGGAGCTAATTGCTGAAAGTCTGAAGGAGGCAAGGGGCACAGGAGGGGGGGCATCTACTGTACCCAACAACACAGCCCTGGAGGCGACAATTCAGCCTGAGGTAGTGGTTGGAGTGACCCAGCTGGACACACCCGGTGCAGCAAGTACCCCACAAGGTAAGATGCATGTAACCATGCACCTCTACGTAATGTTTAATCGTGCACATACACCCAGGCCAAACCCAGTGTACAGGTTAGACTCTAGTCCACGTTTTCTCTCATACACCCAATGCATCATGGGAGTTGTAGGCATGTCAGTCAAGTGGGCATTCTAACCCAACAATGGCAAGCAAAACACGCTAACACTGCATGGCAGTCAGTGGTTACAGTCAGTGATTTAATGTGAGCCAAGTATGCAAAATGTAACACAATAGTAAGATTAACATAAATTGACATTGCACTGTTTCACATCGCAGATGCAGCTGAGGCAGACTCTGAAGATAGTGATTGCCTACACATCTCTGAGACACCTGCTGAGACCGATGTGGAGACTTCAGTTGCCCCAGTATGCACACCACCCGCACCCACAAAACGCAGGGCCCAGATCCCTTCACTGCAGCCCATGGAATCCGAGCTGGCTTCTGCACCCACTACAGGGACCAGCCAGCCTCTTGTGACAACACCTCCTACACCACAGGCACAGCTCAAACATGGACAGCGGCGCAGTTCAAGGGCCCACATTACTGCTCATGAAGACCAGGCTCCGAATGTGTTTGGTGGCGTCGAGTCCCAGATGTTACGCGTGAAGCGCCTGCAGGGAAGACACATGGGTTCAATACAGCTGCAGATATCCAAACTTGCCAAGAACATCAGCGTACAGTGTGCGTGAGCTGACTGCAGCAGTTGTTGAGGGGACTAGGCAGACCAACTCAAGCCTACAGGAGCTCACCCAGGCGATGCTTACGGGACAAAGCACAAAGAGGAGAAGGCATCGCCAGAGCATGATGCGCATGTCAGCCAAAACAAGGGCCAATAACAAGCTCTGCAACACCACTGCTCTGATGGCACGTCACTCTGTGGCCATGCAAATCGATCTGGGCCATTACTGTGGGGATGTTGCCAGGGCTTTATGACAAGTGACCACTGCCATGGAACATACCCAGGCTGGGACTGTTGGTGGCATCAACTTGACAGGGTAGGAGGGGAGTGAGGAGGCATCCTGTCTTAGCAGCCTGTTGGTGCCAGTGACCACTGCCAGGAGGCACAGTTCGCGCAGCACAACATCTTCTGTTGCACATCAGGGTGATGTAGCCAATGCAGGCGAAAGGCATCTGGGGGTGCGTGGCAGGAGGCGCTAGCCAGGCATGTCCTCTTTTGTTTGGCCATGGTGACATAACCATGGTCAATAACATCCTAATAATTGATATCCAGTGCGTGGAATTGTTCATTTAACTTTATTCTCCAATGCAATCATGGTTATAGTTTGCACAAATCTCTGTGTGGCTACACATTGATACATGGGCTCATGTTAATAAATACTTTCATTTATGACATTTATGTGTTAGGTCTCAGTATTGCCTACCTCAGAAATAATGTTGGATGATGTCTGCGTGTCTCCTTTCTTTCAAAAAACAGGAGGGGGAGGCAGAGTAAATAGAGAAGGATTCTTACTCCACAGACTTACTTACATAAACAAAAAGAATCCAACTAAAGGTCAATGGGAAGTGTTCACCACAGTAGTGTGGGCAATGGAAAGTGTTCACCACAGTAGTGTGGGGTTGTTTGTTGTGTGTTTTGTCAGTGTCCTTTTCTTCACAGGGCTTATTAAAGCACATGGTATGGTTCCAGGTGATTGCACCTGTCTGAACTACCCGGTACATGGGTAACCATTAAATTTTTGTTCTTTTTCTTTTCTCAGGTCATGCAAATCGCATTGAACTTGAGAAATACCGCTGTAGGCACACCACAGCCTTTAGTACTATACTCATAGACTTTTAACTATTTTTCACTTTTTGTTATCAACATTAATACATTTTTTGGTAATATTAAAGAAACGTGAGTAAGGTGGGGAAGCTGTGCCCCCGTCCTGAAGAAGGGGCCCTGTCTCTGAAACATGTCGACGCACACATGAGGTACTGTCCATTAATACGGCAGATCTTACCTCGCACTGCACCTCCTTTTAATAGTACCAGCCGGGGTTAGGAATAAAATGTTTTCGATTAAACTCACAAGCCAGGTACTTTTTAATCTTTCACCACGTCCCACCACTCACATAAAATATCCCCAAACACATGCACCACATATAGTCAAAAACCAAAAAAGTGCTCCCGCGTAGTCGTAGGTGGTAGCATGCCGCATTCCGTTAGAGGGGTGCGAAGACCCATATGATGAAGCATGACACCAATGGGCCTTTTGGTGTGTGAGGGGTATTTTACAAAACACTAAGTGCTCCCACACTACTGTGGTGAACATTTCCCATTGACCTTTAGTTGGATTCTTTTTGTTTATGTATATATGCGTGTCTCCGTATATATGCGTGTCTCCTTTGCCCTTCTGCTGAGTTTGCCAAATGTGCTTGTTGGAGTTGTGTGGGCGGTGGTTGTTCCCATCAGACTCACTGTCGGACACCTCGCCTCTCCTGGTGGCAATATTGTGCAACATGGCACATGCAGCCACGATCCGGCAGCAGGTCTCTGGAGGGTACTGCAACGCTCCACCAGTTTGGTGTAGAATTCGAAAGCGGCTTTTCAGTAGTCCAAACGTGTGTTCTATCACATTCTGTGTGCTGCATTGTACCTCTGCTCATTTGGTGTGGCTGGATAGAGGTATGGTGCTGTGGCGGGGTATCAGAGACAGAGACAGAGAGGTTACCAGTTCGTTTGTGAGAAGGTTTTATTTTTGTAAACACTCTCCTTTCTCTGCTTGTAAGTCTCTCTTTTGCGAATGTGGCAGGATCCGTCTTGATTCTACGTAGAGGATCCATAATGAATGGGTTGCTGGTATAGGTGCTCAGATGACACGAGCGTCGGAAAATCCTTCGGGACAGCCGGAACCCAAAAAATAAACAAACAACAAAGGATTAGGATGGTCGTCCTCGTTCAGTTCAGTATCACAAGGACCAGGGGTGAGGAAACCAAGTGCTCTAAGTGGTCACACGGGATCGGCGAGGTGTTGTGCTCTAGTGCTCGTGATAAGATAAAGGGAGAGGGAATTAGACTGTACAGGAACTATATACAGGCGGTCAGGCAATATTTGGAGGGAACGAGTTTTAAAGGGTAGAATGTCCTTGTCTTCCAACCCAACCCGCTACTTTGCACCGTACCTGCTCCAGCCACGCTCCTCCCTTGGGAACGTGGCAGGGCGGTTTGTGATGCCGTTGGCCTCCTGGCTTCTCTGCTATGCTGTCGGTACTCCGCCTCCAATCCTCCTCGTCTGCTTCTTCCTCTCTAGTCTGGTTTCTCGTCCTTGTGTTCCACTCCCGATCTTCTTCCTCGAGGGAAACGCCGTCCGTCTTCTTCCGGGGTTCTCCTTCCTTTGACGGCCCAGACGCGGTGACGTCACTCAGGGGAGGGGTTTCGTCCTGAAGGAAACCCCAGTTAAAGGAGCCCTGTCTTTGTTCTTCCTCGGGACTCAATAAAGGCTGAATATGAGGGATCCATTCGCCCTGCTGGAAGGGGATATAAGTCGGTGAGAGAGGAACCGCCGACCACCATTCGTGTTCATTCTCTAGTTCATCAGGATATCGACCCGCCCCGTCACAGGTGTCAAGATGTAGTTCCGCACGGCCTTTGCGCTGTCACCTACAGGGTGGAAAGCAAAGGGTTAGCCACAGTTATGCATTGCCATATGTTTGATTAATGTTGCGAATAGGTATATGTGTGTACCAAGTAGATGTCCTTCGCCAAATTCACCCCTGAGCAGACGCGTGTGGATGCCACTGTGTCGGAATATGTATGAGTCATGGGTGCTTCCAGGAAATTGCGCCACAATGTCAGTTATGACATGCTTTGCATTGCACACTACTTGCACATTGATTGAGCGATATGATTTCCTGTTCCTGAAGATGTATTCATTTGCTGCTGGGGAACAAATCGGGACATACGTGCAATCTATGCAGCCGATCACATGAGGGAATTGTGCTATCCAGTTTTGTCTTATTCAAATCCTGTGGAGTTGTGGAGAAGGTGATGTGGGTGTGGATCCTTGTCATCATGGCATCAAGGAAGGTTTTGACTAAGCGTGAAAGTGAGCTTTGTGATACACCTCTAGCTACAGCTACTACCCCCTGGAAATTGGCTGAGGCAAGTAGGTGCAGGCAACATAGGACCTGTACATGTGCGGGGATAGCATGGGTGCTATGGGTCTGGCGCTGCATTAGGGGTTCCAATTCTGCTATTAGGCGCATGATCATTGCACCGTTCAGCCTGTACTTATCGTAGATTTCATCCTCTGTTTGTCCCGTCTTAAGAGTCTGGTTTTCCAAGAACTCGTTGTGACGTAGATGAACGGATGTAAGTAGCCATGCCTGTATTTGGGTAGCATGGACTATGCCTAAATAA